>NC_137890.1:106593913-108072463 GCF_963455335.1 Martes martes | reverse complement strand
GCAATCAGTTTCAAAAAACAAAAAAAGGCAACATAGCAACATAGCATGTCCATAGGTACTGAGGATAATAATATGTAATATGTATCTCCTTATAGCTTCCACAGAAAGATTTCAATGGAATACAATAAGTATTTATTGAGCACCTACTGTGCATAAGACTTTGAGCTAGATTCGGGGAATATAAAAAACACAGGCCTCACAGTTGATGACTGTACATTAGAGCAGAGGAAAGAGAAGTTCAAAAAAGCTATATTATAAGATATTCAAGTGCCCTGAAATTGTGCTTTGGGGAGTCAGAAATCACATTTGAAATACTTGACACTGCAATGAAAAATTTATACTGAAAAATAATTGATACTTAATCTCTTTTACCAGACAAATGATCTTATTGCAGGTTTCACTGGAGACAATTGTGACAGTCATTGGCTTAGTTTTGAGCCTGTGCAGGGACTGCACACAGTGGGTGTTCAATTAGCATGTGCTAAATTTCAAAAAGAATACAGGAATCATAAGATAGTAATGGGCCTCACTCAGCTATTATGGCAACAGAGAGAACATACAATTTATTTTTGCCTGACACTAACAAAATGTCCTTTTGCTTTCCTGAGCAGCCACTAAAATGAAAGAACTGCTCTCGATGATTGTTTAGAGTTTTCTCAACCTGTTCTTGTATCTATTTTTGAGTATGCAGTAATTTGTATGAAAAAAGGAAAGATACTTTTTTTGTAATTTTGATTCCTCTTGGTTTTTATTGTGTGCAGTTTGTCTAAAGGGCAAAACAGCACATAGGACTACTTTTATTATTATTATTATTATTATTATTATTATTACTATATTGATTTCTCATCAATGTTGGGCCAGATACAAAATGGTCATTTGTGTTAACTCATTGGCTCATTAAAGTTTTTGGCAGTTACTCTCATTATATAGACTTACAGATAATGATACTGATGTTTAGAGAGGTAACATAACCAAAAAATAAGAATCTGAAATTGGTCTCAGGTCAGCCATCTCTTTCTTTTTTTTTTTTTTTTTTTTAAGATTTTATTTATTTGACAGAGAGAGATCACAAGTAGGCAGAGAAACAGGCAGAGAGAGAGGGGGAAGCAGGCTCCCTGCCTAGCAGAGAGCCCGATGCGGGACTCGATCCCAGGACCCTGAGATCATGTCAGGTCAGCCATCTCTTAACAGAAAAATCAAGTTCTTAACTACTTTGCATTGACACTTAAAAACAAAAAAACAAAAAACAAACAAACAAAAAAAGCAGTAAAACAAAATAGCATTCAGTTGAAAGTATTTATATGTTCTGAGTCTCTATACCTTTTTTTAAATGTGCTAATAATATCATTTAGAATTATACTGAATGTCCTTATCATTTATTTCTCTTTCATGCCCGAAGCACTTTTGAATTCTAAGAAGATTTATGGCTCTTCCATCATTGTGTTTTTAAATATCTGTTTGAGCTTTGATTTCTACCGTGACCTTATTGAGGAAGATGTTGATTGGGTATTAAGAGAAGAAGACAAGCTGGGGGGCAGGGAAGATGTCAGAGTGCTCAGGACATAGAGCAGTTGTTCTCTAGGGTGGAAAAGATTGTTGCAGCCTGAAACAAATACTGATTCCTGGCAGATCTGACCATCATTTGGATCTCTGCACATGTCATTATTAGCTCAGTGGTTCCAGGAGATTGTCTGGCTAAATGGAAACAGATGTCAGTAACTCAAGTGGTTGTTCACACATAAGGTGAAAGTGCTTTCAGACTGCAAAAACCAGCTTGCAGAAGGCAAAAGACCTTGCCAAACACAGACTTTTTTATTTTTTTAAGCCATTTTTCATGGGTTCAGTACTGGCTCTTGGCCTTACCTCATATTAGCTTTCCGTGCATGGCCTCATACTGACATATTTTACATTTCCAATATTTGAACCCTTGACTTCTATTGATTCTATTCACCTTTCAAGATCTCCTCAGGTCTGGCTCTTTCTTAGCTCACCATTGCTTTTCTGAATGTCAGCAGTTTCTCTGACTTATGAGACGAGTAAAACATTTCCAGCCCAAGATAAAGGTAAGCTCTGGTTTTGAAGAGGCACCTTTGTGAATGAACTATTCCAGCTTACTTTTTTAGAGGTCCCGGAGAAGCTGATGTATTAGCCACATTCCCCTTCCTCAGCCATGTTCTGGTTCTCCTTTCTTTCATCTGCTACTCAAACCTGATTTCTGCTGTGGATCTTACCCAAACTTTCAACTTTAGATCTTTACTTAACACACCAGAAACATCTATGGAGGAAAGGAATCTATTCTCGCTGTACATTCTAGACACAAGAAAGTTAGAACATTTGTTGAGACCATCCCCTGAGGGCATTAGCATCCTCTGTAGGTCTTGTGACGTCACAACTTGCTATGCCCCTCTCCTGGAGTTTATAGTGTTGTTAGATCTGCAGCAGGAACTGACATTTCGCATTTCTAGCAGGTTCCCAGGAGATGTTGCTGGTCTATGCACCACACTTGCAGAAATTCTGATTTAGAATAGTGTATGCAGTGGTCTAATTTTCCTACTTAGTGATCAGATGACAAAAACCTGATCTGAACTAGCCAAAGCAAGAAAAACGGTTCACTGGGGCGCCTGGGTGGCTCAGTGGGTTAAAGCCTCTGCCTTCGGCTCAGGTCATGATCCCAGCGTCCTGGGATCGAGCCCCGCTTCGCAGGAGGAAGCCCCTGCTTCCTCCCTTCTCTCTCTGCCTGCCTCTCTGCCTACTTGTGATCTGTCTGTCAAATAAATAAATAAAATCTTTAAAAAAAAATGGATCATGTAAATGAAATTTTAAGATTTATGGCTTAAAAGGCGTATGTCGATCTAGAACCTCAGAACAGGTTGTCAGTAATGACCTTTTTAAAATCTCTTAGTTCTTCAGGTCTTGTTTCTTTCTGAGCCTGGTTCCGTCTAGAGAGAAAATCTGGCCACCCACGGTTCCAAAACTATTACCTTCTAATAGTTTTATTATTGTTTGTTTGTTCACTTCATAGAGAAAAGAACAAATTCTTACACTGAGGCTGAAGGAATAATGATTATGCAGGCCTTTCTTGACAAGTCTACAAGGTCTGAAGGAAAACCCGGGAATATTGTTAGAAGATGGAATTGATTTTGTGGCCTTGGGTAGGCAAAAATCACAACAGTTCACTCTATTTCACAAATGCAAATGGTTTGTGGGGCGCCTGGGTGGCTCAGTCAATTTAGTGGCTGACTCTTGATTTCTGCTCAGGTTGTGATCTGAGACAGGCTCAGTGCTCAATGGGGAATCTGCTTGAGGATTCTCTCTCCCTCTCCCTCTGCTCTTCTACACCACCCCCCATCTAGTGCACTTGCCCTCTCAAATAAAAAAGTAAATCTTTTTTTAAAAATCATAGAAAAAGGAACTATTTGAAGGAAAGGAAAGAATGTACTATAAAACCCAGCATAATGCCAAATGCATACATGTAACTGCCTAGGACATGTTTGTTAGAAATGTATTATAATGAAGAAAATGATGGAAAATCCATTAAAATTTTAACTGTAATTAAATCATCGTTCTTCGGGTGCCTGGGTGGCTCAGTCAGTTAAGTGTCTGCCTTTGGCTCAGGTCATGATCCCAGGGTCCAGGGATCAAGTTCCACATTGGGATCCCTGCTCTGCAGGGAGTCTGCTTCTCCCTCTGTCCCTCCCCCCTCTTGTTCTCTCAACCTCTCTCTCTTTCTCTCAAATAAGTAAATAAAATCTTGAAAAAATAACATCAAATCAAATCAAATCATTGTTTCAGGACCTAGATTAAGGATCTTGTCCTTAACAGAAATCAGACTTGGAAAACATAAACTAAAATTAAGTATCCAGCAAATGAAGCTACTAGTGATTTCTTTATTTAATTTATACCTCTAAGTGTTAAATTTCTGATTTGGATTTAATCCCTGACTTGACGCAAAATAATAATTTGAAAGACAATAGAAAAAGGGGGAATGACTATATTGTATGTGTATATAAAAATATACGTGCCTATAGTAATATATATGTATACAAATGCATAACAGATGTCTCAATCCGAAAACAAATACAAAATCACAAATTGTTGCAATCCATATTCTGCATTTGGTCCTTGACAATGTAAATAAGAACACACTGCTAGACAAGGATTAAATTTTCGGCAGTCATTTCTGGTGCTGACTCCTAGTCTCTGGTAGTTTAGAAAGGGAGAAGGAAAGGAGGGAAGAAGGGAGGAGGAAAAGAAGGAAGAAAAAGAACCGTAATTTACAATACAGATACAAATGCAAAGGATCTGTGATTGTGGTTGATATTGTTAATTTGAGATTTTGGAACACCTGGTACTAAAAAATCCATGTGCATAGGGCTGGTGGAGCGGAGCGTGAAAAGGCAGTGGGGATATATGAAGTGTCAGGCCCCGGAACATGAAACTGCCATCCCTCGGAGTCACGTTGCCATAACAGTTCTACCCCTGACTCGTTCTGAGCACAGAGGTAGCGTTTAATTTTTATTTATTTTCACTTATTTATTTTTATGTTAAGGTCAGCTGTGTACCTTGAACAAGATTTGTGCCAGGTGGGGGAAGAGCTGTAGAGGCTGAGTTACGCACCGAAGTATTAGCCCTTTAAGTCCCGGCTTTCTTTTGCTGAGGGGAAGAGGGGACGTAGAGAGAAAAGTTGCCATCACCAAGGGAATCAGATAAAGGGACAGGGGAGGAAAGCCTGCCAAAAGCACACTGACCTGCTTTTTTCCTGTGAAAGCGTCCAGGCGACAATAGCAAAGGGGGGGGGCGGGGGAAAGAAGAAAAGACAAGACCCTCAGAAAGCACTCTTTAAGTTTGTATTATTGGAAGGAGTTGTAGATAGTTTGAGTCTGCTTTCCAGGTGACAGTTTATGATCTTTATCATCAAGGGGAGCAGGAATCTTTTGAAAACATAAAGCAGAGGTAGATTCATCCTTTCAGGTCCTCTCCTGTTCCAGTTTACCGTTGCCGTTATAATGGAGCCGGCTGGTCAGAGATCAGAAAAGAAAGAGTCTCAAGGTCAATTCTGGAACCAAACCCAGGATTTGAGTTTTCTTTAATAAAAGTGGCCTGAGAAACACAACATAGAAGAGATTTAAAAAGACGGAGATAATTTTGAAAATCATCCCCCTTTCCTCTGTTGGAATGCATCTATTTTAAACAGCTTTAGTTCAGGACCTTGAGTTTCACGAGGAAATAGTGATTCTGCTTGCTTTTGATGAGGATGTGCGGGCAGACCCTCCCTGACTCGCGGAGGAGCCGCCTTTCACTATTAAGCGCCCAGCAGTATTTCCCTTTCTTTGAAATCACTGGTATTGGCCTTTATCAGAATCCATTTGCCTTCTTCTTACTTAGCAATTACTATGTTGCTGAAGTCTCAGAATCTTCCAGTCTGAAAAAGCCATGAATGAGTTTATTGTCCAAATCCAAATGCACCCCCTTTCTTTATTCCATTTCTACACTGGCCTCATTGTTGTGGCCCAAAATGGCAGCTGGATGGGACAGGCAGCAAGAAAAAGTGTGACAGCCTCTTTCCGAAAATCAAATGAAAAATACCTTCTGTTTTAGGATGAGATAAATATTATATACATATATTTTCCTTCTTTCCCTTTTGTCTGGCTTTCATACCAAAGGAAATTTAAAGTTCTTCTTTTATCTGGAAGGAGTTTTTTGTTTTGTTTTGTTTTGTTTTGTTTTTTTCCTTTTTTTTAAGCTAACAGGTCATCTGATACAGAAATGCCAAACATCAAACAGCCCCAATGTCCTATTGCTGATCCTATTTCTTGGCTTAGGTTGTCCTGGTAGATGATGATATTGGTAAGAAAGAATATTTCCAAACTAGGGAATTACTTTTCTAATCAATCTGAGTTTCCATTATTCCAACATCCAACAACACTCTATGTGGGTATACACATGTCTACACACACACACACACACACACAGAAATTTCCAGTGACTTCAGTTTGCCATTGGCTTTCAAGATTTCCCAGGCGTTGAAAATTCGGGGTTTAGTAGATACCTCTTGACTCTCACAGCTCAATAAATACAAGTGAAACATGATTAAATCCTTCCATGTGGAAGAACTGTGTCATAACTAAAATGCTATCCCAGCACTGGGCATATGTCAGTGAGAATTCAACAATCAATGAATATTATTTGTTTTTTGAAAATGCTTTAAGTTAGAAGTAGGCAAACACAGCCTAAAAACTATAAATACTGAATCATATCATTGACTGAAGGCTCACAAATGGTTGAACATTTTTCCACTTGTTTTTGATCATGGCCACTATATTTGACATTGAGGAGCTGTGGATTCAAGTACAATCTGATTAATGTTTACTGATTTTAAGTGTATACCTATCACTTAAGTTTATTTGGCTACCTGGCTTATTTAAACATTTTGAATAAACCCTTTTAGCTAATGTAAAAGAAATTGTCTTGATAGCACTGCTTTTATTATTTTTTTAAGTTTTCTCTCACTGCACACAATTTCTTTTTAAATAGCAAACTTATGAAAAGCCCATTGCTCCATGACAGGGGTAGTTAGAGAGAACTTGGCTCTCCACACATTCTTACCTTGTTTGCGATGGAAAGTCTGTCTCACTCTAAGCCTACTGTGGGGAAGAAACGTTGAAACTTTGATTTAGTATTTAATCAGTGACTGTAAGTCTTTGTCTGTCTCTCTTCATCCCCAAACCACCCACCTTTTAATATATTACTGCCATGTGGGAAGTGACAACTCTGAGAACATTATAAAATTATAGGAAAACCAAACAAAACTGAATGCTTTAAAAACAAAATAAACCAAAATCAAACTTTTGGCCTTTGCTCTAAGTTTCTTAGTAAGTATCTGCAGCGATACGGTATTGTTTGGGGAAAACTGTCATAGCAAGTTATTTCTACATGAAATTTTCTTTCAAATTTTCTGTGAGCATTAAATTAACCTGTTTTCAGAGAAAATGTGCCTAAATTTTTAGAGATCAAACACTAATGTGTACTATATGTTGGCTAATTGAACATAATTAAAAAAAGAAGAAACCATTAAGTGTGAATACATGTGTAACTTAAGTAACTGCGGGGATCCTCCCAATTCTCTAACCACACCTTGAAGTTTAATAGGAAGGAATCTTTTAACTTCCCGGTAATAAGCATCAGTACAAGCGCTCCAAAGACCCCCTCACACCCATGCTCTGGGGCTTGTTTGAGGACAGGCCCTTTCCTTGGTTTTAGAGCTCTTTGCATCCCTCTTTGTATAAGTCATTCTTAGACTTTTTTTTAGCTTCAAACCTGTTGGAATTTAAACAGTTTTTAGATTGACTTGCTAAATCTGGAACTATACATTCACTAATCTCATTAACATCTGTCTTTCCTACAATTTTGAAAGCTCCGCATGCCATGCTTTTTTTTTTCCTTATCTCATTTGTAGCAATGGCACATAGTAGAAGATTAGTAAATATTTGTTGAATGAAAACATAAGTCACCAAAACAGAATTGTTATCAGTACCATGATTTGTTCTAAATGGAGGAGGTTTATGATTATTATTTTTTTTAATTTACAAAAGGATTCCCATATCCTTTAAATAATATTTATTTTATTATGATAGTCCATGTCACATCTTAGGAGGTAAAATTTTCCAAATACAAATGAAATATCTTTGGTTAAACCTGATAGTTCTGGGATCATCATGCCACACATTGTTCACTTCTAGACAGACAAACATTTTAGGAGATGGCTTGAAAGCTGCTTTTAAACAAACACACTGGTATGCTATTGTTTTCCTGCATTTAATTTACATTGAAGTAGCATTTTAATTTAATTGATGCTTTCAGAAGATGGGGTTCTAGGAAATCACAATGTTTCTGTAATCATAACTGGTATTGCATGTAGAATATTTTGATGTTTTCTATACACTGATTTCCACAGATACATATCTTGCTGTTTGAGAATTTATAGTCAACACTTATAAGAGAGGGACAGAGCAGGAGTAAGGCTGAGTAATTCAACTGGAACTTGCTTTGGGAGGGAAAAAGAAAAATTAGGATTGGAACCAAGAGATTTGAGATCAAAATCTATAGCTCTTTCCTCCACACTATTCTGAGTCAGTATGTGTAGGTGTGTGAGTTCTCTTCCTTCTGTTGTAAAGTAACAGTCATTGCTAGGTTCAGAAAAGAAGAGAGCAACTATTAATGCCATGATTCATTTGCTACCTTACAATTATAATAAACTGGTCCCTTATATAAACACAATATGAAGAGTAGACATTTTTATGCTACAGGCATAGAAACGTTGGAGAGAATAGAGACTTTGAACTATTCTGAAGAAAAAAAAATTAAAATCAATTCACTAATTTTACTTTGTGGTGGTTGAATTTTTAAGATTTGAGGAAAATTGTTATATTGAATTAAGCTCATTATTTTTTCCACTTTGATTAGAATAAATATATTTGTTTAATAAAAGGTGCTAAGGAAAAATAATATCTGGGATTTATGGAATTTAGATCTAAGCTAAAAGACTTGTTTGATCTAACACTGTGATTAGGATTTATGACACCAGTAATGGTTTAGTCATATAATGAGAATAGAAATTCATCACGCATACATTTAAATGGGAGATCTGAGCATAATTAGTATTTCATATTTTATCTTGCTATAGAATTTTAGAGACAGAAATCAACACCTTTGAAATTCTTCTGAGCGTTACAGAAAGAGGAGCTTAAAGAGCAAACATCCCTGAAGGCCATTGTGGCATTGGGAAATTTGTCACACCAAACCATAGAAGCCTGGCCAGAAATAGGTTTCTGAGAAACTGATGTAGGTTGGCCTAGATTTTAGATGAAATCTCTCTAATGACAATTGAAGCGTCATATAACTTTAAACAACATAGACTAACATCTTGGTGTTTCCTGTTCTGTATTTTGAAAGCCTTAATTTAATTCATCACAGGTAAAATCGTCTTACTTTAAGCTGAATGCAAAATTTTTCTTTGTTTTCACATTGTGATAGATATTGGTTCCCCATTTCTAAGCACGAGAACATTCCTAAGTACAGTTCACTTCAGTGTTCATGTTAATGTGACTCCTCATTAACACCTTGTTAAGTTACCCATGATAAACTCTTTAAATTCTTCTTATGAACATCATGATAATTATGTATCACTTCATTTCCCTTGCACAATGGCCTTTAGAAGCTTAAGAAATAAATATGTTCTCTTCATGAGTAGTCTTACTATTTAGTATTTAAAACCACAGTAAAAATTCTTTGTCAGAATTTTTGAAGTCAAAATGCTTTCTAGAGGAAGTATTCAGTTAGCAAATCTTGTCCATAGTTCTTACTGGCTAATAAATGTCAAATGTTTAGTACTTTATATATTTTTAAGATTTTATGTATTTATTTGTCAGAGAGAGAGAAAGAGCACAGGAGCAGAGGGAGGGGCAGAGGGAGAAGCAGGCTCTATACTGAGCAAAGAGCCTGATGTTGGGCTTGATCTCATGACCCTGAGATCATGACCTGAACCAAAGGCAGATGCTTAACTGACTGAGCCACCCAGGCATCCCAGTACTTTACGTTTTTAATAAAAGTAACAATAGTTGATATCCTACTGCCAATGGATTTTGGCAAATAAAAATGCAAGGTCACCTCCTACAGTCTGGATGCTTTTAAGGTGCTTCAAGGATCTGCTTCATGGCCTCTCCAGTAGGTTCCAGCCTATACCTGGTAGGACTAAACTAGAAGATAGTTTTCTTAGTGAACTGAAGCCTTTTCCTGAAAGGCCTGGTCTAGAATCTGATTTTTTTTTAATTTTTAATTTTTTATTTTTTTAAGCCCAGAGAAATGCCGGGTATTGCTATCTCTCCCCTTAAAAAAAAAAAAAAAAAAAATCAAATAAGGGCCTTGGATTACTTCTCTGAGAATCATCATCCCTACTGCCTTTAATTGTCTGTTTGCATACCTAAGTCATTTATCATGCAGATATTAAAAAGACTCAGTACTGGCTTTAAATGCCAAAGAGAAAGGCAATTGCTGAGAAAAAATAGAATATTATCCTGACTACATAATTCATTTACAAGTCAGTGAAATTTATGTTGGTGGGAATGCAAGCTGGTCCCAGCCACTCTGGAAAACAGTATGGAGGTTCCTCAAAAAGTTGAAAATAGAGCTACTCTATGACCCAGCAATTGCACTACTAGGTATTTACTCCAAAGATACAAATGTAGTGATCTGAAGGGACACAGCACCCCAGTGTTTATAGCAACAATGTCCACAACAGCCAAACTATGGAAAGAGGCCAGATTTCCATTGACAGATGAATGGATAAAGAAGATGTGGTGTGTGTGTATACACATACACACACACACACACACACACACACACACACACACACTGGAATACTACTCATCCATCAAAAAAATGAAATCTTGCCATTTGCAATGACTGGATGGAACTAGATGCTAAGCAAAATAGGTCAATCAGAAAAAGACAATTACATATCATCTCACTCATATGTGGAATTTAAGAAACAAAACAGAGGATCATAGGGGAAGGGAGGGAAAAAACAAAACAAAACAAAACAAGATGAAACCAGAGAAGGAGACAAACCATAAGAAACTCTTAATCATAGGAAACGAACTGAGGGCTGCTGTAGGGGATGGGGGGAGGGGAGAGGGTAACTGGATGATGGACACTGGGGGGGCACATCATGTAATGAACACTGGGTGTTATATAAGACAGATGAATCATTGACTTCAGTGTCTGAAACTAATAATACATTATATGTTAATTATTTGAATTTGAATAAAAATAAAAGTGAAATTTAAATATTTTTTATATTAACATAAAATATATATGAATTGAAACAAGTCAACCTTCATACTTCTGCCCACTTAGGAAGTTATCTCTTTTATCTCTACCATATATTCATTTAGGAAAAAAAATAAAGTAGTTTAAAATTAAAGAACTAATTTCTAGAAAAACTCAGATGCTGGTTATTAAATCATAGCTTTTAAAAATTTGGGAAAATTTAGATAATCATAAACAAACTAAAGCTGCTACAGTCCTACTTTTTCTATTTTTTTAGCCTTCTATGATTTTTTAAAAATTTATATAGTGAATCATATTCAGTGATACTGTTGAATTATTCTTTGAAAAGAAAACATTTATCAAAGACACTCTATGTACCAGATCCTATGCTAGTTGCTGAGGCTAAGGACCTAAGACAATAATAATGGTGTTGAATACATTATAGGACAGATATAGGAACTGGTCATCTTAGAGGTGGATTATTTGACAGTTTTGGGAAAGTCCTAGCTGCTCTTGAATGCAATAATTTATCTATTAAGAAGATCTCATATTTTTTTTAGCTACCCTCCAGCCTAGAATACACAGACAAGTGTAGTATGAGATTGAGGAAAGTGTTGGATAAGAAAATTAATATTAAAACCAGTCAAGCCTAGTTTTGACTTTTCTTGGTTGGTTACCCATTCAAAGATTTTCTTTTTAAAAAACTGAGGATGTGTAGGATATGTGCTGTGATCTTGAGCAAGGACCTACACTTTTCTCAGCTGCAGTCTTCTCATGCGTAATACCAAGTGCATTCACTAAGGTGAAAGCCAATCTGCTGTAACAAAGAGATTCTGGATTACAGAGGTTTAAATGGAATATGTTTCCCTTTTATGTAAGAGTTGGGGCAGACAGGTGTGCTGAGCTCCATGAAGTCATTCAGGAACATAGGCTGAAGAGATGGCTCTTCCATTTCCAAAACATAGTTTCAACAGTGTTTCAGCCATCACCACTTTCTGATACTGAAAAGGAAATGGAGAGTGAGCCTGGGACAAATCTTTTTTCAGAAGATGTCTAGGAAGTGATGGATGTAACTTCTGCTTACACTTGTAGATATTTAGTAGCATGGCCACACTGTGCTGCAAAAGGGGCTGGGAAACATAGATGCTCCTGTGCCCAGGAAAAGGGGGAGAAGAGATGTGGGGGACTCTAAGCAATCTTCTATGTTAGTATAAGAATATTCACCTCCACTGAATGGTTGTTAAGAAGTAAGCTATTACATCTCAAGCATTTTGTGCAGTTCAGAATATATGGTGAGGGCTTAATAAATATAATCTATTCTTGTCACCAGCATTATTATTAAAGTATAGGTACAGAGAGGGTAGAACATTGGCTGACCAAAACTTGCATTCCACTTGGAATAAATAAATAAATAAACAAACATACATATATACATTCCATATAAAATAAATAAATTTCTCTCCAGGGTGAGAGAAAAGGAGGAAAAAACAGAGGAATTATGCATCATAGCATTTACTCTGTGATTATTTTTCCTGTGTATTCTGTTAATCAAAATGTTTGTACCTGGTTGTTTGGAAATTCACTAAGGAGCTGATTCCTTCATTTGTAAGTTACTCGGGGGAAAAAATGCCTCATAAGAAAGTTTATTTGTAGTGTTCACGTGAGAATAAATTCCAGGTCAACTGTGAATTATAAAATTATCCCTCCCTTTCTTGTAGAACCACAAACAGAAACACAGAGTTAAAGTTATCTTTTGGCCAGAACTTATTTTATTTCCTAAAATATCTATTAGGACTCACCACAAATACTGGTAGGTCACAATGGAGGAATTGCCAGTAGGTTATGCAGTGGCAGACTCGAGGAGTTTGGGATAGCAAGCTAACTAAATAAAAGCTGTAACTTACTCTGGCAGTGGAAATTCATCTTTTAAAATCTCCTGCAAACATAACATATTTTATAATAAACCAAAATTTAGAAATATATCTTCTGCATCCCCAAACTATCCTGATAGATACTTGAGATTTCAATTTTAAATGGGAGCAGCATTTTAGTGGAATTATCCCTAAAATATTGATGTGGGCAGCTGCTACTACTTTTCAACATAAATCTAAGAAAATAACTTTGCATTGTGATTAACTGAAAATCCTCTTCTAGTTAAGGTGCTGTCTGCAAGAAAGATGGATTATGTGAGATAAGCCAGGTGTTTGTGCTCATAAAATTGTGAAATTTCTGTTTTGATTGAAGACAAAAGATTGTATCCCTAATTAGTCAGCCACAAAATACGTATTAGAGACATATAAATTATAATTAAGGCAGTGAAAAAGGATGTTATATACTTTTATAACTGCTCCACATATTTTGATTCTCTTCCCAGCCCAACCCCTCATGGGATAGATAGCTCTGTATGATATACCAGAGAAAGCCTTGAATTTGGAGCCAGAGTTTAAGTCAAGTTCTAGCTATTCTGACCTTATTGCCTTGCAAAGACACATCATTCAACTCATCTGTTGACAGTCAATACGTACGAGACTCTATCCTCTGAATTAAACAAAAAAGAGAGTTTTAGTAGAGTTATGTATGTGTGTGTTTGTGTTTGAACAGTGAAGGTGTGGTGCAGGGGGAAAGAATGGGGTGATATGAACACAAATGCATAATATAAAAATCCCAAAGTACTAAGAAGAAACAAGTCAGAGTGATGGGTGAAGCTTTTAACTAAGAAGGTACCTTGCATGCTGGTAATGCTGTTTTAGATGGGTTGGTACTAGAAAGCCTCTGAGAAGTTGGCTTGGGTAGAGCCCGATACTCAGTGAACTTCTGAAACTTCAGGGCATCTGGGGTAAGAGTGCTAGAAGAGGGGTCCCATGAATATGAGAAGGATTTTATATGACACTCATTTTTCTTATCTGTAATTGGAGAGTATATCTGACTTACCTAACACACATGCTGGTAAAAGGGGAAAAGCAAGTGATATTTGTACACACAGAATACTGCCTTACCCTAAGATACTAAAGATTGGAAAACCATTTGTTTTGCTGTGATTTCAACTGAAAGATAGGAATATTCAAATGGAAGTTCTTTCTTTGAAAAGAGATGACTTTGTGGAAAAGAATAATGGTTTAGGTATAGGGATGCATGGAGTTATTAAAAATATGTGTGTGTGTGTCCACAAATACCAACCCGGCATGTGTGTATGTATTTTGGAATTGATAATCTAAGACCGCAATTTTAGTCAAATAATATTCTAACACGAATTTATTATCTTTTACTCTACAGTTAGGATTTTAGACCGATATTAATAGAAATATTATACATAAGTGTAAATATAAGTAATACCTTTCTATTCATGATTTTTTTACTAAAAATACTACAGTTGCAGAGACCTGTTCCTTAATATTTTGTGTAAATCAGCATTTGCATTATTCATAACTAATTTTCCCATAGAAATAAATGTAAAGAATGTGCATACATTTTTGGAACACACAATTCCACAACCTTTACAGTGTACCTTTACTTTATTCTCTTTTATTATTTCTCAGCCCTCTTGCCTATATTTCTCAGGGTATTTGCTTTTGAATCAACTGCACCATTGCTTGAATGTTTTGATGGTGTTTTATCACTTTTAACACCTCTTCCAAAGTTCAGTTTGGAAAAGCATAATTTAAGCTCCAGTACCACCACTTAGGATGATCTGGATATTGTTTTGTTAAGAATTAAAAAAAAAAAAAAAAGATTCTAAATTACAGTAATGGTGACCACTAAAATAACTCGGAACTCCTGAGTCCTGAGCAACACTCACAGAAGCTCCAGTGTAAGCAGAATGGGTATTGCTTACCCATTGCTGACAACATGGCAGAGACTAAGTAGCACAACAAAACGATCTCATGACTTGACCGCTCACTAGCCCTCCCATCCTCAGTTTTAAGTCCCTGTGCATTTCTTTTGCTTTAGGTGAAACTTTATTATTATATTTGTCTTGACCTATTTTAAATGTGCCATATCTCAAGTTTCCATAAAATGCAAGCAGGCTGTATTTCCTGCTTGAGGCAGTTTTTTATTTCTCTTTTTGTACTCTCTCCTCCTCTGTCATGATTTTTTTTTTCCCAAAAGCTCCCTAAATTAGAGAAACACAGATGCCCAGAGTTACAAAGGCAGTCCATACCACTCCCTCCTTCCTGTGCAGTAAATGCCCTCTACAGCCCTATCAAGTACCAACCCTGTGACTCGTCAATAAATACACTTTACATGCCATTGACTGTGAAACGGAATCTCAAGGGGAAGTCAATTCCATTTTATGTTTTTCTAATTGTTAGAGAGGGTGCTTTATATCAGGACAAATTATCTTTCCATAGCCTCCATTCACTGTGATGGATACAATTGAAGGGGGAAATGAACCAATCATTGTAATGGTTAGTAAGCTGCATTTCCCCCTACAAAATATACAAAACCTGATTGAGTTCTAAAAAAATAGTGAATACGGTGGTAATTTATCTGTTACTCTTTGAAAAGAAAATGTATGTTTTTTTTCTAATAATTACTGATGCTTTTCAGACAGTATTTAACTGTCTTTTATTAAAAAAAAAAAAAAAGCATGTAGCAGGATGATTGTTGTTTTATATTTACTAGACCAAAAGGCAAACATTACAGAGTGTGAGGAGCGCAGAGTAAACTTGGAGTATAAAGACTTGCATGTGTCACTCACTGGATGTGTGAGCTTGAATCAGGTTAGCTATTCTGAGCTTCCATTTTCTCTTTGTATACTAGAGAGAGGGTGGGAGCTAACTTGTGACGAATGAATTAAACTAGTTCTGGGAAAGTACCAAGCACACTGAATGGCACTTAGTAGATATTCAAAACAGTCTTTTTTCAAAATAATATAAACCAAATATATGTATATGACTCCCGTATTCCTAATGCAATTTAATGCATGACATGATGAACTGACCCATAATTTTAGAATGCTAAATTTGTACTCTCCTGAAGAGAATTTGCTGTCAGCTTTACTGCATGACTGCATAGGAACAAACCTCACACATTATTTTAGTGGAAACAAATTTATATTAGATGTCCCTTCCTTCCTCAGATATGAATAATTTTGTGTTTGGATAATTTTGTAATTGGAAAATATCTATATCATTTTTTAAAACTGTTCATTGCAAACAAAGTCATTACATAGAATTTGTTGTAATTGTTCAGAATAAATTGATCTTTTGCTTTAATAATAAAATCTTTACTTTGTGCTAAACAAATAACATTGACAACGAAATCTGGATTTTTTTTTTATATCTGTACCATAGCAAACTGTATTTTCTATAAATGCATATTTTAAAGTCTAAAGATCTAGAGTTCTATCTTATTTTCAAAATCCATTGTTAAATGTTTCAGGCAAGATGCTATGAAATTTATGTATGAATAATGGACTATATTTTCCAAAAGTAACAACCTAATCTCAGTAGCTATTACCTATCTGGTGAACATCCAATTTCAGATGAGTTAAACATCTTCTGTAAAAGTAACTTTTCAAGCTAACTTTTACTGAGCACTACATATATGCAGCCTGTCACTGGAATTAACAAAAGAAGAGAAGGAAGGAGGATTATGTTTCAAACAACTTAGAATCTTCTTTTATATACCATACATACCAGAGGCAATTGGGCCTATATATATATTTTTTAAAGCATGTTACACTTAATAATTTACAATTTTTTTCCTAAGTATACTGTTCCATAAAATAAACTTGACACAATAAATACTTAAATAGTTTAGTGTATGTTTTGAGAAGGAAATTTTTTTTTCTGTTGCATATAGCCAAAAATTGTGCCATGCATGGTGTACAACATATCTGTATTAATATATATGGATACCAAGATCTTGAATGCGTATATTGCTTTACAAAAATTCACTAGATTGAAGCTTTATAGACACAGCCTCTAAGCCATACCATTACCTCTTGCCATAATTTAACTACACAGTTATCAATAGTGCCAATAGGTATTTTCAACTGAAGATGAATAGCCATTAGAAATGTAAATACAGTAGAGTGTTACATTAGTGTGCATATAAGGCACTTTAATTGCATAGGTAATTAACACTTCCGTTGTTCTTCTCATTATCATTTTGTTCCAGCTGAAATGCTTGTTAGCAACCTACGCTGTTGAAGGAACAGATAGCGTGTCATTACAACAGTTGACACAAGGCAGCCTTCAAGGATGTGACACTAATTAAATTAGAACTTCAAATTACAAATAGACTTCTTATAACTAATGATGAATGACCATCTTTACGAAACAATATTTACTTCTTTATTCAAGAGTCACAAGTCCTGCTTTTAATATGTTGTATTAAATCACAAAGAAATCCATTAATAAAGCTCTTATGTCTGTCTTCCCAAAGGAAAAGAATATTAACATTTTGAGGCTTTTCTGCAGACTAAGGGAATTTTCTTCTCTCACTAGTCACAGTGACAAATGATTATGAATTTCTGTCATCAACATAAGCAGGAATGTCACCCTTCTCAAGTGGCTAGGTTATGCTACAGTCTTTAGCAGGCAGAGCAATATTCTAGAAGTCTGGAAATCAGTATTCTTCTAGCTAGAGACAGTATTTGCTGTATAGAGAGTGCTCAATAAACAGTACCAATATACTATTATATTCTTAGTTATCCTTGGAAAGATATAGTCTTGGCGACCACAAGTACACTCTATCAACTGCAATTAAACAGGGACTACGTACATGGGGAAGCTGATAGGATGTTCAGACCAGCCTTCATCACAGGCCATCTCTTTAGTATGGTTAAAATACTCTGCAATTGCAGATAAGTTCCTTAGGAATTAACAATCTTGAAAGAGATTGGTCTACAAAACAGAAAGTTAATAATTCTTAAAAAAGAAATACAGACTAGATTATATATATATATATATATATATATATATATATATATATATATCAGCTAGTGAGCACATAGTTTCCATTTAAAAAGCTTACTTTAGGGCTGCCAAGGTGGCTCAACCTGTTAAACTTCTGACTATTGATTTTGGCTTAGGTCATAACCTTGGGGTTATGGAATCAAGCCCCTGTGTGGAGCCCTGCATTGAGCCCCACATTGAGCGCCACACTTAGCATGCAGTCTGCTCAAGAGTCTCTCTCTCTTTGCCCCTCCCCCCATGCATGCTCTCTCTTTGAAATAAATAAATGAATCTTTAAAAATACAAATAAAAACTTACTTTATAATTAGAAAATGAAGATATAATTTTGCTTGGTGAGGACAGAATATTAAGAATATGTGGTAAATAATTTTAATGGCTCTTGTTGTAAAGTTAAGAAACCTACTAGAATATTTTTCACTCAGTAGATTCCAATTAATACCTTCATTGTGAACATTTGATAGGTATGGGACCAACTTTGAGCCATATGTATAATCTCTTCATTACATACTGTAACAAGTCAGTTTACATAATGCTGCATCATTACTCACTCTGAGAAAGAAGAGGCCTAACGTAACATCAGGATAGGAAAAAAAAAAAGTTCACCTGAATTAAAAAAAAAATTTACATGCAAATATTTTCCTGTGAGTATATTAGAATAGTTAAAGGAGAAAGAGTAGTGCTTAAATTAAACTAAAAGAATATGTGATAACCATTGCAGCTTTTCTAGACTCTAAGAAGCATTGTTACAATGCATTAGTATAACAGCAGTGCGCTTATTGAAATTATTGTTGAGGATAGAAAGTGTGAGTCAGAGGGAGAAGCTTTGTTTGTTTGTTTGTTTGTTTGTTTTCTTCTTAATAATGACAATAATTTTGTTATTCAAAACTGTGCCACTAATATAAGTCTTTTTAAATCTCTAGTCTAATGTGCCATTGTCCAGTACAACTTTCTGTGATGAAGGAAATCTTCTGTGTTTCTACTGCTATATTAGCTACCAGACATATTTGGCTATTGATCATTTGACATACAGCTATTCAGACTAAGAAACTTTTTGTTTGTTCGTTTGAAAAACTAAATCTTTTCTTTCACTTTAATCATAAATAGTCACATGTAGTTAGTAGCTGTCATATCGGACTACATGGGTCCAAAGTGTCCATCTGCACTGTTTGGATTAGATTCCATGGACTCCAGTGTTCTTGATGTACTAGTGATAACAGTGTGGACAGATTATTTCTCCTTAGGCACCCATTTTACAGATTCCCTGTCAACTATTTCCCATCTGATAACATATATTTTTGCACACGAATGGCAAACAGCCTGGTTACTAACTTCGATTTCTTATACATTTGTCTCTTGGTTGTAATTCCCATTTTCAAATCATCACTTACTGTCGGTTATTTATAAACATTAGTGATTTCATCAATTAGTATGTGGGTATGTGTTTTATGGGGTCATTTCTCACAGAGTAAAATTATCCTCTTCTTTTAGTGGGATCTAACTATCAGCCAGAATTGTAAATCAATTATATACTAAATAATGACTAGCTGAATTCATTTGTTAATATTTAATGACTGCTAAATATTTTACATCCTATGCTAGTCACTAGTGATCCAAAATGATTAAGCATTTCACCTACCCTTGAGGAACTTACAGTCTTTAAATGCCATAGCACTGTAAATAAGCCAATTCGTTTTCCAAAGCCAGCTTACTTAATATGAAGCCCCTGGGGAACCGTCTACAATAAATATGAGTTTCCCAGCAAGCAGAAAGTATTTATTGTACAATATCCTTCCTTTGGACATGCTAGTCACCAGCACCACTGTTAATTTATTAGATGCTATTTGGAGTTGGCAGAAATTCTATATATATTCATAATAAAGTGAACTAATTTTTTCTCTTTGAGTCAAAGACATTATTGCTATTCTTCTATTTATAAGCATATAAAGATTTGGGTTCGAGCAAATCATGGGTAGGTTCAGTTCATTTTTATACTGATACCAATGATGTGCAGAATAACCTTAAAGATTTAAAAAATTGACTTGCAAATTAAGTTGAACATAATTACAAGCTTCATGACTTTAAAATTTCACTATCCTCTCTGTCCTATTTTTTAAAATAATGCTGGTAAAATATTTTCCCATAAGTTAAATTTGTTCTAAATAGTGGTACTTCAGATATCTATTTATCCATCTCATTATTTCCACAAGAAATAACATTTTCTTTTAAATCAGGTAATTTTATTAGGTCTCAAGAATGCTGGAGTATTTTGATGAAAAAACAAAAACAAAAACAAAAACAAAACAGAGATTAAGATAGGAATATTTATGAAAAACCAAGTACCTAAAACTTGAGGGATTCCCCCATTTAGTTTAATGTGACCCAGTTATTAGAATTATCAGCCTCATTGTGCCAAATACAAATCAACTACTTATCTTATCCCTGGGAAGGATCTGGAAATATTCTCTTATCTCCATTTTTCATTACTTTAGAAGGATGTTGATTCCTGCAGAATATTTGAAGAAAAAAGTCTCCACCTTAGTATTTTATTATGTAAAGATATGGAATATTTTGAACTCCCCAACTAGGCAGTTCTACTGTTTGACTAGTATAATTAAATCTCACATTTGCTTGGGGTATTTGGATATTAAAAGGTGTTCCCCATCTGTTATTACATTTATCCTCACAGATTAGGCTGTGAAGTTAGACCGTGAAGTTAGATTGGTGCCTGTTTCCACCCCCATTTCATCAACATTTAACAGATGGTAGAATGAGACATAGATTATTTAAATGACTTTCTTAGAGTCATATAGTTGGGGAGTGCCAGAGCCAAGACTTGGAATCTGACTTGCAGGTCTGTAGCTATTTCTACCAGGCTATAAACCAGAGAATATGCAAATTTCAGGTACAGACAAAATTTGTTTTAAATTGTAAGTTTGTATGTTATTCTGTACAATGAATATTTCTTTTAGATCTTTTTTCTGTTAATTTTTTTATTAATTGTTTTATTAACATATACTGTATTATTTGCCCCAGGTGTACAGGTCTGTGAATCGTCAGGCTTAGACATTTTATAGCACTCACCATATCACATACCTTCCCCAATGTCAATAACCCCACCACCCTCTCCATACTCCCCTCCCTCCAGCAACCCTCAGTTTGTTTTGTGAGAATAAGAGTCTTTTATGGTTTGTCTCCCTCCTGATCCCATCTTGTTTTATTTTTGCCTTCCCACCCACTCTGCCTCTCAAATTCCTCATATCAGGGAGATCATATGATAATTGTCTTTCTCTGATTGACTTATTTTGCTCAGCATAATATCCTCTAGTTCCACCTACATCATTGTGAATGGCAAGATTTCATTTCTTTTGATGGCTGCATAGTATTCCATTATATATATATACACACACATACTACATCTTCTTTATCCATTCATCTGTTGGTGGACATCTAGGTTCTTTCCATAGTTTGGCTACTGTGGACATTGCTGCTATAAACATTCGGGTGCACATGCCTGTTCGGATCACTACATTTGTATCTTTACGGTAAACACCCAGTAGCATGATTGCTGGGTCATAGGGTAGCTCTATTTTCAACTTTTTGAGGAACCTCCATGCTGTTTTCCAGAGTGGCTGCACCAGCTTGCATTCCCACCAACACTGTAAGAGAGTTCCCCTTTATCTGCATCCTCTCCAACATCTGTTGTTTCCTGACTTGTTAATTTTAGCCATTCTGACTGGTGTGTGGTGGTATCTCATTGTGGTTTGATTTGTATTTCCCTTATGCCCAGTGATGTTGAGCAATTTTTCATACGTACATTGGCCATTTGGATGTCATCTTTGCAGAAATGTCTGTTCATGTCCTCTGCCCATTTCTTGATTGGATTATTTGTTCTTTGGGTGTTGAGTTTGATAAGTTCTTTATAGATTTTGGATACTAGCCCTTTGTCTGATATGTTGTTTGTGAATATCTTCTCCCATTCTGTCAGTTGTCTTTTGCTTTTGTTGACTGTTTCCTTTGCTGTGCAAAAGCTTTCGATCTTGATGAAGTCCCAATAGTTCATTTTTGCCCTAGCTTCCCTTGCCATTGGTGATGTTTCTAGGAAGAAGTTGCTGCAGCTAAGGTCAAAGATGTTGCTGCCTGTGTACTCCTCAAGAATTTTGATGGATTCCTCTTTCACATTGAGGTCTTTCATCCATTTTGAGTCTATTTTTTGTGTGTGGTGTAAAGAAATGGTCCAGTTTCATTTTTCTGCATGTGGCTGTCTAATTTTCCCAACACCATTTGTTGAAGAGACTGTCTTTTTCCATTGGATATTCTTTCCTGCTTTGTTGAAGATTAGTTGACCATAGAGTTGAGGGTCTATTTCTGGGCTCTCTATTCTGTTCCATTGATCTGTGTGTCTGATTTTGTGACAGTACAATACTGCCTTGATGATGACAGCTTTGTAATAGAGCTTGAAGTCTGGAATTGTGATGCCACCAACTTTGGCTTTCTTTTTCAACATTCCTCTGGCTCTTAGGGGTCTTTTCTGGTTCCATATAAATTTTAGGATTATTTGTTCCATTTCTTTGAAAAAAAAAAAAAAAAGATGGTATTTTGACAGGGATTGCATTAAATGTGTAGATTGCTTTAGGTAGCATAGACATTTTCACAATATTTGTTCTTCCAATCCATGAACATGGATTGTTTTCCCATTTCTTTGTGTCTTCCTCAATTTCTTTCATGAATACTTTGTAGTTTTTTTTTTTAAGATTTTATTTATTTATTTGACAGACAGAGATCACAAGTAGGCAGAGAGTCAGGCAGAGAGAGAGGAGGAAGCAAGCTCTCTGCTGAGCAGAGAGCCTGATGTGGGGCTCAATCCCAGGACCCTGGGATCATGACCTGAGCCGAAGGCAGAGGCTTTAACCCGCTGAGCCACCCAGGCACCCCACTTTGTAGTTTTCTGACTATAGATTCTTTGTCTCTTTGGTTAGGTTTATTCCTAGGTATCTTATGGATTTGGGTGAAATTGTAAATGGGATTGACTCCTTAATTTCTCTTTCTTCTCTCTTGTTGTTAGTGTATAGAAATGCAACTGACTTCTATGCATTGATTTTATATCCTGACACTTTACTGAATTCCTGTGTAAGTTCTAGCAGTTTTGGAGTGGAGTCTTTTGGGTTTTCCACATAAATTATCATATCATCTTCAAAGAGTGAGAGTTTGACTTCTTTGCTGATGCGGATGCCTTTTATTTCTTTTTGTTGTCTGATTGCTGAAGCTAGGACTTCTAGTAGTATGTTGAATAGCAGTGGTGATAGTGGACAGCCCTGCCGTGTTCTTGACCTGAGGGGAAAAGCTCTGTTTATCCACATTGAGAATGATATTCACTGTGGGTTTTTCATAGGTGGCTTTTATGATATTGAGGCATGTGCCCTCTATCCCTACACTTTGAAGAGTTTTGATCTAGAAAGGATGCTGTACTTTGTCAAATGCTTTTCAGCATCTATTGAGAGTATCATATGGTTCTTGTTCTTTCTTTTATTAATGTATTGTATCACATTGATTGATTTGTGAGTGTTGAACCAACCTTGCAGCCCGTGAATAAATCCCACTTGGTTGTGGTGAATACTAATCCTTTTAACGTAATGTTGGATCCTATTGACTACTATTTTGGTGAGAATTTTCACAACTGTGCTTATCAAGGATATTGGTCTGTAATTCTCCTTTTTGGTGGGGTCATTGTCTGGTTTTG
This sequence comes from Martes martes, assembly GCF_963455335.1. NCBI lineage: Eukaryota > Metazoa > Chordata > Mammalia > Carnivora > Mustelidae > Martes > Martes martes. The sequence goes on along the minus strand of NC_137890.1, from coordinate 108,048,976 downwards.
GGATCAAGGTAATGCTGGCCTCATAAAATGAGTTTGGAAGTTTTCCTTCCAATTTTATTTTTTGGAACAGTTTCAGGAGAGTAGGTATTAATTCTCCTTTAAATGTTTGATAGCATTCTCCTGGGAAGCCACCTGGCCCTGGGCTCTTGTTTGTTGGGAGATTTTTTGATGACTTCTTCAATCTCTTTACTAGTTATGGGTCTGCTCAGGTTTTCCATTTCTTCCTCATTCAGGTTTGGTAGTTTATATGTCTCTAGGAATGCATCCATTTCTTCCAGTTTGTCAAATTTGCTGGCATATAGTTGCTCATAATATGTTCTTATAATTGTTTGCATTTCTTTGGTGTTGGTTGTGATCTCTCCTCTTTCATTCATGATTTTATTTATTTGGGTCCTTTCTCTTTTCTTTTGTATAAGTTTGGCCAGCGGTTTATCAATCCTATTAATTCTTTCCAAGAATCAGCTCCTGTTTTTGTTGATCTATTCTACTCTTCTTTTGGTTTCTGTGTCATTGATTTCTGCTCTTGATCTTTATGATTTCTCTTACCGTGCTGGGGTTAGGCTTTCTTTGGTGTTCTTTCTCCAGTTCCTTTAAGTGTAGGGTTAGGTTGTGTACTTGAGACCTTTCTTTTTTCTTGAGAAAGGCTTGTATATCTATATACTTTCCTCTCAGGACCACCTTTGCTGTGTGCCACAGATTTTGAACAGCTGCATTTTCATTTTCATTTTTTCCATGAATTTTTTCAGTTCTTCTTTAATTTCCTGGTTGACCCATTCCTTCTTTAGTAGGATGCTCTTTAGCCTCTATGTACTTGAGTTCTTTCCAACTTTCTTATTGTGATTAAGTTCTAGCTTCAGAGCATTGTGGTCTGAAAATATGCAAGGAACGATCCCAGCCTTTTGGTACCAGTTGAGTCCTGATTTGTGACCCAGGATGTGATCTATTCTGGAGAATGTTCCATGTGCACTAGAGAAGAATGTGTATTCTATTGCTTTGGGATGGAATGTTCTGAATATATCTGTGTTGTCCATCTGGTCCAGTGTGTCATTTAAAGCCCTTATTTCCTCGTTGATCTTTTGCTTAGATGATCTGTCCATTTCAGTGAGGGGGGTGTTGAAGTCCCCTACTATTATTGTATTATTGTTGATGTGTTTCTTTGATTTTGTTACTAACTGGTTTATATAGTTGTCTGCTCCCAGGTTAGGGACATAGATATTTAAAATTGTTAGATTTTGTTGGACAGACCCTTTAAGTAAGACATAGAGTCCTTCCTTATCTCTTATTATAGTCTTTGGCTTAAAATCTAATTTATCTGATATAAGGATTGCCCCACCAGCTTTCTTTTGATGTCCATTAGCATGCTACATTATTTTCCACAACCTCACTTTAAATCTGGAGGTGTCTTTGGGTCTAAAATTAGTTTCTTGTAGATAGCATATTGATGAGTCTTGTTTTTTAATCCATTCTGATACCCTGTGTCTTTTGATTGGGATGTTTAGCCCATTTACATTCAGGGTAACTATTGAAAGATATGAATTTAGTGCCAATGTATTTCCTATAAGGTGACTGTTACTGTATATTGTCTTCTCTGGTCTGTTAGTTTTAGGCTCCCTCTTTGCTTAGAGGACCCCTTTCAATATTTCTTGTAGGACTGGTTTGGTGTTTGCAAATTCCTTTAATTTTTGTTTATCCTGGAAGCTTTTTATCTCTCCTTCTATTTTCAGTCATAGCCTAGCTGGATATAGTATTCTTGGCTACATATTTTTCTTATTTGGTTCTCTGAATATATCATGCCAGTTATTTCTGGCCTGCCAAGTCTTTGTGGATAAGTCTGCTGCCAATCTAATATTTGTACCATTGTATGTTTTAGACTTCTTGTCCTGTGCTGCTTTCAGGATTTTCTTTGTATCACTAAGACTAGTAAATTTTACTATTTACTATAAGACTAGTAAATTTTACTATTAGATGACAAGGTGTGGATCTGTTTTTATTGATTTTGAATAGGGTTCTCTGTGCCTCCTGGACTATGATGCTCGTTCCCTGTGCTATATGACGGAAATTCTCTACTATAATTTGCTCCAATATGCCTTCTGCCCCCTCTCTCTTTCTTCTTCTTCTGGAATCCCAATTATTCTAATATTGTTTTGTCTTATGGTATCACTTATCTCTTGAATTCTTCCCTTGTCGTCCAGTAGTTGTTTGTCTCTCTTTTGCTCAGCTTCTTTATTCTCTGTCATTTGGTCTTCTATATCACTAATTCTCTCTTCTGCCTCATTTATCCTAGCAGTAAGAGCTTCCATTTTTTTTATTGCACTTCATTAGTAGATTTTTTTATTTTTTATTTCAGTTTGTTTAGCTTTTAGTTCTTTCTCCAGAAAGGGATTTTATTTCTCCAGACAGAATTTCTTTAATATCTTCCATGCCTTTTTCAAGCCCAACTAGCACCTTGAGAATCATCATTCTGAACTCTAGATCTGACATAGTACCAATGTCCATATTGATTAGGTCCCTAGCCTTCAGTACCACCTCTTGTCCTTTTTTATGTGGTGAGTTTTTCTGCCTTGTCATTTTATCGAGATAAGAATATATTAATGAGATATTAAAATACTAAAAGTGTGGAAAAGACCCTAGAAAAATGTACACTAACCAAATCAGAGGAGACCCCAAATCAGGGGGAGAGGATAGGGGGTAAAAAGAAAAAAATATGTATGTATATATATATGTATATACATATATACATATATATATATATATATATATTAGACCTGTGAATAGAACAGCACCACCCACTTGATTTTGGGTGTATTTTGGTCTCTTAGAAGAAACTACCTCCCAAAATTTTAAAGAAAGAAAGACATATATATTCAAAAATAAGAATAAACATGATGAAGAGATGGAATATGACTGTAAAGATGAAAATTTTTAAAAAATTCTAAAAAAGGGAATTGATAAGTTGGTTGGAAAAATAAATAAAGAAAATGTGGAGAGAATGTGCTCAGGCTGGAGACTAGAACAACGCCCTGTGCTAGATTTAGGGTACATTTTGAACTATTAGAAGACATTGTATTCCAAATTTGTTTAGAAAAAAACAAAAGCCCTATATGTATACAAAAAATAAGGTTAAATACAATGAAGGATAAAATATGACTATAATAATGAAGGTTTAAAATGATTTTTTTAAAAGAAAAGTATTGTTAAGATAAACTAGTTAAAAAACATTAAAAAAGGAAAGAGGAAAAGTTAAAAAAAAGTATTAGAAAAGAATAAAATAAAAAAAATTAATTTTGCAAGACTAAATGATCATGGGGAGAAAGCCATGAATTCCATGCTTTGCTCTCCCCTCCTCTGGAATTCCGCTGTTCTCCTTGATCAGTGAGCTTGGTCTTGGCTGGATTTTCTTACTGATCTTCTGGAGGAGGGGCCTGTTGTATGTTTCTCAAATGACTTTGCCTGAGACAGAATTGCGGTACCTTTGCCAGGGGACTGGCTAAGTAATCTGCTAGGGTTTGCTCTCGGGAGCTTTTTTTTCCCTGTACGCTTTCTGTAGAGCTCTGGAGGATGGGAATGTAAATGGTGGCCTCCCAATCTACAGCCCTGAGGATCAGAGAGCTCAGGGCCCCACTCCTCAGGGTGCCCTCAGAGAAAAGCAGTCAATCACTCCAGTCTCCCTGGTCTCCAGCTGCTCTCTGAGCTCATCCAGCCTGTGACTGAACATTTCTGTCTCTGGCGCACAACTCCGTTTGGAGTCTCTAAACCCAGCAAATTCCTGCAGCACATCCTCTGGAGGAAGAAAGATGCGTCTCCCCAAATCTGCCACTTGTGATGTCCCTGCTGAAGAGCAGTGGCCCGACTGTGCCATGGGTTTAAGGTAACTCTGAGTTTAAGGTAACACCGAGCTGTGAGCTCACTCCTCCGCTCACAGCAGCTTCCCCGCTGTGTACCTGGGAACTCTGCTGCACTCAAGACACCCCCGGTCTTTCTGTGATCCCATGGGACCCGAGACCAAACTGTCCCTGTGAGGGCTCCACCCTGCGTAGCCTCTGGAGTGGTGTCCTTCTGCAGAACAGACTTCTAAAAGTTCTGATTTTGTGCTCCATTGACCCACTGCTTGCTGGGAGCTGGTCCGTCCCCCTGCAGTCTATCTTCCTGTTTCTTTGGATTCACTTCTCCATACATCCTACCTTTCAGAATGTGGTCAATTTTCTGTTCCTAGAACTGCTGCTTTTTTTCTCTTTAATTTCCTGTTGAGTTTTTAGGTGTTCAGAATAGTTTGATAACTATCTAGCTGAACTCCTGCGACCTGATGTCATCTCAGTCTGCTACTCCTCTGCCATCTTTCCTCCTCTTTTAGATCTTTGTCACAACTGCATCATGATTGCATCCTTTATAATTTCTAATTGCAGTGCACAGCTTCATTTGTATAGAGCAGCTTACCAATAATTTCAAGGCTACCTTTGTGGAAATTCTTTTTAACTTACCAGGACTACAACTTCAACAATAACAAAAAGTTATTTAATGTGCATGGGTCATTAAATTCAAAGTCTAAAATTACTTAATTATATGTTAGCTCTTTAAATATAAGCCAGAATCAATGACATATGTTGATTAGACCCTGGATGTTGTTTATAGATCAGTGCATTTTTTTTTCCCATGTAGTATATATTCTCATTTCAACTCTTATGCACTCAGAATTCATGAAAGTAATATCATCGTCCTAAACTCCCTAGATTCTTATATCATGGGACTCATGGAGTCATTTTATGACATTCATATTCTTGAGTTATACCATATTCATCTGCTTTTTACCTGAATTTATCTGGGCATTTCAAATAAAAATAAAATAGATAAAACATAAAATTTATGAACTTCCCAGAATTCATCAAAGTCAAAGGAAATGAAAGTTTCTTAAATGAGGAAGGAATATTTTCTAAGGAAAAAGAAAGAATAAAGTAGATTATAGTAATTATTGGCAAACTTTGTGAGAATCCATTATACTTAGAAGATATATTTAGGAATATGTTTATTGTTGTTATTTAAAAATGAGAGTCTTGCTTAGAATGAATGGTTAACGTCTTTTGTGTAAACATATTATATCCAAAATGGCAAAGAGAAGGGCAAACAATATAAAACAATACAAAAGAAAACAAGAAGAAGACATGAAGGAAATAGAGACTCTCAGAATCCTGTTGTTGGAAGGAACTGTAGTGATCACCTTGTTTATCTCTAAAATCAATAGAGGACTGTCTGTAGCCCATCCTTAAGGATGAGGACACCCCCCCCCCCGCGCTTGAATTTATCTCAAAAGAGTAAGTTCCTTTCCTTTCCTTTAGATCTTTGCCTATCTAAGTTCCTTTCCCCATGGATCACCTATGCTTTTGTTATATAAGATCTAGTCTCTCTTATGTGGGTTGAAACTGCTTTCTTTCTTTCTTTCTTTCTTTTTTTTTTTTTTTAATTTTAGAGGAACCATTAGCCTAAGTTGTCCTCTATTGTGAATCCTTTATGTAATAATAATCTTCCTTCAATAATAATCTCCATGACAATAATTTTCTTTCTCTTGCTTTTCTTCAATCTTTCTCAATTTTTCAACCATTGATTTAGAAGCCTATTTCCCAGACACTGCTCATTTTATTTTTTTCCTATAGGATGAAAAATATTTGTTGACTTTTTAAATATGATACCTAGTACTCTAGGGATGTTCTGAAGAAAGAGATAGCTTTATATTTCTTAGTCATAAAAATTTATATCTGTTAAGGCGGCCAAATGATGAGGGCTAAGACAAATTTTATATATTTTGTTTTTTATTCCAAACTGGAACAGTATATTATTCATTGTTTTCCTTTAATTTTGACCAGTTATTATGACTTAAAATAATTTATTGACTATCCCACATATTAGTTATATACCCAAGCCTCATTTATTTTGAGAATTTTTAAAATGTGACATCTGAATCTTCATTTCGATTTTTTTGGGAGTTTATTTATTTATATTTTTATTAAATTCTATTAACCAATGTGTAGTACATCATTAGTTTTTGATGTAGTGTTCAATGACTCATTAGTTGCATACAACAACATAGGATTAGGCTAGGTATTAAACGAAGGAAGAGATTCTACTTTGCCAACATAGGTTTATATAGGGAGTATATCATTGTGGGTAATAGTGTGGTCCCTACACTCAAAGCTTGAATTTGAATCCTGATTCCACAAAATGGTAGTTGTGACTTTGGACAATGTATTTAACATGTGGCTCTCTGCTTTCTGGCTTATAAAATTGGAATAAATAAATGTACCAAATAAGATGGATCAGAAGGCTGAGTCAGTGAATTCCCAGGGGTTTTAGAATACTGCCTGATATATGGGAAGCATTTAATAAATGTTAGCTACATCACTTTCAAGGGAAAGCATTTTTTTTTTTCTGAATTACACAATATAGTTTCTTCTCTAGTTTCTCAGACTAGTGGAGAGACATGAAGTCATAAAAGGAGACATTGCTTAAAATAGAATTTATGATTCCTTTGTTCAGGGTCTGAGGAAATAGAACCTACATAGAATAGATGGATGGTGATATTTGCCTATCTAAGCCAAGGCCAACGTTGTAGAAGCTATAACTGAATTGTAGGGATATTTACAATAATAACACATACAGTAGAATTCCTACCCAAAGGCAGATATGCAGAGAATGTTGTGAAGGTCATTACCCACGTACTTATGGGAACTCAACTTAGGAGTGGCTTGTTGGTGTTGTTTCCACCATGCTCTCCTTGGAATGACTGAAAAGATAAGGCATGCAGCTGCTCTAAATGCCAGCCAGGAGGCAGCCCTTTTACAGGGTAGGATGTAAAAGTTAGAGACATGATTTGGACTCATTTTGAGGGACTGAATCTTTGGTTAAAAAAAAAAAAAATATATATATATATATATGTATATATATATATATATATATACACACACACACACACACACACATATATATATATATATATATATTCCCCCCACCCCCACTTCATTGATGCCATAACAGATAGTGAAGAATTTAAAGGGATACCATTGTGAAAAGCTATTTTACCAGGTAGGAAACTTGCAAGAGGATTTATATTTCAAAATGACAGTGACCTAAAACTCACTTCAAGAAATGTCTTAAAGAAAAAAGGTACAAAATTGTAGCCTACGGAGCTCTATTACTCAGAATCTTACCCCAAAAAGTAACAGATTTTGGATTTTAAACGTCTGGGACTTTTATTCTTCAGGAGAACTTTGTACACAGAACATGTTAAAGTGTTGCAGATGAAGACATTAATTTCAGACTAACAAACCTCCCTACTGGAAAAAAAAAAAAAAAAAAAAGAAGTGCATGTTATTTCACTATTCCTTTTCAGAAACTTAAGCCATTTAATGGCTGTGTTTTATTAGGGTCATAAATTATGCCCTTAGGTTTTGGCACTTTATGGTATCTTAGCATCAAATACTAATGTTTTACAGGTATGTTTGGTTCTAAGATATTTAACTATTTTTTTATTTTAATGTTTGAAGTAAAAAATCTCAAACATTTAGAGATGTACTTTTGAAAAGTCTTGATATTTATATAGTAGCTTAATCTTTAGGTAATTCTACATTTTGTTTTACTGCTGTGTTTTTAATAGTAGTAGTAGCCCATGTTAGGTTATTTTCACCTCCAGAAACCGTTCTCAAAACATTCAGAATGAATTTACCTCCAAATATTAATTTTGTATTTTGTTATTTTCATAAAAATTGAATTTAAGTCAAATACCTTAAGGGTATTTAATTGTAACTAGACATTGCTAATTACAAAAAATCAATAGTTATTAACTTTTTCTTTCTTTGGTGTTTTACAGCAGGGACTTTGTTCAGCAGATTTGTGTAGAGCTCAGACTTAGTGGGTACTTACTTACTCAATTCTTTAAGCATTGTGATAATACTGATTAGGGGGAAAGTAAAGAGAAACTTGAAGGAACAGGAATCATCCTGCAGAATTTATTCTTCTGTCATTTACTTTCTCCTGGACACGGCCCCCTGCCCTCACTTAATACTAATACGTAAGTAAAAGGAAACCCCTGTATCTCCTTAATTACTTACTCTAGGTTATTTATAGCTTTAAACTAGGACATCAAGTAAATTCAGACTAGTTCTAACAACTTAATTAAAAATTGAAGAAAGCCCTCCTATTAAATGCAGTGGTAGATGTGTAAGCAATTGCAGGTAGCTGAGCAGAGAAGGTGGTTGATCTAAATAAAATATTTGAAATGTCCTGGGTGTCCCTTTCCCAGAGACGTAAATGAGCTGCTTAATTTTCCCAGAAATACATTTTGAGAAAGTAAAGGAGAAAATAGAGATAGGATGCAGAAGGAAAATAAACAGGCAGAAATTATGTGTATGTGTGTACATTGATTTATTTGTATACATATATAGGAGTCGTGAATAAAAGGGAAGTTGGTCTTCTGCCTTACTTAGTATTTCTCAGGTCTCAAATTCTGTCTCGTAGCTATTAAAGCTGTTCATCCTTAACTTACTGTATGTAGTCAATTGAGAAGTGACCAATAAAATTTTAATTAATCTATCAAACCTGACATCATATGATCAGTTCTTCCTTTGTACTTTCATACCATCAGTTCTCAGTTTCTAAAAACAAATAACAGGAAACATAGACTTTTTGCATAGTTTCTCACATTTTATATCTGGTATCCATTTCTGTAACTCATGGCTTTTTTTTCCCTCTCTCTCCTCCATTCCTTCCTTCCTTCCTTCCTTCCTTTTCTCTCTCTTTCTTCCTTTTTTTTTTTTTTTTGACCATTTGGGTAATGTCTAAAAGATTTTAAGATTTTTTTAGAATATAAATACATATACTGCCCCAAAGACAAAAATCATTCTTAAACATTTACTGCAGATTAGGATTTTTAGAATGTGTCAATATATCAATACTAATAAAAAGCTTAAAATTGTGTGCTTCTGTCCTGTCTTAAGTGGCATTTTGTTTAATTTGTGGCTCAATAAAAGTAGGTGCTCCATTATTTAAAGTCCATTTCTGTGAACATCTTTCCAGAAAATGGACACCAGGTTTTAAACCCATTTTATTGGAGGTGTTAGCACATTGCTACTCAAGGTGTAGTCTTTGTAGTGGAGTACAGGGACCACCTGGGAGCTTGGAGAAATGCACAATATCACCGCTAGCCAAGGCCTACTGAATCAAACTTTGCAATTTAAGAAGATTCCCTAGGTGATTCATATGTACATTAAAATTTGGAAAGCATTATCTTAGGATATATAGTATGACTTTGAATGTGGCATTGAAAAATGTTCAGTATAAAATGTGGAAAAATGTTCATGAGAGATATGATTCATGAAAACCTGATCAGAGTAGTAAAATGGTGAAATATGTTGAAGGACATCAAAGAAAATGGAATCCTTAAAATACTCCAGCATAAAATATCAAAATGTTGATATCCTAAGTTAGTAGTTTTATGCTTTTTTATTTAAGGAAGCTTTGAGATATCACTTATTTTTAAATAAAATACTCTAATACAACAACTTTACATATCAAGGATGCATCTTTAAAGAAATTCTATGGATTACTCTTCTATCCTAAATACTGTGGTGTTTTACTTTAATTGTGGTCATTAATCAACTTCATCAGATAATACCGTAATGAGAACATAGGTGGAGGCAAAAAGAAAATAAAAGCTATAGTCAAGGATTTGTATATTTCTCCATGCTGACAGATATAATAAATAGTTGCTTACAGCAGATTAGTATTTCCTATTTTACTAAGTTTGTGTATTTGTGTATGTGTGTGTGTGCAAGTCTGCAAAGATCCATCTTCAATGAGATTTTTGTCAGATTCCATGTAGTAAAGGTGTTGAAATAATAAACAGCTTATTTAGAATTCATTTACAAAATATATATTAAACTCAAAATTGGAAAAAAATATTGTGGTTTTGGAAATATTTCATCTGTATATACCTGTTCAAACTTTTATAGAAAAGACCAATTTCAAAATCTATGTTATAAATTTGGGACCTGATAAAAGCTCAGTCACCTATCATACCCAGTGCCTGATTTCTCTATTCTATACACTTCTGTCAACCTTTGCTTTTCCTCTTCTTCCCTGTTTCAGGTCCTGTTGACCATATTTCTGTTCATTACCATGGGTATGGAAGGGTCAGAGAGGGCAGATGAAAAAAAGTAAATCAATGGTTTTCTTTGCAAATAAATTTGATAAAAAAGATTGGGCACAAGAGTGAGAATTACTGAAATTTTGGTACAACAGTATTTACCATAGAGCAGAATTCAGTGTAAAGTTGACCACATTAAAAGTCCCTAAAATAGAGTAGAGTGATGGAGTTAAAATGCCTACCCTGGGTATTTGGTTGATATATGAATGCCATTTATTTTTCTTTTTCATAATCCTCAGCATGGATAACCAGAAAATTCCTTTTGTCGTTTTGTTTTCTTCCTGAGCCAAAGACATTTTCAGGAAGGTATTGCAATTTTATAAGTCATTAGAATTGTCCATAAATGTACAAGCATCTATTAATAGATACCACCAGTTCATTAATTTTTCACCATTCAGATATCATTTAGTGGGTTAGTTAAATTAACACAGCTATATTACAGTCCTTGTATTAGTGTATGTGTCTCAACTTCAATCTCATTGTTTTCTGTGTTCTTCTTTTACTCATCATAAACTTCCATATCCAGTATTCTATGAAAGGAACAATTGCTTTATAAAATTTTGAGAAAAGTGGCTATTGCCAGTAGATGATTTCCATGAGGAAAGAGAAACTTCTTTTGGTGATTCACTATTCACTAAATACTGTTTATTTATCAGCTGTTTAATTGTTCACATAAGTTGGAGACATTCAGCTCTGTTTAAAACAGGAGAGCCAAGGTGCTATTTAATTAGCTGAAGCAGTTACATGAGCACACTCAAAGGCCCTATAGTGATTCCTTACAGAGCTCCCCAGGGAAAATCTGGCTGAGTGTTTTTTGTTGACACATTGAACTCAAACTCAGGCCTAGTTAAGGCTCTTTTTTAAAAATGTGCAATTGAATCTTAAGTGGTATCAGTCCTTCATTTTAGGGATTTGTCGTGCTTCAGAGATACTGACTTGCTCTTTGTCAGTTCTAGCATAGAGAGGATATATGTGTGGCAGATGTTAGGAGGTAAAAGCTGTGGCTGAAAAACAGAAAGGCAGATAATTGTACCATACGGTATTTGAACCTGTGATGTTGGCACCCTTCACACTGAGCTCTATCTGCCAAGCTAACCAGGCACTGAAGCTGTGCCAAGTGGCAGAAGTAGCAGGACTTCACCAGGAAGAGGTAGCAATGGCAGGTCTGCTTGATCTACAGAATAACCCCATCAAAGTGGAAATCAGCGTGTGGTGAAAGACCCATTAAATGGTTAAAGGGAGGGTTTTCATGCTATGGGTAAGTTGGTTGATTGCTAGAAGGGCTTTACCTTAGCACTCCATAACATTGAAAATCTGTTTGTGTTTATTGTGGACAACCTAGAGTTGTAATGAATATTTTGTCGTCAAGGCAAAGCATGTGGGGACTGTCATCACAGTTAGAATTTGCCAGAATTAGACAACACAAATTCTTCTAAGCATGGCTTATATTTAGCTGGTATGCAAGGCACAACTGTACTGGCTGATGAATGCTTATTTTGATTCTGAACAACTGCTACCTGGTGCCCTGAAACCTCTCAAATGATCCCAAGCTCCTTCAGTCCAAAGTGAACAGAGGCCATCGTAGCACACCTCAATAGACAGGCGTGCTCCTAGCTGCCATTCTCTCTTCTTGTCTCTCTCCTCCTAGTCAAACAGGCCTGGATACCTGGAACTATTGAGGGTCCAACAACAAGAAATCCTGAGTCGTGCACAGATAGCCAAGATTCCCTCAAGTTTCTTTTTTTAAGGCTGCTTGTAGAAGCTAGAGCCTGTACAGTGTATTGCATCAGCTGTGAAGTAATGAGGGACCACCCCTGATTATAAAAGCTTTTTAAGTACTGACATAGCATGGCTTCACAGCCTTGACTTCTCACATAATTTTCATACCTTTTCCTCAAATCCTTATGTAATCTACTTCATAAAGAGAAACAGACAAACACATATATGGCTTCACTGCCATATTTGTTTCTTTGTATGAGAAATTGAGATGTAGCACAATATAATGCAGTAGGAAAGAAACCAGTATTGGAAGATACAAGAGACCTGAATTCAAAAAATATCATCACAACTCTGTGACCTTGAAGAAGGTATTTAACCTCTGCAATCTTCAATTTCTTTATCTATGTAATAGCAATTATAATACCTAATTCATAATGTTCTTGTAAGGATTTAAAAGATAATGAACATTATGTGCTTACCACAGATTCTCGAACATAGGAAGTACTCAATAAACAGCAATTATCCTACTAATGTAATACTACTTTTACAGAGTTCAATAAAGAACACTTTGTTTTCATTAAAAGTGCATCGTAAAAGTATTTTCAGAGTTAACATTTTGAATGGCATAAAAATTAAATTTTGAAGAATATCATATCAATAACATTTCACTTTGGGTCTGAAATATGCAATATATACATTCCACTAAAGAATTAATAGTTATATTTAAGAATATCTGTATCATTCTAAGGCTTTTTAAATTGGGTTCTTTAACATTCTCTCATCCTCTCAATGGCGTATATAATGGCTTATGTAAAAAATATTGTGTCTTGCATCATGGTTCTTCCAGTGAAAGATGTTTTATCTATACATGCTCGAATTGGTCCTTCTCACTGTAAAATCATGTGTATGCTAATCAGTTTTCTCCTAAACAATCGTTTATTTGTTTTTATGTCAGGATTTCAAAAAATCCCTTTTTTGAAATGTAATGGAGTGATTCAAGGCATATATTCATTTTTTTCTTTTCTCTTATCTGTGTTTCTCTTTTCCACTCGGTCCAAGCAAATATCAAACTTAATATCTAAATGGGATAATGAATGAATAAATCCTATTAAATAACATATATTTGGATAAATGTACCAGTGGGATCAGAAAATATCTTTTACTCATTGTCTATATATATCATAGGGTATCTGGGTTGTTTGACCAAGGGTTATGGAGCATACTTCTCACTAAATCAGAGAATTTTCTTTTTAAGTATAATTTAATGTATGATTAAATTAATGTATAATTTATGTATAATTTAAAATTAATATATGTATAATGTAAAATTATACATATTTAAGTGTGATATATTTAAATACTTAATTTTTTTAAAAATAAAATTATGTATAATGTAAAATAATGTATAATTTGATGTCTTGAATGAGCACTACAAAAAACAAAACAAAAAAAAACAAGAGAAACCCTTGTTCTTCAGTTTTTATAGAGTTGTTTTCACTTTATCTTCATTGTGGTGAAGAAATAATTGGATGAGAAATGATGCTTGTTATCTAGTCCTCGAAGAAGCGCTTCTTATTTATTCTTTTTTCTTCTTATTATTTATTCTTAATCTGAGAACAAGGAAGTACAGACATTGTGTTTACTTGTTTTCTTCTGTATTTAGTCATCAAATGTTGGCATTGTTATTTACAGGGTTTTTCTTGGCAGGGGGAGGTGGGAGTAAATATACCTTTTAAGAGTTTTGATAACCATTTATATTTGTAAAATTCCTTTGACTTTTGACTATCATCATTTGTGCAAAACACCACCAAAATCCTTTCGTCCATTAATTACCTTATATCAACCTGCCTTTGATTTTTAAGCTGTACTTGGGGACATGCATTTAACCCTTTATTACCTTAGCCTCTATAGAAGAGACTAGAAAAATAATTTGTCTTTTTTTAATATATATTTGTAAAAAAACAAACTTTAGAGTGCCAATAGTAATGCCTCTGTGTGCAGAATTTGGCTCAGAAACAATCTCTAACACATTCGTGGAATCAAACAGGGAATGACTTGCACAGTCCTGACATGTGAATGAGCCAGTTGGCTGCTCCCACTCATTGTCCCTTTATTGTGATAAGACCCCTTTTCTCTGGGAGATGTGTGGAACTATCTGATTTTGGCTTGTTTCTTCCTGTCAGGCATTAATCTTTTAACATGCTTCTTACCATGGAGTCATCTCTGCTTCAACTTGAGTAGGCTTTCACACTGCCCTGAACTTCAGAACTGTAATCAGTGAGTCATTACTGGGTTACCATAGGTAAAGTAGCCTCGGAGAACAAGAGGAAAAAGCATTAGCTTTAGAGATGAAACACTTATCTTCTGTTCTGTATTTCAGAAGAGAGATACTCCCAAATGGAACATTTCATCTTCTGCTCTTTTAGTTATTTTATCTGCAAATTGGGTAAATCTTTTCCTCCCAGGAGTTTTAAGATATGACTAGAATATGCATTTTACTTTCTGAGGAATCAGTAGGATTTTTGTAAACTGAAGAAAGAAGGTGTCTTATTTCTGGTTCATTGACTACATATGTACGCATTCATTTACAAAGAGAGATGAGAGCCAACTTTACAAGTAAACAAAATTGTCAGCAAGAAGTCTGATAGGTTTATCAATCAATGAAATACCCCCTTTTTCTCAAATAAAATACCTTTGCCATTTTTAAAGAGAACCTGAAATTCTAATCTTTGGAGTTTTTCTATTATTTCTCTAAGAGTCATGTTTAAATGCAGATACGTTACTTGTAAGAGCACCTAGTTTATCAAGTTAGCTAGCAAAGAACAGGGCTGTAAGAAATTTAACTGTATTTTAACTGAGGTGGAGGGAGGGGAAAAAAGACTTTGTAGACTTTTTGTAAGAAAAGGTGGTGGGGGTGGGAGTAATTGAGTAATCAAGGAACATGTGAAGAATACCTATATTGGAGAGAAATAAAGAAATGCTTAAAACACCTAAAGGGTACTAATTATTATTATTATTTTAAGCCATCTAAGCTGAGTTCCCTCCATTAGCACTGGGTTTAATGAAGAGCAATGCTGTGTTGACAATCCCTCAAAAAACAATGGTTTCCTTTATTTTCTTTTATATTTGCTGGTAAATAGAAGGTCAGAAAACAAGATAGACCATTGGTTGGATACAATTTTTTTTCTGAAGTTATGATTAATAGCAACCATACTATAGCCATGTCCATATAATATTTTCCATTTGTCAGTTTTGGCTGTATTCTAAATGCTTACAGATTCAGTGCAGGGGAATATTATGACTTAACCTACTCTTGTTGGATTCAGATACAAACAGTGAGTTAAACTGATAAAAACCACTTGATAGATACTTTCTATAACTGGCAGAATACACACACAGAGTCACACACACAGAAAGAGAGAGATCTGTTTGAACATAACAGTATTTCTAGATGTGATCCAAAAAGTTTTCAGTATGAATCTTAACCAAGCATCCATGTATTCGTACTCATAATAAGAAACACAGTGGTGACTTTGGTTATAGCAGAATTGCTTTAATACAACATAGTTTTCCTCAGGTGACCAGGCAAGCTTTTCACATATTAAATACATAAATAAAGCTCTTCATGTTAGGTGCAAAATATTTTCCTACCCCGAGACTTCTGAAGAGAAAGGGCTTAAAAAAAACAACTTTTTAAACCTTGGAACAACTTATCAAAGCCACAAAATCTCCTTCCCCAGAGCCTTAAAAAATAGGACAGATGTCAGAGCTGGCTTAAGGGTACTGTAACTGGACAAAATCAATCACCTTTACATCTATTCCAGTTTGTGATTTTTCACAGCATCCATTTGAAATATGTAAACACACAAGCCATTACTGGAACCTATATTGCACAGAAATTATTTAATTTGAATGAGTTACTATTAGATTGAGCATGCATGTATCTTTAGGGGTTCTTGTTCATATTTCTATCCGCAAGTGTAGTCCTATAAATTACTCTAACAAATGATATCAATTAATATTGTTTTATTTAAAAGTTGAAACTCATAAATCCAATTTTAATTTTCCTTGAAATACTATAAATTTCTTTTATTTCTTCCATTTAAATTATCAGTTTGTCAGTTGAAGTAGCTCACATGCAAAAGTAAATTATTCTTGAAAATAACAGAATCTTATGAAATACACAGTTCTGGAAAAGTTATATAACTTCTGTAAAGGTATTATGTGATCCTGTGTTATGTTTTATATATATATATGTGTGTGTGTGTGTGTGTGTGTGTATGCTATATATGTAGCATACATATATATATATATGCTATTAAAAGTGTTTACATGATATACTAATTTTCCCAAACAATATGGAGAAAATAATGTGGTCCACATACTTTACAGCTTTCATAAGTGGTTGTAACTATTTTGATTTCTCAGCTGTGAGAATTACAAAGGATGTTATAATGCAATATTTCTGTATACTTAATTGCATAAGAATTCCCCTTAAAAGATGATAGTTTGTAATATTTCCAAGAAACTGGATCTATTTGTGTGGAAAAGCATTCTTAAAAAAAAAAATGAAGAACATGGGAATAGAAAAGATTAAGCATTTGCAATCAGGTTAAGAGCATTCCAGAAATCTTAATATATTACTTAAAGTGACACTAAAAATTTGTTTTTGAATAATTCTAAGAAACTTAATTTTTAAGGCAATTGTCACAAATTCTTAGAAGTCATGAGCTCTTCAATTTAATAAATAGGAGCTCTCCACAAGATTCAATATTCAAAAGCTAAATATTGTAAGATATCCTACCAATAGAAATAGTCCTATATTTTTCTTTATATATGTGTGTGTGTGTGTGTGTGTGTGTGCGTGTGTGTGTGTGCATGTGTATATATACACATATATACAGCCAGAGCAGGCAGAGAAGACAGAAGGCGAAGCAGACTTCCTGTTGAGCAAGGACTGCTCCCCCCCACCAATTTAGGACTTGATCCCAGGGCCCAGGGATCATTACCTGAGCCAAAGGCAAATTCTTAACTGACTGAGCCACCCAGGCATCCCACATCACCTTATGTTTGTTATTGCAAACTTTCTACAAAATTTTATTTTTTTCAGTGTTCCAAGATTCTTTGTTTATGCACCACACCAGTGCTCCATGCAATACATACCCTCCTTAATACCCACCACCAGGCTCACCCATCCCCCCAACCCTCTCCCTTCCAAAACCCTCAGTTTGTTTCTCAGAGTCCACAGTCTCTCATACTTTGTCTCCCTCTGCGATTTCCCCCAATTCACTTCTCCTTTCCTTCTCCTAATGTCCTCTATGTTATTCCTTAAGTTCCACAAGTAGGTGAAACCATATGATAACTGACTTTCTGATTGGCTTATTTCACTCAGCATAATCTCCTCCAGTCCCATTCATGTTGATACAAAAGTTGGGTATTCATCCTTTCTAATGGAGGTGTAATATTCCATTTTGTGTGTGTGTATAATGAATATAAATTAAATATATATATATATATTCATTTCATTTATCTTTTGAAGGACATCTTGGCTCTTCCCACAGTTTGACGATTGTGGCCATTGTTGCTATGAACATTGGGGTACAGATGGCCCTTCTTTTCACTGCATTTGTATCTTTGGAATAAATACCCAGTAGTCCAATTGCAGCATCATAGGGCAGCTCTATTTTTAATTTCTTAAGGAATCTCCACACTATTTTCCAAAATGACTGCACCAACTTGCATTCTCATCAGCAGTGTAAGAGGGCTCCCCTTTCTCCACATCCTCTCCAACACTTGTTGCTTCTTGTCTTACTAATTTTGGCAATTCTAACTGGTGTAAGGTGGTATCTTAATGTGGTTTTGATTTGAATTTCCCTGATGGCTAATGATGATGAACATTTTTTCATGTGTATGTCTTCTTTGGTGAAGTGTCTGTTCATATCTTCTGCCCATTTTTTGATGTGATTATCTGTTTTTTGGGTATTGAGTTTGAGGAGTTCTTTACAGATCTAGAATATCAGCCTTTGTCTGTAGTGTAATTTGTGAATATCTTCTCCCATTTTGTGGGTTGCATCTTTGTTTCATTGACTGTTTCCTTTGCTGTGCAGAAACTTATTATCTTGATGAAGTCCCAAAATTCATTTTCACTTTTGTGGAGACATGACATGGAGACATGTCTTGAAAGAAGTTGCTGTGGCCAATGTAGAAGAGGTTACTGCTTATCTTCTTCTCTAGGATTTTGGTAGATTCCTGCCATGTTGAGGTCTTTTATCCATTTTAAGTTTATCTTTGTGTGTGGTGTAAGAGAATGGTCGAGTTTCATTCTTCTATACATAGCTGTACAATTTTCCCAGCACCATTTATTGAAGACATTGTATTTTTTCCTGCTTTATCTAAGATTATTTGACCATAGAGTTGTGGATCCATATCTGGGCTCTCTACTCTGTTCCACTGGTCTGTGTGTCTGTTTTTTGTGCCAGTACCATGCTATCTTAGTGATCACAGCTTTGTAGTAAAGCTTGAAATCAGGTGTAAAGCCCCCAGCTTTGTTTTTCTTTCTCAACATTTCCTTAGCAATGTGGGGTCTCTTCTGGTTTCATTAAAACTTTAGGATTGTTTGTTCCAGCACTTTGAAAAATGCCTGTGGAATTTTGATAGGGATGACATTGAAAATGTAGATTGCTCTGGGCAGTATAAACATTTTAACGATGTTTATTTTTCTGATCCTTGAGCATGGAATGCTTTTCCATCTTTTTGTGTCTTCTTCAATTTCTTTCATGAGTCTTCTATAGTTCCTCGAGTACAGATCCTTTACCTCTTTGATTAGGTTTATTCCAAGGTATCCTATAGTTCTTAGTGCTATAGTAAATGGAATTGATTCTCTAATTTCCCTTTCTATATTTTGATTGTTAGTGTATAAGAAAATAACTAACTTCTGTACATTGATTTTGTATCCTGCCACATTACTGAATTGCTGTATGAGTTCTGGTAGTTTGGGGGTAGAGTCTTTTGGGTTTTCCATATGAAGTATCATGTCATCTGTGAAGAGAGAAGAGTTTGACTTCTTCTTTGCCAATTTGAATACGTTTTATTTCTTTTTATTGTGTGATTGCTGATGCTAGGACTTCTAGTACTATCTTGAACAACAGTGGTGAGAGTGGACATCCTCGTTGTGTTCCTGATATCAAAAGGAAGGCTATCAGCTTTTCCTCATTGAGAATGATATTTAACGTGGATTTTTCATGGAAAGATTTTATGAAGTTGAGGAATGTTCCCTCTATGCCCTTATTTTGATGAGTTTTAATCAGGAACGGATGCTGTATCTTGTCAAATGCTTTTTCTGCATCAATTGAGAGGACCATGTGGTTCTTCTCTTTTCTCTCATTGATTTGTTCTATCACATTGATCGATTGGCAAATGTTGAACCACCCTTGCATCCCAGGGATAAACCCCACCTGGTTGTGGTGGGTAATCTTTTTAATATACTATTGGATCCTATTAGCTAGGATCTTGTTGAGAATCTTGGCATCCATATTCATCAGGGATATTGGTATGAAATTCTCCTTTTTGATGGGATCTTTGCCTGGTTTGGAGATCAGGGTAATGCTGGCTTCATAGAAAGAGTCTGGAAGTTTTCCTTCTGTTTCTATTTTTTGAAACAGCTTCAGGAGAATAGGTATTATTTCTTCTTTGAATGTTTGGTAGAATTCCCCAGGGAATCCGCTAGGTCTTGGGCTCTAGTTTTTGGGAAGGTGTTTGATTACTGCTTCAATCTCATTCTAGAAATTGGTCTATTCAGGTTGTCAATTTCTTTCTTTTCCAGTCTTGGAAGTTTATAGGTTTCCAGGAATACAACCATTTCTTCTAGTTTGCTTAAATTATTGGCATATAGTTGTTGATAATGGTTTCTGATGATTGTTTCTATTTCCCTGGTGTTAGTTGTGATCTCTCCCCTTTCTTTTATAATGTTATTAATTTGGGTCCTCTCTCTTTTCTTTTGGATTAGTTTGGCCAGTGGTTTATCAAACTCATTAATTCTTTCAAAGAATCAGCTTTTAGTTTCATTGATGTGTTCTACTATATCTCTAGTTTCTAACTAGTTTCTAACTCATTTATCTCTGTTCTAATCTTAATTATTTCCCTTCTTGTGCATGGGGTTGGCTTAATCTGTTGTTGTGGTCTATTCTGTATGTGGTCTATTCTGGAGAAAGTTCCATGTGCTCTCGAGAAGAATGAGTATTCTGTTGTTTTAGGGTGGAATGTTCTGTATATATCTATGAGGTCCATCTGGTCCAATGTGTCATTCAAAGCTCTTGTTTCTGTTTTGATTTTCTGCTTAAATGATCTGTCTGTTGCTGAGATTGTTGAGATCCCCTACAATTAATATGTTCATATCAATATGACTCTTTATTTTGATTAACAGTTGGCTATGTAGTTGACTGCTCCCATCTTGAGGGCATAAATATTTACAATTATTAGATATTCTTGGTGGAAAGACCCTTTAAGAATGATGTACTATCCTTCTGTATCTCTGACTACAGTCTAGCTTTTAATCTAATTTATCTGATATGAGAATTGCTACCCCAGCTTTCTTTTGAGGCCCATTGGCATGAGAGATGCTTCTCCATCCCTTTACTTTCAGTCTGGATGTATCTTTAGGTTCCAAATGTGTCTCTTGTAGACAGCATATGGACAGGTCCTGTCATTTTATCCAGTTTGCAACCCTTTTGCTGTCTTATGGGAGCATTTAGGCTGGTCATATTGAGAGTGATCATTGAAAGATAAATTTTTATTGACATCATGTTGCCTGAGAAGTCTTTGTTTCTGTAGATTGTCTCTATAAATTTCTGTTCTATGTCACTCTTGGGTTCTTTCTTCTTTTATAGAACCCCCTTAATATTTCTTGTAGTGCCAGCTTGGTAGTCACATACTCTTTTGAACCTTGCTGGTCTTGGAAGCTCTTTATCTCCCCATCCATTTTGAATGTCAGCCTTTCTGGATAAAGTATTCTTGGCTGCATTTTATTCTCATTTAATGCCCTGAATATGTCTTGCCAACCTTTCTGGCTTGCCAGGTTTCTGTGGACAGGTCTGATGTTATTCTGATGGTCCTTCCTCTGTACGTAAGGAATCTCTTCCCCCTAGCTGCCCTTAAGACCTCTTGTCTAAAATTATGACTCATGAATTTTGCAATTAAGTATCTGAAGATCTTTCTAGACTCATTGATCTTGGGGGGTGTCATTTCTGCCTCTAGGACAGGAACACTTGTTCCATTTCCCAGATTAGGAAAATTTTTATTCAGAATTTGTTCAACTATAACTTCTAGTCTTCTCTCTTTCACCACCCCCTCAGGGATCTCAATAATTCTTTTGGTGGAATGTCTTATGGCACCATTTATTTCCCTTTCTGTTTTCACAGTTTCTAAGTTGTTTTTTCCAGGCCTCTTCCTGATCCTTCTTTTCTATCAGTTTGTCTTTTAGATCACTAATTCAATCTTCTGCCTCAGTTATGCTAGCTATTATAGTATTTAGATTAGATTGGATCTCACTGATAGCATTTTTTAGTACTGCCAAATCAGCCCTCACTTCCACCCTTATAATTTCTATGTGTATGTGTGTGTGTGTGTGTGTTTTATTTTAAAAAAAATATATATATTTAATTTTTTTCAGTGTTCCAAAATTCATTGTTTATGCACCACACCCAGTGCTCCATGCAGTACGTGCCCTCCATAATACACACCACCAGGTTCATCCAACCCCCCTCCAAAATCCCCAGTTTGTTTCTCAGAGTCCACAGTCTCTCATGGTTTGTCTCCCCCTCTGATTTCCCCAACTCACTCAAGTTTCTATGTTGTCACTAATGGTCTTCTCCAACCTAGCCATTGCCTGAATAATTGTTACCCTGAATTCCCTTTCTGACATACTGTTTATGTCCATATTCAATAGTTCTGTGATAAAGGGTATGGTCTCTGAATTTTTCCTCTGTTGAGTGTTCCTCCTCCTAGTCATTCTGGTGAGAGGTGGTTGAGGGAATGTATAGCTGAATATATCAACCATGATCTAGGCAGGGTACACCCTGGAAAGTTTCAGAGCAATCAAAATTACCACCAAAAAAGGAAGAAAAAAGAAAAAAAAAGAGAAAAAGAGAGAAAAAAGGGAAAACCCAGCCAAAATGAGCCCCCAAAGTAAGATTTATAAGGTACAAAAACAAAAACAAACAAAAAGACCAACAAAAGTAAAAGACAAAAAAAAAAAAAAAGAAAAACCCAGCCAAAATGAACCCTAAGAATAAGATTTGTATATTACAAAAAACAAAAACAAATACACAGAAACACTAACAGAAGAATAAGATTGGAAGTTGGTCATAAACTCTCAGTGTGGGCGAGGAAGGTTATGTCAGTTCTTCCTAGGTGAATCTTGTTACCTTTGTTAAAGGACTCAACTTTCCAGAGATACAGGGAAATTAAACTGGTTTATATATAGGGATAGTATTGAATAATGAAAAAGGATTACCTTGAAGCTTAATATGTATATGTATATAAAAAAAAGAAAAGAAAAAAGAAACTCTGGTATATGTATGGAAAAAGTTCAAGTTTAAAAAGTTATTATGGAATATGTTGTATTAAACCAATGGTAAGTAGGTTAAAAAATTAAAAGAATAAGAATCATGAAAATGAATTAAAAAAAAAAAAGAAAGAGAAGTTGTGTTTGTTAATTATACAGGTTTTGGGGCAGTACCAGGAGCTTAATATATTGTTTTCCCCTGATGTTGGGGTTTTACAGTTTTATGGGGACCCTGTGGTGGTTGTCCTCTTGTTCTTTTGGCTTGTCTTCTGGGGGAGGAGTCTGCTGCATTGTTTTTCAGTTAGTTCTGCTTGGGCTGAGTTGCCCTGACCCCTATCAAGGGGCTGGGCTCAGTGGAAACCATTTTTTTTAGCTTTTATTCTCTGGAGGTTTTTGTTCTTTCATGGCTTTTTGTGGCTTTTTGGAGGTTTAGTGGAAAATAAACTGTCTGCACCCCGACCTCCACCTCAGAGAGAACCCTCAGTCTACTCTACTCTGGGTGGTCCAGAACACAGAGACTGCCCTTCTGCAAACTCCACTGAAGAGCACAGATGATGCACACCCCCAGCCACCATATCAGTGGTCGCCTGAGGTCACCACTTGTTTCTGCACCCCCATACCACTAAAACTGTGAGCAGTATTCGTCCAGGTGAGCCCGAACCTGGGAGGCTGCTGTTGCCGGGACTGCTGTCTGGGGTCCACGCCCATGCTGGCTGTGCTCACACCCGGGAGATGCACAGGTCATGGAAGGCTGTGGGCTGAGGGACCCTGACTGAAGACTGCACCGGGTTCTCTCAGGCATGGGCTGGGTGTGCTCAGAGTGCTGTACAGGTCACGGAAGGCTGCTGGTCCAGAGACCGTGGGGTAGCACCCATACCGGGCTCTCTCAGGTGCTGGCAGGAGTGTGCCCAGCCCCAACAGTGGAGCAAGCAGCAGAAAGCTGTGGGCTCAGGGACCATGAACTGAAAACCCCTCGACACTGCACTCATGGGTGGTCACCGGCGGTAACTGTCCTAGGACCATGGGCTTGGGCCCATGACTGTGACCACCCAATTCCACCAGTTGCCCTTAAGATATTTTGCTCTTTTTGAGTGCTGTTAACCAGTCTCCAAGTTAATCGTCATCCCCAATCAGAGGGCACTTTCATATTAGGTTATTACTCTCTAATGTGTTGTTTCTGGTGACTCTCTCCCCCTTCTGTTTATCTTCTGATAATGGTCCAAGCATTCCCACTCTGTTTTACCTCCCCACTGATATCTTCTGCCCCGTAGAGATCCAGAAGTGTATAATGTTACATCTCAGGCTGATTTCATGGCTTTTCAGAGTGTTCTGTAGATACTTAACTCACTTTTGGGGACCGGTTGAAGCAGGGTTTCCAACTTCTCCATCATCTTGCCCCTCTTCCACATGTATATATTTTTAAATCAGCATTTGGCTTTACTAGAAGTTGAGTTCCAAATAATTCTTCACAAGATAATCCAATCTCAGTCTTCTAAGTAAATAGACAGATATAATTATATAAAACCTGAAAGTGCATAATTTTTAATTTTTGAATTTCAAAGGCATCTTATGTTTTTTGGTGATGGCTTTATATAGCCAGTTTTTGTTTGATTTTTTTTATCAACTAAGAATCAATATATTTTTGTTTCTACATATCATTTTATATGTGAGGTGGGAATAAAATATAAATAAATAAATAAATAAATAGAATAAAAGTCTTCATGCCTCATGAAATCTGAGTGAAACTTCATATATCAATACAGTTCATAAACTATACACAGAAATTATATTATAAAAACCTATATTGTAAAAGAAAAGTGATATAAACAATGTCTGTATGAGTTCATATATATTGTGGGATCAGTGACACCCACAAAACCCAACAAAAACAAAAATAAAAACAAAAACAAAAAACCCTCTTGGGTTGTATAGTGTTTCCCAAATGGCAATTTCATTTGCTTGTTTTAATGATCACATGAGGTAGACACAATTATTATCCCCATTTTTCAAATGTGAAAGAAGAATTTCATTGAAGTTCAGCTCTTAATTCAAGTTGAGATAACTTATAAATGTCAGATAAAAACCCTAATTCATGGGTTTGGTCTTTAAACTTAATAATTTCCCCAATATGCCATGTTATTTTTCACAAAGAAAACTTGATGGAGAAACCAGAGTTTGGACTTGAAGGATTTTTTGGGTTAAAAAGAGAGGTTTACTTTCCAGGTGGTGATACTGCATACAGAAAATTCCAGAAGTGGGAATATTTTAGATTGTTTTAGGGACGTGAAAGATGACTCTGAAGGCAGTTTACTGTAAGTACTGAAAATAACATGTAAATAATGTTGAATTTCAATTATATGATGAAACCAGACCACAGAGTTTGGTTTTGTTGTGGGCAGCAACTGAGAGTAGTTGTTGGATGAAAGTGATATTTATAAAACTTATTTTGAGAATATATTGATGGTAGGAAAAGTTAACTCCTTGCATATAGAAGAAAGTGGAAATTAGCCAGGAGTTAAAATGCACTGAACATTCATTCAGCAATTGTATATTGAGCCAGGCAGTTTACAGCGTGTTTGTGCTTTTCAGGCAGAGGTAGTGGGAAGTTGATCAAAGAGCCTGTGTGAAATGCATCCAAGTATGCTCATAGAACTGCATAAATAACAACAACAATAATAATAAAGAGCATGAGAAATAATGGCAGAAAGTGTGTCTACGAGAGGAATTCTGGTCAGCTTTTGAAAGATACTCTTTGCCTCTGGCTTCCCTATTAGTGGGATCATGGAGACGTTGGCGAAAAGCACCTCAACAGTGATGGGAGCAGAGGCAGGAGTAAGAAGGGACGGGAATACAGCAGATGCGGTCTCTATTTTGGAGAAATTTAACAGTTAAAAAAAAAATAGGAAAGAAAGGATGCCATTTGCAGGAAAGTTCAATCAGCAAAAGTGACTTTATTCTTGAGTGGAGGCTAAGAAAACTGAATGAGGTTATAGACAGAGGATTTAGAACCATTGGAAAGACAGAAATGGGAAATAAAAACGAACAGCAAATCTTGATAGGACAAAACTCAGAAAGTGGGAGGTGATAGAGTGTAAGGTGGAGATATTAGCCTTGAGGGGAGGATTGATGCTGGTCCTGCTGAGATATGATGATACAATGACAAGTGTGGATAAATGACTGTATCTACCATTATAGAAGAAAAATCTCTATCCCTCCTCAAAATGTGCTATCACAATTATCTTTAGTCAGAAAAGACATTTGATGAGACTTAGTATCTCTTTAACCATTTTTTTTTTTTTTACTGAACAGAGTAAGATATTTATATATAAAAATAAACTAGACTTTCAAAAACAAAGAGATGAGTCACATTGCCCTTGCATTATCCTAGAAAACTTGTTTGTAAAATGAGGTTCAGTTTAAAAAAATGAAGCCTATTTCAACTAACTGGATAAGGCTTATAAAAATTTAAAAACATGAATACTATTTTCCTGTGTTTATCTGTTTTAAGTCCTTCTAATGATAGAGCTTCTCTTTCTCATAATTAATTACTATATTTTAAATTCTGCTACCTTGTTCAGGTCACCTAAAATTAGATTTGAGAGGCTGGAAGTGTTCTGACTATGCATTACTGAAAACTGAAGTGATACTCTAAGACTACTATGCTTGTTAAAATTCTGAAGTGTGTTTGTACTATTTTGAAATTCCTCATTTGCTTCCCTAACACCCCAGTCCTTCTCTTAGATCCCCCAAATCTTAATGTTCCAGTAACTGAAGAGATAATTCCAATTATGCCAGGTAGCTTCTGACCCTGCTGCTTGCTAGGTCCAGATTATGATTTCTGGTTGTGAAATGTCTTGAATGCCCAGGGTTTTCATGAGATGAATCATTTTTTTTGCAACATTGACATAGTCTTAGGAATTCATGTTGTCTCAATGATCACATTCTTCTCCCTGTCACACAGATCATTGGGTAGAATTGGTGATCTAATTGAGTCTTTTCTTCATTTACAAGGTAGACTAAAGTAGCCTCATAGAATAAGCACACCTTTACCACACAAATGATCATTGGGAATCAAGGATGGATTATTTCTCAAAGCAACCATACACTGAATACCCATATTGCCTGGTTCCTGGGATAATTTCAGTTAAGAACATTGCTGTTTCTTAAACTGCCCCCATCTTCCAGAAAGACAACGACAAAATAGTGAAGTTAGCATTTTCCAACTGAAGTATCCCAATACTGGTCAAAAGGGTTTGAGATGCTGATACCCTCAATTTTGAGGTTAATTCCCAAGGCCTGGGGTAAACTCTATAAATAACTTATGCTATTTACTTTTGTGTGATTTTCAAATATTATCATTGCTTTAATGTGTTTTGATATGAGGATTTGGGAAGGACTGGTTAAGGTATAATCCTTCAAGCCATGTGCCAGCTGTCTTATCAGTTACCCAGCAGTGATGGAAGTCAAGAAAAGAGTATATTAAAGGTGAGGAAGACTATAGTCTCTAGTCTATGAAGAAACTACTTGGCTCTTTCTTTCATCCAAACAAATTTCTTTTTTATCCCTACATGTTACCACTAGGAAGAATCTACTAGTTTTGTATACTGCTTCTGAGAAATTCGAACATTTTCTGTTTTCTCAAAATTTGTTTCGTGAATGCCAGATGTGCATTTCACTCCCTCTATCATGTTAATCAGTGACCTGATAATCTTAAGGATGCAAAAGCAAAACAAAACAAAACAAAAAAACCCAAAAACTTTGATTTGAACCAACACATATATTACTTAAAACAAACAAACAAACAAACAAAAAACTTGCCTTTAAAAATAACTACTGAGTCATCTTTGGCCTCTGTAAAATTTCTAGGCTCCCAGGTTTGAAGTGATCTTTCTGTGGGCTATTTTTGGGATTTTTACAGAGACATCTAAATATATCTGGCCTAAACACTACTTTGACATTCATGCAAGGATATATATTCTCAAATTTCTAAGAATCAGCCAATTAATTTTAAAAAGAACCGCATTGTGACTCTTGGTCATAGAAATTTATAGCTTTTCAAAACTAATTTATATTTTTCAATTTTTTTAAGTGAATTTATGTTAATCTTGTAAATAAAAGATTTAATATTAGAAACTCTCAGTGAAAAGAGTTTCACTTACTTTTATTCCTATAATTTGGATTTTAATTTGTGTAGTTGTATTATATATATTTTCTATATATGTATTATATATGCATATTTATATATATTTATATATAACATATGTTTTAAAATATATTGATATTCAAGTTACAGAGACATGTTATAATAAAATGAGTTGTAGATTTGGAGTGATGGGCATTCGACAAAACTAATAGACTTGTATGTCAGTAAGTGTATAAATATACATGAAAAAAAATACCAGGAAACCAATTAGCCAGTACTTCATCTATTGAAGCTCTTTCATAACAATGTATTTATATCCCCCAGATACAAAATGTTGAAAGCTGTTTTAGCATCAAACAAAATCACATATACCCATCACTCATTTTGAGAAGATATTTCAAAACGTATCTTACTTTTGGCAAGTCCGGCTTTGTGGGAAGAGGAATCTTAAGATATAAAAGGAAGTTATGTAATTTAAGTGTTTATGAAAAGGCAGGGGGGCCTGGGTGGCTCAGTTAGTTAAGCATCTGCCTGTGGCTCAGGTCATGATCCTGGAGTCCCAGAATCGAGTCTCACCTTGCACTCCCTTCTCAGTGGTGAGTCTGCTTCTCCCTCTGCCCTACACCCTACTTGTGCTCTCTCAATTGCTCTCTTTCAAATAAATAAATAAACTCTTAAAAAAAAAAAAAGGAAACACTAGCGTTTGTTGGGAAAGATGCTAAAAGCTTTTGATACAATCCCTAGAACAACCTGATGAAGCACAGAAAAGGTACATAATTTTTTCAACTTATTGTTTATAAGTGATGGGACCAAGAATCTTTCTCCAGAGTCTGTTAACAGGTCCACTCTGCTGCATTTATTTACATAATTAACACATGTTGGATTCCTATTCTGAGCCCACATCTCACAAAAAAGCTCACAAAGTTCAGTGCTTTGCCATCAATAACTTTTGACATTCACAACAAGCCTACAAGGTAAACTCAGTTGATAGTTTTATTTATACATAAGAAAATTAATGCTTAGCTGCTTTAATAAATTAATGTCCCATGGGTATTAACATTGCTGTGATTAAATTCTAAGTGTGCCTGACTATAGAATCTGGGCTCTTGTAGTAATCAGTGTCAGATTAACATTCGACTGTAGTCATATGGCATGACTGCACTCGGATTTAGGAGAGTTGGGCAAGATTAAGAATCACAGCATGGCGAATTTGGAGAGTGCCTATCGAAGAAGTGTAGATAAGGTATGGGAATAAACAACCTGAACTTTAGATATAGCAGTGTACAATTTGGATACTGGATGACAGTTCAGAATTGGTGAGCTTCAGAAGACTTGGTATTCCAACCTAAGTATATCTTTAAAAACGCAAAGGGTGATCATGTAATGTACTATTATCATCAGCAGGAGAACTCAATGAGTATGCTTTGTTCATCATCGCCTCCCCACTCCTTAGTAAATTCTGTTGTATTATAATTGCTCAGTAAAGATTTTTTTTAAACAAAAAAATCCATATGTAAGTAAGTATATAACTAGCTGTTATATACTGTTATATATAAGTATATATATATTTACTTATAATAAAGTAAATAAGTATATAGCTAGCTATTCTTAATAAAAATGAAATAATTTTAGATTGACAGAGCTTCATTTAAATTCCACTGAAATCTTTTTGTTCTTGTTACCTGATTGAATTCTAACAAGAGCTCTGCCAAGGAGTTGCAACTCTCCATATTTCACAGTTGAGGAAATTGAGATGTACAGTGTTTAAGTACCTGGTGCACTTAATCTAAAGATAAGAGGTAAATCAATGATGCAAACCAGCCATCAGATTTTAAGTCTATGCCACTTAAAGTTTGAAAAGAATATTTGTGTCTTTAATGTATTATTTGTATTATTTGGAAAAAACACATACAATTTTTTTTAAAGATTTTATTTATTTATTTATTTAACACAGAGAGAAAGAGATCACAAGTAGGCAGAGAAGCAGGCAGAGAGAGAGGAGGAAGGAGGCTCCCTGCTGAGCAGAGAGCCCGATGCAGGGCTCGATCCCAGGACTCTGAGCCAAAGGCAGAGGCTTTAACCCACTGAGCCACCCAGACACCCCCAAATACATATTATTTTATATCTTATGCAGTTTTAAAAAATTAGGTTTTTAATCATGTGGGCTAATTTGGACATCCCTGAGAGTCAGAGCTGCCCTCTGGTAGTTATTTTCTATAGTTTTGTCTTGTAAATTAAGGTTGGTAATTTCTTGTACTTAATGGTTTTGGTATTAAAAGCCAAACTAACCCATTTTTACATTTCTGTTTTTCAGGTCCTGAAGAGGTAGAAATCAAGTGCCCCTTGAATCACATTGCTTGCCTTGGTACGAACAAATGTGTTCATTTATCCCAACTGTGCAATGGTGTCTTGGACTGCTCAGATGGGTATGATGAAGGACTGCATTGTCAGGGTGAGTCCATTTGTGGAACAATCCAACCACACTATTAAATTATTCACAGTTTAATGGAAGTTCAAGAACCTATAACCTGCCTTTTCTTTCAACCATAACCATATCAGTTATTGAGAAAGCAAGAATTTTATTGCCAGAAACAGTCAATATGCATTTCAAACCTGTAACTTGTTGTGCTTTATTGAAAAATGCCATTAGAAAAAGAAATACACTTGGACTTTGACACTGCACTCTGAAACAATTACGTATTTCATAGAAAACAGTACTCTTGAGGAAAAGACAAATGAGAAGCCTTTGTCACAGGAGATGAATACCATACAGTGTCATAAATTTATTTCTCTAAACCTTTGCTTAAACAAAGAGTATTTGAAGTAAAACCTCTGCAACAAAATATTTTAGTATGAGGTATTCCCAGGAATTTTTCCTTAATGTTACTTCCGTGAAGTTATACCTACTTTCCTATAATTTTCTTTTTTTTTTTTAAATGCAACATCTATGTTCTACAATGGTCATGATTTTACCTACATATTAATGAAGGGAGGGAGAAATAATTAAAATCTAAAAGTTAACAAAAAGTTAACCAGAATATGGAACATTCTAATAAAACTGGTTGGAGAGAGGAAATGAAGTATGAAGCCAAAAAAAGAAAAAAGAAAATGTCGAGGATTGAGGTAAGGACCCAAATCTGGAAACAGAATCGAGGTATCAGTCAAGTAAATTTGGCTCCAAGATAAAGCCCAGAAAGAAACCACTGAATCAAAAGTCTCTCAGTCAAATTCCCACCAGCTGAGTATAACACAAAGGGTATTTATTGAAGCTGAGCAGTTAAAGAGTAAGTAACCTGTCCTTTGTGTTGAGGTCAGTAAGACAATAAGGAATAGAGAACTATAGAAAACTGGAGATACATGTCTGGTCTCTGACCAGATTCACACAAACTAACTGCTGCCATGTGCAAACAGGTCACAGGTTACCTAAAGTTCCAGTTTTTCAGAAGCAGCTCCATACCTGTATGTGTTTACATCGTTCAATGTAAGCTACTTCTTTTTAAAACATTGTGTGGCCAACCATGTACAGACCAAACAAAGCCTGTCTGGAGTCCTGTCAGGGCTTACTGGCTTCCAGCTCCCTACCACAGCGCTGAATGAAGTAACTGGATTCAATACCAGAGACGGACAGATATGCTGGAAAAAAGAGTAAGTCTTAGAAAGGTAGTCCAAGGTGGTAAGGCTATTGAGAGACCATAGATCATCCAGGCCACTGGGTCTTTCCCTTTTTCAGAAGAGACTATCTCTGGTTCTGTGGACAGATTCAGTCTGAGAAGTTACAGCTTTTGCTTCTTTGGCTGAGTTTTGTTTCTTAGCCTGAATTCTGTCAGGGTCACAAAAGGAGCCAAAAAATTTTCAGTTTTAGTTATGAACACATGTATAATAATAATTGATAAGATATTTTTTATTTAAAGACCTTTGACATGTATTCTTTTTGTATAATTGGATATTTAAAAGAAGGATATTAACAGAAAAAAGGTAAGTATGGAATTATAAAGTGATAGGAGTCAAAGAGTTTAATTTTCTTTTCAGAAATTAATTATCTTTTCTAGAGCCTAATTCTACCCACTTCAGTTATAATTCAGGCTTCTTATTACATTAAGGAAAAAAAAATTTGGATAGATGTGTGACTGAGCTTCTAAAAGAGTGAAATTATCACATTGCCAAAAACTTCCTCGGAAGTGGTTACACAAATTAGAATATCTCAAACATAATTCAGTGCTGTGAATCATATGAAAATATATCTGAGTTCTCTAGTAAAATTTAGAGTTGTGATCTAATAGGTGAAGGAATATGTTAATAGTAAAACAGGGGATTCATATAAATACAAAGTATTGGAATAAAAATAAAATGGTACTAGATTTATCTTGAACTTTTAAAAACTCAGTGTATACTTCAGACTGAGATACATTTAACGTATATAATTATTTATGGTTCAATCTTTCTTCCTGTTCTAATTCAGGTTTCTAACTGTTCCAACTTTCATATCTCTGTCACTAGTAACAAACTTTTTCTTTTCTTTTTTTTGGTAGGAGGGTGATTGAACAATTTTAGCCTTTTAAATATTTCTAAATTTCACCAAATGAAGTGTTTTAAAATGCCAAGTAATTTATTATGGCCTGAGGTGGATTTAGAAATAACGAGACGTATATTTGGATCTGTGCTTGCTATTCACCTTACTAGAGGGTGTATCTTCAACCTTTCTCCTAATTTTATGCCACACCCAATGAAAACTTGTTTCCTGGTAAGTTAATTAGGCACCAGCCTGTCACGTTTCTAAAGAAATTTCTCATCTATAGAGATATAATAAAGAAACCAGATTAATTCAAACATTGTATTGATTTTTAGAGATGCTTTTCTCTTGTAGAACAATTCTGCCTGAATCACTTTCTCTGTCTAAATCCACTTCTCTTTTTGTTGCATTCTAAGCACATACTCCAATTTAAGTAATTATACATGAAACCAAAGATGTGATTCAAAGATACATATGTCTCCTTTTTTTTTTTCCTAATAAAGGATCCAAAGTACATTTGGTGGTATATTTGTATCCTTTGTGAAAATGAATAAGGAGAAAAATTTAACATTTTGGAGGTGATATTCTGGTCCTGGGAATGGTTTTGTATCAACGAATTGTTTTCTGAATGTTCCCTAGAAAAAAATCAATTTCTTCCTGGTGAGGGTAATGAAAAGATATCTATTATTAATGATTTTCTATAACACTGATATTTTAATCTCCATAATTTAGCTCCATTTGAAGAAAGAAAAATGGATTTTTGTATAAGGGTATACTTATATATAGGGATGTGCTTGTAAAAATTTTACAATGAGAATGTTCAAAATCACCACATTATATTTTAGAAAACTTCATCTCTTCCTACATAGTATTTCATATCGGTAATAATATTACTATATCTAAATTGCATGAGCAATAAAAATGCATTCTGTACAGTCCAAGGCTTCTCAGTACAGGATATTTCCACAGAAATCCTCAGAGCCATGCAAAGAAGTGAACAAATTCAACTAATAGATACCAGATCGACTGAACTGTATCAAAACACTATTTTGAAATTTGATCTTCTTGAGGTAATTCATTATGTTAACATTTAAAGTGGCTGTGAACAAGAGAAGCCCCTTTTAAAAATTCACAATCCTGGTTAGAGTACATTTGCGGTGCAAAATAACAAAACATTTCAATGTACAAGGGAAAAACAGTTTCTGTGACATTGTCCACTTTTACTCTATTAAAAGAATACGGAAACACTTCATGTTCGTCCAAAAAGAGATTCTGTCTTCTGTGTCTCAAGAAAACATGATTATGTAATCTACGTGATTGTTTACCCAGCATCCCAATGTCCTTTTCAATTTGTGTGAAGAGTTTACTAAAACTGATTAGGGAATGAAACTCTCTGTCACCTGAAGAGCTCACCACCCAAACATATAAATATGTACACACAAACACACATACTGTTCTTTCCTGATTTCTCTCTTCTATCCTGAACCTGTTCCTACGTAATTCTGAGTGTATAACATGTTAATTGGTGTATTTGATATGGAACCGAGAGAATAAGATTCTCTTTTATATCACCTAACTCCTTTAATAATGCATATTCAGAATTCTTAAAATTCCATTTGATTTTTTTTACTTTACCTGCCATTTGGAATATAATTTTCCTAATATGTGCAATTATAATTTTCTCCACCCACTCACAATCCATTCTAATGTATTTATTTTAGATTCTAGGAATTCTAATGTAATTATTCTAATGTATTTTAGATACCGGTTTATATTTAAAAATTTATGTGACTTTTTTTTTTATATTGCTACTGGTAAAAATAAAGTATTAGGAGAAAGTGCTAAAAAATCCTGGAATTAATTTACAAATTAGAACTTTCTCAAAATGGACTGAAGTGAAATGGCAAACTTTATTATCTGTAATAACTCAACACAGGAAAATTAGTAATCCTTAAAACTTCTATTTAAATCACATATATATTCCAAATATTCAGAAATTAATCCAGGTCAATTAGTTTGATGCAATAATTGATTTGAGAAAATTAAATGTAATAAATTTAATTTAAAGTAGTAAGAATTTTTTAAAAATTTAAAAAATAAAGTATTCAGAATTAATCTTTAGTTCAAATGTTCAGGATGCCAGTTTTTATTCTTTCAGAAAAGAAATATTTTACCTTGTGATGATATTTTGTTAGTCATTACAAACATTGATTTCAGGTGGACACAAGATTAGCTTATGTAGCTACCAGGAAAGAAGGAAAGAAAGAAAGAGGTTGGTGAAGCTGATGAAAAAGGCAAATAATTTTGGAGCACTTTATTTTATTTTATTTTTTTTACATTCACTTTATCGTATCAGTGAATCTTGCCCTATCCCCATTTTAAAAGTTCCTATTGAAAAATATTGCCAATCCTTTTTCTAAATTAAAATCAGCTTACCATGCTAGAGAAGGGAATTTCAGTATGCAGAATCCAAAAGCAAAGGTATGGAGAAGAGGTACAATTGCAGGCAATGTTAGAGGAAGTATATCTTTCAGCAACACAAAGCTTAAAGCTCCTGGAGAGAAAGAAACTTGACCAGTGTGTTTTCAAGTTACTTGAAACATCAATAAGCCAAGAGCTAGAAAACAAACAGCTATAATTAACCAGGAGGACCTGGGTTTATGTGCTCAGACCACTTTTGATTATTGAAGTTCCTGCAACTTAAAAGTAGATTCTGATATATATATATATATATATATATACACACACATATGTGTGTGTATATATATATATACACATATATAGACATATGTGTGTGTGTGTGTGTGTATATATATATATATTTTGTCTTGAGTTGTGCTAAGGTGATCGCAGAGTCTCAAATCTATCTCAAATATAAGCATTTTCTCTCAAAACGATTAGCTTCAGTAACTGAGTTAGTTTAGTGAAAGACGATGACTCTTACCACTGGTTGATTTCAGGACCTAATGCTTTTTAGAAGCAAAGCGACAATTCTTATGAAGAATAAGTTTTCTACAAGTGTATCATCCTTTTGCAAGGCTATTACAGACGTTTATATCGACAAATGACACCTATGTGAAAATTAGGTGAATGTACTTGAACACTTTCTAAATATATGTATGTGTCTATGTTTATGTGCCTATTAATGTGTACACACAGATATATGTACCCATATATAGGTACATATGAATGTGTATATTAATTTTCCAGGGTTTTAGACTTATAAATTCTGTTTAATTAGAAATATGTTGTTGCACAGATATCTGACTTCTTAACACTGATTTGTTAGAAGTGATTGCTAGAATAATCCTGCTCAAGAGACTTGGAGTTCAGATTTCAATTGTTTGTTTGAATATGTTGACTTCTAAAGACAGCTGACAAGCTAACTGACTGCCTGTGGGGAGAGGATAACTAATGTGGCTCTATATCATAGCCCAGCATGTGAAAAGATAATCTAAAGTAGTTTATTGTTTATTGGAAATGAATCTTTTTGTAGTGGATTTACATCTTTGATTAATGTTAATATATATTAATTAGTGTTCTCTGGCCCCAGACAGAATCGTTTTTAAGAATAACTGGAAAACAGACTTTGCAATATAAAAAGAATATCCTATAAGCATAGTAATAGCTTAAAAATGATCAAACACTGAAGGATCTAACCTAAAAAAAGATACACTTTATTAAAACCTCATCGCAGATTCTATATTTTTCTTCTTGGTAAACAGTGGTTTAAAACTAGCTGGTATTACATCCATATTTTTTGATCCAGTCTTTTCTGTGGTAAGAATCCTGGTGCATTATGGACCTTTAATTGCTGCTGAATTATACTCTATTTCTAGGTGATTTTGGTTTTAAACGGATGTAAGTCAAAACCACGAATCCACAACTTACCCCTCAGTGGAGTACTTATTCTGTTTGCTTAATATCTGTAGAACAAGGAGCAAGTGCTTTGATATAGAGATTGACTACTTGGTTTGAAACAACTCCTATGATGCCTGTACCTAAAATATACCAACCTCTTACATAGAATGACTGTGCAAAACCACAAAAAGCCAGAGAACTCAGCTTACCCAACTCTACCCCCAGTAATATCTCCGAAAGAAGAAACTTGTTATTAGTTCCACTAATTTGGGAATAGTTAATTTGCATGGATATTCATGGACACTGGGACTCATTTACCTGGATGTCTCCCCCATAGTTCCCTTCCTAATATGATGGAAAACAGAGAATAGTATGTAAGAAATAATAATGGATATGAGGCCAAAATGAACTTTCCAAACTGTGCCAAAAGAAACACTATAAAGTTTTCCCTATATTGAATTCATTAATTCACTTCAATAAATTTTATTGACTGCTGAGAGTATTCTAAACACTTACCTAAGCACTGGGGATGTAGAAAATCCTATTTTCTGCCTCCATGGAATTCACTTGTCATAATGGAGGTATGTAGAAATTGCTGAGGAAGACTAAAACGAAGAGCATCTAATTCTGCTTGAGGGGATGCAAGAAAATTCCCCCAGAAAGCTGATGGTTGACACTTCTCACTCTAAGGGTTTGGTAGGCAAACGCGGGAAAGGGGACCATTTCAAAAGGAGGGAACTATGTGTACAGAGACACAGGTGTTTAAGAAAACATGGTACACTCAAGAGAGCTCTTAAGTTCTTTGGTAAGGTTGATGCATAGGGTTCTAAGCAGAGATGGGTGAAGTAGAACCTGAAAAAACACCTGATATTAGACCTGGAGTGTTTACATTAGAATAAGGATACAATATGACCTACCCGAAATGCAAGAGAAAGAGTGGAAGATGACTCTAAAATGTATTCTCAATATTATAAGGGTGGTATATATTTTACTACTAAGCATAAGAAGATTAGAATTGTTGCATATATGGGGCAGGTTCTGTGATTTATTCTTAGAAGGTTAAAATGTACATTATTATAAACATAAAACTTTGAGCTAAACAGTCACTTTTGTTTACATAGACCAGCTCCCGTACAAGGCATGAGATATGTTATTCTTTAATGTATCACTTTCATGTAAGTAGAAGTCAAAAGAGATAACAAGGAAAGCCATTTTAAGTGAGCTCTTTTTCCAATGAAAGTTAGGAATTTGGAATGTGTATCTACTATTTTAAGCAACCAGAATCCTATCTTTAGCAACCACTAAAGTAGCATCTTAGTTGTTGCCTAAGTTTTGCCCTCTTGTATCTTAACTTTGGGAAATGGATGACAGTTCTAATATTATTCAAAAGTATGAATTGTAATAAACTGTCCCTCAGCTCTCTACTCAACCTCAAATGTGAGGGCAAATCCCCTATAATTCATTACTTAGTTTTTGACACAAGCAGCTTGATACTTTACAAAGTAAGGAATTAAAGCAGGTAGCTGAGATTGACTGGCATCCCCAGGAGTCACACAGAAAAGCAGTGTGAAAGCAAGGTTTAAAAACTGTGACCTTGAGTTTTTGTTCTCCAGTTTTGACTACTGAGCCTTAACATATCAACTCAGAGAAATGCATAAAATTGTTATGCTTCAGCATCCTTTCTGACCCGTTCTTAAAGGAGCAAGATGGCCTGTAGAAAATCAACTGAAAAACACTTTTGAGCTAACTATATGTTTCCTGTCAGTTTTATTAATTGATTGAGCAGGGAGAAAAAAATGTGCTGAGTGAACCACAAACTGAAAAACTATATAACAAGCTTGCAGAATTGAATGTCTCAATCTGACTATTAGCTTTATTCCCTTGAGAAAAATTAGTGCTTTCATTTGATAAGGGATGTAGAAAGGATTTGGGGAAGTTCATTTTAACTCTTTGAAGTAGATTTGCACTAGTTACAATAGGAAGTGACAAAAGAGAAGAGAAAAAAAAGGAAAAAAGCCTAGGAATCAACTTCAATAATAGGATCTGGAAGGAAAAATGAGAGACTTCTTAAGGTCATTCAATAGACAAAGTTTTAATTTTGAAAGAAAAAACCCAATACTCTTCCAATAAATAACCAGTAAATAATTAGAAGATCTGAGATTTATTAAGCTTGATCTGGAATTCTAGGAAGTTTTACAGAATTCTATAGAGGACGATGTCAAAAGATTTTCACACCTTCAGCCAATGTTTTTAATTCTGAATTTATAATCTGTTAAAATTGCAGAAAAATACTATTTCTGTTGCTTTTTCTCTGCTCCACTGTTATCATTTATACAGTAAACCCTATTCTGTTGGATTCCATGTGTTATAATCCTGTCATAACTGAATATTTAATATATTAAATAATATTCGAAAAAACAAAATAGCTACAAGACTGGTGACTTCGAGGCTCCTGGGTGGATCAGTCTGTTAAGCGTCTGCCTTCTGCTCAGGTCATGATCCCAGGGTACTGGGATCCAGCCCTACACCGGGCTCTCCCTGCTCAATAAGGAGCCTGCTTCTCTCTGTCCCTCTGTCTGCTGCTCCCCTTGCTTGAGCTCTTCTCTCTCTCTCTCTCTCTGTCAAATAAATAAAATCTTTAAGAAAAAAAAAAAAAAGACTGGTGACTTTGGAGCTTTCCATAATTAGTCCCTTCATAGTCAAATCAAACATTGATTTGTTTTTCATTCATGTGGAGACAGAAAAATATGCATATGTATTTTAAGTTTCTCCTAAGCTTTCTACATGTACTTGTATATTTGTGTTCAGACATAAGAAACACATTAAAGATTAATTTCTGAAGAAATACACACCACCTAGATTTATTTCTGTTAGCTGAGAATTTGCCTTCCAGCTCCCCATTAGGTTTGTGATTTAGTGAAAGCATGAAATTGACAACTGACCTCTGTATGCCAAGTAGGATTGTAGAACCAGTCCAGACAACCCATTGTGGTTGTGGAAGCCATAGGATGCCAACCAAAGTGAGATCAGTGTGCTCTCAGAGCATCTTCTGAATTAGGTCAGTGTGACCGTGAGCCAAGTCTTGAACATCAGATAAAAAGGAGAATAGGAAGGGCAAGCCCAAAGAGCACTTTTCAGTTCCATTAGCTGAAATGTGTGGGATGTTCTCATTCAATCTACAGGTACAAAACTCAGAGTGCCAAGAAAAAAATCTGTGCAGTTCAATAAATGGCTCAAAGAACTATCCAATATTTTCAGAGTAGAAACACTAAGAATCTGAATTGTCTAACTTTTAGTTAGATCAATTAAATTTTAAGAGTTTTCAAAGAAGTTTGAAAAAAATGTTAAAAGATATAGTATAAATTACTTTTTAGTTCACATGGAATATCTAAATACTTATTATATTAAAATTATATATAATTTATTATTATATAGAAAAATATTTCTGCGTAAGTATTCTGTTAGATTTTCCTAGCCTACATCTCTTGGATATCTAGCTGAATTGCTTATTTCAGGAAATTAAAACATACATATTTTTATGCCTTTCACCTGTGTTTTTGTTCATTTGCTCTTGTTTTCAAAACCAGGATAAGGTGATGATTCCAGTCAAGTTTGTACTGTGAGTGCTCCATCCTACTCACAAATGACTTCCAGTTCCTTTTCAATAAGTTAGGTTTTCACCCTACCCATTTAAGCTCATTATGCAAAGGAAATGTGCAGAACGGAGAGAAATATGCTTAGAGGGTCAAAGCCTAATAATTTTGCCCAACACAGTGTTACTTACCTGCTGAGGTGAATTTTTCAATGCAAATGTGCCTTGGTTTAATTCATCTTTTTTCTTCCTATGTATACATCTTATGCCCCTAATAGATTGGAAACATCTAATGAAACTTGCATTTAACTTCTACCTTAGTCACTTCACTGCAGGGAGTCAGTCAACAGGGCAGGGAGGACAAAGGCACAGGAAACAGTGATTAAGTGAAAAAATACACGGGACTCCTGTAGAGTAACTCATGGGGTAAAGTATACTACACAGTATGCTAGAATTATTGACCTCAAACGAACAATGTGCTCTTTGTCAGGAAGATTCACTCCTGCATTTTACCTAAAGTGATTGGCTCCTTTCAGTTTTGTTTCTCCTTATTTACTAGAGACACCTGTAATATGCAGAGGGAAGCAAAGGTCTGCTCTATGACTATACCTACAAATAGAGAAGCAGCAATAACTTTCTCTCAGTGTGAAGCAGACCTGGAAGATAATAGGGCCATAAGGGATTTTCAGAGGTCATCCAGTCCATCCATCTGCCTTTAGGCTGGACTGAACCCAAACTTGCCTAGACAGATTGCCACCTACGCAATTCGGAAGGCCTCCAGGGAGAGAAATTCTAACAGCCATTTTTAGTAACATAGTCAATGCTTAGCAATTTGTACTCTGAACAAATGCTTGCATAATGTATTATAAAATTCTTCATGCTCTCCCAATTTTTACTCTTTTCAGTCCAACATATTCCTATAGGTTAATCGTGTTTTTCTTGCACCTCTCCAGACAGTTTCAAATTTTCAAATTTTTTAAAGTTATAGACTGCCCCCCCCAACCAATCCAGATACAATTTAAATGAGTAGTGTTCTCTATAATTGACTGTCAGAGCTTCTGACTCCTGTGATTATTCTTTATGTGTTTTCTTATACCTTAACATTGCCTTGTTCACTCATGTTGCTTCTGTTAGGAATTGTCTTAGGCTATGAAAAACAGATCTTAAAAAAAAAAAAAAAAAAAGAAAGAAAGAAAGAAATAAAAGAAAAAAAAATGTCCAGAGATAGATGTTCCATGTCAGGGAAAATGATTTCATGACGTGATCTCTGTTTCCCAAGCTTCTCTTCAACTATTTTTCTCAACTGCCTTCTACCCTCAAATAGGCTAAGGCCATAGATGGCCACTGCAACTCCAAATATCACATCCCCATTCCATGAGGAAGAAGAAGAATAAAATACCCCAACCAAGCAAGTCAAACTCTGTCTTAAAGGACTTTACCAAATTTCTATCTCTGTGCCATTGGCCAGAATTTTAACACACAACCACCCTTCTTTGGACTAAAGGCTGGGAGATGTAGTTTTTCAACTGTGCAAACACTGTT
Organism: Martes martes; assembly: GCF_963455335.1. Classification (NCBI taxonomy): domain Eukaryota; kingdom Metazoa; phylum Chordata; class Mammalia; order Carnivora; family Mustelidae; genus Martes; species Martes martes. Next base: position 108,007,859 of record NC_137890.1, on the reverse strand, counting down.
TCAATAAAATCAGACTTGGAAGAAAGGGATAATGGATATTCGGTAGCAACTAGAAGTTTTTGCTATATGTGCTTTAATAGAGCACTCAGATAGTTGACTGCTCACCACATAGGGATTCAGTTGTACTATGTTGGATGAAACCTATGGGAAAATTCTAAAGGACAGAGAACTGGTCAGTAATTGGCTCTGTAGTTTTGAAAACCAGTGAAATGAGATGTTCAGGCAATATCACTAAAACTCCCTCCAGGTATAAAATTGTTTAAATGAATAAAAATATTCAATACCCCTGGGAAATGGTAGGAAAAGGGTCAGCTGTACTGTAGCAAAGAGTTCCCAAATATCCAGACTCAGTGGCCATGGAAGAGAGTTCCTGGGGAGTCAGTAAGGGCTGGCCGCTGCCTGAGAAAAAACCCAGATAAATTTGATTTACAAGAGAATGATCTCTCTCTCCCTTCCTCTCTCCCTCTCATTCTCGCTCGTTTTCTTCTTCCCATCTCTTTCATTTCCTTCTCTCTCCTCTATTGCTATCATTGCTCTCTGCCCCCTTTCGGGCTTTACTTTACATTTTTATTCCTTCAAATTGAGCTTAAACTTAAGACTTTAAAAAACTATCAGAATTTCAAAATCTTTGCTATTATTTCACATCTGCGGTCAGCCAACCTTATTTCATAATTTATTTTGACTATGTGGTCTGTCATCATGTATAAATGTTGTTTTATTTAATATTTTGAGAATGCCAAATCATGTTAAGCTCCTTTGTTTATCTTATTCCCTCTCTGATGGTAAATTTCCTGTTGTTTGTATGTTTTGCTTTTGCTTTCCTAAGACTACCAGTTGTTTCCAACCAAAAAAATACATCACAAATATTTTATTGCTGCTGATTTTTATTTTATTTTGAAGGATCCTTTATTTTTTATAATTTTTTTTTCTTTTTTCTCTTCTTTTCTTCCTTTCTTTTTTTTTTTTTTTTGAATTCCAAATTCCATCAGGTGATTACCTTTGCCATTTTTTATACTCCCAAATTAATGAGATCCCAGTTAAGAAAGTAGTATATATGAGATTCCAGTTAAGAAAGTAGTTTTTACCACATGGTCCTAGAAAGTAAGTAGGCATTATATAGGCACTGGAGCATATCGTAATAAAATCTCACAGTAAAAACAACATATTGTATAGTTACATATATGTATGTATATATATATATATAATACACACACATACACACATACACACACACACACACATAGAGAGAGAGAGGGAGAGGAGAAGAGAAATGGAGTATGAATATAGTGTAGTATCACGTGATACCCACTAGAGTTCTAAAATTAAAATTCTGAATGTCTAAGAGAAGAGCAAAGTGAAGAATTCTATGTGCTGAGAGGAATCAAAGTCAGAATAGAAAATGTTGGTGATTATACCAAATTCCCTATGCAAATAGCATATTAATCTTTTCCTCTTCATTTTAATAATAGGTAAATCCACATTGGTGTGGTGGTATGCTTCCCTTTTGAATAAGCAAGGGAGGAGCTGGAGAACTTCCTGGGATGAAACTAAAGGCTTCTTCCACCTAGCTGCTCTGTATTAAGAAGAGCTGTATGGGGGGTGCCTGGGTGGCTCAGTGGGTTAAAGCCGCTGCCTTCGGCTCAGGTCATGATCCCAGCGTCCTGGGATCGAGCCCCGCATCAGGCTCTCTGCTCAGCAGGGAGCCTGCTTCCTCCCTTCTCTCTCTGCCTGCCTCTCTGCCTACTTGTGATCTGTCTGTCAAATAAATAAATAAAATCTTAAAAAAAAAAAAAAAAAAAAAAAGAGCTGTATGGGTTAGTCAGCCAGGACAGTGTGGCTGTTCTGGTGTGAACAGTTCATGTCTTTTAAGAACCTGGATTTGAAACAAATGTTATAGAATTGCAGTCAGCAATATCTGCCAAACTGGAATTACTGTATTTCTAGTTTATACATTGCACTGGATTTCAGAGCCCCCAAAATCAGAAGAAAAAAATGACTTCAGGCACACATGTAAAAACATAGATTGGATTTTTAAATTGCTGCTGTATTATTATACTCCTTGTTCAAGTAGAAATGATTACTATGGAAGAAAGAAATAGCTTTCTTTAAAAAAAAAAAAACAACTTAGATACAGAGACATCCTTTATTATTGTCAAAGACTGTTTTTGTTTGTTTCTGGGCTAAAGTGTCTGTGTTGAAATCTAAAGTTTTTTTCTATTTGATTGTTGGATTTTTCTCCTAAAGTTGATTTAGTTCACCAATATATATTTTCCTTTTTCTTCAATAGCTTTTTCTATTTTCAAGTGACATTTTTTGTTGTTGTTGTTTTGGATGTGTAATAGTTTCTGTAAGAAATATTTCCCAAAGCAAATATAAATATTTCCAATATACTAAATTATAATGCTTTTTTGCTATTCAGATACACCTGGAATATATAATAATTCTTTCGAAGAGGCAATTAGCACTTAGTTCAGTGACTTAGGTAGTGTAACTTTTTTGACATTTTGTTTTATTGTATGGAACCAAGGTACTGCATATCTACAAAGGACCAATACTAATCTAAATAAGAAATGCCCAAATATTTTCATGTATGTTGACGAATGTAGAGGATTAAAGGATCATCCAATCATCTTTATGACATCATAGAAGAGTTGATCACTTACTATCTTGCAGTACAGCTTGTTATCTACCTCTATTCCATTCTAAATAAAAAGTGGAATATTGTGTCAGACAGGTTTCCTAACTCTTTAGAAATAAATGGCAATATATAATTGCATCACAGAAGCACATTGTTGTAGATGTTTAGGATCATATTTTATGCTGTAATAGTGATTAAAACTTAATATTTTGAATTACAGCTGCTTACCTACTTTTTAATTGGACAAGTGATTTTATAGTTGTATTTGTAAGACTGGTCACCAATAAACAAGGCACGAAACTTGATATGTTAAGGCTCATTTTATTTGAGAAATATAAGGGGAGGATGAGTATTTTCCCTTGCTCTTACCATATACTGGGAAGAAAATATATTTGAACTAAAATTAGGTATGAAACTATAATTGAACTAATGTGTGTAAAGATCAAATAAATGCTCAGCTTTAGGTAGTTATAATTAAATTATAATTATTTTAAAGTACCTCTGTGGAAGTCTAATTTAATAACATAGATCAGACAGGTGCCATTAAAGCAATCAAAATGGATAGAATAGACAAGGAAGTACAAATGAACTATGGATGGATGGATGGGTGGATGGAAGGATGATCTAGCAAATAAGACAAGACATCACATGTCAGAGAGAAGGCTTTGTGGGAAAAAAACTGATTTATTCAAATTTATTAAAAAAAATTGAAATTGGATGAACTGGTGTTGGAGACTATGAAATCTCAGTAAGTTTAATATCCAACAGGCAGGAAAATGGTATAAAATGAACATAACATACTTATATGGTGTGCATGTCATAGATGAAACTGGACTAGGTAAAGAAAAAAAAAATAGTTCAATAGAGAATAATATCCAAAGTTGACTCAATGTCAACTATTTTGTTTGATGACAAAGAATTCTTCACTCTAGTATCCTTATATCACTTTTGTGGTCAGATCATTAAAGCTGCATCTTAAATTGCAACGAACTTAATTAGGTGTAGAAAAGGGAAGATCATGTCTTCCAAAGGGGGGGTATAGAAGAAAGAAATTATATGAAAATATTTTGTTTTATTCAAAAGCATGCCCAAAGTGTCTCTTATGGGTCTGTTATCACTTAAGGTAGCTTTCTTTTCAGACTTCAGTGCTTCAGAAACACATTTCCTTCAGAGTTGTATATTTATGTTAGTTTCATGTTTTTCATAGAGTCAGTCTTCAAAAATATTATTGTTTTACTTAATCTTTTATTTACCTATTAGATAAATATTTGCTGAAAATCCAAGATAAGCCAGTCACTATGCTGGGCTCTGGAAATATGCAGATGGTTTTTATCCTTAAAGGGTTTCCATAATTGTTTACGAATGCAACACATTAGTATATAATTATGAACTATATAGTTAGAGAACTGATAGAAAAACACAATTGGCCCTGAAGCTTGAATTCCTCCAAAGGAACATTGCCATGATCAATTCTAAGTATACCCATCACTTACAGGGAAAATGGTCAAAATATACTGAATTTTACTTTGATTCATTTCTTTTTAATCTTCAGGTAAGAAATAATCAGAAAGTCCATTGAAATGTTTCCCAAGTTGTACTTTGTAGGTCTTTTTCATTTGCAATTGACCATATTACTTCTGAGTATCTTTAACAAAAATGAGGACTTACGGGCTCAGGTAACTTCTTACTTCTTCAAGTCCAGGGAAAATGCAGTTGTTTTTGCCAATATTTCTAATCAATATCTTGAGCCTGAATTTTTGCAGCTCCCTCATTGTGCCTTTCATTCCACTCATTAGGAATTAAGTGGAAGTGCCAGGAATCACTGCTTTCTTCCCTTCACCTCTATCTGTCTTAAATCCACCAATACTTATACTGATGTCTATATTATTATGTCTTTCCCCACACTTAAATGTCCATCACCACAGAACTATAATCATTGCAGAGTTTCTTATTTTGTCTTCTTTTCTCATTCTTTCAGTGTGCCCTCTAAAACTCAGTCCACTATTTACAGAATTCCCTTACATGTTCAACCTCATCTCTCAAAAATTTATCAGCTTCCTGGCCCTCCCTGATTCCCCTGCAGACCTCACAAATGAAAACCGTTTTCCCCTAAAAATTCTACCATTGGGTTTAAAGTAGCAAATTTGGGGGTAATTGTCCTCCCTCCTCCTTATTGCTGTAAGCAGAGCATTCTCTCTATCTCCAAAAATGTTCAGCCTTATAGCTCATACCATTAGCTGGTTTTATCCACTACTCTTCATTGCTGTTATCATGTCATGATGTGATTCCCAGGTCATTCTGTCTTCTTTTTCAATCATTGTAGCTCTGTCTACCCAATACTACTTCTATCTTAATTTTTGGAAAATTCAGTGGACTTTTAGGTAGTATTTATAATAGCTCAGCCTCCCAATTTCTTCACCCAATGTCAGCTACTCACACCAATTGCCATTCTCTCGAGTCTAGAATTTGCTATTGGTAACCCTTGCAAGCCCTCCATCATCTCAAGTTTCTGAACACAACCACCAATCTTTCTAGCTTACTACCTTTATTATTTCTTATGACTTCTAGTAATTCCATCCTAATAATCTACCAGAACGTTAGGTCCATTTGTATTCCAAGATTTTCACAGGTTTAGACACACTTGATGTGGTCACTTCCCCTTTTTACTATTCTTCAATTCCGTGGTCTCTTATTTAATCACTTCACTGCATACCACATCAGCTCCTTAGCCATTCTCTTGCTACCTCATACTCAACTGGCAAAAACACAGCCCTAATTAAATTCAACTCTCCACCTGCTCTGTCCCTTCACCTGTAAAATGATCCTGGCTAAAAAAAGCAAACCACCATGCTTTCAGTCCATGACCTTAAACTTCAGTTTTGTCCTTAATGTTATCAGCCAATCATATTATACATTCCTAAGTATCTTCCTGTCCCTGAAGTCTATCTTGCATCTTATCTCTTCTTAGACCAACCCTTTCTTACCCATCTTCTTTCTATTAATGATTTTACTTCACAGTAGGCCGAGAAAACTGAAGGAATCAAAAAACCAGAAAAAAAAAATGCAGACTCCCAGCACTACACATATCTACTCTTTGGCATCTGCACTCACTTCTGACTTGTTCCTATAGACCTATCTATGGTTTTACCTGATGCCAATACCAGGTCTCCTCTGTTCTAAACTATTCAAATACATTCATCCCACTCTCCTCCCTCTCTTCTACATCATTCATCTCTCACATTTATAGGAACATTTTTGTGAACATACAGTCATATCTTCTTGAAAAATGTACATACATATTTATATGTGAATGAATAAATAAGATTTCCTGACTCCTCTACCCCTGTCATCTATTGTGCTATTTCTTTGTTTCTCTTCTATTTATTGTTTCCATTTCTCCTATTCATTCTCTATTAAACATACTGCAGTCAGACTTTTGTACTACTCCACTAACACTGTTCTCATCAAGGTCACCAATAACCTCAGCAATGGTATACTCAGTCAATTTACAGATTTTTTTCTTAATTTCTTTATTGGTAATTTCTGACATAGCTGAACACTTTCTCTTCCTCATTAAACATTATTTACTTGCCTTTCAGGACACCGCCACACTCCATTGGTATTCTGCTTAGCTCACTGGTTACTTCTTTTCTATTTCTTTACCATTCCTCTATTTCTTCTTAAGCAACCTCAATCCTTGTTCTTCTCTTCTTTACTTAATTTACACTCTTGATGAACTCATTTATTCCTGTGGCTTTTGAGATCATCTATGTGCTGGTGCCCCATTTGTTTTTCTAGTCCAGACTACTGTCTAACTCCAGAAATCGGCATCCAGGACACTTGAGTGGTTCAGTGGGTTAAGTGTCTGACTCTTGATTTTGGCTCAGATCATGATCTCAGGGTTGGGAGATCAAGGTGCATATCAAGTTCCAGGGCATGGAGCCTGCTTAAGAATGTCTCCTTTTCCCCCTGGACCTTCCCCCTTCCCTCCTTCAAAAAAAAAAAAAAATGTCTACATTCCAACTGCCTTCTCAACATCTCAGATGGATATCTCATACTCATATGATCAGGGTCTTCTCCACTCCTCAGAACTTTTAGACATATAGCTTTTTCCTTTTCAGATGGTGACAGTCTTTTCATTTCTCACACCAAAATACTGGAGAAAGTTCTGACTTTTTTTAATTCCCCAGATTGAATTCATCTCAGAATATATTATTAGCTCTATCTTCTAAATCTATTCAAAATCCTATCACTTTTCACCCACTCTTCTGGTACTATCTAATAATTATCTTATATCTGCATGATTGCAATAGCCACATAACTGGTCTACCATACTCATATAATCATACCATATTCTATTCTCAACAAAGTCACTAGGTGACCTTTTAAAAATTTGTCATATCACTGTTTTACTCAAAATCTAATCCATGGATTTTCCCATTATATTCAAAATAAAGTCCAGTGTTTCCCAATGACATATGAAACCCTATATAATCTGGCCCCTTATTGTTTGTCTGGGATTATTCCAAACCCATAATTGCTTATTCCTTCAAGTATGTTGGTTTTCTCACTTTTTCTAAAATGCATCAGAGATGCTTTTGTCTTTGATCTTTTGCATGAGTTGTTATGAAAAAGTGCAGGGGGATGCTTTATTATTATTTGATTCTTTTAGAATGCTTGTAATAAAAAAAAACACTAAAGATTCTAATGGGTGATTGCAATAATGAAAAATTGATTACCTTAGATGATAATTAGATTGGCCAGTTTTTAAAAGAAAAATACCCTCTGAAGAGAATGCAGTCTAATGTCATTCATTTGCAAGAACATGAAAAACACCATGCAAATTTTAGTAGCTAGATTTAAGAAGAATTAGGTTTCAGAGTAAATTAGTTTATCTTAGTGTTTTAACTGCTTTACAATTGTGGGAGCAATATGGAACAGCTTAGTGTTTGGGAGTTTTTATCTTTGTGATTACACAAATCCTCTTCATCTCCTTTGTCTTCTATCCATCCACAGTATCCTGTTTACCGGGCACTCAAGTGGAGAATGAAAGTGAAGGCCCTTGCCCTTGCTTCTTCATCAGATTCAGATTCAGATTCAGAAGAAATTGCAGTTGCTTCAAGGTTAAGCTAGGGAACATCTGCCTGCACCAACATTTCAGTTTAAGACATTTATTAACTCTCTATCATTAACCAAGTCATAGAAGGATCCATATGGAGGCATAGTTACACCATACACAAGCCTTATACTTAGATCCTCTATTTATTTGGGCCAATATATCTTTTTATGAGGTTATTTGCAATTTTATAATTGCAATAATTTTATAATTATATAATTAATATATAACATATACTTATATATACAATTATATGATTATATAATTTATATACTTAATTTATTTCTTTTATATTAATATATATTGATATATAATATATTACTATATTTTACATGATATGCATTTATATAACATATATATAAATTTATATATAATATATAATGTTATAATTAGATATGTTTATATTTGGCTACATATAAACACATATCATATATAAATATATATTTAAATATAAATACAAATAAATATAAACTATATATTTTAGCCAGGGTTAAAGACACTTGTGTAATCTGTTTAATGTACACTATTACTTGAGGAAATTGACTAGTGGTAGGTTCCCTGGGAGCTTTTACAGCTAGATAGGTGTTGAACATACAGTCCTGCCCAGTTCTGTGAGTCAAACTTGAGCTCAGTTTTATTAATCAGGAGCTGACATTCTGAATCGGGGTGCTGTTAGACTGCCATTTTGTCTGTCTGAGGACTCTGGACATCAGTTGTGCACTGGTAACTAGCTATAGCCCTGAGGCCAATTTCCCTTCCACAGGTTACTATGCAAGAAAATACAAATACATTATCTTTCAGTCCAAGAAATTCAATCACACATCCACTAATACATGAATCTGTGTATGACACACCAAAGAAAGGGAATGAGGAGAAACCTTGTGAAACAGGACCAATTTTCTAAAATGATTATTTTCTATATTCAAGAAAAGTTCTTTTTAAGTATGTGATCAGCTTAGTGTGTCTGAATGTTAAGGCAGCTGCTCTGTAAGTATGTCATGGAACAATTATTGGCTAAAAATTGATTTGCCTTAGGGTTTAGTTTTTCTTTTTTTACGTTTTGTTTTGTTTTGTTTTGTGAACTAGGGGCACAAAATGCAGTTAGATTTTCTCCTTTAATAGTTGGGGAAAACAGTACCGAGTTAACCTTTAAAAAAATTACATTTGCCATTTGCTTTGGTTATGTTCTGTGTACACTAACCATAACAGAATGTCTTATTTGTTGTTATTTTTTTTATGAGAGAGAGACAGAGAGAGCGAGCATGCAGGTGGGACAGAGGGAGAGGAAGAGAGAGAATCTTAAGCAGGCTTCATGCCCAGAGTAGAGCCTGACTTAGGGTTGGATATCACAACCCCGAGATCATGAGCTGCTGACCCAAAATCAAGTGAGATGCTTAATTGACTGAACTACCCAGTCGCCTCATTGTTGTTGTTTTTATCAACTTCAATTAGTCCATACTTTTCCTGTTCTGGAGAGAATGATACTATGCTAAATGTCCTGCCAGCACACAATGAATTGGGAAAAGCAGTAGACTTTCAGGGTTCATTAACCTTGATTTTGAATGCTATGTCCCTGTCTATGTAATGATGTTATAAAAAACCCTCGGCTCATTTTCTCAGTCTTTTCCCTACTCTATACTGAGAGTTATGATATTGGTGCAAGGGGAAGAGAAGCAGAAATCCTTCAAAACACTTAGCATCTAGGGCATTTTTTCACATTTATTAGTTCTCATTTATTTTTATAGTAGCCCAGGCTAAATGTGGGACCTAGTACTGAGTCATGCCTTCTGTGTAAGAAAGCCTTTACCCTTCAGGAAATGACCCCTCTCTCATTTCTTTTAGAGCCAAGTTTCTTGTAGGCAAATAGGTAAAGAAAACTTACACAAAGTACCTTTTTTTTTCACATTTGTTGCTTATATGTCTACTCTGGAGCATTTTAATTCCTGAGCTCTCCCTCTATCATACTTTGTTGTGTCTGAATTGCCTTAAACCCTGGGGCCATTTACAAATTCTGCTTCACCACCCCTCTCCCTCTTCTCACCACGTCAACTCCCAAGCTCTTCTTCTTCCTGGGCCTACCTCTTCTGCCTTGCTCTTTTAATTTGAGTCATCTTATCTCTCTGAGTCATTCTGTTTACTTTAGCTACCACCTACTTACCTGTGACTCCCACCTCTACTTTTTTCCTTCTCCTGAGATCCAGGTGTGTATTTCTGACTATCTCCTACACACTTCACATGGATGCCCCAGGGGCATATCAAACTCGTGTCCAAATCTGAACTCATAATATTCTCTCTAACCTACTCTTCCTTCTGTCTATCTTGTTTAATTTTGTCATGTTTTGTATAATGACCCACACCAGGCTCCTGAAATCATACAAGAATATTCCTTTTCTCTCACCTTACCTGAAATACTCACCAATTCAAATTATTCTCACTCTTGGTTAACTTCAGAATCCATCGACCTCTGCCTATCTAAACTGATTCTGACTGTGTTCTACTCATAATAATATTTCAACAAGGTTAAGGTCATAACCTTGACACTTTGTTTTTGGTCACCTGTACTATCCCATTACCATTCATAATTTAGTTAGTCAGCAAATCTCTCTAAGATGCAAAATGAATATTCAGTCCCTTGCTTAAACTGAGTAGATGAATGACAAACTCCTTAGCAAGGTAGATATAAGGTTCCTGTCTATTTCTCCAGCCTCATCTTCTGGTCTTATGCACAGTAGATTTCAACTAAACCAAAACTTACTGGATCCTTTATAATCAATGACTTTTTGGTTTTGCATATCTTGTTCCCACTCTCTGAAACACCTTTACCAAGATATCTTGTTCCTATTCTCAGAAAACACTCATCTTTGGCCTTTCAGTCTAGACATCTTACCTCTAAGAAGATCTTCTAGAACTGGCCTTTTCCTATCTACCTATCCATACCTTATTGTAGCATTGTATTCAATCATTATTTCATTTACAACAAGTATTTTCTGAGCATCTAGAATGTATCTGGCCAGGTGTTGGGTATTGGAGATTCAAAAATAAAACAATGTTGTCTCTGACCTCAAATGTTCACAGGCAAGGAGAAAACAGACTTGTCAACAAATAATTACAAAGTAATATGAACAATTTTGTGGTCTGTATTTGAAATAATGTGATGCAACATAAAAGTCACATATGTATCAATTAGGGTTAATATAGAATGACAGAAATAAGTCTGAATTTAAACAGAGGGAATTTAAGGCAGAGCATTTTTATATAGCTGTTGGAAGAACTTAAAAGTCAGCAATTGATGATGAGGTAAGCTCCAGATTAGCAGTAGCTGGAAACCACTGTCATCTCCGGGCTGGAAAGAAAGAGGGAAGATTCTGTACTACTGGTCCCCATTTGTCCCAGAACAATTAGGACCATGGAAGAAATGCAGCTGATGCCAGAGATACTGAGTAAGGTTTTGAGGGAGAGGGAAAAACTCTATTTCTTCTTCCCTTTTAGTCTCTGCTTCTCCCCACTGAACTCAGAAGTGGATGTAGAAGTTGTGGAAATGTAGCTTTTAGCCTTGATTTTTTTCTCATTTATTATAATGGACAGTAAGGCCTCCCTTGATGAGCTAGTGTGATAATTAGTAGTAATGTATATAAAATAGCTTGATAGAGCAAGGGGAAAACTCAGTCTTTGAATGAAGGAGATCATCTTTATCAGTTTGCATAGATTCAAATTTAAATGGCAGCAGTGTTTCAAAACTGGATATTTACCCATCTGCCTCATTGCCTTACTATATTTGGTTTAGCAGAGTGTCTGGAATATAATTCTTATTCATAGTAATTGTTAATTTATTTTTTCATGTATCTAACAACATTCATGGCCCCATGAGCTAAGTTAGATGATAAGGAGGAGCAATGCATTCTTGCCCTTGTTCCCACCTGTCCACATCCCCTGATTTTTAGTATTGCTCACTGGCTGCATTCATAAAATAAAAGAAAAATGAATGTCACTATGAATTGAAATCTTCTGCAGTGTTTGCTGTTCTAGCACAGGCCCAAGTTTTACTGCCTAAGACACTTCAGGCTGTGAACTCTTGAGAAGACGTAGACTGCTGAACAAGCAGCTAAAAGAAGAATTCTGTGCCCCGTGGGCCATTATGTACTCCACCTATTAAAGCAGAAGAAAAATCTTTGGAAATCTGCTCTTAGGGAAATATATGAATTTATTTATTATTTTTTCTTTTTTTCTTTTTAAATGATGCTTTTGAGATAATTTATTCAAATAAGTTGAATCAGATACCTTTCATAATCAATTAAATGGATCAGTCTTTTATAATGTTGTTGACCAGGAGTAGATTTACTTAACACCTGGGCATTTTTCCCCTAAAATAAGAGACAGTTTAAGTTCTTGGCAATTGTAGTTCTGCCATGTAAGGTTGAGTGATCCCTTGTGACTAGTAATTTTCTGTCACATTTTGAATGCAAATATGGAAATGATGGCTTAAAAGGAAAGTATGTTTGAAAAGCTTTGGCCAACATTGTTGGTTATTGTGTATAAAAGAGGTGATACAAGAGGATTTCTATAGCCCTGTTGGTCTTGGACAATAGCTCTTTGTAGAGATTAGGAAAAGGATTTCCTGTCAGGTAAAATTGATCAATCTTCATCTGTCTCCCAGAATAGCACTACTCTTCTCTTCTTTGAGATGCTTATAGGGTAAAGATATTTGCATTCAAAACCAGAATGGAAAAAGTGTTCACCAACTGACTTTCACTAAAATGTAAAGCCTGCATTTTAAATGGAAGTGGGGGGGGGGATGATCTCAAATAGCAGTCCTAAATGCAAGAGAAATGGTGAGCAAAGATAACAGTAAATATGTAGGTAAATCTAAAGCAATATTATATTAAATATTAATAAGGTTTTATTTAATTTAGGTAGACTAAAATAGCAAATGTCATCATAAGTCACGATTGAGAAGTGATTGGAGATAAAGCTTTCCTTGATTGGTCTGTACAAATCATCTAAGTGGCCCTATAGTATTGGACCCCATAAGGCAGTGGGCACAAGGAGGCACTAGGTCTTAATGAGAGATTGGAATTTCCTGCCAGCATATTCTTGTTTTGTTCTTACACAAGAAGCATCTTTTTCACTCACTCATGGGAAAAACTGTGCAATCTGCACTCTTTAACATAAAATTAGGAAGTGCATGGTTAAGGGGTGCCTGGGTGGCTTAGTTGGTTAAGTGTCTGCCTTTAGCTCAGGTTATGATCCCAGGGTCCTGGGATCAAGCCCCACATCAGGCTCCTTGCTCAGCAGGAAGCTTGCTTCTCTCTCTTCTCTCTCTCCCACTGCCTGTTGTTCCCCATACATGTGTTCTTTCTCTCTCTCTCTGATAAATAAATAAATAAAATCTTAAAAAAAAAAAAGAGAATGTGCGTGGATAAAATAATGTTTTTGACATTAGAGTCTGAAGAGCTCCAATCCATTATAAACAGGTCACTTTAAATTGAGTGGTTTATAAAGTTATGTTTTGATTTTGAGACAGCCTGTGTACTTTAAATTCTAAGGTTTCTTTCTCTTTTTCCTACATGAGAAAAAAAAAAAGTTTTGTAGGAAATTTCCATTTTTTAACTTTTTAAAAATAAGTATTTTAAACACATATTTTGGGGCAAGATTATGAGGAAATGTAATAAAATGCAATACATGATTCTTTTTTGTTTTAACAGATTTTTGGTTGTTTGTTTTAAAGATTTTATTTATTTATTTGTCAGAGAGAGAGAGTGTGTATTCATGAGCACAAGCAGGGGGAGCAGAAGGCAGAGGGCGAAGCACGTTCCCTGCTGAGCAAGGAGCCTGATGCCTCAGGACTCAATTCCAGGACCCTGGGATCATGACCTGAGCCAAAGGCAGATGCTTCACCAACTGAGCCACCTGGGCATCCCAAAACATGATTCTTATCCTTAAAAAAATACCTTAAATATTTGATGAGAAGATAGATGTTAGAAAGAATAATAGGACTTTTAATATATACATTTCAAAATAATTATGGAAGCAATTTCATAAGATTATTTAAGATTATTTGTCAAATATATCACATAGCACTTTGCACAGTACTTAAGTTAGTGTTGTTACATGGCTTGTACAAAAATTTGTTAGAGTGTGGATGAAGGTGACAGTGAAAACTGGATAACTATGGAAAACTAATAAAAATGGGATTTTAGTTGAGAAATGCGATTAAGATTTGTTTTTGAAGAATGTGAGGAAAGGGGAAAAAAGAAGCATTCTAGATTGATAGAATAGTGTGAATAAAATCAGAAGAAAAAAAAAAGAAAAACAGAAAAGCAAATTCAAATCCATATTCTTTACCTGTACCTCTCAGACTCAGAATAATATGGTATTTTGAAGGAGGATTTATACAAAACAGACCATTTGTGAAATAATGTAGTTTTTCAGTGGAAACATCTAGGAAGTAAAAAAGTGCTAAGAGCAGTAACATCCAGGAGATACAAGAAAGTGGAATAGGAAAAGTAGGCTACTTAGAAAGAAAGAAGTTACCTCCTGGGAAAACCAGCAAGTGTTCCATGGCATAGTTCCAAAAGATTAGTTTTATCATCCAGAGGTGACTGAGGAATAGCTACAGGGAAGCAAGTAGTTTCTAGAGTGGTGACAAATATAACAGACAACATTGCAAACACGTGGAAAATTTTACTGGGAAGTATTAGAGATGTCTTGGCCTCATTCCAAGATCCCATGTTTGCCATGTAGTAGACACTGTTTTTTGAAAAAATTGTGCTAATGAAGATGCTAGTTTAGAGATGAAGTTTAGAGAAAACAGTGTAGAAGTAAGCATTGAGGGACTTGATCAAGTTGATAGAATGATGAATTTATGCAATTATAAATTAATCAATAGCAAATATATTCTACCTCCAAGAAATACAGGAATTTTCTCTTAAAAAAAAAAAAAATTGCCTCGCATCACACATTACCTATCTTTTGTGTTAGACCCAGTCATCCTAGTACTATATTATTTGCACCAAAACTTGGAGGATGCTCTTTCCTGGGCTTGTGTTAGAATTATAATAACTTTTATTAGTATGCTTGCCAACTTGGAGAAGTATCCAGTGATGCTCTAGAATTCTTGCCCTTTTCCTTCCAACCTCCTTAAGTTGTTGAAAAATGCTGTAGTTACCTCACATACGCCAAGTGAATCCACCCTTTCTTCTTCTTCTTCTTTTTTTTTTAAACTCTGTACAGCCTTACATCATGGTAATGAGTTACATAGTTATGGAAAAATTCATTTTCCTTTTTCCCATGGCCACTATTTAAAATACTCACAAAAGAAAAATTTAATAAATGCTTACTAAAGGGATGAATGAAAGGTAAATGCTTCAGTTTAACTTGGTTAATTTACCCAACAGTCACTAAGGAAAATTGAGCTCATTGGCTTTCTTTTCCTGCTGTATCTGTGACAATTTTATTTTAGAGTTCTTGGAATTTGGAATTTATTAAGTTGTTTCAAAATTAATTTTGGCAAAATATGATGTAAAATTTCTTCTGACAAAAGATTAAGGATGGATTTTTTTTTTTAAAATCAGACATAAAATACTAAGAGGTAATCAAAGATCTCAAATATGTATATTTGTAGAAAGAAGACCTTCTCTTTGTATCCAGTCCTTTGGTAGCTTATAATTTCTTCCATGAGGAAAATAAAATAGATAATTCACCTAATAGATATAAGTATGTAAGTGAATTCCACAGAACAGTTGTTATTACTCAGTTTATTATCTATAAGTGTCTAGGGTACTAACATATAGTAGGCCTTAAACCCTTATTTTCTGAATTAATTTGTGTATTGATGTCTATATAATTACCTAGGCAGCTTTACATTTACTATTATTAGTGTGGATTATTTTGTAATTTAAGTAATCTATCTCTGCTCCAAGTAAAAATAATGGTTCTCCATGTTGTGTTTCTAAGATGATGCTACTGGTTCACTAAGAATATAAATTGAGAGCACTTTATCGATAAAAATTCCTTGGATTTAACAGTTACAGATTGTATTCCGTTTAAAGAATGCACAGATGGGTTAATGTTTCAAATACGCACACATAGTATGCTCTGCAAGTATAAGATTCTTGCTGGAGAGTATTTAGATTATTTTAGTTTAGAAATGCACTTCAATAAAACTAAATGTGTAAGAAATGCAGTTGGTGTGGATTGTGAAGGCCAAGTAAATAGCGTGCAAAACAGTTTTAAACTACTAGTGGGAACATACTTTGTTGAAATACAGAATTGTTTATAAACACTTTAGTACTTTTAACTTAGACCATTACTATCACTGCCAAAAGAAGTCTAGTTTGAGGGATGAGTCCTAAATATATTGTATATGACAAGAAAAAAAAAGTTAGGCTTGAAAATTATTTTTCTAGAAAAGTAGACCCAATTAAGTTTTCACATTATCCATCCCCCGAAATCAGCTCAATGTAAATGAAGATTGACTTATGGGGATACATACTCTTAAAACTTTAAATTAATAGATGGTCTGTTAGAGTTAAAGAATTCTTAGTGATACTTGGGAAACATATTTGATCATTTTCATACTCTCCCTAATTATATATATTTATTTAAAAAATATAACATATTCATTTTTTCAAAATAAAACTCTGATTCATTAGTGATGATGTTGTTGATGATGATATATATATAGGAAACAGTTTTGAATTTACTCTCCATCTTACTAAGTACTTTATGTGCATTAACTCATTTATAACCACAGAAACTATGTACTAATGCTATTATTACCTGCAAATGAAGAAGCTGAGGATTGGAAGGTTAAACATATTTCCCAAAATTAAAGAGTTACAAAACTAGCATATGATGGAACTAAAATTTGATCCTTAATTGTACCCTAGAACTTGTGCTCCGAGTAACTATTAACTTATTGGGTTTTAGAACTAATTAAATGTGTTAGTCAAGAACTGATAAAAATGAAAACAATAGACAAAAAGTGTACAGTGCACTGTTGGTAAGATTGTTCTTTTTGGGGCTGCCTCTCTTTCCCCCTCCTTACCCTTCTCCCACCTCTCCCCCTTCTCTTCTTTCATCTTGTTTTCTTCCCCCTCTCCTTTTAAAAATGAATACATTTGTATTTAAATGTAGCTATTTAAACCAGGGATACTCAACTGGGTAATTTTGCCACCAGGAGAATATTTGGCAATATCTGGAAATATTTTTGGTTGTCGTGTTTGGGGAGATGCAGTTGGCATCTAGTAGATAATGGCCAGAAATACTGCTCAACATCCTGCAATATTATAGGACAACCTTAACAACAAAGAATTATTTGGTCCCAAACTTCCATAGTACATTCGAGAAATACTGGTTTAAGCTGAAAGAATGATCGTATCATCTCCAGAAAAAAGAGTGTACATCTGTCCAAATTTTAATAGCAAATGTTATTACTCTTGTTTAACTTGGAAGAAAATACATTGTTTTGACTAGAAATGATTTGATATATGTGGTGTTTCAGAATCAATGAAAGTCTACTGACCTAAGTTAACCTCTTTCCTCTGTTACAATTGTCTTATCTTCATGTTTCTTGGTCAGAAGGATACTTACTGTATCTGACTTCTCTAGCTAGGGAGGGCAAGAGTTAGGGAGAAATTGGGAAAAAGAAGAAACCGAATGCTGATGGTATTGGATACAAGAAGATGTAATATTTGAGGGAGTTACTTAGGTTTCATCAAACATAAATTCCAAGGGAATTTTTCTCTGACGGTAAAATATTTAAATAAATTTATGTACTCCAAAAATTATTCACATCTGCATGCAGCTTCCCAAATGCCAATTTCAATAGTCATAGCATTGTAATTGAAATTATATGCTGGAAAATGTCACAAATGTTTTATGCAATGATAGGCTTCATTTGACAATCAAACAAAGGTTCTTTATAGATTAGTTTTTGTGCATTTGTGTTTATCTTTTCATCGGGGAGGGGGGATAAAAAGAACATCTTACCAAATAATATATTACTTGATTTAACCAAAAACATATAATGGCTGTTAAAATTAAGGAAAAGATGATTCACATAGTTCTTTTCAGTTACCATGTAAATGTTATCTGAGATATGTCATTTAAAGCCACAAATCTTCATTAACAAAGGTTCTGTAGTTAGCATATTGCTCTAAGGAAAATTTGGCAAACTTGTTTGCTAAATTGAATAGCTTTCAAAATTCACAGCTACTTAGAAGGCCTAAAAGATCCTATAAAAAATGAAGATTGAAACTTTTTAATGAATGAAGATTAAACATACAGAACTTTCAGAACACAGTAGGCTATTTTTCTATGTTCTGACCATGAAGTTTTGTTTTTTATTTATTTATTGTTTTTTTTTAAAGATTTTATTTATCTATTTGACAGACAGAGATCACAAGTAAGAGGAGAGGCAGGCAGAGAGAGAGAAGGAAGCAGGTTCCCTGCTGAGCAGAGAGCCCCATGCAGGGCTCGATCCCAGGACCCTGGGACCATGACCTGAGCCGAAGGCAGAGGCTTTAACCCACTGAGCCACCCAGGCGCCCCTGTTTTTTATTTTTATCTACTGTGCTATAAAAATTAAAAATATATATATATATGAAAACCTTAACCTTAGTCTCTTGTAAGTGTATTTTGATAGCTATGTGGCATATTTATGAAATATATACTTTTCCACATATGGTTTTATTTAAAGCATCATATCATATAGCATTGCTGTCAGTTTTTCATTCTCACTTTTATAAAGCGTACAGTTTGCAAATAGGAAAGAAAAAGCATTTCGGTGCTTTCAGTGGAAGTTCACATTAGAAGAAGTAACCTAATAGAGGATTTTGCAATGTCTTTCTCCCAAGATTTTCAAAATTTGGACAGACTCCCATGTACCTGCAAAGGTAGGAGAGATAATTGCTCCTGGATGATGTTAGGGACTCTTTTGACACTCTCCTTTTTACTTATGCTTAGATAAAATTTATGGATTAAATGTCATAGAAACTAATTGAAAACCTTGCTTAACAGGAATTGGATGCTCTGACAAATTGATTTCTCTGGTTAACACAGTTAACTAAGAAAAGTCACTTTTGTTTCAACTTGCATTATTGAAAATCTTTCTAGGCTGTAATGTTCAATGTCCCTGTTTTCATAATTAGACTGCACTGCTAAAAGTGACTCTCCCCTTGTTAACTGATTCTCTTGAAGTGTCTCAGGTTAATTATTCTATGCATCAGTTCCCATTATAGAAGATTACAGACATATACTGTGTAAAGGCTAGGAATGATTAGGCACTGGACTACTTTTTAGACCAAAGTTGCTGAAGTGAGACTTTTTTGAACTTATTTGTCTTGTTCTTTTAAAGTATAAAGCAGAGAAATATTTTTAGTGAAGTTAAGACCCTGATTAGTTGATCCCCTGGTATATGAGGTTTGAATCAGGTAACCTTGAAGTTACCTGAGATTCTGTAGCAAGCAGGTAGAAAGCCAATAATGACAGATAGGTGTTTCCTTAATTCAGGATTTCTCAGCCTCAGACTGATAACATTCTTGGCCAGATACATTTTTCTTATGGAGAGGCTGTCAAACATTATGCAGAGCATAATGTAGTACTTAATGGTATCCCTGTGGGATCCCATCTTCCTTAGTTTTGACAACCAAAAATGTTTTCTGACATAGCACACTTAGAGAAGCACCGCCACAATCTGTTAAAATTAAACCTAAGTTTGCACACAATCAAGTGACGTATAGACACAATGCAGTCTTTAAATGGTTCTCTTTGTTGTTATAGATTTGTGATGAAAGAAAATGGGAAAACATGATACTCTAGTTAATCCAGATGGAGGTTTAGTACACATGTATAAAGAATATAAATAGAGCAGGCAGTAGAGCTCTTGCACAGGATAACAGGATTCCTGCCCCTCAGGAGGGCTACTGCCACACACAGCTGGCCCACCATCTCTCACTGGAAGGGGCTGCAGGATGGTTCAGGGGTCTGGCCATTTTCCAGTGTGGTGGCCTTTTGGGAGACAGTGGACTTGGATGCTGCCAGATTGGGAGCCTCTAGACACATGAGGCGACATGAGGTACTGCACAATGACAGTTTTCTAAATAGCCAGTCTTCTAAATAAGAATAAGTCATTTCTGTAAGGCCAGTGGAGCAGGAGGGACTGACTGGGTGGAGAACTTGCCTTGTCACTGTGTGGCTGTGCTCAAGCCACTAACCTAGCTTTGTCCTATTGTAAAATGGTACCAAAGATCCCCATAGGGAGGGATTTGGGGGACAAATATTATATATGATAGGACCTCTGATTTTCAACATGCTCTGCAGACAAAGGATGATTGAAATTGTTCTTGTCCCTGTTAACATGTTGTTGGCTAGAGAAGTGTGTAACTAGCATAAGTTTCCTGTGGAGAAGTCAGGGTGGTAACTTCATTTCTTTCTTTCCTTCCTTTCTTTCTTTCTTTCTTTCTTTCTTTCTTTCTTTCTTTCTTTCTTTCTTTCTTTCTTTCTTTCTTTTTTTCTTTCTTTCTTTCTTAAGATTTTATTTATTTATTTGACAGACAGAGATCACAAGTAGGCAGAGAGGCAGGCAGAGAGAGGGGGGAAACAGTCTCCCCACCAAGCAGAGAGCCTGATGCAGGGCTGGATCCCAGGACCCTGAAATCATGACCTGAGCTGAAGGCAGAGGCTTTAACCCACTGAGCCACCCAGGCGCCCCTTCATTTCTTTTTAGTGTCATTCTCTCTCCTTTTTGTTTTCATAATGGCTGTCCTCCAAGCCTGCGAGGCTGGGTGTGTGAAATCCCATCCTGAATGACTACAGATATTTCTTATTAACCTTCTTCTTAATCCTGTCACATAACAAGAAATACAGTGTTGTCCTCTGATATAGGGGAAACTGAGCCTAGAAAAGTTAGCTTTATTATCATGAATTAGGTTGAAAGATTTTACAGATGGTAGTTCTAGAACTTGAGTAGGGAGATACAGAAGTTCATACTAAATCACTGGAGAGTTTATAGATCCAAGAAATCAATCAGTGATCTAAGATCATACCCTGAAGTTTTTCTCCCAGTGAGTTTCATTTAGGTTGTCATAAAACTGCAGCCTTAGTTAACTCATTTGTTTAATAAAAACAAAAACTCCTAGAGAATGATTCTTAGATATCTCTGGACACATACTGAGTTGAACCAAGAGATTAAGGTTTGTCATTAAACTTTATTTACTCAGACTTCTTCTTCTTCTTCTTTTTTTTTTTAAAGTCTTTCTTTACTGTGTGGATATATTTTTGATATTTGGTACTATTCATCAAGTTTTTTTTTTCTTTTTTCTCCCTTTGAATCATACATTTCCTGTGTTTTGTTTTGTTCTGTTTTGTTTTCCAGAAGACTGAACATAGAAAAAGAGGTTAATTAACTGGCAACTCCTTGTACTGATTAACTCTACCTATATTGTGATCCGAGTGTGAGCAACAAATTGTACACATTTCTATTGACCTATTGAACGTGGGCATTGATTTAAGAGTGAGTCATGCAGTTATTGAATAATTAGAGAAAAAATGTGTAATTATACAGAGCAATAGTTGTGGTGTTATGCATCATTAGATATAATTCTTATATAATTTTATTTTAAATTGATTATTTTAAAAAGTGATTAATTTGCTTTGATTATATTTATTGCTTCTATGGAATCATAAGGGATATCTGCCAGAGTTTTAAGAGAAATAATTTCACTTCAGAAACAAGTGGGTTTAAAGCTTCCTTTTCATTGCTTTGTTAAACCCTGGGAAAAAAGACTGATAAAGGAAAAAAAAAAATAATATAGGAAGTTTGTATGAAAGCACAGGCACTTTTTAAAAATTTAATATGTCTGTGTGTAACACTTAATAAGTTATTTCACAGCCCAAAATACGGAAGTTGTAAGAAAAAATCCACTTTCTTAATGAAAACAATTGGAAATCATAACATTTTAAAATTAGATTGTTTTGTTATTTGGGTTGGCTTTTTCAGGTTTGTAGAATTTTATAAAGATCATATTAAACGGTCACAATTCTAAATTCCATGTTTCCAAATATTATAAAAATAATGTTTTGTTCATACAGTTCAACATCAAAGATTGAAGGCTATTAGCACAAATTCAAGGAGGCCTTTTTAAATCATATCTTTCATCCAAAAACATGTTTTATCTAAGATATGAAATACATATACAAAAGTTCTTGACTGGGCCCTTTGCTTGTCTGTGTAACTAAAATCTTAGCTCCCCAGTGCAATTGTATTCTAATACTAGATCTAGTTCCTGTTAGTCTGAATGCCTCTTCCTTTGTCTTAGCTCCATTTAACTCCATGGTTATCCTTTGTATGCTGTCCTGACCTCTCGTGAGGATCTGGCTGCTGCTTCTGATTCTCAGCCCAGAATAGATCCTGTCTCTTTTCTTGGAAGTTTCAGTGTCCCTGGTTGAACCCCAAATTATTATTCTGTACTAAATATTGAACCTGTCCCCTACATAAGAAATCACCCACTCGCCTTCCAGCTAATCTCCCTTAACCCATAGCTATCCTCTAGGAATACTCCCACAGAAAGGCTGGAGGAAATAGAAGGCATGAAAGTCATTCTAACAAATGGCAGGCATTTGTTAAAAATGAATAAATGAATATGTAATAACTCTGGGTCTGCAGGTAAATAGGACACAATCTCTTTAGGATTATTCAGGCATTCATTCATTCAATCATTCACTCACTCACTTTTTTTCCTTTAACATACTGGGTGGTTGCTGTGTTCCAAACACGTATGCACACTTACACAATACAGACACACACACACACACACACACGTAAACTGTAGTAAAAACAGATATAAAAAGATACTGTGGAAACAGATGAAGGGACCCTAGGGTTGACCTAGAACATCAACTATCTTGATCTAGCTAAACTCTCCATAATACTCACCATATGCAGAGAAAGAAGTTGTCCAGCTCAAGATGAAAAATCTACATATAAATGTTAATTTAGAAATATCTACATACTGTGGGAAATAGCTTAATTTAGATGCTTTCAAGTGTTATACAATCAATGCAACCCATCACCCAGAATCCTATTGTGAGAGGTTTATGTATGATGTATAAAAGTCAGAGAATACTCTATAATATATAAATAATTACTTGCATTTTAATGCAAACTTATTAAGTACACTCAATGTAAAGTCCATGCAGTTTACATATACAAATTGATAAAGGGATTTTTTTTCTTAGGATTTTGAGTGTGCCTGGCATGGGACACATTCCCTCTCCCCCCTTCTTTTTGAATATATTGTGACTGTAAAAGCAGCAAAGATTTAATTAAGATGCTAGCAAGACAATGCTGATTTTGTTTCTCATGACAATTCTTACCACCAATATAGTCTGAAAAATATTGTAGCTGTAAGGTATTTCCCTAGAAAATATATATATATATATATATATAAATTAAACTCATATTATTAATAACAATTTGCATTAAATCATTATATTTGGAAATATGTTAAAAGCAATGACTAAAATGAATCAAAGTAAGGATAAAATTACAGTCAAATAAAAATAATCTGTTGACCAAACAGCAATTTCAAAACCATTAAAGTTCTTTACATACAGTTCTTATATACTATGACAGATTTTTAAGCCATAGAAACATTTTAAATTCCAGCTCTCTTTTCTCTTCATTACCCTTCTCCAATTCAAGCAGCTAATCAGTCCCTCACTAATCTTTTCAAAGTTCCCCTGAAAACTCTTTCCCCTCCCCTAGCCACTGGTCCTTTGCCCACCAGTCCAATAATTTCTCTTGATTTTGGAATGTAAAACTCCCTGAGAGAAATGCTTTTACAAGGCTTCTTTAGCAGAAAGAGGTGTGGGGGGAGAGAAAGAATGAGAATATTCATACATTAATAATATGCTTCTATTGTCATATATACATCAGTGAACTTTGATTTATGATAATTTACTGTTCTTATGCTTACCCAGGGGAGAAAGGTTTAAATAGCTTGGGTGTGCTTTAGAGATAGAGTATTAGTTTATTTAGACTCAGTAAAATGGGGGTCATTGATGCATCCATTTCCATTAATGGGAGTTAGCAACTGCTGCATATATCTCATAATTAGATTTACAGAAGTGCCAAGATGAGAAACCCAGTGATGCAGCACAATATATTATCCTCATCCAAAAGGTGCTTTTCATTGTCTGAAGAGACAGATGCCATGTTCTGATAAGAACTATGTATGTAGCTTTAGTTGCTAATGTAAATTATTCAATATGAAATGCTGCCAGTAGAAGTGGTTTGCTTTTTTTTCCTACTTATAAACCCAAAGTGTTTCTTAAAAAGCTAAAATATTTTTCTGCAAAATCTAATTAGAAACTGATCCAATACAGTAAATATATTTATTAATAATTGTCAAGGTAGTTTCACAACTCAAGTAAAATAATGTGAGTGCAGTAGACTTAAAAAAAAAAATGCACTTAGGGAAGAAAGGACTTCTAAAAGAACTAGACAGACCCTCTCCTCAGGAAAATAGAAATTTAATGGATAGAAATTATTTTTTAAAATCCAGTCATTGAAAGTCTCTGGGAATTGTCCTAACAGTGTTAAGCAAATGAAGAAATACTCGTTCAAGAGAATCTAAGTCTCTGAAAGAGCAGCCAGAGGCTGCGGCATTTGAGCCATGACCCACTTTCTCACCACCATCCTTTCAATCTCTTTAGATCCATGTTATGGGAGTTTTACTCCAGACATGTGCAGTCAAGAAGATGGGGGCTCCTTCTCTTTCCATCTTCCAATCTAGGGCCACAGTTTTACCCAGGAAGGGCAGGCTACCACTGTGTCATCCTACTCAGCACATGTTTCAAAAGCTTCATTATAGGCAGATATGGCCGGGAGGACTAGCTCTTTTTTCCTCTACCTAGGCCCCACTTATAGAATAGAAGCTCTTCTCCAGGTACATCAGGCCAAGTATCTTGACGGCCTTATCTCCTTTCTCCAGCTTGTTCATAGGGTAGGAGTACCAAACCACGTGGGTTAGGCTCAGACTGTGGTATGCCAACCACCCTGCCCCCTGTGCTCACTCATAGAGCAAAGGTGAGAGTGAAAAGCAAAGCCCCCACCCCTACCACCAGTTTGGTGATTTGGGTGGGGGTGGCAATCTGGACAAGGGGAAAGAAGGTCATAAGATGAGGAGGTCTGGTGTTCCACTGAAGGGGACTGACATTTTCTGGAACAGAGTGAGAACTCCACGTCTAAGGGATGTGTCAAGGATAATGGATTATGGTAGCCAAGACATGGAAACAACCTAAGTGTCCATCAGTGGATGAATGACCAAAGATGTGGGGTGTATGTGTTTGTGTATATTCAGCCATTAAAAAAAAATTGGGGCTCCTGGGTGGCTCAGAGGATTAAAGCCTCTGCCTTCGGCTCAGGTCATGATCTCAGGGTCCTGGGATGGAGCGAGCCCTGCTTCAGGGTTTCTGCTCAGCAGGGAGCCTGCTTCCTCCTCTCTCTCTCTCTGCCTGCCTCTCAGCCTAATTGTGATCTTTGTCTGTCAAATAAATAAATAAATAATTTTGAATAAAAAGAAAAATGAAATCCTAGAGTTTACAACAACGTGGATGGACCTTGAAGGCATTGTGCTAAGTGAAATAAGCCAGAGAAGGACAGATGCCATATGATCCCACTTACACGTGGAATTTAAAGAACAAAAACAATGTCATAGATATAGGAAACAGATTAGTGGTTGCCAGAGGTAGTGGGGAGGATTGGGGGATGATTGGCATGGCTAAAAGGGGTCATAAATTAAGTCATGGGGATATAATATAGAGTATAGTGACTATAGTTAGTAAAATTATATTGCATGTTTGTAACTTACTAAGAAAATAAATCTTAAACATCCTCATCATCTGGGGAAAAAAAAGAAGACTTGATAGGAATTAAGAGAAGTTTATAGCTCCAGGTGAAACAGCAGAACAGCCAGAAGTTTAGTAGAGGCAGGTAAAGGGCACGAAAAGCCCTCCTCAGAAAACAGCCAGCTCTGGAGGTTGGCAAGGTTGTGCATATGCATTAGGCTGCACTCATGAATTACACTCAGGAGCAATCAAAGCAGGCCTTCAGAGCATTCTCAAAGCTACAAACAAATCCATTAATACAGGGTGGATGCTTCACTGCCACAAGGGGCTTAAACACAACCTCTGGCCAAACACTAACTGAACAAAAAACTGCTGTGACCAGGGGCAACTCCATGGAAATCATCCTTAACAATAAAATCACAGTCATCCTAGGCAGTCTCTAGGACTCTGTGCATGCCCTAAGCTGCAACCTCTCAGGAGTGATCAGAGGAGGAACTCAGAAGCTGCGAGTCTCGGGGTGAATGTGGGGGGAAACCCTATGTGACCTCGGAAAGCAGCTCTAAGCCAATACACATATCCAATGAGAAAGTGTAGAAATCTTACTGACAAGGGGGAATAAAGCACAACACGTGACCAATAAGTAGATTGTCCTGACCTAGGAGTAACCCCTACAGAGCTAGACTGAAAGAAACAAAAAACAAAACAAAACCAAAAAAGGGGGGGGGGGACCTGAACAAGAACATCCAAGTTTACACACTACAAGGACAGACGTAATTGAGTCAAGAATTAATTTAGTCAAGTCACTAAGCAGACAAATGCACAAGCAAACGACAAAAATAACCACCGGTTGGGATTAGTATGCAGAATTATTATAATATCTAAAATGCCCACTTTTCAGCCAAAAAAATTATGAGTTATGCAAAGAAACAGGAACATGTCACACACATACACACACAAGCAATGAAAACTGCCTTTGAAAGAGTCTAGATGGTGTACTTAAGGACCTAGAATTCAAGACAGCTATTATAAATGTGCTCACAAACATAACATAAAGGAAAAAATGCCTAAAGAATTAAAGGAAGGCATGATGACAATGCCTCATCAAATGGAGAATATAAATAAAGAAACTGAATTATTGAAAAGAACCAAATAGAAAATCTGGATTGAAAAGTACAAAAACCAAAACATAAAATTCACTAGAGGGGCTCAAGTATGGATTTGAACTGGCAGATGAAAAGAATCTGCAAACAATATATTTCAAGTAGAATTTCAGGCAAAGCAGTTCACACCCAGACACAGCATAGTCAAAATGTTGAAAACCAGATAGATATAAAGAGGAAGTTCTTGTAAGCAGGAAGAGGAAAACCTCTCATCACATAAAAGAGAGCCCCAACAATAAAAGCCAGAAAGCAGTATAATGACCTATTCAAAATGCTGAAAATTAAATATTAACCAACAATCTTAGAGTTAACAAAAACTGACAAAAGGGAGAATTCAGTAAGGATAGTTGGAGATTTAAATACAGCATTCTCAAAAATGCCTAGGACAACCAGGCAGAAGATCAGCAAGGAAATAGAATACCTAAATCACAAAATGAATTAACTAAACTTATTTATAGAACATTTGACCCAACAGCAGCAGGATACGCAATCTTCTAAATAGGCAGACAGTCCAATATAGGGTATATGCCAGTCCAGAAAACAGACCTCAGTAAGTTAAAAAAAAAATGACTGAAATCTTACAAAGTATGTTCTCTGAACACAGGGGAATTAAATTAGAAATCAGTAATCGAAGGGAATATGAAAATTATGCAACTCTGTAGAATTTAAATACATTCCTAACTAATAAATTGAGTAAGGAAGATATCACAGAGGATGTCAGAGCATACTCTGAGTGAAATGCAAACAAAAACACAAATGCTGAAAGTTATGGGATAGAGCTGAAGCAGCACTCAGAGGAAAGTTATAGGTGTACATATCTATATTGAAAAGTTAAGAAAGATATTGAGTAAATAACCTAAACTTCTGCCTTAAGACACTAGAAAAGAGAAAACTAAACCTAAAGCTGGCAAAAGGAAGGAAATTAAACAGACTAGAGAGGAAATTAATGAAACAAAAGAGTAGAAAATCAATAGACCAAATGAATGAAACTAAAAGTTGGTTGTTTGAAACCAAATCAACAAATTTAACTTGATCAAAAAGATGCTCAAATTATCAAAACCAAAAAAGAGGAAGAACATCACTACCAATATTACAGGAATAAAAAGATTATGAGGGAATACCATGAACACCTGTATGCAAAGAAATTATATACCTTGAAATGGATAAATTCCTAGAAAGATACAAATTACCAAAACTAAAGAAGAAATAGAACATCTGTATAGACCTGTAACACCAAACATACAGAATTACTACTTTGCAAATGTTTCAAAGAAAAGGCCAAGGCCATTGGCTTCAATGGTAAATTCTACCAAACGTTTAAAGAAAAGTTAATAATAATTCATCACAAATTGTTTCAAAAATTAAAAGAGGAGAGAACACTTTTAATTCATTCTGTTAGGCCAGTATTATTCTGCTTCTAAAATCAGATAAAGATGTTCTAAGAAGAGAATGATGCAGACCAATACGCCTTATAAATATGGATGCAAAGGGGCACCTAGGTGGCTCAGTTGGTTAAGTGTCTGACTGGTGATTGGGCTCAGGTCATGATCTCAGGGCTGTGAGATTGAGCCCCATACAGGGCTCTGGGTTCAGCAGGAAGTGTGCTTGAGATTTTCTACTCTTGCCCCCCCACCCCCAATGCCACTGGAGTTTCAAGTCAGATCAATTAGGGAAAAAAGTATACAAATAAACAAATATTTTAAAAATAATAAATAAATGAATGACTTCCAATATATTAAAAATGAAATTAAGAAAATAATTTAGTGAATACAATTTTTTAAAAAAAGGTATTTTAGTGAATAGATTTAATGAAAGATATGAAAGACTTGTTTATGAAATTTACACATTATTGAAAGAAATTAAAGACCTAAATAAATAGAACAGTCCAGATTCATGGGTTAGAAAAAGTAATACTAATAGTCATTAAATACTAAGTATTTGAAAGATTGAAATTTGTACATATTTTCTGGTCCAACTTACATTGAAATATACATGTCAGTCATTTTATAAGATTCAGTGAAATCTAGAGTAATATCCCTAATGGCTCTGGCTGGCATTTGATAATTAATTACCTTAAATTTGGTAGGGCCCATTAATTGTTTTAGAATTAGATGTCTCATTTTATTTTAAATTATTTTAATTATTTTTAAGTATAGTTGACACATACTATTTTATTAGTTTCAGGTGTGCATATTTATTTTATATTTTTATACATTTTGAAATGATCCCCATGATAAGTCTAGTTACTGTCTGTCACCATACAAAGTTATTACAATATTATTGGCTATATTCCCTGTGCTATGCTTTACATTCCTGTGACTTATTTATTTTGTATCTGGAAGTTTGTACCTCTTAATTTCCTTCACCTATTTCACCTAACATCTCAACCACTCCCTCTCTAGTAACCAACAGTTTGTTTCCTGTATCTATGAATCTGTTTTATTTTGTTCATTTGTTTCTTTTAAATCAACGTATATGTAAAATCATACAGTATTTGCCTATCATTATCTGATTAATTTCACTTACCATGTTACCCTCTAGGTCCGTCCATGGTGTCACAAATGGAGAGATTTTATTCTGTGTTATAGGTAATATTCCATTGTGTAATATTCTATTTTTATATATATCACATGTTCTTTACCCATTCATCATTGGACGCTTAGGTTGTATCCATATCCTGGCTATTGTAGATAATTCTGCAGTGAACATAGGGGAGTATATATCTATTTAAATTGATGCTTTTGTTTTCTTTGGATAAATACCTAGAAATGAAACTGACGGATCATATGATAATCCTATTTTTAATTTTTTGAGGAAACTCCGTTCTGATTTTTGTAGTGTTGCACCAATTTACATTTCTACCAACAGTGTACTAGGATTCCCTTTTCTCCACATTCTTGCCAACGATGGTTATTTTTTGTCTTTTTGATAATGGCCAGACTGACTGGTGTTAGGTGATATCTCATGGTTTTGATTTGCATTTTGTTCATAATAGATGATGTTGAGCATACTTTCCTGTGACTGTTGGCCATTTGTATGTCTTCTTAGAAGAATGTCTTCAAGCCTTCTTCCTGTTTTTAAAAATTTTTTAAAAATATTAAGGGGTATAAGTTCTTTATTAACTCCTTAGATGAACAATGTGAAAATATCTTTCCCTATTCAGTAGGTTGCATTTTGTTTTATTGATGATTTTCTCCACTGTGCAAAAGCTTTCTGGTTTGATATAATCCCATTTGTTTATTTTAGCTTTTCTTGTCATTGCCTGTGAAGACTAGATTAAAAAAAAAAATTGTTAAGACCAATATGAGGGAGTTTACTGCCTATGTTTATTCTAGAAATTTTCTTCTAGTTTTCAGGACTTACATTTAAGGCTTTAATCCATTTGAATTTATCTTAATATATGGTATAAGACAGTCATGCAATTTCATTCTTTTGCATGTAGCAGTTTAGTTTTCCTAACACTATTAATTGAAGAGATTGTGTTTTCCTCATTTTATATTCTTGCCTCCTTTGTCATAAATTAATTGACCATATATGTGTGAGTTTTTTTCTGGGCTCTTTATTCTATTCTGTTGTTCTGTGTGTCTTTTTTCATGCCAGCATTATACAGTTTTGATTACTACATCTTTGTACTTTAGTTTGAAACTAGGGAGTGTGGTATTTCTAGCTTCACTCTTTCTTGATTGTTTTGGCTATCCGGAGGCTTTTATGGTACAATGCAAATTTTATGAAGCTTTGTTCTAAATCTATGAAAAATTCCATTGGTATTTTGACAGGAATTGCATTGAATATGTAGATAGGGTTGGGTAATATGGACAATTTATTAATTCTGTTATTAATTCTTCCAGTCCATGAGCACAGTGCATCTTTCCATTTTTTGTGTGCGTTATCTTCAAATCCTTTCATCAGTGTCTTATTTTTTCATTGTACAAGACTTTGGTTGGTTAAATTTATTTTTAGGTATTTTATTCTCTTTGATACAGTTTTAAATGGGAGAGTTTTCTTAATTTTCCTTTCTGATAGTTTATTATTAGTGTAGAGAAACTCCACCAATTTCCGTGTGCTAATTTTGTGTCTTACTACTTTGCTGAATTCATCAATTAGTTTTATTAATTTCTTCCTGGAGTCTTTAGTGATTCTTGTA
The DNA here is from genome assembly GCF_963455335.1 of Martes martes. NCBI lineage: Eukaryota > Metazoa > Chordata > Mammalia > Carnivora > Mustelidae > Martes > Martes martes. The sequence goes on along the minus strand of NC_137890.1, from coordinate 107,976,951 downwards.
TATAATATTAGGTCGCCTTTGAATAGTTATAGTTTTTCTTCTTCTTTCCCAATTTGTATGTCTTTTTATTTTTTATTTTTATTTTTTGCTTTAATTTCTGTGGCTAGGACTTCAAATACTATGTTAAATAAAAGTAGTGAGAGGGGACATCCTTGTCTTGTTTCTGATCTTTGAAGAAAAGCTTTCAGATTTTCACAACTGACTATGATTTTAGCTCTGGTTTTGTCAATAAGGTCTTTTTCTGTTAAGGTATATTCCTTCTATACCCATTTTGTGGAGAGTTTTTTTTATCATAAATGGATGTTGAATTTTGCTAAGTGTTTTTTTATCTTTTCAGCTGATCAGATAATTTTGATCCTTTGTTGCTTTAACGTAAATATCACATTAATTGATTTGCAGATATTGAACCATCCTTGCATTGCTGAAATGAATCCCACTTGATTGTGTTGCATGCTCCTTTTAATGTGTTTTTTAATTCAGTTTGCTAACATTTTGTTGAGGATTTTTGCACCTTTGTTTATCAGGGATATTGGCCTGTGATTTTGCATGCATGCATGCACGTGTGTGTGTGTGTGTGTGTGTGTGTGTGTGTGTGTGGTAATCTGTCTGGTTTTGCTATCCAGGTTAGGCTGACTTTGCAAGGAGTTTAGAATTGTTCCTTCCTCTTCATGCTGTAAAAATAATTTGAGAAATTGGGTACTAAATGTTTGGTAGTCTTCACCTGTAAAGACATTCTGCCCTAGACTTTGGTGGCTTTTTTTTTTTTTTTTTTTTTGCATTTTAAAAATATTGTCTCAGTTTCATTACTTGCAATCAGTTTATTTATATTTTCTATTTCTTTGTGATTCTGTGTTGGAAATTGAGCATTTCTAAGAATTTATACATTCTTATAGGTGTTCCAATTTGTTGGTGTGTGACAGTTTGTAGTAAAGTCTTATGATACTTTGTATTTCTGTTGTGTATAGTTGTAACTTCTTTTTCATTTCTCATTTTATTTATTTGGATCCTCTCCCCCCTTTTTTTTAATGAGTCTGGCTATAAGTTATTATTTTTTTAAATTATCTTTTTAAAGAACCAGTTCTTAGTTTCTTTGATCTTTTTTAAAAGTTTTTATTTTGTTTATTTTGACTTTGTTCTATAATATTTTCTTCTACTAACTTTGGCCTTTGTTCTTTTTCTAATTCCTTTAGATAAAAAGACTTTATTTGGGATTTTTCTTTATTTTTATTTTTATTTTTTTAATTTTTTTTTGTTTCTTGAGGTAGGCAATCCACAAATTTCCCTCTTAGAAAGGCTTTTGCTATATTCGCATAGCTTTGGGAAGTTGTATTTACATTTGCATTTGTCTCAAGTTATTTTCTTTTAACTTCCTCTGATTTCTTCATTGGCCCATTGGTTGTTCAACCACATGTTTGTCTTCATGTGTTTGTGTTTTCTTCTTGTACTTGGTTACTAGTTTCATATCATTGTGGTTGGAAAAGGTGCTTGATATGATTTCAGTCTTTTTAAACTGAGTTTTGTGTTGTGGCCCAACACACAATATGTTATGTTCTAGAGAAGTTTCCATGTACACTTGAAAAAAAAAATAGAACTTTTTGCATCAAAGATTCTGTATAGTCTATTAGGTCCATCTAACCTAATGATCACTTAAGGCCAGTGTTTCCCCATTGATTTTCTGTCTGGATGATTGATCCATTGATATAAATGGGGTACTAAAACCCCCTATTATTATATTACTGTCATTTTCTCCCTTTATGTCTGTCTATTCATTTCATATATTTAGGTGCTTTGTTGGGTGCATAAATGTATACAAATGTTATATCTTCTTCTTGGACTGACCCTTTAATCATTTTGCAATGTCCTTCTTTGTCTTTCATTGTAGCCTTTGTTTAAAGGCTTTTTTTTTTTTTTTTTTTCCCTAATAAGAGTATTGCTACTCCAGCTCCCCTATCCTATTTGTATGGGATATCATTCTTCCTTCACTTTTGGCCTGTGTATGTCTTTAGATCTGAAATGAGTTTCTTACAGGCAATACATGGATGGGTCTTGTTTTGTTTTATTTTTAGTTTATTTGACCATTCTGTGTCTTTTGATTGAAGCATTTAATCATTTATATTAAAAGTAATTGTTGACAGGTTTGTACTTACTGCCATTTTTGTTAATTATTTTCTGGCTGTGTTTTGTAGTTTCGTTCCTTTCTTATTCTCTTGCTCACTTCCGCTTGTAGTTTGGTGGTTTTCTTAGTGTTATATTGGTATTACTTTCTCTCTATTTTTTGTGTATCCATTGTAGGTTTTTGGTTTGAAGTTACCATGAGGTTCATATATATTGACCTATGTATATTATAGTCTAGTCTCTTTTAAGCCAGTAGTTGCTTAAGTACAAATGCATTCTATAAGCACAACATTTTTACTCTGCCTCTATATTTGATGTTTTTGATGTCCTGTTTTATGTCCTTTTATTTTGTGTATCACTTCACTATTTATTGCAGTCACACTTGATTTTACTATCTTTATTTTTTTTTAATCTTCATATTAACTTTTAAAGTAGTTGATCCACTGCCTTTACTATATTTTTGCCTTTACCAATGAGTTTTTTTTTTCTTTCTTATATTTTATTTACAATTATGGCCTCTTCTTTTCCACTTAATGAATACCCTTTAACATTTCTTATAAAGCCAATTTAATGGTGATGAACATTTTTAGGTTTCACTTTTATTAGAAACTCAGTATTACTACCTCAATTCTAAATGATAATTTGCCTGGTAGAGTACTTTTGTCTGTAAAATTTTCCCTTTCAGTACTTTAAATATATCCTGTCACTTCTTTCAGCCTGCAAAGTTTCTGCTGAAAACTCAACTGATAGTGTTGTGGGGTTTTCTTTGCATGTGACTATTTGTTTTTCTCTTGCTGCCTTTAACATTGTATGTTTATCTTTATCTTTGGCCATTTTAATTATGATATGCATTGGTGTGGATCTCTTTGGGTTCATCTTATTTGGGACTCTATGCTTCCTTGACCCAGATGTTGGTTTCCTCCTGACTCTAGGGAATTTTTCAACTATTAATCCTTCTAATAATAGTTTCTGGCTCTTTTCGTCTCTCTAATCCTTCTGAGTCTCTATAATGAATATTTTAGTATGCTTGATATTATCCAAGAGATCCCTTACAGATACCCTCTTCCTTCTCCTTCATATTCTTTCTTCTTATTCTTGTTATTCTCTTTTTGTTCTTCTGATTGGATGATTTCCACTATTCTGTCTTCCATATCACTAATCCGTTCTTTTGTATCATCTAATCTATTAATTTCTCTCTAGTGTATTTTTTCAATTTCTGTTATTGTAGTAATCTCTGATTGGTTTATTTATTTATTTGTTTGTTTGTTTGTTTTGTTAGTCACGATGTACTACATCATTAGTTTTCGATGTAGTGTTCAATGATTCATTATTTTGTGAATAACACCCAGTGCTCATTACAACACGTGTCCTCCTTAATACCCATCACCCAGCTCTTTCTTATATTTTTGACTCTTTGTTGAAGTTCTCATGTTATTCCTCCATTCTTCTCCTGAGTTTCGTTAACATCTTTATGACCATTACTTTGAACCCTTTATCAGGTAAATTATCTCTGTTTCATGAGTGTTTTCATTTTTTTTTTTTTGTGGTGTTTTATCTTGTTTGTTTGTTTGTTTGTTTTTTCTCCCCCATCTTAAACATATTCCTTTGTCTACCTATTTTGTTTGACATTCTTTTTTATTTCTATGAATTAGGTAGAACAATTATCTCTTCTAGATTTGAAGAAGTGGTTTTATATAGGAGTGTCCCCCATGCATACTGTGTGTGCCTGGATACTTTGGCAGACCAAGTGGAACTGGATTGGACATAGAATCAGGAGTTTCCCAAGGCATGCTGTGCTGGGACTGCCCTGGGTAGATGACTAGAGGTAGAACAGGCATAGGCCAGGGGTGTCCCATGGAATGCTGCACTGAGGCTGCCTTCATAGAATGTCTAGAGCTGGGGTGGACATAGGCCAGTGGGGGATCCCCTCAGTGATATCCCTTTATACTGAAGGTCATCACACCAGAAATGCAGTTCTTAGTATTACTTTGTTTCTGGCTCACCTGATGTTCTCTGTGTGGTTCCTCTATCATTAGTTGTACAAAAGCCATTCAGTCAGTCCTCAGTTCTTCTTTAAGAGGAATTGCTTTATATGTAGGTATAGATTTGGTATGTCTGTCAGGGGAGATAAGTTCAGGGTCTTCCTATACTACCAAATTGGACCTACTCCTATTTTAATTATTGATAATAAATAATGTCTTGATTTTACATGAGATCTTGAACACTGGTTAAAACTTGAGCATCTACTACAGAACTAGAAAGACAAGACTGCACTTTATTCATTAAAGTGCTTAGCAAGCTCTAGGGTTATAGCAAGATATCACAGTTCAGGTGGCATTTTGGGAAACCTGTGGTAAACACTGCCTGGATAGTAGTTCTTTGTTTGTTGTTGTTGTTGTTTGTTTGTTGTTTTGTTTTGTTTTTCCCTTTTCCCTTTTTGTGTACTTTGCACATTTACTCTCTTGAACTTATGTGCGTTTTATTCAGGGTTATGGGCAGAGTGGGCTTACATACAGAAAAACATAATCTGCAAAGAGAAGTGAACTAAGGAATTATGAAGAAAGAAGCAGAAGTGAAAGACCAAAGGGCCTCTCACAGACTGATAGAGTAGCTTCTCGAGTTTGGCTGCTTTCCTTGATACTCCCACTTCCTTTTACCAAATTCCACAATTTTATTTACTTCACTATTTACAGGCTTCTGTTCTTTTCACCTCAATCAAACCTTAATTAAGGTATAATTTCCTCTCCAAAATGATCAAGCTAGATTTTATGTTAACTCTTGGTAAAATACATGTCATTAGAATATCATGCAAAAATCACTTGACATTTAATTCTACAATTTCTTTTTGTATTTTATTGATTTGATTACTTAAGAATTCCTGTAGAAAATAATGTGTGTAGATTATAAGTGAATCATAAGTGAAAACTAATGAGGTGGTGTTTTTCAGTAGAAATTGAATTTTTAAAGGTCTGATTGTTTTTAATTGTTTAAGGAAGCAGAAACCATTGGGCAGAAACAGCCAGACTTGCTGCCAATTCAACAGTCTGGCTATTTCTCATTTTACCCAATTCACTTGGAATACCCATGAAGTGTTCTCACATGTCTCTATACTAATTTTTCTTTGTATGGTGAAAAAGCCAATCTCCTATATGTGAGAGTGAATGCTAATTGAGTGTGCCAAAAATACCATCATCTGTCAGCCTTGTTAAGACTTTCCAGATAAGCCCAGCGGTCATAGTTTAGAAAATATATCAGTAACCTAAATACAAACTCACTAGTTCAGGGAGCACAAAACAAATTCTAATCCAATCCAGACAGTCATTTATATATAAATTCTTTTGGACGAGAATAGTGTACAGTTCTGTTGTTTCTGTTGTTTGTTTTAATTTCAGGATAGAGGCAGTTCTAAACATCCTCAAAATCAGAAGAATGAGAAATGATATATAAGATACCTATTAGTGGCTGGCAAAAAAAATATGAAAAAAGTTCAGATCCATATCCTGTTGGCAGAGTGTCACATCAGTGTTTCTCTCTGTATATATAGAACAGAAAGAAGAATTGACTCTGGGGAGAGCCAAAGCACCTCAGGATCTAAGCTGAGCCTGTGAAGGTTATGGTAGAATGGACTCTGAATTGGGTTTTAAAAGACATTGTATTGGGGTGTCTATGTGGCTCAGTTGGCTAAGCATCCAACTCTTGATTTCAGCTCGGGTCTTGATGTCAGGGTCATGAGTTCAAGCCCCACGTTGGGCTCCACACTGGGCATGGAGCCTACTTAAAAAAAAAAAAAAAAAGACATTGTATTACTTTTAATGTTTTGATTCATCAAAGGGAAATTTTGGTCTCAGGAGATGAAAAATAACATTGATTCTATGAAACTGCAATGCATTGCATAGTCATATTGAAGTAATCATCACAATTCAGTCAGAAAACTATAAAGGAAATGGATTCAACCAGTGAGCTACTTAATTTATTTATACATAGTAAATGAATAAACCACTTTGATGATTATCAAATGAAAAAAATAGATATAAAATGGTCGCGGCATTATGACTCTAACATGTAAAAAAACAATGCACTAAAAAAAAGAAAATGATGTTAATCATGTTATTAGATTGATAGAATCCTGAGGTTTGTTTGTGTGTGGGGGGGGTGGGGTCACTATTTTATAACTTCTGAAATATTTATTCCATTGCTAATAGTGAAAATTATATTCTTAAATTTTAGAAGTTTAAACTAAAAATCAAGGGGCATCTAGGTGGCTCAGTTGTTAAGCATCTTCCTTTGGCTCAGGTCATGATCCCGGGGTCCTGGGATGGAGCCCCATATCAGGCTCCCTGCTCAGTGGGGAACCTGCTTCTCCCTCTCCCGATCCCCCTGCTTGTGTTCCCTCTCTCACTGTGTCTCTCTCTGTGTCAAATAAATAAATAAAATATTTTTCTTAAAATCACTTGAGTATTTCATCTTTATTCACGTCATTTCTTCTTTCTTCATTTATTTTTGTATACCATCAGTGAAATAATAACACATTTTACATCTTTTATATTGAGAAGAATGTAATAATGATAACAATAAATGTTTCTTTTAGCTATTTATTTAAAGTAAATAAAATTTTGCTAATGGTAATGATTTTTGGTCTTGATTAATTTCATAGACAAATTACCAACTAACCAAATTAAAAAAAACTCTTGAAAATAATCCACTTATTAAATAAACTATTTCTATGTTAATATACACACATACATGAAACATTCATATTTTTTAAAATATTTGCTAATAAGTGCTGAAGAGTATTACATTTTTACAATGTTAAAGGAACAGTAATGGTATTTTTGAGTTATTTATTTAATCAAGGAAACAATTTTATCACGAACTTTGAAATCGGACAGAACAGTCAAATCAATAACTGTAAGAATCATCTTCTTACAGGGGCGCCTGGGTGGCTCAGTGGGTTAAAGCCTCTGCCTTCAGCGTGGGTCATGATCCTGGAGTCCTGGGATCTAAGCCCCGCATCGGGCTCTCTGCTCAGCCGGGAGCCTGCTTCCCTTCCTCTCTCTGCCTGCCTCTCTGCCTGCCTCTCTGTCTACTTGTAATCTCTGTCAAATAAATAAATAAAATCTTTAAAAAAAAAAAAAAGAATCATCTTCTTACATTCATGTCAACTGTATATTGGTTATTTTGCCTTGTTCTTCTAGTTTGGCCTTTTATTGATTTATTGGTTAAAATGAACTTTTGTGACTTGCTTTTTAATCATTATTCTACCATATCGTCATTCTTAAATTATTTAAATATGGCTTTATTGCTTAGTAACATTTTTTAGAGTTTATTTATTTATTTACTTAACAGAGACAGACACAGGAGAGAGGGAACACAAGCAAGGGTAGGGGCAGAGGGAGAAGCAGGCTTCCCACTGAGCAGGGAACCCTATGTGGAGCTTGATCCCAGGGTACTGGGATCATGACCTGAGCCAAAGGCAGATGCTTAAAGAATGAGCCATCCAGGTGCCCCTATTGCATATTTTATTCAAACTTACACACAAATATAGCACATAAGATTTATATTCTGAAAGTTAAAGTCTAGTCAGATCACTCTTTTTTTTTTTAATTTATTTTTTATCTTATGTATTTATTTATTTATTTTAGATTGTTATGCCTAAGCTGCTAACTTGGGTCAGGGTAAATAATTGTAGAATAAAAATGTATGTGGTAATAAAGATTTTTTGCATGAAACATAATAAGAAAATAAAATATTGGAAATGTTCTATATAAACAAGATTATCTTTGTTTCCACCATCATTGTTTCTGATCCCTTCAAAAAATCAACCCCCCAAAAATTCACTAACTATAAAAGTGTACAAATGAGAAAACAAAAACAAAATGATGTGAATGTATTTGCCCCTCTAAATGAAATGTGCAACTGATGGCTGAAAGGAAAAGCAGCAGTTGAAAAAAATCACTTTCCAGCTTTCCTCTGCTAACCCTAGGTTATTGTTTCCAAGCAAAAATTTTATCAAGCATTCAGGTAGATCTATTCTTTCTTTGTCATTGCAAAGAAACTTTGTTGGTGTATTTTTATGAGACTAGAATAAGGATATGGGCTCAAACAGGGACTTGATTATTTCATATACTTTAGAATGCTCAAATTGAATGTCATTTTTCTAAAATCTATATTTCACATAAAAGTAATTTTCATGCTTATTTTACTTGAAAAACACAGCACTGCAATTTTTTATTCCTGTAATTTTCAAAGCAAATCAGGTTCATTGCAACCTATTGCAAGGTTATCTCAAGGGCTAATGACATAGAAATATATAGTGAATAAAACACTGAGAAGTTCATATAGTGTTTTGTTACATTCATGACAGTTCTGGCTTTATACTGTTTCCTGGTCTGTAGAATACTTATAGCAAGACTTATCGTCAAACATATTATTAATAAGATCAATGCTATGCTCTCATTGAAGTAATGAGAAAGATGGGATCTTTTAAGTACTTCATAACACTAAAAATCACAAAAATGCAATATATACGATATGCATTCCAGTTATTTTTAATTTCACTTATTCAGATTGCCTTTCAGAATTGAATGGGTATAGCAATGAAGATTCAGAACACCCAGTCTTTTAGAGTCACAGGTCTGAAAGATTAAAATTGCTCAAAAGTTAGGTACCACTGAAATAAGTATTTAATAAGGGGAAGGCTTGTAATGGATTACTCTGTCAGATTTAGAGTCTGCTCCTGCTTGAACTTTAATGTATCATCAGCCTAATCTGGCAGCAGTTGTGCTACTAGAGTTCTGCAGATGTTATGTCTTTTGATTGGACCACATATTTTTTTTAAATTTTAAAATAGAGGCAATATATCTGAGTCATGGATACTGAGACATTATGAAAAGTCAGTGTAAACTCTTTTTATTTTATGAAGTGTTCTTTCCTCAAAGATTAAAAAGCACTTTTACATTTATGACTAAAATGTGTGTGTATGTTGACGTAGGTATTATTTTATAGACAGTGAAAAAGATAGTCAAAATAATGAGGACAGTAACATATTAAATATAATTTAGAGATAGATCATCAGTGTTGGTTTCCAACATATTGTTCCATGAAGTAAGAATCTGCAAATTTTGAAAAAAAAAATATCTGCTATAAGCTTTCTTATTTTAAATTTACTATAAACATAGTGAATTCTAAGTACGTCTACAAAGATAGCAGTTGGGAAGTTTTGTTGTTACCTCCAAATTATAATATAATATAAATATAATTTTGTTGTTACCTACCAAACTATAAGCCTGTTGCTTTATTTAAATAACTGTTTATGTATCTAAGAACATTCTGACCATAGGAACAATAAGTAACCTCTTACTGGGAAGTATAAACTAGAATATTTGGGATAGTGTTGTTGTTGGTGGTGGCTATTGTGCATTTTATAAAGTTAGACCTTCTTGAAAAATCTTGATTCAGCAGTTTATATAGTCCCACTTCTTCTAATGGCTGTTGTTTGAGCCCTGAGCCTGCTGTGGAAGATGATTATTATTGTTGCTAGTTAACTGCTCTATCCATCTGTGCATCAACTGTAGAAGATATCTGCCCCAAACAAAAATCTCTGGCTGTTACCTGGTGAGAGGGCAATTATAAACAGCTGCTTTCCAGATAGGTATAACATTCTCATGTGCATCAGCCAGTGCCAGTGCATGTGCACTGTGCAGGACCACAGAGACAATTGTTTGGCAGGGGGTAGGGATTAGGGAGAGGAGACATTAGGAAAAAAAAAAAAAAAGAATAGGCCAGTAAAATTAAAACATCCCTCTTCTCCTCTTAACCTTTTGCCACCCTGTGTTTTCTCCTCCCAATTTCCTTTTCCCTCCCTTTATAAAAAGAAAATAGTCTATAATGTGATGGATGATATCATTTTTACCTACAGACTTTTTTTTTAATGCCATAACAAATTTAATTGAATTATCAAGGAACATAATTCCTTCTCTTCTTTTATAATATCTTTAACATCAAGTCTTGTACGTAAGGAGTCATTGCAACACTTCCAGCTTATTCTTCATAGATATTTCATGCTTTCAGTATCCCACACATGATAGAGATTGGTTTGATATACTGAAAAGCGGGGAGATTTTCAAACATGAAACACAGCAAGAAAAAAGTAAAGGAGAGCCGTGGCAAGATTATGTCATTTTTCAGAAGTCATTCATTCTTTCAGAAATACTTACTTACCATCCAACTATGTCATATTTTATTTTAAGCACTTGTAAATATAGTAGTAAACATAACAAAATCCCTGTCTTTGGAAATTTTATGTTCTGGTAATATGATGTCTATCCTTAACAACCAAGATAGAAACTTAAAAATTAAAGAGATTACTCTTAATTGGGGAAAACTCAGAAAGTCTTCAGAGAAGAAAAAAATATCTTATGTGGGCCTTAAAAACTGGAAATTGTTTGTAAATGCAGAGATAAGGAAAGAGCCTAACTGGGAGGGAGAATATCAGAAACAATCATATAGAAGGCATAACAGTTCATAAGCCCTATTCTAGGCAAAGATCACTTAATCCTAAACATATAATTAGTGACAAGAAGTAATGAAGATAAAGTCTGAAAGATTGAAAGAAAAGATCTAATATCTAATAAGATATATTTGTTGCATATTATAATAAGCTCTTTAAAGTAGATTATTATTTTCAAAAGATCTAGCTGAACTAAAAACAAAATAATGAAAACCAAATCCTCATTTTTAAAAAGCAAATACTAAAGAGATAAATGTTTAAAGTCAATCCTCTAACATTTTTTTAGAGGGCGGAGGGGGAGGGAGAGAGAGAATCTAAAGCAGGCTCCATCTCACAACACTGAGATCATGACCTGAGCTGAAATCAAGAGTCTGTTGCTTAGCTGACTGAGCCACCCAAGCATCCCTCCCTTTCCAGGAGTGATGTCAGAAAAATGTTAAGACAGGAAGTTCTGGCCCTTGTTCCCCTAAAGAAATATTGATTTAACAACGATAAATGTGTGTTTTTCACCACACACACACACACACACACACACACACACACACACAGTAAATCAACCTCACAATTCTTCTAATGTTCATAAATATACCTGCATAAGGATTTTTTTACATGCAAATTAAATTCCAGAGTTTTCCAGTGTTTTCCCCTTACATTTAATAAGACTTCAAAGTAAAGTTAGGAAACAGTCTATTAACCAAACTTCAGTTGAGTATGAAAATAAAGAATAGGTAAATTTATTTTTGACCGGAATACTAGTGTTACCCTTTTTAAAGGAAATTAGAAAGTTAGATAGAACTCTGGTAATTATTACATCATGGCTTTCTGACTTCTTCCCCAGTGGAAACTTTTCATATTCACGCTTTGCAGAGAATCCCATTTCAGAAAACAAGTTTTAGTGTTCTTGTCCTTGAAGGACAGACTAGGGAAAAGGGTCAAGGGTACAGGTAAAAACTCTTTTCTTCTTTACCTGTCCCCCAAATTCCTCAGAGCACTGCTTTAAAAATTGCTGATGGACATATAAAGATAATAATGATAAAACTAATTATTGAATATTGAGAATTTGCTATGGGCTAAGTTTCATGCTAAGCAGTTTACATGTCTTGCCTAAATTATCACAGTAGTGTTATGAGGAAGAAACTATTATTTTTGTCACGTTGTAGAGGAAAAACAGAATCATTAAGTAAATGGCCAAAAATCACTTACCTCATGAGAGGCAGAACCAAAATCAACCTTAAGCAGTTTCATGTAGTCTAGAACCTGTAATCTTTACTGCTTTATTGCCCGGCAGAAAGCCTCATCTAGTAAGTAAAACTCCACAGCTGAATTTTCTGTACTAAATGATGTTTCCATTGCATGTATTGATCAGATGGATTGGAAAATTGCCAAATTTTCACTTTGTTCTTGAGCTCATAGACATTTCACTTAAAAAGCAGGGGTAAATTATAATCATCACTTCAGTATTAGGTCATATTCAAAAGACAGATGATGGTCTGGAGATTAATTTAAACTGCAATTTCTATGTATTTTAAGGGGTTTTCATCTTTCTCTGCAGCTTTTATATTTGTTAAGTCAACCACCTCTGATTTAAGTGTTCTGAGTTTTACATATTGAGACCTGGATAGTGTTAGTACCTTGAGAACTTTCTTTAGTGTATGTCCTCTTTCTTTGAAATCACACATGCTCTTAGCTCAGGCTGCTGTAAGAAATTACCATGGACTGGGTGACTTAAAGAGCATATATTTATTTCTCACAGTTTTGGAGTCTGGAAGTCAGAGAGGAGATTACGTGTTTTGGTTAAGGACTCTTTTCCTGGTTTGCATAAGGCTGTTGTCTTGCTCAGGACAGAGAAAGAGAGAGAGAGTGAAAGCAAGCTGACCTATGATTGTTCTTCTAAAATAACTAACCTCACCCTGAGGCTGCACCCCGTAACCTAATTACCTCCCAAAAGCCCTACCTCCTAATACTATCCCATTAGGTGTTAGGGTTTCAACATAAGAATTTTGGTATGGGACATAAATAAACATGGAGTCCATACATCTATTTTCTGAAGTCAGAACAAAGAAGTGATCGAGGGGAGAGAATTCCTTACAAGTAATATCTAAAGTGAAAACATAGCTGAAATGCATTTGTGGCAAGCTTCTTCTGCAACTGTTTAGCCTCCTATGAATCTTATTCATGAATTGGTGAGTTTCTGAAACTTAAGAAAGAAAGGCGAGGACTGAACTTTACTGAGCAAATAGAGTGAGGTAGATGAGAAGAAATAAAATAAAACTAAATTTTGTTTTAAAGCCACATTCAAAATATTCCATCTCGCTCTGGGTGACAACAGCTGTTATTAATAACATCATTATAGATCTTTGAAAAGTATATTTCATTTGGGGCTATCTGAGCATAATAGTATATGTATTTAGGATGAACATTATCACTTCTTAATGTAGAATTTTAGGTGAGCTATTCTCTAAAGAAATATGAATGACAGAACAGTCTATTTTTATGGGAAATCAGGAGCAATGTGGGAGAAATCAAATAGATGGTGTATGTTAGGAATAAGTCTAGATGCGGTGGGAAGGTACACACAGCCAAGAAGGGTTGTGAGAAAGAACGTCATCACAAGGGGATAAACTTCACTTATGCCAGACTTGTCAAAACAAATTACTTCAAGGCCCGGTTGTGTGCATATTCAAGTGCTGTGCAGATCATTTAGGATTCTTTGGTTGCATGGAAATGAGTTTTGGTTATAAACAATAATATTTGGAGAAATATCAGATGAATATTCAGGAAAGTTGGATATTAAGGGTTAAAACACAAAGAGCATAGAAACCACGGTAGTTACAAGCATCTGGAATGCAGAAAATACTTCCTCATTTATTTTCCTTTAGCTCCTGATCAAGAATTTAAAGCCCCTGAGTAGGGAACTTTATTCACTTGGCTTGGATACCATGTCTACACCACCATGGCAAGGGCTGTTAGAGGGAGGAAGGTATTTGATTTATAATTCCCTTAAGAACAAGCACAATGAGGAAGAAGCTCCCAAATTTGGATTTTATTAAGAGTGGAGATGCTGGGGAAACTAAAAATTAAATATTCACTTCACAGTGTCTTTCACAACTGAAGTGAAGTCTTCCAGTAATAGCATGTGAGCAGGTCATATCCACGTAATCTTTTGTTGAGATCCCAGTAAGAAGAACAGTAGAGAGGGAAAGGTTTTTGTTTTGATTTTCTATTAGTTTTCTATTGCACTGTAACAAATGTCAACAAACTTCATGGTTTAGAACATTACAAATTTGTTACCTTACAGCTCTGTAGGTCAGAAATTCAACACAGTCTCCCACTGAAGGTGGTGACAGGTCTGCGTTCCTTTCGGGAGGCTCTAGGGTGGAATCCATTTTCTTGTTTCTACCAGCTTCTAGAGAACTCCCACATTGCTTGGGTGATGACCTCGTACTTCCATCTTCAGAATCATCAAGATTCATCTCTCTGCCCTTATTCTGTAGTCACATCTCCCTTTAGCCAAGTAAGGTCCCCCACTTTTTTTTTTTAATTTTTAATTTTTTATTAACATATAAAGGTCCTCCACTTTTTTTTTTTTAAAGATTTAATTTATTTATTTGACAGAGAGAGAGATCACAAGTAGTCAGAGAGGCAGGCAGAGAGAGAGGGGGAAGCAGGCTCCCTACTGAGCAGAGAGCCTGGTGTGGGGCTCAGATCCCAGGACCCTGAGATCATGACCTGAACCGAAGGCAGAGACTTTAACCCACTGAGCCACCCAGGCTCCCCAAAGGTCCTCCACTGTTAAGGCCTGCCTGGATTATCTCTCTTCTCAAGGTCTTCAACACAATTTCAAAATCCTTTTTGCCTTATAAGGTAAGTTATTCACCAGTTCCTGGAATTAGGACATGTATATCTTTAAGGAGTTGTTATTCTATCTACCACAGACCCTATCTTATGATTGAAAAGATATACATCAGGGAGAGAGGATTTATAACCAATAGCTGCACAGATTTTTTTTTTTTTCTCTTTGATTACTCTCTTTTTTATCTCTCCCCCCCCTCTAAATTTTTAGGAAAACTCTAGGAGAGTGGAATGAATAAAATCCTACTGGAAATATTTTGTACATGAGAAAAGTGTACTTTAAAGGATTACACAAATATACAAGAAGTAACTTTTCTTGATTATACTTCTAGCTGTGTTGAGTACAATGCATATACAAGGTCTTGCTAAAACATAATGCTTGATAATGACAGTGACATGGTTGAGAGAAAATATTTAACTCCCCTCTATCCATTAATTGGAGCTAAAGGGGCTCCATGACTAGGGGCTTCTGCTTAGGAGAGTTACTTTCATATTTATCAGGAATGATTCTTCGTGGAAAATAAATTATTGCATAAGCCTATTCAGAACCAAAGAGAAACTGCAGGTGGGAAAAGAGCTCATTTGTATGAATTCTCTTTCCTGCTGTGGAACCCCAGTGTGGAAATCTGATTAACTTAAGAAAATGACTTCAGCAGGGCTTTAAGCTATAAAGGTTCTTTCAGATGAAGAGGTCAGTCTGCCCTGGAATTAAAAGTCATAATCGTGGGCTGGGTAAAGACTTTTAGTATTTAACTCTAATAGCCAAAGCTGATAGTTTTTACACTTTCCAAATAGTTGCCTGTTGTGGCGATACTGCTTGATTCTGGTTGATTAGCAGTAGGTGATTTGGGATTGTTAATTTTGCACAACAGAAAGTAAATTTAAAAACAATGTAATGTTCTTTTCATATCTCAAAGACAATCTGGTATGTGATGCAGTAGTTTATAGAAAACACATTGAAGACCTTGTTCTATTTATATTCTAGTTGAAAATCAAATTCTCTGCATGAAAGAAGTATTTTAAAAATTCTTATCACAGCATTCTGTTTATGCTTTTAACGAATCAATACATCCTAGCACTCTTTTTCTCAGCTTACATTTTTTTTCTCTTGACATATTTAGAGTAATGTTTTGATCAGCTATGTTTTACATTCCATTATTTTTCTTGTCTCTGATAATAATCAATTTTTGACACTGGAAGTCAGAGGAAGTCAGATGAAAGCCAACTGAATTTGTCGGATCAACTGCATTAGCAGCTGAGAATACACGTACACACACTCCCGTGTGCACACTTTCTCATGTGTGTGTACTTTCAAGATTTTATTTATTTATTTGACAGACAGAGATCACAAGTAGGCAGAGAGGCAGGCAGAGAGAGAGAAGGAAGTAGGCTCCCTACTGAGCAGGGAGCAATGATGCCCGGCTTGATCCCAGGATCCTGGGATCATGACCTGAGCTGAAGGCAGAGGCTTTAACCTACTGAGTCAACCAGGCGCCCTCGTGCGTACTTTCAAAACAGCTGTCAGTGTCCAAAAGTGTCTGAAGTTTCATATTCCATCCATTCCAACAAATTTGACATCTGCAAATGTATCAATTTGAATTCTGTTTTCACACTAATTCTCATATATTATGACTCAATGCCATACCTGTTTCAAGGGAATGAATAGGTAAACAGTTATTTTAAGTTTCTTTTAAGAACCTTGATATTTTTTGTTTTTCTCCCTGAGAAGTGTCTCCTCACCCTTCTCAAGTTCATACGAAATATAAAGAACAAACACTGGGGATATTTACACCTGACGCTCTATTCCAATACAAAGTCAGAACAGATGTTACATTCACTTCTTCGGGTTTTTAGTTTACCTTCAACTGTTCTGTGGCTCACTATTTCTCAATTATATAATAGGCTACTAGCCCTTCGTCCAAATACCTCATTTGGACCATGAGGATTAAATGTTAATTTCTTGGTGTCTGTACTTTATCTTCTGTTTTCTTTCCAAGAGTAGGTGATTTATAAGAGCATTAAAATAAGTCTGTCCTCGTAGGAAAGCTAAAACTATTGATCTACAAAATTCAAATAAAGTAAAAATTTCAGTAAAAATGTCAAAAATCATTGATGTTTAAATATTTTTTAAAGGGGGAAATATGCATAGCTAAGAGAATTTTAAAAATGTATAAAGAAAGGGCATTTTTTTAGTACTTGCGGAACAATATTCTAATTGAAGTAATATTATCACTTCAATATACCTTAAGATAATGGAAAGTTGTCATAGGAGATGAAATTCTGAAAAGTATTGCTAATTCACAATGATTTAATTTGAAAAATAAGGGTCAAAATGTTTATTATTGGGGTTTTTTATGCTAAAATTCAGGGACAATAGTCTGTTTGGGCTATAAATAATCTTATTATAAACAAACTCACAACATAGGGAATAATTTTTAAAGATTCAATCAAAAATGCTATTGCCTGAAGTTACCCATAGCGAGCATGTTATGTTGTTGAATATTCTTCCAGATTTTACACATATCCTGGTGTCTGAGGAGAATTGCATAAGTTTGCATAAATTGCGTTAAACTACGTGTGATGTTATGTAACCTAATATTTTGTTCAATTTGTTGATGATATTTTCATGTTGATATAAATCTCCATCATGTTTTTGAATAGGTGTGTAATATTCCCTTGTATGAGAAATTCATGATTTATTCAACATATTCTTTACCGCTGAATATTTAAGTTGTTTTAACGTTTTCTTTTATAAAGATTCCAGTGAAAATCCTTGCAAATACATCATTATCTTTTTAATCCAATGGTTTCTACAGCATTATGTACTAAAATGGAGACAGTATTAAAAAGAGATGTAGAACTAAGAAGTGAACTTGGCTTGTCACATTACAGTTTGGGTTAAACTACATAAGGAATTTTCTTGGATTTTTGGAAGCCGTGTAATTTTATTTTGAATCTGAAGTAAAATGTCTATATTATCATAAATTGGTATTGAATGACCTGTAAGTCTTGCTTGTACACTCTTTATTTATTTGAAAATAAAACAATTCTCAATAGAGCAAGCCATTAGAAAGGAATAGAACAGAAAAAAAAGAGAAAGGAATAGAACAAAATGACTAAATTTATTTTGAGAATTGATTTATCAATAAAGAGATCTTTACTTGTGATAGATATGCAAAAGCAGATTTATTTTTTACACTCTATTTTGTTACCTTATTGGCCATTTCTAGAGAAGATTATTTAATGGTGATAATGAATATGAATCTAGCTTACTTGACTCATGACTATTTTTTAAGAAGATATTTCTAGAACCATGGATGTCAAAAGACTCCTAAAATATTATTGATCCCAACTCCTTGCATTTCAGATTTGAAACATTTGGCCCAGATAGTTTAAGTGGAACCACCTAAGCTTCTGCAGATGTTAAAAAGTAAAACTGGTTATAAAGATTGCAACCGAATCCCAGGCTTATCTTCTTTCTGGGTGCTAGTATGTGTAACTAGTTAATGGAAGTTATGTTCTGCTATTACCCTAAACTTACCTTCAAAAATCTCTTAAGATATGTTTCCAAAGTGGCTCTCAGAATTACATGATAGGAAATTTCTCTAGATATTACATGGGAACAAATTTAGTGTTTTGCTCATTATCTGTAATTTACCTTTCATTTTTGTTTGTTTGTTTGTTTAGAACCAGGATCATAGATAGAAAAGTCAAGATGAACACACTTTTCAGGCACTTCACTGAGTTTGGTTAAATGCACTTAATATTTCTATTTCATTGAAAAGTATTAAATTATTAAAGTTAATGTGATGCTTTTCAGTATCACAATGTATAAAATTTATTTAGAACTAAGGCTACCAAACAAACAAAATGAAATTTTCTATTTATTAATAATCCAAAAAGATTATGCTTTCCAAGGGAAAATCTAAAGCAAACGGTTTCATTTCAGATTATCCCTGGAAAATCAATTTTGTTGAATTTTGTGGGAGAGATGTATTGGAGATATAGTCCTCTTTGTAGAAGGCTTCTCTTAAAATGCATTATCTAACCATGACTTGATTCTAGTCCATGGATTTCAAATGCAAGATTATTGTACAATCACTTTCTCTGAGAAGATCCATCATCCTGTAATTTGATTTTAAAAGCTTACAGAAAATTCAAATATGGGAACACATATATTTTTTAAATATTTTATTCATTTATTTGACAGGGAGAGAGAGAGAGCACAAGCAGGGGGATCAGCAGAGGAAGAGGGAGAAGCAGGCTCCCCACTGAGCAGAGATCCCAGTGAAGGGTTTGATCCTAGGACCCTGGGATCATGACCCGAGCTGAGGGCAGATGCTTAACTGACTGAGCCACCCAGGTGCCCCTGGGAACACATATTTAAAACAAATTATTGCATCCATTCACCAGAGACACTTAAAAGCTACACCTAAGATATAGTATAGACATGAACATTAAACCTACTCATTGTGGAAGAGCGAGTTGATTTCAAGCAAATAATTTAATATGACATCCTTTTTAATTTTTAAAAAAATGTTTTAAAGATTTTATTTTATTTATTTGACAGAGAGAGAGATCACAAGTAAGTGGAGAGGCAGGCAGAGAAGAGAGGGGGAAGCAGGCTCCCTACTGAGCAGAGAGTGTGAGGTGGGGCTCAGATCCCAGGACCCTGAGATCATGACCTGAGCTGAAGGCAGAGGCTTAACCCATTGAGCCACCCAGGGACCCCTTAATATGACATACTTAACATGGTAGCTAATTTCTGCTACTATAATGCTTTGGAAACTATGTATTAGCATTTTAATAAATATCCCTAATATATCATGTGCGTGTTTGTGCATTTGTGTGTATAATATCTGGATTTGGGATTGAATAACTTTCATTGAATTAAATGGTGTATAATTTCTTACATGGAAATACAGTAATTCTTATATTCTGCCCACAAAGGTTAATTGTATCTTACTTAATTATACCTAGAGTGATCTATTTTCCCAATTGCCTAGATGAAGTCCAGTTTGTTCTTGTTGTCCCAGAATGATATTAAGAGCCTTCTTTCATTCTTAGAGATATTTTGATTTGGATAATAAATTTTACGATCATAATATTTATAAACCACATTATCATTTTACATAGTCCTATACTGAAAAATTATAAACATGACATCTTTTGTAGTCAAATAATAAAAACAACTGATTTATTTTGATGTAAGATCTTCTACATATGATTAGTAGTAAACACTTTGTGCCTCAGTTTTCTTATTTGTAAAATGAAAATCATAATACCTACATCACTTTTTTGTTAGAGGGATCAAATTAAGTTTGTAACCAGCTTTTACCTGGAAGAAGGCTTATGAAAGAATTAAGCCCATTTTCTTCCCTATCCATTCTGCTACCCATATACTATAATTAACAAAACTTCTAAATACTTATTTTTCATAAGAAATAATTATATACAAATTGTAATGTATTTAATGGGAAAAGCTATATAGAGAAAAGAATGTGAAGATTGGCAAAAATGAATATTAAAATTATCTCTTCCTAATACTTTTGAAATGGTCATGTTTTACTAACATGTTATAATAATTTACAATAGAGAAATTAAGTACTGCTTTTACCTAGAATTCTATTTTCTTGTTGTATCAGAATTAACTAATGTAAATTCTTATCATGTTCTGGGCTTTTAGACTGATTATTTTCTTTTCTATCTCCCCTACTTATTTGTAGTTTTGTACCAGTAAAATGATAAGGAAATTAATTCTTCTCTTAAAAAGAAAGCATTATGGTAATATCTGTACAGTTTATTTTCTTATATGTGTGGCCGAGTGAAGTCATGTTTTCATGATCATTTTGGCTCCTCTTTAAATAATAATCCCCTTATTTGTACCCAGACTACAAAATTCAAATGTGTATCTAATTTGACAGCTGAAGATATTGTACCAGCCATATAAATAACTATTTTTCTTTTGTATTTTTTGTATGTAATAAGTGCTAAATTATGCAGTTGTTACTAAATTAATATCATTTTATAATCATGCCAGTCATTCTAAGCCATCATAGTTTGGCTTTTATGTGTTGTTGGCCAGATGATACTCCCTAGAGCATTCTAACTGTTTTCTAATGCAATATTTTCCAAAGCACTGAGAACTATAATTTTGGGGGGCAGTTTGGGGGATGTGTACAAACAAGGGGGATCTACTGGATAGTTCTACTGCTATGATCAAGTATGGTCTACTTTTCTTTTAGCACCTGACAACCACAAAATAAAGTCTCTCTTTCTTCAGATTGTTTTAAAGGTCAAAAGATTTTTTTAAATCTTTTCTAATTTTTTAAATCAAAAAAGAAATGCTCTGTTTTAATCAAGACTCTGTCCAAAATGAAAATGAGAAATAATTTCCATTTTTTAACAGTTTTTTTTTAACCTAATTACTTGTGTTTCATTCTTCTTAAAAGCACTGAAACATGCTAACCCTAAACGAGAATCCTGGGAGTTTCATCCTGATAAGCCTATGGCAGCAGTATCAATATAGCTATAGGAACTGATAATTTATTCATTTCTGTTTCAAGTATTGCTATTCCACGTTCAACTCTACACATTTTTTCCCCACTAGAATGTCAGAATTAACTTATTATCACATCTCTGCGCTCAAACCTACATTTTGAGAAAGAGAAAATTTAGCTCTATCACATGAAACATCACTCCAAAACTAAAATACATAACAAATGCATATGTTAGATTCTCAGAACTTGCTATCCGTCTTTCTCTCATCTTTCCTCTTCTACTTCTCTTCCTACTTTCTTTTTAGTATTATTACTCTGAGAATTAACTGCAACTTTAATAAAATGCCTTCAAGTACACATACCAACTGAAAATCAAATAAAACTAATTTGACTTAGTGTAACTGCTACCATCCTCATCACATCAAAAAAACTTATGAAAGATTGTTAAGATTTCTAACCAGTTTCTTTGTTCTTCAAACTAGCCTCAGGCCTACAGTGTTGTGTGCTATTGATTGGAGCTTTGAACAATTAATTACCTTTATGTTTGAGATGAAAAGGGATTAGATAATTGTATTGACAAGTAATTTACTGTACTTTTATCTTGACTTCTCCTGATTAATGATTTAGACACGTCTGGAACCTTTCTGAGTTTCCTTTTTATACAACATCTACACTACATAGGTTACCTGACGGATTTGGAGATCCAGGAAAAGGAATGCAAAAGAGCAAGAATATCTTCTCTTTCCTTGGCAGGATTATGAAACAGATTATGTTCTCAAGATGATGGGAGTGATTTTTAGGATTTAATCAGAAGTAGGACAGCATAACTGTGATTACCCCAGCAGAGCAATTTGCAGAGATATTTAAAGTCTATGTATATAGAAATATGGGATGAAACAAAGCCACACTCAAAAAATTCTTTGAGAGGCCTGAATTAGCCATATCATAAAAGCTCCTTACTTAAGCACTCGAAATTTAAAAAAGATTTTTATGGCAAATTGTGGAGTCAGGGATTTTGAAAGAATCTGTAGTTAGTATCATAATAGATTATAAACTCCTGAAAAATTTTGAAGTCAGAATGTAACTCACTGTCTCATTGAAGTAAGCATCAATTAATTCCAGTGTTTCATAAATCACTAAACAATTGTTTTGAGCCCTAGCTAAAATCCCAAACTCCATTTATATACTAATAAAGCTTCTGAGAAAGACTCAAGTTGATTTTAGTCCTCAAGTAAAATTCAACTTCACATAGATTAAAAGACCAGATTTTCACATTCCTAAAATAATTAAAATTACATTTCCTTACTAAGAGAGTCTTCCATAAAACTTAAAGGGTTGAATTAAATAGGGAAGAATGAATCATAGTGATTTTTTTTTCAGTTTTGCAATTTTTAGATGTCCCTTTTAAAGAAGGACAAAATAGAGACTGATAATTTATCCTAAAATACTGTAAGCAACTAAGTCATTTAAAGCATGTAATAAATAAATACTATTGGGATAACATTAGCTTACTGGATAAATATGTTTCCAACTGGACTGAAGAAGTTTAAAAAGGTCTTGATAGTGGGCCTTAATACATTATATTTTGTATTCAGTTCTATAGGCCTCAGATATTAGTTCGTGCTGTAGTAGCTTGAATCTCAGGAAATGAAGTCACCCATTTCTTTTTCAATGTCTTCATTCTAACAAGCAGGTAGCAATATCCCCCTTTCTTGCCTATCCCAGCCCATAATTTAGATGACTAATGGGAAGTCAAGTGGAGAAGAAATGGTTGGATATGAGTAAAAAGAGAAAGGAGTAGTTCTCATCCAAACCTCATAAAAAGTCAGTATGTTCAGTATCTTGATATGAATGAAAGCATTATTCTAAAGATTTAGATTTTCTGTAACGAAATAGATCATTTTGAAATGTCTCAGTAAATCCTCCAAATTTAAGCTAATAATCCATTCAGAAAAGTCTGAACAATCCTTCTGAAACAATTATAATGATATTAACACCTTTACAATGTTTTAGAACTTGCAAATTTCTTGATTGTATCTATAATCTTATAATCCTATAACAGACACACTATAGTTCAGGAAATAATAAAGTACACAGACAGATACAACTTTGATTCACCATAATTTTCAGTTTCATTGTAAAATTTTCTATGGAGTTACCTTGAGATATTTACATTAGAAACTGTTAAAATAATGCATTGTATGTTTATTTGCAAACTTTGGACACTGATCTTTCTTGTTTGGTCTATCTAATTTGTATTATATTTAACTATTTCCATCTTGTTGAGAAACATTTTTAGCCAAGCACATTATTGTATATAGTTTGAAGCTCACATTCATTTTACAGATTTGATTTGGTTATACAAACACTTGTGTAAAGGGCCATTCTAATATTAATTAATTGACTGGTCTGAAATGGGAGGGGAAAATATCTCCTGGTTCAAAATAGAACTAAAAAAAATCACAGTCTAAGTTAAAACACATGGGTGCAAACTTAATCTGGTTGAAAGCCAGAAAAAAAAAAAAAATATGCCCCTTGATTCTGATTCAATCTGACATAGAGATAGTCCCAGCATTTAAAAAAAAAAAAAAAGTTACGGAAGGGTGAAATATTCTATATTGATCATTTATTATCCACAACTGTTCACCATTTATTGACACAACAATTGATTTCCTGTAACTTCTCAAAAAGTTAAACTACAAAAGGAAGGATACATCCAAATACACACACATGCGTATACACACACATGTGATTATAGAGTTTACATGGTTTAAAATTTGAAAGATTGCTTAGAGCAGAAAAATTTATGATAACTCAAATGTATGGTCTACAGTAGCAGAGAATGGACAATTGAGCTAAAATACAACTAGAAGTCCTCCAGCAAGGCAGAGAGTACTTGAATAAAGTAAGTCTGCAGTCCTTGTAACATATGCTAGTACCAGGTATTTTTCTCCACTGTCTGAAAATATGACAAAGAAATCCATTATGATTTACAAAAAATATCTCCAAAGCCAAGGGTGTTGCCAAGTTGACACTTAAGTGAACAAATACATATTTTCAAAATCCATATTTGTATTTCTTGTCAGAAAATAGGAGGAAAAAATGATGACAATGTGAGAATGATTTCCAGTCTCTAAGATGTGGAGTATGATCTGATGACGTATGTATTGCTAGCAGAAGCGAATGCAGGGTAACACTGGCAGGCATGCTGACTACAGACATTGACCATCTGCTCAACACAGACCTCCAAAAGATCATCATGTCCTGTGATGGGTAGATATGATGTTTTCAGTATTCTGACCAACCTAGTAAAGCAAGGTTGTTAATGATCAATAAAAATAATAAAAAGTGTAGATGCTTTAGTACTATCTAACATAATAACATGTATAGAGGATTTGTTCTGTTCCATAACATGCTTGTAGAAGATCAATAGCATTAACAATGACCAGCATTCTCGATAGTGATAGCTGCATTTGTGATAGTTTTTTTTTCTTCTATGTGTGTTACAGCCAATTACATAATAATAATAGCCAGTTATATAATACAATATATAATGATATTTAATATGTTATAATTAACATATGTGGTTATTGTATTACATATAATTCTATATATAATGCAACATATAACAATAACCACTTATATAGTAACTGCAAGCAGATTATTGTGACTACTCTCAGAAGTATCTAAAAGCATCTCAGTAGGAATTAAAAGGGTGACTACAGATCAGTGCTTTAATGTTAGTAAGGGGATGTTTTGTCACCTTTTATGGGATTGCCAGATAGGTCACAAGATGCTGCAAAACACTGTGCATTTGTCAATCTAATTGCTAATTTTCAAAAAGGTGATTCCAGTAAAGCATTTTCTCCAAATTGAAGTTCGATGAACAAAAGTGCAGAGATAAAAGAAAGAGTGCTGCAAAGGGAAACGGGTCTGTCTGGAGTGAAGCATTT
Organism: Martes martes; assembly: GCF_963455335.1. Lineage (NCBI taxonomy): Eukaryota > Metazoa > Chordata > Mammalia > Carnivora > Mustelidae > Martes > Martes martes. The sequence continues at coordinate 107,952,022 of NC_137890.1, read as the reverse complement.
ATGATGGAATAGTGCCAGGCCTTGATTGACAATTAAACATGTACTGTATTATGGAAGGCATATATGCTAGGCAATAGAATTTGGCCTTGGTACTATGGAACCAAAAGGGGACATTGCAATATTTATATGCAAATGAGTGGTACAATTAAATGCTTTGATATGACTAGTGAGAAGTTTCGTTTAAATCATGGAGATATTGAAACCATTATATCCAAATGAAAAATAATAATGATTCTTTTTTTAATAAAAGGACCATATTAAGGAATTCAGCTTTTTCTAGAAAAAGCAAAGTGGGGCCTCTTTGAAATATTTAGAGTCAGGTTTGGCTCAGGTGTTATGTCAATCTAGGATAATGCCATCTTCTGTTTCAAAAATCACTGATTATGGACAACATTCTTCCAATTTGAATTACCATGTTTAGGTCCTTTGGCAGTTGAGCTATCTATGGAGAGAACAGACTGTGGATTTCAAAAATGTCTCTACTTGAATCTAAGCTCTGTCATTTCTAACTTTATAGTCTTAAGTAAGTTATATAGCTTAACTCTGAGGCTCAGTCTTCTCATCATTTAATTCATGAAAATAATGCTTATACCATAACTTGATGTGAAGGTTAAAAAATATAATGTGGATAAGATGCCTAGCAGTCTCTCACATGTATCAGGCACTCAGTCGATAGTAGCTTTCTTATTACTGTGTTATAACTACAACCTATGGCCATTTTTCTTGTCTTTGGTATATCATCTGTAGGCACTAGAGCACTGGACATTCTGAAGGCAGACAGACTTTTTTGTTTGTTTGTTTGGTTGGTTGGTTGGTTTCCGTAGCTCTGCAACCTCCTAGTGGTTAATCTGCAAATGAGGACGATGCTAATGCCTATTTCACAGGATAGAGCTGAGGATTAAATGAAAAAAATGTCTTTAAAGTACTTTGTATGGCTGTTACTAACATTTTTTAGCCAGTTCTGGTGTACCTGCTTACTTGCACCCAACAGATCTTTCTGTAAGTTTGGGGGTTATAGTCACATCATGCTTTTGGCCATCTCTTTGTACTTTGAATTTTCTTTTGTCTGATTTATGGTAAGCAGCACTGTGAGCCAATTTTTAAAAAAAGCTTGATAAGTCCTATTACAGTTAACATTTACACTTTTGAGTGGATAAATATTATGCACCAAATTTACTTGTGCTCTCTTTGTAAGAAGTCATTCTTGAACCTCTACTTTTATTTTTTATTTTTTATTTTTTTATTTTTATTTTTTTTTTTAAGATTTTATTTATTTGACAGACAGGGATCACAAGAAGGCAGAGAGGCAGGCAGAGAGAGAGAGAGGAGGAAGCAGGCTCCCTGCTGAGCAGAGAGCCCGATGCGGGGCTCGATCCCAGGACCCTGGGATCATGACCTGAGCCGAAGGCAGAGGCTTTAACCCACTGAACCACCCAGGCGCCCCGAACCTCTACTTTTAATTCAGTGCTCCTCCTCAGGTTTCTTCCTGGGCCCTTATCTTCATTTGTTCATTTATTCAACAGATATTTAAAGAATAGCTTCTATCACTAAGGTTCTACATAAGAGTAGGACATGCAATGCAAAACAAATTCAACATATTTGGATTCTTCAGGGAGTGTGCAGTTTTATTTTGAAGTGAATGTGTTTGTGTGTATACTTCCCAACTAAACTTTATGCCTATGACATGTATATATATAATCACTAGCCTGCAGCACAATGCCTGAGACTTTGTATACATAAATGTTTGGACTATTTAATATCATGTGAGAACAATCCATGTTATTTGGAAATTCATTTTCTTGAAGATTTTATTTATTTATTTGAAAGAGAGAATGGGGTGGAGCAGAGGGAGAGGAGAGGCAGGCTCTCCACTGAGCAGGGAACCCAAAGTAGGGCTCCATTCCAGGACCCTGGGATCATGATCTGGGCCAGAGGCAGATGCTTAACTGACTGAGCCACCAGACACCCCTGGAAATTCATTTTTTAGCACCATTTTAAAATTTAGGAAAATAAAAAATCCAAAATCTTACTTGACCTAGTATAGCAGTTGACTTTTATTCTTAATTTTCCCATTTTGTTTCCTTTAATGCATTATTCCAAAATTAATTTTTTCCAAAGGTCTAGCATGACTCCATATTCTACTACAGATACCATGAGTTGTATTTTGTAATTTGTGGTCTTAAGAGAGGAAAATAGACTTTTTAGTAAAGTGAATCCAAATGCAATAGATATGTAATATCCAATAATATACAATGCACAGTTATATATTTTCACTAATTTTAACTGAGGAAGAAACCTAAAAAAAGAATGAAGAAAAATTCAATTGATAGGATTTTCTCTTTTATACCTGCTCTGGAAATTTATTTAGTCCACACCCATGTGACATTAAAAAGAATCCCAAAGTTTTCATCTCCAAGTTCTCTTTTCTATACAAGGTTTCAGAGGGTAGAAACCACGTCCTTTTTTATTTGTACATCTGGTGTGGACATCTAAATTTTTTCTAGAGTTATTTTCTGTCTACTATAAATGTTTTCATTAAGATAATATTTATTTGTGTTAATTTTAATATGACTAAATATACCAATTTTTTTCCTCTAGTCAGCATTTATTAAAATGCCAGCTGAACAAATAATATTTATGGAAGAGGAAGTATACATCCACAAGTTTGTCCAAATTTTATTCCTGAATAAAGTCAGAGCATCAGAGAATAACAATGGTAATCCATTTCAGTGAAATGCCATCATATTATTATGATTAAAAGTTTGATCTGGCTTTGTCTATAGATAATAAAAGTAATATTTTGTTAATTGTAACAACTGTTTAAAAATACATCCACTTCATCACTTGGTAATCCCGCTAGTAATGTGAGAAAGTTAGGCTTCAATTCTAAAAGAAAACCTTGCCTAAGCCCTGGTATTCTATTTCTTGTAATGAGAATTAAATAATTGACAATGTATCCTTCCTGATATGGCTAAAAGGAAGATCAACTGTGGAAATTGTTAGCCCTCCTGCATTCTGTTTTCAATGACCTAAATTTTATATTGAATTGTGTTTTATTATTTCATCATATGGGAATATAAAAATGCATGAAGGCACATATTTTCATTTGTGAATCTATTAATTTGGCAAAGTAATGATAAAAATAATAACCTTAAGCTTCCCTGCCTCCAGTATAATCATACCACTAATGAATACCACAGAGGTTGCCTGGATAATTCTTCCAATTAAAATATAAGGAAACCAAGGTATACAGCAGTTAAATGACTTGCCCAAGGACACAACTTTACCTAGCAACTGCATCTGATTCTTTTGTCTACAACATATTATCACTGTGGGAAAGATAAAAGAATATCAAACATAAAAGCAAATGCAAATGAAAATATTTTATTAGTACAAATAACTAAGTTTAAAGTTAAAGAAAAATGGTCTGGTTTAGTTTTCTTACCCTTTCTCCTTTTTTCATGCTTGTGTATCAGCATTCTGAAATAGGTATCCTTCTTTAGAGCATAATACCTATTATTTTTGTCTCCCTGCTTTGTTTCTCATACTGCCTTAAAACTAGGTTTTCCTTCATCCTCTTACCTTTACCTACCTAGAAATTTTGTAGCTTTTAATAATATCTTAATATAATAGTATCTTAGAAATTTTTATGTATTTCTTTAAATGCATTGCAACTAATAGTTTAATTAATCCATGTCGCTAGAAAGCCTGTAAATTCCTTGATCGTAGAGGTTCTGTCTTATCTTGAATTAATTCAATTTCTTATAAATAAAGAGTTTTAGAGTCAGGTGATTTTTATTAAAGATTGACATCTACCAGGTATATATAGTTATCCCACAACCCAGGGAAGAATCTGCATTCTTTTTCAGTTCTCTGAAATTTTAAGATCAAACTTTAAAACTCAGAGAACTGAAAAAGAAGGTAGATTTTACCTTTAGGACCAATCATCCAGATTCCAAATTCCCTTTAGCATGTGCTGACATTGATACATCACTTAGTATTCAAATCATAGGCTTCACAATGACCACAGCTGTTGCAGTTTTGACACTCCGAAGTCTGGCGGGGGTGGGGTGGGGTGGGGGGGATGGATTCCACCCTGCAAGGCTTTGCTAAGGATAACAGATGCTCTTGTATACAAACAAATCAGGAGAAATTCCAAGATACCAAAGGTTGGCTTTTTTTGTTTTTTGTTTTGTTTTGTTTTGCTTTTTTTTTTTTTTTCTTAAAACACATTATACTAATTACTATGGTGAAAACACTCAGAATTTCTGTATTCTGACATATAAGATTTAACTATGAAATTACAATTGCTTGCAGGTGGTGAAGGATGTTTGTTTTAAAGATAGATTAACTCATTTTCATGATCTTTCAAGATTAAAAGTATCTTATTTTACTTGTAAAGTCCTGAGAGTTGAGACAATTATTTGAACACTGTCTTTTAAAAGCATCACTGGATGCAATTTTAAAATAAAAATTAGATTTTTACATGTTATGGTTTCTTCTCATTATGCAATTAAAAAGTAAATAATCCTGATAGTTGAGATTTATGTTTTAAATATTGTTCAATATTTTAACCCAGAAATCAAATGAGGTATGTAGTTTACTCAGACTGATGCATATTAAATTATTCTTCCCAAGTTTATTAATGAATACAAAAGAGGAGCATTATACATAGAGATTAGGTATTTTCAGTGAGGTAAGATAAATAGTTCGTATATATAAAAACTATACGCAAGTTACTACACTTTTTTTGGAAAAATAAGTCTATGGAATGTTTTTTATATACACACACACACACACACACACACATATATATGTATATGTATAGAATCTTTCTTTTACCTCATATATATATATGAGAAACTTGTTTACTTTAACTCTATTCGGTGGGCATTTTAATTGCTATCACATAATCTTTGTTCTCCCATAGCTTTTTTTCTGCACATCATATTTTCCAAGGTAGAATATAGATTATACTGTTAAATTTGTTTTTATTTCTCAGCCCACCCAAGCCAAGCCCAAACTCAGTGAATTTTTGTTATAGTTGCCATTATCTTTTGATTGAATGTGTAAATGTACTCATAGCAGAAACAGCATGAAGATGAGTGCTTGATGAGGAAATACATAATTATCTTTAAAAATATGAGAAAGGCAGATACTTGTTTATTACATGTGATTCACAGTCAGGAAGCATAGTATATGGGAAGTTCTCACCGGGCAAAAATGTTAATGTAGTCCGGGAATTGACTTAAAATGAATAAGTTTAGGTATGAAAAGCTAAAAGTGTTATATTTACATGATAATAGTGAACATGTTAAGGTTGACATATTCCCATGTGGTTTATGGTGGTATAATCCACTCCCATTTTATGTTGTTTGAGTTTCATAGGATCTTCTTTTACCTTTTCTAATCATCTCTTTCCTGAGAAGCATGTGTAGGCATGGGCGCGTTTGTGTGTATGTGTGTTGACAGGAAGACATTTTGGGTTCAGGAAATTAACATAGAGTTTTACAGTATATGGTTATTTTAAGGACCTTGACTTCATATCTTTTGCCCAATATATTTAAGATTTTATTTATTTATTTATTTGACAGAGAGCACAAGCAGGGAGAATGGCAGAGGGAGAGGGAGAAACAGGCTCCCCACCGAGCAGGGAGCCTGATGGGGCTCCATCCCAGGACACTGGGATCATGACCTGAGCCAAAGGCAGATGCTCTCTGGGAGGAGCCACTCAGGCACCTCTGTTCAATAGAATCTTGCCTAGAGTTGACCTTTCTTTCAAAGTGGATGCTGTACAAAATCCTGCCAAGTACTATGGCAGGAGCTTTTGAGTCATAACCGCATGGGCAGATTTTGTATTATAGGAAGGCAAGGCTCATGGTGCCCCCAAAGGCGTTAACCTAGATCTATTCTGTAGGACTGCAGAGAATGCTGTGAAACTGAGAAGTTGTTTGATGCTCATTTTAATGTGGAGACTCTTTGGAGTCTCTCTGGAGCTTGCACTGTGTTTAACAGCCCAGTTCTTATGTGCTCATCATTTGTGTAGATCACATGACTTGACAGGTGATCCTCATCCTCTCAGAAGTGTAGATGATCTCACTAAGTCCTTCTAACAGGCAGAATTTATCAGTTCTCTCATGTTGACGTTGTGAGTTAAAAAACACTACTGTGGGGCACCTGGGTGGCTCAGTGGGTTGAGGCCTCTGCCTTCGGCTCGGGTCATGATCCCGGGGTCCTGGGATCAAGCCCCACATTGGGCTCTCTGCTCGGCGGGGGGCCTGCTTCCCCCCCCCCACCTGTCTCTCTGCCTGCCTCTCTGCCTACTTGTGATCTCTGTCTGTCAAATAAATAAATAAATGGAATCTTTAAAAACAAAAACAAACAAACAAACAAAAAACACTACTGAGATTAAAAACAGTCTCAAAATTAGCCCCCACTTTGGGCCTTCTCATATCTGTGCCTTGCTTCACTTGGCTTCCAGCAGATACTGTGTCCTTTGTCCATTTCTGAAGAATCACAGAAGTTACACATGGCCAGACTTACTGGGTCATCTCATGTCTTGCTTCTTTACCCTTGGCACACTGTTTTTGTGAGTAATGCCCTTAATTATAAAAGAGGACAATGCTGACAATGGGAACAGACTGGCAGGACTTGCAAGTCAAGCAGGATGACTTGTTACACCACCTGCATTTGTACACTCATCCCCTGCGTTTCAACAACCCATTCAACATAAAACTTGGCTCTTGGGGTCTCCTACTTACTAAAAAGCAGGTCCACTCCTTAAAGCACATATAATTTATCTAAAAATATATGTGGAGTACTTCTGATAAATGATTTATATACATGTCTGTAAAATACTTTATGTGTAATAAACTCAATGATAGACACTTTTAAAAAATCTCTATTTAAAACACATTTGACAAACTACGCTGTCATTAGTAATCTGTGTTCTAGAGTTTCTGTGAGACAGTGGCTTAAGCTGTGATTCAGGGTCATAGTAACTTTCAGGTAGCTTTTAGGTATCCAGACACTGTGCTCAGCTGAGCAACAAGCTGCAGATTCAGTCTCTTTCTGGTATTTTAAATTGAAATGCATTTTACCTCAGGCATAAATCCAGGAGAATAGTTTTTTTATCTATGCATATATATATATATATATATATATATATATATATATATATGGTTCATAGTAGGGATAAAACCCAAACAGACTTAAGGGATTAACAGAAACATGTTGACAGCAACATCTAGAATAATTAGAGAATTTAAAAAGATCTTTTGTTTGGGGATTTGATACTGTCAAACCTGTCTTTTAAAATATAGAATATCTGTTCTTTTCTACCTCTGTTGCCTTGTTTGAGCCTAGACTATCTTTATCACCTTCCTGGGTGGCTACAACAGCCTCTCAAAGTTTCTTCTTTTATCTAGTTTTCCTTTCTTACAATTTTATGTTTTTTAATTTTTTTTCAGCCTTGTCCTCAGCTCTCAACAATTTGATTATAATGTGTCTAGTTATGGATCTGTTTGTGTTTATCCTTCTTGGATTTGTTGAGCTTTTTGGATGTATAGATTTTATCAAATTTGGAAAGTTTTTAACAATTATTTCTGTCAGGTGGTAGCATGTATAATAGAGCACATTTTTTATTCATATTTTCACTTGGAGATGACAGAATATTAAATTAGTGTAAGAAACAATACTAATGCATTGACTTATATAACAGAAAAGTGAAGCATAGATTTCAGGCATGCCCAAGTAAAGATGCTCAGGATGCTTTTTATTTCCCACTTTCTTCTTTGTTGGCTTCATGTTATGGTATGTACTTCTTCTCATTATAATATCTAGTAAAATATATTTTGCTTCCTCAAAAGTTCCACTTTAGGCCAATTTTAACCATACATTGAAAAGGCAAGGGTGAGGGGACTCTAATTGATATGGTGATTTATTGGTTCCACTTATATTAAATGGACAAAAAGGGGAGGATAGGTGCTTCCCCAAAAGAAAATTAGTAATCAGAAGGAAGTAATCAGAATGGAATCAGAAGGAAGTAATCAGAAGGAAGAATGGGTGGAGATCAGATATAACCAAGATTTTCCCCAACTTTTTTCCATCCTTCCATCCATCCCTCCCTACCTCTTTCCTTCCTTCCTTCCCTCTTTATAGTCTATCAAAAAATCAATTATCTTTGATCTGATATTTTCATTAATGAGATAAAACAGTGTTGCCTAGACGAATATCCAAAGTGGACTGTTTAAAAAAAGAGAGAGAAAAAAAAAGGGACTGTGCTGATCAAACTACTGAATGTGGAAAGACTGGTTTTTTGATGGAGTTCTTGAAAATAAATTGTGTTTTACTAATATTTAACTTATTGAGTTCATGAGCTTCTTCACCCAGACCTTAAATTTTTGACAATCATAGTTCATGTTTATTACATAAATTATTTACCACGTACGTAGAGATATCAACATTGAAGCTCTTTTTGTTGTCTTTAGGATGTTATAAAGCATTGTACATTATATATGTTTTATAAACTAATTTAAAGATCTCCCTTTTTAGACAACCTATTCAATGTAATAAATATACCCATGGGTGTAATAAATATACCCAATGAAACTACAGAGCTGACATGTCTCCTACTCATCATATGAACACTTTTGTAGACTTAAGACAGTGACAGTTTAATTAGATCTGACAAAAAATTAGCAGAGATTAAAAACTCTAAAGAACACTATCTGGGATACACATTTGTGTCCATTATTATTGAAGATATAGTTTATTTTATATTTATATCTTAAAAATACTAGCTAATGAGGAGTACCTGGGTGGATCAGTTGGTTAACCGTCTGCCTTTGGCTCAGGTCATGATCTCAGGGTCCTGAGATGGAGCCCCACATTGGGCTCCATGCTCAACGGGGAGCCTGCTTCTCCCCCTCCCTCTGCCTTCTGCTCTCCCTGCTTGTGCTCTCTCTCTCTTTCTCTCTCTCTCTGTCAAATAAATAAATAAAATGTTAAGAAAATATTAGCTAATGAAATAAACGCTAGCTAATGAGAATTATAACAATGATTTGTATTTTAAAGAAAATGTTTATCACATCTTTATTTCAAAATTATAATATATCTTGTTTACATTTTAAAACATAAATAATAATATAGTTTGTATTTATATGCTTTATAAGTAAATACACTCATACACTAATAGAGGATCATAATCAGAATGGTGTGAAAATGTTTAGTCGAGCCCTATGCTGTCTGATGTAGTCACTAATCACATGTGACTATATGTACACTTAAATCAAGTAAAATTAAAAAAAAATTTCTTCAGTCATGCTCACTATATTTCAAATGCTCATTAGTCGTATATGGTCATTAGTTACCATGTCAGACAGCATAGATAGAGCACATTTTCTTCATCTCTGAGTTTTAATGACTAGCATTGGCAGAAAATGCGTTTGTTTTCCATGCTCTTACAGCTACATAACAGCATATGCATAGAGAGTAGTTGTCACTGAATCATTGCTAATTAAAAAACAAAAACAAAAACAAAAACCAGTATTAATATACAAGGTTTTATTTTGAAATTCGATTCGTTCCAAATTCATGACTTGAGTTACAACTTAAAGAGCAGTTTTTAAAATATTCAAGCACAATAATTTTAGAAGGATTAAATTTGGGAGTATATGGAAACAAAAGTGTTCTTTTGAGTGAAATCAAGAAAACTTAAGTCAATCTATATGAAGATTGACTCAGTAAATTCAACAAGTTTTCTGTTTAGTTTGTTTGAGGAGTGAGGTTTGGTTTGGTGTTCATTTTGATTTGTAGTTCTATTTTTTTTTTAAGATTATTTATTTATTTATTTGACAGAGAGTGAGATCACAAGCAGGCACAGAGGAAGGTAGAGAGACGAGGGAAGCAGGCTCCCCGCTGAGCAGAGAGCCCAATGAGGGGCTCGATCCCAGGATCCTGGGATCATGACCTGAGCAGAAGGCAGAGGTTTAACCCACTGAGCCACCAAGGTGCCCTGGTTTGTAGTTCTTAAATGGCACCATTTGATATTAGTCTGGGAGAGTAAACCAACAACATTATTACAATTACATTACCAAGTACTTTGTATATGATTTTCTTTAAGATGAGCATAATATTTCTCCATATTAAAATATTTCCATTTTTAACAAATGAAGATACATTAGTTTTAGCTGAAATATGTAATTTTGCTAATGGTTAGAGACAAAATTATCTACATAGCAACATTTTAATACAATCTTAACTCTATGTTAAATAAGTATATTTCAAATAAAGTCATTGTCAGTAAGATTCACCTATTCTTCCATAACATTCTAAATTGATATGTGTAATTTTCTAGTTTAAAACTTGAAGGTCTTAATTAAATGTTTTCTAAGAAATCACAGCTGTGGTAGAGTATCATCATTTTACTATAAACCTGGATATCATTCTCAAGTGTAAAATCAGCAAAACAAATTAGGATAAAAACCACATGTGAGATATCTATTATGCATTGACATTTAAAATCTCCTCCTTATTTGTATTCAGAATACTATATTATACAATGCAGTATTTATCTGTGATATTTTCTAACCTGACATGATGTATGCATAGAACAAGAAAAAGCCAAGGAACTTCACCAACAAGGAATGTTGCCCCTCCCTAATATAACATATTTGATAAATGTTTACCCTTTTTTGTGCATCCTCATCTTCTGCAAGGATTTTTTTTTTCAGTATTTTGTATTTTTTTTCCCTCCCTTTCAAGTAGTACAGCACATTTCCAGGCATACCTTGTCTGAAAAACCATGTGTAAATTCCCACATCTCAGACATTCACAAATTAATCACAGATATGCATACTATAAACAAGAGACCTTGATGAGTAGCTTGAGACGTTCTATAATTTGTGCTTTGATTAACTGACTTTCCCACTTAATTTTAGACTACATTAAATATCCTAAAGTAATCATTTTAATCTTAAATTTTGCCAGCTGCAAAAACCTGATTTAAAAAAAAAATTGAATGCTAATGATTTAGTAGCAAACTAAAGAATCTATAAAGAGACAAAAATTCATATTCTTAATGGCATGGCGAAGTATAAACATTTAGATTAGCCGTATTGTAATGAAGCTTTTATACCAGTGTTGGCATGAAACATTTCTAAGCTTGTATTAAAATTGTATTGTTGTTCTTATTGTATGATGATCTATTTTGACAAGAGGATATTTTTCCTTGCTAAATATGGCTGTGCATTTTTCAGCCATTTCATATGTATTATATTGAAAGAAGTTTCTAAATGGGCATTGATGGTTAGGAAAATTCATTTTAAATATCGAAACAATACCAAAATACTTAGAAAATTAGAAAAATTTGTTATCCATTAAAACTGGGAAATTTAATCATTTTAGCTTGTCTTCTTATGAAAAGTCTCTGGTTCTAGTTTAAATCTTAATTTTTGTTGCGTGTATAAATTACATACGTTTTTAATTTTATCTTACCCTTTTTCCTTTTCATTTTTGCTACTAACAAGCTGTATGATTTTGTGAAATTCATATAGTGTTAACTTAAATACAAGAGATTTAAAATTTCCTCCAATTCCAGCATTCTGTTATATGTTTCATCAGTGATTAAGAGAAATGCAGCACTTGTAGCACTGTTGACCACCATTTTTAGCAGGCGGATGTATTATGAGTGTTCAGGCAAATCCATTATCACACATCAACAGGAAAGCCAACCAAGTCTTCTGTGACCTTTGGAACTCATCAGTTCTTTCCTTCCTCTGTCATCTTTATGATGCAGTATTTTCCATTTGAGTTGAAAGGTAACTCAACCAAATATGTGTTGAAAAGGGATACCAAAGATTGAGTTTACCAAAATTTTTGACTGATTGAGAGAAAGTACCTGGTATTTTTGATAAGTGAACTGTATCTTATCTTTCAGTCATAGTGAGGACTCACTTTTTCCTATTCTAAAGGTTAACAGAAAAATAAGGAATTTGAGAACAAAGTACAGTTTTGTTCTTCATCATGAAGATCTTCCTTAAGCAAAACCTTTACTTAAGAATGGCCAAATCTGTCATGATTTCCTGCAGGAAACACTGATATTATTGATTTTGAGATTTAAAAAAAGAAAAAAAGGAAAAAGGCTAAGAACAGAGGATAAGTTAAATGGTAGCATCCTAGTATTTTTTTCAAGGAAATATTTAATAAAATGCAAATTGGAAACTAACTCACTATATGAAATTAATGGTTAGTTTCCAATTACCTAGTATCATTAAGATTGATTGAACAGTCAAACTGTTTTAAGGAATATGTAAAAGCAAGTAAGTTTATTTAACCTTTTAAATCGAAGAATACTCCAAAAGAAATTGGCTAACATTTATGTATAAAAGCTTAATTCTTGTGCTTATTTCAACTTTATTATTTACGATGAATAAGAGATTTCAGATCACAGGCAATGTTACGCTACTATGTGATTTGTATATTTATTTCCCTTTAGTTGTCTGAAAGTGAAGATTCCAGTAAATAACTCCTTGTACTTTTAATTTAGGAAAATTATATCCTTATGTGTACATATATTAGAAAATCTAGAGCCATTAAAATGACTAAACGATCTCTAATTCTGAGATATAGCTACAGAATAGATTTGTTGCAACAGTATGAAAACTACAAAGAAAAAAATAGAAAAATAAGAATTAATAGTTTTATGTTCATCTAATTCAAAGTAATGATTATTTAAATTTAAGACTTGTGAGAGACAACTATATTTTTAAATAGCTTGAGATTATGTGCTTTTTTCCACATATCATTTATTTCCACATATAACTTATTGAAGTATGAAATTTTTATGTATATGCTGATTGTTATATACAGAAGAGTACTCTCCCTTGAGCTTGCATCAAGATAAGGACTCTATGCTGGATTAGATAGAAGTATGGTATGGAGGGACATTAAGCCAAAAAGCTCCAGCAATTTGATTCTACTTACGTGGAGTTTATCATAATTTGAAAAGAATGTATGTTAAGTTTGCCTTTGTTTAGAAACATTTATTTACTAACTATGTATTTTACAAAATGGAATTTTTTTCAACATTTAAGAAAAAAAGTGTTTTAAGTACTCTCCAATATTTTATAAGCAATATCTACCCAAAAAATATGCAAAAATCTTAAGGAAGTAGCTAGAAGATTCTACTAGATTTGTGTTAGATTAGCTTATTGATTAAATATAAACAAGGTTAAATGCTAATTCCTTTTTAAGAACTTCTTAGCTACTTTGGATATATATTCAGAATATACTCTGAAACTTTTCAAATATCCATCGAACACATACTTTGCTTAAAATGCTGTGTGAGCTCTAAATTAGAAATTCCTGAAGCAATTTGATTTAGTAACAGAAATAAAGGACATTTAAAAAATGTAATAACAGAGGGAATGTTGTCTGTCATTAAGAAAACTTAAAAATGCTGCCATGAAAGTTGAGAGAATCAAGATATATTCATTAATTTTGACCTGCATTTTGAATAATAGATATTTTGGGCAGAAATGAGTGAGTCTTGGCTGGCTAAAGAGACACACATGTCTATCATAATTGGGAGTAAGCAACAAGTATAGAGCTTGTGTAAAGTAGTGACAGGATATAAGTCCCTATGAAGTTTTGGACCCAACTGTGAAGGACCCTAAATGTGGGCTACATGATTTGAATTTTGTTGACTGGGACAACAATAAAAAACAAAACATAACAAAACAAAAAAAAACTTTTTAAGCTGGAGAATGAAGTAATAAAGTTGTGTTTACGGGAAGATTAAGCTGCTGGTGGTGTATCTAATAAAGTATTGACATATTCACTAAGCTTTTACAGTGAATGAGTAAGTCAACTCTCCCATTAGGTACATGTTAAAATTAAGCACATTATTACATTATTTTCCCTCTTAATATCAGTGAATGCTTTAAAAGATTCATTTTGGTTTTCTAATTGTGAATTGAATGGATCTTATCCTCAGTTTCAAAATTATGTGAGTATGAGGTGCCAAAGACTTTTGTGAACCTAAAAGAAGAGTAACACAACTTCTTAAGGCAGAATTTGCAATATTGACTCTGAAAATATTGCTGAATTTTGAACCAACTGTCATAGGCAGGTTTTAGAAATCTCTCTTCCGGACTTGGCCAAAAATGTCATAGCACAAATCCTAGCTAATGCAATGAGCTTTCTACCATATGCCAAGTGGCAAAGTTTTGCTGCTGGTCTAGCCACTCACTGTTCACATAGAATTGCCTTTCTTTTGCTATGTCCATCTGCTACCTTCCTGGTGGTTCTCTCCCACTGCCATGTCCATCTGTTGGCCACTTGCAGATGCCCTCCTATTGCCTCATGCACCTGTTAAGACTGTTCTTCCCAAAATGCAATGCTTCACATCATTATCAACCAACCTGTAAATTAAATATATATGTCCATATTATTGGAAACGGATAGAAATATTTTCCTACTAAGGGCCAAAACAAGTTTAAATATTGGTGAAGTAGATTATACAAATAATTCTATTAAAAAAGGAGTTGATCACAGCCTGACTTGTAAAATGTTCAGCCAAGAACTCATGAAAAGACACAGTTGTGTATCAAATTTAAAAAGGTTACCTTTCCTTTTTTCTTAGATTCTAGTCACTCTAATTACTCTATACAAGTAACAGAGAAAATTGATTTGGCTTCCTGAAGCTATTGAATCTTCATCTCTTAATATATCCTAGTTTATTAGGGTGGTTAAATGTATCTGAAAATTATCTCTCCCCAGGTCAGACACCTGTGTAGGGGTGTGAAGGTGGCAGAGTAAGTGAAAAGATAATGTGTTTGGGTTCTGGATTTGCTCTATGGAACTAAAAGTGACAGTTGAATGATACAGAGGAATGAAGTGAATGATAGACTTTTAACAAATAACTATCACCTAAAAAGGGTATATAAAGTGCCTGCTCAAACAGGCCTTTCTAAAAGACTTAGAGTGCTCTTCTTTAGATAACTCCACATTATTTATTTTGCAAAGTATTAAAAGGTATCTTGGATACTGGAAAGAGGAAAAAGTACCTACCTATGGCTAGTAAATACCTCAGCCCTGAAATAATGACTTAAAGGAAATGATAAATAATGCTTAAAAAAGCGTGGTTTCCAATATGGCAACACATTTAGGTTATATTTTACTTTTGAATATTTTGAATCTTTATGGTTCTTAAACATTTTTTTTTGCCAACATTTTCTCACTAAGGAAATCGCTCCTGGAAATGATAACATGTATGAGTAGAATTTATATATGTGTATAACAATGTATCTTCTTAAATATGTTGATATGATTTTAAAATTTTAGACAAGTAAGAAATAAACTTACTCTGACAGGAAGGATAGGAATAGTTATTTCTTAAATGGGCTAAGAAAACCTGTACTTAAAAATCATTTTAAAACATGAATGAATGAGAAGTTCTGTATATGTGGGAGCAGTCTCAACTATGTGCATCCTTATATACAACAAATGTCCAAAATATCTGTATGGTAGCCGAAGTTGTCATTTGTTTTGATACCACATTTATAGTGCATTCCATTAATGAAACTGTCATATATCTTGTTTTATAATTAAATATAAAAGTGAGATTAGGTTATAAGTAGTCTACTTTTTAGTATCCATTATCTAATGTAACAAGTTTAGAAATAATCATTCTATTATCAATTAAATTATGTGCTTTTTCACTCAAATTTTCTATGTTTTTGAAGGTTCTTATTACATCTGACTTCTAAAAATGCAAGATATGAAAGACCAAATACTTCAGTTTAATGCTTTACATTGCTTCATTTGCTAAATGCACACATTTAAAGAATATACTAAATATCTTTGTGTACTTGGATCTATCTGAAGTTCCGTCTCCTTTCATCATCCTAGACTTTTCTTCCTATACATTAAATGAAAAGTATATTTAAATATGCTTACTACAGTATACGTAGACCCTATAGATAACTACAAAACACCCTGTCAGGGTGTTGTCCTTGTTTGAGCACCATTCTGATATGTTTCTTTCCATTTCAGCCTGAACTTTGACATATTAACTAAGTATTTTGATGTTGAGGTGGACTGGTTTAGTTACATTATCACTTTTACACTACCTGGAGTATATATTTTTCTTTTTGACTTGAGGAATTTTTTTAAAAGAAGAAAAAAAAATGGAGAAGCAATAAACCCATGTTGAGGAACAAATTACATATTTATTTGGTAACATTTATATCCATACTGTATATTTTCACATATATATATATTATATGCCTATATATCAATTTATAAAAAAATATGCAGTATGCCTTCAAGATAATTCTGGCATTAATTTCCAATACTGAGTAGAATAAATGTCTTAGCTTGGAGACAAAGTACTTCATTTGTGGATCTGGATATTTCTTCTCTTATATTGCTTTAATAATCATAAGTTGTTCTTCTTTACCCCATATTGATCCACATCATTCCAGCTTAGCAGGGTCACTTTCTCAGGTCAGAGCTAACATATTAATCATCACTAAAGCATTGCCTACTACAGTTGTTCAAAATTTAGTTCCTATAGATTAGTGACCTTAAACATGGACTATGCAAACTTTGGCAAATGCGTTCATTTCTATTGCTAGATATTTTTCTGTTTCTATTTGTTGTGTGCATAAATTCTGCCACAGCAGGAGAAGTTGTTTGTTTCTACTGCTAATGTGAATGCATTTTGCTTGTACTTTCTATAAAATATCTGTTTCATACTCTTCACAAAAGACCTCTGAGATTTACAAAAGACCTTTGGCAGTTCTTGTGGAAAGGGTTATTACTAACTATTCTGGCTTATGCATGAAATTAATTACCATAAACTGACTGCTACCTGAAAGACTGTCTCCTGTTACCTTTGATCTCTTTCAGTGGCTTTCTGTATTCCACTTCTGAAGATCTTCCTGGATTCAGTCTGTAGAAATAAAAACTATCAGCTTGGAACTCTTGGATTTTGCTGATCAAATATATATATGTATTACAAAAGCCTTCCCCAAATCAGTTATTTATTACTCATTCCTGGAACCAGGAAAAGATCAAAGAGCATATGTCCCATCTATACCTGGGACATATGGTAACATTTTAGACTCTAGTCAGTGAGTTATATTAGATAAAGCACTAAGAAATAATTGTCACTTGTAAATGTTTGATAAATATTAGTTAATATTATAATTATTTATTCTTTAAACCATAAGTTTAAAAAGCTATAAAATAATTTTCATAGTGTGAAACTTTGTTTTTAAATGTTACTATGTGGACACTGAATGTAGCTGAATGTAATAATAATGGGATAAGTTGTTGAGAGAGTAAAGATTGCACTCTACTATTACATAAAACACTTTCCAAAGAAAAATCATGTCCAAATTATTAAATTCTATCATTTATGCTTGTGAGTGAGGAACTTACATTACTGGGTGAAAGAATTTTTGTCTGGGTGTGTTGGGTAACTGAAATATGATGAAAATAACTATTGGCAACAACAATAATAACAGCAAGATATCCATTAAGATGATAGTATAAAAAAGTATTTACAAATTAGGCGAAGAATAGATATGCTTCCACCTACTGAAGGTAAAATAATCAGATTTATTACTTTATCTTATAATTTTTAAATTTGTCATACATTTTTTTTTAGATTTAATTTATTTGTTTTAGAGAAAGAGCAGGGGGAGGGACAGAGGGAAATAATTTAATGCAGGCTCCATGCTGAGTGCAGAGCCAGATACAGGGCTCTATCTCACAACACTTAACCAACTGAGCCACACAAACATCTTAAATTTACCATATTTCTAAACCTATCTAACTCTTATATACAATGATATAGGAAAATAGTTATGATTTCTAGATATATAACCTTTATGAAGTAAAAAGAACACATTTACACTTTGAAAAAATTTCAAAATTTATCATGTAGAGTAATATCATGCGTTAGTGGCATCTTGGTATATTCCCATTTTTACATGCTAAAATTGTGTGTGTGCATGTTACTATCCCTTCAATTTAAACCATGACCTATAATCTTGAGCTAAGGAGTGTGCTACTATATATGATCAACAGATTTACCTCATAAAGTGTCAGAGATGAATGGCAGGAACTCTTACTGCTTTAATTTCAAGAGCCTATCCCTTTTTAATTTTTTTTTTTTTTTGCATTTGACTGTAGTTGACACCCAGTGCTATATTAGTTTCAGGTGTACAACATAACGATTCAACTTCCCTATACATTATGCTATGCTCATCACAGGTTTAGCTACCATCTGTCACCATACAACACTATTACAATACCATTGACTATACTCCTTATGCTGTTCCTTTCATTCTTGTAACTTATTCTATAACTGGAAGCCTGTATTCCCCTCACTCTACTTTGTCCATCCTTCCATTCCCCTTCCCTCTTGCAATCATCAGTTCTCTGTATTTATTAGTGTGATTCTGTTCTTTGTTTATTCATTTGTTTTTTTCTTAGATTCCACATGAGCGAAAGCATGTGGTATTTGTCTTTCTCAGTCTTACATATTTCATTTAGTATAACATCCTCTAAGTCTCTTTGTGTTGCAAATGACAAGATCTCATACTTGTTTCATGGCTGCACAATATACCATGGTGTGTATACACCACATCTTTATCCATTCATCTCTCAGTGGACATGTAGTTTGCTTCCACATCTCAGTTATTGTAAATAATACTGCAACAAACATTAGGAGGGGCATATACCTTTTCTAATTACTGTTTTTATTTCCTTTGGTATATACTCAGGAGTGGAATTACTGGATCATATGGTATTTCTATTTTTAATTTTTTGAGGAAACTCCATACTGTTTCCCATAGTGGCTATGTCAATTTACATTCCCAGCAATGGTGCACAAGGGTTCCTTTTTCTCCACATTCTCACCAACACCTGCTATTCCTTGTCTTTTTTATTTTAACCATTCTGGCAGGTGTAAGATGATATCTCATTACGGTTTTGATTTACATATTACTCTAATGATTAATGATGTTGAGTACCTTATTATGTGTCTGTTGGTCATGTGTATGTCTGTGGAGAAATGTCCACTTGAGTCCTCTGCCCAGTTGTTAATTGGGTGGTTGTGGTTTTCCTATTGAGATATATATATATGTATGTATGTATGTATATGTGTGTGTGTGTGTGTGTGTGTATATATGATATATGAGATATATATATGATATTAACCCTTATTGGATATATCTTCTGCCATTCTGCCATTCATGAGATTGCCTTTTTGTTTTGTTGATGGTTTCCTTTGTTGTGCAAAAGTTTTTTTTATTTTGATGTGGTCCTAGTAGTCTATTTTTGCTTTTGCTTCCCTTACATTAGAAGACATATCTAAAAAATATTGCCTCACTGAAGTCAAAAAAATTACTGCCTATGTTCTCTAATAGCATTTTTATGGTATTTTAGGTTTCACATTTAGGTCTTTAATCTATTTTTAACTTATCTTTGTGTATGATGTAAGAGAGTGGTCCATTTTCATTCTTTTCACCTAGCTGTCTAGTTTTCCCAGCACTGTTTGTTGAGGACACTGTCTTTCCCCATTGTATATTCTTTCCTCCTTTGTTGTAGATGAATTGACCACATAAGTGTGGATTTATTTCTGGATTTCTATTCTGTTCTATTGATCTATGTGTCTATTTTTGTGCCAGTACAATATTGTTTTGATTACTATGGCTTTGTAGTATTCTGAGACCTGCACTACCCTGGTATCAAAACCAGACAAAGAAAAGCACAATAAAAAGAGGAAACAGGCCCGATAAACATAGATATAAAAATCCTCAACAAAATATTCAGAAACCACACTTAACAATACATTAAAATGATCATTCACCATGATGAAGTAGGATTTATTCTAGGGATGCAAGGATGATTCAATATTTGCAAATCAGTGTGATACACCACATCAACAATACAAAGGATAAGAGCCTATCCATCTTAAGTGAAGCCCTGAGTATATGCAGCTGAAAATCAGTATCACAGTGGAAAGTCTAGTTTATATATTAAATTCAAAGTATTAATATACTTTGACAAAAAAACAGTATCTTAGGGATCAAATAATTTAATACTGCTTCATTTGAGACAAATTCAGATAAAAAAGTATTATAGAAAGCTGAAGTGGAACTGCTTTGTGTCAATGCTGTAAGAATAGTTCGCTAGTAATTTTTCCTACAGCTATGAGAGTATGTGATTCTTAATATTTAATTTTGAGGATACTTGCACTGTTTCAAAGCTTGCTAAGTGATTTTAAATTTTACATAAAATGAAGTTTCATCTAAATGCAATGCCCTATTTATTTCTACCCTTTTTCCTACCTCCTATTCCTCTCCAAGTTCTTTTCCACTGTTTCCACTTACATACATCCTGGTCAATGAATGTACTATCTACTTCACAGCATGTCCCGCTGCCATCTCATTATCATGTATAAATATAATCAACAGTTTCATTTCCTACAAAATAAGAGTTAAGGGTCACTTTCCTTAGAGTACTTCATTAATCTATCATTTTGTAACCTGGAAAAATTTAAATGATCTGAAGCATCAATCAGTTCTGCTCTTAATATATATAATTGTTGGTTTACTTCTGGGCTCTCTGTTCTGTTCTGTGGTCATGTGTCTGTTTTTAAGCCAGTGCCATTCCATTCGATCACTACAGCTTCATAATTAACTTGAAGTCTGGAATTGTGATACCTACAGTTTTGTTTTTCTTTTGCAAGACTGCTTTGGCCATTTGGGGTCTTTCGCGGCTCCATACCTATTTTAGAATGTTTTGTTCTAGTTATGTGAAGAATGTTGTTGGTATTTTGATAGGGATTGCATTAAATCTGTAAATTGCTTTGGGTAGTATGGACATCTTAACAATATTGTTCTTCCAATCCATGAGCATGAAATATCTTTCCATTTGTTTGTATTGTCTTGAATTTCTTTCATCAGTGTTTTATAATTTTTAGAGTATAGGTTTGCATCTCTTTTGTTAAATTTATTCCTAGGTATTTTCTTATTTTTGGTACTATTGTATATAGGATTGTTTTCTTAATTTCTTTTTCTGCTGCTTTGTTATTCGTGTATAGAAATGCTATGGATTTCTGTACTTGATTTCCTGTGATTTTACTGAATTGATTTATCAGTTGTAGTAGTTTTTTGGTGGAGTCTTTAGGATTTTCTATACAGAGTATCACGTTGTCTGCAGATAGTGAAAGTTTGACTTCTTTGCTGATTTGGATGACTTTTATTTCATTTTGTTGTCTGATTGCTGCGGCTAGGTCTTCCAGTACTATGTTGAATAAAAGAATGGACATCCTTGTATTGTTCCTGACCTTAGGAGGAAAGCTCTCAGTTTTTCCCCAGTGAATAGATATTCACTGTGGTTGTTTCATATAAGGCCTTTATTATGTTGCAGTATTTGCCTACTTTGTTGAGGGTTTTATCATGAATGGATGTTGCACTTTTTCAAATACTTTTTCTTCATGTATTGAAGTAATCACTTATATGTGAATATAAGGAATAGCACAGAGGACCACAGGGGAAGAGAGGGAAAACTGAATGAGAAGATATCAGAGAGGGAGACAACCTTGAGAGACTCTGGACTCCAGGAAACAAACTGAGGGTTACAAAGGGGGGTTGGAAGGGTGGGGGAACCAGATGATGGGTATTAAGGAGGGCACATGTTGCGATGAGCACTGGGTGTTATATACAACTAATGAGTTGTTGAGCACTACATCTGAAACTATAGATGTACCATATGTTGGCTAATTGAACATAATAATAATCATGTATTAATTATTGGTGTGATATATCACATTGATTGGTTTGTGAATATTGAACTACCCTGGCATTCTGGGAATAAGTCCAACTTGATTGTGGTGAATGATTTTTTTTTTTTTTAGTGTATTGTTGGATTCAGTATGTTGAGAATTTTTACATCTATACAGTATGTTAAGAATTTTTCATCAGAGATATTGGCCTGTAGTTCTCTTTTTTGTGGTGTCTTTATCTGGTTTTGGTATCAGGATAATGCTGTCCTCATACAATAAATTTGGAAGTTTCCCTTCCTCTTCTATTTTTTGGAATAGTTTGAGAAGAATAGGTATTGACTCTACTTTAAATGTTTGGTAGAATTCATCTGTGAAGCCAGCTGGTCCTGTACTTTTATTTGCTGGGAGTTTTTTGATTACTGAGTCAGTTTCATTGCTTGAAATCAGTCTGTTCAAATTTTCTATTTCCTCCTGATTTAGTTTTCTTAGGTTATATGTTTCTAGAAATTTATACATTTCTTCTAAGTTTTCCAATTTTTTGGCATATAATTATTCATAATATGCTTTTATAATCTTTTGTATTTATCCACCTCTTTCATTTGTGATGTTTGAGTCCTCCTTCTCACTTGCTTTTTTTTCTTTTTTCTTTTTTCTTTTTTTTTTTTTTTTGAGTCTGGTTAGAGGTTTATCAATTTTGTTAATAATTTCAAAGAACTGCTCTGGCTTTCACTTATCTGTTCTAATTTTTTTTTTTTTTTTTTTTTAGTTTCTCCATAATTTATTTCTACTCTAATCTTTATTATTTCCTTCTTCCTATTTGTTTGGGGTTTTGTTTGTTTGTTTTTTCTAGATCCTTTAGATGTAAGGTTAGGTTATTTGAGATTGTTCATGGCTTTTGAGGTAGGCCTATGTATCTATCAACTTCCCTTTTAGAACTGCTTTTGCCACATCCCAGAGATTTTGTACCATTGTGTTTTCATCAGTAGTCTTTTTGAGGTAGATCATCTAGTTATAGAATCATGAGGAATATCATTACCCAAGTCCAAATGTTCTAATACTTATTATTGATTTTCTGTAATAATTCTCTGTATTATATGTCATATGCAATAGCATATTACATATTACACAATATATTTATATGTTAATAGAATAATATTAATAATTTATAAGGGTTTTACATAGTATACTTATTACTGTTCTATATACTTATTACTGATTTGGCTTTGTGTCCCCATCTTCCTATATTTCTAACAGTCTTGTGTATTTATGTCTCCCTACACTTCCAGATCCCACAGTTTTTAAAATTAAGTTATTTTTCTTCATGCTTGGCTAGTAGCACCTACTGCTTCAGGCCTGTGCTAAAGCCCTATGGTCAATTTGGATGTAATTAGCTAATTCTTTATCATTTACTCATGGATATTGATAATTTATATATTTTATTAGACTCAATTTGACACATTATCTGTTCTAGTAAACAATTTATTTTTGCCTAGAGTTTATAAAAATAAGGTTTTCTGTCTCTTCTCACATATAAGCATATGTAATTTTTCATTCCATCATTTGCAGTATTTTCCTTTTAAAATAAAATTTCTATGTGCGTTTTTAATAGCTTTTGGACTATCTAAAATTAAATGGTTATTTTTCCTCTTGCATTTATTTTTCTATTTGTCTTTATTATTTTATCCCTTTTACTTTTTCTAAGTTTGATTTTCTTGATTCTGTTTTCTTGGTTAAACTTAGTCCATTTCTAATCTTTGTTTTTTTAAATCAGGAAATTAGGGTACATATTTGCCTTTGACTACAGTTTTACTATATGACATAATCTATTCTTATTTTCATTATCCAAATTGTCTGTAACCATATAATTGCTTTGTATAGTATACATATTTTTTAAACTTTTTAAATTAAAGTAAACTTTTAAGACATTCTGATTAGTCATTTAATTAAAAATTAATTCAGAAACCATAGCTTATACAGTTCTATATTTCAAAATGTAAATGTTTTTGTGATATTATTTGATCAGCTATTTTATGATACCTGAAAACATAGTATATTATGTATTTATAGATTGCAGTGTTTGATATATATCTGTTTATGCAAACCTTCTGATTATGTCTTCATTATTTTAGTCTACATTCTCTGTCACAGAATGAGAGAGATTATGAAATTCTACAGAAAATTGTGTTTCTGCTTATTCTTTTAGGAAATACCTTCTAACCATAACCCAGCTGCCTTATTCCTCCCCCCATTCCCTAGCAACCCTCGGGTTATGGACATTGGGAGGTTATGTGCTATGGTGACTGCTATGAAATGTGTAAGCCTGATGATTCACAGACCTGTACCCCTGGAGCAAATAATACATTATATGTTAATTAAAAAAAAAAAAAAAAAAAGGAAAGAAATACCTCTTGGGTGCTATGCGATTGTCTTTTCTAATTCTAAAGGACAAAGTATTGGGCAAAATTAGTTCCATAGTGCAAACAATCTAGTGTAAACAACAGACAAATAAATTAACTTGCCAGCCACCTTCTCTTTAGAGCTGACTAGTGGGGAGGCAGATGAGATGACAGAAGGAAAATGGAGGGCAAGAGGAAAAGAGAAGCCAGGGTATGTCTCCTTCTCTCTTTTTATCAGGTGCCTGCATTTTCTTCATGGCTCCAGCCAGGAGATAATTGCTCCTTCATAGTCCAACCTGACCAGAAATGCCATCGGACTTCTAGCTTTTGCTGGAAGGCCATATTTCCCTGTGTCCACCAGCACTACTTTTTAAATTTATTTTTCTAGTCTTCAGAATGATGTTACTTTCCTGTAGTTATAAATCTTGAGTTTGTTTTATCTGTACTTTCAGCTTTTCTTAATATCTTAGAAATTAATTATCTTTATTAGGTAAATACTCAAATTTCTAACTCTGAATATTTGGAATAGGAGGTAAATTATTTCCAGTTTCTTTATCTTTATATTCATTTTAAGTATGGCATAAGTTTGCTTTCTGAAAATGAGTTGAGACCCATTCAGAAGTACAAAACAATACACTTTTTTCCCCCCAAAGAAACATTGTTTGTTTATTTATTGATTTATTTGTTTATTTAGTAGGCTTCATGCCCAGCATGAAGACCAGTGTGGAGCTTGAACTCATAACCCTGAGATCAAGATCTTAGAAGAGATCAAGAGTCAGATGCTTAACCAACTAAACCACCCAGGCACCCAAAACAATACATTCTGAAAGGACAGGTTACTAATGTACTCTCTTTATACTGTGGCTTCAAAGATTTTTGGAAGATAATTATTTTTCTTCAACAAGCATATATCTTCTAATTAGCACAGAGTTACTTGGGACTTTAAGTTTTACATATGGGCCCGTAATTATATCGTGTACTATTACAGAAAGTTCATTAGATTGTTCATTTGGGAAAACATTTTCTACCCATTAATTTCATTTGTAGTACTAAAAAACACATGTTAATGGGCTACTCATGTACTGATTATATTTAAACGACACAAATATTCTATAAAGTTCCATTTAGTTAGCCCATTTATATTCTATAAAGTTCCATTTAGTTAGTGAATCTGTTCTTTTTCTATAGGTCCCATTTAACATTGTTTTCAACAGCAACTTCCAACTCTGTTCAACAGTATGCTCTTTGCTATTTCTCAGTGTTATGATGCAAGGTGTTTTGGGATTTAGTCATGGTCTAGCTCTCGACTTCCTTAATGTAATGACTTGTTCCTTAGGTTTGATTCCTTGTAGTTAAAGAGTGGTGCCTATATTTTCAGGAATCACATTGTAAAAAAAAGATAACCAGCCAAAGACAACAGATATTTCTTCTTCAAGGTCTCATTTTATTTAGGTGGAAAAATGTTACCAAAAGATAAACACACTGGGGTATGGTTCAGTAGTAGAGCATTTGACTGCAAAAGATAAACACACATTTCCCCATCGTGTCTGATTTTTCTAGATTGGGCCAAATTATCATTTCCTACTATGCCAGAACTGAAAAGGAGGCTGGTGAAGCAAATATTTGGCTTGCTAACCTCTATATTTGGAGATGAGGTGTGATAGTATGAATGAAGCTTTGGGTGGGGTAAAGAACAAGGTCACAACTATTTGGTTTACAATCAAGAGTATCTGCCACTGTTCACCCATTTGGTCCTGCACAGACTTTCCCCTGTACGTGCATGACATGACTGTTTATACATGTGGGAAACATTTTTCTTCTTGAAATGAGGCAAACTAAAATTTTCTTTAATCACTACATTCCACTTCAGTATCAAAGGTCTTTTTAAAAAAATTTTAAAGGTTTTATTTATCTATTTGAGAGAGGAGAACAGAGTGAGTGGGAGACAGGGGACTCTAACTAACTGAGCCACACAAGCACCCCTCAAAGTTTTCATTCTCGATAATTTCAGCAGAAAAAAAAAAATTATTGAAAGTATATGTGGTATCTCAAAGTGTTTCTAGGAAGACCAGGATGATGGTTGAGAATCATGCAGGCGAGAGCAGTGCCTCAAATCATATCACAAAACTGGCCCAGTGAAGACTTAGCACTGTTGTCACTGGGATGGACATACAGCTAGAATTACCAGCAGCAGATACTTCTGTCTACCAGACTGCTGCCATTGTTATCTTTGGAAACCAGGTGTATGTATCATTTTTTGATAAACATCTGTTTAAGTATTTTCTTAGTTTTAAATCAATTAACCAAGACTCAGTCCCACTTCATCATAAGGAAATAAAAGCCATCAATGCAATGGAATAACACCTTTTCTGGAATCAAAGCAGTGTGTAAGTCATGCTTATATAAGACATTAACATTAGGGGAAACTGAGTAAGTAATATATGGAAATTCTCTGTACTGCCATTGCAACTTTAATGCAAATCGGAAATTATTCCAAAATATAAGGCTCATTAAAGAAGAAGTGTGCTTAAAATATGACATCATGTTATTGAATATGTTTTATAGCAAATTTCTATTCATGGGTATTTATTAACTACTTATAGAGCATAGCAGAATACCAGTAGTTACAAATAGCTGCAGATATTTATTTATTTTTTTTAGTAACATATATTACATGCTGGGAAAAAAATACTAAAGTGGATCAAGGATCTAATAATTGATTTTTCTAACTTATTTTTTCTAATTTTAATGAATCAGTCATACAGCATCCAAAAAGAATCTTTCTAAAATGCAATATTATTAGATCATAATCTTCCTGCTTACCTCTCCAGTCATCATCCCCATACACTTTTCCTTTAAACACTATTCTCTATGACAATGAATATTCTCATTTCCCCAAATATTCCATGCTTCCTCATGTCTGTAGGATGTTTGTTTATGATCCCTCAGTTCTCCATCTGTGATGCTGTAAGGCTTTTCTCCCTACTCTACGTAGCCTGCCTCATATCCATTTTCATTTGCCTTTAGCTGGTTTCTAAATGTCATTTGTGCCTGAGCTTCTACATTACATTTTCTAATCAACACAAACCCCTTTTGAACTATTTCAAGATGAGATTATATATGCTCTTCCTTAGTCTCTTTCAAGCATGTTTTATCATATTATTAAAGTAAGTACTGATTATATTTGACTTTGCTACTCGCCTGGGAATGTTATGTAGAAGGGGTCTGTATTACTGTGTTCCCAATGGGTAGCACAGTCTCTGCTACATAGTAGGCCTTACTCACATTGGATCTCTAAATGAATGAATGAAAAATTGTGTGTTATGCAATGGATTTTGATCTTGAAGGAAAATGTCTTGAAAGAAATACATGTTGTACTGAATTAAGGTTTAGAGAGGATATGATTTCTATCTTGTGTTTGTATATAGGACATCTTGATTAAAAGCTCTGAAGCGAGTAACAATGATCAGTCAATATTTGGGAAGTTAAGGAAAAGAAGAAAAGTATAAAGGAATAAAAGAAAGTGATATGGATGTATAATAGAAGGGGTAGAATATGAATTTAATAAAATAATGCATTTTTGAGTCAAAAGAAACCTTAAAAACTGTAAATTTGTACATAGGAACATTTTGATTCAGAAATATTCAGTGACATCTTAAAGACATATATATGAGGAGTTAGTGGTCGAATGAAAAAATGTTGGTTCTCAATTCACTTGAGTTTCTTGATTCTCAATCCAGAGCTCATTTTCGTTATATCAAGCTGACACAAGTTCAGTTTATGGCTCATGTCATGAATATTTTGAGAAAAGGAATTGCTTAGAAATGACTTGATCAAACATGTAAATAATATGTTAGACTGAGACTTAATTTTCCAGGATAACCTGTTTTGTATTATAAAAAGTTTTTCAACCAGATAAAACTTTGAAGATGACTTTGAAGATGTAATGAAAGCACATGCAAAGTGCTTTTGGTTCCATGCAAAGTGTGCATTATGATGATTTGAATTTACTCTAAATTTGATGTTTAAATCAGAGCTTTGGAGACTTTTATCGAATAGACTTTACCTCTGACTTCTGATTCCAAGTCAGGTGAAAAGATCAACATTTCTCAGGACTCTTATTATTTCTAAGTGACCATCTAGAATTCAGAAAAAAAGTGCCAGTCCAGTCCAGACAAAGGTGAACACTGACAAGGTTTTGGAATAGGCAAATTTTCCTTCCATCTCTTTCCTTTGAGTAATTTTTCTTGTTCCAGTAAGTTTCTTCTCACTTTCCCCTTATATTTCTTCACTATTCTCATAACATCTTCAGTACCACTACCCCTTGACACTGGTATCTCTACTCTGACCTTCTCTTCCCTGATTTTAACCCCTGATTTTAACCCACTGAAAGTGTTTTACCTAATCCAAAATTACTTTCTTTACACAGTCATATTTCCCACATCTTCACTATTACACTCTTTGATAGCTATTAAGAAGAAATTGAGGAAAGGACTTAAAGCATATTTTAATGATTTGTATATTTTTACCCTATCTTCCACAATATCTCCTGTCCCAGAAAGTCATATTTTAAATGAAATTGCATGCAACTTATACTTGAAGGAATCTCTAATGAGGTGAGTTTCAGAAAGCAAAATACAGTATTAGAAAAAAAAAAAAAAGCACATTTTTATACCAGAGCGATCATATTCATAGACAACTCTTGCATGGGAATTTACCTGTAGGGCAATTTCTCCTAAGGTAGTTGTTCTGATCAAGGGGAATGGACAGTGTTTGTATATCAAAAATTATTGATAGGTACTAGTATACTACAGAGGTTTGAGTTTCACCGTCCTTACTATTTCAAGATTAAGAGCTGTGCTCTGTTAAAAATCACTTTTTGAAGCTGATTCTTCATATTGGATTTTTCTCTCCTTCAAAAACCACAGATCTTCTAATTGACAAGGATGATTTTTACACAGAGACCTTGATATAATGAGCACTGGGTGTTATATACAATTGATGAATCACTAAACTCTACCTCTGAAACTAATAATACACTATGTATTAATTAACTGAATTTTAATAAAAATAACCAAATAAATGGAGACCTTTGAGATAGTGGCACAAAGACCTCTGGCGGGGTGTGTGTGTGTGTATGTGTGTGTATTGTGTCCACGGGGTTGTTACATTAAAAGAGAAATGGGAGATTGCATGGCCATTTGTATTTATTAGTTATTTATGGTCAATATTGGTGAGGAAATCTCTGAAATTTGAGAGTTTCTTATAAAAAAATCTATACACTTGGGAGTATTCTGTAGTTTGATTTCCTTATAACAAGGTCCTTTGTCACATTCAGTAGCAAATCTCTTATGGATCACCACTAAGCCAGACCTCTTGCATCTAATTGTGTTTACAACTAATATTGTTAAACCCCTCAGCAAGCAAACAAAAGAACCAC
This sequence comes from Martes martes, assembly GCF_963455335.1. Taxonomy (NCBI): domain Eukaryota; kingdom Metazoa; phylum Chordata; class Mammalia; order Carnivora; family Mustelidae; genus Martes; species Martes martes. The sequence continues at coordinate 107,922,381 of NC_137890.1, read as the reverse complement.
TCTAATGAATCATCTAAACATTACTACAAAACAAGACAGTAAATTCTAATCCTGCCTCTTCCTTTGGGGGAGGGAAGGTGAACCACGAGAGACTGTGAACTCTGTAAACAATCTGAGGGTTTTGAAGGGGCGGGGGGCTGGGAGGTTGGGGGAGCCAGGTGGTGGGTATTAAGGAGGGCACTTATTGCATGGAGCACTGGGTGTGGTGCAAAAACAATGAATTCTGTCAGGCTGAAAAGAAATTATATATATATATATATATATATATATATATACATCCCTTGGAATTTGGGGTTTTAAAAAAGCATCATTTTATAAGATGCTGTTACCTACCTTTACAAAATAAATAGTAGTCTAGTTTCAAATTTATTTTTCTTGAATTACTAAATGCTCTCCATCAAAGAGTATAGCAGTTTGGTATGGCAGCACAGCATAGCAGAAACCCATCATTATTATTTAAAGATATTTAATGTACAAGGGACATAAAAAAATCAAGTTATATAATCTATGTATCATTTGTGTTAACTGTGGTGTCATAAACTTGTAAATGTAAAGCAAAAATGAATATTTAAAATAAAATATAAATTTAAAAAAATAATAAAAAATAAAATAAAATAAAGTAAATTTTCCTGTATTTAATGATGTTTTTAATGTTGCACTTTAAACTATTTACTGTTTTTTTAATTTTTTATTATTTGAGTATTATGCTATTTGGTACTCTTTTGCTTTGAAATCTGATCTATTAAATGAAAAACAGAATAATTCTGTACTTAGAAAATGGGATATTTTCCTATTTTTGGTACTCATTTTAAAATCTATTTGTATTGTCTTCTAATTTTTTTTTTCCTCCATACCCTTCCAACTTGGCTTAAGATTTCTTGCCTTTTTTAATATATATTATGGGCACATATTTTTAAATTTCCATGAGAGACTGTAGACTCTGAGAAACAAACTGAGGGTTTTGGACGGGAGGGGGGTGGGATGGGTAATATGGAGGGCACATATTGCATGGAGCACTGGGTGTGGTGCATAAACAATGAATCTTGGAACACTAAAAAAAATAAAACTAAATTAAAAAAGATAAAATAATTTACTTGGATAGTAGGAAAAGCTAATGCATAGAAATGGCAGTTAGCAAGAATTTTACACTGAAACACTTTGTGTTTAAAACCACCCTAGGTATGAAGAGCACTCTGAGATGTATAAGACCATTTCTAGGTTCCTATAATCCAGTCTGATGTGGACATAATAGACTACATTTAAGTAGATTGGTGTTCAGTGTCTGGTCTGATTTGATAGGCCTATTCTGTTTTCTGAAGTGCCATGTCATTATCTCAAGAAATGTTTTAGACATGTCATTTTAACTACTTATTTCCATTTGATTTTTGGAAGATTAAAGTTTCAGGGTAACAATTTAAAATCTTTCATCTCATGACTTTAGTTTTTAATGTTCCATCCTTAATTTGTTATACTGCCAAAAATGCTAGATCCTGATTGTAAACAAGAGTACAAATAAACTTGATGAAAATATTAGTAGCTGAATGATTACTCTTCATCAGAAACAAATCATAGAATAGTACTCTAGGGTACTGCTACTTTCTCACCCTATCTGAAAAGTAGACTGAATATTTTATAGTAGTTGTTTGAATTGAATTGATTTTATTAAAACTTAAAAATACATTAAATCTGATTTACATGGACATTTGAAAGCAAGTATGCCTTTTTGTAAATAAAGGAATAGGTTTTGTATAACTCAGTAGCTTTCATATTGCTTTAAATTATTTTTCTTGTAATTCCCTATTGTTATTTTATTCAGAGAATGGTAAGAGGTTACCATATGGTTAAGTTAACACATACCTACATGTCCCAATGGTTAGAGTAATCAGAACTCTTTAACCTACCTGGTGAAGTATCTGTTCTACTTTTTGAAAGAACTGAGATTTCATTGTGTTAAAGTCTGATTTCTATTGATTTTTTTAGTGATTACAGTTAGCACTTAAATTTTTACTACATTATTAGGATACAAAAAATGGAAAAAAAATTATATCTTACTTAGAAGGGGGCACGTATAAAAGGCAAACCAGAATTATCTGATATAATATGTTTAAAAAGGTGTGTGTGTGTGTGTGTGTGTGTGTGTGTGTGCGCACGCGCGCGCGCACATGCGCATGTACATTCCATAGAAAAATAGAAGGGGAATGAGGAACATCAGATTTAGCTTTTAAATTTAGATAGGATGAGCATAGTAGTCTTTGATGGGTATGTAATATTTGAAAAGCAAGCCGTATGATTATCTGGGGAAAAAACATTCCAGACAGAGGAAACATCAAGGGCAAGCACCCAAAGAGGAGCGCATGCCTAACTTATTTAACAAAAAGCAAGGGGGTCATGAGCCAGAGCAGACCGTGACCAGAGCAGATAAGTGAGTGGGAGAGTAGTACTAAATGAGTTCAGAATGATACCCACCCAGTTAATGGAAAGCCTTGTCGAACTGTGTTAGGACTTTGGCTGTTACTGGGTGAAATGGGAAGTGAAGATTTTGAAGCAGAGGAGTGAAACAAATCTCATTTAAATTTTAAAAAGAGGCTCCTACTCCCAGGCAAAGTGAAGTGACAGGGATGCAACTTATTCTTTCACCGAAAACAACAATGAGGACATGGCTGGCTAAATATATGAAGTAACAATTTTTAAGACAGTGAACATTGAGTTACCTAAGATAGTGTTTCCTGATAGTCATGAAACAAAGGAGGTGAGGGCCCTTTAAGTGCCCCAGATGTCACACATGGGAGTTCTTCCAAGCAGACTCCAGCTACCTCTCCAGTTGAATTGAAGAGAGAGAGGTGAGTGTCCTAGGAGGCAAAGGCAGCTTGAGTTCACAGGGAAGATGAATACGGACAAGGGAGCTGCACAAGGGTGTCTGGAGATCCACAGAACAGTCCTCTCTATTATTCAGATGAGAACACTGAGGAGCACATGCTCTTAGGAAACAACACAAGGTAGTTTATAGGTAAAGTTTATAGGTAAAGAGCTACCTATAAAACTTAGAGGGAAAAAATTCACAGAACTTACATAAGACTGGGAACTGTGCCTGTTCCTATCAGCCAGAGTGGGAAACTTTAAAATTCATAGGTCTACCAGTACACTTAGAAGTGTTTTACCTTATAATTCAGAAACTTTAGTCCTATCTTATATGTTGTTCTGGTTCTGCTTTAACAGAGCTTAAAATAAAGACTATAAAGAATCAAACCACTTCCAAGTATCCACTTCACAAAACAAAACTTGAAATTATCCATAAGCATATAAAATATCTAGCACATAACAGTATAAAATCACAATGTCTTGACATTCAATCAAAAATTGACAGCCATTCAACAAAGCAGGAACATATCCATATTGAGGATAAACATCAGTTGAAACTAACCCAGAAAATGGCAATTAGTAGACAAGACAATTAAATAGTTACTATAACTGTATTCCATGAATTCAAGAAGTTAAAGGAGAGATTGGATATGTTAAGTAGATATATAGAAATCATAAAAAGATCTCAGTGAATTTCTAGTGATGAAAATTATAATGCTTAGATGAAAAATACACTGCATGGAAATTATGAAAGATTAGACATTTCAAAATAGAAGATTAGTACATTTGAAGATATAATAGTAGACATCCAAATGAAAGAGAGGGGAAGAAAAAACTTCAAAAAATTAAACAAAGTATCACTGAATCAAGGGATGATTTCAAGCATCTTTACATACATGTAACTGAGTGTTCCCTGAAGCAGGCATAAGAGAGAAGAGAACAGCAAAAAGAGTATTTGAATAATTATTGACCAAAACTTTTCCAAATTTGATGAAAACTTTAAGAAACTCAGTGGAACTCATGTATGAGGAACATGAAAATTGTGAGGCATTTCTTAACTAATTTTTTTAAAGTGATAAAAATCTTCAAAGTAGCCAGATTTTTAAAATAGTACATATTAGGTATAGATGAACAAAGATAAGGATGAAAGCAAATTCTTATCACAAACAACATAAGCCATGAAACAGTGGATTAACATCTTTAAAATAGTGGGAAAAACAAACAAACAAAAACCTTAACCTAGAATTCTTTGCTCAATGAAGGTAACTTTTAAAAAAGGACAAAGGTATTTTCAGTCATAAAAATTTGAAAGAATTCATCCCCAGCAGACCTGCAATGATAAGAAATGATAAAGGGGGGTGCCTGGGTGGCTCAGTGGGTTAAAGCCTCTGCCTTGGGCTCAGGTCATGATCCCAGGGTCCTGGGATTGAGCCCCACATCGGGCTCTCTGCTCAGCGGGGAACCTGCTTCCTCCTCTCTCTCTGCCTGCCTCTCTGTGATCTCCATCTGTCAAATAAGTAAATAAAATCTTTAAAAAAAAAGAAATGATAAAGGACTTTGATAAGATGGAAGATGGGAATCTGAAACTGCACAAAGGAAAGGTAAGATAACTACATGGGTAAAGACACAAAATTTTCTTATTTTTAAAATTTTAGAAAAATAAAGTTGGCTTTTTGATAACAATGTTTTGTGGGGTTGATAACACATGTTTAAGTAAAATGTATGACAACAACAGCAAAAAGGATAGGAGAGAAATGGAAGTATACAGTTGTGAAAATTTTATACCATAAGCAATGTGGTCCAAAAATTACTTGAAATTAGATGGTGATAAGTTAAAGATGCATATTTGTAATCCCCAAAGAAACACATACACAGAATTATAGCTAATAAACCAATAATAGAAAATGGAATCACAAAAAAAGCAGGTTTGCTGGCGTGGAAGGGGGTAGGAGGGATGGGGTGGCTGCGTGATGGACACTGGGGAGGGTGTGTGCTATGGTGAGTGCTGTGAATTCTGTAAGACTGATGAATCACAGACCTATACTTTGAAACAAATAATACATTATAACTTAAAAAAAAAAAGGCAAAAAAAAGAGAAACAAAGGGGACGAGAATAGATGGGAAAAATAAAATGCCAAGAGCAAGATAATAGATGTACACTCAGTAATATCAGTAATCACATGAAATATAAATCTTCTAAATTCTTTAATTAAAACAGGCAAAAAGTGACAGAATGGACAAAAAACAAGAACCAAGTATGATTTTTCTGAGAAATCTTAAACTATAAAGGCATAAATAGGTTAAGAATAAAATCATAGTCAAAAAATGCTAGAGTAGCTGTATTAACCTCTGACGAGGTAAACAAAGAATATTGCTAGCAATAGAGGGACATTTCCTATGATGAAAGCGTCAACTCATCAAGAAAGCATAATAATCCTAAAGACTTATACACCTAATAACAGCTTCAAAATACATGAGGATGGGGAGGAATGTTAATGAATTAAAAGCAGAAATAGACAAATTCACAGTTTTAGTTAAAGACTTCAAACCCATTTTTCAATAATTGATAGAAAAGTAAACAGAACATCATAAATACTTAATCAATGTTATGACATTATATTATATATTATAATTACATTGTATTATATTATATATTATTATATTATTATATTGTTATATATTATATAAAATATATATTGTATATAACCTACTATTTATAGAACATTGCACCAAATGACAGCAGAATTCATGTTCTTTTTGAGTGCACAGGGAAATTTCCGGGGTATCATTCATAAAACAAGTTTCAATAAATTAAAAAAAGATTCAAGTTATACGAAGTATTTGTTTTAAATTAAGATTAAATTAGAAATTATAAAAGATTAGCAGAAAAATCTCCAAAATTTGAGAAGCTAAACTACGCACTTATAAATAATCCATAGATAAAAAAGTCAAAGGGTGCCTGGGTGGCTCAGTCGTTAAGCGTCTGACTTTGGCTGAGATCATGATCCCTGAGTACTGGGATCGAGCCCCACGTCAGGCTCCCTGCTCTATGGGAAGCCTGCTTTTCCCTCTCCCACTTCCCCTGCTTATGTTCCCTCTCTCTCTGTCTCTCTCTCAGTCAAATAAATAAATAAAATCTTAAAAAAAAAAAAAGAAGTCAAAAGAAAAGTTAGTATTTTGAGCTGAACAAATATATATATACACAAAAGTGTACACTGGACATCTTTATTAAAAATTAGAGATATAAATAAATGACATGGTAATCATCTGACAAAACTAGGAAAAGAACAAATGAAACCCAAAGTAAGCATACTGTAGGGACGCCTGGGTGGCTCAGTGGGTTAAAGCCTCTGCCTTCAGCTCAGGTCATGATCTCAGGGTCCTGGGATCAAGCCCCGCATCGGGCTCTCTGCTCGGCAGGGAGCATGCTTCCTCCTCTCTCTCTGCCTGCCTCTCTGCCTACTTGTGATGTCTGTCTGTCGAATAAATAAATAAAATCTTTAAGCATACTGCAAGAAATAATAAAGATTAGAGCTGAAAAAAAGAAAAGAAAAATGAAATAAGATGTAGAAAAAAAAGTAAATCAGTGAAACTAAAACAATTTCTTTGACAAGATCAGTAAAATTGGTAAACCTCTGGCCAGACTTTTATGATAAAAAAGAGGGAGATACAAATTCCAATACCAGGAATGAGAAAACGAAATCAATATGGATACAAATATATTAAAAAGATAACAAGACTACAAACAATATTTTACCAATAGATTTGATGAACTTAGTTAAAATGGACAAATATTTTGAAAGACACAATTCCAAAGTTCACTGAAAGGAATGGATAATTTGAATAGCCCTGTATTAAGAGAATGAATATATAGATAAAAATTCTACACACACAAAGAAAACCACAGGCTTAGATAGCTTCCCTGTGAATTTCAACAAATATTTAAGAGAGAGATATGTCAATTATACACAAACTCTTAAAAAATATCAAAGAAGAGAGAATTTCTTCCATACTCATTCTACAAATCCAGCATCAGTGTGACAATAAATCTAGACAAAAGCATTACACAAAAGAAAACCACAGAGTAACGTCTCATGAATGTAGATGCAAAATTCTTAAATTCAACAATATATGTTGAAAACTAATACTTTACATCCAAGTGGAGGTTATCCCAAGAAAACAAGGTTGGTTAAATAAATAAGAAAGCAGTCGATGCAATTCCACATAACAGAGCAAAGTAGAAACACAATGTTACCTTCTCAATTGGTGGGGAAAAACTCTTTGACAGTAACTGTCTTTCCATTCCTTATGAAAGTTCTCAACAAAGAAAGAAGGGAGTTGCCTCAATCTAGTATAGGGCAATTACAAAAAACCAACAGCTAGTATTATAATGACCAAAGATAGTGCTTCCCCTCTAAGATCAGGAAAAAGGCAAAGGTAGCTATTCTCACCACCTCTATTCAACTGTGTACTAGATATTCTAGCCAATGCTAAAAAAGAGAAGAAAAAAAAAAGAAAGAAACACATCTAGATTAGAAAAAGAAGTGCAACTGTACACACACACACACACACACACATATATATATATATTTGCAGACTTCAGAGTTTATGTAGAAAACTTTATGAAATCTACATAAAAATCTTCTGGAACTATTAAGTGAGTTTAGCAAGTTTGCAGTCCAGAAGATTAATATTCAAAAATCACTTTCTTCTATTTAATGACAACAAACAATCATATTGAAAAGTTTAAAGTGCCATTTATAATAGCATAAAAATATATACGTAAATATGTACAAGAACGATACTCTGCAAACTACCAAACATTGCTGAAAGAAAGATCTAGATAAATGAAGAGATACACTATATTCATGAATTATAAGGTCTAATGTTAAGATGTCCATTCTTTCCAAATTGATCTGTGGATGCATTGCAATCCAGTCAAAATTCAAGTAGGATTTTTTGGGGGGCAGAGTGGGTAGAAATTGACAGGCAGGTTCTAAAATTCACATAGAAAGGAAAAGGGCTTAGAATAGTCACAACTTAGGGGTACCTGGGTGGCTCAGTGGGTTAAAACCTCTTCCTTTGGGTCAGGTCATGATCCCAGGGTCCTGGGATCAAGCCCCACATTGGGCTCTCTGCTTACCAGGGAGCCTGCTTCTTCCTCTCTCTATCTCTCTCTGCCTACTTGTGATCTCTGTCTGTCAAATAAATAAATCTTAAAAAAAAAAAAATAGTCACAACTTAGAAAAAAGAACAGTGCATGAGAAGTAACACTACCTGACATGAAGAATTATTGTAAAGCTATGTAGTAAGTTTGTCAGTGAGATATTGGTATCAACATTGACTTCCTGACATCAGATTGACAAATAGATCAATGGATCAAAAATGAGAGTTCAGAAAAAAAATTAAAAATTAAAAAATTAAAAATAAAAAAAATAAAATGAGAGTTCAGAAAGATATATATAAAATAAATATATATAATATATAACATATATTATATATAAAAAGCTATATATATTATATATAAATGCATACACATATTTGATTTTTGACAAAGATGTAAAAGTTATTCATAGGATAGGACGCCTGGGTGGCTCAGTTGGTTAAGCAGCTGCCTTCGGCTCAGGTCATGATCCCAGCGTCCTGGGATCGAGTCCCACATCGGGCTCCTTGCTTGGCAGGGAGCCTGTTTCTCCCTCTGCCTCTGCCTGTGCTCACTCACTCTCTCTCCCTCTCTCTCTCTGACAAATAAATAAATAAAATCTTTAAAAAAAAAAGTTATTCAGAGGATAAAGGATAGTCTTCTTGACAACTGGTGCTAGAATAGTTGAATATGTGCAAAACATAAACTGATTCATACCTCACACCATATAAAAAATTAACTTATCAAAACTTTTCTATATTCCAATTGAAATGGTAACATATTGAAAATAGTATATTCTGTCTTAATATTAAAAGTATTTTTACATAAACAGTTTTTTTTTAAAGATTTTATTTATTTGACAGAGATTACAAGTAGGCAGAGAGGCAGACAGAGAGAGAGGGGGAAGCAGGCTCCCCGCCGAGCAGAGAGTCCGATGCGGGGCTTGATCCCAGGACCCTGAGATCATGACCTGAGCCGAAGGCAGAGGCTTAACCCACTGAGCCACCCAGGCGCCCCCATAAACAGTTTTTAATAACTAATTTTAGTGGGAAACGAAGTAATGTTGTTGCTCATTCATCCATTTAGTAACTATTTATTGAGTTCTGATAGGCAATGCAATTACAACAGAAAACAAGATAAATACAGCCCCTCTCTGACCTTATTGTGAAGAGATGATTATGTCCTCTATATATTTTCTCACAATTGAAAATTAAATATTTGCATGACTAAATCCATTTGTTACAAACACAATAGTATAATACATCCAAATTTCATGTGAAAATACATATACATGACCTTCAGAAAACATGCACGGGATAGAATTATATTAGCTGTCATTGCTTTAGAGCCTAGCTCTCTGAGGAAAGGCTAAAGGCTAGTAATGCTGTAGATACAGTTTTGAAACAGGTTTCAGCAGTGAGACCATAAATATTTCTCTTGCCATACTTAAAACATGAACTCTACATCCCAAAATAGTGTATATAGTTTATAACAATTACTATTGAAGAAATTAAAATTCAATTACTATTGAAGAAATTAAAATAAATAACACTTTATATCTATTTTATAAGCCAATTGTATATGTGTAATTAAAAATACATGACAAAAACTTTATGGAGAAACGATAAAAAAGAACTGTGAATAAAAAATATAATAAATTTTTTAAAAAGATCTGTGAATAGTTGAGAGATAGTTTCATATATTATAATCTTATTTGATGTTCGAAGTGGATAAACCCAAATCATGTTTCAGTGATTTATTTTAAAATCATGTTTCTATAGACAAAAGACAAAATGGAGACTTTTGAAATGAAATTGTTTATCAGGATAAACTAGGTTTCAAAATTAGTATGGAAATAAACCAACTCTAAATTGGAAGCATAGATTATACTTCTGCTTTTAGTTTTGCCCACATTTCAATTGTTTAATTAATCATGGAATTATTGGATGAAGGATAAGCTCTCAATCCACCCCACTGTGCTTTTTTAAAAAGTTAAATATGTTTGAAGTTGCTTAACTAACATTTTTAAAATAATGTGTATTGTAGAACTATTATACATGCACAATATACACACAGCCACAAACTGTGAGCGTAGTTCAATAAATTTTAACAAAATGAACGGACCCATAACTAGGACCCAGATCAGGAAACAGACTATTAGCAATACTCTTGAATAATGCCGTTTGCCTCCTCCCAGTCACTATCCCTACTTCCTGCTGGATCCAGAAGAGAATGACAGACACGTGGAACAAAGCAAGGCGATTCAGCTGAGCCCAGTCTCGATCAGTCGATTGATTACCAGATAAATAAGTGAGGCCAGAACAAGATGGGCGGGGCCACCCACCTCACTTCCACCTAACCCTCATCAATGTCACATTCCAAAGCAATAGACAGTTGTATCACCAAGATTTTGTCGATGAACAGATAAATGTAATATTGTCATCTCTTGGAATAGTGTAGAGACATGGAATAATGAAGTTTCTTGCAATTAAGAAAAATGAGGTTCACATACAGAGCTCTGATGACAAGATGGTAGTGAAAAAGGGGCATCCATGAGAGCACAACACTGGCCTTAAGATTCTTCTAGTAGCAGCCAAAATAAACAGTTCTAGAACCAAATGGGCTTAAATACCCCCTCTTTTTTTTTTTTTTAATTAACTGTTACGTATTTACTAAAGTGAATATGTTTATTTCACTTAAAGTTTGGGAATGCTAACCCAGAGGCACTATGAAACTATGTCTGTGTGATCAAAAAGCAACACGTGTCAAATGATTTGAAGTCAATAAAATCTTCACAGCATAGGTAATAAAGGGAAAACCAAAATCTTTTTATTTCAGTTACAGTCGGGCCCATACAAAATTGTAATCTGAAATCTGTCACTCTTTTTAACCCTGATCATAATGGCCTACCAAATTCTTCCAACCCTGGAAAGATTTTCTGATATTCCATTCTTTTTTCCAGATTTACCACCCCGAAACCTAACCTCTGAGGGTTCATTTTTCTTTTCTTTTCTTTTTCATTTATTTATTTATTTATATTTATTATTTATTTATTTATTTGAAAGAGAGAGAGAGAGCAAGAGCAGGGGAGAGGGAGAAGCAGACTCCCCACCCAACAGGGAGCCTGACAACATGGAGCTGAATCCCAGGATCTTAGGATCATGACCTGAGCTGAAGGTAGTCATTTAATTGACTAAGCCACCCAAGTGCCCCCATTTTTCTTTTTTTAGTCTAGAATGAATTTGTTGAAAATAAAAATATGGGGGCCCCTGGATGGCTCAGTTGTTAAGCGTCTGCCTTCAGCTCAGGTCATGACTCCCGGGTCCTGGGATCGAGCCTGGGATGGGGCTCCCTGGTAGGCGGGAAGCCTGCTTCTCCTTCTCCCACTCCCCCTGCTTGTGTTCTCTCTCTCCCCACTGTGTCTCTCTGTCAAATAAATAAAATCTTAAAAAACATATTCCATGGGAATGGAGTTTTATAGTCTGCATTTTTATCAGAGTTTTCAATTTGTTTTTCCCAAGACTATAATAAATGACTAGATGAATTAAGATTTTTCAGAAGATCAGGAAATTTACTGGATTGTCCAATGTTAAATAGCAAAGAACTGGCAGAGTGGTTACACACCTCAGACATTACTGCTTGAAGTTAGTGTTATTTCTGTCAAATACTGGTAAGGTGATAATCATTTGATGAGTTACTGTTTTGCCATAATATATATTCATTTATTCAGGGGATTAAGGATGTGAGTAGTTAAAGGAAATTCAGGCATCAGGTCAGTGACAGAATGATACTGGGCAAAGATACCTTTCATTGGCCTTAACAGTTTTATTATCCAGGGTAATAACAGTGGCTACTATCACAAACATCCTTTAGATACCATTATCTTTATATAGTCAAAGTTTTTATTTGTACGGTTCAGGCAATTCCTCACTAAATGATGACTCAGGTTCCAGGGTCCTCCCAAATTATGATGTTGATTCTTTAAAACATGACAGTGGAAGAGAAAAACCATGGCAATAATCCCACAGATGTTTTTAATCGTACCTGTCCCAAGGTCTGGGCTTACAAAATTTTTCATCCACATTTATTGAGGCTGAGTCTTATGACCCATACCTAAGCAAAAGGAAAGCTAGAAGATATAGTATGACTATGTATCCAGGAAAAGGAAAATGGTATCAGTTAACATCAAGCCAATCTCTACCATATCACTGAAACATGAAGAGAAGTACCTTAAATTGGGAATAAAACAAGGTGTTGTGAGAGAAAAGTGTGAGTCTAGTAGAGAGAGTGATAAAAGAGAGGAAGAGACAGATCCAAAATCAAACACAGATGAGAGCCAATTTTCATTATTTCTTCAATGAGGAGAATTTAGAAATTGATCTAAAAATTAAATATATGTGAATTGAGAGCACACGTAAAATTTTCATTATGGAACATGTGTGAAGGTATTCTTTTTAAAAGATTTTATCAATGTATGAGGGAGAGAGAGAGAACATGAGCAGGGAGGGACCGAGTAGAAGGGAGAAAGAATCTGAAGCGGACTCCACACCGAGCACAGCCCAATGCGCGGCTTGCTCGATCCCCCAACTGGGAGATCATGACCTGAGCTGAAACCAGGAGTCAGACTCTTAACCAACTAAGCCACTCAGGTGCCCCCAGGTTAAGGTGTTCAAAATGTTATTTTTATATAGTTCAGCATTTAAAAAGATCCTTGTAAGAATTATTAAAGGTAAGTAGAATGAGAATTCCCTACATGATTACTAAATTCAATACCCCAATGCACCAAATGGTCCAAATGAGGCTTTGTTTGAAATTCTTCATTTATATTTGGGTATTTGCTAAACATTGCTTGAAGCTACTGATTCTGTCTGAGTTTCAGTTTCCTCCATGGTACCATGGAGATGCCACCAGTACCAAATTCATGGTGAGTGTTATGATTTGATATATGCAACTCATATATAAAAGCTACGTTTTTCTTATGTTTACTATAGATTGAGATCTTAAAATTCAAGACTTAGATCATTCTAATCACAGATCATTTTGACCTCCCAGACTTGGTTTTATCTGGGCATCAAAATTCAATGAAAATGGTTATTATTTGCATATACATATAGGCAAACTCTTCCCTTGAGTTTAAAATGTGTCTTTAGCAACTTTTCTAAGCTTCTGGGGTTTTTTGTTGTTGTTGTTTAGATTTTAGCCAGTTTTTTGTTTGTTTGTTTATTTATTTGCTTTCCTGTTCAAAATGGCATCTGCATCAAAGGTGAAACGATTTACACTTAAAATGGGTATTACAGAAAAACCAGCACTCTCCAGGTGGCACTGTTTTGAATTCCCTTCTTTGATGAATACTAGAGAGCTAACATAATTCCAACGTTACATTATCATCTTTTCTTTGGTGGGTCAGCAATAAGATTATGATAATGATATACCTGGAGGTCCTTATTAAAGAAGTCACTTGAATTAGTCAAGTACTGCATAAAACTTTTTAGAACATTTGCCAAGATATGTATATAGTCATCTTGTATTTATATCAGGGTCACTGCATTTATTAAAGGCACTTTTGCTTTTATAAGAATTTACAGAAGTGTTAAAGTTGTCTTTAGTATATTGACAGTAGTAGTATTCTGGCTGTTTCAAGGACCTCATTTCCTCAAGGTGTATGTACCCTTTCCTCACCCTCATGTAAAATGACAACAACAAAAACAAGGAAATTGTGTGCTAAAACTTTACAATTTGTTCAACAATTGAAGAGAGAATTGATGTAGTCAGCAAACAGGCCTGCCTGGTGTTTCACATGTTGAGTTTGTAATAAAATTGGCAACTAAGTTGCAAGTCATCAGGAGAAATAGTGTTAATTGTTCTTTCCATTTTAACAAGCATTATACCAAACTATTCAAAAGTTGAAGGGGATTTTTCTTGGCCCAAATCTCCACAGAAGTCACAGACTTTAGTTTAAAAACTATAAACAGGATAGAGTGACCAAAGAGGAAAATGAGTGAAAGTTTGAGAAACTTTGCATCGTAGTTACTTCTTGCTATTAAACTGTGACTCAAGAGAAAAGTTATTTGCAAGCAAATATTTTATTTTGTTCTATTTTAAAGCATGTCAATTTCAAGCTGTTTCTTCAAGGAGTTGTGCCACACGCAGGAAATGCTACCTTGTATCACTGCCAGTCCTTCTTGCTCTCTGCTTATTTCTTTCTGCAGAGATCTGGCTGTTTATTACTAAGACTTTTATGGTTATTTGAGATTTGTTGCCTACAACTATATCCTCGTGCTTCCGAATTGTAACACCTGCAGGACATCTGTGGCTGTTGCTAAAATGCAGACTCTGATTCTGTAGGTCCAGATTAGGGCCTGAAGTTATGCATTTATAACAAATTCTTAGGGGATGCTAAGGCTGCTGCTCCCTGGACCACGAAGACACAAAACCATAGCCTCCACTTCATGTAAGCTTTCTTTCTCTCTGACTCATAATTTCTCAGATCTCCTAATTCAAATGCATAATTCTTACTACATAATCTACCCGGACCTCTGTCTCTGATTGCTTAAAACACTCTTGGCACATACCTGTCTCCTCATTTTTTTTTTCCTTTTTGACTTATGTGGACCACTGTTTTCACCAGATCCAATCCATTTATAAAATTCTCACCCTAAGCTCCTCCATTCTATGCGCATTTTTAGTGTAGCACCAAGAAAGTAAAACAAATGTAAAGAAAATATGTAAAGGAATTAAAAACTTCATGTAAGCAGTATGGCATAGTAGGAAATGCCGTGTTTTTGGAGTCAGATTGATCTATTCAAGTCCTGAGTTTGTACTTTTTAGCTTTGTGAACTTTAGCACCTGATCTCTGGACCTCAGTTACCTCACTGAGAAAACTAATATATGGGAGCATACTTTTTTTTTTTTTCCAAGATTGATTTATTCATTTGACAGAGAGAGAAGGAAAGAGAGCACAAGCAAGGAGAGCAGGAGAGGGAGAAGCAGGCTTCGTGCTGATCAGGGAGCCTGATGCGGGGCTTGATCCCTGGACCTTGGGATCAAGACCGGAGCTGAGGGCAGATACTTAACTGACTAAGACACCCTGGCACCCTTATGGAAGCATACTTAGTAAGTGCACCCAATAGGTTTGTCTAAAAGATTTATTTAATAGACATTCTTGTTAAAAATATATATGGCAGTGATAATAATTCATCAGGACTATTAGCCTGTAATTTTCCTTTTTAGTGGGTTTCTGTGGGGTTTTGGAATCAAAGTAGTGTTGGACTCATAGAAGTTCAAAAGTGCCTCTTCTCCTTTTTTGGGGGAGCAGTTGAGAAGAATAGGTAGTCACTTTTCTTTGAATGCTAGAATTTCCCTGAGAAGCCATCTGACCCTGGCCTTTTGTTTTTTGGGAGGTTTTTGATTATCTGTTCAATTTCTTTGCTGTTTATGGGTCTGTTCAGGTTCTTCTATTTTTTCCTGTTTCAGTTTTGGTAGTTTATAAGTTTCTAGGAATTTATCCATTTCTTCCAGATCGCCCAATTTGTTGGCATATAATTTTTCTTAATATTCTCATAATTATTTGTATTTCTGTTCTGTTGGTTGTAGTAATTCAGTCTCTCACCATCTTTATTTATTAATGTTTGCAAGCAAATAATAGAAGAACAAAATAATTACCTGATTAATTTAAAAGTTAAAAATGTGTATCTTTGATTGATTTTGTGTCCTTCACACAAAGGTTTTTGTGATAACACCTGGGTTGACCTTTTCTACTTCCTTTTGAGATCTTATATTTCTTCTTCCATAAAGTCACAAACTTTTCATTATAAAACATTTCTATTTGTTTTCTCCCATAAGCATCTTTTGAAGTAGGTGAAAACTATTTCTAGATCAACTTAACTCGTCCTGTAGAGCTAATATTTAAGAAAGAATATTTGAGAAATTAAAAAAAAAAAAACATGAGAAAATCAACACAAATGACTTACCTCAGTGAGTTCTTGTCATAGTAGTCCCTGAAAATTGAATAGTCATAATATCCTTTATTCTTTTCTCTTGAGAAAAAAAAAATCACAAGTGATAATTGCAGGTGCAGATTTTAAACTAGGTCCCACATCAGAGTTATATTAAGAAGATGAAGGGGGGGCGCCTGGGTGGCTCAGTGGGTTAAGCTGCTGCCTTTGGCTCAGGTCATGATCTCAGGGTCCTGGGATCGAGTCCCGCATCGGGCTCTCTGTTCAGCAGGGAGCCTGCTTCCTCTCTCTCTCTCTGCCTGCCTCTCTGTCTACTTGTGATCTCTGTCTGTCAAATAAATAAATAAAATCTTTAAAAAAAAAAAAAAGATGAAGGGGGAAAGGCAAAGGAAAAAGTTTTCATTTTTCAAATATAAAATAATAAATGTAGTGTCCTTGTACTTGTTGACATATAGCTCTCAAAAACCTTTGGTCAATAATATGTTTTTAATTTTTTTGAGGTATACTTGATATGTAAATTATATGAGTTTTAGGTAGATAACATAATTATTCAATATATGTATATATTTCAAAATCATCACCACAATTTTAGTTAACACCTGTCATTATACATTAGTTACATTTTTTTTATGATGAGAACTTTGAAGATCTATTCTTAGTGACTTTCAAATATGCAGTGCAGTATTGTTAAGTATAGTCACCATGCTGTACATTGTATCCCTGTGACTTATTTACTTTATAAATGTAAGTTGGTACCTTTTGATCCTCTTCACCCATTTTACCCACCCCCAACCACATGTTTCCATTTTCACCAACAGTGCCCAATGTTTCCTTTTCTCCGAATCCTTACCAACACTTATTCCTTGTCTTTCTGATCATAACCATTCTCATGGGTGTGAAGTGATAGATCATTGTGGGTTTGGTAAGCATTTCCCTGATGATTAGTGATGTGAAACACCTTTTCTTATCCCTGTTGGCTGGCTGTATATGTTCTTTGAAAGAAAGGTCTACTCAGATCCTCTGCACATTTTTTTCATTGGATTGTTTTATTTGTTGTTTTGTTTTGCTCTAGAGTTCTGTGTGTTCTTTATATATTTTAGATATTAACCCCTTATTAGATATATGATTTGCAAATATTTTCTCCACTCTGTAGTTTGTCCTTTGATGTTGTTGATGGTTTCCTTTGCTATGCAAAAGCTTTCCAGCTTAATGTAATTTCACTTCTTTATTTTTGCTTTTGCTGTTTCTGCTTTTGCTGTCAAATCCAAAAAATCATCATCAAGACTGATGTCAAGGAGCTTACTGCTTATGTTTTCTTCAAGGAGTTCTTTGTGTCAGGTGTTATATTCAAGTCTTCAATCCATTTTGAATGTATTTTAGTATAGTGTAAAATAGTGCCCCTGTTTTATTCTTTTGCACATAGCTGTCCAGTTTTCCCAATACTTATTTTTAAATTTTTTATTGTGTTATGTTAGTCACCATACAATATATCATTAGTTTTTGATGTAGTGTTCCAAGATTCATTGTTTCCCAATACTTAATTGAGGACACGGTTCTCTCACTACTATAAATTCTTGGCTTCTTTGTCTTAAGTTAATTGACATATATGCATGGATTTATTTCTGGGCTTTATGTTCTCTGTTCCATTGATCTATGTGTCTGTTTTGATGCCAGTACCATTCTCTTTTGATTACTATAACTTTTTAATGTAGTGTGACATCAGGAATCCAGCTTTGTGCTGCTTTCTCAAGATTTTTTTGGCTATCAGATTTTTTGTGGTCCCATATACATATTGGAATTGTTTGTTCTATTTCTGTGAGAAATTCCATTGGAATTTTGATAGGGATTACATTGAAGCTGTGGATTACATTAGGTAGTATAGACATTTTAACAATATTAATTTTTTAATCCATAAACATAGTATATCTCTCCATTTATGTGTTTTCTCAATTTCTCTCATTAGTGTCTTATAGTGTTTAGTGTACAGGTCTTTCACCTCCTTGATTATATTTTTCCTAGATTTTTGTGTGTTTTTTTTTTAATGTAATTGTAATGGGACTGTTTTCTTAATTTCTCTTTCTGACAATTTTTTATTAGTGTATAAAAACACAATTGATTTTTTATATTGATTTTTTGTATCCTGCAGCTTTTCTGAATTTATTAGTTGAAACAGTTTTTTGGTAAGTCTTTAAGATTTTCTAATACATAGTATGTAATCTGCAAATAGTGACAGTTTTACTTCATCCTTTCTGATTTAGGTTCTTTTTACTCATTTTTCTTGCCTAAATTCTCTGGCTAGGGCTTACAATACTATGTTGAGTAAAATGACGAGAATGGGCATTCTTGTCTTGTTCCTGGTTTTAAGTGAAACGCTTTTAGCTTTTCACCACTGAGTATGATGCTAGCTGTGAACTTTGTCATATTTTGGCTTGTATTATGCCAAACTACATTTCTTTTACACCCACTTTATTGAGAGTTTTTTTTTTTTTAAATAATACATAGAGGTTGAATGTTGTCAAATGTTTTTTCTACATCTGTTGCAGTAATCACATGATTTTTATCCTTTTTTAATGTGGTATATCATATTGATTAATATGTCTTTAATATTTTTGCACCTTGACTATATGAAATTTGAAGCACCAGATACTATCTTCTTTTTTTCCCTGTTAAAATTGCCAGTTCACTGTTTCATTCACAGGTGCTCAAATTATTTTTATTATCTAAAATGGAATTAGGGACACCTAGTTTCTAGTTTTTTAGACTGAAACCAGAATGATGATCAATGAAACAGTTACTGTTCAAAATGGTATTAATAAATAATGCTATCATATTGCCTCATATAGAATCATCTATTTTTGAAACATTTTATTTCATCTTATTGGTAATGATTCAGATGGTTGTTACAGTCAAAGATCTGGGTTTAAATATTAACCTATAACTTATCATGTCTGTGTGTTTGTAGAAATTATTTAAACTGTTTAAATCTCAGTCATTCTTTTATAAAACCTATATAGTAACACCTAGCCAATACAATCTTTATTTTTTATTTATTTTATAAATTTTTTAAAGACTTTTTTTTTTTTAATTTATATGAGAAAGAGAGTGAGAGAGACAGCAGGAGTGGGGTGAAGGGCAGAGGAAGAAGCAGACTCCCTCCTGAGCAGGGAGCCCAATGGGGGACTCAATCCGAGGACTCTGGGATCATGATCTGAGTCAAAGGCAGACACTTGACTGAGCCACCCAGGCACCCCCAATACAGCTGTTATAAAAATAAAATTAAGTAATCTAGGGAAAACCTTTTCCACAGTATTTGATCTTAGGAGAGATCAGTAAGTGAAAACTATGATTATTTCTGTTAATAATATTTGATCTTTAGAAAGTATTTAAAATGAAAGAGATAGGTGGCTCAGTGGGTTAAGCCACTGCCTTCGGCTCAGGTCATGATCTCAGGGTCCTGGGATCGAGCCTGGGATGGGGCTCCCTGCTTGGCGGGAAGCCTGCTCCTCCCTCTCCCACTTCCCCTGCTTGTGTTCTCTCTCTCGCTGTGCCTCTCTGTCAAATAAATAAATAAAATATTTAAAATTTTTTTTAAAAAATGAAAGAGATAGGTTAGCAAGGGCTTCTATTCTATGAAAGGGGCTAATGAGGTTAAGAAATTATCCTATATAAATTGTAGATTCTGGACTATAAACTAAGTCTTGTGGGTCCTAATTAGAATAACCTTCATAATTAATCCTTAATTATATAATGTGGATAGTAAAAAGTAACATTTATTTTGTTTTGGCAACAATTTTGTGTTTTTCATGTTTTACCTTAATCAATCCTCAACTTTTTACTACTTGTCTTTTACAAATGAGAAAACTGGAGTACTGAAGGATGTGAAATTTGTTGACCGTCATACACCTAGCAAATGGTAAAGCCAAGTTTTAAATCCAAGATATAGTATAAGAGAAACCAGGAATTGTCTCAGACTTAATTTCTTTTTAAAAAAAAAATTTTTTTTAAAGATTTATTTATTTATTTGACAGAGAGAGATCACAAGTAAGCAGAGAGGCAGGCAAAGAGAGAGAGGGAGGGAAGCAGGCTTCCTGCTGAGCAGAGAGCCCGATATGGGACTCGATCCCAGGACCCTGAGATCATGACCTGAGCCGAAGGCAGTGGCTTAACCCACTGAGCCACCCAGGCGCCCCCAAAAATATTTTATTTATTTATTTGACACAGAGAGACATCACAAGTAGGCAGAAAGGCAGGCAAAGAGAGAGGGGGAAGCAGAGAGCCAGATGTGGGGCTTGATCCGAGGACCTTGAGATCATGACCTGAGCCAAAGACAGAGGCTTAACCCACTGAGCCACCCAGGAGCCCCTCAGACTTAATTTCTATTTCATCACCGACTCAGACCATTGAGCTTAGAATGTTCAATATGTATTCAATTAAAGTCAGTGGTTTTTTGAATGCCTATTTTATTCTAGGCATTACCTGAGGCAGTAGTGAGTTTGACAAACAAAATAGCATGATTCTTGCCCTTCACTAGCTTATAGTCTAATTTGGGAGAAGTATAAAAACATAAAATCTAGAGTAAAACAATAGATTTCTTGGGGAAAAAATTTATAGATAGAGATCAGAGGAAGCATGTTTAGTTCCATCTGGGATTCATGGAAAATATTCTGGAATGGATAACAACTCCTGTGAGTCTTGAAGGATAACAGGATGCTACCCAAGTGAGGAAAGGAGTAGGACCATAGTCCCAGGGAAAAGAAAAACACGAGCAACCGTTAAGAGTCATTGATACCTGCCATATCCTGTGAATGTCAGGTTGGTCAAGATTATTTGGGAGAAGTGTTGAGAAAAGAGGCTGGATATAAAGCCAAGAGCTAGGAGAGTTGATAAAGGTCTTTTAGTCCATGCAGAGAAGTTTGTGTTATTCTTTAATTCAGAGGGACACTGAGTGCTTGAAGTAGAGGTGGATGTACTATTTCCATTTTATGTAACTCACTGTAGCAGTGGATTCAGGGATGGATTTGCAAGAGGACAAAATTGGCCGCACAGATAATTTAGCAAGGACTATGGCAATAGTCCAGATAAGAAATGATGAAAATTAAACTAAAATGACTGGTTCTGTTCCTGGGTAAGACAGAATAAGGACACTTCACCTCCTCTCCCACTGAATGCAGCTAGAACCTGGACAGAATGCATGGAACAGCTAATTAGGACTTTGAAAAGTTAAATAGTAGCAAGCGTATTAAAAAGACCAGAATTCCAAGTGTTGCTGAATTGGTTTGCAGTTTACCACTTTTCCTTCTGACCTGAACTCATGGCAGCATGAAACTCACGTGGGACCTTGATGCAGACAGAGGACAGAAGCAGGATAGGGGGCATCTAACACTCAGAAAGCGGAAAGCCAGTGCTCTTTTTCTGTTCTTTTCTCCATTCTTTTGATTCCTAGCCCCCAGCAGGGGCCACAGTGCAATGAGATCCCATAGAAGCCAAAACTGTGAAGGGGAGAACCCAAGTGAGGCTCAGATCCTAAGGCATTAGAACATATTAGAGATTTTGAGAAGTGAACTTTAAGAGTATCAACCAGTTTCTCAGACTGACCCTGGATAGTATATATGCAGGACAGATCTGCATAGCAGATCAAAGACTTTGAAATGGCACTGGAATCACAGTCAACAGAAGGCAAATTGAAACTTGTGGCCAGGACCAGGTCAATTGCTAAAATTGAAATTCTAACATCCTCCATAGAATTCAAACAAGACCCAGCATCCGTACTATAATACTGACAATGCACAGAACACAATTTAAAATTACTTGGTATGCAAAGAACCAGGAATATCTTAATTGGCTTGATACATATGTTGTCATTATCTAGCAAGGACTTCAAGGCAGGTTTTAAAAATAGTGTTTAGCAATCAACAATGAACATTCTTAAAATGCATGAGAGACTAGAAAGAAATAGAAAATAAATTTAGCAAAGAAATAGAATACATAAGAAAAAAAAACATGGAAATTTAAACTGAATGCAAAAACGACAAATTGATAACATACATATCTGGTTTAATAGCAGAAGGTAGTTGCAGAAGAAAAAAAATCATAACCTGGGGGAAGGCAAAATGTTCTCAGACATGACACCTGTGACTAGAACAAAACATCAAATTTTAAAAATGGGTAGGGGCACCTGGGTGGCTCAGTGGGTTAAAGCCTCTGCCTTCGGCTCAGGTCATGATCCCAGGGTCCTGGGATCAAGCCCTACATCGGGCTCTCTGCTCAGCAGGGAGCCTGCTTCCCCCTCTTTCTCTCTGCCTGTGTCTCTACTTACTTGTGATTTCTGCCTGTCAAATAAATGAATAAAATCTTTAAAAAAAAATGGGTAAATTTGGCCTGTTCAAAATTCACAGCCATCGCTCTGCAAAAAACACTGTTGAGCCTATCAAGAGTATAAAAAAAAATAAGCTGTACACTGGGACAAAATATCCATAAATCCCATATCTGGTAAAGGACTTGTATCAAGAATATATAAAGAACTCTCAAAATTCATCAATAAGAAAATGAACAATAGACTTTTTTTTAAAGGCAAGGGGCATATGACACCAACAGACATTTCCTCAGAGGATATGAGGATAGTAAATAGTATATGAAAAA
Source organism: Martes martes (assembly GCF_963455335.1). Classification (NCBI taxonomy): domain Eukaryota; kingdom Metazoa; phylum Chordata; class Mammalia; order Carnivora; family Mustelidae; genus Martes; species Martes martes. The sequence continues at coordinate 107,899,785 of NC_137890.1, read as the reverse complement.
CTGTTTAACATTATCAACTATTAGAAGAAAGTAAATAAAACCCAGTATGATATACCACTATAAACCTCTAACACTATAAATGCATTACACTGTCTAAAGTAAAAAAGTGTGTGTGTGTGTGTGTGTGTGTGTATACATACACCAAGGATGCAGAGCAACTAGAACTCTTAATATTTTGCTGGTTGGAGTGGAAAACATTATAGCTACTCCAGAAAATAGTTTGGCAGTTTCTTATAAACATACATATCATATGACTTAGAAATCCTACTCCTGACCATTTACTTTAGAAAAATGGACACCTGTTTACACAAAAGCCTATACGTGAATGTTTAGAGCAAAACTCTGTTCATTGTTTTTTAAGTTTTTTTTAAGGTTTTATTTATTTATTTGAGAGAGAGAGAATGAGAGGGAGAGAGAACATGAGAAGAGGGAGGGTTGGAGGGAGAAGCAGATTCCCTGCCAAGTAGGGAGCTCGATTGGGGGACTCGATCCCAATCCCACGACTCCAAGATCATGACCTGAGCTGAAGACAGTCGCTTAACCAGCTGAGCCTCCCAGGCATAATTGCCATAAACTGGAAATAGATCAAATGCCTTTCAATGGATAAATGATTTGTGGCAAGACCATGTAATTAAATTCTACTTAGTAATTAAATGTTATAAACTATTGATACACATAATATAGAATATTATAGCATAAGGCATTTTGCTGCATCGTAAGGGTCACTATCAAAAGGTCACATATTACATGATTCCTTTTTTCTATGACACTTTCACAAACTTATAGTGAAGGAGATCACACCACTGATTGCCAGTAACTAGGGATAGGGAGAAAGTATGACTTTCAAGAGATAACACAAAAGAATTTTTTGGAGTGAAGCAACTATTATATATCTTGATTTAGTGGTGGTTACATGAATCTACACATGTATTAAAATTCAAAGAACTGTACAGCAAAAATAATTTTTGTGTGATAATTTAAAAAACAAAAGTAAGAAAAAATCTAAAGCTATAACAGTTTAAGTAGTGATACATTTGAGAAATTTTTAGGCAAAAATTGCAAGATAGAGTTATGAGGTTCATGAAAGAAAGTAGGGAAAAGAAGGGATTTAGGATGACCTCCGCACTTCCGACTTAGCCGACTAAACACGAAGTTGTAACCCTATAATATGAAAGAGGAACAGTAGTAATTGAATTAACAACTTTGTGTAGTTGCCAACACCATTTTTACCTAAATCTATATATGTGTGTATTTTATTTGATGCACACAAGCATTTACACGCACTTACGTATATCTCTCTCCTTTTTCTATCTCTTTGTGCCTTCCCTTCTTCAAATGTACAGTAGAAATTCCATACTGTTCTTTTGGCCCATATTGACTTCCTCTTCCTCTGAGGTCATGTAATATCTCTTGTCTAATCAAGTATCTCAAAGTATTCAAAATCTAACTTGTATTATCAATTTCTTTTTCTGTGTTTACATCCTAAGTGGATTTTAAGATCCTGAGAATATGGATTTTATATCTTATATCAGACTGTGCTTATGTTAACCTTGCTTAAAATTCTTTACTGCTGGAATGATATGTCCCAAATGTGTTTGCATAGCAGACAAGGTCCTTGATAGTCTCACCACAAACCACCACACCTTATTTCAGCTTTTCTCACCAGTCAAAACATCTATCATGCTAAGATAGTGATCTCTTCTTTAAATTCCTATGATTTCTCATGGCTCTTTTCTTTGCCTGTAATGTTGCCTTTGTCTAGAATGTCTACTCCTTTCGTCCCTGGTAAACTTCTCTGCAAATTACATAGAATCTCTTCCCAGATAAAGGCATTGTTCCTTCCTCTGGCCTCTGTCTCATCTTGGCATGGCTGTGTATCATCTTAAACTATGCGTATGCTTTGTTTCTGTCTACTCTATCTCACTGCAGATTTTTTTTGATAGTAGAAACTGGTTTTTAACTCTTCTTTGAAGCTGTAGAACCTATTTTATTGCCATGTTAAAAAATAAAGATACAGAATAAATAGCTTTGAATAAAGAAATCAATGATTTTCTTCTAGAGCCTAGTAAAGTGTCATATTAAGTGCCTTAGTCAAAATCAGGTAATGGAAGACAATATAAAATATGCTAGAATGGTATCAAATATTTCATGAGGACATAGATTTGAAACCAGTTCAACCTCCTTAACAAATAATCTTAGTAGATTTGATTTCTTCTTGTAATAAAAAAAGTTATGTATGAAAACCATTTTATCTAGGAACTTTGGTAATTATGTATATTAATTCCTTTTGTAGGATGTTAAAAGAGGAAGCCTAGAGACAGATATGAATTAAGTTATTTAACTAGAGCTTTTCCAATTTTTTTATTTAGCAACAGACCACTGTAATAATAAAATCCTCCTTAGGACCCCAGTTTTGGGGGAGGCCAGGGGAAACAGGACATCAGGAATATCATCATTTTGCTCACATATGCACACATATACACATACAGTTTTGTACACCCTGGTGTTCCCTTAAGCAGTTCTGTAATACAAATTAGATTTTGAATACTTTGAGATAACTTGCATAGACAAGAGATGAAAAGTTATTCTTTTAAATGATAGAAAATAAAGAAAATCATATATAGGAAGGCAGCTGATAAAATAATTGTTAACTTTTGAATCAGAAAATGTAGTTTGATTACTTGGTTTTAATGTATTATATTTATAGGAACTTTTCAATTCACCTAGCTTTCTTAGCTTCACCTTTTAAGTCTTTTAAATGGAGATGGTCATGCCCACTAGTGTAGGCCCTGTCAAGCCTAAGTGTGAGAAAAAAGGTAAAGTAGTTTTTAAATTGTAGAAAATTTTACTAATATGAGGTATTATTTTTATTGTTATTAAGACTTAGACAATATGGCTTTCAATTATTTATATTTATATATAAATATAAATATATTAATATTTATATATTATTATATTTATATTATATTATATTATATTATATATTTATATATATAAATATATTTATATATATTTATATAATATTATATTTATATATAAATATAAATATAATATTATATAAATATATATATATTTATATTTATATTTATAATTTCGGTTTGTGAGTATTTGAAAACTATGACAAGAAGACATAATGGAAGTTGTACCTATTGGCAGCCAAGAGCAGCACTTATGTTCTTCCAAATCAAGAAGAAAATAGAGAGCACATATATAGTAAGTCATGGGATCATAATCTTGATTTGCCTAGATGAAGTAAGTGATTCTACCATTGGATTAGAAATATCCTAATCCACAAAGTGGGAAGGATGAAATAATTCTAACTTAGTGACATGACATTTATCTCCTGCTAAATAACAATCATAATTCTGAAGTTAGAAGCCACTTGTACAAAATACTGGACTTAAAATCATTTGTACATTTGAAAGTGTTTATATCTTCAAGGATAAATGCTTATACTTATGACAATTAGTCTTTATTATGATTCTACCATTACAAACCAGAAACCAAGTCAGGTGTTGTTTATTTGTTTGTTTGTTTTTACAAAGTAAAGTGTTGTATTTGCAGTCTTTTAAGTTTGAAGATACAAACATTTTAAAAATTTAGAAAAGAGAGAAAAGTAAAGATCATGGGAAACTACAGATCTTAAGAGCTAAAAAATAAATAATTCTACTAAACAATATAAAAGTCAAAATGGATTGCCTACTAATAAATGAAAAGAAATGCAGTAAGGAGTCTGAAGTCAATTTGTGATTTTTACCATGCCTTGGTGGTTACTGTACCCTGAGAAGCAATCTTTTTTTTCATTGTTAAAAGGCAGTATGGAATACAAAAAGACTTTCAAGGACAACAGGAAATAGCTGCAACACTGCTTTATATTTCCCCCAAAAAAAATCAAAAAGAAAAAAAAATCAGAACAACAACGAAAAATAAACCACTACAGTGACCTATCTGAAAAATGCTGGTCAAGGTTGGTAGTGTCTTTGACCCATTCATTTTCAGTAGGAAAGAATTGGTCTGAACAGAAAGATCACAGACAGTAAGAACATTCCCTTAATCATTTCAGAACATAGACTTTAGCTGAAAACTAGACAATGGAATTTTCCACAATAATTCATGAAAAAAAAAAAAGTCAAGGGCCTGATATAGGAATACAATTCCATACTTTCTCTTTCTCCTTAGATACAAGAGAAATGACCTACATGATTGAAGCACATTGCTGAAGAAGTTTATAATAAAATTGGTCATTGAGTAAACATCATCAAGGAAAGAGAAATGTGAATCTAGGTATGACACTATATCCAAATTTTATGGAATATATTTCATGATAAGCTTGGTGATAATAGGCTCATTTCACGGAGGAAAAATCAACAATTGTGGATTTCTGTACTTGTCAAGATAGGCACATGGACAGGATACTAAAAACATATAGAAGTGAAACTAGTAAATCTGAGTGGCTTGTCTAGTAGCTTGTCTAGGAAGCTTGTCTGCTTCACCAGAGCTGGATAACCTCTGAAGTGAGTTTTAAAGTGTGCATGAGAGTTTGTTAGCAGAAGAAGAGGTGAAATCACGATGGAGATTTGTAATGGGTCTAGAGAGCTACAAGTAGGGGACTTTGGATAGAACAATAGTAATCCAACAAAGATTAAAGAGGAGAGTACAAGTTCGGAAACAATTCTCCCTTAACCTTGCACATTTCTTCCCATCTAGGTATTAACAGATATGCTCAGATTTATCTGCATTCTTGTGTATTAAAGATAGAAAATGTTTCCCTCCAAAGACATGGCCAAATAGTAAAGATAAAGCTGTCTCCCTTTCCTTCCCTGAGAAGATCTGCTTACACTCCTGGGTAATAAATACAATATTGCTCTCCAGAGAAAGTGGTCAGATTTTGCTTACAGCTTCCTTATGAATTAGGGGTCTCCTGAACTCATTTCTTCATTTGTGACATAGATACTTGGGAGTGCAATATCTATCAAGACTATTGTCTACAGCACCCCCTATAAAGCTTGAGGGGAAAGAAGAGTTGAACAAAAAGCTATTGTAGCCTTCTCTTCTATGACTAATAATTTGTCTATATTTAGTTGAGCCCACTGTCTCCTTAGCAGCCCAAGCTGCAGAAGCATGGTGAGCCAAAGTAGCAGTTACTCTCATGATGCTAATTAGAAACTGCTTGACCATTTGACAGTGGTGAGGGTCAGGCAGGAGATAAGAAAGGTTGGATGAAAAGGGTGATGTATGTTAAACCTCATGCCAACAAGCCTCTTAAACAAAACCAAATCAAAGTCTGCTCCTACCCACAAATAAATATAGTTATGTAGAATGCTAAATTTAGATATAGGGTCTCCTTTGGCTTAAAAGATTATTAGCAAAAAAGAAGAATTTCATAATATCTTTATGTATACGTAACCTGTAGAACTACTAGGATTTGCCTGGAAAAGGGCTAATATTCTCAGATCCTTGTGGAAGAAGCTTGAATTTTACAATGACATTACTTTACAAACACACCGGGCAAGGACTTTGGGGTTTTTTAAAAAATATATTCCCTGGAGTTAAGAAAAGAACAAGATACTGCTCTGGTTTTATTATGTATTAATAAATCAATTCCACAGTTTTAAAATTTTACCATATAATGTGCCTATTCTGAAAGTGGATGTTGAATTTCTTGAATTGCTTTAAGTTATATTCAAGTCAGAGTATAAATTTTTCATATGAAACACATATAGAATGCATTGACAACCCAATATTGGTGAATAAGAGTTGTAGTGTGAGGTTATGATTGTCAGACTTTTATTTTGTTTTGTTTTATTTTGTTCTGTTCTATGGTGACTGGTTTTTATGTCAAACTGGAAGTTGTATAAACCCTGTGTCCAATTTACACCCCCCCAAAAAGTAAATCGGGACACACAGCTTTGTTGACAGGTTTGATTTTATCATCAGTGTGAAGGCATATTGGTTATTTATAATGCTGTTTGTGCAGTTTTGGTGCAATCATTGTTTAATCTTTAAATATTCTATGGATGTTTTCATAACAGAATAATATAAAACCCCTGCATTTAGGAGTTCATGATACTCCTTTTGCTCCCTATCTGAAATACAGGACATCCTCACTTAGATTTCTTATCTGTAATAGTCAATCTAAGGGAAATATTCAGCATAATGCAGGTGTGACACTATATCAGAAAATAAATGCATTGAGCATATAGTACATATATACAAATTCAGAATCTTGTCTGTTTTTCCGTGTAACCTATTTTGTCAGTATAAGCGCTGACTCAGTAGGATGTCTTCCTGTCTCATAAATCAATTTGTATCTTAAACAAGCAAGAGCTCTCAGAGTTACCATGTATGTGGATATTTGGTCCTTCTAAATCTAGATTTATAATACCTCATTTATCTGGAGCTCAGACTTCTAGTATCCTCTTCTTAAGCCTCAAACTGAATATATATGAAAATTTCATAACTACCACAGAACCACCGGTTATAAAACTATATCCCTATGGCACAGTTAATAAAGGTGAAGGAGATTTCAGAGACTATTAACATGACGGTTTTCTATTGCTGTTAAGGAAGCTAGATTCAAAAAGGTAAACATTTAAAGGTTCCCAGTTTATTGGTAACTGAGACAGTAGAAGAATCCAGGATTTCCAGAGGTCAACTCACTGCTTTTTTTGTTCAAAAGTGCACTTATGATCACCTCCTACCTTCTCAGATGCTTCAAATTAGATTACCCCATGCTAAAAATCTCCACTTGAATCACAGGGATTTGCCTGAGCCTAGTGTTCATGATGTTATGGTCATAGAAAAAGGATTAACATCTTACCCTTCTATTCACTCTCTGTAGGGTCTGTGAAGAAAGCAACTCACATTGGGGGCTCCTGGGTGGCTCAGTGGGTTAAGCCTCTGCCTTCGCCTCAGGTTATGATCTCAGGGTCCTGGGATCGAGCCCCGCATAGGGCTCTTTCCCTGCTCAGCGGGGAGCCTGCTTCCCCCTCTCTCTCTGCCTGCCTCTCTGCCTGCTTGTGATCTCTGTCAAATAAATACATAAAATCTTTAAAAAAAAAAAAGAAAGCAACTCACAGAACAGTAATCGAATGAGATATGAAGACAACTTTATTATTAGCTTTACTAGAGAAGGCTATCCTAATGTAGAGCTCTCTTACAAATCAGATTAGAGGACTTAAACCTTTAGTTTTATTTGGAACCTGCCACTGCCCCTGGAATGAAATTCTGGATGTGCTGCATGTTCGAACAAGCTGAAAGCAAAACTACACCTATGGGATCCTATGGAGGGAGTGAGGGCACTATTGCAGGAGGGAGAAGATGAAGTGAGAAAGAAGAAAACACAAAGTAGTTAGTAGTTCTTGTGTAGTTTACTAGACGATGATCACAGTTCTAAGTGTTGTATGGATATAGTCTCATTTAATAATTGCAACTCATTAAGGTAAGTCCCATTATTTTATATTTTGCAGATGATAAAAGTGTGGTAGAAAAGATTAAGTATTCTGTCAAAGATCACACAGCTGAGAAAGTTAAAATCACAGAGCCAGTGTTCTTAATTACTACATTTAGTTGCCTGTCTATCCACATTAATGTTGTATGTTTATGTGTATACATGTATGTACATAAATATATATAAATACATATACATTATACCTATATACTGAAAGATAGGGAGGGTGGGAGGTAAGAGAGAGGAGGGGGAGAGGAAGAGAGATTGATGGTGATGATGATGATGACTGGAAACAAATTAGATAATTAGCATGCTTTCAAAGTACAGCTTAAGAGATTTATCCATCTAGCTATATGAAAGAGAAGAGGAACAAATATTTAAAATATTTATTGATCACAACCGCTAGTAACAGGCGCCTGGGTGGCTCAGTCGGTTAAGCACCTGCCTTCAGCTCAAGTCTTGATCCCAGGGTCCTGGGATCTAGTCCCATATCGGGCTCTCTGCTCAGCGGGGAGCCTGCTCCTCCCTCTGCCTGCTCTGCCTGCTGTGCCCCCTGTTTGTGCTCCGTCTATGACAAATGAATAAATAAAATCTTTAATAAATAAAATAAAATATTTATTGATGATGGCCACTAGTAAACATGATCTAATCCATGTTGTGATCTGTGATCAATTATCCCATATTCCTTCCTCTTAGACACCAGTAAAGGGTTTCCAGGTGGAACTGATATCACTGTGCAGTAAAGAGAAAATTTGTTATCTGAGGAATACAGATGTGGGTTTGAAACCACTTCTGCAATTTTTGAAATTTATTAAGGTTTGCTGAGCCTCAGTTTGTTTACCTACACAGAGTACAGTTTTATAAAGTAATTTCTAATTTACTCCTATTTACTCCTCAGTGCCCTGTAGTTTTCACAACTCCCACTCATCTACTCCTGTAGCCATTGCCAATAGCACTACTACACTGAGAATGTTCTTGTGATTTCCTGACTGCATGAAACAGTTCCTTGCATTTTACTTTGCTCAAAGTCATGTACTCACTACTTGGTGGTAAACTCCATGTCTTCAGGTATCTCAGTTTAAGGAGCCTAAAACCAGACTCATCATCTTTGTTCTCCAACAGTGCTCTCTTTTCTTTGTTGCCTGCTTGAGTAGCATTACTTTTATGCCAGTTATTCAACCTGGAACTTTGAGAACCATACTATTGTCTTTCATTTCAGACCCATTCACAGTCATCTTTCATTGTTAGTTCCTTCCTTTTTTCTCTCCTTTGCTGCCACCATTATTTTTCCACTGTATTGATGCATTAGGTTAAATGCAGGCCCTCCTACTCTGGCATTTCCCCTGGTTTTTCTGATCCACAACTGCCAGTTTGATGCATATAAATGAAAATCTTATGTTATTACAGGGCCTAAAACCCTTCTATGACTTACCAGAGCTTTCCAGATAAAGCTTGAACTTTCTGGTTTACCACATGCTAGGATTTCTTCAACATTGGCACTATTGACATTTTGGGCCAGATCATTTTGGAAGAAGGGTACTGAAGTAGAGGAATGGGAACTGTCTTAGACGTCATGCGAAGTTTAGCAGCATCTCTAGTCTTCAGTAGATGCAGTTGCACACCCTGCCCATTGTGACAACTGAAATATGTGTCCTGACGTTGCCATATGTTTCCTGGGGACCAAATCTTTAGTGGTTGCAAACTTCTGGTGTACCTGACCTGGCTACTGCATTTCTACTTCCCTGCAAAAATACAACCATATTTTATAACTTCCCCTATCACAAACTCTTCATTCCAGTCATCCCAGCTACTTCCATTTTTATAAGCATAGCCTGCTTTTCCATGCCCCCAAGCTTTCCTATGACTCGGCTCATAGTGATCTTTTAGTTTAGAAAGTCTTTTCCTTCATCTAGGTAACTCCTACTTAAAAACTCAGCTCAACTTAAAAACTCAGCTCAGGTATTGCTTTGACTTTGGAAGTCTTTCCTCTCATTGATCTAGATGAATTCTGAAAATACATTTACCAAAGTACTTAAACTGTTTGTACTAAAACAAACAAACAAACACACTACTTTATGTCATACTGGATATTCTTGACAATAAACATCATATCTTACATGGTTCATACTCCCAATGCCATGCCGCAGATGACAACCTGATTGATGTTTGTTTTGTTTTTGTGAATAGAAAACACTTATGTAAAGCATCATGCTCTGTCATGAGGTTAATGTTAATTGCCTTTGTTTTTATGTGTTTCCTAAACCTCCTAATAGGTTTATTCATACTGGGTTAATAAAGAACAAGTAAGTCTTGGTTTTGGAGTTTTCAGATTTTGAAATTTTGGATAAGGTGTTGTAGACCTGTAGCTCACTTGTTAGCTGCATACGCTATCAATCCAGCAAGACTGGCTTTTCCGTAGTCATCGTTCAGCCTTGCTGCTTTCTCACACCAGCCTTCACATAGACTCTAACCTCTACATCTATACAGACCCTCAAAGGCCAACTCAATCCCAAGTGCTTCCATGAAGCCTTCTCTTGACATTCTAGTTTATGTCATCTTTCCCCCTATTATAAGAAAACTATTCCTTTTTGGCTTTTATCACAAAATTCTAAAAAATTTAATTCATTTCCCTTTCTGCCTAAATCAGAGGGAAAGTACTGTAAAAAGGACAAAGATCCATTAAAGACAATCAGCCTGGAAATTCAGAAAATCTGGGCAGCAAACATAGAACTATGCTATTCAGTAAAGTCTACAGCTCTTAATTTCTCAAGAGGTAAATGTCGAATAGTTGCTCTGTTTGGGAAATCATGGAAATATATAGTACATTGTAAAAGATTTCCAGCAAAAATTGTTAAAATACAGATTTAACCCTTAAAGGGACACTTAATAAACAAAAATAATTTTGCTTTTCTGCAGCTCTTTATTATCCTAGACTGCAAGAAAAAATAGATACCCATGAATGCTGGTTTGTTTTCCAAATGGTGTCTGTATAAAGCCAGTGTCTATTAAGGCTTCTTGTTGTACAGAATTTGGAAACCTATCTCATCAAATTGTGGTATTAACCCTGAAACTGCAATAATGGCGTTGCCTCTATAACCTCATTTGCAGGAGAAAGAGACCTTTAATATTCGATCTGTGAATTTAATGGCGTGATTGGTATTTTTAGAGCATTTTCTATGGAGCTGCAAGGTTACAAATATTCTATTTGTAAGAAGAGTTCTTTATAATTCAGTTTCCTATTCCCCATTTTGAATGGAGGTCTTTGTCTTTACAATAGATTGTTCACTGGGGAAGAGCAAAACACCATGCTGAATAAAAGATCTTATTCTGGAACTATATGTGTGAAATTTTTAAATGAAAGGAAACTTACTGTGCTATTTTACATTTGCCAAGGTTTTTGGATTATCAATAAGCACTTAGTAATTTCTTTCTATATAAACAAACCAGTACCTATGTTTTTGGTTATTGACATTATCTTTCTTTATTATTTAGACTTTTAAATATAAAAAAAAGTCCACAAAATCAGGCTTCACGCTTTTGTTTTGAATCAGTAATTCAGTAGCATTTACTACAAAGATTGAACAATAGCAAATGCGTAGAGCCTTTGTGAAAATTAAATGAGAAGCACAAATGATATCCAAAGGAAGCCTTTTTCCCTCCCCAACTTCTTAATCTAAAGTAAATATATTTTCATTTTTAGATCTCTTGCTAAAAATTATTTTAAAAATTGAGATATGTAAGGGAACTAGAAAGGAGACAGTTATTTGAGGAGTATCTGAAATAACATGAAAGAAGCAAAAAGTATTTACGTAACCACCACCTCCCCACCCCCACACAAAAACACACACACACAAAGAGGAAGAAAATAAAAAGGGAAAGAAGAAGAAGGAGAAGAAGGAGGAGGAGGAGGAAGGGGAGAAAAAAAAGGGGAAGAGGAGGAGGCGGAAGGGGAAGGGGAAGGAGAGGGAGAGGAAGGAGGAAGGAGGACAGTGAAGGAGGAAGGAGGAAGAGGAGGAGGAGACGAAGAAGACCAGTAAGTGTCTGCATGAGCACACTGAGTACACTTTGATAAGGGTTCTTTCTCTTTTTTTTTCTTTTTCCTTAAAATTTGGTATTTAAAGACAGAAATGCTTATTTTACATATTTATTTTATGATGAGTATCACTTGGTTGCTATTTCTGCTTATGTTATTGTTTGGGGGAGATTGTGCTTTTATTTTTATTTATTTATTTTGGGCTTGTGTTGCCTTGACATCTGTTTTTCCTGTCTCATCTGGACTCTGGGTTCGTAGAAGGGTTGGGAAGAAGTTAAGTAATGCTCCACTGGACCAGAAAATTAGTGATGAGTGAAATGTTAAGAGGTCTGGAGGTTTAGCCAAGTTGGGGTTAACATCTAGGAGTCTAGATGTTTATTGAGAGTGGTAAAAGACCTCTTGAGTCTACATAAATGACCTGTGAATTCAGTGGTGGAAGGCATTTTGACAAGGCTTTCAGGATTTCTTGCATTCAGAGAGAGCAGGAATCTTTGAGAAGACCCATCATGCCTTAGGTCAGAATACAAGGGTTTAGGAAACAAAAACATGAAAGGATGGAAAAAAAAATTAACCTCTTTACAGCACAAGAGTTGGGTTTTAAATTTAAAGATATTGTTTGCAAGTTTTCCATTTTTCTTTAAAATAGCTCATTTGTTTCATTGGATCATTAAAAGTAAAGATTTATTTTATACTTGGCTTTTGGATTTGAGAAATACATCAGGAGATTTATACTGGATTTTCTATTGCTATTTTTTTTTTTTTTTCCTTCCATGGGTGAGATTGAAGGCATTGTGGAACTACATAGAGTGTTAAGTTTTAAAGTGGAAAAGAAGATAAGCAAGAGAACACCTCAGAGTTTTCATCTGTGTCAAGGGTTCATGTTTTGTCCCAGCTAGTTTGCCTATCCCGGGAAGAAATAACTAAGCCAAAAGGGGTATTAGCAGTACTTGTAACAGCAGCAATTTTAATAATAACCTAAAAAAAAATATCATTGTTGTCGTTGTAGTTGCTGTTACTGTAATCTCCAGAATATCACACACTGTGCTAAGCATTTTATTTGTATTATCTTATTTAATCTTCTTTATAACCTGCTAAGGAAGGTATTATTGTCTTTGTTTGACAAGGAGTAAACATACATGAAAATTTTCTCAGGCTAAAAAATCAACTAATAAGGCTGGGATTGTAATGTAGGATATTGAGACCCTACAACACATGTTTTACCAGATGCACTATTTTGCAAAATCAGTAACTTGGAAGAGGAGGTGCCATAGGTTTTGAATATTTGAAATTAAATTCAAGACATCTGCAAATCTATATTTGTGACTCTAGGAATGACAGCATGAGAAGGAAAGATGTGGAATTGTGGTATAGAGGAGACATTTTAAATTAAGTGACATCTTTGGTGAAAATGCTTAGAATCTTTGATTTCTACCTCTTCTCCTATGCTTTTTATTTTTTATTTAAATTTAATTGTCCAACATATAGCACATCATTAGTTTCAGATGTAGTGTTTAATAATTCATCAGTTGCATATATACTCTTTAACAAGATGATATTTAAGGTATTGGGAAGTGTGCCATCTTTTAACTCAGCCTCATACCAAAGAGGGATATTCTTAATAGTTACAGGGATGGTCTGTATTGGTTCAAGAATCATCTTTCACAACTATTACATGATTGAGCACTACATCAAAAACTAATGATGTACTATATGTTGGCAAATCGAATTTAAAATAAATAAATAAATAAATAAATAAACAGGCAATTCTGTACTTTCTGCAATAGTTTCTTTTAAACTTTTTTAAAATTTGTGATCATTTAAAATGCTTAAATAAAAATATCAAAATATTGTGTTATACATCTGAAACTAATATAATGTTGTATGACAATTATGCCTCAATTAACAAAAATAGAATAAACTGCTTAAACACTCAAAAAAAAAAAATTCACCTTTCTACCTGCCTTTTCCCAGATTCCAAAAAGAGATGGGTGTAGTGTTTTCTTTGCCTTCAGGTTATCCCTTAAACAATTTGCATACTTAGGGAGCGGTTGGTGAAAACTGGGGCTCAGGTTCTGATGTTTATTATATATATATATATTTATATATATTATATATATTTATATATATGAAATATATTTATATATATAAATATATATATTTTATATATATTATTTTTTTGCTTCTCTTTATTTAACGTTTGTTATACTATGGGGAAGCACACCTCTAGCATGGTATTGCTGTACTATGCTATATTTGAAAAGATATTTTGCCCACTCATAAAGCTTATTGTTTTGTTTAAAGAAAAACATGTCTGTCTTCTCTTGCCCTTGATTGATAAAATTCAGGCTCAGGTTCAAAAGTAGATAGCTTCTAAGGAATATGATTTATGGTGTAAAAAAAATGTATTGGTTTACTTTCTAATAATAAGATTAATTTAAAACTTACCAAATTTCAGGCATGCCTGGGAGTCTCAGTTGTTAAGCATCTTCCTTAGACTGAGGTCATGATCCCGGATTCTGGGATTGAGCCCCACATCTAGCTTCCTGCTTAGTGGAAAGCCTACTTTTCCCTCTCCTACTCCCCCTGCTTGTATTCCCTCTCTCACTGTGTCTCTCTCTGTCAAATAAATAAATAAAATCTTAAAAAAAAAAAAAAAACTTAAAAAAAAAGAGAAACTTTCAAGCTTCAGTAATCAAGGCTCTTGTTGACAATGGAATTTCCACAAAAGGGAGCATTGCCTCCTGTGAGACTCTGAAATACTCTATAGAGAGGAGGTGAGACAATTTCCTTTACAAGACTAGAAACCAGAAGAACATATTGCTAGGACCAGTTGTGTGGCTTTGAACAAGTCTTTCCTCTCTCTCTCTCTTTATTTTTTATTTTTTTCTCACCATAGAACATACTACTCTTCCTTATAAAATATACTAGCTGTTTTTCCTACCATATGTCTAGATAATGGAGGTGAGATTGCTTTGTAAACTACAAAATTTAAAATATAAGTTTTTAGAATTTATTTTCATATTCTGAGACATACAAGTCCAATGGAGAAAAAAGTTACTGTTCACTTATCCACATCATTTATAGCTATAAAAAGATTAGGCTTTTAATTTTATTTTTATATTCCAGAACTCTTTCTTTGCACACTTCTTATAATAATTCAAAACTAACAGAAAAATCCCAGGTATGAGCAGCGACAAAGATCTAAATAAAATACTTGCCAAGATAACCTTCTAACCTGGAACGGATGTTTCATCATCGGTATTTTGAAAAAATAAGGGCTGTTTAGTGATTTATCAATCCACAGTATTTTCCAGATATATGAAGTCCTTTTCCATGAGCATATATATTGTACCTTATTATTGTGGTGGTTTCAAAAAGCTTTACAGGGAAACGAAGACATATAATCCTAATATTAAGGAGACCTAACACAAGCAAAAACTCTTCAGTATATAGAGGAAACTTGTAAAAACACATATTACTTCTGTAGCAGTTACTTAAAGCACAAGAGGTTATCTTATAGATACCCCCGAGTTCATATTTGTTATTTTTGTCTCCTGAGTTCTTGCTCAAAGAACCCAATTTTTTTAAACTAAATGATCACTCCTCTACTCTACGTTACTTTAAGTTCTCTAAGAAGGCAACACTAAGACAATATTAAACATTCAATTGATTTATAAGAGGGGAGGATACCAAAAATCAATGAGAACCTTCAGACTGCCATAACTTCTGACACCTGCGGTGAAAGAGAGAGTGGAGGAGAAAGGAATGGAACAGGAAGAGTTTCAGATTGTGGCATCATTTCAAGAAAGGTTAAGCTAAGCCAGTGGGGGTCCTTGAGCCAATGTCATCCATTGAAAGAGTCTCCTGTGTCCTAGGAATGGGACCACACTGGTCCTCTGCTCCTCCAGGGTGTCGGTAAATGTCCAGGATCAGCACATGTGAAGCATGGTCACAGCATAAATACGGTAGTAGGTGGATCCAAAGGGGTAATTTCTGGGGTTGTCAGGCAGTTATGATCCCCTCATTAAGAAGTCTGAGTGGTCCACTTTCATAGCTGTCACAAGTCTCAATTCACT
The DNA here is from genome assembly GCF_963455335.1 of Martes martes. Lineage (NCBI taxonomy): Eukaryota > Metazoa > Chordata > Mammalia > Carnivora > Mustelidae > Martes > Martes martes. Next base: position 107,884,226 of record NC_137890.1, on the reverse strand, counting down.
TATTTCTTGGGGATTTAATTTCACTTCCGGCTCCAAAGGGTGGACACATAGATTAGTTTTGGCCAATCAGAGCATTCTATTTCCAGCGGCCAGAGATGTTGGTTCAGAGATAGCCATGTGTGGTGCATATGAGAAACAATGAACTGTTTTTGGTATTGTTGAAGAGGAGCTTATATTCTGTATTAAGACAATCTAAACACTTAGCTGTAGAAAAATCTTTGATGGAGTACAACTAAATCAGTACAGCAAAGTCAGAACTATGAAATAGAGAGACTGAGCTCTGAGGACAATTTTTCAGTCCTTGAATAAAGCTGTACCTGATTTCTTGACTTTTTAGTTTTATGACCAATAAATTTATTCAATACTTCCTTTTACAGCTAAGTATTGCTGAAATGATTTGGGTGACTAGATGAGGACTGACTCTACAAAGGTTTCAACCAAGGATGTTGAAGTCCACAGCATTGGGACTGACTTATATGTTCTTTATCCACATATCTTAACACTGACCTGCCACACAATATTTTTTTATACCACATACTTTGCAGTTTAATAAAGATTTGTTTAATGCATTAACAGAGTTTTCACCAAAGAATGGTGTTTTAAGTAAAGAAATAGGGAACTCTGTAACAAAAACATTTTCTTTTGTCTCATAAACCCTCATGAAATGAAGCTCTTTCTGAGTGTTCTTAAACACAGTTCTGAGTCTAAGTCCTTAGAAAAACAGTGCAAAAGGCCCTTGTTATTCCTTATCTGTGTGAAATAAAGGTCTCATATATCATTCCATTGAATCATTTAACAATAAACAATGGAGGAGCAGATGTAGATAGAATTGTGTACTTTCTCTTTAATTTTAGTTGAAACAGCAAGCCCTGTAAGTAGAATGTCAAGAGAATGAAGAGCTACATCATAACTTTCGCAGTTGAAAGTAACAATACTGAACAGCCAGTTACTTGGTGACATCTCTCCTTAAAGCATCTTAATAAACTGCTAACGTACAACTGCCTGGGCAGATCCACACTGTAGGTTTCTGTAGGTCGTATACATCACTGATCATTGCCTACACTGGCTTCAAGGAGCAAGAGAGCCTAAATGAGGTAGGAGTGTCAACCCACAGTAGGTAGCATCATTGATTTTAAATCACACTTTTATTTTTTTCTTTCCTACATTCCACAAGATTGAGAATGGAGAATTTCAAGTTTTAATCAAAAACAGTCTCTAATAGTTTGTTTTTTTTTTGTTTTGTTTTGTTTTGTTGTCATCTGTAAAAATTTATAATTCTACATTTTGTTATTTTGTTTTTCTATACCGTCATGAAGAAAAGCGATTCTAGAACCAAACATCCATTTGTAAGAGTGATCACAATGAAGTCAAAAGTTTGGCATAATTATTACCAAACTAAATTAAAATGAATAGGCAGGCACAATTATGGCTACTTAGGAGGGCCTCATTTCGTTTGCTATGAAGATGGTTATAAAATCTCATGATGAGGGAGCCTGGGTGGCTCACTGGGTTAAAATCTCATTATGAGGGGCGCCTGGGTGGCTCAGTGGGTTAAAGCCTCTGCCTTCGGCTCAGGTCATAATCCCAGGGTCCTGGGATCGAGCCCCACATCTGGCTCTCTGCTCGGCAGAGAGCCTGCTTCCCCCTCTCTTTCTGCCTGCCTCTCTGCCTACTTGTGATCTCTCTCTCTCTCTGTCAAACAAATAAATAAAATCTTTAAAAAAAAATCTCATTATGAATTGCATAAAGTTTTGCTGAAGAAGTTTACCATTCAAGTTATGGTCCATAGTCTAGAAGCATTGGCATCATCTGAAAACTTATTAATATGACAGAATTTCAGACCCCATTCCAGACCTATGGAATCAAAATCTGTCTTGTCACAAAATCCGCAGGTAATTTGTATGCTCATTAAAGTTTGAAAAACACTGCTGTAGATCACAATATCATAGGATCAGGAAATATTATGTCACATTAAAGTTAAAAATCCAGTGGTTTAGGGGCGCCTGGGTGGCTCAGTGGGTTAAAGCCTCTGCCTTCGGCTCAGGTCATGATCCCAGGGTCCTGGGATCGAGCCCCGCATTGGGCTCTCTGCTCAGCGGGGAGCCTGCTTCCTCCTCTCTCTCTCTGCCCGCCTCTCTGCCTGCTTGTAATCTCTGTCTGTCAAATAAATAAATAAATAAAGTCTTTAAAAAAAAAATCCAGTGGTTTAGTATTTAGGTTTTCTAACCTATAATATCACTGGGACTTTGCATTCCAATTTTTCTTCTCCTTTTCTTGTAACCCAGCAAGACAGATTTGACTCATGTCTTACATGTTTCTGTATAAAATTGAAACAAGAAAAGTACTGCAGGTTCCAATTTGATACACAGTGACAGATTATGGATCAAGAAGACTACACTTGACAACTGTTTTATCTACCTGAATATGCATGCAACAATTTGGCTAATCCCCAAAGTCAATGTTGGTTATAGTTGATTGATAAAAATGTGGTTCCTTATTCAAGATCAAATTAATTTGTAAGAGTTTTATTTTACTTACTGAGCAGTTTCCATGCAGAATCCCAGTCTGACATTACAGATGTGCATGCACTTTCTAAACATATGAAACTAAATGTATAAACCTAAATGTACAAACCTCCTCTCTACTTCAGTGCATCTGATACATTGTATGAAGACACACACACACACACACACACACACACACACACACTCTCTTTCTCTCTCTCTCTCTCTTCTGGAAAATTTCAGTTTATTCAGATTTGCCTCCCATGACCTGAAATAATTTAAAATTACAAATGGTAATTGAAAATGTCCTGAAAGTACTTTTATACAAGAATAGAGAACAAAACTACTTTTTGGAGACTACATAATGTGCCTAATTTGACAATGTTGGTGGTTGAAGAATAAAGATACTTTAGGTTGATGAAAAACAATATAGGCTTTTAGTCTCAAGAATAGCCGTGTTTGTTTATTGTATTATAAAATTGTCAGTTTGCTCTACTAAAGTGCACAATATGGCCCTTAGATGTTAGAATTAAGAGCACTCTGTTGAAATATATGTCAGTATCATTTGATCTAGGGAAAGGCATAAAGGAAGTTTTTCATCTCTTTCAATATGAAGCCTTGTCTTATTAAGCAGAAGGAAACCTGAAAGTTTATTTCACTGAACTGTTTTTGCATTTGTAAAAAAGCTACAGCAATACTGAAAGCTTATCTCCCCCTGGGATTATAATGAATATCCATTTATTACAGTGACATAGTTTTTAAATAAATAAAAATACATGATCACCTTTTCCAGTTATAGTTCATAAGGTCTGAAAGAGGGAGCTTTTATCAACAGATTTTTAAATGAAGAATTTGTAAAAGTGGTCACCTAATCTCAACAAATAAAAATGGATGAGATTTAACAGTTGATTTACAATATTTTGGCAAGTACAAGATTTGTCCCTCAAAGGACCTCTTGATTGCTTAAACTAACCTTGGAAGTAGCATTCTTATTTCCATATGCAAACTTCTCAAACATTTCCTGTGCCTCTTCCAAATCTTAATCATGACCTCCATTTCTTGAATGTTGGATGAAAGATCCAGTATCTGCACCTTCTGAAAGAGCCATGAGAGAGAATAAAGGCTTCTGTTCCATATTCAAAGTGAAAAATTTTTTAAAAGAATTCTTCCTTCCTTTGCTGGCATCTCTCTACCACTTCCTATTTGTAGGAAGAAAGAAAGAAAGAACGAGAAACGGAAAGAAAGAGGAAGGAAGACAGGAAGGGAAAAAAAAACACCTCCATAGAGTTATTTAAGATTTGATTTCTTTATGAAAACGAACCCTAAATCATGTATATAAAAATGATTCTTCTTTACTTCATTCTAATATGCCGATTCTTATCCCTAATGCTTAAAATTTCTTATTGCTTTGTGTGTATTACTGTTCATAGTACATTTTTCTAACTTAATTGAGAACAAGCAATTAATTTATGAATTTTTGCATTAATATAATTCCTAGGACAGCCTCACACATTGCTGATTTAATTAATGTCTGTCAAGTGTTTCAGTAATAAAATGGGTGAATCCAGTTGATCAAAATAAATCCTATTTAGAAAATCCGGGTTTAGCCTGGCAAATATTAACAGTTAACTATGAGTGCTTTTTGATAGTCTGAGGTATCTACAGTGTGAGAATCACTCAGATTGATTAAAATGTTAAGTCTTAGCAGTTCAAGATATATGCCACAAAGAATGCCACTTGGCCTTCAAGATAATGCTGAGATTTCACCACCTAAAACATGAACATCACAGAAATTTTTACAACTATTAAATATTGTGTGAGGTTATTTTTCATAGTTTGTCTTCCCAAGTCTTTACAACAAACCTGCTCTGCAATTATTAATATCTCCATTTTTATAGAGAAAGATTTAAGTTATCTTGTCCAAGGTCAAGCTAGAATCATAATGGCCAGCTAGAATTCACACTCTGTTCTGACACCCAAGTACATCCTCTTTCCAATATACTATTCTACTTGGAAGATCATCTTCAAAAGAGACTGTTAGGGACTAAATCAAGCCCTCATTCTACCCTCTCCAACTCTACGTTAAAGCTCTAAGGCCTAAGAGACTGTTTTTAGAGACAGCACCTTTAAAGAGGCAATTAAGAAGGTCATAAAGCGAGGGTGTAATCCAATATGACTGATGTCCTTATAAGAAAAGGAAAAGACACCAAGGATGTGCATGCACATTTAAAAGGACAGGTGAGGACACAATGACTAAGAGGCCAAATGCAAGCAAGGAGGGATGCCTTAAGATAAACAAACCCGGCCTGGACCTTGACCTTGGCTTTCCAGCCTTCAGAACTCTGAGGAAAAAAACTTTTGTTGTTTAAGCCACCCAATCTATGGTATTTTGTTATGGTAGCCTTAGCAGTCTAATACAGAGATACTAGTAAAAATTAAAATCATGCAATAAAGGAACAATTCTTAGGTCTAGAGACTAGGAAATGATCCGGAGATACAATGTCTCCATGCTGTGTGCAGCAGCCTCATGCAGTCATTCAAAACCAGAGGTACATTGAATATTTACTACACCCCTGCCAAGTCACTACCAAATGCAGGCAGCAAGGCTTCTCAGACTCTAGATTTGGCATCTCTTTTCAATCTCTACAATGAGTCTGGTGATGGGTATTAAGGAGGGCACATTGCATGGAAAGCTGGTTGTTATATGAAAAAATGAATCATGGAACACTACATTAAAAAAAAAATCTCTATGATTCCCTTTTGTAGAACTACCTTTCAAGCTTATAGCTTAATAAACTTGGCATTATTGCACTTCGCCAAATATGAACACTGCCGATTCCTTAAAACCAAACTGCCCAGTACTTACTGTGAACTCTTGTTTTCCTAGGACTCTGATGAATTACAAATGACTAGTGTGGCAGACTCTGCTTTCTGAGGATATATTACAGTTTCCCAGTTACTCATTTTCCTTGTTTTCTCTGTATACCTCTTCTATGCCCAGAACATTTTTAAGGTTATGTGTGTCAATTTTTTCCTCACATCTGGGAGATTGGAAAGATATTTAATATGAATGACTGGTCAATCATTGTTTCTAACATGTAGTTCCCTTTCCTCCTTTTTGCCCTTGCCTCTTGATTTTTATGGGTGCTGCATTTTTAAATGATTTTATTTACATAATATTTCTTCAAAGGTGTTGCTCTCTTTCGAAGGAATGCAGTGGAAATGGAAAGAATATGGAGAACTCTGAGATAAAAAAATGTATTGCTTTCTTGTTTCAGCCTGACTAGTGGGATAAAAAGTTTCTCATGGTAATAATTCTGTTAAATGACAAGGCAATCAAGCCCTCAAACTTCATTTTTCATTTGAAAAGACAAACTTACAACTAGTATTGTGGGAGGCATGACATCTGTAATCACAGGAGCTTGACTTTAAAAGGAAAAGAATCTTATTAGGCTATCCAAGACAGAAGATTATTCTTGTCAAAATCATTAGCTCCCCATTAAGTTCAAATAGAATAAAGCCTTTCTTAAATTACTGGGAGATGATTCTCTTGTCAGAATCTGATCTGTCCAAATTCCCTGGGAGGAACAACAGTAATACAATGGAGTTTAAAGTTTGTTACCACTGAGCATTTGGGTTGAAAGTCTTTTTTTTTTTTTTTTTAATAAATCTTGGTCACAATTGGAAAAAATACAATAGCCAGAAAGTCTTGTAGATGCTAATGCAAAGATATAAAAGGAAGGCAGAGTAGCAGTTGGAGAATTTTCTGCAATTTGCAGCACTATCTTCAGAATTTTGTAATACCAGGTGTTCCCAGGGGCAACTAAAATAAAAAATTCTGAAAGGCCTTCTTGAGGATAAGTGTCAGGCCAGTGAATTTCATCTTTGATCAAATTTGAATGCCCATCAAGATCAAAGAGCTTTCCTCAGTTTATTAGACTATTTCCTTTTAGATGAAATAATTAGAAAAATGTTCTAGGGATTGGACTTATAGGGATTTGTAAATAGTAATAATGTTTGCATTAAATACATTGATGATTTACAGTAATTCTATAACTCATAATAACCCTGAGTTCTGTAAATAGTAATAATCCTAATTGTGAGACTACCACAAAAAGAGTAGTAATCTCTCTTATGACAATTTTTCACATTTGTCTAATTCAAAAAGGTTATATCTCTCATCAGATAAGTATCCAAGATAAGGCTAAATCTGTGTTCCTTTTATTCTAAATCCAGTGCCCTTTGTGAGGATACCATAATAGTTTCTATATGTTTATTTGGATATCATGAGACAGCTAACAGCCATTCCCCTCCCCTTCTTTTTTTCTTTCTTCTTCTCCTTCTCCCCATTTTTCTTTCGTCCCCTTCTCCTATATCAATTGATTGATTTCTTTTTAATCCCATATGTAATCTTTAAGTCTTAGGCTATTGGGGATAGGTCTAAATTTCAGAAAAATTCTTGTGAATCATTTTTTAAAATTTTTTAATAAACATATAATGTATGTTTAGCCCCAGGGGTACAGGTCTGTGAATCGCCAGGTTTACACATTTCACAGCACTCATCATAGCACACACCCTCCCCAATGTCCATATCCCCACCACCCTCTCCCGTCCCCCCTCCCACCAGCAACCCTCAGTCTTTTTTTTTTGAGATTGAGTCTTTTATGGTATGTCTCCCTCCCGATCCCATCTTCTTTCATTTTTTCTTTTCCTACCCTCCCACCCCACCATTGCATCTCCACTTCCTCATATCAGGGAGATCATATGATAGTTGTCTTTCTCCAATTGACTTATTTCGCTAAGCATAATACCCTCTAGTTCCATCCACATCATCGCAAATGGCAAGATTTCATTTCTTTTGATGGCTGCATAGTATTCCATTGTGTGTGTGTGTGTATGTGTGTGTATGTATATATATATATATATGATAGATATATATATATGTGATATATATATATAGTGGATATATATATATATATATATATATAGTGGATCATTTTTAAAAGCCTTGCTAAATCACAATTATTTGCTTCACAAGAAAAAGAAAGTCTCCTCGTTTTCTTTTAACTATACATCTGCTAGGGGACTCAATTCCCGCCCCCCCACAACTTAAGCAAAATGTAGTTGATTTGCAGTTTGATGAAAGGGTTGGTAACCATGAGATTATGTAGTTCCATTTATAAGAAAGAGAGAATTTATGCCTCTAGAGAGCTTCACAAAGAATGTTATATTCAAAAGACAAGAGTCTTAAAAGAAATCTCATTTGAAGAAAGACATATCAAGTAGCCTCTGGAAGGTCTTTAAAACTCACTGTCCCTAAAAGAAAAAAAAATAAATATATTATATATATATATATATATATATATATATATAAATCCATGGTACAGAATGTAGAAATGATTATAGTCACTATATAGCAGCTTTTATTCTAGATTTTTTTTAAATTTTTATTTATTTATTTGGCAGAGATCACAAGTAGGCAGAGAGACAGGCAGAGAGAGAGGAGGAAGCAGGCTCCCCGCTGAGCAGAGAGCCCGATGCAGGGCTCGATCCCAGGACCCCGGGACCATGACCTGAGCAGAAGGCAGAGGCCTTAACCCACTGAGCCACCCAGGCGCCCCTTTATTCTAGATTAAAGTAGAAGTCAAAACATAAGAATGCTGAGAAGAGGTAGCAGGTTTTTTTTTTCTTAATATTAACTCAAAAGACAACAAATAAATTATTAATGAGAAATCTAACGAGTAGGGAAATGTCCTAACAAAGTTAAAGGCAGAATTAATTTGGAAATGTTGCATGAAGACTTGCAGAGAAATTGGGGTGAGGGAAGTTGCAAAAAAAACACTGATATTTGAAGGAAAACAACAGGAGTGAAATCTGGAAAATAATATATTTTTTTAAAAAGCTGCGGAGACTAAATAAAAAGAGGTAAAGGCAGAAAGAATGCAGGGAAGAAATTGCACATATATTGTTATACAGAGATCAGTTCTTGGAGTTATTTTTATACATGTTGCTGCTTCCAACATAACCACCTACTTCCAGTGACCACTAAATGTTCTTACTGAGAATGATTTTTCCCTGAAGTGCCACCTTTGGAAGCTTGAACTGACAGTTAATTGAGTTCTGATGTTTTCTTATTCCAAAAATATTCAGAATCCAGGAAAGAGTAAAAGAGGGGCAAGAAAAATGTGTTTTTTGGCTCCTGGGCTTTGACCTAAATTCCCTCAGGCAGTATACACTGCTTATTTAAAAAAAAAAAAATAGAGCAAACTGTTCCTTGCTGATTCTGAAAACGTATCCATTCTATTTTACATCCTCCCCATCCCTGAAAGCTTTCAGTGTTCTTGTAATTTTAAATTACTCTTCTTTCAACTGTCTGTTCTTTTTATAAAATAGTGAGAAACTAAAAATTTCTAGGCAGCACGCAAGTGGCAAAACTCTAGTGTGTAACATTTTATAATCAAAGAAATAACCTGATCAAGGGGAAGAAACAGAGTAGACCAGTAAGTGATTCATTTATTATTACTATCCTAGGAAAATGGAAATACCTGCTGGTTAATCATAAAGAACAAGACAAGATAATCTCTTGAATTTTTTAGGTTAAATTGACATAACATTATATTAGTTTCAGGTATGCAACATAATGCTTTGACATATGTACATTACAAAACGATCACCACAATAAATCTAGTTAACATCTGTCACCAGTGATAGTTACTTTATTTTTTCTTGTGATGAGAATTTTTAAGATTCACTCTCTTAAAACTTTCAAATATACAGTACAATATTGTTGAATATAGTTACCTTGCTGTACATCACGACTCCAGGATGTATTTGTCTTATAACTGGAAGTTTTTACCTTGTGATTGCCTTCACCCATTTCTCCTACCCCATATCCCACCTCTTTCAAGCAACAATTAATTCTATCTACAAGGTTTTTTAAAAATAATTTTATTTTATTTGTTTAGATTCCAAATATAAATAATATCATAGAGTGTCTGTCTTTCTCTATATGACTTATTTTACTTAGCAAAACACCCTTAAGTTTTATCCAGTTGCTGCCAATGTCAAGATTTCCTTCTTTTGTTGCATATATATCAAATTTTCTTTATCCACTTACTCACCTATGGACTCTTGGGTTGTTTCCATATCATGGCTATTAGAAATAATGTTCAATGAAAATGGGGGTGGAGATGAAATGTCTTTATGAGTTAGTGTTTTCATTTCCTTCAGATGAATATCCAAAAGTGGAATTGCCCTGGCTAGGATGTCTAATACTATTTTGAATTAAAGTGCTACGAGTGAGCCTCCCTGTCTTGTTCCTGATCTTAGGGGAATAACTTTCAGTTTTTCATGTTGAGTATGCTGTTAGCTGTGGGCTTGCCATACATGGCCTGTATTACGTTGAGGTACCTTCCCTCTAAACCCACACTGATGAGAGTTTTTTTCTCATAAATGAATGTTGAAATTTTTCCAAATGATTCTTCTCCATCTATTGAGATTATCATATGATTTTTATCCTTCACCTTGTTAATGTACTGTATCACATTGATTGATTGATTGATCATACCCCAATCAGGGGGTATGACTTTTTCATTGTATTCTTGAATTCAATTTTCTGATATTTTGTTGAGAATTGCTACATCTATGTTCATCAGGGATATTGATTTCTTTTTCAAATAGTACAATCTATTTTAATCTATTTTAGCACTTAAACTGTGATGTATGTGTGTGCTTGCATGCACACATAAAGAGAAACATTTCTATATAGTTATCATCTACAGTAGAAATTTGTATAGAAAGCTAGTTTATTTTAATTTATTTCTTATGATACAATTATCTTCATAACCCTGAAAAAATAAGTAAACAAATTACATTCTCGGAAGGGAAATACTAATATAACTACTTAGCCTATACATCAACTTTGAAAAAAAATTCGGTTCACCTTATAACATTTTGATAAAACCACCAAGGTACCCAGTCTACCGATCCTCCTAAAGGATCTCCAGAAATTGTGAAATTATATAAAGGGAAGGGCACTGACCCTCTCAAGAGATTTGGTCCAAGATCTAGAATTTAGTTTGACAATACTCAAGATTAAGTTACACTAGAGAAAAGGGATGATAAAAAAGAAAAGTGTGTGTTTGTATCTTTGTGTGCTATAGAGGTACCAGAAATGGCAGTAGTGACAAATTAGTCAATACCTTTTATTTTGTATATGTAAATAAAGGCTTTCTCACTAGCCTACCTAGTGAGATGGATACATAAAGTGAGTAAAGCCCAGAATTTCTTTATGCAGTCAAAATGCTGGTAAGAAACAGGGGTCAGACACTGGAATACGTTTAAGAAAAGGATTGTGAGCTGGAAAGAGGGTGAGGTCTTGCCATACTTCTTAATAGAGGTCATATTTTCTATTAAGAGACTTTTCTATTAAGAGACCACAATGGAGAGGGCAAAATTCTGTTTTCATCCCCAAAGAAGTGAAAATGGAAGAATGAGAAAAAGACTGGTTGGTAATAAGATTTTATTCCAATTTTCTCTCTTTCTTTCTTCCTTTATCCTTCCTTCCCTCCCTTCCTCCCTTCTTTCCTTCCATCCTCCTTCCTTCCTCTCTTTCTTCCTTCTTCAAACATCAAACTTTTCAGTGTCTTTCATACAATCATGAGCATCAGCGTTTTTCATGAATCTTCCATATTTCTCTTTCTAATTTATATTGGTTTATTTTGCTTAAGGCATATTAACAAAGCATGATAACGACCTCTTGCCGTGAAGTTTATGTCTTTCATTGTTCAGTTGTATGTTTGTGTGTATGCATCTACGTGAAAGAGGGACAGAGACTTATCTAGCAGTTTCTTATGTTCATTTTTAATTGTTTATGTTATGATCTCCAAGTGCCACTTGCCAGAATTTTGTCTCTGCAACCATTATATAAAAGGCTTAGTAAATGGAGGTGAAGGCTCACTATGTGCTAGATATTGTGCTAAATGTTTTAAACAGATGATTAGAATTAATCCTTACAATAATCCTATTAAGAATATACTAATACTATCTTTATTTTACAAGTGAGCAAAATGGGTCACAGAAAAGTCGGGTACTTTGTATAAGATCAGTTCTAATAAAGCTACTCAAATGAAGGACTGTATTTAATGACAGAGCTCAGTATCTTGGCTACAGTTGGTAAAATAAGAAATGAGGGGAGCCTGGGTGGCTCAGTGGGTTGAGGCCTCTGCCTTCGGCTCAGGTCATGATCCTGGGGTCCTGGGATCAAGCCCCACATCGGGCTCTCTGCTCAGCAGGGAGCCTGCTTCCTCCTCTCTCTCTGCCTGCCTCTCTGCCTACTTGTGCTCTCTGTCTGTCAAATAAATAAATAAAATCTTTAAAATAAGAAATGAAACTGCAGTAAAATGTCTGTATTTTATGTCATGAGTCTCATTTCTTCTGTACATTTGTAGAGGCTGTTGCAAACTGAGATTACATGGACTGTCTTGTCTACCTAGTACACCTAATATTCCTCCTCAAGTTTCCATTACCTCCTTTTGAAAGGGTGCTCCCTGTACCCACCACATCTAGTTCTACCTCTTCTTCAGCTTTGGTAAGAGAAGATAGCAAATGATTAAAATCAAAGCAATCAGAATCTTTTTTTGTGGAATTTTAAAAAGTAGAACAAAGAGTAATGATTGATATCCATATTTCCTGATGTTTAGAGGAAGCTAATCTATAGTTGAAGATAAACAATCCAAGCTAGAGGCAATGAAAATGGACGGAAAATGATGACAGTGTTTTACATGTGATTGTAGCCAATATGTTAAAATTTGGCAGAAATAATATCATGTGACAGAGAATAAATTCTCAGTTGAGAGTTGGATGACTTGGATTTGAATTTCTGTTCTTACATCTTTTTAGTTTTGATCATCACTGTTTGATATCTTAAAATGGTAATAGGAATTTTAGAATCTCATATTGTCTTTAGGGAAAGTTAAATTATATAACTTGAGAAAGTTCCCAGCACATATTATATAATCAATAAAATTATTATCTTAGATTCATTTGTGTGAACATGACTATTTGATAACAGGTTGATGCACAGATCTATGTGAAGGAAAAATATGCTGAGATGGTAATTTTTTAAATGCTTTTATCTTTAATTTTTTTTTAATTTTTAAAATTCTTACATTTTTTTAAAAAGCAACAACAATTTGATGCCTTCTATTTTGAATGTTTTAGAAGTTCTGTCGTATAGTTGAAGGATACTCAATAAATCAGAAATTTATCAACTTTTTTGGCCAATTTTTTTTTTAATTTGTATAATATCAACAGAACATGTTAAACCAATTAAGTGGTTTTCAGGCTCAGTAAAATATATTTTGATGTTGGTAATAAAAAGTGTTGGATGATCATATGGACATTTTAAGAAATACAAAATTACTGAATTAATTGAAAAATGAATGTCTCTGTGTGTGTGTGTGTGTGTGTGTGTGTGTGTGTGTATTCATGCCTGTTAGCCCAGATAAAGGAACTGGCTGGCTGGTGGAACTGAAGAATGAAGATACATATATGGCTTTCTGGATAACTCTTATTATCAGTTAGAAATTAGTTTGCTTGCAAGAAAAACTGTTTAAAGCATAAAAGAGAATTTTTTTACTTACATCATGGAAAATCCAGAGGTGTGTTTGGACTCAAAAGATGTCACCAAGGCCCAATTTATCTCCAAAGTTTCCTACCATATCAACTTTATTCTCCTTCTCAATAGCGCATAGTTCATCTTGGGTTCAAGTGCTCTTTGCAGGGGTCTGCATTTGCACCTCACTGAGAGTCACACAGAAAGCCCATGTTCCAGAAGGAGAAGGTTTCACTAGGTAAAAAGTTATCAAATAATAAACAATATATTCTAGGGATCCCAAACTGCCAAATGTCCATTTGAGTCATTCACTTTTAAAAAGATATATCTATAATTATTATGTGGGAATCAAGGTGCATATAGAACATGTCTAAGTTTGTTGGTCCTTGGCAAACATCTGTTGGTGGAATTTTGATTACCAGTTAAAGACCATTTACTTCATTCTTAGTATTCATTATATGTCAGTCTCTTCCTAGTCATTCTTCAATTAAAACATGTGGTAAAAATTCAGTTATGGATTGCAATTATTTCCTTAATTAATAAAGTAGCAGTTTCCCAGGTACGATTAAAGCCATTTTATCTGGTGTTTAAATCATATATAACAGGAATCATCTAATACAATCAATCCAAATAGATTTGACATTGATGCATGATCCAGTTATTTAACTTTATAGATTTTGGTTTAGTTATAAAGGCTTTGAAGAAGAATAGGTAGAAATGAAACAAATGACATAAGTCAAGATGAGATATTAAAAGGAAAAGAGACTTGTAACAAGAGAGCTGTTTTCAACATATGTTATATGTTTCCAGCATAATTAATAAACACTATTCATGTTCTGTGACCAAAGTGAGCAGTTAGAAAAAGAAGTGTTACCATTCTAAAAGAGATTAATTATATAATCTGCAGAGCAAGGATAATTTGGGGGGTAGACTTGAGGAAATAAAATATTTTGAGTAACCTGATTTTTCACACTTCACAAGTTCTAATTGCATTTCTATTTATGAATAAATTAAGTTTCCTTTTGAGTTAATATAGCTAATTTTTTGGCATTGCTGTTATTTCTATGTATTTATTACATAACAAATACAGGGTGACAGAGCTGAAATTTTCTCTTCTACCTGTGAAAGAATGTGAGACTTAAATTTTTCTAGGCGTTAACTCACACCTTTATCTTCAAGCTGTTTTTTTTTTTTTTTTTTTTTCAGAAATGTCCTATTGCTTATTTTTGTTTTATTGGTATGAATGATTTAGGGAGTTTGTTTTATCCTTGTTGTAGCTACTTTTTCCTCTTTATATTCAGCCAAGAGAATTAGCATAGACAGACTAACCTTTAAAAATATATCAGACTCCAAGCAAGTAACAATGTTTTTTTTGTTGTTGTTTGTGGTTTTTTTTTTTTTTTTTTTTTTCCTAGAAAGGGTCTGTTCTCTTAGGCCACTGATTTATTACTTTGCCAGAGGCTTAATGGTTAGGCCACTGAGTTGTGTGGGAGGTCTATGAAAATGCTGCAAGCTGCTCACCTGTCTGCAAAACGCGAAGCACATTGAAATAATCAAGCATCCATGTCAATGTATGTATGTGATGGATAACCAATGATAATCTCCTGAGGCAACAGAACTGTTCAAGAAGTGAACTAATATAGACCCAAATTGGCCACTGTTTTCTGGCAGTGGCAAGTCATTCAATTTCTGTAGGTCTCAGCCTTTCTATTTGGAAAATGAGAATAATAAAGTATGCCTCATAGGGACATTATACGCACTTGGAAACACAGTGAGACACTCTATATACTATAGAATAGAATTAGATTTAAACTAGTTTGCCTTATTGGGATATTTTCTAGAGATTGTTTGGAAGGTAGAGTTGGTTTCCCACACTGGGCCTTCACAGGGTGATATTACAGTATCTTTTTTTTTTCTAAAGATTTTACTTATTTATTTGACACACAGAGAGAGATCACAAGTAGGCAGAGAGGCAGGCAGAGAGAGGGGGAAGCAGGCTCCCCGCTGAGCAGAGAGCCCGATGTGGGGCTCGATCCCAGGACCCTGAGATTGTGACCTGAGCCAACGGCAGAGGCTGAACCTACTGAGTCACCCAGGCATCCCTGATATTACAGTATCTTGACATCAATATGGCTGTGGATCAGTCTTCAAGTTCATAATCACATGAGTTTGATTCTATTACTGTAACAATAACTTGCTAAGAGTTCAGCATCTAAAACTGGAGATCAGTTCATGATTTATAAAGAATATATATTTTCAGTGTTCATAATAATCATATATCTCTGGCATCCCCTGCCTAATGTTTGAGCCCTGGGAAGTCAAATAAGTGAAAATAAAGTCACCCTAGTGAATATGGACTAATAAATGAGGTAGATGGAAAATTCTGATGGATAGTTTTTTTTTTGTTTTTTTTTTTTTTTTGAGCCTGTGTTAAAAAAAAAAAAACAAAAAAACAAAAAAACCTTTACACAATATCGATCTCTCATTTATACCAATGACATCCAGAGACTTCTTTCACTTGGAGAAAAATAAACATGGGCAAATTCTTACTCTGACTCATTTTTATTAAAGCATCCTTAATCCAGTAGAATCCAGTAAAATAATCTTTTTTCAGGCATCATACATTACTATTGATTAGTTTCAATTTACTTACTTATAATTCCATTTTGTACCATGAATGATTCCAGAGAAGTATTTTCTTATATTCAGATCAGGCTCTTAGCCCAAAATGTAACCTCAGTTAACTAAAAGTCAAAAGAAAGACATTAAAATTTTTATGAATATGCTCAAATTACCTGGGGATTCTCTCAGTCTTAGGGCTTCCATACTCCAAAGCCATGGTGCCCAACATAATTACCTGTTTTTAATACTGTCAAAATCTTGGGCCCACAAACTAAACATTCTGATTAATCCATATGAGTATTAGTATTTCTATTTTCATTTTACAAATTAGATAACACACAGGGATGTTAGATTGATTAGTTATAGAATGAGGTTTTGGGGTTTTATTTTTCAGGTAAGATTTAAAAATAGGATTCATTCTGTTCTGAGATATTGTACATATAATCATTGCCAGGAGAGAGGAAGATGGATGGCATTTCAATGACCTATGATTCTGCAACTGTTTAATTGACTAAATTCATAACTAAATGGAAATTTTGCTCTGGCCACAGAAGGGGTTATCTAAATTACAAAACTATGTAAAAGTGAATACGATCATTAAATTTCAAGTACCCTTCTTTTAGAGAGGGTCACACATTTAAAATAGTAGTATGATATTTCCTAACATATTTATAACTAAATATTCTGTAGTAAGGACAATATGTATTCTATTATTATGACAGTTAATAATATTAATCACTTATTTTTTCTTTAAGATTTTACACATTTATTTGAGAGAGAGAGTGAAAGCAAGAGATATCACAGAGGGAAAGGGAGAAGCAGACTCACTGCTGAGTGGTCTCAATCCCAGGACCCCGGGATCATGACCTGAGCTGAAGGCAGTCGCTTAACTGACTGAGCCACCCAGGTGCCCCAATCACTTCTTAATATGTATTCTTTGTGATAGCCTTATTAGATGCTCTAATGTTATTAAAAAATTACAGATAGTGAAATTAAAACCTGAGAGATTAGATGGCTTTCCCAGAGTTAAAATACACATTTGCTGGGGGGGGCATATCACACTATCAAATGTAATGCAATCTTCTCTGACCATTGCACTTCAAGAATTATTTAACCTCCTACCCAGAGATAGCCAAGCTGTGCAGGTTGAGGACAAAATTCTCCAGAAGACCACCCTTATTTCTAACACTGTGTACAACCTTGGGGGAGTTCCCAAGACCTACCTTCACTTTGATAATTTACAATAAGAACTCACAGAACTTATTGAAAACTATTATACCCACAGTTACAGTGTATTATAGGGAAAGGCTTTAGATTAAAATCAGGAAAAAGAAGAAAACACAGAGTAGAGGCTAGGAGGATTCTTATTGTCACACTCTGTCATCACACTGATCCCACCCCTCTACCCCGAGCCATCACCATGTAACAACAGAGTATTGTCAACCAGGGAAGCTCACCTGAACTTCAGTGTCCATAATTTGTATTTGGGTCTTCATTACAAAGTTCTGACTGATTGCTCACATGATCGAACTCAACCTCCAGGTCAACTAATAACAGAGAACTCCAGAACTCCACCCTAAATTACATTGTCTAACCTGGAGAGGCCAGCCCTTACCCTAAACAGACACTCTTATCAGGTATGGCATTGAGTTCCTCCCAGAAGTCAAGGGCAAAGGCGAGACTTTCTTTGAAGAAGGCCAAATAATTTTTTGATACATACCTCCAAATGCTCTATACAGGCATTTATTTCCATTTATTTAATCAAAAACTATTCATTTAGTCTCTACTCTATGACAGACACTTTGCTGGATGCTGAAAATCAGTGAATAAAAGAGATAAGGTCCTTGCTCCTGAAAAAATTTTGTAAGAGCAAATATTAACATTTAATCACAGAAATCATCATATAATTAACACCACTGATAAAATGGATTAAGGAAAGTAGAGTATTTTATGAGTAAAAAAGGTCAAGATCTAATATAGATGCAAGACGCAAGGAAAGTCTTATTGAGAAAGAGACATGAAATCAGCCTGCATTAGTTGAATCAAAATCAGATTTAGTCATGTTGACCATAGACTATTTTCAGATTATACTTAATACTTAACTTTAATATCTTTCTTAAAATAATAATAATAATAATAATAATTGTTTCTGGTTCAACCCTGAAACCAAAACTTATAATGCACATCAACACACATACTTAATATGCTATTTCATATATATCATGGGAATTCTGTAAACAATCATATATTGAACAGCTATCAAAATCGCTATTCTAGGCATTGAGTAGATAACCAGCAGTGAACAAAATACAACAAAACCTTGTTCTTAAGTAGCTGCATTCTAGTGATTTAAATAACTGAGTTTGAACTCTGAAGGTAGTTAAGGTAGTTATGGTACTTAGAATGTTAGATCCTGGATTAGGTTGCCTATTTAATACCACAAACTACCTGTGTGATTTAAGTAAGTCAATTTCTCTATGCCTGGATTTCTTTATATGTAAAATGTGAATAATGAAAACTCTTATCTTTTACAGTTGTGAAGACTGTAATTTCACAACTTAAATAAGAACTTTGACTTGCACATAGAAAATGCTCAATAAATGTTGCTATTATTGTTTTTAGAGAAAACGCATGATTTGTTGCAAAAGTTACTGCAAATGGGTGAAGGGGAGTGAGAGAGACTGGCATCCAGTTATGGCATGAATATGTCATAGGAGTAAAAAGCACAGGATAGAAAAATAGTCAATGATATTATAATATTGTTAATTGATGACAGATGGTAGTTACACTTCTGGTAAGCATAATATGATATTTAAACTTGTCCAGTCACTATGTTGTACACCTGAAACTAATATAACATTGTGTGTTAACTACACTCTAAATTTTTTCTTAAAGAACCTATGGGAAAAAAAAAAAAGAAAGAAAAGCTATAGTGTAAATTGGTCCACTATTATTTAAATATAGAATGCAGTTTGATATAGACTTTGTTCTTCAGTAGCTTCTAGAACAGCTGTGATATAATTTACATTTCTTGTCCTGTGTTTCCTCATTAGAGTAGGATAGCTTATCACTAGAGTCTTTTCAGTGTATATTCAATTTTATATCTTTAAAATGATCCATGATATTTATGACATTAGGTGAGCTCCTAAAGGAAAAGTCATTCTTGTTTGTATTTAACTTTGAGGAAAACCTAGTGCAGAAAAATGACTACCTTATACTTGCTTTCATTATCTTTATTGAAAGCTTAAAATTATTCCCTAGCCACAATTCCCATGTCTATTATGACAGTTAACTTCCTTGTCTAACTTCCTTGTCTAAGGAAAATCAACCAAGAGCACAGCCTCAGATAATGAGATCTCATGGAGAAAGACAATTCATTAAGGTGCTACCAGAAAGCTATAGTTTGAAAAAAGTCTTGTGAAGTCAGTACCAGAAAACAGAGCTTGGCGGAAGTTAGTGGCCAGGTGCCCTACTGTTTTTTTTGTTGTTGCTTTTTTCCTTCCCTCATAGTAAAATTTGGGGGTAGTTGGTTGGCAGTTCCCTCTTGACAGGAGGTGACTCAAAAAAAAAAAAAAAAAGACATCTAGAAATCGCTCTCCTATAAAGATAAAGTAAAAGCTAATTTACTACTGTCCTATGGAATGTCATGCTTCACTTCAACAGATGAAGGTAGAGTTAAGTGATCAGAGAAATCAAATGCTAAGGAGATGTCAGGGAGACAGTAAGCAATTGCCCTATGGACTGCTACTGATTCCAATAAAATTAGTTCAGACCAGTGACAGATTTTTTTTTTTTTTTCCTTTCCTAAATTGTGAGAGGAGTTAAAACCCAAGCCAAATTTTAGATTGCCTATGCAAACTAAAGACTTGTCGTTTACAAGACAAATGACAAAATAGGGTACAAACAAAGCAATGAAACAAAACAAACTTTTCTCTTCTGGAAGCAAAAAAGTGAGCATTTTTGGATTTGCTTAAAATCTTAGAGACATACTAATCTGAAATGAGATGAAACAGGAATTACATCCACGATAATTTAAGGCAACATCACCAAAGTAGGATGCTGGAAAATGCATCAGTTGAAATATATAATAAACATCAATTATGAAATTAGAAGATTTGAGAACCCTAGGAAGAATATAATTTGTTATTATCACAATGTCATAACGTAAAAATATTGAACAAAGATTCTAACAAGGAATACTAATTAAACATTTTGAACAATATAAGATTACTAAAGCCATTAGAAAACTGAGAAAAACTCTTAAAAGGAATTTATTAAAAAAATTTTTTTTTACATAAATAAGAAGTAAATAACAATACTTATTGGCCAAATTTATTTAACGAGTACACTTAATTTAAAAAATCATCTCACTAAGAACAAAGAAAAATTTAAAAATAAAGATCTTGTTTAATTATAATTATATTTCTGGGAAATATTGCTGTGCATCTTCCTTCTGGAAAATCAAATTTTGTTTTAGATTTCATAGGAACTTAGTTAATTTGTTTTATGATAAGCTCTATTATAAATTTAAAACATTTTATTATGTGCTTGTTTAAAACTTTTTGATTTTCCTTAAGGCAGACTATGTCTGTTAATACAAAATCAGAGTAAAATTTTCACAACTCTTAAATGTTGGAATCAGAATTCTATAATTATTTCATATGTATTGCATTCTTTTTTGTATAATCTCAAAGTATGATCTCAAATCAATGATTAGTCATAGGTCAAGAAACTCATTTTTTTGAGTTGTGTGTTTTCTCCCTTTTACTGAAAATGCATTCTGGAGTCTAGGTGTATTTAAATAATAAAGAAATTTAAACTAGAAAAAATAAAAGATCATGTTAGAAAAGAAAATCATGTAGTGATTCTTGGTGTCAATAATTTAAATTTATAAAAGTAACTGCCAGCTTCCTTTTCATTTTCATTGAGCAGCACTGTTTCAGCATCTGCATGGTCACTATTCCCTGCACTCTGCCAGCTCTGCAAAAGCTGTGCTTTCTTCTCTAGAAGATCTCTGATTCTTGCAACAGCCCTTCTAGACAGGCACTGTTACCCATTTCACAGATGAACGCAGGAATCGAGAGCCCCAAGAGAACAAATGACTTGCCTAAAACCACATAATTATTCCGTGGTAAAGCCAGAGAAATGACATGTTTTTGGTCCAAAGTAAAAAAATCTGTAAGATACCAGATGTACTTTTTTTTTTTAAAGATTTTATTTATTTATTCGACAGAGAGCCATCACAAATAGGCAGAGAGGCAGGCAGAGAGAGGGGAGGAAGCAGGCTCCCTGCTGAGCAGAGAGCCCGATGTGGGGCTCGATCCCAGGACCCTGGGATCATGACCTGAGCCGAAGGCAGAGGCTTTAACCCACTGAGCCACCCAGGCACCCCCAGATGTACTTGTGTCACATCAGCCTACTTGCTATTTTTCTGAATTGTCATTCTTCCTCTCTGCTGTGAATTTACCCATTTCTTCTTTCTGGACACATTTCTTCATACCAGAAAGTCTCACATACCAGAAAGTCCCTCTTCTTCATCTGATATCTTCTCACCATTTAAAATTCTGCTTTAGGGGGCGCCTGGGTGGCTCAGTGGGTTAAGGCCTCTGCCTTGGGCTCGGGTCATGATCCCAGGGTCCTGGGATCGAGTCCCACATCGGGCTCTCTGCTCACTGGAGAGCCTGCTTTCTCCTCTCTCTCTGCCTGCCTCTCTGCCTACTTGTGATCTCTCTCTGTCAAATAAATAAATAAAATCTTTAAAAAAAAATAAAATAAAATAAAATAAAATTCTGCTTTAGAGGTACCTTTAAAAATTGACTTTAATTTTTAGAATACTGTGGTAATATAGTCACCAGAGCACCCACGGAAGTAATGATATATTATTGTTATTAGAGTCCATGGTTCATTAAGATTACCTTAGTTTTTACCCAGTGTTCTTTATCTGTTCAGGATCCCACCCAGGATTCTGCACTGTGCTTTGTTGTCATGTCTACTCAGGCATCTCTTGACTGTGGCAGTTTCTCAGCCTTTGATGATTTTGACAGTTTTAAGGAATACTGATCACGTTTTGTAGGATATCTTAGTACTGACTTCCTCATGATAATTCTGGAGTTATAGGTTATTGGTAGGAAGACCACAGAGGGAAAGTGCCATTTCACCACATCATATCAAAGGTCCATACTATCAACACGATTTATGAGTATTGATGTTGATTTTGATTATTTGGCCCTTCAGTAAAGTTATTGTTTTGATTCCCTTTGCATCCTGCACTCTTCGGAGTTATAGGTTTTCTCTTTATCCCCAAGAACTTTTATTATCATTTAGTGAGGAGGTGGGCCATTGTGCTGAACTACTGTTGGACAGAGGGAGGGCTGATTATCTCTATACTCTAAGCACCTATCACACAGTGCAGTGTATAAGAAACACACAAGTAAACATTTGTTGAATAAAGAGATATTTTGTAATAAGTTAACATTTTTAATTCAAAATAAGCTTTGAATTAAATCCAATATAGCATAATGAACAGTATCTTGAAATAGATTTTGCCATAAAATTGAGATAGAGCCTTCAATGTGACTTTAGTTTCCACATCTTTACAACAGTTAGAGAACATTGATAGAAGACAGACTGTTAATATTTTTAAGCAGGGGATGACTTACAAAAAAACAAAAAACAAAAAAAACAACACATGGAAACTCACGATATAAAACAGGAAAAATTGGGTAACTGTTCATGTCAAAGTGAAAGTACATTTTCATAAAGATTAAAAGCTCTAGAAGAATTTTATGAAATTACATCTTTGAAATACACTCTGAAATGAGTTTTTCTGTAGAGTAGAAATTTTATCTAATGTTGCTATCTGAGGCAAGAAATATCTCATCTAAATGTCCTGTGTAATCCTATTAGGAGAGTTTCTTGATTTTTGCATTTCTATTTTGATTCCAAAATTAACTTTAAGGGCTGTTTGTTTGTTTGTTTGTTTTCCTCTCAGAAATAAGAATGGTAATATTGCCTTTGAGATAAGGGGTCTTAAAGAGAGAAATGGTTTACCTTATACTCAGGAACTGAGATAAAGTTCCTCGGAGGTTTTTCTGTTTCACTTGGCTTGAAAACATGGCATTTTTGCGTTTGTTAGAAGGCAGGCTCATTGTGAAGACAATATTTGGAATTATTTTTTTGTGGGCTTGGAAATTAATCACCTGCTACACAGTAAAACTCTCTTTAACTTGCAGTCCTTATTCATTCTCAAAATGAAAATTAAAAATCTCCATGTGTCGTAAATCTGAGGAAACTAGCTCTATTTTTTTGAGTTGTTTGTCTGTTTGTTTGTTTCTATTCGTCCACAGATACCTGTTTAATATTTGCAGGTCCAAATATTTCAAATTAAATCTTAGAGTGTGGACCATACCATAGCTGAAAACAAATGAATTAGAACTGTTATCCACATAAAACAGCTTCCTAAGAACTTTACTTCCTAAGAATTGCTTGTCAAGGCTGTGGAATTTATTGTTATTCAATAAGTTCATACTCTGTAATAAATATAGCACTGAATAAAGGCAAAAAAATAGCTATTACTTATTACTAAAGTTATATGCTACATAAACAACCCATTATTAAATTAATATTTGTCTCCTATACAAAATGTATATTTTTAATTAAAATATAAATAATACTAACATTTTCTGAGATTATTTTAGACCACTTGGTAGATGATATTCTAATTTTAAGTCCCATTCTATTGTAACTATCTAATTTGTTAGATCCTACATATATGTTGAAATAGTGAAATAGAGCCATAACTTTCTTAAAAAAAAAATAGATTTTACCCAAGGTTATCAATGATACCCTTCCTTTTCTGCATTTCTCTTGTGAAGCAGGAGGAACATATACTAAATGTGCATGAGCAAAGACTGAACTTATACAGAACTTTGCCTGAATTCTAACTCCTTCATTACAAGCTTGGAGAAAGAGTACAGATTATTTTAACTCTTTGAGCCTCAATTACTTCCTCCATTAAATGGGAAAAAAATGAATATCTTGTATGGATTTGCACTGAAGGTTAAATGCAAATATTCATTGTAAAAAAGATGATTTGGCATATTGGTAGCACTAGTAAATAGTAAATACATAAAATGAGAGTAGAAAGAAATAAACAAGTAAACAAAAACTCATATATTCACATTTTCTACAGAGTCTATAGAGAAGCCATGTTCCCATAACCATAAATACATTGTTCCTTTGAGGCTATGTTGTGCCTTTGCTCAGTGTAAGTCTTAGCCTTTTAGAATCTTTAAAATACAAAAAAAAAAAAAAAAAAAGTTAATACATACTATCTATGCTATGTATTCATTAGCAAGTGAGTATTTTCAGATTTGTATTTTTTTCAGTTTTTATTTAAATTCCAGTTAGTTAACATATAGTATAATACCAGTTTCAGTGCTAGAATTTTGTGATTCATTACTTACATACAACACCTAGTGCTCATCACAAGTACCCTCCTTAATTCCCATCACCCGTATAACCCATACTCCCCACCTGTCTTCCGTCCAGCAACCCTTAGTTTGTTCTCTATAGTTAAGAGTTTGTTTTATGGTTTGCCTTTTTTCCTCTCCCCATGTTCGTGTCTCATTTCTTAAATTCACATATGAGTGAAATCATATGGCATTTTTTTTTCTCTGACTGACTTAGCATAATACATTCTAGCTCATTCCTGTTGTAAATGGCAAGATTTCATTCATTTTGGTGACTGAGTAATACTCCATTAAATATTGATACCACAATTTCTTTTGTATTTCTTAAGCAGAGCACTTTTCCTTTGCTAGGATAATCGTATGTTTGAAACTGTGTGATGAATATATGCCTCTATTAAAAATTAAATTCAAAAGTAAACTCAATGAGAGGGTGTAATAAATGTAAATAATGATGAAAGTAATATTATATATTCTAGCACCATATTGTAAATCGTGTAACATTATTATGCATGCAGATATTTTTATGCATTTGGATTCTACAACTACTTATTTATCTCATTTTTATATTGCTTCAAAGTGTTATTATCAAAACATTCTCCAGACATAATAAAGGAAGAAAAAAGAAGAAAAGCACTTAATTTCTAAATTATGTGTACAGACACATAGGTTGTAAGTGGTTTTGGTCTCATGAAATTGAAGACTATTTTCTTAGTGGCTCTAAGGCTTAAAACTGCACCCACATGGATAACTAATCTGAGTCAAATGTGAGGAAATACAAATGGGAGCCTTCCCTCTGTGAGGCAGACCATAAAAGTGAAACCTCTTGTTCTTCTGTCCCAGTGAAGTGAGTCCTGCTAGGGCAGAATGTAGATAAATGATGCAGATATTTGAGAGTTGTGACCATCTAATTAGCTAAAAGCAAATATCCTAATTAGGTAAAATTAGAGGAAAAAAATGTCGGAGACATATATTTAGATGATTGAATACAGTCAATTTTAGACAACATAGAGAACTCATAGGCTGCAACCTGCTTGCTTATAGAACTTTCACTTAGTTACTATGCCCCTCAAAACGCCAAGATATTAGTATCTTGATCACTAATATCTACACAATAGATACAAATAGAAGTTCTTTCAAAAGTTATTAAGGTTATTTTTCTCTTGGGTTTGTTTTCCTCACTCCACTCATTTGAATTTTTGATATATGGAAACAGATTTTCTCACTGCTATATGAAAGGAAAAAAATGACACTATGCATTCTTAATTATGATTAATGCTACCTTTTTTTCTGGTCTTGATAAATGAGTACATTTAAACAGGTTTTTTTCCTCTTAATTTCTGAGAAATACATATGACAGTTGGAAGCAAAAGTTACAACATTGTCCTCTCAGACTTACCACATATGTAGATGTAATATAGCTGGCCAGTATAGCATTAATTATTAGGAGGTAGGGAGAGTCGATGGACCTATAGAGTTGAAAGATTTCTGCATTTCATCTGAACTAGTAAAATATTAATTCTAAAAAATTAATTCTAAGTAAAATATTGAAACTTAAGTATATACTGTATCCATGGAGCCATCTGTATCTCTTTTTCTCTCTCTCTCTCACACACAAGCAAAATTCATCTAGTTAAAAAAAATGAGTTAAATGGAATTTTTTTTTTAAAAATTCATACAACCCAAAAGAAGGCAGATTTTGAAGAACACAGGAAGGACATACTGAGGAACCAAACAAGACCCAAATAATAATATGATAGTAGACCTTAATGCAACTATATTCATATTAATATTAAATTTTAATATATTAAGCCCTCCAATTAAAATTATTAGAAAGGCTAAAACACAAGACACGGCTATATGCTATCTACAAGTGATGCATTTTAAATGTAAAGTCACAGGATGAAATTAAATTGATGGAATAGATACATCAAAAAAAATAATAATAGCCATGATAAAAACTGGCATGGCTAAATAAGTATCAGATAAATAGACTGCAGTACAAAGATTCTTACTACATTTAAAATGGAGCATTTCTTAATAATAAAGTCAGTTATTCATGAGGACATAGTTATAGATGTTTTGTGCCTAATAACAGAGCTCCAAATTCATGGAACAAAATTTGCAAAATTAAAGGTAGAAATATCTAAAGATCTTATAGGTGAAGATTTTAATATCCCTTTCTTATCAATTGATAGAAAAATTAGAGAAAAAAAATCACTTAGCAGTTGCATAATCTACATTCACATAGATAAGCCATATACTGGTCCTTTAAAAAATCTTAATACATTTAAAAGGATAAATAATGCAGAATATATTATCTGACCACAATTGAGAGATAGTAAAACCAGTAACAATAAGATTTTCTATGACTATGCCACTATTAGACAATTAAACCACATGTTTCTAAATGACCTAATGACTAAAGAAGAAATCAAAAGAGAAATTAGAATATACTTTAAAACAAAACAAAACAAAACAAAAAACAAAACGAAAACATTATTGGGTGTAGGTAAAGTGATACTTAGAGGAAAACTTAAAGGTTGAAATGCTTTTATTAGAAACAAGAAAGTCTAAAATTAATTATATAAATTCTCCCTTAAGACTCTAGTTAAAGGATAACAAAGTAAAATCAGAACACATAAAAGGAATGAATTTATAAATATAAGAATAGAAATCAAGGAAATGAAAACAAGTAATAGAGAATATTACAAAGCCAGCAGGTGGTTCTTGGAAAAGATCAATAAAATTAATAAACTCCAAACTAAACTAATAAAGATAAAAATAGAACATAAATTGTCAGCATCAGGAATGAAAGAGAGGTTATCAATAGAGATTTGTAAACCTTTGTTGTTCAACATAATTGGCCCTATGTGTAGCTACTTAAATTATAATTAATTAAAAGTGAAATAAAATTAAAAGTTCAATTTTTCTGTCACTCTAACCTCATTTCAAGTCCTCACTAGTCACATATGGCCAGTGGCTACCATATTGGGCAGTGCAAAAATAGAACATTTCTATCATCACAGAAAGGTTTATTGCCCATTGAAAAGAAAATATGAGAATGCTACAAATACGTTTATATCAACAAATTTGACAACTCAGGAGAAATAGACAAATTCCATGAATAACACAATTTACTAAAACTGACACAGGTTGAAAGAAAATCTGAATTTCAGGGTGCCTGGGTGGCTCAGTTTGTTGAGTGACCAATTCTTGATTTAGGCCCAGGGATCTGCACAGTCTGCTTGTCCCTGTCCCTTTGCTACTCCTCCCACTCGTGCTGTCTCTCTCTCAAATAAACAAATAAATAAATAAAGTCTTAAAAAAAAGAACAGAAAATCTGAATTATGATTTATCTATTAGAGATGTTAAATTTCTTATCTCAAATCTTCCCACAAAGAGAAATCTAGGCCAAATTACTTAATTGTTTAATTTTATCAAGACAGCACAATCTAACACAAACTCTTTCAGAAATAGAGAAGGAAACACATTCTAACTCATTCTGTGATCTTAATACCAAAACCTGGCAGAGACAGTGAGAGAAAAATTACAGACAAATTGTCCTTATGAACATAGATGTTCCAATATGTAACAAGGATATCACATTTTAATAATAGATTTTATCCTAGAATAACAAGGTTGTTTTAACATGTGAAAAATTACACAATACAGTTAGTCTATTAATAGGATTTTTATAAATGAAAGTTTCATAGGTGAGGTAAAATAATTTGACAAAATTAAACTCACGATGATAAATCTCTCAGAACACTAGGAATATAACTTTCTCTTCCTAACACCACTAACTCTTCCTAACTTCACTAACATCACAACTATTCAAACCACCAAATTAATCCCTGCACATTTTATATCCTCTTCCAGTCTTTTTGTCACATTGCCGATGGACAAATCTTTCTAAAGTATTGCTTTATTCTTTCTTATCTTTCTTATCTTTATTCTTATTATCTTTCACTATAATCAAGTGATTATAAATATCTTATAAATATCTTTAGATTATAAATATCTTTTCCTACAGATCAGGTTATTATTGTTCACCAAAACCCAGTGCCTAATGGAGTGTATTCATTTATTCATTCGAATGACTGAGTCTCTAGCCCCAATTAATCCATCTGTGTTCTGGTTCTTGCTTTTTTTAATGGGCTGCTGGAGAAAAAAACAAAAAAACAAAAACAAAACAAAAAACAAAAAATGAAGTCTATAGTGTGAAATTATACAAAATGCAATCAAACAATTAGGACCACTCTCTATTTTTATTTCCCAACCTCAGATAAATACTTCAATGTTTTCTGACTCAGCAATTATTTGTGTTCTCCTTTCTGACCTCATTCTTTGTAAATCCCTGACTGTGCCACCTCCTCCTTAATTGTCAGCATATGACCCTGTCTACTCTATCCAAGAAAAAAATAAGAGCCAAACAATGAAAGCTTCAATAATTTAACATTATCTAAACCAATAAAAATGGCTGCAATTATATCTATATTATTCTCTTTCTCTTCTGTGAGAAGATGTGTCATTCCTTTTTTTAAAATGTGTCTTTCTTTGACTATACTCTGTCACCTTTCTTATTTCACCTAGACCTCTGATCTGTCATGTCACCCTCCAAATTCTGTTATGATTCCTTAATACTCTTAAGATAATTTCTGAACTCCTTAACATAGTTCACAAGCTTGTCTAGTTTTTCTTTCCTCCTTCATTATCTATGTTTTTGTCAACTCAGACTTCCCTCAATTTCCTGATTGTGCTGTGTTCTTTCTCACTTTTGAAACTTTTTCAGTTCTTGTTTCTTTTTGTGGAGCACTCTTTCCCCTGACTCCGCCTGGTGAATTTCTGTGTAACATGTAGGTCTCAAATGGGATGAAATTTACTTCAGGAAATCTTCCAAAATACCACTGGTATTTTTTCGCCACTGAACCCTGCATTTTCCCTGTCATAACACTAACCATTTGGTATTGTAATTACTTATTTACTTGTCTTTATCCTTTGAGTCTGAAAATGCCATTAGTATAGATACCTTGTAGATAAAGTGGAACAAATGAACACTGAATGGTTAAAGAAGCCGGACGTTATGCTTGGCATCTGGATAAGGAGATGAAAGGCAGACTCTCTGCTCTCAATGTCTTAACAGTCTAGTGAGGAAGACAGATAATTTAAACAATGATAATGACATATTAAATACTATGCTATGGTATTTGGTCCCAGTTGCCTTTCAATTTTATTTCCAACCACTTGGAAATAAACCTAACAGATATTTCTACTAATTATTACTTGAACATATTTTATGCCTTTTTATTCCTATGTTTTGCTTATGACTCTGAACTTTCCAGAAATTATGAATACTTCAACGATCATAAAGAGCATTCAGGCAGTTTTTTCAAGCTATTCTGGACCAAAGTGGCATCTCCTTCCTCTAAACTTCAATAGCATTTCTAGTACCACTGTCCACTTCATGATTATGTAATAGGGCTTGCTTAATTATTTATATATAATTATATTCTCTTTCAGATTTAGACCTCTTAGAAGGCAGAGATATTATATAACTGCATATATATATATAACACCCTTGAAAGACCCATCAGGGAATAGAAAAATATCTTGCTCATTGAAGTTTCATCGTAATTGATTTTCTAAAAATTTATGAGCTCTGCTATCACTCCTCTCTATTTTCATCCTATTGAATCCTATGGATTCATTATCTTTTCTCCAGATTTGCTTTGAAAAATATAGATCCCATTTGTCCTGAACAGTTGAAGACTAGTGTTTTATTTATAATATTGACTAGCTTTACATGTCCTAAGAATTGTGCAGATAGTTTATACATATTCTGCCGTTTAATCTTTCTAGTAATCCTGTGAGACAGGTACAATGATAGCTCTATTCTTCCTCTGAAAAAAATATGGATCCCAACAGGAGTCCAGCTACTTTTAAAAGATTATCCAACTAAGTGGAAGTCCTAGGATAAGTCTCAATTGTGATTTCTAACTTCCGAACCACCACCATATTCTAGTAGTGAATAATGTGTGTGTGTGTGTGTATGTGTGTGTGTGTATCTCCTGATGCGTGTATCTCTATCTATATCTATATCTATAACTACATCTAGATCCACATCCACATCCATATCTATATCTATATCCTGATCCTTGCACATCATGCTGATGAGCACTATCACTAGACAATTCCATAGACTCAAGAAAATTGTACAGGTGCTAGGATATACCTTCAAAAAAGCCTACAAATGTAACAAGGTATATTGTTCAGAAAAGTAATTATTATTTATAAGAGGATGAATATCCTTGGAACTTTGCTAACACTATCTTAATTTTTTTTCCTGAAAAATATGTAGGTTAATTCCTATGATCACTGCACAGATTAGAAACCTGAGAATTAGGTCAAGAGAACTCTTGAGCGTAGCTCATGTAGTTAGTGAGTAGCATACCATGGATGTGAACCAATCTATTTGTCATCAAAGATTATGCTTTTACATACACTGTGACACTACTTTGTTAACCCTTTGTTTTTGTGCTTCTCGGTGTGTTTAATATATCTTTATCATTGGGGTAGAGTGCAAAATAGGAAGGTGCATAGAGTTCTGTTATCTAAATTTACTGGTTGTGTTCTGGAGAGCTGGTTTAATAGTATTGGACTTTGTACTATAGGTAAAAGCTGCCTCAGATAATATAATTTCATCAAATTTTAAAGACATTTTATAAATAGAAATAGCAACATATTTTATTATTTTTTTGAGTATATGTGATCAAGTGCATGCCTTCCTGGCATATCTTTTTTTTCTAGAATTAGTGAGTAGCCTGTTTACCCTGAACTCATTTTATATTTTTACTCATGTCTACATTGTAACTCTTAATCCAAAATGCTCAGATGCTTTTCCTGCAAAGTCTATATTCTATAATGGAGGAAAAATTATGGGCCCAGGTGGGATACCTAAAATCATTACATTTTTGTCACATTTTTTCTCACGTAATAGGTAAAACTAATAAAGGAGGTACTAATGTAAGATAAAAGCCTGCTGCATTATTTCAACCCAGCAATTGAATTCTATCAATCAAGGTACCCTTTGCTGTCAGAAAAGAAAGCTAGAAGGTTCAATATGGATAAAAATAAGGCTTAGGGTAAATTAAAGTAAAAAGCTTGATCTATAAAAGAAACATACTTCTAAAATTTTGGGAATATGAATTAGGAAAAGCAAACACCATTTGATAAGGTCTGTCTAGACATTGGTATCTAGAATGTGAATATTGAATAATAAAATTGAAATGAATAACATTATGATACGATCAGGTAAATTCATGAAAATATAAATCAGCAACAGAGAACAAAAATGCTGTGGCACTATCATTTTAAGGACTGAATACAAATATGGGTTGGATCTTTATTTGGCAAACTCTAATTAGCTGACCAATTCATAATGCCTGCAGTGAAAATAACCATAACTTTTCAGTCTAGTTTTATTGTGAATTTTGGAAACTACCTTCATCATTTTGTACTCTTAATAAAATTCATTTTTTACTGTTACAAAGTATAACATACTAATTATAAAAATTTTAAAAATTTAGCATGTACAAAAAGACAATACATTTTACCAAGTAGCCATTATTCTTTTTGAATCATTTTTAATATTTTGACTCTTGGGACTTTAAACAAGCTGATATCAAGAATTTTCTACTCTAAGTGAAACTATAATGAAAAATTATTTCTTTGTCTATGTATTCATTGTTTCTAGAAAGCATTTTGTTTATTTTTTATTTTTAACATAATATATATATATTCAACATAATATATGGCAGAGGGAAATATTAGTGACAAAAAGACCACCTATTCAAAACCACAAGGTGTGAGAGACTCTCTAATTTTCATGCCATTTAGTCTGTGTCTTCCACTTTACGTGAAACTAAGTAAATGACCAAATTGAAGTTGGGAGGTTTGCATTCATTTCTTCACAGCTTGTCTTCCTTGGGCTGTGTGGTCACTTTGGAGAAAGGCAACATAATTCAGGGCCCACACATGTATAGATCATGGATTCACAGTTTGGAAAAGTGACAAGAGATGTTAAAAGGTCACACTGATTCACCATTTTTTAAAAAGTCTAAGATTGACCATAGCCATGGTTTTCTTTCACCTAAAAGGTTTTATACATGCTTACTTGAGTTTTTGCTGCCAAACTCCGGAGGATCCCATGTCTACTCTAGTGGGAGAGATAGGGACGCAAGGTCTGTGAGCTTGCATCCACAAAGAAAAAGTGAATTGCCAATAGAAAGTATAGCTTTCAATTGGTATACTGTCTGGTTCGTCTTGAGACATTAACTTTATCTTCACCTTTTTTTTTTTTTTTTTTTTTTGTAAAAAGCAATGCATTCTATTATCCCTCCCCTCTAAAAATCAAAGCTACTTAAAGCATAATACATGAATTATCAGCATGGGCCTCTCCTGGGAGCTTGTTAGAAATGCAGAATCTCAGACGTCACCCCAGATGTTCTGAATCATAACCCACATTGCATTTTAACAAGTTCCCTAGATAATTTGCTCTATATTAAGTTTACCCTAATAAACCAGGTCTCGAATTGTGTTGCCTTCTTGAGGAACTCTTCAGGGATATCCCTGATTGTGTCCAGTGCCCTTATAATCCTCTCATAGCACTAAATCCCTCTCATCTGTGGTTCTTACAACATAATTTTATATTTATCAGTCTATCATTTGATTGTTTCTCCAGTAGACTATCAGCCAAGGATGAAACTTGATTTTGATCATCATGGTATACCTGGCACAGTGTATTAGTCATAGCATTTAATTAATAATTAATTAAGCTTTCCTGCCAGTTAATAAAAAATGTCTGTATTACTACCATGTATAGTTGATTCCAACTTTAAAAATAGCTTTCAATTTAAATTGTTATCTCTGTTATTATTATAAACACCAACTTTTTTTTTTTTTTTTTTAGATTTTATTTATTTATTTGACAGACAGAGATCACAAGTAGTCAGAGAGGCAGGAAGAGAGAGAGGGAGGAGGAAGCAGGCTCCCCGCTGAGCAGAGAGCCCGATGCGGGGCTCGATCCCAGGACTCTGGGATCATGACCTGAGCTGAAGGCAGAGGCTTTAACCCACTGAGCCACCCAGGCGCCCCAACACCAACTGTTTTTTTGAATGGCTAATGTAAGAAAGCATTGTGCTGAAAGTTGAAGTTACATAAGAATATAATATAATATCATATTTGTGATTCAGGAG
Organism: Martes martes; assembly: GCF_963455335.1. NCBI lineage: Eukaryota > Metazoa > Chordata > Mammalia > Carnivora > Mustelidae > Martes > Martes martes. The sequence continues at coordinate 107,850,760 of NC_137890.1, read as the reverse complement.
CTTACAATCTGGTAGGGTTGTCAGAATTTTCACATGGAAAGACAAATTATAACTCATAACTTGTATATATTAAGAGGCCAAGGGATGAACAGTATCTTCATTGAGATAACTGATTTTTCTAGATTCTGAAACAAGCAATGAAATATTCTAAAAATTTACTTTTAAAGTTATTTTACTTTTTATTTGAGTATAGTTTTTAATTGCAGGTATACAGCATAGTGATTCAGCAACTCTAAACATTGTGCTGTGATCACAAGTGTACCTACTATCTGTCACCATACAATGTCATTATATTAAGTGTATTCCCTATGCTGTGCCTTTCATGCCCATGACTTACTCATTTCACAGCTGGAAACCAGTATCTTCCACTCCCCTTCACTCATTTTGCCCACCCCCCTTCCACCCCTCTCCCCTCTGGAGACTCTCAGGTTGCTCTCTGTATTTAAGATCTGATTCTGGTCATGCGTGTATGCATTTATTTATTTATTCATTTGTTTTATTTTTTCCAATTTCACATGAAGAAATCATATGGTATTTGTCTTTCTCAGTCTAATTTATTTTACTTAATATAATACCCTTTAGGTCCGTTCATATTGTCACAAATAGCAAGATCTTATCCTTTTTATGGCTGCATAATATTCAATTTTGTTTACTTGTTCATCCATTGAAAGACATTTTGTTTGTTTCCAAGGTTTTGGCCACTATAAATAATGCCACTATGAATGTTTATGTACAAGTTTTTCGGTGTTCTTCTTATCTTGGGTATACACACACACACACACACACACACACACATACATACATATACATGTATATATATACATATGTATATGTGTGTGTGTGTGTGTGTGTGTGTGTGTGTGTGTGTATATGTAAAATTGCTGGACCATACATCTTAAGTGTAATTTCTTTTTTTTTTTTTTTTAAAGATTTTATTTATTTATTTGTCAGAGAGAGAGAGGAAGAGAGAGAGAGCAAGCACAGGCAGAGGCAGAGGGAGAAGCAGGCTCCCCGCCAAGCAAGGAGCCCGATGTGGGACTCGATCCCAGGACGCTGGGATCATGACCTGAGCCAAAGGCAGCTGCTTAACCAACTGAGCCACCCAGGCGTCCCTTAAGTGTAATTTTTTATGAAATGCCAAAATGGTTTCCAAAATAGCTGGGTCATTTACATTCCCACCAGGAATGTAATGATGGTTCGTTCCAATTCCCTGCATCCTTCCCAATAGTTGTTATTGTCTGTTGTTTCGGTTATAACCATCCTTATAAACAAGAAGTCTTTTCACTGTCTTTTGATTTTTATTGGCCTGATGAATACAGATGAATATCCATGTATTTATTGGTCATTTGTGTAACTTCTTTGAAGAATTGTAGATTCGTATCCTTTCCCTGTTTTTATATTGGGTTATTTTAAATGTTTTTTTTTTTGTTATTTATATTGAGTTATTTGATTCATTATTGAATTTATACAAGTTATTTATAAGAATTATAAAAATTATGAGTTACATATCTCAATACAAATAAATCTCTTACTGGGTTTTATTTAAATTGTTTCTCCCATTCTGTGGGTCGTCTTTTCACTTTCTTAATGGTGTTCTTTAAAGTATGCATTTTTTTTTCTTTACACTGACCACAGTTTATCTTTTTTCTCCTTTGTCACTTGTGCTTTTTATATAACTAACAAGGCTTTAAAGATTTACTCCTATGTTGTCTTCTAAGAGTTTTATCATTTAAGTTCTTACATTTAGACCTATAATGCATTTTAAGTTAATTTTTGTATGTGGTATAAGGCAGGAATCCAAGTTCATTTTTTCATTTTGTGTGTGAATTTCCAGTTAGCTTAAACATATTTGCAGAAGAAAAACAAAACAGAAACAAAGAAAGAAAAAAGAAACTGTATCTTCACCATTGATTTTTTTTGAAACTTATTAAAAATCTATTGAACATAGCTGTGAGAGTTTATTTCTATACTCTCAGTTCTGTTCCATTGACCTACATACCTATCTTCATGCTAGTACCACACTCTCTTGATTATTACATCTCTGTAGTAAGTTTTGAAATGGGAAGGTATGAGTTCTCCAACTTTGTCTTCCATTTTGAGATTTTTTTTTTTCTTTGCTATTCTGGGTCCCTTGTTTTTCCATAAGAATTTTAGATCAGCTTGTCAATTTATGCAGAAAAGGCAAGTTAGATTTTCCTAGGGATTTCTTTGAATCTGTAGATCAATTTGGAAAGTACTGCCATCTTAACATTATTAAGTCTTCTAATCCATAAACATGGAATTCCTTTCATTTGATGAAATACTCTTTAATTTGTATCAATAATATTTTATATTTTTTAGTGTATAAATCTTACACTTCTTTTGTTAAATGTATTCCTAAGCTTTTTATTCTGTTAGGTACTATTTGCTAATTGTTCTTAATTTCACTTTTCACTTTCAAACTGTTCATTCCTAATGTATAGAATACTGTATGTTTCCATATATAGGATATTCTATATAGAATATATTTTTATATACAGATATATATAGTTCTATCTATATCTATCTATATCTATATATCCATTCTTCTGATTGTATAATCTATTGTCATGTTAACCAAATATTTTGTTAGCTGTATGTTTCTCTGTATAAGATATTCTATATAGAGTATTTTTATATACAGATTAAATATAGTTTTATATATGTGTGTGTATATATATAAAACCATTCTTCTAACTGCATAATCTATTGTCATGTTAACCAAATATTCTTAGTTCAAATGTATTATGGGAACCTCCTACTAAATTTCTTCATTTTGACTATTTTTATTTTCAAATAAGGATTTTCCATTTCATTTTGTAATAAATTCTGATTTTCTCTTTCTTTTTTTTTCCCTGATTTTCTTTTTAAAAAGGTACTAAGTTACTGTCAGAGCTGCCTTTACATTTTTTTTTAATGTGGTAACATACACTTGACATCAAATTTACTATTTTAACCATATCTTAATGTCCAGTTCAGTGTCATTAAGTACATCTACATTGTTGTACAATCATTGCTACCACCCATATCCCAAATTTTTCAACTCTCCAAACTTGAAATTCCATATAAATTTAACAGTAAATCACCATCCCCTCCCCCAGACTCTGGCAATTACCATCCTACTTTAGGGTATCTCATGTAAGTGGACTCATACAATATTAAATCTTTTTGTAATTGGCTTATTACACTGAGCATTCTATCTTTGAGGTTTATCTATATTGGAACATGTGCCAGAATTTCCTTCCTTTTTAAAACTGAATAATATTCACGGGGCTCCCAGGTGTTTCATTCCTCAAACATCTGCCTTCGGCTCTGGTCATGATCCCAGGGTCCTAGGATCTAGCCCCACATCAGGCTCCCTGCTCAGTGGAGAGCCTGCTTCTCCCTCTCCCACTCCCCCTGCTTGTATTCTTTCTCTCGCTGTGTCTCTTTCTTTGTCAAATAAATACAATCTTTTAAAAAAAAGCTGAATAATATTCCATTTTATGTATACAGCACATTTTGTTTACCCATTCATCATCATGTAATAGTGATGCACATTTAGGTTGCTTTTATCTTCTGGTTATTTTGAAAGATAATACCGTACACATGGTTGTACAAATAGATGTTCAAAATCCCTGCTTTCAGTTATTTTGGGTGTATACCCAGGAATAGAATTGCAGGATTGTATGGTAATTCTATGTTTTACATTCTAAGGAGCCACCATACTGTCTTCCATAATGACTGTACCATTTTACATTCCTACCAGTAATATGCAGTATTCTAATTTCTCCACATTCTTGACAACACTTGTTATTTTCTGTTAGCTTATTTTAAAAATATTTTATTTGTTTATTTGAGAGAGAGAAAGAGAGAGAGAGTGCACAAGCAAGGGGAGAAGCAGAGGGAGAGGAAGAAGCAGACTCCCCGCTGAGCACAGAGCCTAATACACCCTAAGATCATGACCTGAGCCCAAGTCAAACATTTAATCGACTAAGCCATCCAGGTGCTCCTACTAGCTTATTTTATTATTATTATTTTTTAATAACAGCCATTCTAATGAGTGTAAAGTATATCTCATTGTGGTTTTGGCTTGCCTTTCTCTAATTAGTTATTTGAACATGTTTTCATATGATTATTGACAATTTATTTTCCTTGGAGAAATGTCTATTCAAGTTCTTTACCCATTTTTTAATTGGGTTGTCTGATTTTTGTTGTTGAGTTGTAGAAGTCTTTATAAATTATGGATAGTCATCCTTTTATCAGGTATATAATTTTAAAGTATATTTATATGTATTTTCTCCCATTTCATAGGTTGCCTTTTCACACTGATAATGTCTTTTGATGTACAATTTTTTAAATTTTGATGAAGTCCATTTATCTATTTTTCCTTTTGACACACCTGCGCTAGCACTATCATATTCTCCTCTTCTTTAAGCTTTTTTTTTTTAGTTGTTTTAACATATTTATAATAATTGCTTTGAAATCTTTGTCTGCTTACTTTCACATCTGGGTCCTCTGTAAGGCAATTTCTTTCACTTTTTTTGTTTGTTTGTTTGTTTTGTTTTTCTTTTTTACCCCCTTATGTATGAAACAGGTTCCTGTTTCTTTGCATGTCTTATAATATTTTGGTTAAAAACTGGGAATTTTACATAATACATTTTACCATCTCAGGAAACTATTCTTCTCTGTCCCTGACTATAGTGATTGGTGGGATGCGTTTGTTTTGCATGTTTAATTTTTTATTATTACTTTGACTATATCAGTGAAATTTATTTCCCACTCAGGATGCAGTCTCTGATATTGCCTCTCATAGGGTATAGCCCTGGTCATGTGCACAGTCACCCTGGGATAACAGTGGCTTTCTAAGGGCACTCTTTGATTGCCTATTTCCCAGACCTATTGAGTTGTGTGCCCCAGTTGGTATCACACAGCGGTTAGCATGCACTGATTTTATTGTTTTTAAAAAGGGCATTTTGGCATGAATTTCTGCACAGTTTTACTCAATAAAATTTTGTCCATTTTTCAAAAGTAGACTTTGAACTTTGTTCCAACTCTAGAAAAGTTCTTCTTCTTAGCCATCCTTTTCCCCCAATTCTAGCTGACCTGTGTCAGCTCCTCCCACGGAGCCATCATCTTTATCTAATTTGCTAGACAGTTTGCTATCTCCCATGGAGCCATTATCTTTATTTTGCTCCTCCCATGGAGCCATCATCTTCATCTTAATTAATTGCCACCAAAATCTCCATTGTTTGTGACACCACCTGTAGGTTTGAACTTCCCCATACTCTGTTGCAAATAAAACCAGTTCCCTTGGGAAGAATAAGACTGCTCTTTGTTCTTCAAGCCTGCCATTCATCCTGGGCAGAATCTCTGCATTGCTCTCGAGCTGAAGATGGGACGCTGCACCACTTTTCTCAGAGTTACAGTTCTGCGTTACTAGTGGCTTTCTAGGTGGGTGTGGTTGCCTTTGATTTTCTTGATTTGGGACCTCTGCCTTGTGAGTGATCTGGATGAAAGCAGTTGTAGCCCAGAATTCTTCATCTGTTCACCTTTTTGCGTGTATTACTCCTGTTTTTAATACTGTACCTGTTGTTCTCAAGGTAAGAATTAGTCTAATTCAGACTCTTCAGAGAATAACCCTCCAGTGTTCTGTTGCAAGGATGAGGAGGGTTAGCTTTTCTTTTCAACCAATACAGGTTACATCCCCACCCTATCTTATTTCCACTCCCACTCCTTTCAGGGCTATGAAGTAATCTTCAGTTTTTGAGACTTTCCAGAATTTTGGTGTTGTACACACTTGTGTTTTGGCTCTATTCTGAGGGCTTCCCAGTACAACTTGGGCTTCATTCATATCAAAGTTTATTTTAATAGTGCCCTCCGGAGTTGTGCAGTGCACAATCTATGTGCTTAGAATGCAGCAGCCCCCATCATCACCCCTCTCATCTCCTTTAATCCTTGGCTTAGAAGGTTTTACTCCCTTAGCGCTATAAAGAGCTAAGTTAATGAACACTCATTTATTGCTTCTTTGGTTCTAAAGTTTTGTTGACATCCTTTGTCTGTTTTAGTCTTCTTTCTTATTCTCTTTCTTCTTGTGGGATTGTGTCTTTCTTATCTTCATTTCATTGAGGATTTTGCACAGTATAGAGGTGAGAAGGAGTGGTTAATCTCTGTGCTTAACAGAGAGCGATCTTCTTGACCTGATATGTGCCAGGCACTGGGCTGCATTTTCCCTTTTCATTCTCACAGTGTTGAACTTGTATTCAACATCACCAAAGTTACTGGTGCCTTGTATGGTCTGGGAATAATATAAGGATTTGAGAGGACAATATTTATCCTTTAAAGGGAAGGAAACCTCTACCCTCAATTTCCAAATAGATTTAGTCACAACAGATTTAGTCTTACCTACTAAATGTGCAGAAATTGCTAGAAGTTATGAATTCCCTGTACAAAGAGTGTTTCTTTATTCATGCTGCCTCACCTCTTCTAACCCAATTGCTACTTCCATCTTATTATGTTTGTCTTACATAGGTGTGTAATACACTTACACAGTTTATATGTATATTGTCCTTTCACTATATACTCATTTTTTTTTTTTACTCTTCTACTCTAGACATGAAAACCTCATTACTGGATATCTGTTAATTGTATTTTTCTGTGGCCCTTTTGGTAAATTTGCTTAATTTTTTTCCTCTCAAGCATAGGTTTCCATGGTTGCAATTAAATGTATTGAGCCAAGCAGAGACCTGGTATGGGTTAGCTTATTATTAATAAATTTAGCATGCCATCCTCACTGTAGAATCAAATGCAAAACAATAAAATAAGATGTATAAACCACAGAACAGTTTGGCTTCACCAATCCAAAGCACCTAGCACTTGCAGCTTTCTCTCCCTTATCTCTCCCTATACTGGTCCAAATCTCACCATTTATACGACACTCTACAAATTACACTCACTGAATTTTTTAATATTCATAAAATCTTATCAAGACATTTCCTAGGTAGGACGCCAAGGCTTAGAAAGGTTAACAATCTAGTCAATAGTTAAATATCTGGTAAGAGATACCACAAATAGATGTATGTTTTCTACCTTTAAGTCTAAAGTGCATTTCAAGATACCATGTGTAGTCAATCTCTTCTTTTATATAAAGAAAAGTTGGAAGTTAAAATTACTGTATTTTATTGGTGGAGACATTGTTGATGATTTATAATGGCAATAATATAACTGCCAACCTATAATGCGTATTTACAATGTGTCAACTTCTATTGAATCATTATGTTTAAAACTCACAACGTACCTATGAAGTTAGTGATGTCACTATCCTCAAATTGTTCTAAGAGGAAAACCCCATGCAAGCATGTGTTGTCTTATCTTCTCATATCCTCTTATAGCTAAAACTGAGGTAAACATTTGTTTTATTGTACAAACCCTTCAGATTATAGGGTGATTATTTAGCAAATTTTCTCAGTGTATATGGAAACCACGTCTGTCTTTTCATAACATAAATTAAATTAATCTCTTCTCATTTGACTGTGCCTTGGTAACTAGATTTTAATTTTCTATTTAATAAAAACTTTAAAAGTTTTGCATATTTGATTTTAGAATGCTGAACACGATTTATAGTAAAGAGTTTCAAAAGAAATCAGAACCTAAAGTTCCTAAATTGTTAGAAATGGTTTTATTTCGGGCGCCTGGGTGGCTCAGTTGATTGAGCGACTGCCTTTGGCTCAGATCATGATCCCGGACTTCCAGGATCAAGTCCTGCATCGGGCTCCCAGCTCCTTGGGGAGTCTGCTTCTGACCTTCTCCTCTCTCATGCTCTCTCTCACTCATTCTCCCTCAAATAAATAAATAAAATCTTTAAGAAAAAAAAAAAAGAACTGGTTTTATTTGAAGATCCAAAATAAACAGTTCTTTATTCTCTGTTAGCCAACAAGTTGAGATAGTTGGAAAACCTTTTTTTTTTTTTTTTAAAGATTTTATTTATTTATTTGACAGAGACAGAGATCACAAGTAGGCAGAGAGGCAGGCAGAGAGAGAGGAGGAAGCAGGCTCCCTGCTGAGCAGAGAGCCCAATGCGGGGCTCGATCCCAGGACCCTGGAATCATGACCTGAGCTGAAGGCAGAGGCTTTAACCCACTGAGCCACCCAGGCACCCCTGGAAAACCTTTTCTAAGTAAACCCTTGATTTGCAACATAATATAAAAAGGGGAAAACTTAAGCATTGGTGTAGTACACTCTCAAGTTGTTGTTGTTACTTTGGTTTAGCTTTTGTTTATACATTTCAGAGCATGCATTTATATATTTCAAGGCACATCTCAAAGTTGTATTCCCAGTATAGATGGAGAAATATGGGAAAACAGTATGAAAAGCAGAGCAATAAAATCTCTTTTCCAGACAGTAAATAAGAGAATGAAAGGATATTTGTCCAGAGAAGACATGCACTTTTAATCTTCTGATGTAGAGGTAGTACAGATCATGTCCATACATGTTCCATTGAGACTTAGTTATAATGCCCTAACCAAATGAAAGAAGAGCAAAGGTTACTCTGGCTGTGTAACCACTTCTTAGAAACATCTAAGCAGTATAGAGAGAAGGGTTAAAAAAATACACACACACACACATTTATAAATATAAATATAGTATATAAATAGATAATTTATATATATGTTTTGTATTATATATATTAAATTTATATATAAATTAATTAATATATCTCTATTTATTTATTTATTTATTTATTAAATATTTTCTATTTATTTATTTGACAGACAGAGATCACAAGTAGGCAGAGAGGCAGGCAGAGAGAGGTGGGGAGGCAGGCTCCCCGCTGAGCAGAGAGCCCCAAGCGAGGCTGGATTCCAGGACCCTGGGATCACGACCTGAGTCGAAGGCGGAGGCTTTAACCCACTGAAGCACCCTGGTGCCCCTATATTTATTTTAGAGAGAGAGAGTATATGAGAGCAGGGGGAAGGGTAAAGGGAGAGATTATTCCAAGCAGCGTCCCCCATGCCAAGCATGGAACCCAATGCCAGGCTTGATCCCGTGTCCTGGAGACTATGACCTGAGCTGAAAGCTAGAGTGCAATGCGCAACTAACTGAGCCACCCAGGCATCCCGTGAAAATACTTTTTAAACAGGATAGCTACATTTACCATATAAACTGGATGTCAGCAGGCATTTGTCTCATTAAATTGCTGATTATTTATAAATGGAGTAATATCCAACTACCAAAAAGGATGTTGAGTGCACATGTACACACACACACACACACACACACACACAAACATTATTAAAAAGAAAAAAAAAAAGTATAATCTATTACAAACCCCAGACTCAATTCACGGAATATTTTTTAAACCACATGAGAGCCTAAGCTTCCATCTCATAATAGTACACCTAAATTATAGAGAATTTTGCTTTTCCTTATTGAAAGAGTAGTTAATCCTTATGCAACATTAATATGCAAAATTAAAATTATGAAATGACAGCTTTTGCATGTCCATTTATTAAATAGGATGGATACATATACATACACATATACACAGGTATTTATATACACATAGATATATATATTCCTTCTCAAAACTCAATAAGAAAACAAACAACCTAATAAAAAGTGGATAAAGGTTTGAACAGACACATCACCAAAAATATATGAAAAATATGTGAAAATACATGAAAAATATACCAAAATATATGAAAAAATGTTCAATATCATTAGTCATTAGGAAAAGCAAATTAAAACCACAATAAGGTACAATTACATACCTAATAAAGTGACTAAAATTTAAAATTAAATTAAAAGCTGATGATAACTAGTATTGGGCAGAAGGCCAAGCAGCTGGATGATTGTTATATTGGTAGTGAAAATGCAAAGTGGAGCAACTACATGGGGAAACAATTTCATAGTTTCTTATAAAGTAAAACATTATTTCACCATGAGGACCAGCAATCTCAGATTTACTCAAATGAAATGATAACCTGTATTTACATGAAATTGCATGTGAATGTTTTTGCCAACTTTATTCAACTCTAGAAGTGACTTAAATATCTGTCACTGTGAAATGAGTAAACAAACTGAGATACATTTATACAATGGAATACTATTCAGCAATACTGATAAGATAATTTGTCTGAGTTTCAAATACTTTATGCTAACTAAAGATGCTACAGGCTGGATGATTCCATTTATGGCACATGCTGGAAAAGGCAGAATTAGTAAGATGGAAAAAGACCGGTGATTGCCAAATCTGGCAGTGGGGAAATGAATTGGCTATAGAAGGGCACAGGAAAATATCTTGGGATAACTGTAGTGTTCTGTGTCTTGATGGTGCTATTGGAAAGACGATATGCATTTTTCAAAACTCACAGAACTGCACATAGAAGGAATGATGTTTACTGTATATAAATTTATACCATAACAACAAAAATAGAACTAAAAATAATAACTTTAAAAAATTGCCTTAATGTTGTATCTTTACATATGAGAACACATAGAAAATTTGAAGCCAGGACTGTAGTTTAGCACTAAGCAAAGGATTCTGAAGAAATCCACATTAGTAGTCATAAGCAGCAGCCTAATCTCTGCAAGCCAGCTCACACTGCATTTTACTAGGCCAAGGAAACAGGGGTGAGAGGATGAATGATGTGACACAAATTATCACCATTCTAAATATGTCAAGCATACGTCCTGCTGACAAGAGGGACTGTCTGGCATGATAAGTAGCTGCATCAGCTTTTCAATCTCCAAGTATAAAAAGTGAGTGAAATACTTTTTTAATGTGCTACATAAGGAAATGATTTTTTTTTCCTTAGAACTATGATTATGGTTGTTGGTTAAAAGGCATTTTTGTATAAGCCAAATTCAAGGAGTGATTTGATTACTAAAATTGAGAATTAAACACTGTCTCATTTTATAAAATAAAATGTCTCAGATAACTTCTGTATTTAGAAAGCACCTATAATTGTTGGTCTTTCCAAAGAGTTCATAAAAGTTCTACTATCCTATCAAGGAGAAACATGTAACCTAGAAACACATGAATAAAATAGCACAGTTGTTTTCTCACTGTCCTGCTAAGTCCAATACATCAATGTGGATTGTGATCAAAGTGAATTGTTCAATTATAGGTCATAAAGGCAGCCAGCATAATTGCTATTGACCACACCTTGGATTGAGCCAATGGCTATACATATAAGACTGCAAACAGTGGTTCTCTGGTTTAAAAATATTTATATAAACTAAATTGATGAGGGGAAAAACCTCCTAATAGTAATAACTTGTAATTTTTGAAATCTGGTTATCTACTTCAAATCGCCTTTTCTACTGTCCTGTTTTTACTCTAAGGCAGGTTAGCAAAATTTATCTGTATGTGTTTCCTAAATCATAAACCTGTATACATTTGTGGAAATGTGTTCTAAATCCCAATGCTGTTAAAAAAAAACATAACAGCTCCTTAAGACCTTGCAGAATAGCATAAGTATTTGGTAAAAATGTCTGTTTCATTTATTAATTGGTCTGTGCTCATGTAGCGAATTAAATGTGCATGCACAGTGCTCCAGAAGAGTAATATTCATATTTTATAGAAACCAGTTAGCCAGTATAGAAAAATCTTCATTTCTTACGGCTAGTATTTCCCTGTTAGAGATCTTTCATTCGGGTAAAGATTTTAGGAGAATTTACCAAAAAATAAATGTACCTCCACCAAAAGGTATCAAATGATACACAAGTCTTTTGGGGACAAAACTATAACTATGAATCATGTAACACCCAAAATTAAAGACCCAAAAATGAAAGAGAAAATTATTCTATCATAAAAAGAAACACCTCCAAATTGTTTGAAGCTTATATAAATTATGGAAGAATACTGACTGTAGGTATAGCTTAAATGGTAACATGATAAAAAATGATAATGCAAAGAATTACATGTGTCAGGCAATATTTTAAGGACTTTGCATGATTTACCTCATTTAAGCCTCATAACAACCCTGAGGTAGTTTCTATTATTTATCTCCATTTTAGAGACAAGGAAAAATAAATATAGAGAACTTAAGTCATCTGTCCATCACCATAATACTATGTAATAACAACCCTGGTACCTCAGGGGTTGAATGCAACAAAAATCCAAATTTTCATTCATATCAATACCCAAATAGGTCATCAATGGATGCTTACTATTTCAGGCTCCCTCCAGTGTGTAGGCCTGTTGGCAGAAGGTTCTATGAGCCTTCCGCTGGCTTCTTTGCATCCAGAGGGCTGACAAGTAAGTAAAGAGAGAGTGAAAGATCATCAGAATGCTTTAGAGCCCAGTTCAGAAAGTGGCACACAGTAATTTTGTATATATTGCATTATCTAGAAGTCAGATACAATATAGAATATAAATATAAAGAAGTCAGATATAATAGAATATAAATCAACTGGGAAGATTAATCTTTTTATTTGCTCAGGAAGAGGAAACAGGATTGGTGAATATTAGCGTGTTTTGTGTTTTTTTGTTTTGTTTTGTTTTGTTTTGTTTTGTTTCGCCACACCCACATAGCCTGAAATTAGTAAAGCCTGGGTTGGAACTTAGGTACTCTAGCTTCAGCACTTAAGGCCTTAATTATAATACTGTAGCATGACTTAGAAAAAAGAAAAAAGGTGGTGAAAGAGATACGAGATTTAATATGGAATAATTTTTTATCCTTCTAGAATCCCTGTTGCCCTTTATTAGTAATAAAAATCTAGAAATATATTTCTTGAATCTATTTCTTGGTTAAAGAACGGTTTAGAAGCTCAGTACCTCAAAGTTACCCATTACTTGTAAGCTGTTCAGTTGCATTTGATGGAGAAGATACATTCACATTTTTATAATCTCCTATACAACTCTGAAAAAAAAAAGCCTTAAAAAGATCCCTTAAATACCAGAGAATGAAGTAGGTCTTTATTAGGGGAGTCCCCATCAGTTGAAGTAGACTTGATTCCTGAAATAATAGCTCCTCTCCTTTCATTAAAAAAAGACACTTTTCTTTTATGATAATGCTGAGAAATATAGATCAAATACCATATTACATATCTGGATTCAGGGATGCCTGGGTGGCTCAGTCATTAAGCATCTGCCTTCTGACTCAGGTCCGGATCCCAGGATCCTGGGATCGAGCCGTGCCTTGGGCTCCCTGCTCAGTAGGGAGCCTGCTTCTCCTTCTCCTGCTCCCCTGCTTTCTCTCTCTCTCTCTCTCTCATTCTGTCAAATAAATAAAATCTTTAAAAAAGTATATCTGGATTCAGTCTTTCATATTTCATTACCTTAGATGCTAGTGGTCTTCCTACTTCAACCTAAGACCCAAACCAATGATAATGTTACATGAACCAACGAGCATGCTTCATGTAGAGCATTCTATCAATACTGATAATTCAAGTACAGAATTTCTGTTCTACCCAAATAAGCTTTCTAACAAAATTAATCTGATGCATTTTTAATTATATGCATAAACATTATAGTGTTACATGTAATTAAACATAAATGGTAAGCAGCTCTAATAGATAACATTACAGTAATTAGTATTGCTTTCCCGGAGTTAAGCCAAATTTTAAATTTTGTTCTTCATGTTGTTAGTTCTTCATAATTCTTCATGATCCGATAGAAGAACCATGATTTACCCTTTCACCTGATAACACGATTTCGATCTCTTTGCACATACACATGAGTTCTCATTTGATGAACCACAAGCCGAGTTGTCCTTTTCTCTTTTGTTATTTTCAGCCACTAGACCCCACTTAATACTCAAAACCATGTGTGAGCTTTAGTCTTTCATATCCAGTTTTTCCCCATTTTCTGTCATTTTTCCATAATTCTCCCCATCACTATCCCCATGCTGGTAACATTTTCAGCACCAATTCCAGATATTTCAAGATTGGAGAGAGTAGAAAGATGAAACCAATGGTCTGTGGATTTTGTACTTTGAATTGAGAGGGAAAACAAGGACGTGGGCTATAGAAATTATATGGAAAAATATAATATATTTAAGGTACTGAGCTGAAATGCCTGCCTTAAAGTACAGGCTAAATAAATTAAGTCAAACCCCTACATCTATTCTCTTTATTTCATAATATATTTAATTTCTATGAGAAAACTTTCCTATTTCCTCTTTCTGTCCCATCCCTTATTACTACGTTTATCATTATCTTCTCTGTTCCACTGAAACTTTTTTTAAAGGTCTTATCTGATCCTATTAGAAAACGCAATGCATTTTATGGGCTTCATCCAAGAATATTTCATAAGGATTTAACGTTTATTGCTCTACTTACTTCCATGAACTCTTCTTCCTCTTCAGATTTTGTGAAGCTTTTCTGCTTCTCCCATCTATATATTTGATTATTTCTCACTTTTTGTTGTTGATGGTTCTTCTTCTGCTTGCCTTTCACATATAAAATTTCTCCAGGGCTTATTTGTGTTATAAATATTCCTTATAAGGGATGGTTCTTTCATTTTCAGGCTTTAATTACCTACTTTATATCTGTGACTTCCAAAGCTACATCTCTGGTCCAGACTTCTCTTCTTAGATAGACTCAAATTCTCAACTCTCTCCTGGCCATTTTTGTCAACATTTGAAACTAAATAGTCAAAGGCAAATTTAGTATTTCCCTCTAAACTTCTAATCCTCCTGTTATTCTTAATTCATCTTATTGGTACTATTAACTCACTGTCATTATGCTTTCACCAAGTGAAATCTTCTAAATCTTCATAATCTTAACTTGTGCCTTTGCCATGTTTAGTCTTTCAGATAACTTTTCTTACTTCATGATATGTCACTCATCTTTATCCCTGTTGTTAGGTACTAATGAACACTTCTGTCCTCAATTACTAGTAGTGACTCTCATTATCAAAACAGAAAAGTCTACTTAATCTAAGAATTAATCTACTTTGACTTGGCCCCCAAACAACAATTCCAGTCCCATTTTCTGCCACATCAAACATTGTGGGTTAGCCACACACAATTATTTATCATTGTCCATATTTTTTGTATCCTTTCCTGTCATATTTATTTTCTCATAGTTTCTCATACTTTATCTGGAATACATTCTCATAAATTTTGTTTACTGAATTCTTATCTTCTAAATTTCTGCTTAAATTAAACTTTTTTTTTTTAAGGATTTTACTTGTTTGAGAGAAAGAGAGAGAGAGATTGAGCAGGTGAACATACAGGCCGGGGGAGGGGCAAAGAAAGAGGGGGAAGCAGATTCCCCACTGAGCAAGGATCCCAATGTGGGGCTTGATCCCAGGACAAGGCAGACACTTAACCCACTGAGCCACCCAGGTGCCTCCAAATTAAACTTTTTTTCACAACTATTTTCCATATTATCTCTGCTCATTTCCAGTGTCTGGAGGATTCCTTCCCTTTCCAGCTCATGTCACTTCTATTTTAATGTAGCATATGTATTTTTCAGCTTTGAATTCTACTGTTGTTTACATTGTTATCCTTCCCACCTAACCCCACCCACTTCCACACTCATGTTGTTAATTCCTTAATTTGTCTAAAGTAATTTTGTGTGTGTAGAACCCCAGCAGAGTGCTTAGCATTGACTATGTGCTCAATCAATGTTGAGATAAAGTAGCATATATATTCAAGGCAATTTTGGACTGATTCCACCATAATCAAACAAGATTTGACAACTCAATTACCTAATTTGAAGATGTAAATGAACTATCTTTAGGACCTAGTTTAATTTAATGGACTAGAAATGACACCTGAGAGTGTTAATCCTCATCCTAGAGTTAAGCTATTTCATCGAGTCATTCATCCTATAAAAATTATAAAATGCTCTATCTATAGCACACTACTAAAACTAGAATGAAAAATAAAAATAAAATACACCAGATTTCTAACCATCACCATATTGTACATTGGAATTAGAGGCATTATTAAAAGCATGGGCTCTGTAGGCAGACTGACCTTGTTTTGAATGGCAGCTCTGTCATATATATTTGCTATATAAATCTTGGGATAATTATTAGCCATCAGTTCCCTCATCTGTAAAATGTAAATTACAATAATATCTGCAAGTTAGACTATTATGGGGTTTCCAAGAGATTGCATGTTTAAATAACTTGATATATGTTAGGTTTATAATTTGTAGCTACAGATACTAGTAAGGGAAACTAAAATGTAAATGGCTACCATAATGTAAAGCAAAAATGCCATAATTTCCAAGGAACCATTTATTCGGTATTTTTTTTAATAATGTATTTTTTACAGAACAAGTTACTGGTCTTTGTATATTACATAAATACCAACATTGTATTGTTATATAATTAATGATGAGCCAAAATTCAAGCCTAAACATCAGCTATTTTTGATCTGCATATTGGTTGAATCTATGTCAAGGAAGCAGAAATTGTTCTGGGTATGTCAAGGAGAAAGAAATTTAATATAAAGTATTGATTGTAATCAGAGCAGTGAAAATTAGAAGTTTAAGGATGCATAACTAGCTTTCAAGTCATGGCACTGGTGTTTATGTTCTAGGGAAAGGGGATGCCGTGATACTTGATGAGTTCACCAGTAGTAAATTGAGAGACAAGAGATAAAGACCTTGATTTCTGCCTCGAGGCACTCCAACCTTATGTGATTGACTAGAATGGAAAGAACCCTGCAAAGGGGACTGTGAAACAGGAGGAACATAAGTGTAGAGCTCTGGAAGCAACGCAATTGTGTATCAGAAAGTAGCTAACGGTCAAATACTGCTGATAGGTCAAGTAATATGAAGACTGAAAAAAGGTCATTGCACTTATCAACATCAAGATCATTGAAGGATTACTTTCCAGTGGCTAGCTTCTGGTAACTACCTCCTTTCTGTTTATCCTCCAATATCTGTCTGCACAATCCCAACTCCATCTTTTGTACCTCTCGACTGATGAGATACACACACACACACACACACACACACACACGTATATACATATATCTTTTCTTATATAGATTTATATATTATATATTTCATTTTTATATATATATTAAATTATATATATATATATATATATATATATAGTCCTTTTTTCCCTATTCAATATTACCTTTATATATACACCAGTTTTAATTTCCCTGTATCTCTGGGAAGTAGAGTTCTCTAACAAAGAGAACAAAATACACCCAGGAACAAATGAAATACGCTTCCTCACCCACATCAAAGGATTATAGCCACCTTCCTGTCACTCTCCCATCCCTTTTATTTTGTATTCCTTTTTCTGTTTTTTGTTTGTTTGTTTTTGTTTTTCTGTTTTGTTTGTCACTCTTTTACTTTGTTTTCATTTTTGTACTTTATAAATCTTACTTTTGAGTCTCATTTTGGCTGGTTTATTTATTTATTTATTTTCTTTTTGGTGGTGACTTCCAATTGCTCCAAACCTTCCCTTGCCTAGATTGTGGTTGATGTTTTCAGCTATACATCCACTCAATCACAGCTCAACAGAATGACTAAGAGGAGGAGCCCCCAACAAAGAAAAGATGCAGAAAAAATTGCCTTTCCAATAGATCTAATGGATATAGATCTAAGCAAGATGTCAGAAATAGACATCAGGGTAGCAGTTATGAAGACAATAGTTAGGCTGGAGAAAACTATTAATAGCAATATAGATTCACTGAGGGCAGAAATGAGATTGGATCTGGCAGAACTTAAAAATACTATTCATAAGATAGTATTTAGAGTATCTAATCTAGATACTCTAACAGTTAGGGTAAACGAAGCAGAAGAATGGATTAGTGATCTTGAAGACAATCTGATATAAAAGAAGGAGAAGAAGGAGGCCTGGGACAAACAGGTTAAAATCCATGAAAACAGAATTAGAGAAATAAATGATGCCATGAAAAGTTCCAATGTCAGAATGATTGGGATCCTTGAGGGTGCAGAGAGAGACTGGAAGATATGTTTGACCAAATCCTAGCTGAGAACTTTCCTAATCTGGAGAATGAAACAAGCGTTCGTACCCTTGAGGCAGGGAGAACACCCCCCCCCACCCCCAGACAAAAGGATTGCAGCCTAATGCCCAGGCATGTAATAGAAAAACTTGCATATCTTAGAACAAGGAAACCATTTTAAGGGCAGTTAGGGTGAAGAGATTCCTTATGTACAGAGGGAGGAACATCAGAATAACATCAGACCTTGTCACAGAGACCTGGCAAGCCAGAAAGGGCTGGCAGGACATATTCAGGGCACTAAATGAGAAGAATATGCAGCCAAGAATTCTTTATCTGGCAAGACTGTCATACAGAATAGATGGAGAAATAAGCCTCCAGGATGGGCAGAAACTAAAAGAATATGTGACCACCAAGCTGGCCCTGCAAGAAATATTAAGGGGAGTTCTATAAAAGGAGAAAGACCCAAGAGTGATATAGAACAGAAATATATAAAGACAATCTTTAGAAACAAGGATGTCACCGGCAACACGATGACAATAAAATCATATCTTTTAGTAATCACTCCCAATGTGAATGACCTAAATGCTCTCATAAAATGACACAGGGTTGCAGAGAAGGTAAAAAGACAGGACCCATCCATATGCTGTCTGCAGAGACTCATTCTGAATCTAAAGATATATCCAGATGGAAAGTGAAGGGATGGAGAAGTATCTTTCATGCCAACACACCTCAAAAGAAAGCTGGGATAGCAGTTCTTATATCAGACAAATTAGATTTTAAGCTAAAGACTGTAGTTAGAGCTACAGAACACAATATCATTCTTTTTTTTTTTTAATTTTTTTTTTAATTTTTTATTTATTTTCAGCGTAACAGTATTCGTTGTTTTTTCACCACACCCAGTGCTCCATGCAATCTGTGCCCTCCCTAATACCCACCACCTGGTTCCCCCACCCTCCCACCCCGCCCCTTCAAAACCCTCAGGTTGTTTTTCAGAGTCCATAGTCTCTCATGGTTCACCTCCCCTTCCAATTTCCCTCAACTCCCTTCTCCTCTCCATCTACCCTTGTCCTCTATATTATTTGTCATGCTCCACCAATAAGTGAAACCATATGATACTTGACTTTCTCTGCTTGACTTATTTCACTCAACATAATCTCTTCCAGTCCTGTCCATGTTGCTACAAAAGTTGGGTATTCGTCCTTTCTGATGGAGGCATAATACTCCATAGTGTATATGGACCACATCTTCCTTATCCATTCATCCGTTGAAGGGCATCTTGGTTCTTTCCACAGTTTGGCGACCATGGCCATTGCTGCTATAAACATTGGGGTACAGATGGCCCTTCTTTTCACTACATCTGTATCTTTGGGGTAAATACCCAGCAGTGCAATTGCAGGGTCATAGGGAAGATCTATTTTTAATTTCCTGAGGAATCTCCACACTGTTCTCCAAAGTGGCTGCACCAGTTTGCATTCCCACCAACAGTGTAAGAGGGTTCCCCTTTCTCCACATCCTCTCCAACACACGTTGTTTCCTGTCTTGCTAATTTTGGCCATTCTAACTTGTGTAAGGTGGCATCTCAATGTGGTTTTGATTTGAATCTCCCTGATGGCTAGTGATGATGAACATTTTTTCATGTGTCTGGTAGCCATTTGTATGTCTTCATTGGAGAAGTGTCTGTTCATATCTTCTGCCCATTTTTTGATATGATTATCTGTGAACACAATATCATTCTTAAAGGGTTTATCCAACAATAAGATCCAACAGTTGTAAATACCTATGTCCCCAACATGGGAGCAACCAACTGCTAACCATAATAAAGAGACATATTGATTATAATACATTAATAGTAGGAGCCCTTAATACTCCACTCTCAGCAATAGACAGATCATTTAAGAAGAAAATTAACAAAGAAACAAGAGCTTTGAAAGACACAGTGGGCCAGATGGACCTCATAGACATATACAGAACATTCTACTCTAAAACAACAGAATACTCATTCTTCTCGAGTGCATAGAACTTTCTTCAGAAATAGACCACATACTGGGTCAAAAATCAGGTCTCAACCAATACCAAGAGATTCAGATTATTCCCTGCATATTCTCAGACCAACTTTGAAACTGGAACTCAATCACAAGAAAAAGTTTGGAAAAAATTCAGACACTTGGAAGCTAAAGATCATCTTGCTCAAGAATGTTCAGGTCAACCAGGAACTCAAAGAAGAACTTAAGCAATTCTTGGAAACCAATGAGAATGAAGACACATCTTTCCAAAACCTATGGGATATGGCAAAGGTGATCCTAAGTGGAAAATACATAGCCATCCAAGCCTCACTCAAAAAAAAAAAGAAAAAAAAAAAAAAAAGAAAAATCCTGTATACACAAACTGTCTTTACACCTTAAACATCTGGAGAATCAACAACAAATTAAGCCTAACCCATGTGCCAGAAGGGACATAAGATTCGAGCAGAGATCAATGAATTAGAAGCCAGAAATACAGTAAAATACATTAATAAAACTAAAAGCTGGCCCTTTGAAAGAAGTAATAAGATTGCTACACCACTGGTCAGACTTATCCAAAAGACAAGAGAAAGGGCCCAAATTAATAAAATTATAAATGAAAGGGGAGAGATCATGATTAATACTAAGGAAATAAATAAAATTATCAGAAATTATCATCGACAGCTATATGACAATACATTTAGCTATCTGGAAGAAATGGAGGCACTCCTAGAAACCTATAAACTACAAAGACTGAAACAGGAAGAAATCGATAACCTGAATAGACCAATAACCAGTAACGAGATTGAAGTGGTGATCAAACACCTCCCAAAAACAATAGTCCAGGGTCTGATGGATTCTGGTGAAGTCTACCAAATATTCAAATAAGAAATAATAGCTATTCTTCAGATTCTGTTTCAAAAAATTGAAACAAAAGGAAAACTTTCAGACTCTTTCTATGAGGCGAGCATTGTCTTGATCCTGAAACCAAGAAAAGACCCCACCGAAAAGGAGAATTTCAGACCAATATCTGTGTTGAATATGGATGCCAAAATTCTCAACAAGATCCTAGCTAATAGGATCCAACAGTACATTAAAAGGATTATCCACCACAACCGAGTATGGGATTTATCCGTGGGATGCAAGGGTGGTTCAACATTCACAAATCAGTCAATGCGATAGAACACATAAATAAGAGACAAGAACCACGTGGCCCTTGCAATAGATGCAGAAAAAGCTTTGACAAAATACAGCATCCTTTCCTGATTAAAACTCTTCAGAGTACAGGGATAGAGGGAACATTTCTCAGCTTCATAAAATCCATCTATGAAAAACCCACAGTAAATATCATTCCCAATAGGGAAAAGATGAGAGCCTTTCCATTGAGATCAGGAACATGAAAAGGATGCCCACTCTCACCACTGTTGTTCAATATAATACTAGAAATCCTAGTAACAGCTCTCAGACAACAAAAAGAAATAAATATATTCAAATTGGCAAAGAAGAAGTCAAACTCACTCTCTTCAGGTGACATGATACTCTGTGTGGAAAACCCATACTCATACAGCAATTCAATAAATGCGGCAGGATACAAAATCAATACACAGAAATCAGTTGCTTTCTTATACACTAACAATGTAACTGTAGAAAGAGAAATTAGAAAATAGATTCAATTTACAATAGCACCAGAAACCATAAGATACCTTGGAATAAACCCAGCCAAAGAGGTAAAGGATTTATACCCTAGGAACTACAGAACATTCATAAAAGAAATTGAAGAAGACACAAAAAGATGGAAAAACATTCTATGCTCATGGATTGGAAGAATAAACATTGTTAAAATGTCTATGCTGCCTGGAGCAATCTATACTTTCAACGTCATCCCGATCAAAATAACAATGGCATTTTTCAAAGCGCTGGAACAAACAATCCTAAAATTTGTATGGAATCAGAAAACACCCTGAATCGCCAAGGAAATGTCAAAAAATAAAAACAAAGCTGAGGGCATAATGTTGCCTGATTTCAAGCTATATTACAAAGCTGTGATCACTAAAACATTATGGTACTGGCACAAAAATAGACACATAGACCAGTGGAACAGAATAGAGAGAGCCCAGATATGGACCTTCCACTAGATCAACTAATCTTTGACAAAGCAGGAAAAAATATCCAATGGAAAAAAGACAGTCTCTTCAATAAATGGTGCTGAGAAAATTGGAGAGCTATACACAGAAGAATGAAACTTGACCATTCTCTTACATCATACACAAAGATAAACTTGAAATGGATGAAAGACCACAATGTGAGATAGCAATCCATCAAAATCCTAGAGGAGAACATAGGCAGTAACCACTTTGACATTGGCCACAGCAACTTCTTTCAAGACACATCTCCAAAGGCAAGGGAAAAACAAAAATGAACTCTTGGGACTTCATTAAGATAAAAACTTCTGCACAGCAGAAACAGTCAACAAAACAAAGAGATAACCCACAGAATGGGAGAAGATATTTGCAAATGATACTGCAGACAAAGGACTGATATCTAAGATCTATAAAGAACTTCTCAAACTAAACATCCAAAAAAAAAAAAAATAAGTCATAAAATAAGCAAAGAACATGAACAGACACTTCTTGAAAGAAGATATACAAATGGCTAACAGACACATGTAAAAAATAGTTCATTATCATTAACAATCAGGGAAGTTAAAATCAAAACCACATCAACATACCACCTTATACCAGTTAGAATGGCAAAAATTGACAAGGCAAAAAACAACAAATGTTGGAGAGGATGTGGACAAAGGGGAACCCTCCTATACCGTTGGTGGGAATATAAGTGGGTACAGCCACTTTTGAAAACAGTGTGGCAGTTCCTCAAAATATTAAAAATAGAGCTACCTTACGACCAGCAATTGCACTACTGGGTATTTACCCCAAAGATACAGATACAGTGAAAAGGAGCACATGCACTGCAATGTTTGTAGCAGCAATGTCCACAATAGCCAAACTGTGGAAAGAGCCAAGATGCCCTTCAACAGACAAATGGATAAAGAAACTGTGGTCCATATACATGATGGAATATTACTCAGCCATCAGAAAGGATGAATACCCAACTTCTGCATCAACATGGATGGGACTGGAGGAGATTAGGCTAAGTGAAATAAGTCAAGCAGAGAAAGTCAATTATCATATGGTTTCACTTATTTGTGGAACATAAGTAATAGCATGGGGGACATTAAGAGAAGGAAGGGAAAAATGAAGGGGGGGTAAACTGGAGTGGGAGATGAACATGAGAGGCTATGGACCCTGGGAAACAAACTGAGGGAAGGGGGCAGAGGAGGGCATAGATTGCATAGAGCACTGGGTGTTATACACAAACAATGAATCATGGAACACTACATCAAAAACTAATGATATTAAAAAAAAAAAACTAATGATGTACTGTATGTTGACTAACATAACATAAAAAAAAATATGTAACAAATGGGCATGACTGTATTCCAAAAAGTTTTATTTGTCAAAAAGAGATGGGTTCTTGTTTGATTTAATATAAATTATTTAAGAAATGATAATGAGAAGAAGCAGAGAATAGTTGAGGAGATATCCTTGAATAGGTGAGAGGGGAGGGGATTTATTTACAGGGGTTGGAGTTAAGCTTTCATTATAAATTCAACCAAGTTTGAAAAACAAGGACAAGAATATGCTGAAGTAGATAAATGTGAAGAATAAATCTGTGGGAAAGCTCTTGTATTGCTTCCGTTATCTCAGGAAAAGTAGGAAGTAAGATCACAATATGTGAGTGGCCATTAGGAAGAAGATTTGGGGTTTTAAGAAGGGAAGATGCATGAAATAATTTCATGAAAGAGTTGAAAAATAATTGGGCTAAGAAAATACCTTATATAGTAAATAGCAAATTTTCAATTTGGAATTTTCTAGCTGTTCTTTTCCACATTGGACTATTCATATACTTTTATTATAATTTATATATATATATGTGTGTGTGTGTCTGTGTGTCTGTGTGTGTCTGTATGTGTATACATACAGACACACACAGACACACAGACACACACATATATATATGTATTTTTCTCAAGCACTGGCTAAACTTGTAGCATTATCAACATATTTTGAATCATTTAACTTCAATCTTCAAAACTCTTGTTTTTCTCCCCAGGGGAAAAAGAGATTGTTGCAGTCCATTAATACCTCTATTTTCAGACAGCAAAATCAGTAACACACTTTATCCATATATTTTTCTAGTTTAGCAAATCTTATTCCTGTTAGAAATTATTTGTGCAATGAATATGCTTCTGTCATTTCATCTCTGTTTCATGCATTTATCATATTGAATTCTAATCTACTCTGAGGGTTTGCTAAACTTTTGCTTCAATGATGTATTTGCTCTGAAAGAGTTTAGATATAATGAAATATATTATGTCCAGTATTTGTTTAATATTTTGTCACCAATGAAAGATAAATTATTGAAATGGAATATATTCACATTGATTGCCATGAAGTTTACACATGGATTATAAATCAAAACAAGTCCTTAAAAGATAGAAAATCAATTGATGTGTCAGATAAAAAAATGTGTGAATGTTGAAATCAACCACCAAATGGACATTTTTCCTCTTGAAATAATTTAATATACCAGAATTTGAAAAGATTTGTGTCTTTGAACGTACATAATAAGGTAAAAGTGAAAGTCTGAACATCTGAAATTTTGATAACAATACTTTAAACAAATACAAGCCAACATATTTTAGAGCGGATAGTTCTTTGTTCTTTCAACCAATCACAGAAATTTTCAAGGAGACCAATCAGAACTGTAATCTTGTGGTTATGCCCTGAGTAAATACTAACAATATTTAAATTTATATAGGACACATGTGTGCACAGTTATATTAACATAGTGTCTTTGTTTTTCTTCTCCAGAATTGTTATCCAATTGTCAGCAGTTGAATTGTCAGTATAAATGTGCAATGGTCAGAAATATTACAAGATGTTACTGTGAGGATGGATTTGAAGTAAAAGAAGATGGGAGAAGCTGTAGAGGTAAGTATGACATGTAATTCTTTTTTTTTTTTTTTTTTACAAAAGCTTAGCTTACAGAAATTAATCAAGTATCTTTGAGCACCTACCATATGCTTCATACAGAGGTTAAGCTAACTTTTTTTTTGTTTCTTAAGATTTAAAAGATAATACTCCTACATAAATCATACACATAAACATAACAGATATGCATTTTTGCCAGTCAGTTTTCAATTCATATTTCAATAATATCAAATATGGGAAATGTCAAAAATGGGAAGTGGTTTGGGTTAACCATGAAATCATTGAATTTAACAGTTTTAACTTCCTAGATGTTTTCTAGCAGTTATACAGCTGCAGTGTAGTAGACATTTGTTATTAACTAAGTTAGGTTAGTAATATTGTGCCATGTTCTTTACACTTTTTCCATTTTTTGCATTGGTAATTCTGGCAGTAGGCATTTTACCAACAGCAATAATGAACATAAAAATACTTAGGTATATTTTTAATTTCTTAATTCTTGCTTTTGTGAAAACTCCACAGGACATGTTTACCTTCTGAAATGACTCCACTCTGCCATACTGAACAATTCTAGGTTACTTCTCCATTCTATTAAGGTCTATTATATATATGTTAGTATATGTATATAAATCTGTAACATAAGTAATCCATTATTTTGTATAGTACTTAGAATCTATATATAGAAACATAAAATATAGAATCTACACATAAAATCAAAGAATATCTGCATTGCTAGAGCCGCTAATAAACAGATTATTTTACAAAGAAATTGGTGCTTTGCCAATTGCTTTAAACCTTTTCTTTAATATTATCATTTTTACGTAGAAAGAGAATCTTAAGGTTGAAAGAGTTCTCAGGGATAATATTGTTCAAAATCTAATGACAGAAGTGAGAAAAGTGAGACTCTGATAAATTAAGTAACTTAAGTCCTACGCATCTTCTTAGTAACAGACTTGGGACTAAAGCTCAAGTCTGCAGAGTCCACTTATTCTTGTCTTCAAGAGGTTCATTGCTTTTTAATGTACATCTGGGGTTTGAATTTTTCATTTGTTGTTTGTTTGTTTTCTGCATAGTACAAATATTATAGAAACATTTATTATTAAGTGTTTGTTAGACTTGGAGGCTATTTAATCTGACAATAGGTGGATCAAGCTGGTGTATTTATTTGACTCACACCAATTTTAAACCAACATTTAAAAATTAGAATATTGCACACAAAAGTTCAGACTATTTTTTTTTTCAGATAGAAGACCTAGCAACATTAGACACCTTATAAACCCAAAAGTCAGCCGTATATGAATAGTACTTCTGCATACACTCACACATGCATGCAATTTCCAGTTCAAAACAGCTCTTTCCATTCACACAGGGGAGGCTAAAATACCTATACATTATCCTTACCCTTTTGCTCCAACTGACTCCTATAGGAGTCAAGATTTTCAGCTCTTGTTACAATGGATCTCTTTCTCTCCATTCTCCTAATTAAATCCATAAAAGTAATCATAATCAATATCTTCTTTTGACTATTGATAAGGAATTATGCATCAATCAGTATGGAAGGTCACTACTGAAAGAGGAGCTCTTTTTACTTTATCTGCGACCCTGGATGACCAGAACTGAGCATCATTAATGCTTTCCTGAAGCCATATTTCCAGGGTATTTTCTGTCCTTAGAGGGAGAAAGAAGGCAGCATTATAAGTAATGACATGCCTATTCCTTTGCGGCCAATTTTGTGGAGTTACATGAATGTCATAGCAGTGCATTCTGGCTAAAAAGAGCAACAATAACAATAACAAAATCATTACTCATATTGCTCTCCCAGATAGCATAATCATGTCAGAAAAACTAAAATAGGAATCAATAAAATTAAACCTGAAAAATCTGTGAAAAAGGAGAATCATTTCTGCCACTAGGGGCTGGATTTTACCAAATGCAAGATTTAATTTCTTTCATTATCACTGTAAACTTAACTTCAAAAACTATTCTTTTTATTCCCAAAGCAACTTACTTCAAACAAACCATCCACGAATGCAAGCTGTTATATGAAGCCAAAGAAATCTGAGAAAAGTGCAAATTAATGCCATACAAATGCATAGTTTCCCAATTTAAATGGCCCCTTAACTAGTCAGGAATATTTTTGCTTTTCCTTAGTAAACTCTTTTCTTAGCTCAGTGTTCAGAGAGTGGGCTGAGAGTTCCAACCCTTTAATCATCCGTTTGGTCTTTCTGGTGAGGAGCTCCCCCCCACCCCAATCCTGGCATCATCTAGTGGCCCCACCCTGAGTCACCTCACTGGCACAGACTAAGGTATATTCCAAAGGGGCTCATAAATAACAAAAGACACTCCCATAACTCAGAAAATTGCAAGGGCTTTAGGAACTCTGTGCCAGAAACTGAGGATAAAGACCAAATACATATTTTTATTATACCACTTATTCCTATTTTAGTATAGCACCATTCATTTCCATCTATCCAGTTTTCACATGTTGTCTCTTCTAGTTCTTAAACATTTCAGTCCATTCTCTCTTCTCCATCTGCACTACCACTGACTTAGTTCAAATTTTAATGGGATTAAAATACAATTTCTTGCGTGAAATTAGCACATAACTAATTTTCCAGGATCTCTTCTCTACTTTCACCAATCCATTTTTTATTTGTACTATAAAGTTCATCCTATTAATGTTTTTGCAATGCCTACATACAATGTACAGCCCTTTACTTTAGCATACAAATAACTTCATTATCTGGCCCTAAAACTACTTTCCCAGTGCCATCTCTTATCTCTCCACTTATCCACCCTTATTCCACTTGACCCTTTTTACTTCTTTGAAATCCCTACTATGTCATCCCAATATCATTTCACATACTATTTTAACTGGAATGCCTCTTTCCATCTTATCCTTTCTTATTGAATCTGAGAAAATCCAAATCATCCTTTAAATCCAAGTCAGTATTCAGTCTTCACTTAATATTCTCCCTCTGATTCCAAGCAGGTTCACTTCTCTGTGTTTATGTCATAACCAGAGTATGCCCCTATTACAAGGAAATGCATAGAATTGCAATTATATTTCATTAGACTCGTTTCAGTTAGAAGTAGGAACCATGTGTTATCATTTTTTTTTTGTTTTGTTTCGTCAGGGATTAGTAGAGTACAGAGTACACAGGACAGACTGAATATACATTAGTCCAAGTTAGTAGCTGACATACACACACACACACACACACACACACACACACACACACATCTAGTGTGTGTGTATTAGCCTAGTTGGTTAAGAATCCTTAAGAGAGACTTGAACAAGATGCAGGAGGCGGGAAAGGGAGGATGGTAGGGAATAGAAATAGGACCATAGATATTAATAAAATTTAAGATGAAAGTTTTCTTTTCAAAGAATGCTTAATAGTTTCCTGTTTTTGATCCATTGAAGGTGATTTGTGTTGCTGAGCTCAGAACTCTTAATCTGTTCATTGAAAACCATGTTACCAGACTAATTCTTTGTTAAAATAGTGAAAAAGACATAAACTCTTTATTCTTTAAAGTGCATTTTACAACTTTGCAAAAATATCCAAGGATTTCTAGCCTTAATATTTTCTTTCAAAATTAAAAATTAGATACTAAGTTTGATGTTTTATCTCTGTAACTATTAAAACTACTTTGAATTTTGACTTTCAGTTGGTGTGGTTTGGAAAAGACTTATTGCCTTTGGTTCTTCTTTTCCAAAATAATTAACTATTTCCAAAATTTGAAAAAAAAAAAAAAAAGTTTTCTTCTAGGGGAAAAAATGCCCAGCAATAAATCTGCTTAGAAATGCCCATTTTAGAAAATGCCCATTTTCCTTGTAGATCAAGATGAATGTGCTATTTATGGCGCATGCAGCCAGACCTGCATAAATACATATGGTTCCTATGCCTGCAGTTGTGTGGAGGGCTACATAATGCAGCCAGACAACAGATCTTGCAAAGCCAAAAATGGTAAGTTATAATTTTTTTTTGTCCTTGTAGAATTTCTTGTTTCCCTTTTGCAGTTCCTTTTCACTAGAAATGTATACAGTACTATGGACTTGGAAGAAATAGATTTTTCCTTCATTTTAATTCACTGATCTACACCTAAAAATCCAGAGCAGTTATTTCAGTTGTCACTGATCATCACAAAACTCCTTCCATTACAGGAAGTTTCTAGTTTTGAAAAACCCATTCAAAAGAAATGGATTAGTTGATTTGAGTTAGCCATCTCTCTCCCAGACTATGCAATAGATTCCTAACTGTTTTCTTTGAGCTCCTGCTTTCCCACCAAAATTCATACTCAGCATAATAAAGTGATCTGCTAAAATGTAAACTAAATCATGTCATTCTCATGCTTAAAATCTCCCAATTACATTCACTCATCTTGAGAATAAAATCCAAACTTTTCACAATACATGTAAGGATCTAATGCTGTGGTATCATTTACCTTATGCATCTCACGTATTGCTACTCTCTGTTCATCATTCATCAGCCATACTGGTTTCCTTGTCCTGCTTCAACCACATTGCTCTTGCTTTGAGGTTGTTCCACTTCCTGTTTTATTTGCCCGCAGTGCTTTTCCCTGTGATATTCACATTCTTATCATTCAAGTCTTAGCTGAAATGGCAACATTCAGAGTGACCTTCGCTGACCATTCTGCTTAATGGTGTATACCCTCTCCATTGCTATCTTATTTCCCAATTTTATTTATTTATGCATTCTTACTCAATTACTATATGATTTTTCACTTTTATTTTCTTTATATCCCTACCTTTTGAAATGAACTCATTATGTATTTGTTTATCATCTGATTTCTCCAGAATAATGGGAGTGTTATGAGAGTATGGAACTTGTCAGTTTTGTTTATTGTTATTTACTAATATCTGATCATAGCCTGGAACACATAGGAACTTGATGAATATTTGTGGAAGCAAGGAAGGGAGAAGGGAAAGAAGGGAACAAGGAAAGAAAAGAAAAAGAAAGAATGAACTTCTCCTTCCGGTTAAAATTATTAAAATGAACGTTCCTCTTTTATGTGTTTGAATTTCACGTTTTAACACTGTCTTCCTTTTACTTTGTCCCTGCAAATAAAGCCTATAGTTTCTACACAGCATTCAGCCTACAGTAAACACTCAATGAATATTGATGATTTGCTAATGAAATAGCCTTCAGATGTGCTAGTAACAATGGGATAAATCTAATTTTTTTGTGGGCTGAATTAAGAATAATACAAGGAGATGTGTACGTGCTGTTCCATCTAGCTTCTTTCGACTTTTCTGAAATCTGGTTTCATTTTATGGATTTTCAAATTATGCTATTTTGATAAATTAATTGAATGACCCCCACCCCCTTTTATTAGTGATTAGAAAAGTAGGCATGCGACGGGATTCTCTTTTTTGAAGCCAGATTGAACAAAGCATTGGATTTGCTCAGCAAGCTGCTACAGCTAGTTCTTTACAACATAACCTCATGCTGTACTTTCAACAATTTTCCTGAGTGTGTTCGGTTATTAACTAAACATATTTGTATACCAAATTCGAAAGAACTCTTCTACTTCTTAGTTTATTTCTTTGAATTACTGACTTGGTTTGTGAAGCCCTACTTATGTTTCGGAGGCAATCCCAGAGAAAAATTAAGTCAGATCATATGTTCCTTTTGTCTACCACTGAGAGTTCTGATTTAAAGTATTGATGGTCTGAAGATGTAGAAGGCTTGTTCTTTGCTGTTTCTATTGATCCACACAATATCACTGTGGCTATACGGGGAGGGTGTAATGTGATAAACCCTACACAAAGGCACTTCCTCTCTTTCTACATGGAGAAGGTATTTGCCAATAACAGAATGTAACCAGGGAGGGATGCTACCTGCTAATGCAATGCTGATTCAAGGAGATTTGATGACTCCAGAATTGATAATAGGACATATAAAAGCCTCCATGTCTTGGTGTCTGGCTTGATGACAGTATCGGTCTACAGAGTTTAAAAAATACAGTTTTTATGGGAATGTTCCTTGTGTTTGTAGTTTTAGAAAAAACGGGTTGCTGGTAATGCAGTAAATAGCACAATTCTAGAACATATACTGACTAGTTCTAAGGGTCACATGAATATTTGAACCAATGTATTCGTACAAATTCACAAGGAAAACTATCAGTTTTCTTTTGGCTGTCTCAAATTGATAACAAATGAACCAGAGGATATTTTGGCTTCAGGTATATACAATTTTATATAATGCATCAACCTTACATTTTTGTGGTGATTTTATCATATTATAGTGCTGCCTTAACTGATGGGTGCTAGGAAAATGTTTTAAACTAAACTCCATTTGTCTTAGGTCTTTGCCATTCCCCTTTTCCTTTACCTGGCTGCTTAGATTGGCCCCACTTTTTTCTTCCTCTACAATCCTATCCTGCTGGGCTCTGGAACCTACCTTTTTCTCCCAGTCAAGCCAGAGTTCCAGGTGTCTCAGAAGTTGGGAGCATGGGAAACTATGGGATATTAGAATGGGCTGGCCCAGAACCCTGGATGTGTGTAAAAGATCTATAGGCTTTAGAAAAAAAAGAAAAAAAATAAAGAATGAAAGAAAGAAATATCAAGCCCAAAGGATACAGTGGGAAGCTAGTACTAGACTCGATAGGATGATTCTGTAAAGGCCTTACTAGATGATAGATGGGAAAATAAAAAGTGTCTTAGGAGATTTGCCTTTTATGTGAAGGCAGAGAGAGGTAGAGTCAATTGTCTAGGAATCTGCTTATAAATTTCAGCATGGAATAATATCATGGTCACTCTCCAACTGTTCACCCCAGAACTTACTTGTGGGGTCTTATTTTCAATGTAACAATTAATAGTAATTAGGTAAATTAATCTAAATTAATCTATTATCCCTCCTTTGTAACATAATATCTGAATCCAAGTAAAATTCATAAGCCTTAAGAGTACCTTCAAGAAATAATTCTAGTAAGGGGGAGGGGATTTTAGACCCTGTGGCAGATGGGGGAGGAAATTAATGTTAGGCAGGAGGCCTTTTCATTGCTGTTAATTCATGCAATGCAGACAAATTCTTTTCTTTTCTATCCTCTGTAAGATTGACTTGACTACTGAAATGTAGAATCAATCATTCAGGGCTGGGAGGAGCTCAAAGGTAATTTAGTCCAACTATCCACTTGCTATCAAAATAAATAATTTCCAAATGGAAGAAAATTTTAAATGTACATTTAAAGATAATTTTAAATAGTACTTGATAGTTCTGTGTAAGCGGAGACATACTGGAATATGAATGTCATGGTGGAGTGTTCATAACTGGAATGGGACTCACATTAAAAGCTAGTAATTTTTTTTTAAGATTTTATTTATTTATTTGACAGAGAGAGATCACAGTAGACAGAGAGGCAGGCAGAGAGAGAGAGAGGGAAGCAGGCTCCCTGCTGAGCAGAGAGCCCGATGCGGGACTCGATCCCAGGACCCTGAGATCATGACCTGAGCCAAAGGCAGTGGCTTAACCCACTGAGCCACCCAGGTGCCCAAAGCTAGTAATATTTGAACTAAACATTAGGATTTCTCATTTGAAAAGAATGTTTAAAAATAATCATGAAGGGGTTCCTGGGTGACTCAGTTGGTTAAGTGACTGCTTTATGCTCAGGTCATGATCTTGTGGTCCTGGTATTGAGTCCCACATCAGGCTCCCTGCTAAGCTTCTCTCTCTTCCACTCTCCCTGCCTGTGTTCTCTCTCTCTATGTCAAATAGATAAATAAAATCTTAAAAATAAATAAATAAAAATAATCATTAAAATATATATATGCATCCAGTAAAACTTCCTATATGTTTTTACTTTTGCTTTTTTTTTTTTTGAGATTAGAGTTCTAGAAAGTTGTCAAATCTGAAAATGGAAAGTTTTTTTTTTCATTTTTTAAAAATTTAATTTAGCTTCTTTTAGCTGATTTAGCTCAATTTTGATGTAGAAATATGCATTAAATGTAGGCACCAAGGGCTAAAAGTGGACACTTGTAGAACCTGTAAAAATGAAGGTAATAGCCAAGGGTGTCTAACTTATGAATTGTTGCCAGTTTTACTCCTGATCAATTCAGGCTCGTTGGACTGTACTTTCCAGTCTCCTAACCACTCGCCAAAGGCAGGCATTTAACCCAGTTTAAAATTCTGCAGGACCAATAGGACTCTACTGATTGCGCTAAAGCAGTCCTGGAACAAAGAACACTAAATAATTATATGCTCATCAGTGTAGAGGCACTGCAGTAAGTGGCACCATGAGAGAGAGAGTGTGTACCTCTTTGCCATGTAGCAACTAGAATAGTGAGAGAAGAGAGTCCATTAAATAACTTCAGGATTTTATTACAGTTTATACTGTGCTATTCACTGATTGGAACGATGGAGAGACCATTTAGGCAATAGAAATACAAATAAGAAATGCAAATCATAATCCCTATATAATCCATGGAAACATGATCCTAAATGATGCTGAGGAATGTGTTTATACCACTCACTGCTTTCTTTGCTGGTATTCTTAAAAAGAAAGAGAGAAAGAAAGCAAAATATAATGTCCCATGGCTCCTACACCTAACCTCCAACTCTATTATTATCTAATGTATATTTTAAAATTTCCTTTTAGAAGGTAGAGGAATCATTTATGGTTTTCTGCCAGGGGAGTTCTGCTTATAGGGAGAATAGGCAGGTGCCTGTGTAGAAAGGGAGGAGTTCTTTGTTTAGAGTATATCATAGTCTGTGCAGCCACTTGAAATGCTTGGAATTAAGTAGTTACAATATAATTGCCTGACTAATTTTTTTTTTTTTTTTACTTTTTTAAAGAAGAAAGCATTCTATATTAAAATGTGAGTATTCTTAGGAAGGGTGACATATTAAATCTTAGTAACCTTGATAATTTATGAGACTAGTGGATCAAATCTCTTTCAGTATACCATCTGGCTAAGAATGGCTCCCAGCAGAATGATAGGTGATTACGTCTTCACATGCAAAGACTCACTATTCATAGTTTTTACTATTTTTAGGTTGTCCAAAGGTCTAGTTCCTGCACAATTCGTCATTTTATTGAGACATAACTGAGAATGGTATTTGATGACATGATGGTATATGAGACTGTGAGATGGGAGTGAGCCTAGTGGACTATAACCATAGTAACCCAGATTTGTTGTTCTTTATGCCTTCACGTATGCACTGAGGAAATGACAGACGCTGTGGTAAGCAGTAGATGGCAGAGAAGTAGCTCAGTGCCTAGAACAGAGTATGTGGTTGGTAAGTGGTTTTTTGTTGGTGGTGGTTTTATTTTTTGTTTGTTTTGTTTTGTTTTGTTTTGTTTTAGATGCTTTAAGGAATTTTATGAACATTCAGGAAGCAGAATAGGGGACTGGGATTTTGAGAATTAATGAAAGGAATGCCAGGAGGTTGGAACAGATTAAAAAATAAACAACAAACAAACTGAGGTATTTTACTAGTTTTATCCTGTTATTCAGGGTTCATGCTACCTTTGCCATAATATAGATATTGGAGTGGTTTGGGAAGATGTGCATAATCTCCACAACTGTACCCTCTTCCCCAAGGCCCTCCTCAGGTAAACATATAATCCTAGTGTGCTTACTATGGAAATACAGTTGCAGAACAAGCTACTTTTCCTGCAGTCAGGCAGTATTACTTAAAATCTCTGTCCTAGAGAAATATTAGAGCTTCCCAGGCTGCGTTTGAAAACCGAGCCTGGCCATTGAACTTATTTCTCTATTTTCTGTTCTATTCATAACCTACATCTTTTTCTGGCTCTTTACTTAGATGGAAATCGCATTCCATGACAGAACAGGGCAAGGATTTCTGATAGAATTCCCATTACCAAAATTAAATATTACACTTTTATTTTTTTCCACCCAAACACAATTAATGAGTATGCCATGTTAAGGTATGAAAGTACTCATGAATATTCTATGTGTGTTTTTCTGTTTTCTGTTTAGTTTAGTTTAGTTTTTTGCTAGAGGACATTACTTTCACAGTCTAGCACCTTTCTTCACATCTTAAACAGAGAATGTAACTATGGTGTCTTATGTGTCATGGCGCCTTTGATTTATTGAGAGTGTAAGAAAATATCAGACACAGAAAAAAAAATGCATGTTCTTCCATTTGCTTGACTACTTAACATCATAAACGCAATCTAGCTAAGGACTTCTTTGTATGGGTATAAAGAATCTCATGGCCACATTTATAGGCTCTAGATTTGACAATTGATAGATAAACTTTATTTTTACAAATGGCACAACATATAGGTGTAAATTTCTATCATATTATTTAATTTTTTGTGGAAAGGCTATAGAACTATTAGGTAAATTCTCAATTTAGAATATGTGATAGATCAGACATGCTCTCAAGTTAACTCCCTTTTTTGTCTTAAAATTGGACATATAATGAAAATTAAAAACAAACGAGGCACATTTAAATTCATAGAAATTAGAAGTTGTTTAATTTTAAGATGAGACCAGGATACATATATATAGATATCTATAGATTTAGATTTAGATATATATTTACATCTATCTGTCTAGATGTAGATATATATCTATATATACCTATATCTATAAATCTACATCTATTTATATCTCTATATCTATGTCTATCTATCTATGTATAAAACTTCTCTATTACTTGGTGGAAAGGGGAAGTATATAGCTATTAAAATATTCAGGGAAAAAACAAAGGGAAAAAGGAGAATATTTTGCCCTTTCTAATAAGACAAAAAGTTTTGTTTGTTTTGTTTCTGTTTTTGTTTTTTTCAGAGTGCCTTCAAGGCATCCCCTATATCAATAGCAACCAACAGAGAAATATCCACAGTTAGAGAATACCTCTCGGGCACTCCTCCCAGTAGAGTCCATGCTTCCCTTGACTTTGATTACTGATACTCTGTGTATTCTCCTGTTTCAAGATGCTTAGAGTCATTTTAGTCCCGAGAAAAGAAAATCCATTGTGTTGATTGTATTTTGAAATGTATGTGAGGCTTTCTTCTTAGCATGAGGACTCACAAAGTCTCCATCTGTGCTTTCTATGACAGGTAAAACTCACCAAAATATTAGATAAATTATATCTTAATAGTCTTGAGAAGTTTAGAACAACATACCATCAAATTGCAAATAATATATCTAGTAAAGTAGCTAGAAGTTTGGTATATAATCGCTATTGAATACTTAGAACTAATCTGTCTTTTTAAAAGCAAAGTAGAAAATTGGAGTCTTAAATTTAGGCTGTATGTTTACATCCTTTGGCAGCCTTGTCAGAAAACGGTGAAATACATTAAAGGACTGTTTCCTTTCCCACCTCTAGATAATGAATTTTCACATACCTACCTCTCTTCCTCCTTATTCTAACATGATGATTTTGTTTCATATTTACTCAAGAAAATAGAAGTAATCAAAAGAGAACTTTCTCTCCCTGAACTTTATTAAATCTACCAATCTGTATCTAGAACTAATCACCCTGCCTTCTTCTTCTTTGAATGGAAGAATACACCGTGCTCCTATCTAAGGCCGGTCCCTGCAATTATGCATCAATCCCATCTACTCTTGCCTACTCAAGAATTAGACTCATACAGTCGTCTTCTCTGTTCCTCAGATCATCAGTATGGTGACTCTCCTGGATCATTCTCATGAGTATTCAAGCTTGTTGTAAAGATGGTACAAAACAACTTTCTTTAAACCTATATTCCTCTTCAGCTACTCCATTTTTCTTTTCCCTTTAAAGAGTAACTCACAGGAAGGATTTTATTCTTTCTCTACTTCCTCCCCTTTTGTCTTAAACCCACTTAAATCGGTTTTACGTTCTTCTGACTCACTTATACCTCGACTGTCAGGGTTCCAAGTGATCTCCAGCTGCCTAGGCATTCAGTTATCAATCCTTAGCACACAACTGATCCTTGTCTCCTCTTTGAATACTTCCCTTTATAAAGTAGTACATTTTAGAGTCTTCCTTTTAGCTTACTGGGAATTTTTTTTTCACAGTTTATTTTGCTGCATTATCCTCATTATTTTTGGAATGATCCAGTGTTTAGTTGTTTGGAAATCTCTTCCTTTGTTGATTTCTTAAGTACGCTCATCTTGTATTGTGACTTTAAAAACACATTCTCTTCCATGATTTGATAAAATATCTAGAGACTGAAACTCGAGAGTTTTAGTCATCAGCCCTGACTTCACTGTTGAACATCAAACTCACTTGGATATTGAAGTCTAATTCAATATCTTGTTTAGAAATTTAATAGAAATATCAAACTTTTTGTGTCCCAGAATTTTGATCCCCTCTCCTGACAGTGGTGTACATCACCCTCTACCCATTCACCCAGTTGTTCAAGCCAAAACATTGGAGTCATCCTTGACTCCATTCTTTCTCTCAAATCCTTTGATTCAAACTTTTAGGTATATTCTAAAGTGGACTACTCTCTTTAAGGAGCAAGCCTGCATCTTTATCTGCATGCTTTATCTTTCTTCATAGAATCTATCACTGCCTAACAATATTAAATAGTATTTGTTTGCTTACTCTCTGCTTCCTTCACGAAAATGTAAGCTCTATGAAAACAGGGATTTTCTAGCTTTGTTACCTGCTATATTGCTAGCATCTAGAGCAGTGCCTGACAGAAGCTAGCCATGTTAAAAAATATATATATTTGTTAAATGAATAAATAAATGTACAAATACTAAGACAATACTTTCTTTCTCAGGGAAAAATTTAAAAAAAATTTACACACCCATCCTTTCAAAAAGGAACTATTTATGAATAGGAGTTATTTAAAGGCAATTTTTAAATGATCCAACATCTATTACATTTTGAACTCAATTATTAGCAATTTCTAACTTCGATGGACATATCCGGATTGGGGGGGAAAAAAGTATTTCTATACCTAAGATAGTTATTGTCCTATAATTAGGAAGATGATGAAGAGATTAAAAGGGGCCACCTCTCAGTAACTAATCTTAATTGGTATCCCTAGACCATCTGCTACTTCTAATATTCCCCAATAACCTAAAATTTGAATGAATTATCCTCTGAGAGTTTGAAATTTACTAATATAACCCTTTAGCTATCAGTTAAATTTCTTTCATTTCACTGATTAAAAATCACAACGCATTATTTATTTCATTTTACTTACTGAAATTCGAATACAGTATCATTCTTAAATTTGAAAATTCAGTAAAATACCTTTAGAAACACTGGAGAGTCCATATAGAAGCATCCCTCCGTGTGTCATTCATTTATTGAATGATGAACATGTGCCAGGTAAGGTTTTCCAGATAATACGGGAAGTTATGTCCTTGTTCGGTAGACCAGCTCTTTAAGAACAAAGAAACTATGAGAGCTGTTCATTTGCAAAATGAAAAGCTTTTCTGTGTGTGTACATGGCATGATATTACTGACTTAAATTGTTTCTGTAAAATGGTCCTTTTTCCTCAGAAATGCATATCTCACCACTTTTCAATCATAACATTTCAAATTGAAATATATTCTAAAAGAAGATACTTGCTTTCACTAATAAGGTGTAAATAACAAAAAAGTTCAAACTGTTAAGAAGTCTGTGGTTAATGCAGGTGGATAAGATTTTATGAAGAGTTTTTATGATGCCAAAGACAAGATTACAAAACACAACACTATACTAATAATATGCCAACACTAAATTCATCATCATCTCTTAAAGCCAACTCTACTTTCTTTCCTGTTTCTTTTAATAATACCAGTATTCTCTCCATCACGCCCCTCTAAAATTTCTGCATAATTCTGGACTCCATGTCCCTTCTTGTCTACATAATTTAGAACATGTAATTCGTTACATGAATCCATCTCTACTTAAGAACTCAATACCACCTATTTTAGATTCTTATTACCTATTTTCTGAGAAATTAATATAACATCTCTGTATCAATAGTGCTGATATCCAAAGCCTATGTCCACAACTTTTTCCTTTTATTGTGTTATGTTAGTCACCATACAGTACATCATTAGTTTTTGATGCAGTATTCCATGATCCATTGTATGTGTACAACACCCAGTGCTCCATGCAATCCATGCCCTCCCTGATACCAACCACCAGGCTCACCCATCCTCCCAATTCCCTCCTTTCTAAAACCCTTTGTTTCCCAGAGTTCATAGTCTCTCATGGTTTGTCTCCCACTCTATTTATCCCCCTTCATTTTCCCCTTCCTTCTCCTAATGTCTTCCATGTGATTCCTTATGTTCCACAAATAAGTGAAACCATATGATAATTGACTTTCTCTGCTTGACTTATTTCACTTAGCCTAATCTCCTCCAGTCCCATCCACATTGATGCAGAAGTTGGGTATTCATCCTTTCTGATGGCTGAGTAATATTCCATTGTGTATATGGACCACATCTTCTTTCCAGTTGTCTGCTGAAGGGCATCTTGGCTCTTTCCACAGTTCAGCTACTGTGGACATTGCTGCTGTGAACATTGGGGTACAGATGGCCCTTCTTTTCACTACATCTGTATCTTTGGAGTAAATACCCAGCAGTACAATTGCTGGGTCATAGGGTAGCTCTATTTTTAATTTTTTAAGGAACCTCCACACTCTTTTCCAAAGTGGCTGCACCAACTTGCATTCCCACTAACAGTGTAAGAGGGTTCCTCTTTCTCCACAACCTCCCCAACATTTGTTGTTTCTTGCCTTGCAAATTTCTGCCATTGTAAAACTGGTGTAAGGTGGTATCTCAGTTGTCCACAAGTTTTTCTTATAAAGTTTGGATTGCCTTCTTTATAATTAAAAACAAGATTAATAACAAGGTCTCTTTACACAATAGAGGATGTAGTATGTTCTGATAATTCTCTGGGGCTTACATTTCTCCTCATAATATCTTCTTCCAGTAGGACTGTTGGCACACATAGCCATTCTTTATGCACTGCATCAGTCTAAACAGGAACAAAGATACCTTTTTCTTCCCCATAACTCCTTTCCAACCTCACTCCAGAATGTGGTAGCATTACATATTTATTACCTTCTTGTCTGATATGAATTATATTATATAACACTTTTTATAAAATACTTATTTTTATTTATTTATTTATTTATTTGAGAGAGAGAGAGAAAGCCAGAGAGAGGACAAGCACTAGCAGGGAGAAGGGCAGAGGGAGAAACAGGCTCCCCACTAAGGAGGGAGCCTGATGCTGGACTGAATCCTAGGACCCTGGGATCACGGTCTGAGCTGAAAGGCGGATTTTTTTTTTAATTTTTTAATTTTTTAAATTTCTTTTCAGTGTACCAGAATTCATTGTTTATGCACCACACCTAGTGCTCCATGCGATATGTGCCCTCCATAATACCCACACCAGGTTGACCCAACTTCCCACCTCCCACCCCTTCAAAACCCTCAGATTGTTTTTCAGAGTCTGTAGTCTCTCATGGTTCATCTCCCCTTCCAATTTCCCTCAACTCCCTTCTCCTCTCCATCTCCCCATGTCCTCCATGTTATTTCTTAAGCTCCACAAATAAGTGAAAACATATGATAATTGACTCCTCTGCTTGACTTACTTCACTCAGCATAATCTCTTCCAGTCCCATCTATGTTGATACAAAAGTTGGGTATTCATCCTTCCCGATGGAGACGTAATACTCCATAGTGTATATGGACCACATCTTCCTTATCCATTCATCCACATGAAAAAAATGTTCATCATCATTAGCCATCAAATTAAAATCAAAACTACAATGAGATACCACCTTACACCATTAAAATTAAAGATTAAAGATTAAAATCAAAACTACAATGAGATACCACCTTACACCAGTTAGAATGGCAAAAATTAACAAGACAGGAAAAAATGTGTGTTGGAAAGAATGTGGAGAAAGGGGAACCCTTTTATACTGTTGGTGGGAATGCAAGTTGGTGAAAGGTGGATTCTTAAGCCACTGAGCCACCCAGGCACCCCAGAATTATACCATACTACTTTAAAAGTAAAAGTGAGTTGGGGGAATTTGGAGGGAGAGAGAAACCATGAGAGACTGTGGACTCTGAGAAACAAACTGGAGGGAGGGGGGTAGGTATTATGGAGGGCACGTATTGCATGGAGCACTGGGTATGGTGCATAAACAATGAATTTTGCAACACTGAAAAAAATAAAATTTAAATAAAAAGACCAAAAAAAAAAAGTAAAAGTGAAAACAATTTAAAAATTTAATGAGAAATGTGTCCAGCCATATAGTATTCTAAGTATCATTTCCAGCTTGATCTTAAAGCACAGTTTTGATCACAATATACTTTCTTTCTAAAATTAACGTAGTTTCCCATTGCACCCCAAATTAAAAATAAATTTATCATCTTGACATTCAATTACCTATGTATGCAGACTTTCCTAAACATAATTTCTCAGCTACTG
Source organism: Martes martes (assembly GCF_963455335.1). Lineage (NCBI taxonomy): Eukaryota > Metazoa > Chordata > Mammalia > Carnivora > Mustelidae > Martes > Martes martes. The sequence continues at coordinate 107,809,447 of NC_137890.1, read as the reverse complement.
CAAGCTCAGAGTTTGAATCTAGTTCTTTTCACTTGGTGGCTATGTGATCTTAAGCAAGTTACTTAAACTCTATATAACTTCATTTTCTTACCCATAAAATGTAGGTAATAGTAGCACCTGATTAATAGATATGTTGTAATAAACTAATAAATGTAAATCATGTATTATAGTGCCTGGCTCCTAAGATATACTCAAAAGAGGTTAACCATGTTACCGTCATTATGAAGTACTTTCACCATTCATGCATGCTCTACCCTCCAGAAAACTGAAAAGTGAGGTCACCATTTTCCTGACATATTCTAGTCCTTATATCTTTGCTTTCAACAAAATTGTTTGTTCCACTGGCATTTCCATCTCTACATTTCCATTTCTGTTCCTCTATTAAGGCAAAGCTGAGATCAAATGCCATCACCATTAAGGAACTTATAACACTACTAACAGGTAGGTCTTACTCTGTTTGTGCTGCTGTAACAAAATAGCCCAATTTTGGGGTGCCTGGGTGGCTGAGTGGGTTAAAGCCTCTGCTTTCGGCTCAGGTCATGATCCCAGGGTCCTGGGATCAAGCCCCATATCAGGCTCTCTGCTTGGCAGGGAGCCTGCTTCCTCCTCTCTCTCTGCCTGCCTCTCTGCCTACTTGTGATCTCTGTCTGTCAAATAAATGGGTAAAATCTTTAAAAAAAATTGCCCAATTTGGGTGACTTGTGAACAATAGAAATTTATTTCTCAGAGTTCCAGTATCTGGGAGTCTGAAAGCAGGGTGCCAGGTTTGTCTGGTGCGGACTTCTGGGTCACAGACCTGCTGTACTATAAAATGTGATATAATAGTTTCCTCTGATATATGGTATGATATTCCTTAATGTTATTCAGTTCAGTAAATATATGTTTCCATTAAAAAATAATTGAGGGAAATAGAGAAACAAATTTGGCCATCTAAATTTCCAACATGAAAAGAAAAAAAATTTAAACCCCATATCTTTTTTTGTTTTTTTCCACTTATATTAATTTCATTCACATTTTTAGTTTGGCTGACTTTGCTCTCTACTTTATTTTTAAATAATGCTTTTCCTCATTTTTTAAACTGCGTAATTTCCTAATACTTCATATTCAGCTTTTTCTGATTTTTGCACAAATTTGGAAGATTTTTTTTTTTTAATTTATAGTGTCTTTACACAGATTGTTCTACTTTTTGTTTCTTATTGTAGTTCACCTTCCTATGGCAGGTTGCATCATTTTTTATTACAAATTGTTAGCATTCTTATTTCTCTAACTTCATCCCGTTTTCATTATTTTTAAAGACTTTATATAATTTGTATATGATAAAAGTAAAACTTTGAAAGTCCCTCTTTCTATTATTTCAAGTTATATTTGTTAACAACTGATTCCTTGGGCTGCATAGATGATAGTTTTCTGTTTTCTTACACATTCAGCCTTACTGTGACTCTTCATTTGATATATTTTACATGTGAGTCATTATTTAACTTTTAAACAGTTGAATCTGAGATTCTTTTTGTTCTTTTGTTTTTTCATCTTTGAATCAACACGTATTAAGGTGCAGCTACTGAACTTCATTTAGTGGAAAAAAACTGCTCACAATTGCAGATAAATTAGAACACAATAAAAATAGTTAATAAACATATGTTTGTATCCATGTACATACATTTATTATAACATAAATATTTATTAAGTTTACATTTATGTGTAAGTACCTGAATCCATAATTCTAATAATATAAAAGGAAAATAGTTGAACTTTTATTCTTAGAAATGAATGGAAGAATAAGAAGTTTAAAATAAACCTGAAAAAATGAGTTTTATTCATTCTGAAAACATTCATTTAGAGTGAACCATCTGTCAAAATCATATTATTATAAGTATATACATATACATTTAGTATATTCTTGACTATGAGAGGATAAGGATATGTTTGCAAAGATGTGGTTATAGTGGCTTGAAATTTAAATAGGGATTTTTATGAATCTAGTCAGATTCATAGCTTCTCCATGTTTCCAAGTTTCTCTTTTCAATTTACAGTTTTCTAATCAGTCTTTAAAAATTATAGATCTAATTAATGTAACATGTGTAATAGAAAAAAAAACCACACGCTTATCATACAGAGCATAAATACACATCCTTATAACTGCTTGGGAGAGAAAATACCTGTTTTTTATGCCATTGACATATGATGAATGTTGAAGAAGATGAGGACAATTTTCCTTCCCCAACATGACACATTTGACAAGCTGTTGAAGAGGTTTATTCAAGTGAAGTCTTCGTTCTCTAAGTTAGAATATTCATTGAGTGCTTTCTTATGTTTCAATCTCTTCTATATGGAAAGTTAATATTTATTACTTCTCACTAAATGTTGGTGTATGTATTCCTTTGACTAAAGTCATCTAACATGTTTTCCAAATATTCCTTTGGAAAAACTGTCCACTGACTCTAAGGATGGGAGTTTTTAAAGAACATCACATTTATTTTGACGAGACTTATATCCTTATTACCCAAGCTAATGGTGTTCATACCTTGGTACGTGGAAATTTGAGGTAATGATGAACACTGGAGATCAGACTTAGTGTGGGTTGAGGCAGATTACCTATGCAGGCTTTCATGAAGTGGGAAAAAAAGATTTATATCCTTAACCTCTGATTATTTTTGTGGGTTCTTGTGTTTCACTGGCTTCCTCTCACCACCATAAGTAGGCGTTATGTTACTTGTGTAAAGAGGGAAACCACGGTTAATAATTAACTGAGACACATGAATGTTAATTCAATGAAGCACATCAAAACTAACAAGCATCCTTCCTCCAGTGTGTCATTTGAATTTTTAAAGTCACCATTATCAAATCAATCTACCTCAAATTATGAAGCATCTGACTTTATTGGTTTTCTGTTTATCAGAAGTTACAGAATCAGTGGTTGCTATATTTTACATTAAAACAATCAACTAATTCACTCAAAAAGCAACTATAAAAATCAGATAGATTGATCAGTTCTGTCAAGTAAGCATTGACTGTGTTGACCATTAATTCATTTTCATCTCAGTTTCTAAGGGGAATCAGTGTTCCTTCATATTCTAGCCTCACTCCAAAGAATGTTTATTACATAAGTAAATTTACTGACTAGTAGCCAGTTAAGAAGTTATTGTCTACATCTGGACTTGTCATAAGACTTGGAAGCAAAGAAACTTTCAGTAATGGTTCACTTTTTAATGAGAGGCAATTTCACGAAAGGTCATTTCAGTTGTCAAATGAAAACAGTAAGTACTGACAGGCTAGCAGTATGTCTTTGTTAAACCTCATAACACGGCCACCTAAGACCCCTTCATAACCTGAGAAATCTATGATCCGATAGGTTTTAGGAGTGCTTACGTCAACTGGAAAACAACAGAGGGAGGAGTGTTGAAAAGGGACAAAGTCTTGACTTCTAAATTAGGGAATGGCAAGGGCAAGCATTGCATGGTTCAAGATGGATTTAAGAGGTTGAGAGAAAAGCCAACTAACTAACCAAGCTTAGATGTGGTCCTTTGACAAGGTTACATCAAGCAGATATAACCCACAATTTTATTAATTCTTCTGAGAGAAATCTTTCTTGTAGAAATGATCTCAGCATTTTAGAGACTTCTTTTTTTGTTGGGTTAATTAATTGCACAATCTCATTGAGACTTTTTATTGTTGTTTGTTTTGATGTTTTTATTGAATCAAAAACTTCTAGTGTCTCTCTGAAGGTGGAGAAGAATTTTATCCCTTGAGTTAATTCCTTAGCAGGTAAAATCCAAATTCTATTCTATCTGCATAAAACACAGGGAGCCTGATATCTCTACTCACATCAGAAATGATGAGGACCATTAAATAATAATTTAAAAGTTTAGACTTATTTAATTATATTACTCATAATATACATATTTACCTTTCTCCTACACTCATAATGTTCAGTGTCAGTTTCTTGAATGATTCAATGATGTTTATGAAACTTTCTGTTAGCCAGTCTTTCTCTGGATTCCATTTTTCCGTTAAGAAAACCAAATTATTTTGTAATATTTTACCGAATGCCTCTAAAGAAATCTACCCTGCAAGAATTCCGTGTGTCCATTTTATGTATTCAGAAGTTTGTATTGAATAACCACTGGATTCTAAATGCTAGAGATACAGCAGTAGAAGTAGAAAATAATAGATCAGGAAAAAAGGTATATACAATGTTTGGTGGTGATAAGGGAAAAATGAAGCAGGGAAGGTTTATAGGGAGTTTGTATATAGAGTTTGTAGGGACTTGCAAATTTTACAATGTAGAGTAGTAAGAGAAGTCTTCACCAGAAAGGTAACATTCAAATAACACCCTAAGGGAGGTGAGCGAGTCAGGCATTCTGATACATATGGGGTGATTACTCTAGGAACGAGGAAGCGCTTCTGAGATGGAAGCTTATTTGGCTTGTTGTTCAAGGAATGGTAAGAAGGGTGGTGGGTCTGGAGGGAAATATAGATCATAGAGGGCTTTATAGGGCATTATAAGGCTTTGACTTTTATTCTTTTTTTTTTTTTTTTTTTTTAAAGAAATGCTTTTCAGAACTGGCTGACATTTGAGGCAGTCAAAGCTCCTTTTTTTTTTTTTTTTTTAAGATTTTATTTATTTATTTGAGAGAATGAGTGAAAGAGAGCATGAGACAGACGGTCAGAGGGAGAAGGAGACTCCCCAAGGAGCTGGGAGCCCGATGCGGGACTCGATCCTGGAAGTCCGGGATCATGACCTGAGCCGAAGGCAGTCGCTCAACCAACTGAGCCACCCAGGCGCCCTTTGACTTTTATTCTGATTGGAATGGGATCCTTTTGAAAAACTGGGCAGAAGACCGACTTGATTGACATTAACGTTTTAAAGATATAACCCTGGCTGTTGTGTTGAGATAGACTAAAGAGGAGGAGGGCACTGATGAAAGCAGAGAAATCAGTTAGAAGGTTCTTGGAATGATCTAGTTGAGAGATGATGGCAGCTTGGAGCGGGGTGGTAGCTAGTAATAGTCACTGAGAAACAGTGGGATTTCTGAGAGGTTTGTCATCAGAATCAAAGATATTTATTGGTACTTTGGATGTAGGGCAGAAAAAAAGAGGAATTGAAGATTTCCAATTTTTTAATTTCCTAATTAGCACAAAAGCTACTTTGATTATGACTGTATCACTAAACTCTTTCAATACTTTCACATGATAATTTTGGTCAGTTAGTACATATTCATTAAAAACTCACTAATCCTAACATGAGCAAAGATGAATTGTTCTAAAAGTAATATCAAGCAAATTTCTTTAATTTCTACAATCTTATTTTCATGACTATAGAGGAAAAACATGGAAAGAAGTAGCTCAGTAATCATGGGAATGTGGGTCAGTCAAGGAGCCAGTGTGGTTGAAGCCACACTATGGGCCTATGAGCTTTACGTGTTTAACTCTAGAAAATCCATTTCTGGCTTCATACATCCACTTCAAAAAGGCATGCCCTTGCTCACAAGGGAATCCTATAACACTGTATGGAGATGGGTAACCCCAGATCCATCCTCATTGCTAAAAAAAAAACAACAACAAAACAAACAAACATAAAACCAAAACAAAACCAAAAAACAAATAACAACTCACAGCACTTACTTTATTTACCGACAATGAAAGTAAATAGCGTTGCCCTCACATTCACACAACACATTACAACTAAGAAAATTAGGATACAAATGCTCCATGTTTTATGTTTTCCTTAGAGAACTGAACTGAAACATATAGTGAAGCATACATAAGAATCATTAATAAATACTTTTGCAAACTTTTTTTTTATTTTAAAGATGCATTAAAATAGAAGGATAAGTTCTAGTGAGTGATGTAAAATTCGGAAAAAAATTTGACTCTTACTGAACTCGCTTCTTTCTCTTTTATTCTAGAACCTACAGATAGGTTGCCTATGCTATTAATTGCAAATTCTGAAACAATTGAGGTTTTCTATCTCAATGGAAGTAAAATGGCAACCTTGAGCTCAGTCAATGGAAATGAAATTCATACTCTGGATTTTATTTATAATGAAGACATGATTTGTTGGATTGAATCAAGAGAATCTTCAAATCAGCTCAAATGTATCCAGATAACAAAAACAGGAAGATTAACAGATGAGTGGACAATCAATATTCTTCAGTCCTTTCACAGTGAGTATTTCAATTCATATTCAATTCAATTCACCATTTAAGGATTTCATTTATCAATAAACAGGATTCTTAGATTTTTCTAAAATACTATTTGGCTATCAGAAACCTATATATGCAAATATGAATATGCTTATATAAATGTATTCACTACCTGTTTTGAATATGCACACACATACACATTTTCACTGTTTACGTAAGTAGTAAGTTACGGAGTTAATTTTAATTCTTTCCAAAATGCTTATTATAGTGTCACTTAAATGAGAATTGTAATTTGCCACTGAGTGATAGTTCACAATGTGATAGTGAAGGTGGGATTTTTAAAAAGCAAGGAACAGAATTGATAATTATAAGCTCATCAGCTGTAGTTTTTGTTAAAATGCTTTAAAACTATCAGATTTATGCTAATTGGTAACAACTACCTGTGTTTGTTGACATTTTTCTTATCAATTCAGAGTTTTTATGTATCTTCCAAAAGAGTGATTTTGATTTACTTTGATTTCTCATGCCAGAAATTCACAAACTAGCAACTGTACTTCCTACATATTACCATAAATTGAAATCAAATTACATTGTTACACAGACCCACACATTAGTTTCTCCTTTTGTGCTGGTGCTTGCTCTCTCTCTCTTTCTCTCTCTCTTTCTCCTGACCTCTACCCCTCCAACGTAAGAGTATAAATTTTATTTGTGCTTGACTGGAGGAAACTGTATGCATGAGAAATTCAAGATATGTCCACTTATTTTATGATTTATAGGAAAAAAAATTCTTGAAAACACTGCGAACGTAAAAGTTGGTAGAAAATAAAGAAAAATGTGCAGTCAAGTTAAGAAGGAAAAAAAGTGAAAGAATAAATATAGTTTTCAGATGTAGAATGTTTGGTGATTTGGATTCAATAATTGTATTTTATTAATATTTTTGACATGCAATTAAAGGGATTGACTATTAATCTTTATTAAACATAAGAAATAATACCATGTAATATGTAATAAGTATGATTATATTAAATGAATCAGTGGCAAAATTATAAAAATGGAATATAAAAGTATGATTGTATATAGTTAAGTGAACATAAATAAATGTTTAACAAATCAAATCCAATGCTTTGAAAATCCTCTTAACATAAATAAAACAGTTGCTAAATCCATTTATTGTGACACTGGTTGACAATGCCTAGTGAAAGCAGTAGACACTGGCCATTTTCAATGATTCTATGGAAAATGATAATTCCTAATAAATTATAAATAACAAGGGCTACCTGCACAAGGAGTGTTGCTGAGTGATTTGAATATTTCATCCATTGGCTGAGCCAGCTGTTGGAAACTGTTCAAAAAAAAGACCCCAGTCTCTGCCATGTTAGTGATTACCTTAACTAATCCAAATGCATTAAAAAAAAAAAAAAATGCATTTGTCCCTCACAAATGAAATACTGGCAGTCAAATAGCTAGAATATTCACTAAGTTGCCATGTAAAATTATCTTCCAGGTTCACCTAAACAACTTTTCTACATTTAATATGCTTTATTAGTAATAGCAATTTCTTCTATAATATGTATTTTTAAAACTATTTTTAAACTTTTTTTTTTAAGTAGCTCAGATTGTAAAGGGGAAGACTAGACAGTCTGATGTTAACAGTATTTTTTTTTTTAAGATTTTTTATTTATTTATTTGACAGAGATCACAAGCAGGCAGTGAGGCAGGCAGAGAAAGAGAGGAGGAAGCAGGCTCCCTGCTGAGCAGATAGCCTGATGCGGGGCTGGATCCCAGGACTCTGGGATCATGACCTGAGCCGAAGGCAGAGGCTTAACCCACTGAGCCACCCAGGCGCCCCTAAACTTTTTTTTTTTTTAATAGTAAATCTAGGGATTTACTCAATTGGTCAAGCAATTGCTTATTAGAACATCTACAGAATATGGTTTGTAACTTAGGTTGCATTTGAGTTATACGACAATCCTTGGCAATCTAGAAAACTAAAGAGATTTTTGTTAAGCAATTCACTGAAATGCTGAATAGAACATTCATTTTGAACAGTAAGTAACAAATGCAATGGAAATCTAATTGGAATAAATATTTTTTGACAAAGTCAGATAAAGTTATATTTAAGCTATGCAATTTCAGTCACTGTAGAAAAAAGTAATTAAATATGTTGAAGTAATTTAATGATGGGAGTGGAGAAGAGGTGTGAGCAGGGGTGGGCTCCTCTATCATTGCTTGTAAACCAAGCATTTTATCAACATGTCAGAGAATAGCTGCTTTTGTATATGGTGGGCTCTTCATTCACTGTAACAATGTTTGAGTTGATAATGAAGTTGGAATATTCCTTGCATGTATAATTACATAAAATCCCTGCTGTACCATATAAGCAAAAATAATGAACTGATGGGAGTATGCCTGAATACCTGTCATGATCCACTCTTGAAAAGATTCTTTTCTCTGAATTTGCCTGAGGAAAACATTCTTTTTTTTTTTAATTAAATTTTTTATTTATTTTCAGCGTAACAGTATTCATTGTTTTTTCACCACAGTGCTCCATGCAATCTGTGCCCTCCCTAATACCCACCACCTGGTTCCCCCAACCTCCCACCCCCCGCCCCTTCAAAACCCTCAGGTTGTTTTTCAGAGTCCGTAGTCTCTCATGGTTCACCTCCCCTTTCAATTTCCCTCAACTCCCTTCTCCTCTCCATCTACAGCATTCTTTTTTGAAAAAAAAAAAAAAAAATTTTTTTTTTTTTTCAAAAATTTACTGTGAGGAAAAAAGCAGTCTTTATAGGTCAAACTGAGTTGCATTAAAATTTGCATAATTGTTTATTTTGAAATTTTAGTGTAATATTAAAATCTATATTTGTTATCTCATCTCACTGTATACACAGTACATTTCTATATGCCCTTCCTGTTTTGTCATAGAAAAAAATTTTAGCTACAGGTCTCAGATATATTAGACAATCCTGAGTGGCTAAAACAAAGACAGAGATGGAAAAGCTAAATGTTATGTTCTTTCTTCTACATTAGAAAGGCAGATACTGGTACTTTCAAAGAATCTGCCAAATCTCCCACAAATAATATATATAACTGGTGTGTGTGTGTGTGTATGTGTGTGTGTGTGTGTAGCTAGTTAATATGACATATTCCTGCAGGGATCTGGAATTTTAGGAAAGTGATCAGGCCACCCATTGAGTTCTATAAAAAAAAAAAAAAAAGGTAAGATGGAAAGAGACACTCAAAATTAGCAAAGATGATCTGAGGATACATTTCCAGAGAACTTTCAGTATTCCCTTTCTATACCGTATGCTTAATGTTGTAGGCACTGATATTAAATTATGTCTTAATTTTTACATTAACATTGGATGAATTTATACTTTGAAATAAGTAAACCATTCTGATTTACAATCAGTATGCAATCATAAAAGACTGTCCTGAATGCCTAGTGAAAAGAAGAGAAGAACAAAACAAAACAATAAAAACACTTTCAGCACTCTGTTCCTCTATAAATTTGTCTTTACTGTTAGTTCAGTTGTCAGGCTGCAAAGAACTAAATTACTATTTATTGCCATTTGGCAACATGCTTGAAACTCACCAAAGCAGATATTAGACATGTGCTACACTTCAATTGCTGTTATTTTTTTTTCCTATGAATTTGGTGAACTATATCTTGCACAATAGAAATGTATTCCCCCACAAATTTCTCTTGAGGTTATGTAGAATTTTAAATTCTCATAGTATGTTTTTGTCTAGATTCTCATGTCTGTTTGTTTCATTATAGATTTTAATAATCAAATGATCCCGTCATGATGCCATATACCAAGTAGAACAAAATATTTTACAGTTTTTTTTTAAATCTACCAATCTGAAACTTGGAAATTAAAATGCTCTTTTCATGATGATTAAATAAGTTTTTGTCCTATATATGAAATCCATGACATGTAATTACTGAAACCTGTTTCTGTCTTAATAAACTCTATCGTGATAGAAGAAAGAAGAAAATGAGGGAAGGAAAGAAAAGAGAAGGAAAAAAAAGAAGCTATTATTTTTATAACAAGTAGCCCTAGTAAAATAATTTCCGAAATAATATTTATTTGATAATTTTTCTCTATAAATATACTAATATAATTGTTTGCTTTAATCTTTTCCTTTTATTTTGCATTTCTTTAAAAGAATTTATGTTAAGGGACGCCTGGGTGGCTCAGTTGGTTAAGCGGCTGCCTTCGGCTCAGGTCATGATCCCAGCGTCCTGGGATCGAGTCCCACATCGGGCTCCTTGCTCCACAGGGAGCCTGCTTCTCCCTCTGCCACTCTGTCTGCCTGTGCTCACTCTCTCTCTCTCTCTATCTCTCTCTCTGACAAATAAATAAATAAAATATTAAAAAAAAAAAATATTTTAAAAGAATTTATGTTAAGTAAAATGGGCATTTTTTTTCTCCTAGTGTTCCTTAACCATTACACATTTTTAATGTTGTAGACACATTTACAATAAGCACTTAGCATCAACTCTAAAGACAGTGAGAAGTAGGAGCATAGTTAAGCAATGTAATAAAACTACCATGTAGCACTTCAGTTTTTGATTAAGATTCTGGGTTTTTAATTTGAAATTTTTTTTTTCAAGCTCTAACATCTTGTGACTTTTACATTTATTTCAATACTGGTTTATATTTCTATCACCACAATATGTGGGGTAAAACGAATGGTGAGTTGATATGGTACTAGCTCTGTTATTTTTTTTTTTTTTTAAGATTTTATTTATTTATTTGACAGAGAGAGATAGATCACAAGTAGGCAGAGAGGCAGGCAGAGAGAGAGGAGGAAGCAGGCTTCCCGCTGAGCAGAGAGCCCAATGTGGGGCTCGATCCCAGGACCCTGGGATCATGACCTGAGCCGAAAGCAGAGGATTTAACCCACTGAGCCACCCAGGCGCCCCCTAGCTCTGTTATTAACTGGCTGTCTGGCCTTATGCAAATCATTTTAAAATGAAAGAACTTATTCACATAATTACTGAGATCCCACCTGGATTTAAACGTACTTTTTCCTTCCATTACTTTGTGTTTGTTTTTCTTGTAATTTGAGATATTCCAGTGTGTGTGTGTGTGTGTGTGTGTGTGTAGGAATATTTGTTTCTTCCCTCTTTTTATCCCTTTCTTATTTTTCTCCCACCTAATCATTCACATTAGGTACACTTTAGTCTCTTTATAATACAAGTTCCTAAAACATGCTCCTTGGGACACATATTCCGTGTTCTGTAAGACATTTTTGGAAAAATGATTTTGTGGTCAAATGGGTTTAGGAAATTTTGCATGCTATGGAACCTATTGGAGATTTATATGTATGTAGCATGTTAAAGATTATTCAGAATTCTTCAATAAAGTACCTGTTTTCTTTGTGTAGCCCAGGATTTCCTTAAGTACTGAACACTTGATTGATATTTTTGTGGGTATGTCTGTGAGTGTGTTTCTTTGGGTACTTGTTTCTAAGGAGGTGATATGAGTGTGTGTATAGGCCTAATATGTATCAATATCCCAAATATCTAGGGTTTTATGTTATCCACTTTGAGAAATATTGCTTTAAATATCTTAGGGAGAAGCACTCAGATGGGATTCTCTCATCACTTTTTTTATATGTTTACTGTCTTTGTGGCTTAAGAGCTATACAAGCTGTGTGTGCAAGAAGCTGTAGAGACTGACTCTAATCACAGTTTTCTAGCTGTTTCTTCCTAATGGTCCAATTCATTTTAGTCTGTGCTCAAAGGATATAGGGTCCAGATACCATATACGCTGAGATTATGATAACAACACCAGAGTCTGTTTCAGAATTGGAGCTGACAGGAATCAGATATGCACTAAAGATTTGCACATATGTGAAATTCATTCCAGGAAAAGCCCTAGCCTAAAAGATCATTTGTGTTTGAGGATGGTAACAAGGAGTATATGTTAGTACTAATTTTAAAATACAGACAGTGTCTGGTAACTTTTAAATTTTAAAACTTTTTTCCAGAGTTAGTTAAGAGTATGGTGACAAAAACTTTTGAGGATAGAAGAGCAATGTCGGTCAAAGAAAAACAAATACCATATGATTTCACTCATATGTGGAATTTAAGACACAAAACATGAACACAGGGGAAGGGAAAGAAAAATAAGACAAAAACAGAAAGGGAGACAAACTATTAGAGATTCTTAACTGGGGAACAAACTGAGGGCTACTATAAGGGAGGTGGGTGGGGAGATGGGATAGCTGGGCGATGGGTATTAAGGAGGGCACTTGATGGAATGAGCACTGGGTATTACATGAAACTGATGAGTCACTCAATTACGTCTGAAACGAGTAATATACTATATGCTAATTAAATTGAATTTAAATTAAAAAATAGCAATGTCAAACAAGGAGATGGTGATATAGATGGTGAAGGATTTTTTAAAATATTTGTGAAAGACAGGTCTAGATTAAATAAGTATATATATATATATATATACACACACACACTGTGTTGGAGGCATATTCATATTCATATCATATTCATAGCTGTTCTAGTTGTCAAAAAGGTAGCTTTCCATAGTGTAGTCCTGATAATTTTCTAAGCACCTCCTAAAACTTAGAAGGCCTCAACTCCATTATATGGAATTCCCTTTGCTTTGATTTTGTGCTTAACAAATAACTTTTAGGTTTGGTTTCTCACATACCATAAATTCCTCTTGGGAGGAATTTGTTAGGAGGGTGCCTGTTAGTAATTGTGTCACTGGAACATCCCATCAATAGTTATAAATTGACAAATTGACATTCTGGTTGATGTCTTGGTCTCCTGGGAGTCTGGTAAACATGAAATAATTCTCCAAAGCCTGCTAAGCCTTTGGTTAACAACTCAAACAGTGTTCCTAAAATTGCAACTCTAATGATTAAATGTGGGTTTAAGATATTCTGTAAATCATTATCCTTTTAATGATAATATTTACTTGATAAAATTTTGTTTTCATCTTCCCTCCTGGCCATCAAAACTAAGCAACAAAAGGTTATGTTTGGCAGGAAGAAAGATGGCATCATTTAATTCTACTGACATAAACATGCAGGTTTTAAAAATAGTCTTTCTATTGTTTGCTTTTGTTATCACGAAGAGAGATACTTAGTTGTTTCTGAAGTTCTGAACAGGAACAACGCTCAGTTAAATTTTTAAAAAGACATTTAAAAATGAAATAAATCTTTCTTTTAAACTTTTCTCTGTATCAAATGCAAGTTTTACTCTCTATACTCTTTGAGGATTTGATTTGTAAGAAGAATATAACTGACTAAATTAGAATTATCATGGGTATCTCCACAAACGTCCTGAACTTGGACAGGCGCATTATGATTGTGATTACTCACACAAAAGGCCATTGAGAATTATATCAGGTACTTAGATAATTTGTGCAAAAAGATGTTTGTTCCTAAACTATAGATAATTGAGGCAAAATGCTTCTAATGTGTGAATTATGCAAATAATCATCTCAGTGTTCCATCCCATTCTGTGTTAAGCCTGAGCTTTTATTTTGGGACTCTCAATTAATGTTGGCCATCCTATTTCCATGAGATGAGATTCACACAAAATTATAAGGAGAATCAAGGTAATTATTTTGATAAACACAAGCTCAATTTTCCAACTTTTTCCCCTTGAATTATATTGGCTTACCCTGGACATATCCAGTTCAGTTCTAGACCACCATAATAAAGTGAATAGCACAATAAAAGCAGTTGGGTTTTTTGTTTAATTCCCAGTGAATATAAAGGAAAATTTTACACTATACCATAGTTTATTAAGTGTGCAATAGCATTATGTCTAAAAAAAAACAGTGTATATAACTTGCTTAAAATATAATTTAAAATATACTTAAAATATACTTGCTTAAAATAAAATACATTGATTGGGTGGTACAGTCAGTTAAGCCTCCAACTCTTGGTTTCAGCTCAATCATGATCTCAGGGTCGTGAGACTGAGCTTCATTTTTGGCTCTGTTCTCAGTGTGGAATCTGCTTGAAATTCTCTCTCCGGCTCCCTTGGCCCCTCTTGCTCATGTTCTTGCACTCTCTCTCTCTCTCAAAATAAATAAATAAATCTTTTATATATATACCTTATTGTCAAATAATGCTAACCAACACCTGAGCTTTCAGTGAGTCATAACTTTGCTGACAGAGGGTCTTCTTTCAGTGTTGGTTGCTGGCGGATCAGGGTGGCCATTGCTGAAGGCTGAGGTAGCTGTGGCCGTTTCTTAAAATAATATAGTGAGAAGTCTGGCACATCAGTGGATTCTTCCTTCTGCCAACAACCTCTCTGCAGCATGCAATGCTATTTGATAGCATTTTATGCACAATAGAACTTCTTTGAAAGTTGGAGTCAATCCTCTCAAACCCTGCTAATGCCTTATCACCTAAGTCTCTGTAATATTCTAGATACTTTGTTTCCATTTCACCAGTCTTTGCAGCATCTTCACCAGGACTAGGTTCCATCTCAAGAAAACACTTTCTTCTTCCATTCAGGGTTTGTCATAATAATGCAGCAATTCAGTCACATCTTCAGGCTCTGCTTCTTAATGGTATTGACTGGCAGGGATGAGTCACTGTGTGCAGAAGGGGAATGTTGTGGTATTTTTAATATTCACTAATGAAGAGAGGCGTTTCTGAGAAACTGACATTTGAGCGGATATCCAAACTGACTCAAACTGACATTTGAGCGGATATCTACATGAAGTTTGGGGCACAAACCATGCACGTTCAGATACTCTTCTCTTGAAGATGAAGTACAAATGTCCCAAGGTAGAAGCTCTTTTTGGAGGTTCAAGGAGGCCAGTGTGACTGGACTAGAGTGAGCAAAGCAGATATGAGGTGGAAGGGAGTTTAAAGACATAAGCCAGGGACGCCTGGGTGGCTCAGTGGGTTAAAACCTCTGCCTTTGGCTCAGGTCATGATCTCAGGGTCCTGGGATCAAGCCCCACGTTGAGCTCTCTGCTCTGCCCGGAGCCTGCTTCTCTTCCTCTCTCTCTCCCTGCCTCTCTGCCTACTTGTGATCTCTGTCTGTCAAATAAATAAATAAATAAATAAATAATCAATCAATCTTAAAAAAAATAAAAGACATAAGCCATGTTAAGGACTCTGGATTTTATGCTAAATGTGTTAAGAAGTCATTGGAGAGTCTAAGGAGAGGAGTGATATTTTGGAAAGTAAAAATATAGACTTAAAATTTAGACTAAGACCTGTTGTTGATTAGAATCCTGAGGAAGAAACAATCCAAACGTCCATTGGAGTCATCTCCTGGGTGGTATTCATGGTAAAATGTTACAAAGAGGAAACAACCATGAAGTTTTGTCTAAGATTGAGCTAAATTTCAGCAAACTTAGATATTTATAGAAATATCAGTGATATCATTTTGAAGGCATTAGCACAGGAGAGTTAATTCCATGAATCTTTTCAGTTTGTTAAGACTTTTTTTCCCCCCTACTGACAATCAAGTGTAACACAGAACTCAGATTATAAAGAGAACACTGTTTTCTTTTTTGGTGTCCTGATATGATCTGGGTTTAAAATGATCCCTTAGTTGAAAGATCAGTAAAGAAGCTATTGCAGCCATCCAAAGGAGAGAAAACTGTGTCTTGACCAGGTAGAGTAGTGTTTGAGATGGAAAGAAGTGTACTGTTCCAGGTGAAGCTCTTAAGATTTGTGATAGATTTAGTCTGGGGTGGAGTGAGAACTAATAAAACAAAAAGAAGGGATGAGCCATTTGAGATATGAGCCAAGTAAAACACAAGTGTTTTTCCCACTGGTTTTGCCTAGTGGGAAAAACACTTGTGCAAACTGGTTTTGTTTTTTGTCGTGTGTTTGTTTCATTTGGCTTCATTTTTGCTGTAGAGAGAGAACAACGCTTGCATGTTTTCCAAGTGCATCCACCATAGGAAAGAAATAAGATTGGTTTGTAGTGCAGGTTAGAAGATGGAATTGAGAACTAGCGGAACAATGAAAGGTCAGTTATCTTTGTTCCTTCCTCAGAAGAGAAAGCATAAGCGTAAGAACACTGAAGACTAACTCAAATACCTAGTATTTACCACCATCCTGTGTCAGAAGCACTTTGTCTTTTCTCAGAAAGACATACACAGATTGTATGTAGAACTTCGTGACTATTTGCATAAAGAATTGGCCTTGATGATCATTTTGACTACATTTCATGTGTTTAAGAAACAGGTTTGGTGCCTAGGAAGAGGCAGTCTTTCATTAGTTAAAGGAAAAGGAGAATGTTCTGTAATATGTAAGAGTCTATTCCTGATTAAGGATGTGCCTGCCCACAGTACACCCAAATTAAACTTCTGTAATACCAGTTTAATTATTATACCAAGCAGACAGAGACTTTGTTTACTCAATTCAGTTTATTTAATGTCATGTAGGGATAAAGTGAGTACATGCTTCTTGAGAAATATTATGGTGACATATAAAAATAAATGGAATTACATCTCATCATTCAGTGAGCATTTTCAAATGTTCTGGCAAAGAGATATATAAAACTTAAATGTTAACTTACCTTTTAAACCAAAAGACACAGAAATTGAGGAAAACAGTTTCTTTATAATTTTACCATTTTAAAAATTTTATTTTTACCTTCTCTTCTCTGTATTTACATTAGAAATAATATAACTCTCTTTAATGAAGGCAACATCACAGCTTGAGGGACAATCTTTTTGTGGTAATAAAAATGCCAAGTTAAAATATTCATAATATGGAAAAAGAATAGACATATGGCTAGAAGCAATCTGAGTCTGGAATGTTTCTGATCTTCTGTAATGTCTTCAAATTTTCTATCATTCTTGGCATCTTCATCTAAGCTAGACTATAACTTACATATATTCCTTTAAACATGAGTATATGTTTAATTTTGACAAGGGGAATATGTGTAGTATGTATTGCATAGGCTCTCCTTTGCTCTGACACCCTTCAAAGCCACCATCTCTTTCCTGGAATTTACAGAATCTTCCTAACTGGTCACCTGCTTTCAGACTTACCCTTTTATCCACACAACAACTAGAATGATCTTTTTAAAAAGCTAAACAAACATCTAACTTTTCTGCTTGAAACTGTCCCCAGGGATTTTCCATTAAAAACTGCAGATTGAGCAAAAGTGTTTATATTTCATCTGTTCTTTTTTGGAAATCCCTGTAAATGCTATAAAGAAATGTCTTGAATTTTATTAATCCAAAACGAACGAAAGAGGAGACAAAAGATGTGAGATAATTTTGAACAATAAGGAACAGATGATTAAATGATGAATGAATTGTTTAGTATTTCTCTGTTTCGCTGAGTGCAGATAGGATGCCAAGATGAAGAACCCCAGAGAGCCTCAAAAATAAATGTGGGGTTATAGGATAGGACGACTAATAAGTGGATTAGCTTAGAACCTGTTTTGAGAACAGCTCAACTACTAAATCCCCTACCTTAGTCTCCACCAAGAGGCAGCCTCTTATCCCCTACATTAGCAGAAAATGAGATGTTTGATTTCTGAAGCAGTTAAATGATAAATGTCTGGACTGATTAAAAAAAAAAAAAAAAAAGGAAGACCCAGGATCATCGCTATGGAGCGAATTAGTACAGATTGCAACAAAGGGATGTCAGGCAACAGGAAGGATGTCGAAAGAAAAAAAAAATTAATAGATGAGCGTACTTTTGGTTTTTCGTTTTTGCTTTGTTTTGTTTTGGCTTTTTTTTTTCCATTTAGGGAGGAGTTTTGAAGTTCTTTTGTAGAATTATGGAATAATAAATTGTACCAAAGGAAAAAACAACAAGAAAAAAATGGAACTCTAAAAAAACAAAAGTTTTTCAAGGAAGGAAGTATGAGACTATGAAACTTTGCTTTTCAACAGAAATGTATATAGTCATAATTATATAAACACTGAATATTAATATCACTAAAAATTAAGATTGTGGGAGGATGAAGAGAGAAAGCATGAATGCATAACTCTATGTATGTGTGGAAGGGTATAATGAATTAAATCCTAATGTGTAACAAAAAGTCATAGATCAAATAAAGAACTTTAAAAATGCTAAAATCACAGTAGAAACATGTTATATAGAATTATGGAAATGAATACAGTTGAGATAGCTAAAACAAGAAAAGTAGAGGTGAGGGAGGGACTGCTACATTTTACTCTCAGCCTTGATGGGGTGTTTGACTTTTTAAATCATGTACATTTACAGTATGATAAAAATGAAAATTGCATTTAAAGTAAAAATGTTCCCTGGTTTTTCAATATAATGTTTATGAAATCTGCCCATCTACTGTAGTTTGTGTATACCTGCCAGTCTCTACTACCTCATCTATTCTCATTCATTCATATTTTAGCTATGATATAGCTCTTCACATTCCTGCTCCTCATTTTGAGAATATGCCAAGTTCAATCCTGCTTGGTAGCCTCTGCCCTCCAATCTCCACATGGTCAACCATCTTATTTTGAATTTAGTTAAAATACCATACTTCTACAAATATACTCTCTGACCAGTCACTCCATAAGTTGTTAATACTGACACTGCCCTTCTTGAGAAGGGACCATAAGAGGTCCACACCTTGATCATGCTCAAATATATTTGTTTCAGCACAGAACTATACTTTGTAAAAATGAGGCAAAATTTTTCAAGAGAAACAAGAAAAGGTATCTTTAAATCTCCCAGGTTTCATTTATGAGCATTTATAGAGTATCCTCTGTTTTTAGCATTAATTTGCACCACAGGTGATTTAAAGAAAGCAAACCAGTCATCTGTCTCTACAGTTTAGTTCAGATATGCTTCTATAAGTGATATCCAGGTGATAGGAAGCCAATAAAATCTCTTTAAAAACTACAGGGATTTGACTAGTATAGTAGTTATCTACTGCTGCATAACAAATTATTATTAACTTAGTGGCTTAAAAAAGAGTACCTTTTGTCTTATACTTTCTGTGTGTCAGAAATTCAGGAGATGCTTAGCTAGGTGATTGACACAAGGTTTCTTGAGGTTGTAATCAAGATGTTAGCCAGGACTGCTAACAAGCATCCAATGATTTAACTGAGCTGGAAGATTTATTTCCAAGCTCATTCTTGTGACTGTTGGCAGTAGGTATCTGTTCCTTGCAAAATGGGCCTCTGCACAGGGTTGCTTGAGTATCCTCATAGTATGGCATTTGGCTTTCATCAGAGTGACCCAAAGAGAAAGAACAAAAGGAAAGTTATAATGCCTCTATGGCTTGTCCTTGGAAATCACACTGTGTCATTTCTACCACATTCTATTCAGTACAAAAAAGTCACAAAGAATATCCTGAACTCAAAGGGAAGAAAAGTAAGCTTCACCTCCAGAAAGAAACATTATCAAAACATTTGTGGGCATATTTTAAAGTTATCAAACCCACTACATGTCCATCTTATCATTAATTGTTTAAGATTTTATTTAGTAACATGCCATTCCCTAGTAATAAATATTACAAGAACGCACAGAGATATAAACTAAAGGGCAATGTTAGTCCTTCTGCCTCTGGAAGGCAGCTAATATTTATAGAATATTTACTTCATGTCATTGTATTGGATTCTTAATATTTGTTTTCTGATTTAATCTCCTCACTACTTTGTAAATTGGATATTATGTTCATTGAATATAAGAACAATGACTTTGATAGATATTAGTGACTTTCTCAAGAACATACTTTAAATAGAGTGTTAGACTGAAATAAATTATATATAGTTTGCTTTGCTTTAGTGGAATCATACTAGTGATTTGATCCACTTTGGCTACAGAGAAGTTTTGTTTGATACACACAATGCTTTATAATTTTTAAAAATTAGTTTACCATATTTAAAAATTGGGAGACTTCAAATGAAATCCAAAAATCCATATTTTGTTATTTTTATTTATTTATTTTTATTGTTTCCCCCTTTTTTTCTTTTTAACTGAAAAAAAATAATATACAATGTTAGTTTCAGATCTATGACATAATAGACATTTATATGAATTACAAAATGGTCACATCCACTTACCATCTGTCACCATGAAAAATTGTTAAAATGTATTACTGACTGTATGCCCTATTGTGTACATTACATTGCATCCCTGTGTCTTATTTATTTTATCACTGAAACACAGTACCTCTTAATCTCCTTCATGTATTTCATGCAGCCTCCCACTTCCCTAACCTTCTGCAAAATCTTCACTTTATTCTCTGTGTCTATGAGTCTATTTTTGTTTTGTTTTGTTTTTTAGATTCTACATTGAAGTGAAGTCATATGGTATTGGTCTTTCTAGGATTTATTCCATTTAGTGTCATGTACTCTGGGTCCATGAATGTTGTCACAAATGGCAAGATTTTTTTTTTTTAATGGTTGAGTAATATTATATTGTACATTTACACCATGTCTCCTTTACCCACACATCTGTCAATGGACATTTAGGTTGTTTCCCTGTCATGACTATAAAAATAATACTGCAAATAGGGGTGCATACGTCTTTTCAAATTACTGTTTTCATTTTCTTTGCATAAATACCTAGAAGTGGAACTGCTACATCATATAGTAGTTCTATTTTTAATTTCTAGAAACCCCAATACTATTTTCCATAGTGACAGCACGGATTTACATTCCCATAGAGAGTGCACAAGTGTTCCCTTATCTACACATACTTTCTAACCCTTGTTATTTTTTGTCTTTCTGATAAAAGCCATTCAGACAGGTATGAGGTGATATCTCACTGTGGTTTTGATTTGCATTTGCCTGATGATTAGTGATGTTGAGCTTCTTTTCATGTGTCTGATGGCCGTCTGTATATCTTTGGGAAAATGTCTACTCAGATCTGCCCATTTTTTAATCAGATCAGTCGCTTATTTGATATTGGTTTATGAGATTTTTATATATTTTGGGGTGGTAACCACTTATTGGGTATATTATTTGCAAATATCTTCTCCCATTAATATATTGACATTTCTTTTGGTTGATGTTTCCTTTGCTATGCTAAAGCTTTTACCTGGATGTGGTCCTGTTTTTTCAATTTATTTATTTATTTATTTATTTTTAAGATTTTATTTATTTATTTGACAGACAGATCACAAGTAGGCAGAGAGGCAGGCAGAGAGAGAAGGGAGGATGCAGGCTCCCCGCTGAGCAGAGAGCCCGATGCGGGGCTCTATCCCAGGACCCTGGGATCATGACCTGAGCCGAAGGCAGAGGCTTTAACCCACTGAGCCACCCAGGTGCCCCTCAATTTATTTATTTTTATTAACATATAATGTATTATTTGCCACAGGGTACAGGTCTGTCAATCATCAGGCTTATACATTTCGCCACACTCACCATAGCAGATACCCGAATTCCTCATATAAGAGAGAACATATGATAATTGTATTCCTCTGATTGACATATTTTGCTCAGTATACTACCTTCTGGTTCTATCCATGTTGTGGCAAATGGCAAGATTTCATTTCTGTTGATGGCTACATAGTATTCCATTGTGTGTGTGTGTTTACACACACACATACACACACACACATATACACCACTTCTTCTTTATCCATTATCTGTTGATGGATATCTAGGTTCATTCCATGGTTTAGCTATTGTGGACATTGCTGCTATAAACATTTGGGTATGTATGCCCTTTGGATCACTACACTTGTATCTTTAGGGTAAATACCCAGTAGTGTGATTGCTGCGTCATAGGTAGCTCTATCTTCAACTTCTTGAGGAATCTCCATACTGTTTTCCAGAATGGCTGCACCAGCTTGCATCCCCACCAACAGTGTAGGAGGGTTCCCCTTTCTCTGCATCCTTGCCAGCATCTGTCATTTCCTGACGTTAATTTTAGCCATTCTGACCGGTGTGAGGTTGTATCTCACCATGGTTTTCATTTGTATTTCCCTGATGTCAAGAGATGTTCAGCACTTTTTCATGTCTGTTGGCCATCTGGATTTCTTCTTTGCAGAAATATCTGTTCATGTCTTCTGCCCATTTCTTGACAGGATTATTTGTTCTTTGGGTGTTGAGTTTGCTAAGCTCTTTATAGATTTTGGATACAGCCCTTTATCTGACATGTCATTTGCGAATATCTTCTCCCATTCTGTCAGTTGTCTTTTGGTTTTGTTGACTGTTTCCGCTGCTGTGCAAAAGCTTTTGATCTTGATGAAGTGCCAATAGTTCATTTTTGTCCTTGCTTCCCTTGCCTTTGGCGATGTTTCTTAGAAGCAGTTGCTGCAGCTGAGGTCGATGAGGTTGCTGCCTGTGTTCTCCTCAAGGATTTTGATGGATTCCTGTCTCACTTTGAGGCTTTTCATACATTTTGAGTCTATTTTTGTGCGTGGTGTAAGGAAATGCTCCACTTTCATTCTTCTGCCTGTGGCTGTCCAATTTTCCCAACACCATTTTTTTAAGAAATAGTCTTTTTTCTACTGGACTTTCTCTCCTGCTTGGTTGAAAATTATTTGACCATAGAGTTGAGGGTCAATTTCTGGGCTCTTTATTCTGTTCCATTGATCTATGGGTCTATTTCTATGCCAGAACCATACTGTGTTGATGATGACAGCTTTGTAATAGAGCTTGAGTTCTGGTATTGTGATGCTACCAACTTTGGCTTTCTTTTTCAACATTCCTCTGGCTATTCAGGGTTTTTTCTGGCTCCATGTAAATTTGAGGATTATATTTTCCATTTCATTGGGGGAAAAAAGGTGGTATTTTGATAGGGATTGCATTAAATGAGTAGATTGTTTTAGGTAGCATAGACATTTTTGCAATATTTATTCTTCCAATCCATGAGCATGGAATATTTTTCCATTTCTTTGTGTCTTCCTCAATTTTTTTCATGAGTACTTTATACTTTTCTGAGTACAGATTATTTGCCTCTTCGGTTAGGATTGCTCCTAGTTATCTAATGGTTTGTGGTGCAATTGTAAATGGAATCGACTCCTTAATTTCTCTTTCTTCTGTCTTGTTGGTGTATAGAAATACAACTGATTTCTGTGCATTGATTTTATATCCTGACACTTTACTGAATTCCTGTATGAGTTCTAGCAGTTTTGGAGTGGAGTCATCTGCATTTTCTACATGAAGTATCTTATCATCCACAAAGAGTGAGAGTTTGACTTCTTTTTTGCTGATTCGGATACCTTTAATTTCTTTTTGTTGTCTGATTGTTGAGACTAGGACTTCTAGTACTATGTTGAATAGCAGTGGTGATAGTAGACATCCCTGCTGTGTTCTTGACCTTAGGGGAACAGCTCTCAGTTTTTCCTCATTGAGAATGACATTCACTGCGGGTTTTTCATAGATGACTTTTATGATATTAAGGTTATGTCCCCTCGATCCCTACACTGAGAAGAGTTTTGATCAAGAAAGGATGGTGTACTTTGTCAAATGCTTTTTCAGCATCTGTTGAGAGTATCAGATGGTTCTTGTTCTTTCTTTTATTAATGTATCATATCACATTGATTGATTTGCAGATTTCCTTGCAGCCCAGGAATAAATCCTACTTGGTCATGGTGAATAATCCTTTTAATGTATTGTTGGATCCTATTGACTAGTATTTTGGTGAGAACTTTTGCAACAGTGTTTATCAAGGATATTGGTCTGTAATTCTCGTTTTTGGTGGGGTCTTTGTCTGGTTTTGGGATCAAGGTAATGCTGACCACATAAAATGAGTTTGAAAGTTTTCCTTCCATTTTTATTTTTTGGAACAGTTTCAGGAGAGTAGGTATTAATTCTTCTTTAAATGTTTGGTAGAATTCCCCTGGGAAGCCATTTGGCCTTGGGCTCTTGTTTGTTGGGAGATTTTTGATGACTGCTTCAATCTCTTTACTGGTTATGGGTCTGTTCAGGTTTTCCATTTCTTCCTCGTTCAAGTTTGGTAGTTTATATGTCTCTAGGAATGCATCCATTTCTTCCAGTTTGTCAAATTTGCTGGCATACAGTTGCTCATAATATGTTCTTATAATTGTTTGTATTTCTTTGGTGTTGGTTGTGATTTCTCCTCTTTCATTCATGATTTTATTTATTTGGGTCCTTTCTCTTTTCTTTTGTATAAGTCTGGCCAGGGGTTTATCAATTCTTTCAAAGAAATAGCTCCTACTTTCATTGATTTGTCCTACTGTTCTTTTTATTTCTATTTCATGGATTTCTGCTCAGATCTTTATTATTTCTCTTCTCCTGCTGTATTTAGGCTTTCTTTGCTGTTCTTCCACTCCTTTAGGTGTAGGGTTAGGTTGTATATTTGAGACCTTTCTTGTTTCTTGAGAAAGGCTTGTATCGCTATCTACTTCCCTCTTGGGACTGCCTTTGCCGTATCCCAAATATTTTGAACAGTTGTGTTTTCATTTTCATTTATTTCCATGAATTTTTAAAATTATTTTTTTTAATTTTCTGGTTGACCCATTCATTCTTTATTAGGATGCTCTTTAACCTCTATGTATTTGAGTTCTTTCCAACGTTCCTCTTGTGGTTGAGTTCTAGTTTCAAAGCATTGTAGTCTGAAAATATGCAAGGAATGATCCCAATCTTTTGGTACTGGTTGAGACCTGATTTGTGACCCAGGGTATAATCTATTCTGGAGAATGTCCCATGTGGACTAGAGAAGAATATGTATTCTGTTACTTTGGGATGGAATGTTCTGAACATATCTGTGATGTCCATCTGGTCTTGTGTGTCACTTAAAGCCTTTGTTTTCTTGTTGATCTTTTGCTTAAATGATCTTTCCATTTCAGTAAGGGGGTGTTGAAGTCCCCTACTATTATTGTATTATTGTTGATGTGTTTCTTTGATTTTGTTATTATTTGGTTTATGTAATTAGTTGCTCCCAGGTTAGGGGCATAGATATTTAAAATTGTTAGATCTTCTTGTTGGATAGATCTTTTAAGTATGATGTAGTGTCCTTCCTCATCTCTTATTATAGTCTTTGGCTTAAAATCTAATTCATCTGATTTAGATGAAGGATTTAGATGAAGATGAAGGATTGCCACCCCAGCTTTCTTTTGATGTTGATCAGCATGATAAATTGTTTTCGATCCCCTCACTTTACATCTGGAGGTGTCTTTGGGTCTGAAAGGAGTTTCTTGCAGACAGCATATTGATGGGTCTTTTTTTGTTGTTGTTGTTTGTTTGTTTGCTTGTTTTTTAATCCATTCTGATATCCTGTGTCTTTTGATTGGGGCATTTAGCCCATTTACATTCAGGGTAATTATTGAAAGATATGTATGTAGTGCTATTGTATTGCCTGTAAGGTGACTGTTATTGTATGTTGTCTCTGTTCTTTTCTGGTCTGTTACTTAAGCTCTCTCTTTGCTTCTCTGACCCCTTCCAATATTTTCTGTAGGGCTGGTTTGGTATTTGCAAATTCTTTTAATGTTTGTTTGTCCTGGAAGCTTTTTATCTTTATCTTTTTATCTTTATCTTTTCAGTGACAGCTTAGCTGGATATAGTATTCTTGGCTGCATATTTTTCTTGTTTAGTGCTCTGAAAATATCATGCCAGTCCTTTCTGGCCGGCCAGGTCTCTATGGATAGATCTGCTGCCAATCCTATGTTTCTACCATGGTATGCTATCAACCTCTTGTTCCTGAACTGCTTTTAGGATTTTCTCTTTGTCACTAAGACTTGTAAGTTTTCCTATTAGATGATGGTGTCTGGACCTATTTTTATTGATTTTTGAGGGGGTTTCTCTGTGCTTCCTGGATTTTGATGCTTGTTCCCTTTGCCATATTAGGGAAATTCTCTACTATATTTGCTCCAATATACCTTGTATGCCCTCTCTCTTCTTCTTCTGGAATCCCAGTTATTCTAATATTGTTTCATCTTATGCTATCACTTATCTTTCGAATTCTCCCCTCATGGCCCAGTAGTTGTTTGTTCAGTTTGCTCAGTTTCTTTATTCTCCATCATTTGGTCTTCTGTATATTACTAATTCTCTCTTCTGCCTTATTTATCCTAGCAGTAAGAGCCTCCATTTTTAATTACACCTCATTAATAGCTTTTTTGATCAACTTGGTTAGATTTTAATTCTTATATTTCTCTAGAAAGGGATTTTATTTATCCAGAAAGGTTTTCTCTAATATCTTTCATGCTTTTTTTTGAGCTCAGCTAGCACCTTGGTAATCATCCTTCTGAACTCTTGTTCTGACATATTACTAGTGACAGTATTGATTAGGTCCCTAGCCTTCAGTACTGCTTCCTGATCTTTTTGTGTGGGTGTGTGTGATGAGTATTTCCACTTGTCATTTTATCTAGATAAGAATAGATGAATGAGAGAACAAATTACCAAAAGGGTAGCAATGACCCCAGAAAAATATATGCTATCCAAAGCAGAAGAGACCCAAAAGTGGGGGCAGAAGAAAGGGGGAAAAAAGGAAAAAAAATATATATCTTTTATAGATATGGTTAGAACAGAGCTACACAGTTGATTTTGAGTGTATTTTGGTCAATTAGAAGAATCTACCTCCCAAAATTTTAAAGAAAGAAAAACTTATGTATATAAAAAAATAAGGATAAACACAATGAAGTGATGGAATATGACTGTAAAGACGAAAATTAAAAAAGATTATAAAAAAGCAATGGATAAGATAAGAATTTGGTTGAAAAAAGAAAAAAAAAGAGGAAAGAATGTGATGAGGCCGCTGGAGACTAGAACAAAGGCATGAGCTAGACTTAGGGTATATTTTGATCTATTAGAAGAAATTGTATTGCAAAATTTTAAAGGAAAAAAAATATATGTATACAAAAAAATAAGGTTAAGTACAAAGAAGGGATAAAATATGACTAAAACAATAAAAATTTAAAAAAATTTAAAAAGGTATTGATAAAATAGTAAAAAAAAATTAAAATAGGAAAGAGGAAAAATTTTTAAAAATAGAATAAGAAAAAATAAAATTTAAAAGATTTAAAATTGAGGGTGCCTGGGTGGCTCAGTGGGTTAAAGCCCCTACCTTCAGCTTGGGTCATGATTCCAGGGTCCTGGGATCGAGCCCCACATCTGGCTCTCCGCTCAGCACAGAGCCTGCTTCCTCCTCCTCTCTCTTTCTCTGCCTGCCTCTCTTCCTACTTGTGATCTCTATCTGTCAAATAAATAAATAAAATCTTAAAAAAAAAATAAAATTGAAAGACTAAAAGATCATGGGATGATTTTCCCTACCTCTGGAGTTCTGCTGTTCTCGTTGATCTGTAAACTTGGTCTTGGCTGGGTGTTCTTGATGATTTTGGGGGAAAGGTACTGTTGCAGTGATTCTCAAATGTCTTTGCCTGAGGCAGAATATTACTGCCCTTGCCAGGAGCCAGACTAAGTAATCTGCTCGGGTTCACTCTCCATAGCTTTTGCTCCCTGAACGCATTCCATACAGCATTGGAGGAGGAAAATGAAGTTGGCGACCTCCCAATTCCTGGCCCCATAGTTGCTGAGAGCTCAGGGCCCCACTCCTCAATACACCCTCAGAGAAAAGCAGTGAATCTCTCCCATCCCCCTGGTCTCCAGCCACACTCTGAGTTCACCCAGCTTGTAACCAGACGTTTCTATCCCTGGCGCAGGGCCCCATTTGGAGTCTCCAAAACCAGCAGACTCCTGCTACGTGTTCATGCACCACTCCTCCCAGAGGAGAGAGGAAGAGGTCTCTCCAGATCTGCCACTTTTGGGGTCCTTGGTCAAAGAGCAGTGGTCTTACTGTGCCTTGGATCACAGTTTAAGCTAACACTGACTGAGCTGAGAGCTTCCTCCTTGGCTCCGTCTCTGCTGCACGCTTCCCAGCTCCAATACCTGGGAGCTCTGCCACACTCAGATACCCCCCGTCTTTCTGTGACCCTCCTGGGTCCTGAGACCACACTGTCCCCATGAGGGCTCCACCCTGCTTAACCTCTGGAGTGATGTCTCTCAGTGGAACAGACTTCTAAAAGTTCTGATTTTGGCTCTGTTGCTCCATCACTTGCCAGGAGCCGGCCCCTCCCCACACAGGCTATCTTCCCATGGTTTTGGATTCACTTCTCCACGCTCCAACCTTCCAGAAAGTGATCAATTTTCTGTTCCTAGAATTGCTGCTCTTCTTCTCTTCTATCTCCTGCTGAGTTTGTAGGCATTCAGAATGGCTAGATACCTATCTAGCTGAACTCCTGCGACCTGATATTTCAGTATCCTTCTCCTCCACCATCTTGCTAACAGCATCTAGGCTCCAACCCTGTTTTGTTTTGTTTTGTTTTTAATTTTTGTTTTTATTTCCCTAGCCTGATGATAGAGAGTTAATATATGTATCACTAAGACCAGTGTCAAAGAGTTTATTACCTAATTTTTTCTTGTTTTATGGTTTCATGTTTTAAGTCTTTAGTCCATTTTGTTTATTTTTATATATGATGTTAGAAATTAGTCCACTTTCCTTCTTTCACATGTAGCTGTCTAGTTCTCCCAACACCATTTATGGAAGACACTGTCTTTTTTCCATTGTGTATTCTTGCCTCCCTTGTTATAGACCAATGGACCATATAAGCATAGGTTTATTTCTGGGCTCTATTCTGTTCCATTGACCTGTTGGGCCTGTTTTTGTGCCAGTACCATAATGTTTTGATTACTATGGCTTTTTAGTATAGTTTGAAATTCAGGAGCATGATAACCTGTGGTTTTGTTCTTCATTCTGAAGATTGCTTTGGATATTTGGTGTTTTTTGTGGTTTCATACAAATTTTAGGATTATTTATTCTCGTTTTGTGATAATATATGTTGGTAGTTTGATAGGGATTGTATTGAACCTGTAGATTGCATGGATAGTATATACATTTTAATATTAATTCTTCCAATCTGTGGATATAATTCATATTTCCATTATTTGTGTCATAAACTTGTATCATCAATGTCTTAGTTTTCAGAGTATAAGTCTTTGACTTCGTTGATTCAGTTTATCCCTCCATATTTTACTCTTTATAATGTCATTATAAATGGGATAATTTCTTAAATTTCTTATTATGATAGCTCATTATTAGTATATAGAAATGCAATAGATATATGTCTATTGGTTTTGCATTATGCAACTTTACTGAATTCATTTATTAGTTCTAATAGCTTTAGAGTTTTTTAATGTATAATATTATGTCATTTAAAAGTAGTAACAGTTTTAGTTTTTCCTTAATAATTTTTTTTACTTCACCTTAAAAATTTGAACAACTTGTATTTTTCTTTTTTTTTTAAATTACAAGAAACCTACTTTATTATTTTTTAAATTTATTTTTTAAATTTTAATTCCAGAATTAAATTTTTTTAAAAGATTTTATTTATTTATTTGACAGACGGAAATCACAAGTAGGCAGAGAGGCAGGCAGAGAGAGAGGAGGAAGCAGGCTCCCTGCTGAGCAGAGAGCCCGATGCAGGGCTCGATCCCAGGACCCTGGGATCATGACCTGAGCCGAAGGCAGAGGCTTTAACCCACTGAGCCACCCAGGCGCCCCCCCAGAATTAAATTTTAATTCTAATGTATATTAGTGTTATATATAACCTAATATAACACTGTATATTAACTACACTGGAATTAAAATTTAAAAAATAAATTAAAAAATAATATATAATAATATATATTAGTGTTATATATAACATTATAATATATAGTGTTATAATATATATATATATAAATATATAGTGTTATATTAGGTTCAGTGTAGTTAATATATAGTGTTATATTAGGTTAATATATAGTGTACAATGTAGTGATTCAACAATTCTATACATTACTCAATGCTCCTTAATGATAAGTGTACTCTTAAGTCCCCTTCACCTATTTCACTTATCCCCCCTAAACACCTTACCTCTGATAACCACTTTGTTCTTTATAGTTAAGACTCTCTTTTTTGGTTTGTCTCTTTATTCTTTGTATTTGTCTATTTGTTTGTTTTGTTTCTTAAGTTCCACATATGAATGAAATCATATGGTATTTGTCTTTCTCTGACTGGCTTATTTCACTTAGCACTGCAATCTGTAGATCCATCCATGTTGTTGCAAATGGAAGAATTTCATCCTTTTTTTATTGCTGAGTAGAAATTCATTGTATGTATGTATGTGTGTGTGTGTTATAACACACACACACACTACGTCGTTTTTATGCATTCATCTGTTAATGGACACTGGACAGCTTTCATAATTTGGCTAGTATAAATAGTGCTTCAGTAAATGTAAGGGTGCATATATCTTTTTGAATTAGTGTTTTCATATTCGTTGGGTAAATACCCAGTAGTAGAATTATTGGATTACATAGTAATTTTATTTTTAATTTTTTGAGGAAAAAAATTAAAAATGTTTTCCATGGTGGCTGAACCAGTTTGCATTCCCATCAACAATACACAGGTTTTTCTGTCCTCTCTACATCCTTACCAACACTTGTTGTTTCTTGTGTTCTTGATTTAACCATTCTGATTTACATTTCACTGATGATTATTGATATGAGCATCTTTTCATGTAACTGTTAGTCATATGTATGCCTTCTTTGGAGAAATATCTGTTACTGTCTTATGCCCATTTTTAATTGGATTATGTCTGGGTTTTTCTTGGTGCCAAGTTGCATAAGTTATATATTTTGAATACTAATTCTTTATCAGTTATGTCATTTGTAAAGCTCTTCTCCCCTCCAATAGGATGTCTTTTAGTTTTACTGTTTCCTTTCCTGTGCAGAGCTTTTTATTTTGATGTAGTCAAAACAGTTTATTTTTCCTTTTTTCATTCACTTCAGGGTACATATCTAAAAAAATGCTGCTATGGCCAATGTCAAAGAAAATGCTGCCTATGTTCTGTACTAGGATTTTTATGCTTTCAGGTCTCATTTTTAGGTCCTTAATCCATTTTGAGTTTATTTTTATGTATGATGTATAAAGTGGTCCAGTTTCATTCTTTTGTTCGTAGCTGTCCAGTTTTCCTCACAAAGGAGGAAGATATTTTTTGTTTTTGTTTGTTTCAATTCTTTTGAAGAGACTTTTCCCCATTGCCTATTTTTGCCTCCTCTGTTGAAGATTACTTGAACATATAATCATTGGTTCATTTCTGGGCTCTGCATTCTGTTTTGTTGATCTGTGTGTCTATTTTTGTGTCTGTACCATATTGTTTTGATTACTACAGGGTTATAGTATATCTTGAAATCTGGGATTGTGGTACCTCCAGTTTTGTTCTCCATTTTTAAGATTGCTTTGGGTGTTTTTTGGGGTCTTTGATGTTTCCATACAAATTTTAGGGTTGTTTGTTCTGGTTCTGCAAAAAATGCTATTGGTGTTTTAAAAGGGAATGAATTAAATCTGTAAAATGTTTTGAGTAGTATAGACATTTTAACAATATTTGTTCTTTCAATCCATGAGCATAGAAAGTCTTCCTATTTCTTTGTTCTGCCTTTGATATCTTTCATTAGTGTTTTATAGTTTTCAGAGTACACGTCTTTCAATACTTTGGTTAAATTTGTTAAGTATTTTATTATTTTTGATGCAATTAAAATGGTATTGCTTTCTATTTCTGCTGCTTCATTATTTGTGTACAGAAATGCAACAGATTTATATATATATATTGATTTTGTATCTCACAACCTTACTGAATTAATTTATTTATATATAGTATCTTCTCATCTGCAAATATTGAAAGATTTTTTTTTTTAACCTACTAATTTTGGCTTTCATTTCTTTTTGTTGTCTGATTGCTATGGCTAGGACTTCCAGTATTATAGTGAAAATGAATGCCCTTGTTCTGTTCCTTAACTTAGGGAAAAAGCTCTGTTTTCTCCTCATTAAGTTTGATATTAACTGTGGGTTTTTCTTATAAGGCCTTTATTATGTTGAGGTATATTCCATCTAAACCTACTATGTTGAGGGTTTTATCATGAATGGATACTATGTTGAGGGTTTTATCATGAATGGATACTCTACTTTGTTAAGTGTTTTTTTTTTTTTTCTCCATTTATTGAAATAAGCATACAGTTTTTATCCTTTCTCTTGTTGATGTGGTGTGTCACTTTGATTAATTTGCAAATACTAAACCACCCTCACATCACAAGAATAAATCCCACTCAATTGCAGTGAATGATTTTTTAATGAATTGTTGGTTTGGGTTTGCCAATATTTTGTTGAGGATTTTTGCTTGTATGATCATCAGAGATATTGGCTGGTAGTTTTCTTTTTGAGTGATATCTTTATCTGGTTTTGGTATCAGGGTAATGCTGGCTTCAAAGAATGACTTTGGAAGGTTTCCTTCCTCTTCTATTTTTTGGAATAGTTTGAAAAGAACAGGCATTAACTTTTCTTTAAAAGTTTGGTAGAATTTGCCTGTGAAGCTTCTAGTCCTCACTTCTGTTTTTTGGGAGGTTTTTTTTATTACTGATTTAAATTCATTGCTGGTAATTGATCTGTCAAATTTTCTATTTCTTCCTGATTCACTTTTGGGAGGCTGTCTGTTTCTAGGAATTTATTTCTTAGGTTGTCCAATTTGTTAGCATATAATTTTTCATGATAATCTCTTATAGTCCTTTGTACTTAAGTGGTGTTAGTTATTATTTCTCTTTCATTTACGATTGTTTGAGTCTTTTTTTTTTTTTGATGTGTCATGTGGCTTAAAGTTTATCAATTTTATTGATTTTTTTCAATGAACCAGCAGCTCCTGGTTTTATTGATCTGTCTGATTGCTTTTTGTCTGTTTTATTTTAGGGCTTTTTGGGAGGTTCTTCTTTTGGTTTCTGTTATATTTATTTCTGCTCTAATCTTTATTATTTCCTTCCTTTTACTGGTTTGGGGTTTTGTTTGTTCTTTTATTTCTAGTTCCTTTAGATGTAAGGTTAGAAGGGATTTTTTTTTTTTTTCCTATTTCTTGAAGTGGACCTGTATCTCTGAACTTCACTCTTAGAGCTGCTTTTGCTGTGTCCCATAGATTTTGGACAGTTGTGTTTCCATTTTCATTTATTTTGGTAGTATTTTTTTCTTTTTTTAAATTTCTTCATTGACATATTGATTGTTTAGTAGCATGCTCTTTAGTTTCCTTGTTTGTATTTGTTTCTTTTTCTTTTAATGTTCTTCTTATAGTTGATTTCTAATTTTGTAGTGTTATGGTCAGCAAAGATAGTTGAAATGATTTCAGTCTTCTTAAATTTATTGAGACTTGTTTTATAGCCTGCTATGTGATCTATCCTATAGAATATTTCATGAACACTTGAGAAGAATGTGTATTCTGCTGTTTTTATTTGAGTATTCTGTTAAGTCTGTTTGGTCTAATGTGTTGTTCAAGGACATTGTTTTTTTATTAATTTTCTTTCTGGACATCCACTGATGCAAGTGGAGTATTAAAGTCTCCTACTATTATTGTATTTCTACTAATTTCTCTCTTTGTATCTCTTAATATCTGCTTTATGTATTTAGATGTTCCTATGTTGGGTGCATAAATATTACGAGTGTTATATCTTGTTGAATTTTACTCTTTATCATTATGTAATGCCCTTCTTTATTTCTTGTTGCAACCCTTTTTGTTGTTGTAGTTGTTTTTGTTTATTTATTTATTTATTTAGTTAGTTCAGTCTATTTGGCCTGATAAAAGCAATCCACCTCAGCTTTCTTCCTTTCCATTTGCATGGAATATCTTTTCCTTTTCCTTAACTTTCAGTCATTGTCTGTTTTTAGATATGAAGTGAGGTTCTTGTAGGCAGCAATGGACTATATTTTGTTCTCCTTTGAAATAATTAAGCGTTTCTATGAAGTCAAAACAATGAATTAGAATTAAGACTGCCTTTTTAAGTAGATGTATACTCCAGGTTATCTTCTAGCTTTATCATAGTTCCTTCAAACAAGTTTTGCTTTTTTATGTTATCTTTTTTTTTTATGTTATGTTTTTTTTTTTTTTTTATGTTATCTATTCTTGTGGACATTTGCATGTTCCATCTCTGGCTAGTTAAAGATTATATAGCAAATAAATTGAAAAGAGACCAGGAAGTAAATTTCATCAGTGTGTAACTTTCAAAAAGTTAAAAACGTGACTCATACCAATATGTAGTGAATATGTATCAAGGAGTCACTTAGCTCACTGATGAGAACTATAAGGATGGTAAATCTGGTTCAAAGGCATACAGAAGAGACTGAAGTGTTTACAGTCAATGAAGTAAAAACTTGCTTATTTAAGATTGTAAAGTTAAATATAAAACTATTTAATGTAAAAAAAAAACCTATTTAATGTCATAGTGGACAATAAAACTAGGGTTATCTTTACTACCTGATGGAAATCATTTGCATCACTATTGGACATAAATTATTTGCAAATTATCAATGTACAAATTCATAGAGACTGGGATCTAATTAGTATTAAATTGTAAGTTAAACAAAGGTATATTACTCTGGAAAATTCACTGATTTTTTAAGGTGTAACAGACATTGATGCAATATGACATTAATAGGACATGTAGACATTACTTTATATTTTTTCTTAAAAAGATTTTGACTTTTGTTCTCAATAATTTTATGGCATGGACAACTTTATTAAACAATACTTGAGTAGGTATGTTATTTTGCCAGAGTACCACACCAGTATACCACAGACTAGATGACTTAAACAATAGAAATTCATTTTCTCACGATTCTGAAGATAGGAGGTTCTAGATCATGGTTTCAAAGGGTTGAATTCCTCTGAGGCCACTCCTTGCTTACAAATAGCCTTTCCCATGTGTATAGGGATTCCTGCTATCTCTCTTTGTATGTCCTAATCTCGTTTTGTAAGGATATGGGCCAGATTAGATTAGGGCTCAACTTAATGGCCTTGATTTCATCACCTCTTAAGGAATTATCTCCAAATACAGTCACATTCTAAGGCAATGGAGGTTAGGACTTCAACACATGAATTTGGGGGAAAAATGATTCAGTCCATAATAGTTAGTATACATTACATTTTAGTGAATTAAAATCAATACCGCATTCACCAACTCTGGAAATTAATTATTTGCCTTGTGTCATGATGAAAAATCTGTTGTAATTTGCGTGTGTGTGTGTATATATATGTATATATCCAATTATAGATTGTAAATAGTTGCCTTTTGTTTAAAAAAATCACATTTTCCTTGAATTTTTCATTTTATTTTAACTGGGTACAACTTTAAGTTTTTAGACCTAACAAATATTGTGTTTTAAAACATTGTTATTAAAAAAAATTGTTATTAACTACTTATATGATGTACAAGTTTGAAAATGCTTTCAATGTTTTTTCATTATTATTTAAAATTTTACCAATATTGATATGTTGTAGCTATGAATAGAATAGTAACCTTTTTATTTGCCAATTAGAAAATTCTGAGTAACCATAATAAAAGCCATTTCCAAAAAATAAAAAAAGAAAAGAAAAGAAAAGAAAAAATTCAGTTGACTTCAGTTGAAAAATGAATGAAAAGCAATGAGGAAACATAGTAACAGGAATATATTTAAATTTTTGTTCTAGTAACAGTAAAGTAATAAGGGTCTAACTAAAAATTTAGAATTTTTTCATAATGTCATAAAATGATTATAATTTCCTATGATCTTGGTTATATTTCTGCAAAATTAAGATGAAATACTGAATCCATTATCTGGAAGATTCATTTGTCTCCTGAAATGAGTAAATAATTTCAGCCAAATTTTTTACTTATTGTCTATTTATCTATTGGCTTCCTTACTTGAACTTTTTGTCTGATTGCTTCAGTTCTCCAATCTTAATAAAAGATTACATTAAAACTAGACAAACTCAAATATAAGAAAAGGAAACAAAGCCAATACCCACAATTACTGAGTGTTTGGCTAATTATTAGGTTATTTAATGAGACCTTTTTGCTTCAAACTTGGATGGTTGTTAACAATAACTATTGTTTCAGTAGAAGAGAATCTTTCTTTAATGATAAAGAGTTGAAAAAAGGTGTGAATGCTGTCAAAAAGTTCTTTTGTCTGAAATTGCAAGTGCATAGACTACACAAACTGCATGTCTAGCATGAAGGATGGGTCATTGAATGGGCTCTGGCACATACTTTATCTGAACACAAGGTATTTAAAATGACATTTGAAACAGTGGTTTCAACAGTGCTGTAGTTGATAATAATGTAAAAAGATTTTTTTAAAAAAGCATGTATTTGCAGATTTCTGGAGACAGAGAAATAGTTCAGCTTTTTAAAAATCCTGGTTGCTGAGCTGGTTGAAAAAAGCTGCATGTAGTTTGTGGAACATTTAAAGGGTTCTGTTTCCATAAAGACTGTGCAATTCAGGAATAAAACTGTAATCGATAGCTTGAAAACGTGTGTCCAATGAATTGCAATATCCACTTTCTGCTTGTCCTTGTAAGGCATGATAGAAATTCTCACAAACTTGCTACTTTCTGTACTGTCTTTGACAATATACCATTAAGAGTGATAATAATGACACATGCATCTGTGTTAGTCTTTCTGTTGAAAGGATATCATTCACTGAAGTCGCAGGTTACTAAAGAAATATTTTGAAGCAGAGTAGGAAGAATGTTTAGGTTCAGATTACAGAAAGAAACTGCTTGGTGAATGAATCATAGATCCATAGTAAGTTTGAACAAGGAGGTATTAAAGTATAATTTCCAATAGCTAAAAACATGATTGTCATAAAATTCAAGAATAAATATGAACCAGAAATTTATTTATGAATTATTGAGGAAACAAGCCCAGTATTGAAGATCTAAGAGCATTAGTGGAATTAGATATTTGCAGACATTTTAGAGAAAAAGAATATATAAATAAAATTTATAAGAAAGGATAAAAATGGTTAATGCCTCACAGGACAGTATGACCATAGCCTTGGAGTTATCTTTTCTACCAGATAAATATCTACAAATCAGCATGAAATTCCACCATGGTATAGGTCTGATCAAATGGAAGATATTCAAGTCAAACCAGATACATTCTCCTAGAGCTGCTCTATCCATTGTAGCCACTAACTGTATCATTTAAATTTAATCTGAGATCATTAAAATGAAACCAGTACATATTTGGTTTCCCATTCACACTAGTCACATTTTAAGTGCTCAACTAGACATATTTGGCTAATGGATACTTGATTAGAAAATACGGATGTAGAATGTTTCCTTCATCACAGAAGGTACTATTGAAAATACTCTTCTAGAGAATTAATCTTTGAGCAGGCCTGTTTTATAATGCCTGTGTATGCCACTGAAAAACATATCATCCCTCTTTTTGCTTCCAATATTTTTTTAAACAAAGAGATTTTACAGATCTCCTTTTCCACTTTTCCACCCCTCCTTTTTTTTTTTTTTGTAACGGAAGAGGATCTGAAAATATGGGTTTACCCTTAGATTTATAAAAAGTTTACTCTTACTACTCAAGAGTTTAGCTGTCATTGATTGAATGACCTATTTTGTATAAACAGAGGAAATAGGACAAAGATTTTATTGTAAATGAGTGTATTTTAAGATTTAGAAATTCTTTACCCATTTCCCTCGATCATTCTCACTCCTGTATAACGAGAAGAAAGGTATCAAAAGGTAGTCATTACTTTACAGAATAATTAAATCACTTATTTTGTGATTTTGGTATAGCAAAAAATGTTAAAAAATAATTAAATCACTTATTTTGTGATTTTGCTATTTGGTATAGCAAAAAATTATCTTTGCAGGTTTTTGTTTGTTTGTTTGTTTTAATCATAAAACTGCCTTTCCTTTTGAAATGTCTTCTGTGATGGTCTGGGCAGATTTATGTACTCTTTGGCTTATGATACTAAATTTGTACCTATAATGCAATGATTTCGTATGTGTGTTTTTCAGATGTGCAACAAATGGCGATTGACTGGCTTACCAGAAATCTCTATTTCGTGGACCATGTCAGTGACCGGATCTTTGTTTGTAATTACAATGGGTCTGTATGTGTCACCCTGATTGACCTGGAGCTTCATAATCCTAAGGCAATAGCAGTAGATCCAATAGCAGGGTAAGAAGTTCTTTTTTTTTTTTTTTCCTTTTTTATAGTGTTTGATCTGAAATAGTTACCAAATAAAAATATAATAAATAAAAAAAAAAGATCAATGTCTTATAGGAGTTGTGGAATAGAAGACTATTGGTTCAAAATATTTTTGAATGTCAGTTTCAACATCTGTCTTGCAAGGGGGAGAAAAGGGTTACAATTTACCATGCAGAACCTGGGGAATACCAATTCCTTAACACAATACTGCTGGTCTAATCTGAGGTAAAAACAACCTGTTACCCTCTTAAGAATTGCTTTGGGGTCACCAGACAAGAGCATCAGGATAGTTTTAGGTTAAATAGAGAAGACTTTAAGTTCCCTTAGCAGTATACCTTGATGTTAGCAAGCTTCAGAAGTACTCCTTGAAAGATGTACTATTAACAAACATATCCAACACATTTGGGACTCATAAAAGGGACATCATACAAGTTCAAGGACAATACTAAACCATTAAGGTCATCTTTTAGTTGAAACCCACTTTTTTTCTCCCTAACTACTGATATGTAAATACTATATAATTATGGAGTTACTGAATTTATCGGAATCCATTTTCTCTCTGTTTTTTTTTTTTGTTGTTGTTGTTGTTTTGTTTTGTTTTTAATTTTGCAAGCCTCTTTTTTGGTTAAAAAGATGTCTTATCTGACCTTCTTTGAGCTAATATGTTCATTAATCTTTTTTAAATATTTCACAATTTGTCAAAATATAGTCATAAATGTTTAAATTCCCATCAAGTTTGTTCATATGGTTAGAAAATCCATATAGGAATTATGTTTCAATTTTACAAATACTATGGCATTATTGAGGGGAAAGGGCAAAAAAGATGCAGAGTCTTATAAATCCAGTTGTTTCTCCAGTCAATACTGTGCACGGGGGCGCCTGGGTGGCTCAGTGGGTTAAGCCGCTGCCTTCGGCTCAGGTCATGATCTCAGGTCCTGGGATCGAGCCCCGCATCGGGCTCTTTGCTCAGCAGGGAGTCTGCTTCTCTCTCTCTCTCTGCCTGCCTCTCTGCCTACTTGTGATCTTTCTCTGTCAAATAAATAAATAAAATATTTAAAAAAAAAATACTGTGCACGGATACTCTCAAATCAATGACATAACGTACAATTTTAATTGTTTAAAAAAAAAAAACTATTGTTTTTTCAGATGTAAGTTATAGCAAAGATTTGAAAACTGAAATTTTATCCTTGTTACTGTTTTAATTGTCCCCAAGCAGTTCAGGCTGAAATGTCTGATGGAACATATCCTGAGCTGCCATAAGCCTCCATTCAATAAATGGGAAAATATTTACTGAAGAAACAGCTGTCATCCATATGTGGACTTTTGTCACTCTTTACTTAAAGTCTGATTGAATATTAAGATGCATCATCACAATGGTTCTGATTTTGACAAGAACAGCTTGCACGTAAGAACTTTGCTAGGAAGGCTGTGTAATATAATTCTTGAATGTAGCTCTATTTGTATTTGTAGCAGATGGTTACTTGACTCAATCTGACTGCAGCGATGTTTCAAAAGACATTAGTAAAAGAAGTTGTATTTAAACTGATTTGTTTGGGTTGTTGGATAAGAGTAGTAAGAAAGAATTGGAAATTTACAAATATGCTAACAACATTCTTTTGGAATTCTGTTTAGAAATATATTTGCTTGCACATTTTTCCCTGGATGTGCTAACTGCATTTCAGATTAGCCTTTAGACAGTCTTATCTGTCAAACATGTTAAGAGGTGAAGCTATTGCATTTCTCCCCTCATTCTACCGTCTTATCCTTCCCCATTCTTAAAAACAGAGATCCAGAGACCCCTTTTAAATCAAACTGTCAGTCTGAAATGTATGTGAATGCCGTCTCCCTTTCTGAATAGCCATGTGTTTTATGTTCTCAAGCTTCCTCTTTCTGTCATTACATGAAAAAACCATATTTTGTCATTTTTATCCAAGGAATTAGGAGTAGAAAACCCCCATATTGTTTGCGCTTATTCTCTGCAGGATGCCTTTGGGCCTAGTAACTGTTTAAATGTAATTTTGTCATGTATCATTTATCACAATAGGTTCTCCGGAATTTTTTGTTTGAGTCTGCTCTGTGCCTCTAACAGTTTTTCAATCATGAATCGTAGAAATCAGAGACAGCAGAGATCCGCTCTTTTATAAATATAAACCAGTTTGTAATAGAATACGTTCAA
This sequence comes from Martes martes, assembly GCF_963455335.1. NCBI lineage: Eukaryota > Metazoa > Chordata > Mammalia > Carnivora > Mustelidae > Martes > Martes martes. Next base: position 107,769,209 of record NC_137890.1, on the reverse strand, counting down.
ATATATCCTACTTTTCTCTTATTATCAGAAATTTGGCTAGGATTAATATGATACTATCTAGGATAGGAACAGTAGTAGGTTTTTCCTTTAACTTCTACTTTTGGGCCTGCTCCAGACTATTTTGAATAGCCAAGGCTAGAACAACTCTGCATGACCTACTAAAGGCGACAAGTGCCACCAGTGAAATTTCTCCTACCTTTTCTTAATCGTATGGGTTGAATGATATATTTTTGACTTGTTCCCTTGTAACTTTGGAAAACACTGGGATACATTTAAAGTCAGACCTGATTCTTAGAGCTTGACCTTAATAGCATTACAAATGGAAGGAGATTTGCCTTACCTCTTCAAAAGCAGCATTGAAAAAAATATATATCTTTTAGTTGGCTATACTGTTAACTTTTACTTATAATAATGATAATGAAGTCGGCTTGTCAGTTTGGGAAAAATGTATTTTGGCAGATGTGTGGAACCACGTATAAAACCCAAACTCTCTAGAGTTATGTGAGATGACTAAACTGAGGGAGAGGGGAAATCATGAGAAACATCAGGCATTGCATATTTTCTAAGTATAATATATACCATTTTTCTATACAGTTTGGATTTTTAACTTGTAAAGCATGAATGACAGAGCGTTGGTAGGATTTATTTGTGAATCTGTGACCCCATGTAAGCAGGGAAAAGACTGTTATCATCTTTGTTCTCTGTAAGAGCAGGCCAAATGCCAGAAAGCAGAGGAGTGAAGCTCAAGTCTCGGAGTTGAATGCACACGGGAGTGATTGACAGTATTTAAATAGTTAATAAACACCTCCCCATTACCTACCTGGATTCCTGCTGCTGGCAAAACTAATCATAGATGAAAAAATCAGAGATAGAATCAAAATAAACAGCTATCAGGGAGTAGGATGGACTTATGAAATTCTAATCTAAGATGCTCTGTGAATGTGGGAAACCAGAAATGAGGCCGGTTTGTCCATGCCCATGAAAGGGGTTTTGTAACAGGGAGATCCTTGGGGTAGATATCAGGTTTTTCAATTCTATTCAGTGGCTCCTACAGCAAGGCTCAGTTTCAAATGAGAGCCTGCACTCACTATTCACCTGTTACAGGACATAAGTAGAATTGTTGCTGACCTTTGTCTGTTAATCTCCTCAGACTCCACTGTGAATTAATTAAATCTATAGACTACACCCCCACAACTAACTGTTATCTATTAGTTTGTTGATTCAGATAGTTCTGAATTTGCTATAGGTTTGAACATTAGGAAGTATCTAAAGACATGCCACTATGTGTTCTTGTTCTCATCATGGAAGTATGAATCTTGAAGAGTATGTAATTCATGAGTACCCCTAATTTTCCAACATTCATATTCACATTTTTATAGGTTACAAATTGTGAGTCTTATCTTTTTGAGGGAGAACTATCCTCTACACATATCCACAAGAATGTTTCCTGAAAAGGATATAAACTTAGTTTCCCTTAAAATCTTTTTGCATATTTCTCTTTATTAGAAGAAAACTTCGGAGCATTTGGGTGGCTCAGTCGGTTAAGTGTCTGTCTGCTTTCAGCTCAGGTCATGATCCCAGAATCCTGGGATTGAGCCCTGTAGCTTTCTGCTCAGCAGAGAGCTTAATTCTCCCTCTCTCTCTCTCTCTCCTTTCATTATCCCTGCTTGTGTGTGCACTCTCTCTCTCTGTTAGATTAAAAAAATAAATAAATAAAAAATTTAAAAATTTAAAAAGAAGAGGAAACCTCAGAGAAGGGAGACATTTCATTAACTTCAGTTATCATCCTACTGAGTTGATGTTGACTTACTCTAATTTTCTTATTGGAGATACTAAACTTAAAGTTTCTTTAGATAGATAGATAGGTGGTAGATAGATAGATAGATAGTTTTGTTTATCTAAACTAACTGTTAAAAGTGTATTTTGGTTTATTAGTGTATCTTTGAAACAATCTTGATCCTGCACATAAGAGCAGTATTTAGGTGGGTAGACCTCCAAATTCACCTATGTGAAGAGTACCAAGGAGTTATTTGCTCACTTCTTATACTCAGTGAATGGAGTGCAGTGATTACATCTTACAAGTTTGTGTTAATTATTCCCCAAGTCTTACCAATGTGTCTTCTTCTCTGTAACAACAAATTCAAGTGAGTATCATTACGATAGCTTTATTTTCATTTTTTTATCTGTCCATAGTTAATCTAAATATCTATATGCTTATCTCCTATTTACCTATTACACTACTACTACCTTCTTTGGTGACTTTAGCACTCCTGATGGCATTTAGATTCATAGAGAATTATCTAAACAATAGGCATCTACCTAAATTGGCCAGTTTACTAAGTGCTTCAGGAGCGTTACCACTGCTACTTTTTAATCCAAAGTTCCTTTCAGGAGTTGCTCTTGTGATTAGGCAAGACAACATGGGCGTGCAAGTTTGTCATGGTCTGCACTAGTTGGAGTGAAGTCAGTGGTTGAAAGGTAAAACTCCACATTAGCTCAAGGGTAAAAATCTTATATATGACTCAAATTATTCTCATTAATTCATTTTATCTAGGGTCAAATGCTGCAAATTCCTCTCCAGGCCTCTCCTCGAGTGGAGGTTCATGTATGTCATTGCCTTTAATTACTGTCTCCTTCAGATACAAATTATATCGTGATTTTCCTGGGATTATGAAAGAGTAGTTTGGAGTGGTTTATGTTCACTACAGCCTTTACTGGAAGCTTACCCCAAACTGATTCAATCTCACTGTGTTCTTAGCTGTTATGATTCATAATAATATAAATAACTCAAAATAGTGCAAAACATTCTACATCTCTATTTGCTCTCTTTGCTGTTCTCTCTTTTTCACTTTGTAAGTTTTCAGTGTTTGTTAAGCTTATCTCTAAATTACTGAGTTCACAGTGCTATTTATAGTAATTATATTTAGTATCTTCCCATATACCTCTACTCCCTATAAAAGAGATTTCTTCTCTGAATTCTGACTCTAATCAATGATGTCCCCTCAAATAGATAAAGTAATAGAAAAAAAGAAACAATGTATAACTTAAATTACAGAAGAATTTATTATTTCACTTAAAAATCTAGATATAAGACAGTTCCTGTATTGGTTATTTGAGTGGCTCAACAATATCATTAAGGATGTGTGTCCCTTTACCTCTTTGCGATGTTATCTTTAGTGTGTGCTTTTCAGGCTAATTCCGTTCTTGTCACAAATGGCTACTGAAATTCTAGGGATCCTGTGTAGACACAAGACATTCAGTTTAAAAATAAAGAAAAAAGGGAAAAAAAAAACATTGTATTTTTCTTGGGTATAGAAGAGCTGCTGCTTCTGCTTCTTTTTTTTTTTTTTTTTAAGATTTTATTTATTTATTTGACAGAGAGAGACCCAAGTAGGCAGAGAGGCAAGCAGAGAGAGAGAGAGGAGGCAGCAGGCTCTCTGTCAAGCTGAGAGACTGATGCGGGACTCGATCCCAGGAGCCTGAGATCATGATCTGAGCCGAAGGCAGAAGCTTAACCCACTGAGCCCCCCAGGCGTCCCTATAGAAGAACTTATAAGCAGACATACTTTCATGTCTTCTTGGTCAGAAATGGGGTAGATGTCTACCTGAATGGGACAACAAAAGCCATTTTTCTTTTTTTTTTTTTTTTTTTTACCATTGGCATGTGAAAGACAGAAGGACATGGGAGCGAAATTGGGACCAAGCTAACATGGAAAAAGAAAAATGGATTAAGAACCAACATCATCTACCACAAGCAGTGTTGTGTGATATAGAAATATCATACAAAAGAAATATCTTTTGTGCAATTCTTTGACTTTTTCTTATTCTTCCCATGCATTTATGAGGTCTTTTTTAACTCAGGTAAACTTGTTTGGAATATGGGCAAATACTTTGTTCCAATTCTTCATTCCCTTTTCTAGGAGAATTCTATTTCCTTTTGGCCAAGGCCATTCAACCTCATATGGAGGAATATTTTTTTAAATCTCTTTTCAAGGAAAATGTTATTTTTTTCTAGTAACATTTTACAATACTAAGAAGAAGCTGGGGTGGGAGTACTCTGGATAACAGTACTAGTATCCCTATTTTTATCTTTAAAGATACACTTTAAGAAACTGATGGTAGTATTTATTCTATCAGATTCTCCATGCTTTTGGAATCTATGTGAATATTCTAAGCCACGGGGTTAACATTAAGTAAATTATTTGTTTCACTTATAAAATGATTCTCAAGTGGCATGAAAGCTCTTATACTCCCTGCCAGATAATATTTTCCATACTGGAAGAATCTGTGCCATTATTAGAAAAGAATAATTTTATATTTCCAAGTAGTTTAAATTTATTTCTAATTGTTTCTTACATAGAGTTCTGTGAAAACAAGAGGTTCATATGAGCCAGTGGTACTGCTTTTGAAAATGCATGGATGGATTTCTTATATCACTCAGGTGTAATGAGGACATCAAAGATAAAATGTGATGTATTCTCTTCTGGAGCTTGGAGTATAACAGAGTTATGCATCAAATATCAAATGTTACAACCAGAAGATACAGTTATTATAGTTTATAAAAAAATACATTCTAAGTAAGAAAATACTAAGCTGTAATTTATTTGAAGTTTATGAGGTAAATAATGGGTCATGCACAAATATTATTTTCAAAAAATAGAAAATCTTGGTTTGGAAATGCCACCACAAAGGAAATGAAAAGGATTAAAAACAATAAAATAAGTACTTGACACCATTCCCCTTGTATATTACCACTCTTTCATATATAACATAAATTCAGGATTTTATTGTAGGTTATATAATCATATTCAACTAAAAAAAAAAAAAGAACAAGAAGGGGGGAAAAAAAAAAAAACCCAACAGCTTTTATGCTGAGTTATATTTTGTTCTGCTTGACTGCTGAGCCTTGCAGGATATTGATCTAAAATTGATATTTTCCCTTGAGCCAGATTCTTAGTGGTTTGTCTGGGGAGAAATTAGCCTGGCCTTAGGGTCAAGGTGGATGTTTTACAGTGTCAAGTAGTGTTTACTCAAGTTTTTTTTTTTGTTTGTTTGTTTTAATCATGCAAAGGAAAAAGTCAGATGCTGAGAGTATTTGGTCTTTTTTCAGTTTTAGTGAGATAATTGTCTTTTTAAGCACTTTTAAAAATTGTGTTTAGGCAGGAGGCATCACACTTCCTGATTACCAGCTATACTATAAATCGTAGTCATCAAAATAGTATGGTATTGGCATTAAAACAGACAAATAAACTGCTGGAACAGAATAGAGAACCCAGAAGTAAACCCAAGCATATATAGTCAACTAATATTTGATAACAGAGCCAAGGATACTCAATGGAAAGGAGACTGTTTCTTCAATACATTGTGCTGGGATAATTGGATAGGCATATGTAAAAAGAAGGAAACTAGACTCATATTTTACACCACTCACAAAAATTAACTTGAAATGGGTAAAAAGCTTAAGTTTAAGACTTGAACCCATGAAATTCCTAGGAGAAAACATAGGAATAAAGTTCCTTGAAATGGGTACTGGTAATTAATTTTTGTATATGACATCTAAAGCACAAACAACTGAATAAATAAATAGATAAACAAACCAGTAGGACTATATCAAAGTAAAAAGTTTCTGCGCAGTGAAAAAAACTATCAAAAAAGTGAAAAGACAACCTATGGAATGGGAGGAAGAAAGTATTTGCAAACTTTGTATCTGATAAGAGGTTAATATCCAAAACATACAAAGAACTCACACAACTCAATAGCACAAACAAAAAACAATCCCATTAAAAAAATGGGCAAAATACATGAATAGACATTTCTCCAGTGAAGAAATATGAAAGCCAGCAGGTACATAAAAAATTGCTCAATTTCACTAGTTATTAGTGAAATGCAAATTATCAACAAAATGAGATATGATCTCATGCCTGTTAGAGTGGCCATCATCAAAAAGACAGGAAATAGCAAATGCTCTTATAAAGGTAGAGCAAGGGGAACTCTTGTGTACTGTTGGTGGAGTTGTAAATTGATACAGCTATTGTGGAAGGCAATATGGAGGATACTCAAAAATTAAAAATAGAACTACCATATGATACAGTAATTCCACTTCTGGGAATATATCCAAAGGCAATGAAAATACTAACTCAGGGGTATCTGGGTGGCTCAGTGGGTTAAGCCTCTGCCTTTGGCTCAGGTCATGATCTCAGGGCCCTGGGATCCAGCCCCGCATCAGGCTCTCTGCTCAGCGGGGAACCTCCTTCCCGCCCCCCCCCCCGCCTGCCTCTTTGTCTACTTGTGATCTCTGTCTGTCAAATGAATAAATTAAATCTTAAAAAAAAAAAAAAAATAAAACACTAACTCAAAAAGATATCTGCACCCTCATGATCACAGTAGCATTATTTACAATAGCCATGGCATGGGAAGAACTTAATGTCTATCAGTGAGTATATCATTGCACTTTTATCCAAAGAATTTGTGATATACACATAGATAAGTGTATGTGCGCGCACACACACACACACACACACACACACACACACAGTGGAATATTATTCCACCATTAAAGAAAAAACAAAGAGGAAATCCTACCATTTGTGACAACATGGATGGACCTTGAAAACATTATAGTAAGTGCAATAAGTCAGACAAGGAAAGACAAATTCTGTATGAACTTACTTACATATGACATCTAAACAAAAAGTGATAAAACAAACTCATAGAAAGAGATCAGATTTGTGATTACTAATGGCAGAAGTTGGAGAAAGGGATAATTAGAGGAAAGTGGTCAAAACAAACAAACTTCCAGTTATATGAATAAGTACACATGTACAGCATGGTGACTATAGCTATTAACTGTAGTACCTGATTAGGCAGTTTCTTGCCCATGACACCACCATACTATGGAAGTGAGAACTTTCAATAAATACTTGCCATTTCTGTCACAGTCTTTTTTTCTGGCTATGAAATATCTATATGCAACCTTATATATCTAATCGCATACATAGAATACTACATTTAGGTCAGAGTGGAGGATCTCTAGGTGATGTGTAAACCTCTTCATTATGACCTTTTGTGCTTCCTTGTGTACAGAAAACTGTGGACCAAAAGACAAATACCCACAGTCCCCTCCATACCCTTTTAAATGGATAGATCAGTGATAGAATGACAAACAAAATTATCAGCTAGAAAAGAAGATTGGAGGCACACAGTAGTCATTGGCATAAAGCATTAATGAAATCCTACCAGGCAAAGAAAGGAAGGCCCTCCTGCCCTGGTGGTTTGGAAGTCTCTTATCTAGATGCTGCTTCTTTCCCTATAACATTTCCTCTTGTCCACTGTTCTTTACCTATGCTTCCCCTGGGAGGTTCTTTCTAGTCTGTTGTGTTCAATACATCAATACATCAATGCATGTCAGTACAAAATTGGCAATGGGGAATATTCTCTCCCTGTGGACTCCATATAGACTGTTTCTTGTTCCATTCAAGTTGTTTTAATGTTTGAAGAGACAAATAATTTTGTAAGATAGGCTCATGACTTTTGTGGTTATAAATTCCCTTGAAAATTAGTAGAATTTTTATTTCTTTGCTTCCCACTACTTTTATATACCAACAGCCTCACTAAGTTATATTCTAGAAATAACTATCAAACTCAGATTATTTTTTTGTTCCTCACACTCTTGGTTTTCTCTTTCAACCTACTGATGGTCACTTTGAGGCCTGAAAACAATGTTTCAGTGGGAAGCAAACACCTTTTGTCTGAAGATGAAATTCTTCTGTTTAATTGGGAATTTTTAATTGACTTCTATTGCTCAAAGACATTTTTAGTACTTTTTCTTACTGTTCAGGTCCTAGAAACAACTCGCTTTCCAAACCTGGGCATCCTCAGTTTTGCACTTGGTCTATTCCCTTTTAGTTTTTGTTATCAACCAGCCAATTTGAATGTATACTTTTTTCTATAATATCTTGTTAAAGTAAGCATGTAGTAACTAATACAACTACTGCTATTATACTTTTAAACTTCTTTCTTTAAATCCAGTGGCTCAAAAAAGCATTTGTTTTTTTCTTCCAATATATTTATCAAGATATTACAAATGACATTTTATTAAGTATTTTTAACCTTTAATATTTTCAGTCCTGATCAATAACTGTGTTATTGATTACTGCTGCCTTAACCATGAAACCAATGTTATGTATTTTAAATGTTTGTTAATGTCATTCTGTACTTGGGCTACTAACTTTTGAATATATTATGGTAACACTCACGGAAATTTCAATGGCTAGCACAATAGAAATATCATTTATTTGTTTTCTGTTTTATTGCTCAAGGTAGAGTCTGATGCATGTGTTCTTAACTATCAGGCAGTTTTTATCCTGCGATGTGATGATTCAAAGATGGTGGCTCCTTTCGTCTTGTGGTTCTTATATCCTTTAACACCTGAAAATCCCCTGATTTATTTTTCTTATTTTTTAAATTTAAATTCAGTTAATTAACATATGATTATTATTGGTTTCAGAGGTAGAGGTCAGTGATTCATCAGTCTTATATAATACCCAGTGCTCATTACATCACACGCCCTCTTTAATGTCCAGCACCCAGTTACACTATCCTCAAGCCCCCTCACCTCCAACAACCCTCAGTTTGTTTCCTATGATAAAGAGTCTTTTATGGTTTGTCTCCCTCTCTGATTTCATCTTGTTTTATTGTTTCCTCTCTTCCCCATGGTCCTCTGGTTTGTTTCTTAAATTCCACATATAAATGAGATCATATGATAATTGTGTTTCTCTGATTGACTAACAAGTCAATCACATAGCATAATACATTTTAGTTCCACCCACACCGTTGCAAATAGCAAGATTTCCTTTTCTGGTAGCTGAGTAGCATTCCATGGTGTGTATATATCACATGTTCTTTATCCATTCATCTGTCAATGGACATCAGGGCTCTTTCCATAGCTTGACTATTATGGACATTGCTGCTGTGAACATTGGAATACAGGTGCCCCTTCAAATCACATTTGTATCTTTGGGGTAAATACCCAGTAGTGCAATTGGTGGGTCATAAGGTGGCTCTATTTTCAATTTTTTGAGGAACCTCCATACTGTTTTCCAGAGTGGCTGTGCCAGCTTGCATTCCCACCAACAGTGTAAGAGGATTCTGCCTCCCCTTTCTCCACATCCTCACCAACATCCTTCATTTCATGACTTGTTAATTTTAGCCATTCTGACTGGTATGAGGTGGTATCTCATTGTGATTTGTGTTTGTATTTCCCCAATGCTGAGTAATATTGAGCACTTTTTCATGTGTCTGTGGGCCATTTGGATGTCTTCTTTGGAGAAATGTCTGTTCATGTCTTCTGCACATTTCTTGATTAGATTATTTGTCCTTTGGGTGTTGACTTTGTTAAGCTCTTTATAGATTTCAATTACTAGCCCTTTATCTGATAAGACATTTGCAAATATCTTCTCCTAGAGAGTCCTCTGATTTTTGACCAGAGAGAGAAAAGGCACATCTGACTTCTTTTTCTTTTTTCTATTTCTAGCTCTGTAGTGACCTTTATTATTTCAGTTCCATATGTAGTTAGTGACATCTACTCACTTGGTCACATCTAAAGATAAGTGGGTGGAAAATATGGTTTCTAAATGGAAAGTTGCCAACCACTCCACATTTTGGAAAGGGAGTGGCATGAACTATGAGCTTCTGTTGATGGATGACTGTCTCTGACACTGTAACCACTCTCTGATTTTATTATTATTTTTTTTTTTGTCTTTTGGTTACTAACAGTTTAAATGTAGAAGAGGATAGTGTATCAAAGACTTTGTTTCTAAAAGGTATTTTAAATGAAGTGGGTTCATATTTTGCCAATTTTTTTTTTTTTACATTCCCCTGAATGTTTAGATTTCAGGTTTATCATTTACCTTGAATGAGTTATTTTCATTAGGTTTACATTCCTCTTGAGACATTCACAAATACACGTAATCTATTAAAACTTTCCTTGGCAAACATACACTCAGAGAAACCAGTATATTTATACCCTGGCCAGTAAATGAAGTAACAGACATCTCTTTATTGGGACAATTTCTCTAAATAATTTGTGCCAAATTCCTAGAACCTAAACACCCTCTTCTCTGGAAAGGTTAGAAACACCATGAACTTTCTCCACTCTATTTCCAACCCTTCAGATGTCTGAATGATAACTGTTCTTCTATTTGTTCTTCCTGAGATCTTACTACTACTACGAGCCCATAGAAGGCCTTACCTTCCAGAATGGCTATCTTAGATTTTATTTGATATACACTAAATTTATTTATTTATTTTTTGTTTTCTTGTTTGTTTTGGAGCATACTTTGAATAAATGTGATGTTAATGGAAATTCAACCTGAGAGTGGATGACAAAATGGAGTATTGGTAGGAGTAACACCAGAGGCAGAAGAGAATGAGAAGACAGTTGAAACAGTGTAAATATAGTATGATAATGATCAATATATTTTTTAATACTTTAGACACTGACAAAAATCCTAACTCTACCTGCTTAAATGATAAGAGAATTCATTTTCTCACTTAGAGGAAGTCCAGAGAAGACCAAGCCTGGCTGGATCCAAGCTTGGTTGAAATGACACCTCAGTGACATCATTAGAGAGTCACATCCCTTCCATATCTCTGCTCTGCCATCCACAGCTACATCCTTTTCCCCTATGGTCCTAAGGTTGCTGCCAGTAGCAACTGAGGGAAATTTCTTATTTATCCTTATGCAGCAGGAAAAAGAAAGAAATCTGACTACAATCTATTACTTCAATTTGAGGGCTAAGTAAGGTTGCTTTCTCACACCCAGAAGAGTCTCAGTTGCTGGGAGAATACCATGTGCTGTTTGGAATTGTATTAATCAGAATCCACCCCAAGATCTGGAAGTGTATTCAGTTTCCCCCAGTCATGTGGGATTTGGTGGTGGTGAGGGAGCTGGTTGGGGAGGAGAATGGGGAATGATGGCTATCTGAACATAATCAGGTTTCTGTTAGGGAAAAGAACTAGAAGAAGCCAAACAGATAATTACAGTGAGAATGGGAAAGAGATGTATTGTTGATTCAGTGCCACGGGAATATTTGCTGTGGAATCCAAATTACTGTACTTGAGAGCAAATCATTTTGTTCATGATGGATGTTTTGAGGTTCTTTATCAAAACCCTGCAAATACTGGATAAGGATGGTAATGGAGGTGATAATGATGATGATAATGATGATGACAAAGATGACAGTGAAAACTGCATCGATAACATTTATGATGATTTAACAAAGCAATTATTCAAACTGTGGCTACCAAACATGTTTTTATTTTGTTTTGTTTTGTTTTTGATGCTGAAGCATGCTAAATTTACAGAGAAAGCCCTGGTTTATTCCACAGGAAGAGATATTTTAGGGATCTATAGTGACTTCTTGGTGAATAAGACAAACATAGGTTTAGATGATTGAAGATAGGGAAATTTTTAATGAGAAATAGAACTAGTTGCTGGAAACTGCCTTCCTTAAATACTCCTTCTTACTATTCAGATGTGTCTGCTTATATTATTCAAAGACAAGTACCTGGATACAATAAGCAGAATAATAAATACATTTGAGGTTGCTTAGTAAAGATGTTTCTTAAGCTATGCCTGGTTTTTATTTTTTTTAATTTTTTGTAGGTTAGATCATGCATTAGATTTCAGTTATCAGACAACTTAATATTCATGATTTAAAAATAATTTTAGGTATATTTTATTAAAATTAATTATATTAAGATGAATAACTCATAAAACTTTGTTTTGTAACTTATAGGATTAATAGCTGAAGTATGATCATTGTGATTAAAAGCAAAATCCCATTTTTCTCAAATTAAATAATATTTTAGTCAATACTATAAGTGAATTTAGACCATCAAAGTCTCCGCCTTAAACACTTTGCAATTAATAGTATTTTTAAAAAAATTATGTCTGAGCTATGACATTTTCTGGAAGGTAGTTTTATTAAAGATTTGAATTAGAGAGAGCTTTATGTTACATTTTTTCATAATAATATTCTTAGTGTTTGTAATATAGAAGCATGTATATGCTGAGACTAATTATAATACAGTACTTTCTGGAACATCCTGCTCTGCTCCTTTGTCCTGGTTAAACTGATGCTGAATACATCACATGGAATTCATACAGTGAGCTCCTCTGTGCTATGTGAACTTTTCCATGATGGAGGGGATTTTATTGAGCATGTTCTCATAGATAATCTCAACTACCCCAGTACCTCAAGTCACTCTATCATTATTTACCTAAAGACTAGTTACACATAGAGTAGAGTCAATTAACTCCTTTTGCATTATTTATCTTGTTTCCTTTGTGTTTTGTATTATATCAGAATGTGAATTTGCAGTTCTGATAGAGCCCATTTTTTTGAGAGACAGAGAAAGAAAGAAATTAATATCAATGTTACTGACTGTCTACTTTGGCCAGTCATTGTTCTAAGCATTCCCTGTACATTGATCAATTTAATCGTCACAGTATCTTGTGAAGTAATTAATACCTTTATCTTCTTTTATAGATGAGGCTTTGGAGAGGTAAATTACTTGCCTGTAGTCAAAGAGCCAGTAGGTGTTACAGTCAGGGCTCAGACTCAAGCACTACACTGTATCCATAATGAGTCAGCTTTAAACTGGGAGGAGGGGGATTAAGATGAGGGATTTGGGGGTTTGTGGTGAGCTACCACTTATACATAAGACTGGGTACTCAGTCCTGAGGAATAAGGCACTTGGGAATATGCAGTGTGGTAATTTTGTACCTTAATATGGGATACCTGTAAGTTTGCATATGTGTCAGTTCCATGAAGACAAATAGAAATGACACACTGAGTTTGTTCTGAAAATTTAAAGGAAATAACTATATGATATTATGAAAAAAGAAAAAGAAAAAAAAAAAACCTACAAAGAAAGCAGACAGATCAGTGGTTGCCAGAAGTTGGAGCAGGGGATTAAGGGAGGATGAACCGGTAGAATAAATATAATTTTTAGGGCAGTGAAACTGTTCTATATGGTACTGTAATGGTGAATAGGTGTCATTATGCATCTGTCAAAACCCATATAACTAACTAAACAATACAAAGAGTGAACTCTAATGTAAACTGTGAACCTCAGTTAATGCAATAGTATTGTTTCATTAATCGTAACAAGTGTAACAGGATAATGTAGGATAGAAGAAACCATGAGTGAGGAAGAAAGGGGATGTATGGGAACTTTATGTCTGCTCAATTTTCCATAAACCTGAGGATCTAAAAATAAAGCCTGTTCATATTTTTTTAAATATATTTTTTTAAATTTTGTATTAACATGTAATGCATTATTAGCCCCAGGGTATAGATCTGTGAATCACCAGGTTTATGCACTTCACAGCACTTACCATAGCACATACCTTCCCCAATGTCCATAATCCAACCACCCTCTCCCACCACCCTCCTCCCAGCAACCCTCAGTTTGTTTTGTGAGATTAAGAGTCTCTCTCTTATGGTTTGTCTCCCTCCTGATCCCATCTTGTTTCATTTATTCCTTTCCTACCCACCAAAACCCCCATGTTGTCTCTCAATTTCCTCATATCAGGGAGATCAATATGATTGTCTTTCTCTGATTGACTTATTTCGCTAAGCATAATACCCTGTAGTTCTATCGACATCATTGTAAATGACAAGATTTCATTTCTTTTGTTGGCTGCGTAGTATTCCATTGTGTGTGTGTGTGTGTGTGTGTGTGTGTGTGTACATATATATATGTGTGTGTGTGTATATATATGTGTGTGTGTGTATATATATATATATATATATATATATATACCACATCTTCTTTATCCATTCATCTGTTGGATATCTAGGTTCTTTCCATAGTTTGACTATTGTGGACATGGCTGCTATAAACATTAGGGTGCACATGTCCCTTCGGATCACTACATTTGTATCTTCGGGGTAAATACCCAGTAGTGCAATTGCTGGGTCATAGGGTAGCTCTATTTTCAACTTTTCAAGGAACCTCCATGCTGTTTTCCAGCGTGGTTGTGCCAGCTTGTATTCCCACCAACAGTATAGGAGGGTTCCCCTTTCTCCACATCCTCACCAACATCTGTCATTTCCTGATTTGTTAATTTAGCCATTCTGACTGGTGTGAGGTGGTTTTGATTTGTATTTCCATGATGCCGAGTGATGTGGAACACTTTCTCATGTGTCTGTTGGCCATCTGGATGTCTTCTTTGCAGAAATGTCTGTTCATGTCCTCTGCCCATTTCTTGATTGGATTATTTGTTCTTTGGGTGTTGAGTTTGATAAGTTCTTTATAGATTTTGGATACTAGCCCTTTATCTGATATGTCATTTGCAAATATCTTCTCCTATTCTGTCAGTTGTCTTTTGGTTTTGTTGACTGTTTCCTTTGCTGTGCAAAAGCTTTTCATCTTGATGAAGTCCCAATAGTTCGTTTTTGTCCTTGCTTCCCTTGCCTTTGGTGATGTTCCTAGGATGACGTTGCTGCAAGCCTGTTCATATTTTTAAAAAGGAAGGAAGAAGAAACTATTTGTAAGTGATCATATGACTAATTGTGAATCAATCAGGAAACAGGTGACTCTTTCAGAATAATTGTATCTTTTCTTCGTATGTGTTGACATCCAGGACTTCCATATTCTCACTCAGGTACAGTCAAATTCCAAAAATGCCTTAATTCTGTGTTCTCTGTTTACCCCTAAGCTATGAATTCTGGATGATCCCAAGTCTACTTCCCTCAGTTCCTCCCTAAATAGGAAAGAAGCACCTTTCGAAAGCATCATTAACTCTTATTAAGCCACAGGGGCACAATTAAAGAGTGGTTGAGTGGTTTCCCTAAATGTATAACTTGCAGGGAAGGAAGAAAGAAATCTCCCCCTGCATCTTTCAGCATGATTATAATGATTGGCTCGATTTTCCCATGTGTAGTCAGCCTTTGTTAATATACAGGCATTTGAAGGGAATATTTACTCTCAATCTTAAAAATGAAAGAGCTTGTATGGGCTGAGAAAAAAAGAAGTGGGTAAATACTAACATTTCTTGTGGAGTGGAAACTACTTTCCCTGCACTTTTCTCACCATTCAAGTCACAGTTTGTGAAGGAAATAGCTTTAGAAATTGAGAGGACCAATGGATCCATAACTGTGCTTTCTCTACACAGTTAAAACTCAGTATGAGACTCTTGGCAACAGAAACAGTAAGGGAGAAATCACAGGAGGCAGTGTTATTAGAGAAAGCAGGACAGAGTCACATTTCTGTCATAACTAAGGTCTAGCTGACTCACACATGCATGAGAAATGCTTCTTCTGGTCTCATTTTCTAGGGCTGGTGGCTTGGTTACCACACAGAAGCAATTTTTTATTCAGACTTATGTGAGGCTAATTATCATATCTACCACTTCAAAAGTATGGGTTTACTTGGTCCTTATACCTCTTCATAAGAAAACAGGAGATTTTTTAAAGATGTCACAATTTTAGAAGAAAAGATCTAAATACACACCATGGAATGGGTTTTGCTGTATATTATTTGATAGGAATAGGGATGTATATAGATATATTCATAAATGGTGTATGGGTACTTTATAATTAAGAGTTTGTATACTTGGTAACCAAACTTCATCGTGAATATAGGGTTAATAACCTGGGTAGCAACACTTATAATCAAATTTTGATTATTTTGGGGGGTGGGTAGGAGGGAATGGCATATTTTTCTATGCCAATCTGTGTCCAAATCCTGTTTCCACTTGCACATTTGAACCTGGTTGATGTCGAACTTGTTGTTTCCTGTTATCAATTTTGATACATTAGGTGATGAAATTTCAAACTTTTGTCATTAGAAAACAGATTCTCTTCTTTATGACCTAATGACTGTAACTCTGTTGCTACTCTTGGAATGTCTGTTCCTGCATGCTGCTGTACCATGCAATGCAGGATTAATGATAATGCAGTTCTCCTTAAATACTCACTTCAATTATTTATGGCTATCCCAAAAAACTGGGTAATATAAATCATTGGTGTAGTTTTGGAAAACCTCCAGTGATTTGAAATGAGGGGGAAATACAAAAATGTCAAGATTTAGCTATTAATCAGAAGGTTATTTTTTGTGTTTTTTTCCCTCTATACCTACATGTATATTTTAAAGATTTTGCAACCAACTTTGTACTACTAAGTGTGTTTATGAAAAAATACCATTGAGCACTATGTCTATTATGATTACTAATTTGATCTGTCATGCATTTTTTCTGTCATGCTCTTTTATAAGTCATTTGCTTAAATCATTCACTTTGTCTTCACAAAAACCTGTATTTATCATACCCACTATACAGATCAGGAGACTGAGATAAGGAGAGAAAAGCACCTGCTAAATGTCACACATTTACTAATTAATGAAGTCAAGATTTAAACTCAGAAAATCTTACTGTAGCATTCCTGATTAGTAATAAATTTCTGAACAGAAACAATCCTATTAGATGAACAGTGTATGGATAAAAGTTGTTATTTTTGTAAAAAGAATAGTACTGTTATTGCAGTTATTTATTATAATTATTTTCTCTAGTGTCCTTTTCTCTTTTGGCAGTCTGAACTGTAAAATTCTTTCTATAATTTGGTAGTTCAGGATTTAAATTTCAATAGTGATTGAGTATGATTGTTTAATAGTTCACTGTCTTACACAGTGCACTTCACTACTTTAGGTAACTGACTCATTTTTTTTTTTTTCAAAACATAGTTACAATAGAAACCACTGCTTCACTTTCTAGCAGATAGAGAGCAATCTTGTTTTAATGCACATCATTTACAATAGATACAAGCTGTCAGATAACTTCTGGTAAAATAGGCTGCTGAATCAGACATTTATTTTTAGTGGCAATTGTTGACACATAGACTAGCCCACCCAAATGAAAGTATGCCATATCACTTGGCTCTATAGATAAAATATGCTATAGTATTCTTTGTCGTTTTTCATTTTAGATTTCTGCTTTAGACTTCCTACTTCACACCACGATTTCCATCACTTCTCTTTAAGCAACTTGTTGTCTTAAGACCATTATACTTTAATAGTTATATCTTAGTTTTTGTTTCTATTCTTTGTTAAGAATCATCCAAAATCCGGTGGTAGTTTTAAGTAGTTACATCATAGTTCTAAAAATGTGTTCTATTCCAACAGATGTAGATTTGTTATGGACTAAATGGAAAATATGCTCCTTATGGACTAAATGGAAAATGTGTTTTAATTACTGAAAACCCTCCATTTTTAACTTTCATGACATTTCTATCAAAGATTATTATAAGAATCAAAGAAGTTAATGTTTCTAAAGTGATTTTAGTTTACCATATGTATTATTAAGTTTAATTCACTAATAGGAAGCATCAAATAAATAATGAAAGCTCCCAGCAAAAACAGATTTTAAAAAGTGAAGGAACTGAATTAACACCTACATGACAATATTGGTCATATATCAGCTGTGTCTGTTCCACTTAGTTAATGTCTATCTTGTATAATTTGATAAGTATTTTAATATTGCTACTGGAAAGAAGAAAGGAAGAAACATTAATGTTTATTATATGCACAATGCCTCTTTTGGTTAATTGATGTATATGTGATATTTGGAAAATATAATGGAAGCTAGATTTGGGTAAAATTAAAAATGCTAAGTGTATACTTTAGCTGCACATTTACTAAAAATGGAACAATACAAAGATTACCCTGACTCCTATATAAGGAGGACACTTGTGGAGCATTTTATATCCCATATTTTTAGAAAAAATATATTTTATATGTTTTTTGTATATTCAATGATAAAGCAAGTATGGTAAAATTATAATAAATGGGGATTCAGGGTGAAAAGTTTATGGGAGTCCTTTGTGTTATTTCTATGACTTTTCTACAAGCCTCAAATAATTTAAAAATTATAAAAAATATCTTGGGAAATAAAAAAGTAAAAATAAAGTAGCAACCAGTCTTTTTTTTTTTTTTTCAGTCTTTTAAACTATTATGTTTCAACTAGATCTGGATGAAGCCCTATGGGATAGGCACTTTTGAAGTATAGAGATTTTAGTTTTATGTGTATTACATTTTAATTTTTGGATTTGCTAGTAATACTCTATAATAATAATGTATTTTTCTAAAATCCTTTTTTTAGAGTTTTTAAAAAGCAATGAGCTTACTTGATACATCTTATAAAAATAAATAATTAAGAGTGCTATTTACTTTTTACTCCAGTGCAACCAGTAAGTACTTTCATACATAGATACACTCATAAATACAAATTATGATAGGTGCATGTAAACAATGTATAACTATCAAGACTGACAGAGAGGACATTAGTTAAGTTAGTTGGTCAGTTGGTCATGAAAGTCTCACTGAGATGACTTTTAAAATGTTACTTATAGGATAAGACAAGAAAATTAGGGAAAGTGGTAATGTTGACAGGGAGCACAAGAAGCACTGCGGAGAGAGACCAAGTCTGATACCTTGAGGAGGAAGAGAGTGAAGCATATTTGAGAAACTGGGAAAGGGGCTGTGTGGGTTGAAGTACAATAACCAAGGAGATGAATGGCTCAAAATGAATGTGAAGAGAGAGGCTGGGACTGTGTTGTCCAGAGCCTTGAAAGCCACACTGGAGAATTTTATGCCTAAGAGTCAGTTGGCCAGATTTACAATCTAGAAGGCTCTGTTATTGTGAAGTTGTGTGTGTGTGTGTATTGTGGGGCAAAATGGGAATGGAATGATTAGTGAAGAGCTCATTTCAACAGCTTAAGATGGGTAACAGTTGCTTGGACTAGGGTAGTACCCGAATAAATGGACATCACTTTGTGATGGAAACATCATTTTGTGAAGTATTATGTGGATGTATTATGAATGTGTTATGGGTAGAAGAAACTTACTTTATTACATGGCTATGGCTTAAGTCTTCAAGTGAAAGTATGCTAATAACAATGGTATACTTAACATTTAAGAAAATATTAAAGCTCGCTATAATGAGCATTGTGTTAACTAAGACTTCTAACTAAAAATGATTATTTTTAAGTGAGTGAAAATTTAATCACGATTATTCATATAATCACAAATTATGTGAAACTTTTAATTTCTTATTTTCCTTTATAAACTCATTTAAATGGATATAACTTACTAAGAATATGCTATTATTCCTATTTTCTTGGTTCAATTATACTTAAAATGATTAACAACATAATTTCATATTATGCTGGTAGAGGATGATGATGCAGTTCCTAAATGAAAAAAATAATAATAAGATAGTAATTAATTTGTAAATCCTGGATATTGTGAGCTGGTAGGAGGTAAATGTATATCTAATAGATAATGAAAAATTATTAGCTAATACTGTTTGTAATCATAATATCCCATGGGGACTAGTGACCTTACTTACCATATTTATAATAGTATAAACATTTAATCAGTGCTATCAATATTTCACCACTGAGGAGTTAACAGAGAAAAGACAACCCAAAAGTAGAGAAAACAAGAGAGTTGGTGATGTGGGGGGTATAACATCATATATTGGGAAGAGCCCTGGCTTAAAACAAAAGACTTGGCTTCTAGTTCTGGATTCATATAACCTGGGTTAATTCATAAATGATGATTTATAAGATTTTCTTTCAACTCCCAAATTCTGTGCTTTTTCTGAAATATATAGCATGGATTAAAGCCCTCTGGCTACTTTTATCTAAGTGATCTTGTTCATTCCACATTCTTTCTGCACAGCAATTTGTTTTCAAAGTCAGAATTTAAAAATCAGTGAAGGTATTTCACTATCATTGTTACTTGAGTTTATTGGGAAAGTGGATTCTTGGGAAGAATGGAAAGATCACATGAAGTGTGTTGTCTTGAAGCAGAAATGAGATGATTAAAAAATAGAGCCATTGAGATAGTGGGTCAAATAGAAATAAGGAAATAACAGTAACTAGTTTTAGTAGTTGGGTAGGAAAACATTATAAAAGTAATCAGTAAAAGATTTCTTGACCAGCTGCTACTATATTTCCAATTTCCTTATTCCTTCTTAGAATGACTCTGTATCCTCTAAATTCCAGAGCTTATTTTCTCTTTAATGAGGCTATGGGGGATTTAAAGCTGCTTCTCCAAATCTGGATTTCAGCAAAATCTGTTTGTTACTATCACAAAAAGAAATATGGCCCCAAGATAAGCATGATCATAATGACTACAGAGAGAAAAAAACCTACAACTTGGGTTAGAATACCTTGAGTAGAGTTCTAGTTTAGTATCCTAGCAGCTGTTTTACACAACTATGTGAAAAATCATTATCTGACATTCAAAAGCAGCATTTATAAAATGTGAACAATTTTATTTACTTGTTATCCTCATTAGGAAAATAAGAATTAAATATAGCAACTTATATAAAAATGCTTTGTTATCTGGTGACTGCTATGTATTTGTGAACTAGTTTTTACTACTCATCAATTTAGCCTGCCTGGTATGACAATTGATGGATACAGATGAAAACTGGGGAATTTCTTCACTATTATTAGTCAACTTTGTATCACCATAGAGTTTAACAATGAATTGTATTCCCAAACCCGACACTAATTAAGAAAAGAGCAAAAAAATCCACAAAACTTGTAGTTCCTCCAGCTCTGCAATAGATCATCACAGGACCATTAACTTCTCTGTAAGATGCTGTTCACTCTTCTAACTTCCATTTCTACCTTCTGCTTCCTTGTAGAGCGATCAGATTCTCTTGATCACATTATGAGTTCTCTAAATGCCATCCAACTCAATACAACTGGAACTTAATTCAATATCTTATGCATACAATGCAGACTAATGCTTTTCTCAGTCTCTGTTTCTTAGTGGTTCTAATGTAGATTTTCCACATAAACATCAAGTAGCATTGAAGTTTCAGTGTTTTCTTAGAGTATCCCCAAATATCTAACATTAGACAAGTCCAAGATATAATAATCATCTTCAGAGTGTAACAATTTTGACTTGGTGTAAAAAACCAGAGGTCATAACCCTGATTTCAAACAGACATTTTTCTAATATATCCCAATCTAAATTCATAAATTAGTTTACATCCAAATAGTCATCAATGAGTAGAATCATCTTGCAGCACAAAATGGTATTATTACCAGATTGAGGAGTTTTTATTCATTTTGTTAACTTCAAATTATTCTTTGTAATGGAAACCTTTAATTTCATTTTATGGAAATACATTGCTTCAACAGAGAAAGAAAGCTTATAAATATGCAACCTACAGTTAACTGTTATGAAATGGGCTGTTCCCTTGTATTAAATTAGGCACTTCCCAAAAGGAGATGTTCAAGGTTCAGACAAGTTTTTGTGTTTAGGTAGGCATTTAGGTGGTTATTCCAGGAAGCCAGAGTATGGGGTGAAGAAGAGTACGGGAAGGAAGTAAAGGCAATATGAAGTATATTACTGTAGGAACTGTGATGAACTTGGGCTTGATTCTCCTTAGAACTTTCTGAGAAGCATATGGAATACTTGTCAGAACTGCCTACCTGAGGACTGATCATGACAAACTCCTTTCCTCTATCCATTGAGTCTTGCCCTTGGTATGTTGATTTCCTAGGGTTATGCATGCTTACTGAATAAGATTTACTTTCCTCAAGGTGAAATGTTGTCAATATATGGAAAACCAATGCTCATTTTTAACTGTCCACCATAGATTCCACAAGAATTGGAAGCCAAGAGGATGCATGGTGGGACATTAGGTACATTATTATGTATGCGTTTGTGAACTCCAGTGACAAACCACATATAAAAACACTGTTTAAATCATCTGGAACCCAGTACTATTGTTTTTAAACCTATATTTCCAAATTGTATTTTCAAATTTGGAAAGCCATAATAAAATTAAACCAGACCCTCTTTAGTTATTTTATGTTTATGTCAAAACTGCAAATAATGTGAGATTTTTATCCTCTTAGCAAACCAATTTTGCCTGCCAGAGCTTCCTAGATCTTGGTAGAAGAGAGGAGACTTTGGGTCAAAGATAAAGTACTTTATTACTCACAAGACTGCAGGCAGCATGAGCGCCACACTCAAATTTTAGTTCCCCTCCTTTTCAAACATCATTGAAAAGATGAAGAGCAGCACCAGGGTGCTTATATTCTAGAGGAAGACTCTAGGGGCAGATCTGAAAGATCATTAATGTCCTTCCCATTGCCATACCTCCCACAGTCTGAGGTTATCTCTCCTTTAAGTAGAGGATTTTTGCTCTCCTTCCACCTCCACAAAGTCTGAAGTTGCTATAACTTCCTCTTCTTTTTTTCTCCCCAGTCATCTCCTACTTCATCCAGAGCCTGGAAGAGTCGAAGGAAAGAGGGATTAAAGTAAATTTACAAACTGTAACCAGAATCAAGTCTTTTTTTTTTTTTTTAAGATAGGGTGCTCTTTATTTATTTTTATTTTTAAGATTTTATTTATTTATTTATTTGACAGACAGAGATCACAAGTAGGCAGAGAGGCAGGCAGAGAGAGAGAGAGAGAGGAGGAAGCAGGCTCCCTGCTGAGCAGAGAGCCCGATGCCGGGGCTTGATCCCAGGACCCTGAGACCATGACCCAAGCCAAAGGCAGAGGCTTTAACCCACTGAGCCACCCAGGCACCCCAGAATTAAGTCTTAATGTCCCAATTCTCATTCTGAACAGGCTGCCATCCAGAGACTATGCACATTTAGGCAGGTCTGGGGTTGCCACTGTAGGTTAAAGAAAAACACATTGTGCCAAGGAACTGTCAGGTAGAAATCCTGAAATTTCTGAAGTCTATGTAATGCCCTATGGCCCTCAAGCCCTTTCACCTGAGATTTTATCTTATTCGCAAGCCATCAAGTTAACTTGTCCTAGTTTCACAGTCTTCTGGGTCACAAAGACCTTTATTCATCACAGGATAGGCTCCAAGTCCCAAGGAAGAAATGTAAAGGTGGACCCAGGTAGATGATATGTGCACATTAAGTTTGTATGATAGCAGAGGACTCTGAGTTCAAGAAACCACCAATTTTATAAGGCCACAGCTAGCCACTGGCCCACCAACCTTTGCCCTGGACAGAGGCATTATCTTTAATTATTCTGGTCAAGTGACAAATCTGCCCCCTCCCCCAGAGGGAAGACACTGTTTACTTAACAAACATCTTTGAAAGAGTAGTACAAAACAAAATTTGCCAATGCCTTTGCTTAAAACAGTGGGCAGAAATATCAGGGATATAATGGAGAATTGTGTCCAAATATTTTGTTGATTTTGGTGGTGGTGTTCTAATCTTTCCAGCTGAAATGACTTTATTTGTTACTATCCACCCCCCCCTCCTGTCAGCTGTGTTTTAAAATAATACAGCCTGAGAACTGGCAAATAAAATATTGTGTAAGAAATCAAAAATGGTTATTTGACAAATTTATTTTTTGTTCATCACTATAATATTTTTATCTATTTCTCCCCACTGTTGCAATAGTGAGGAAAATGGAACTTCCATTTCATAATTTTTTTATGAGATACATGTACAAATGGTAATAGCTAAATTGGAAAATAAATCAAAGGTAATGGAGAAAACCATTGAATTTTATAGTAATTTGCCTCTAGGCGAATGATAAAAGAAAAAAGTATCCTTTATTTTATTGTATTTAGTACTTTAATTTTGAAATAATTTGACTCTACAGACGTTGCAAAATTAATAGAAAACTCCTATAAACCATTCACCCAACTTCTCCAAGGATAACATCTTACATGACCATAGTAAATTATTAAAGCCAGGAAATTTATATTGGTACAATATTATTAATTCAACTACTGATGTTACTCGGATTTCTTTTTTTTTTTTTTAAAGGTCTTATTTATTCATTTGACAGACAGAGATCACAAGCAGGCAGAGAGGCAGGCAGAGAGAGGGGGAAGCAGGCTCCCTGCTGAGAAGAGAGCCCGATGTGGGGCTCGATCCCAGGACCCTGGGATAGTGACCTGAGCCAAAAGCAGAGGCTTTAACTCACTGAGCCATCCAGGCGCCCCATGTTACTCGGATTTCATATGCACACCTTTTTGGTGTATAGTTCTTTATGTATATGTTTATATAACCATCACCAAAATCAAGATACAGAACACATCCATCACCACTGAAAAACTCTCCTTTTCTTTTTTCCCTTTAGAGTCACACCTTTCCCTAGCCCTAACCTCTGGCAATCACTGATCTCATGACCTATTTTGTGACTTCAAGAATATTCCTAAATGAAACATCTTCCAATTAAAAACTTTGAGACTGGCTTTTTTTCCCCTCCACTCAACATGATTCCCTCAAGATCCATTCACATTGTGCATATTGGTGACACATTCCTTTCTATTGCTGAGTAGCATTCCATTGTAGAGACATAACAAGTCAATTTTCCATTCACAAGTAAAAGAAACCTTTGGGTGGTTTCCGATTTGAAGCTATTTATTACTTAAATAAATAACTTATTTAATAAATTATTTTGAGCTATCTGAACATCTGTGTACAGGTTTTCATGTGAACATAAATTTTCATCTTTCTAGGATAAATACCCAGGAGTATGATTGCTGAGTGGATTGCATGGTAAATTCATGACTAATTTTATTTATAAAGAAAACTAGTGCCAAACTGTTTTCCAGTGAGTCTGTACAGTTTTACTAGCACTGTGAGATCCAGTTGCTCAACATCCTTATCAGCATTTGGTATTTTTTATATAAATATATACATATATATTTATATGTATATATGTGTATATATGTATATAAATATATACATATATATTCATTTTAATCAATATCAAAATGAATATATTTAATTATGAATACATATTAAAATTAAAATATATATTTATATTATATATTTTTATTTTAGCAATTCCAGTAGGCATATAGTGAGATCTTATAATACCTTTCATTTAGATTTCTCAAATGGCTAACAAATTTAACATTTTTTATTTTTTTATGTTCCCGTCTTTTTAAATATAGTGTTATTTACTTTGTTATAGTAAAAGCTAAATTGTGGCTCTAGGACTTCTTTCGCCCAACTTATTGATTGATTTATTTCTTATCATTTGAGAAGTGGTATTCAATTTTGTCGTTATATGAGAAGCTTATGCCCAAGCATTTTAATTGTCCCAAAATAGGGGGCTGGCACTTCTGATTTCACAACTTCACTTTTTTATTACTCTAAGATCTTATATGTTTCTTTAAATACTGCCATGATTTAGATTGGTTTCACAGCAATTTATGATCATGTACTGCTTAAATAAATTATTTTCCTTCTAATCCTATTCTTACCTGTTCTAATAAACTCTAAAATTATAGTGGAAGTTTGTATTAAGGGTAATGAAGAAGAGGCCTATTGGTTTACTTAAGTGAGATTATATTACAATGATATGTGAAAAATATATTGTTTTAAGGTAATAGGAGACTGGCTGGAGTTAAGTAGTTAAGTCCCTTCTGTAAAAAAGAGATAGCCTTATGCATTCATTTCCTTCTTCATTCAGTCATTCTGCAAATATGTATTAAGCACTAATTTTGTCACAATGCACTACGAAGAATACCAATGTGTAGGACCATTGTATACCTCAAGGATCCTACATGGAACATGGGGTGACACAGGTTATAAGACATAATTAAAAATTAATACCAGCCACTCTGGACTATAGATAAAGACTCCATGTTACTAACTGGCTTACATTTTACCAACCTAAACATTTTATTTTTACTTATTTTATCTGTAAACAAAGTACCTGGAATAAAAATTTTCTATGTTCACTTCTAACATTCAAAGACTGGAAGTCAGAGAAATATTCTTATAGTTTGCAGTCAGAAGGATTCCATACTGTGTGAAGAAGCATAAAAAAGAATATATGTTGTGGCTGCTTAGCACCACATCTACAAAAAGGAAAAGAGATGTAAGTTAAACCATGACATTGGATTCCCTTTGTATGTACTTAAAAGAAGCTCATAATAAGTGATACCTTGCTCTCTCGGAATGGACCACAGAGAGAACAAAATTGGAAAGGCAAGTATCTTGGAGGAAGGTGAGCATAGACTCAAGAAAGACCTGGGGAGATATCAGTAGTGCTGCTTTCTGTCCCAGCTTTCTTTGTTTCATTAATTTGTCTATAAAGGAACGGGATTCACGTTTTCTATCTACTTAAAAAAAAAGACACACAGTGATATGATTTTAATTATATTGAATACCTACTAAACAGTGTAATTTGTATATTTCACTTCCTATGTTATGATTTCAGTTTAGTTGACCTCACCACCGTATTGCCCAAATCCTGCATTTAAATTCTCACAATTATTTCAGAGTAAAGAAGATTCTATTGTGTATTAGGAGTAGGAAAACAAAAAGATACAGAATAAATATGGGTTTAGTTTAACAAGTTAAAAGGAGAAAAATGTGTATTGATGTGATTCATGTCAGTTTAGTCATTTGGTGATTTTATTTGAACAGCAGTTCTTTCCATATTTGGTGAGAAAATAGGAATATCCAACATTTCACGCACTTAACAGCAGGATTCATAAACACAATATATTAAAATAGATTTTTAATAGTTAGACAAAGTGATTGGCTAGTTATGAGAACTGATGTATTTGTGTATCCAAATAAGTGAAATGCATGCCAATATGAAAATAATATTTTTGTGTGCAGACTTCAATAACTATTGTTTACACCTGTCTTACCAATGACGATCACATGAGTTATATCAGTGAGTGTTTTAAAGATAAAATAACTTAAAGTTTTTTGTTAGCTCATTCTTATGTTCATATAATGAGTTTTTACTTATGCTTTTACCTAAATTCTTTTCTCAATAGGATTAAAGAAATGATAACTATTTATTATTGAGTAGTAAACTATTTTTTCAGCAGACTATTTTTGTACTTAATTAATGAAAGGTATATGTGAGATTTATTAGTTCCATGTTGACAAGGATCTTGCTTATAATAGGTTATTACTATATATATAAATATTTTTAAACATTTTATCTATTTATTCAACAGAGAGAGTGTGTGCTAGTACAAGCAGGGGGAGTTGGAGAGGGAGAAACAGATACCCCACTCAGCAGGGAGCCTGACTCTGGACTTGATCCCAGGATTCTGGGATCATGACCTGAGCTGATGGCAGATGCTTAACCAACTGAGCCACCCAGACAACCCTATATTTGAATTAATAAAAATGTGGAAAAATCTATGGCTACATGTTTATACTTTCAATTAAATTTTTTTTAATTATATGTAAACAGTAGAAAAATAATTAAAAGGCCAAGGTTCCATTTCTTACTCTGTAACTGCTATCCGTCTACCTTGGTTCTTTAGTTCTCTCTGATATGCAGCTTCCTAGTTCCACAGAAGGCAAGACCATCCTTCTCCAGAGTGTCTTTTAGGTTTCTTTTTTTCCCCTGTAATAATGTAAATTTTATAGAAAAATTGTAAAATAAAGATATACATAAAAAGTACTAATTAGAAATTATTTATGTCCCAGAATAAGCTGTTAATATATTTCTATCACATGCATTTGTACTCGTACATTTAGAAAATTACATAAACCTTTATATTCATGTTTTATAAATTTAAAGCAAATTATAATTTGTATGTTACGTACGCTTTTTATATCCATATATTTTTATAAGTTTAAAAGCAAATGATAGGGGTGCCAGGGTGGCTCAGTGGGTTAAAGCCTCTGCCTTTGGCTCAGGTCATGATTCCAGGATCCTGGGATTGAGCCCCGCATCGGGCTCTCTGCTCAGTGGGGAGCCTGCTTCTCCCTCTCCCTCTGCCTGCCTCTCTGCCTACTTGTGATCTCTCTCTGTCAAATAAATAAATAAAATCTTGAAAAAAAAATAAAAGCAAATGATAGGTTACATAAAGCATCTTTATTATCAAAGACTATACAATGTAATACCCTATCTACCCAGTGAAATGCAACAATATAATTATTTTCCTATTTTTTAGAATTGTGGAGGGTGGATGAAGTTGAGAATGAGGGGAATATTTCACTGGACAGGGTAAACTAGTGTCCTGCCAAGTACTCTGCATCTTTCATCAACCCATATTGATGATTAATGCTGAAATTTTTGTAGCAGGCATTTATTCACTGTACCTCTGCTTCAAAATGTTGCTTTTACTTCAACTACATTTCCAGACTTTTACTTTTTTTTTAAGATTTTTATCTAGTTATTTGAGAGAGAGAAAGTGAAAGTGAGAGAGAGAACACCATGAAGAAGGGATGGGGGGAGGGCCGGCCAAGGGAGAGGGGAGAAGCAGACTCACTGCTGAGCAGGAAGTTCCATGTGGGGCTTGATCCTAGCACTCTGGGGTCCTGACCTGAGCTGAAGGCAGACCCTTAACGACTGAGCCACCACTGGGGTATCTATCCCCAGACTTGACTTTTTAAACAGAAAGAAAAGAACCATGAAAATTCCTAGACTGCGTATCTACCAGTGTGTTTCATATGCTAACTTCTACTTTTACATTAATCTAAGAGAACTCTTCCTCTCAGCATGTAATGTGGTACTTCTAAATTTCTCCTACTTCCTGCTCAGAATTGTGGTTTGTGAATAGATTTGGAAGGGGATGAGTGATGGAAGAGTGAAGGGCCGGCACTCTGGGTTCCTCAAAGTCTAGTTCTCACCTTGAAGGGCCAACTACTTGACATAGGCCCTGGATTTCTGACTGAGGTGACAAATAGGTAAGGAGACCCAAAACGTGTTTCCATTTTCTTTCCTAGTTAGTGGTTTTATCTTAGTTTTGGTCAGAATATACAGATTGGTCATTGTGTTTTTCATTCCAGTTTTATCAGTCATATGACAGTGTTTTAATTCCTTCTGAATTCTAGAAGATAGTTGAGTATTTGAGTGTGTCATGGTAATACAAATTGGAGTTCCTTCCTGTTACTGCAGGATTTTTGGAAAAAGATTGAAAAAGATTGACTCAAGGATCACTATCCTGACACTGTTTTTATTTTTTTTAATATTTTGTTATTTATTTGAGAGAGAGATATAGCAAGAGAGAGCGTGAGCAGGGGTAGAAGGAGAAACAGGCTCCCCACTGAACGATGAGCCAGATGTGGGGCTCAATCCCAGGACCCCAGGATCATGTCTCTAACCCAACGCAGGCACTTAGCTGACTGAGCCACCAAGGCACCCCTATTCTAACACCATCTTAAACCATTTTCTAGTATCAACTTTTGATTGTTTGACCGGATGATTGTTTTCAAAATATATTCAGTTACATATAATCATAATTTTAATATTGTTAAATAAACTGAGCCATTTATTACTTGGGAAATGCTACTAAGTGTAATTTTAAAAGTTATGTTATGTGGGGACCTGGGTGGCTCAGTAACTTAAGCATCTGCCTTTGGCGCAGTGGTGATCCCAGGGTCCTGGAATCGAGTCCCATGTCAGGCTCTCTGCTCAGCAGGGGAAGCCTGCTTCTCCCTCTCTTTCCCACTCAACGGTCTCTCTTGCTATCTCTCTCACTATCTCTGTGTGTCTCTCTCAAATAAATAAGTAAAATCTTTAAAAAAATAAAAAATAAAATTAGGTTACACAAATAATTTTAACTAAGTAAAATTCCAAGACTTACTTTAGTAAAATTCTGTCAGCAATGTAGTATATGATTTTAATATACAAACATAAACATGGAAACAGTTCTTATCACTACAAAAATAAAATGTATCCTTAGGATTTCAAAAGATGCTAATCCTTAATATATGAAAATTCAAATGTATTACAGGGTGTGTATTTTTAAAATGTACATAAAAATATACCCTCCTTGTCCAGCATCACCCAATAATAGAATGTCCTTTCACCATACCAAGAAATATAGTCTCAAATAGAAAATATAAGTAAATACAGAAAACAACGTATAAATATAAAGCATTACTACATATGTATATTTTTGAAAAAGAGTTAAGCTTCCCATAAAAACAAATTTTTTAAACAGTAGCCTTACTTTTATTTCCAATATAGATATTTTCCAAAGAAAGACATCATTAAGTAGATATATGCCTCTTAGTGTCTTACCAAAAAAACAAAACAAAACAAAACAAAACAAAACAAAAAAAAACCTAATTAGAAGGAAAAACAATTTTGTTCCCACTATAAGTGGTCCAATTATTTGAAAAACTATCAATTAATTTCATTTTCCTATGCATTTTTATATTACTATATTTGTACAGATACTGTATAAATTACTTTTTTCTGTTTTATATGTACTGCTAAAGTAATGTGCAGACCATTAATTACAGTAGTGTGGTGTTATCACTTAACTTTGGTAGTCCTAGATTTTTCTCTAGACTATAAAGTTTCTTTTCTTGATTAGTGAGAAGAGACAACAGAGATAGGGAAACAAGTTAGGAGGCAACTGACATAACACAGGGAAGGTTTTTTGTAATCCTGAACTAAAGCAATAGTAGTGGAAATAAACTGTTAGAAATAGATTCTGAGAGACTTCTACAAGTTGTGATCAATAAGAATTAGGGCAAATTTATACTTATGGGATGGCTCTGGCTTGGATTATTAGATGGTGATGCCATTCTGAGATAGGGAATAGAGAAGAGAAGCGCATTTGGAGGGAACAGACATTTTCAGTTGTGGATTGTTGAGCTTTAATATTGAACATCTAAGGGTACAATGAAACAAAGAAGTTAGAAAATATTCTGAGATTATATATAATTTTCTAGAATCAGAAGTTTTCATAATATGAAAACTGATAAAATAAGCTTATGAAAATATATCATGAGTTTGGCCATTATTCTTTTTTAAAAAAGGTTTACTTATTTATTTTAGAGAGAAAAAAAGAGCACAAGCAGATGGGGCTGAGGGACAGAGAGAGAATCTCAAGCAGACTCCACACTGAGCATGGAGCCCAATGCAGGGCTTAATCTCACCACATTGAGATCACGACATGAGACCAGGAGTCTGATGCTAAATGGAGTGTGCTACCCAGGAGTCCCTCCCCCAGTTTTTAAAAATAAATAACATTTTATGTATTACTTATTTTTAATTTTAATTCCAGTATAGTTAACATACAGTGTTATATTAGTTTCAGGTGTACAATACAGTGATTCAGCAATTCTATTTAATATTCAGTGCTCATCAAGGCAAGTGTACACTAAATCCCCTTCACCTATTTCACCCATTCCCCCCACCCACCTACCCTCTGGTAACCATCAGTTTGTTCTCTATAGGTTAAGAGTCTGTTTTTGGTTTGTTTCCTTTTTTCCTTTTTTCTTTGCTTATTTGATTTGGTTTGTTTCCTAAATTTCACATATGAGTGAAATCGTATGGTATGTGTCTTTCTCTGACTGACTTACGTTGCTTAGCATTGTATTCTCTAGGTGCATCCACATTGTTCCAAATGGCAAAATTTCATTCTTTTTTTTTTATTGCTAAGTAATCTTTCATTATATATATATATGACATGTTCTTTATCCATTCCTGTATTGATGGACACGTGGGCTATTTCCATACATACATTGTTTCCATAAATACATTGTTCCAAATGGCAAAATTTCATTCTTTTTTTTAATGCTAAGAAACCTTTCATCATATATATACATATATATATATATATATATATATATGCATCTATCTATCTATCTATCTATCTATATCTATATCTCACATGTTCTTTATCCATTCCTGTATTGATGGACACATGGGCTATTATAAATAATGGTGCAATAAACAGGAGTTCATATATCTTTTTGAATTAGTGTTTTTATATTCTTTGAGTAACTACCCAGTAGAGGAATTACTGGATTATAGAGTAGTTCTATTTTAAACTTTTTGAGGAGCCTCCATACTGTTTTCCACAGTGTCTACACCAGCTTGTATTCCCACAAACAGTGCATGAGGGCTCCTTTTCCTCCACATCCTCGAAGTCCAGCCTAAAGAATAGTCTAAAAGATTTTTTTGGTAATTGCTTAGACAAAGGGAAAGCTAAGAATATATGATCCAATAAGAATATGTGACATCTTGATTTTTTATCTAAACAGAAATATTAGAGTCTGCATCTTTATTTTTAGGAAAGTGTCAACAATTATAGGGAGGAAGAATTGTGGTAATTTAATTTCTCCAAACAAAAAGTAATTTAAAAGGAGAAATTAAACTACTGAATAAGTAAAATAAGGAAAGAGATTTAAGAGAAGTAGTATTTAAAAGAATATTCCAGCATTCAGTCTTGGTTAAGCATTTAAACAATTCTAAGAGATGATTTCTGGTTAAAAATGGTACGATGTGGGATGTTTGTTTATGGTTGAGTTGCATGAGGAATTCTATGGTGTGTTAGTAACAGAATTGCAGAGAATACACCCAGTTTTATTATTAGTATTTTTAATATAGTTTCTTCAGTCCTACTAGCTTATAGCCAATCGAGCTGAACAAATGAACAAATAAGAAAACAATATGCCAGGAATTTGTGCCCCTGGGCGTACCATGCCAGGTGAAAATGGCAAAACTGCCTCCTCATTGTCATTTCAATCTGTCTTAGGACCATAACTATTTAATTCTACCTTTTTTCTTTTCTTTTTTTTGTTTTTTTGTTTTTTTTCCTTACAAAGATGAGTTAGTAAATAACCGTACTTAACCATTAAAATGGATGGCAGAGATCACCATTCTTTAACTATACTTTTCCATTTGAAGAAGCTTGCAATTCCTTTTGCTTCCTTTTTTGCCCCTCATACTACTTTCTCCTATGTATTTCACCAGACAGCCTCATTTTCTCATTCACAAATTAATCTTAAATCCTAGCACTAAAACTATCCAAATGTGACTCTGAAGCTATTTCCTGATTTTCCTGTGTCCAAAAATATGTCCAATTTTACTCATTTAGCAAAAATTTAGAGTTAAGTGACTCAGCTATATGAGGAATAGAAAGATGTAAAAAAAAAAACAAACTAGATATCTGCTTTCTAAAAAATTTACATTCTGGTAGGAAACACAAAATATGCAAATAAATAACAAGTATTTGGTAGTATAAAATAAGTAGAAGAAATACACAAATTTAAAGATAAGTTTTTTGGGTTTTTTGGTTTGTTTGTTTTTGTCTTTTTTTTTTTTTTTTTTTGCTACTATTTGAATACTGGTTTCATAATATCTTTAAGCTGGTCCTTAAAGAATGGGTAGGATTTGATGTCATCATTATCTCTTTCTGGATCAAAATGCTTTAAGTACTGGGGCACCTGGGTGGCTCAGTTGGTTAAGCATCTGCCTTCAGCTCAGGTCATGATACCAAAGTCCCGGGATAGAGGCCCTCATTGGGCTTCTTGCTGAGTGGGGAGCCTGCTTCTCCCTCTCCCTCTGCCTGCTGCCTTGCTTATTTGTGCTCTCTCTCTCTGTCAAATAAATAAATAAATTCTTTAAAAACAACAACAAACAAGCAAACAAACAAAACCTTGAAGTACTTGAGGAAAAACTAGAAAAATCTTATGTGTGAGTAGACAAACCCTGCCTAGCTTCTTGGAGCTTAGGTTCTAGAAAGAAAAAATTAACTCTAATATGACAAGGTCAATGCTAAAATTATGAATAAACCTTTGAAAACAGTGCTATGTGTTTGCATGTGTATGCTAGACTAAAACAGGCACACAACAATGTGCTCTGTCCATACATAACAGATAATTCCACTTGTTTATTTTTTAAAGATATTATGCTGGTAAGAGATTTGAGAATGAAACTGTTAGAGTAGTTTCAGTTCAGGGCAAAATCTAACTGGAACAGTGGAGCATCAAGTATTGCCCTGGGGGTGAATCTGATAAAACCTCTGCCTGGCTCATTTGCAAAGTCCCTGCTATTCATCTCTCTCTCTCTCTCTCTCTTTCTCTGAGCCAGAGTGATTATATTCATATGGACATCCTTTGTGAATCTGGCAATTTGTGTTTCACTCTCTTTGTATTTTCTATTTACTGGTGAGACTGACATTCCTCGCTCAGAACGTTTGTCATTTGGGGAAGGAAGTGAAGTGGTTTAGTTAGAATAATTTATCCCTGAGTGATTTTTTTCTCCCCCCACCTCCCCAAAAAACATTGTTAGCCATTCTCAAAACTCACAGTTACTTCAGTGTACAGAATATAAGAGCACAAGAACTTTGAAAACCTAGTCAGTATGTGCTAAAGACTGTGCTAGATATTACTGATATCCTCCCTATAATTCTGTGAGAGAGTATTATTGTTTGTATTATAAAAAAAAAAACAAAGGCTCAGTGAATATGTGCAGTTTATAAGTGCTGTGTATATTTAATTAAGTAAACCCATGTTTCTCCTCTATAATGTTTCTTAAAAAATAAGGAGAAATGGTTTGAAGAAGTTAGCAAAACAGATACATTATGACCCAATTAGATCTGTTTTTGCTGTGTCACATATTTGGGCAAACCAAAATTTATTCTAATCTTTCAAAAATCTTTCAAAATTTATTCTAATCAGTTTTAGAATTAGATAAGGAAAAAAGTCTGACAATAACGTAGTCTGTGAAATTAGGATTTGTCTTATATATTTGTGCTAACATTAACATGACATCTTGCCATAGGTCTAAGCTTCAGTAATATCAGTCAAAAACAGATTTTTCTCCATATCTCATTTCCTGTAATTCTTGTTTTGAGCAAGGACACTAACTGGATTATGTTCTGATTATAGAAGTTAGAAATGAAAACAATCTAGTTGTATGTGATATGCTGAGTATAGAGGTCAAGCAGGGACAGATGGATAATCCAGAAAAGAGATATTAAAAAATATGGAGCTGATACTAACTAGCAAAGACTCAGCATATATGGCAGCAGGATAATTTATCAGTTTTTTGAGTGATTGAATCATAGGGCTAAAAAGAGGCATTAAGTGTGATCGACTTGATATATAGCTCTAAAAAAGTTAAAGAGAGATAGGAAGACATTATGTCCTAGCAAAATCCACTAGGTAGGTTGTAAGACATTTAAATAGAATATTATACTTAAGTATAGATATTTGACAATTTCATAGCACGATGTAGGTTGTAAAAATAGTGTAACATTGACAAATATGATCCTGCATTCCTATGCTTATTAGTAAGTCCTACTTCTTCCGAGTGTTAGATATGCACATATGATTTGCTCTGGCCAATGAAGCATGAGAAGTATATCACTTATAGGCAGAGATTTTTAGATCCAGTGTGTGATTTACCATATTCCTTTTTCCTATCTTAGTAATTACGGAAGCATGCATTTACATGGAACATCCATCTCCATAAGAATCTAAATGACTACAAAGTACAGATCCTCAAGAGCCTTCATGTAGCATCAGTTAGAAACAAACCATTGGTTTAAGTCATCGGTATATGAAGTTGTTTGTTATTGCAGCATGACTTGGCCTATTCTGTCTAATATACATATTGAGAATTCCTTGAGAGTACAAATTATACCATCTTTACCGATACCTATCTAAAATAGCATCCAGATTAAATATTTATTAAATCAATAAATAACTTAATGATTGATAATACATAAATATTTGTTTCCTTCTTTGAGTGTACGAGCTGATAACATAGCAAAAACAAAAAATATAAAAGGCATCTGGAAATAAAGAGAAGTTATTTACATAATTTATGGGCTGGAAGTAAGTGCATTTTACTGGTAGAAGGCAAAGGTTAACAATAATTGAGCTAAGGAGAAGGAAGAAGAATCTTGGGACTTCCATTAGTGACATAACTTGAGGCTCTTGCCAATCACAGGACTAGCAACAGGGATTTTCTTTTTTTAAGATTTCATTTATTTATTTGACTGACAGAGATCACAAGTAGGCAGAGAGGCAGGCAGAGAGAGGGGGAAGGAGGCTGTCTGCTCAGCAGGGAGCCTGATGTGGGGCTTGATCCCAGGACCCTGAGATCATGACCTGAGCCCAAGGCAGAGGCTTAATCCATTGAGCCACCCAGGCGCTCCATAGCAACTGGGATTTTTGAGGAGAAAAGATTCTTTTTTCCCCTTTTTACATAAAAAAATGCTGCATTAGGAATTTAGTTGTACTTTGTGTGATTCTAGGTGTGAAACTTTTACATGGCGAGGAAACATGAAATGGACTTATAAATTGTTGAGTAGTTTCTCTCATTCAGACAGATTTTTTTCCTTTTTTTTTTTTCCTTAGCGAAAGAAGAAAGGAAATATTTGGCAGCCAGCCATATAATTAGAAATAACCTTGGCCATGAAGGCATGACAGATGAACCAGCCTGGTCACTCTAATATTTGCCTGTCTGCATGTGGAATTCCTGTCTTAGACTAAGGCACAGAAGAAAATGTTCCTCTTAAAATTTTTCTCTGTATACCAGTCATATTGTTTCCTCACGACATATCATAAAGATATACCACTAAATACTGTAACTGTGACATTCACCAGAGCTATTAAAAAACAAAACAAAGCAAAAGAGCCAAAAAACACATTGGTCACAAACTCAGATTTTAATAGAAAACAGAATTCTGGTCAGTTGAGTGATTTTTGCAATGTTTTTTAGCTGAAATTTTTTGACGGTCATTGACCCTGTAAATTGAACCTGTATTCAAAATATTTGAGCTAAATTAGTTTAGCATTTTACAGTTAAGTTAAAATACAAAAACTGCAGTTTTCTCAGAGGACAACACACATATACCATCACCATTTGCCACACACACACCCATACATCAACAACACCTAACCAAAATACTTTTCTTTCCCTCTCTTTCCACATAATGTTACTCAAAATTATCTGAAATTTTAAAATGCAAACTTAGCAGTTGTTACTCCTCCCAAGAGAGGAAATTAAGCAGAATTTAAAGAAAATTGGTTTAGCAGTTGTTTTGAATACAGGCAACAGAGCGTTTTCTATTTGGGTACAACTACATCAGTGCAGCTTGAGTGGGTGGAGGTCTTGTCTAATGCCACTTAGAAGGTTGTCAGAGCCAAGGGAGGAGCTGTAATACCAGTTGGAGCTGAGAACTGCCTTGAGGAAAAGCTCTATTTCATTTCCTGCAGTAGATAAATGAGGACCAAGTATAGAAAATTATAAGGTCATTTCAGCAAATAAAAACCAACCCACCATTCTGGGTATCATATATTGTGGTTATTTGGTGCTGATATTTTGCTCACTGTGATTGCTTTAAAGCATGGCTGCAAATTCTTTGACATTTGGGTGCTCCTCTCTCGTTCCCCAGAATGGCCTTTTTACTACTTCAACTATTATAAAGGAAGTTACATTAGGTGATCTCTGAGGTCAAATTTTCAGAGGCCAGGTAGCTTCCAGTTTTCACTGTAAGACTGCCTCCTGGGGCCCTGAGATCCAAGAAGTAATTCTGACTACTCTGAGGATGTCACACTGGAGAAGATGGTTAAGAACAGGTTCAGAACAAATGCTAGAACCACACTGTGTGGGTCCAAATCTTACCTTACCAACAATCAGATGTGTAATCTTGGGAGAGTTACCTAATCTCTGTGAGCCTCAGTCTCCTCATTTATAAAATGGGGAGAAATAATAGTCTGGAACACACTGCCTGTTGCCCTACCAGTAGCTTACATGGTTGTTTAAAGGATCAAATGTGTGTGTGTGTGTGTGTTTAATTTTTTAATTTATTTAAACTAAAAAATATATATGTACAATTTACCAATTTCTCCCAATACCCCACCCCTTGCAACCACGAATCTATCTCTGTGTTTTTGAGTTTGTGTTTTTGTTTATTTTTAAGATTCCACATATAAAAAGATCATATGGTATTTGTCTTTTTTGTCTGACTTATTTTACTTAGCGTAATTCCCTCCAGGTCCATCCATGGTGTTGCAAAGGACAAGATTTCATTCTTTTTTGTAAGGCTGAATAACATTCTGGGGTGTGTGTGTGTGTGTGTGTGTGTGTGTGTGTGTATTCAGCTACTAAACACTTTGCCTGTTCGCCATCTCTTAGATTGTTTCTATAAGAGGAAATTTACTTTTTTTCTCTGTTTGGTACTTTTTATTGTCATTTTTATAATTGTTTCATTGAAAGTTTTCATGACTTGAATCTAGGATAACAGTATTTCATGAATAGGGATGCTTTTTTCTAATTGGCTTTATAGGTACCTCTTTATAATCCTGAATATGAAAGTCTGAACAGACCAGACTTTCAAAGATGGTATGTTCTTCTGTCTAGTGCAGGAAAAGGTTTGCCTGTGTATAACTTTCAGTTCAACACAGAACAGGGTAACTTCTCTCTAAGTGGCTTCTGATTAGGGAAGGACTGCTGTCCACCAACTGGATCTCCTTTACTCCTATAGATTAGTTCTCTGGAACTCTTCAGAGATACATCTGTATAAATTGATTGTTGCATTTCTGCATATTTATCTACACGGCTATTTTGGATTTTCTCAAGTAATGTATGATTACTAAAAATACCAAGCTTAAGAGCCTCAGACATAAAGATAAGTATGTGTCTGAATTAGATAGACTTCACTGGACGCTAGTTTATATTCTTAGTAGAATAGGCGATTGTTTACTAATCCTGAGTATCTGTGAAATCAGGAAGTCCAATTCACAACCATTATAAGAACTGA
This sequence comes from Martes martes, assembly GCF_963455335.1. Classification (NCBI taxonomy): domain Eukaryota; kingdom Metazoa; phylum Chordata; class Mammalia; order Carnivora; family Mustelidae; genus Martes; species Martes martes. The sequence goes on along the minus strand of NC_137890.1, from coordinate 107,730,688 downwards.
AACTATCCCTGAATAAGGATTGCCAAAAAAAAAAAAAAAACTAATTCAAAATATTCTTTCAACAGGACCATTCGACATAGCAAGGCAAATGCATCTTCTAACAGCAGGCAGAAAAAAAAAATCCCTTAATTAAAAATCTCATTAAAATACACTCACAAATATGGATAGACATAACAATTGATTTTTTAAAGTAAATGGAAAACATGGAAGTAGAAATCCTGGAAGTCAGGCTGAAAATAGCAAGAGTGCCTGACATTAAGTTGATGGGATATTTTTATTTTTAAAAAACACATGTAATCTGTTCACTCATACATATTTACTTTTGAATAATTTTTAATATGTGAAACTGTGAATTTGGATATAAATAAAATATTTAAAACAAGTGTTCCTAGTGTTCCTACTGTCTAACTAAAATATAAGAAAACAACTATTTTTTATCTTTCTAGAATGAAATCTTGTATCAATCAGGGTCCTGATAGGAACTCCACATGGTTCAAGAATAATAAAGACTGGTTAAAGAAGTGTGAGAAAATTTTAAAGGAGCCAATAAAAGACACTGATGTACTTAAGATGCAAGAAACAGGGATGCTAGTACCACTCCTAAGCCTGCATGGCAAGAGGAGGAAGGAGCACTATCAGAGCCCAGTGAGACTAGGAACCATGTGAAAGGAGCTGCCAGAAACAAGCTATAAGTGGGTGAAGGGGCTGGTGGGGGGAGGAGGGAGGCACTGTAGCCTCTACCAGAAAATGTATCCCAGAGCAGAAAAAGAGAGGGGAAGAAAAAGTTGAAAGTTTCCTTTCCATTCTCTGATCTCTCTTTGGTGAACTCAAACAGAGGCTAGCTGAGGTGGGTGCTCAGTATTTCAGCCCACAGGAATCAGTCTCCTGGGGCAAAAAGCAGAGCAGAAAAAAAGCGGTGGGAGTAGAGGCTAGAAAATGGGGAGTGGGAAACTGGCACAACTCTTACTTTTGTTTTTGTTTCCTTATTTCAAACAAAAAAAATAGTCCCTTTAAAACACAAAATAGGCAGAAAAGTCAAGTATAGCTAAAATCCTATTGAGGAGAAAAATATTTTCTATGCTACCAATATCATACTGCTGCCAAGAGAGTGGACAAAACAGGTCAATCACAAACATACACACACACGTTGTTATAACTACGCAGGACCATAAATATTGGTGTGAATTCGTATCCTCTTGTTGTCCCCAGTTATCACATGGCCTTCAACAAAACTAAAATATTCCTCATGTGCTTAATCACTCTACCTTTGTGAAATAAGAAATAGAGCACTTTGTATACAGTATTCTCTGCAATGTTATAAAGTAATTTCATTTAAGTGCTTTCTGACTTTTAAAATTTTGTAGAGAAACTAAAAAATTGCCACTTGACTTTTAGAAATAGAACCAGCAACATGGTAATATTGGTTTGCACAAAAAACTCTTATCCAGTTATTCCAATTTAATGTACTTTCATTGTATTTAAGAAAAATAGATTTTCCCCAAGTGGAGTGAATATACAAAAGGAAAGTGAAATAATGTGAATGTAAAGACCAGCCTAGGAAGGCCACTGAGGAAGGAGAGTGAGCTAGGCAGTACAGAATACAAAGAGAGCAGAAAGGGTAATAGGCGGCAGGAGTAACCTAGTGAGATGAAATAACAAATAACAGGAAAAACTCATAGATGACATATTTTGTGCATGATGGAATCCAAATGCTATTGTGAAAAAAGATTAATAAAAAATTAAAAATGAAACCAATATTTTATGATCGATATCATAGAACACAACGCTGTTGTATTTACTCCACGGAGCTTTAAGCATCTTAAAAAAATAGTGTATTACAATAGTACATGTATAATCTAAATATCTGAGGGAAGTGTAGGTGTATTATTTCTGTGATGAGAAACCTTTTGTTGATGAGTACCTTTAATTCAATGCAGTTCAACTTCTCAGCACATGTGGAACTAGAAGCTGGAGGATTGCTGAAGAGGGATTTATTCTCAAAGTTCTTATGCATTTATATTATTAATTTATAATTTTTAATTGCTTACAGTTTCAGATGTTTTTATTGCAGTATAATTCACATATAGTAATAGTTTCAAGTGTACTGCTTATAATTTTCAGAGCAAAAACTTCTTAGAATAAACTAGCAGAGATTGAAGGGCATTATTAATTATGCAAATCTAATGTCTGCATTAAAATCATAAGCATAGTGAAACTCTGTAAGCAAAAGGGAAAGTTATTTTCTTAACTTTTATTAGTAGTTAAATGAACAAATCACTTGTGTAGTTGAAGTTAGAACAGAGCCTGGGTTCTCTTTGGAGACAGAACCATTTTGTCTGTTTGCTCAGCACTCAATGATTTTAGAGATATTAGTCAACAAAAAAAGTACTAATAGCTTTTACAAACATTAGCCTGAGAACCATTTTCCATTTAGTCTGTAGTTAGTTAATCGACTGTATGTTCATTTGTCCATATAAGCTATAAAATCCTACAATGAAGATGTAATTATAATTAACATTGCTGACCAGTTAAAAGGCATAAACAGTAGTATGCCCATCACTATGCACTCTCTATTTGCTGACATTTCCAGTTATGCCAGATGGTGGATTTAATGATAGTGCCTTGTGGTGCTTCTAATGATTTTTGTGCCTGATGGTACTTTTATAGGGCCCGTCACATCATAGAAGGCTGAAGGGTGACTTAATAATGATCCTCGAGCATATGAAGGGTCATGAAGTATATGGTTATGAAGTGACCAGCTGTTACTCATTCAAACGAGAAGGAGTAGATTTTAACTGTATCCAGAGCAATTGAACTTAGATGTGAAGTAGAACTCACTGATAATAAAAGATATTTAATGAGAGGGATGATGAGAGAGGCTATAGAATATTTTCTTTTTTCTTGAGGATAAAATACGCTCACTTGTATGAAAGCCAAGTTTGCACTTCTTTTGTAGATAATATTTCAGTTTCTTTTCTCATCCATGACTCTATTTTTCATACTCCAGTACTAAATGGATTCAAATCCTGACTCTAACTTATTACTCACATGACTTCAAGTAAGTTAGTTGCTTAAATATTTTGAATCTTGATTTACTAATCTGCAAAATGGAAACCAAATATTTTATCTAAATGTCTCGGGACAAGTATAAAATGCTATTAACTATAAGGCAGGGTCAAATTTGTTTCTTCCATCTCCCCCATGAAAATGACACCAGACAGGTCAAAGAGGTCCTTTTCGTCAGATCCCTCCCTTTTTTTTTAAACCTTGAAGTCCCAAAATAATGGAGACCTGTGCAATAGTAAGGAGTATTATAAAACCCTCCATATCTTTCCTATCCAGATACTGAATAGGAATAGATATCCTTTGTAATATTAAATAAATGCACTGTGTTAGAGAAGACAGAGGGCCTTTTTCTGGTTTAGGCTCCTGTAATTACTAACTATGCAAGTCCAAAATAAGTTATTTAACTCGTCTGAGTTTTTTATTGCTCCCTTTATAAAATATGTTAAGGAACTGGGCATTGACAGATTAAATTTTGATGTCACCTATGTCATGGGGAAACAAGAGACAATGTTGGAAGGTTGGAAGAGATATAGTTCAAAAGAGTAAAATTTCCTGCTGCAGTGGTTTATTTGACCCTGTGTTTCAAGTGGGAAAAGGCATTTCTGATCAATGTGAAGAGAATAGGATGTCACCAAACCTCAGCGTACTTGCTTAGAGACTATTAGTTTGACAAATGATGTGTTCCAGGCACTGTTCAAGATACTAAGAATTTGTCGCTATACTGAAGTACAAAAAATTCCCTGTCTTCATGGAGTATTAAGGGAAAAAAAATCAACAAATACTCACATAAATAAATAAGAGAATTTCAGGGGATGATGTACCAGAAAGAAAATTAAACAGGGTGAGGGGTGATAACACCATGGCTACAGGGAGGGAGGAGGCGAGTCTATGGTCCACAATGGCTTCTCTAAGGTAACATGTCACTTGTTATCTCTATATAATACAAGAGGATTCAACTATGCAAATTTAGAAGAAAGGCCCAGTTAAAGGTTAGAAAGAAGGAATCCAGATAATCTATTGCTACTTTTCTCAATCAAATTTATGGAGCCTTAATGTGTAACATTGACAAAATTTTGGTTAGGTTCTGTTTCTGGCTTTATTAATCACTAACTGATCTCTGCTCATCAATTTCTTTTTAGGTAAAATATAGGACAGGGAGCTGGAATGTTATGAGAAATTGATTACTTTCACTTTACCTCTCTAACAACACTATGATTAATCCTTGTCTTGCTTATTTCATGTAGTAGATTTAAAGATGAAATGAAATAATGGATGGGTAATCAGTTCATTGAGGACTACTCAGTGGGATATTAATATGAAACAATTCTATTTTTTTCTAATGCCTTCAATCATGCTCTGTTTTGATGTCTACTTTCCTTGTCTCTTAATGACATTGAGACAGATAGCATAATTTTTCTGGTCCCTTTCATTTATTAAAACTTAACCCAGTGTAGTTAAACATTCAAATCATAAAACTAATTTAAAACTTTGTTGTCTTCTACTTTGGGCCTTAGCTGCAATTCTAGTACAACAGGAAAATTCCCAGTCAACATCTAGATTTTATTTATAAAAACAACTATAAAATGTAAGGTACAGTAGTTATTAAAAATGGCATTTTTAACCCATGAGTTATTTTATGCCAAAGCTTAGAGGAGAGAGAACCTATCACATTGATAGCCAACCAGGAAGCTTAACTCTGCAAGTGACTGAAGGGGCTCAAGCTCTAAACTGAAGCCCATGCTTACAAACAAGGTAAGAGAACTGCTAGTATCAGTCCAATCATTAATATTTTACCTAAAAATCTAGAACAGCTGTCAACATGGCAACCTCTTTTCAACATTCAGAGGCCTGTAATGAGACAGCATCTAGTGGGAAGATGTCAAGATTCTTTCACATCTCAAATGTGAAAATCAGGACATGGCAGGTAAAGGAGTTTGGAAAATAATTAGGGTACTTAAAAAATAGATTTTTGTTGTAATATGCCAGGTTGTTAATGCTTTATAGCAGTGCCTTAGGAGAATCAGGAATAGTTGTTTATACAGTGTTTTAGAAAAGCATATCATTTTGTGTTGTATTACCTACTATAATACTTATAAGCCTATTAGTTGGTATGTTCCTACATACACTGAAACCAGCATCTAACAAATGCATTGAGTGGTAAATTATTTCATTACTAAAAGAGAAAGTGATTTAAATTAACCCAGCTATTTTCTTCTGCACCTTAAAAGTAGACTAAATGAGTTTTATGAATTTGTCTAAAATTAAACATATCATAAAAGGCCAGTTGTTTTTCTTCTTTCTTTCTTTTTTTTCTTTCTTTCTTTCTTTCTCTCTTTCTTTCTTTTGACAGGTTGAGGAAACATCCAATGAAAACTCTTTCTGCATAACATGATTTTTCCAAGCACTTTTCTTTCTATAAAAATAATAATCCAAATGTCAAGTTTATCATTTAAATAAAGAATAGTACATATTTTTTCAAGATTTTATTTATTTATTTGCCACAGAGAGAGACAGAAAGAGAGAGCACAAGCAGGGGGAGCCACAGGCAGAGGGAGAAGTAGGTTCCCCACTGGACAAGCAGTCTAATGTGGGACTCGATCCCAGGACCCTGAGATCATGACCTGAGCAGAAGGGAGATGCTTAGCCGACTGAGCCACCCAGGTGTCCTGAATCCATACATATTTTTTTATAGTACATATTTTGCAGTATATAGTTCTACTTTCTAAAAAAGTTAAAGGGATGTTTTAATGTTTATTAATGCATTTTCCTCTTCAGGTATAGATATATGATTATTATTCTGGAAAGAAACAGGGAAAGATTTTTCTAGATAATGTCATTAGTAGATATGCTCAAAACTCAGAAAGCAACATTTTTATAAAGAAGATTGGCAAACTGTATATTTAGCAAGATTTATAGTGCCACTGACCATGGATTTCTTTCCTTATCAGTGAAAAATACTCATTCCCTTTACATAGCTCAAGGAGAAACATTCTCAAAGTTCAGTGTTCCATTACAGTGAATAAACTAAATGACACACTCAACAAATTGTATGTATGTATATATATGTACATATATTTATCTACATATATACATAGTATAGTTTAAGCAAGAAGCTTTAGAAGAATGAAACAATATGTAAATATTTAGACAGAGGTAAAGTAACTTAAAACATTAAGAAACTGTGCCAAAAAGAAGAATGAAAATCATATAAATAATTATCTCTAACAGAATAAAAAATAAATTGTTACAGCAATAAGTAACATGCTCACCAAAACTTGATAGCTAAAATTTCTTTGTCCTTGGGAACAGGCATTATCAGCTCCCAAATTATCAAGAGCTTTTAACGCATAAATAAGAATTTGAACTTCATTATGAAGGCCTATTAGTTTCATTTGGCATGCTAATGTTATTTAAACAAAATTAATCCATATAAACTGTGTATGATTGTAAGGACATAATTACTATTGAGAACATTTTTTTGCCCCTCCCAAGTTAGAGAATGTTATCTTAAAAATCATGAGGAATAATCCCCTGCTTTATTATATGCACAAGAAGCATTTATAGAACATAGAAGATATAACTCACAATAAATGTGGGTTTGGAGTAAAATGAGGGATGAAGAACAGCATGATAAAGCAAAACATTTTGTCCTTCATTGAAAAGTCTCTGGGCACAACCCATTCATACCTTACTACTCTGCTTTGAAGTTTAAATTTACAAAACTTGCTACCTAATCCCAGGAACATATTCAAGGTGGATCAAAGGATTTGTAGTGTTATATGTGCATTAAATGTCATCTGACTACTAGGAATACTTAAAAATCCCTGGGACAAATATCAACCAAAGTTGTGGTAGATGAGATCGGTTAATATTGCTCTTATGTTATTGTTAACTTCATTATTATTTTTTTTAACTTCATTATTTTTTAGCAACTTTTGTATTAGGCCCTTAAATATCTTTTTTTTTATTTAATTCTCACAGAAACCTTATGAAATAGGTAGGATTTTCTTTATTTTCCCATTAAGAGAATTGGAGCTTAGAAAAGCTACTAACTGAATTTCAGCTTTCAGAACTACTCTGAAGAGTTAAGTGGCAAGGCTTCATCCTGTCTTTTTCTAATTTTAAACCCTGTGCTATCTGTAGGGTATCTGCTATCTGTAGGGTGTCTATACACCCTATAGTCTTTCATTTGATATTGGTGGATTTCCCAACCAATACTTTTGGGAACGCTCACCATGTAAAAGTTGCCTTGGATATGCATGTAACAGATATTTCCTTGGGTTTATCAAAGTCAAAATTCATGGATAATTTATGATTCTTGGGTGAAAGTTTTCTTTTTTCTTTCAAAAAAAGGATAATTCTAAGAGCCATACTTTCAGAACTATAGGATCCCAGAATAAAAAAGAGTTTAATTCTATGGCTCCTAACAATTCTGATTAGATAACTTTAAGTTGGTTTTGAGAAGTTATAAGTTCTTGTGTTTGTCAATTTAAAAAAAAAAAGATCCTGGTTTTACTCAAGATGTGAAAGTTTTAAGATGTCCAAGTAATTCATTGTTTATCTCTTGGAATGCAAAGCATCTATAAATAAAAGTCCTTTTTGGTCCATGATTTCTTCATCAGAAAGAAAATGTGTTTTACTTTTCAACTCCTCTTTAGCTTAACTTTACTTCCTATGGCACAGATTTGTCCAAATAAATTTTCTTTGACATATTTGAATCAGTGTTATTAACATGAAATTTTGTTCCATTTATCCTTTATTACTCACAGTTCTGCAACAAGAGGTAATGATCATTAGTACACAGAGAACTTGTTTCAGGTTTAACAAAAGTAGAGCCCAAAGACAGAGTTAACTTCTTTCTGGAGACTTTGTGAAGTCCTAATATGATATATATTTATCATCTTTATAAAATATATATATATAAAATATTTTATTGCCTTTATCAGTTCTTGAATTCCAGGCTAGAAACCAAAAGCACCACTCAATTCTACTCCATAGATTTTGCCCATAGTTCCTAGAATTCTATGTTTATTCTGGTTTTTTTGAAGTCCCCAATATTCCAATATTTCTGGGCAGCCAAGCAATGACATAGTGACATTTATTATCCTCTGAAAGACCAGATTTCCTTAAGTCAGAAAGCAGGCACCAGGTCACTTCCTAATTGGAATTGTATTATTGTTTCCACGTAAGAAGGAAAGTACTTCTTTATTAATTGTTGGCCAATCATATGTAATTAAATAGTACTTTTAAACATGACATTTCTTGTAAGGTCATGATTATGAACCTTATACAAAAAAGCAAAACAAAACAAAAATTAAATTGCCATAAGTGAATTGACTTGGTAAGGTGGTTTATGATATTTGATCACATTTTTACATAATTTAACAAAGCCAATATCAACATATGTCATATTTTTTTTAAAAAGTCAGGATTCTGTTGAATCACTATCTTATAATTTATATTAAGATATCTCATGAGATTTATTCTTCTCAGTTCTAGGGGGCAAGTTAGAAAAAGGAATCATTCAAAGAGTATCTTATCTCAGATTACACAAGTATAGTGTGCTGCACTATAAAAGCAGAGACTATGAAGAAAACAAATATGATTTCCTGATATATGCATCAAAAATGTAATCTTATCTACTTTTATCAATGCAATTCAGAAACACACACACTTACACACACACCCTGCTCAAATACTCTTGTTCTGTCAGATCTTGGATCAGTAGTCTTTCTTCTTTCTCACAGTCATCTACTTTTGGACTAATGGAGTCCTGGTTAGAGCATGCAGGTGTCTACTCCCAGCAGCAAAATCAGGACCCACCAAAGTGTGCATTTTCTCCAGTATGAGGTCAAGAACCCTTACACAGTCCTTTATGAAAGCTATCATTCTTTTAATGTTAATTCAGAAGTCTCCACATATGATCTAAAAGGACTTTTAGGCAAGTAAAAGGGAAAGGAGGGACCACTTAAGGATAAATTATGTGGCTCTGTTTAAATTATGATAAACAGAATTAAGCACAATGAATCTCCTACTGGAATATAATATGTAACTGTTTCATAAAGATTTGGTCAATGATTATACAGATGGTAGGAATGTAGTATGGAGTGTAAGGGCATTAACAGATCTCTAGCACCTACCAGCCTATCCAAAAAAGTGTATGTCACAATTCTTATTGGCACTTTACAAAAGAAGCATATGCAGTTTCATTGATAAGAACATATAAGTAAAAACTATTTTTGGTGACTCAATTTATTTCATTTTCTCTCTTTATAGATGCTAAAGTCTTTAGAAGTTGTTTTGTAATCAAATATTACTGCCTAATTAATTTAATATTCATAAAAGATCTTTAAGTTAATCACAGATGTGGAAATAACTTACATTGACATTACAGAGTAACACAATCACCTTTGATAATAAAAAAGTTAGGTTAAGAGAAAATAGACACCATTGTTAAAAAAAAAAAAGTCCGATTTATCTAAGGTATTAACCTTGAGTGAATTTATTACATAAAGTTAGATCTTATAATTCTTCTACAGTAATTCATAAAATAACAAAATGTTTCAGAAATATTAGTTAATGCATTTTTATTACAATTTCTTGCTATCCAAATGGCCATTTGCAATTTTGTTGTTGTTGTTTCTTATCTAGTAATCAGATGTTGCCAACACAGCTAAACTAAAAGTTTCTGTGAGAGATTGATCATTCCCATCTCCCACCCTGAAGGGACAACCTAATTAAGTGCTAAAAATATAATTTCTTTATTTGGGGGGAATTCTTGAATTCTCTGTTAAATTTATGTAAGTATTTCTTAATCTTAATACTAGTTAGATTAGGAGATGCTTCAAATTTTTCAGGTACCATTATTAGTCTGCTTGGACTGTCAAAACAAAATGCCAAAGACTGGTGGTTTAAATAACAAATGTATTTTCTCACATCTGGAGACTCTGAAGTCTAAGATCAAAGTGTTGGCAAGTTGGCTTTCTCTGACCTGTCTTCTCTGCCTGCAGACTACTGCCTTCTTACCATGTCCTCAATTGCCTTGTGTCTGTGTATGTGTATCTCTCGTGTCTCTTTTCTCCTGAGGACCTACTGGAGTAGAGCCTCACCTTTACGACCTCATTTAACCTTTATTAAAGATCCCATCACCAAATACAGTCACATTGGATGTTAAAGCTTCATTGTAAGAATTTCAAGAGAATGTGATTCAGTAGATAATAGCACCCAATTTATACTATTTAATCTTTGTAAGAACCCTATTAGTAGGGTTCCAATTTTTTAAAACAATTTGTTGTGTTATAATTAACATGGAGTAAGCAACATATATTCGGAAGATATAAGTAATGACATTTGTATATCAGTGGAACCATCACTGTGATCAAGATAGTAAACATATCCATCATCACCAAATGTTTACTTATATGCTATGTACTCCCTTTCTTTCCTGCCTCCCAAGCAATATTTTTGTCACCATAGATCAACTTATATTATTTTGCAGTTTATACAAATGGAATTGTACAGTATACCTTCTCTCTGGCTTCTTTTACTCAGCATAATTATTTTGAGATACATTTATGATGTTGCATTTATCAACAGGTAACCTCTTTTTATCCCCGAGTATTTCATGTTATATACAGTAGTGCAATTGCTGGGTTATACTTTGGGTATCTCTATTTTAAACCTCTTGAGGACCCCCCATACTGTTTCCAGAGTGGCTGTATCAGCTTGCATTCCCACCAACAGTGTAGAAGTATTCCTGTTTCTCTATCCACATCTTCACCAACATTTGTTGTTTTTGGTCTTGTTAGTTTTAGCCATTCTAACTGGCATAAGGTGATATCTCATTGTGGTTTTGATATGTATTTCCCTGATGACAAGTGATATTAAGCATTTTTTCATGTGTCTCTTGGCTATTTTTTGTCTTCTTTGGAGAAGTGTCTGTTCATATCTTCTGCCCATTTCTTGACTGGAGTAATTTTTTAAAATGTATGTATTAACTCTTGTAGTTTTCATTTCTGGTCCTCTTCATTCCTTTTGAGATTGAGATTTCCAACTCCTGCCATCTCATTTCTGCCTGAAAGACTTATTTTAATGCTTTTGTTTTTCTTTGTAATGCTGGTGATAAATTTTTTCAGCCTCTGTATGTCTAAAAGTATATTTATTTTGACTTTGTTTTAGAAAGATATTTTTGATGGATATAGATTTCTAAGTTGACAGTTTGGTTTTTCTTTCTGTACTTTACAAATGTCCCACTGCCACCTTGCATGCATTTTTCTAAAAACTTATGATGTTATTCTTATATTTTCTTCTCTGCATACATATCTTTATTCTCTGGTTGCTTTCATTTCTCTTACTGTAGTATTTTTACATAACAAAATTCACCTCTGGCTGCTTTTACAATTTTCTGTTTATCACTGGCTTAAAGCAATTTAATTATATTGTGCATTTTATAATTTTTTAAGTTTATTTTTTTAATTTCAAGTTTTTATTTAAATTCCAGTTAACATACCATGTAATATTAGTTTCAGGAATAGAATTTAGTAATTCATCACTTACATACATACTTACTTACATACATCCAGTATTCATCACAGGTGCCCTCCTCAATCTCCATTGCCTATTTAGCCCATTCCCCTGTCCACCTCCCCTCTAGCAACCCTCAGTTTATTCTCTATATTCAAGAGTCTGGCTTATAGTGTACCTCTTTCTTCCCTGACCCCATGTCCATCTGTTTCATTTCTTAAATTTTACATATGAGTGAAATCATATGGTATTTGTCTTTCTCTGACTGACTTATTTTACTTAGCATAAAACACTTTAGCTCCAACCACGTCACTGCAAGTGGCAAGATTTCATTCTTTCTGACGGCTGAGTGATACTTCATTGTATGTGTACACCACATCTTCTTTATGTATTTATTGGTTGATGGACATTTGGGCTCTTTCCATAATTTGGCTAGAGTTGATAAAAGGACACAGAGTGCATGTGTCCTTTTGAATCAGTATTTTTGTATCTTTTAGTTAAATATCCAGTAGTACAATTGCTAGATTGTAGGTAGCTCTATTTTTAACATTTTGAGGAACCTCCATACTGTTTTCCAGAGTGGCTGCAAGAGTTTGCATTCCCACCAACGTAAGAGGCCCCTCCTTTCTCTGCATCTTCCCCAACAAACTGTTGTTTCCTATGTTGTTAATTTTAGCAATACTGACAGGTGTGAATTGTTATCTCAGTTCAGTTGATTTGTGTTTCCCTGATGATGAGTGATGTTGAGCATCTTTTCATGTGTATGTTAGCCGTCTGTATGTCTTCTTTGGAAAAATATTTGTTCAAGTCTTCTGCCCATTTCTTAACTGGATTATTTGTCTTTTGGGTGTTGAATTTCATATGTTCTTTATAGATTTTGGATACTAACCCCTTATCAGATGTGTCATTTGCAAATATCTTCTTCCATTCTAAAGGTTGCCTTTTAGTTTTGTTGTTTCCTTCACTATGCAGAAGCTTTTTTTCTTGATGACATCCCAATAGTTCATTTTTGCTTTTATTTCCCTTTCCTCCAGAGACATATCTAATATGAAGTTGCTATAACCAATATCAAAGGTTTCTGCCTATGTTCTCTAGGATTTTGATGATTTTCTGTATTACATTTAGGTCTTTCATCCATTTTGAATTTACTTTTGTGTATGGTGTAAGGATTGGTCCAGTTTCATTCTTTTGCATGTTGCTGTCCAGTATTCTCAACGCCATTTGTTGAGACACAGTCTTTTTTTCCATTAGATATTCTTTCCTGCTTTGGCAAAGCTTAGTTGACTACAGAGTTGTGGGTCCATTTCTGGGTTTTCTGTTCTGTTCTGTTTTAATGATCTATGTGTCTAGTACCATACTCATGATGACTAAAACTTTGTAATATATCTTGAAGTCTGGAATTGTGATGCCTTCAGTTTTGCTTATCTTTTTCGAAATTACTTTGGCTATTTGAGGTCTTTTGTGGTTCAATACAAAATTTAGGATTGTTTTTTCTAGCTCTGTGAAAAATGCTTTTGGTATTTAATAGGGATTGCATTTAATCTGTAGATTGCTTTGGGTACTATAGACATTTTAACAATATTTGTTCTTCCAATCTATGAGTGTGCAGTGTTTTTCCATTTCTAAGTGTCTTCGATTTCTTTCAAAGTATTCTATAGTTTTCAGAGTACAGATCTTTTACCTCTTTGGTTAGATTTTGGTAAAATTGTAAATGGGACAGATTACTTGATTTCTCTTTCTGCTGCTTCATTACTGGTATATAGAAATGCAACAGATTTCTGTATATTTATTTTTTATCCTGCAACTTAACTGAATTCTTGTTTCAATTCTATTGATTTTTTGGTGGGGTCTTTGGGTTTTCTAAATAAAATATCATGTGTTTGTGAAGCTTGAAAATTTGGCTTCTTCCTTACCAATTTGGATGCCTTTTATTTCTTTTTGTTGTCTGATTGCTGAGGGTAGGACTTCCAGTACTATGTTAAATAACAATGGTGAGAGTGGACATCCTTTTCTCGTTTTGGCTGTAAAGGAAAAGCTCTCAGTTTTTTCCCACTGAGGATTGTATTAGCCATGGATCTTTCATATATATGGCCTTTATGATGTTGAGGTATGTTCACTGTAATCCTACTCTACTAATGGTTTTTATTAAGAATGGATGCTGTACTTGTTTCATTGTGTTGTGGCCAGAAAATAAACATGCAATATCTCAGTCTTTTTGTACTTGTTGAGGCCTGATTTGTGACCTAGTATGTGATCTCTTCTGGAGAATGCCCCATGTGCACTTGAAAAGAATGGGTATTTTGCTGTTGTAGGATGAAATGTTCTGAGTACATCTGTTAATTCCATCCAGTCTAGTATGTCATTCAAAGCCATTGTCTCCTTGTCAATTTTCTGCTTACATGGTCTGTCCATTGCTGTGAGTGGGTTGTCTCTTACTATCACTTTATTATAATCAATGAGTTATTTTATGTTTGTATTAATTTTTTTATATATTTGATGTTGCCAAGTCAGGTGCATAAATATTTACAATTGTTGGATCTTCTTGTTGAATAGACCCCTTTATTATGATATGGTGCCCTTCTTATCTTTTGTTACAGTCTTTAGTTTACAGTCTATTTTGTGTGATACAAGTATTGCTACTCTGGCTTTCTTTTAGGGTCCATTAGCATGATGAATTGTTCTGTATCCCCTCACTCTCAATCTGCAGCTGTCTTTAGGTCTAAAATGAGTCTTTTGTAGGCAGCATAGATGGATCTTCTTTTATCCATTCTGACACTCTATGTCTTTGGAATGGGGCATTTAGTCCATTTACATTCAGAGTATTTGTTGTTAGATATGAATTTAGTGCCATTTATTACTTGTTTTGTCATTTTTTTCTGGAGATTTTCTCTGCTTCTTCTAGACTGTGTCACTTCTACTCCCCCCTGGTCAAAGAGTCCCCTTTAATATTTCTTACAGGACTGGCTTAGTGATCATGAATTCCTTTAGTTTTTGTTTATCTTGGAAACTATCTCTCCTTCTATTCTGAATGACAGGATTCCTGGATGGAGTATTCTTGGCTGCATATTTTTCCTATTCAGCATGTTGAATACATCATGTCACTTTCTTCTTGCCTGCCATTTTCTGTGGAGAGATCTGCAGCTAACCTTATTTGTCTTCCCTTGTAAGTTAAGGACTTTCTGTCTTGCTTCTGTTAGGATTTTTTCTTTATCTCTATATTTTGCAAATTTAACTATGATATATCTTGGTGTTGGCCTGTGTTTGTTGATTTTGATGGAAGCTCTCTGTGCCTCCTGGATTTGGATGTCTATTTCCTTCCCCAGATTAGGGAACTATTCAGCTATACCTTCTATCTCTGTTTCCTTCTCTTCTTCTTCTGGGACTCCTGTGATACAAATGTTATTATATTTTATGGAGTTGCTGAGTTCCCTAACTCTATATTCATGATTCAATATGTTTACTTCCCTCTTCTTTTCTGCTTCATTATTTTCAATAATTTTATTTTCTATATCACTTATTTATTCCTCTGTTTCTTCCATCCTTATGGTCATTACCTCCAGGTGATTTTGCCTCTGTTATAGAATTTTTTATTTCAGCCTGACTAGTTTTTTGGTCTTTTATCTCTGTGGTAAGGGACTCCTTGATGTCTTTTATGCTTTTCTCAAGCCCAGCTAGTGTCCTTATGATTGTTGCTTTAAATTCTGGATCAAGCATATTACTTAAAATTCTTTCAATTTAATCCCTGGCCATGACCTTTTTTTGCTCTTTCTTTTAGAACAAATTCCTCCATCTTGGCGTTTTATCTAGGTCTCTGTCTTCCTCTGTGTGTTAGGAAAGCCCGTTATGTTTCCTGTTCCTGAAAATAATGGCTTTATAAAATGAAGAGACCATATACTGTTGGGGGTCTGGTGCTGTAGGAAGTGTCTCTGGTGTATGCTGTGCACACTCTGCTTCTAAGTTTTGGTTGCTCCTTCCCAGTCAGTCTTCTGCAGAGTTTCTCTTTGCCTGTCATAGGTAGTGGTTGAATGTTAGCCAGAGTGTGGGATTTTTAATTAGGTGTGCTATAGTCTTCTTGTTGGAAGAGACCTGATGCTATTTCTACTAGAGATGAAGCTTTGCAGAACTCTACGGCCAGTAAACAGGGTGTGTGTCTGTGTGTGTTTGGGGGAGGGCTATGGCTGTTCTGATCTTCTGAGGGAGGGTCCTGCCGCCTGGTTTTCAGGCACACTTTCCTTAGAAAAGCAGCATTTGCAGAGCATGGGGAGGCAGGGCTTGGTGTAAGCTGTTTGGGCCACCACTGTTGGTGTTGAGCTGCTTACAGAAGTTAGTTTGTGCTGAGTGGTGAGGAAAAGAAACAGTACCAGCACCTGCTCTTGTTCTGGAGAGGAGAGTTTGTACTCTCTGCTGTCTAGAAAGCCCTCCCAGAAGAGCAAACAATCTCCCCTTATGTGTTTCAGGCTTCCCTCACATTGCTGCCTTTACACTGTCTGTGTCTGGCCATCTGCCCATCCAGTAGTGGAATGCACCTATAGTCTGTCCCATGCAGGCTGAATGAGTTTCAAAACTCCAAAATTTAGGGAGTTGGCATGATCCTCTCAGGGAGGGTCTTGCCACACTGGGACTGATGCTAATTTGTCCTAGAAGGGTAGTCACACCAAAGTGCAAGGGGAAGGATTTTGGAGAAAAGCACAGCAAAGTGTCAGTATGCAGGTTAGCTGCCTCCTACAGGTGTCTCTGAAATTTGTTGAGGTGCACCTGCCGGCTCTTCTGTCTCAGAGAAGTAATTCCATACCTCCTAGATGCACTCTGAGAAGGGGAAACTCAGGGGCTCCTCAAATCCTGCTACCTGCTACCAGTCGATCTGCCATCCTCCACAGGAGAACTGCAGCATCTCCTGGGCTCCATACCAGGTATGCCATGGACCTCTGAAACACTAGTCTTTGAGCCCCACTGGTGATAAAAACTCATAAAAATCAGCCCTTCTCCTGTTACTAGTCAAATGCTTTGGGGAGTGTTTTCCTTGTGTGATCCCCTGTGCACTGCTGTCTTTCTCACCTCTTTCCATGACCAGGACTCCCTCCCTTTCCCGGCACCAGAAACTTCTTCCCCAAATTACATCTCTGCACTTTCTATCTTCCACTATGTGGCTTCTTCTCTCCCTCTCATTGTGCACTTTGTTCTGTCAGTCCTTGGTGATTTCTTAGGTATTCAGAATGATTTGTTATTTATTTAGCTGTGTTCAAGGGAGGAAGCAAGCCTAAGGTCCTCTTACTACTTCACCATCTAGCTCCTCCTCTAACTTTTATACTTTCTTTCATGTTATTGCATGTTATATTTGAGGTTAAGGTTTTTTTTTCAATAGGTGCGATTATAGTTTTCTTCAAATTTATAAATATTTTAGGGCATTATTTATTTTTTATGCTCCCACTGTCCTGAAGGACACCAATTACCCATATTTTGAACCATGTGCAGTTATCCCTTAGCTCATTTTTTCCAGTTTTCCCCTTTTTGTGTTCTTTTTCTTCTGCGTGTTTTATTTTTAATAAATTATATCATGTCTTCAAATTCATTATTTTTTTATTCTACCATGTCTAATCTTCCATTGATACCAACTAGAGTATTTTCCATCTGAAATATTATAGTATTTAGCTCTAAAAGTTTGATTTGGGGCACCTGGGTAACACAGTCAGTTGAGTGTCTGACTCTTGGTTTTGGTTCAGATCTAATCTTAGGGTTGTGAGATCAAGTCCTGTGGTGGGCTCTGCTCAGCAGTCTCTTCAGATTTCTCTCTCTCTCTCTCTCTCTCTCTCCCCCTTTGCCCCTCCCACCCCCCTGCACTCTGTCTCCCTCAAATAAATATTTAAAAATAAGTAAATAAAAGTTTGGTTTGTGTCTAAGGCTTTCTTTCTTTCTTTCTTTCTTTTTTTATTTGTCAGAGACAGAGAGAAAGAGAGAGTGAGAGCAAGAGCACAGGGGGAGCAGCAGGCAGAGGGAGAAGTAGGCACCCAGTTGAGCAAGGAGCTTAATGCAAGACTCAATCCCACAACCCCAGGATCATGACCTAAGCTAAAGGCAGACACTTAACTGACTGAGCCATCTAGGCATCCCTGATTTGTGTCTTAAAGATAGTTTTATGTCTCTTCTTAACTCCTCTAATTCTAATATTTGTGTCAGTTCTGGGTCACATTTGATTGAATGATTATTCTTCTCACTATGAGTCATGTTTTCCCTGCCTACTAATTTTGATTGGATGCCAGGCATCGTGAATTTTACTTTGTTGTTTGTCAAATATTTTTGTGGTCCCATAAGTTTTTTTGTTCTTTGTTCTGAGATACAGGTGACTACTTGAAAATAGTTTGATCCTTTTGGTTCTTACACTTATCATTGTTGGTTAAGTCAGAAGAAATGTTCATTTTCAGCTAATTATTCCCAACTATGGAGGCAAGATATTCTAAAGTACTCTATTGAAATTCTATGAATTATGAGTTTCCAGTCTGGCTGGTGAGAACGGATATTATTTCTGACCCTCTATAAGCACATGCAATGCTTCCTCTACTCTTTTTGGATGATTCTTTACCAGGTTTTGATTAATTTCCTCACGTGTGTATACTATGCTAAGGGCTTGAAGAGAACTCTCTGAAGATCTGTGGAGCTCTCTGTGCACCTCCCTCTTCTTTGGAACTCTACCTTGTTCTTCCTAGACACAGTCTTTCTCTTCAAGAAGTCTGCCGGGCTCTACCTTAGTTTTCCCTTCCTGCACTATCACCCAGAAACACTTTAATGTCAGGAGCTGGGACAAAAATAGAGCTGTTGTCATTTGCTTCTCATTTCTGAGTGATCACTGTATTTTATTACCTGATGTTCATTTAACAAAACAAAACAAAACACAGTTTTGTATATTTTGCCAATTTTTTATTTTTTTTTTGTTTCAAGAAAACAAATAAATTTAGTTTTTGTTAGTTTACCTTGGCTAGAAGTGGAAGTATTATTCAAATTTTAAAAGATCTTATAACTTAGTTTATAACCCTCATCTCTAGCTATCAACAAAAGTATACACCCTATTTTCTGAGAAAACTTTTCAAACGTAGATGTTAGAAGGATTTAATTAAATTCTTCAACAATCTAAGAAACTTTCAGATGGGCCGTTCTTTGTAGGATTAAAACATATATATTTTTGGGCACCTGGGTGACTCAGTGGGTTAAAGCCTCTGCCTTCGGCTCAGGTCATGATCCCAGGGTTCTGGGATTGAGCCCCACATTGGGCTCTCTGCTCAGCAGGAAGCCTGCTTCCTCCTCTCTCTCTGCCTGCCTCTCTGCCTACTTGTGATCTCCATCTGTCAAATAAATAAATAAAATCTTTAAAAAAAAAAAAATATATATATATATATATATATATATATATATATTTTTTTTTTTAATCTGGGCCCCAGATTGAAATTGTAGTCCAAATACAGAGTTTTGAACTTAAGAATTTCCAGGAATCTTTAAGTGGAGTTCTATTTAATATTTTGTATTTTCTATTTCTGTGGCATTTATCTATCAGTTTGTTGTGGGGAAAACTAGGGGCTTGACATCAACACTTAACATTAGTCTCAAAATTTCTCACATTTACCTTAGCTCTTTTGTGTTTCTTCTGAAAGTATGGAGAAGAAAATATGCACTCAAACTCCTCAGATTTTACAGGTTGTAATTATGACGGAACTTGTAAAAGAAATTGCAAAAAGCAGAGTTGCTCATTCCAACTCATAATCCAGTTAGCTTATTCTACTGTTCTCCAAGGCAATCAAATCCTTTTTAGAAACTTATTTCAGTCTTTGAAAATAATGGTTTTAATTATTTAAAACTTCCCATATGATTCTTTACATTAGGTAATGGATCTGTTATAAGAATTAGATATCACAATAGTGTTGGGTTTCTCAACCTTGTAACTATTGGCATTTTAAGCCAGATAATTCTTTGATTTGGGGATCCTGTGGATCATTGGATGTTTAACACCAGCATCGGTATGATCTATGCCCTAGCTTCTAGTAGAATACCTTTCTCCCTCAGATTGTGACAAGCAAAATTGTTTCTATATATTCCCAAATATCCTGGGGGAAGGAAGAGGAGACACAAAATTGCCTCTGATGGGCAAGCATTGCTATAGTGTAACACACCTAATAGAATGCAAATATCAGTAACCCCTAAAACTATTCCTAAAAAGGCAGCCACAAATATAAAATGGCTACAATTACAAATAGACCAATAAGTATAAAGTATAAAAGGCTAGTTACTTTACTATCACATAGAGGGCTAGGGAAAGTGGAAATACAATATACTAAAACTTAGATGCAACAAAAGGACTTCTAATGGAAATTCATAGTAATTCATGCCTACATTAAAAAATCTAAATCCATCTAACTTTACACATAAAAGAACTAGAATAAGAAAAAAACTAAGCCTAAAGTTAGTAGAAGATAGGAAATAACAGAGATTAGAGCAGACACATAAGAAATCAGGACCAAAAAGACAATAAAATGGTCAATGACACAAGAAGGTATTTTTATTTTTTTAAGATAAACCATATAAACAAAACTTTAGCTAATGTTACGGGAGAGAAAAAGGGAGAGAGAGAGAGAGAGAGAGGATGCAAATAAAATTAAATATGAAAGAGGAGACATTATAACTACTACCACAGAAATACAAAGGATCAGAAGAAACTATTATGAATTATGCCAAAACAAAACAAAACAAATGCAAGGAAAGATAACCACGTGTATATTAAGATAAAGGGCACTTAAAAAAAAAAAAGATAAAGTGCACTGGCTATAATTACTGCTAAACATTCAAAGATACAAATATAAAATCCCAATTTTTGCAGTGAAAGTAAATTCCTTGAGTTAACATTTAATGTTAACCAAGCAAAATAATTATATTACTATTTAACTTTAGTCGATAAAAGTTTTAAAGATCTACAGCCACTGGGGGAGAAAAATATATTTTTTTCTAACTAAAAACAAAAACACAACTTTTTATCATTTTTTAGAATGAATACAGCCTAGTATTTAAAAGTTGAATAAACTTTTAATGCCATTTATGAAATTTTATATGTGCTTTCTTACTGATAATTTCATGTAGACAAAAAATATCTGTTTTGCTCACTGAATGTCCATTGCCTTTTCTTCTGACAACAATCACCAAATTTTCTTTTTGATAAAAACATACCTCCACACAATATAGATCTGGGTGGAGATGACCTTAATCCCGTTTTCTCCAGAATTTACTTGGGTAACTCTAATCTAATTTAATCAGAATATTCTAATATCCTATATACAATGGCTTAGGCAAAAGTATGGTTCAATTAAGTCAATGATTTTGAAGGCTCATTTGGGAAAAAAAAATATTATTACTAATGCTTTTATGTGCCAAGAATTCTTTCAAGAGGTTTGACTAGATTAAGTAATCATTCAAAAATCCTAGGTGGTAGAAACTGGTTTTCTTTCTTTCTTTTTTTTTTTAAAGATTTTATTTATTTATTTGACACAGAGAGAGATCACAAATAGACAGAGAGAAGGAAGCAGGCCCCCCGCTGAGCAGAGAGCCCTGATGTGGGATGATCCCAAGACCCTGAGATCATGAACTGAACTGAAGCCAGAGGATTTAACCCACTGAGCCACCCAGGCGCCCCGAAACTGGTTTTCTTAAAGATGAAGAAGTTAAGGACGTTTTGTGGGGGTACCTGGCTGGCTCAACTGGAAGAGTGAGCAACTGTTGGTCTCCGGATCTTGAGTTTGAGTCCCACATTGGGTGTAAAGATTACTAAAATAAAGAAAGAAAGATACTTACAAAAAGAAGTTAAGGTACCTTAGTTATTTATGAAGCTAAACTCATAATAGGTCAGAGTGGGTCTGAATCTAGACAAACTGGGCTCACTACTGTGATAATACCTTAAAAACTATGTAATGCTGGAACAGTTGGGGGAAAATCCCTCTCTTTTCTTTGGATATGGAAATTAGGGGAAAAGCGTGGAACTGCCAGAAGCCAAGATGAGGAATCTGAGAATGAAGTCAATACAGAGGAAACAGAAAAGAATAAAGCAGAGAAAAGGAGAGTGGACCCCAGGTTCTTCCCAACAATATAATAGCAGCTTCTGTGTTTAGTTGTACAAGAACCCAGATCTAACTCTGGAATTTTAGTGAGCGAGCCAATACATTCTCAATCATTTTATTTCACGTCATCCCATTTCACGCTGGTGATTCAGCACTTGAAACCAGAGGTTTTGTTTTTGTTTTTAGTTTTTTAAAATTTATTTATTTGACACAGAGAGAGAGACAGTGAGAGAGAGAACACAGTGGGAGAGGGAGAAGCAGGCTCCCCGCAGAGCAGGAAGCCCAACGTGGGGCTCAATCCCAGGACACTGAGATCATGACCTAAGCTAAATACAGACGCTTAACGACTGAACCACCCAGGTGCCTGAAACCAGAGTTTTGCTGAATATATCAAATAAAATTTTCCCTTAGTTTTGGAAGGCCTTGATTAAGTATTGGATTATTTCTTGTGAGTGCTCTTTTGCTCAGTGGTTAAACATAAATTCCTCGTTTTCTTGCATTCATTCTGTTTCTTATACCACTAACAAATATCCCTCTATGAATATCAGAGACATCTTTTCAACTGTGTGGACATGACTGACCTCATTTTTTTTTTTTTTTTATATCTGGAACCTAGGTGTTCTGCTTATTATTTTAAACGATGGACTTTCCTTCTTCTGCCTACCTGACCAGCTGCAAATCTAAACACTTTATGAGACTTGAGAAGGCTTTATTTTCTCTACATAAACTCTTACTCAGTAAAGAACATGGGAACAATCTTAATAAGTGGGTATACAAATAGAATGTAGTCTTCTTTTTTATTATTATTATTGGAAGACTTTAAAATACAGAATAAACTTGAGAACACCATTAAAATCACTTATTCCAAAAGAAGGATTAGTTTCAATGACCTGGGCTTTTGTTATCAGTTATCAGATCCAAAGTGATATTTGAAAATTTAATGGTATCTAGATTGAGCCACTATTTGTTAGGACTTATTGGTAGTACCCAATTAGGGTGTCCCATTCTTTGTTTGTTTAGGTTAATATGTAAATATTATTTGTATATACGCATTGTATCTGTGTGTGTATGTTTATATATGTGTATGTGTGTATATATATGTGTGTGTATCCATGCTTGTGGTTTTTTGAGAATTATTTCTAGGTACTACATCTTATAAATTTGTAAAAATCCATTTAATGCAAAGTAATTGTTAGATATGACACAGTATTATAGCAGTATTTATCTAATAAAATATCTCTTTGGATATTTTCCAGGTACAGTAAGTAAAGGCTTAGGTTCAGGACTTGAAACTTGGGTTGAAATCCCCACATTGTTCCTTATTAGTTGTTGCTGCACAAAATATTTTTATGTGTACCATATATTTTTAAAAGTTGAAGGACCAAGACATTTAGCTTTTCCTTTTTCTTCTTCTTCTTCTTTTTACTTCAATAAATATTTCAATATTAAAGTAGGCAGTTCCTGGAAGTTCTTACATCTTGCCTACAAGAAGCAAAACTTCAAATCTTATCGAGGGATCAGAAATTCTGGTAAGATGGTTGGCACTTCTAAGTCCAGGAAGTGCCATGTTCTCTGGACAGTATTCCAGGAATGATGACACATATGCAGCAGTTCTGAGAATCTCCAGAGATGTGGGCACTCTTCTCCCCTCTGTAACTAACATATAACCTAATTTCCTAATGCTAAGTGTATCAGGCTGATGTGCCTTAGACCTTTTGCTTGAGTCTTTAAAACTGAATTTGACAAAGTATTTGAAATTTTAACAATGGGGAGGACATTCAATGACAGAGAAATAGACAGGCTATCCAATAAGTCTCATTTCATATGGTTTTAAAGCTGGTCTAATTTAATATTCATAATAGATTATTTTTTTAAAACAGTGAAAAAGTGCTAATTTTGTTAGCATCATTATTTAGACATTTTGTAGTGTCTCATAATTCAATATTCTCTGCTTTCAGCTAGAAGGAAAAAAGTAGCCATAGAACAGAATAGCAGGGGGTGCCTGGGTGGCTCAGTGGGTTGAAGCCTCTGCCTTCTGCTCAGGTCATGATCCCGGGGTCTTCGGATCCAGCCCCGCATTGGGCTCTCTGCTCAGTGGGGAGCCTGCTTCCTCCTCTCTGCCTGCGTCTCTGCCTACTTGTGATCTCTGTCAAATAAATAAATAAAATCTTAAAAAAAAAAAAAAAGAACTGAATAGCAGGTATCAATGCAATTTGCATTTTGTTTTAATTCATAGATGTATATGAAATTTTCCATAATTGTGCCACATACATCTTCTTTAATTTGTCTTTGATAGAAGTTCTCCTACTCTGAAATACCGAATCAAGTTTATGATTTAACCTATATATCTTCCCTTTATCTAATTGGCAGTTTTGGGGGCATTAAGAAGTGAATTGGGGGAAATCAGAATAGGGGGAGATGAACCATGAGAGACTGTGGACTCTGAGAAACAAACTGAGGATTTTAGAGGGGAGGGTGATGGAGGGATGTGTGAGCCTGGTGGTGGATATAAAGGAGGGTATGTATTGCATTGAGTACTGGGTGTGGTATACAAACAATGAATTTTGCAACACTGAAAAAATAAAATCAAAAAATAATAACAAAAAGAAATTATATAGATGATTATTTGGTGGATGTCTGCAAACAAACACATTTTTCTTAACTAATTTAATATTAGATCAGGTATTTTTTTTAATTTTTAATTTTTTATTTATTTTAATAAACATATAATGTGTTTTTATCCCAAGGGGTACAGGTCTGTGAATCGCCAGGTTTACACATTTCACAGCACTCATCATAGCACATACCCTCCCCAATGTCCATATCCCCACCACCCTCTCCCATCCCCCCTCCCCCGAGCAACCCTCAGTCTGTTTTTTGAGATTGAGTCTTTATGGTTTGTCTCCCTCCCAATCCCATCTTTTCATTTTTTCTTTTCCTACTTCCCCCTAGCCCCCCCACATTGCATCTCGACTTCCTCATATCAGAGAGATCATATGATAGTTGTCTTTCTCTGATTGACTTATTTTGCTAAGCATAATACCCTCTAGTTCTATCCCCGTCGTCGCAAATGGCAAGATTTCATATCTTTTGATGGCTGCATAGTATTCCATTGTTTATATACACCACATCTTCTTTATCCATTCATCTGTTGATGGACATCTAGGTTTTTTCCACAGTTTGGCTATTGTGGACATTGCTGCTATAAACATTCGGGTGCACGTGCCCCTTCGGACCACCATGCTTGTATCTTTAGGATATATACCCAGTAGTGCAATCGCTGGGTCATAGGGTAGCTCTATTTTCAGTTTTTTGAGGAACATCCACACTGTTTTCCAGAGTGGTTGCACCAGCTTGCATTCCCACCAGCAGTGTAGGAGGGTTCCCCTCTCTCCGCATCCTCGCCAGCATCTGTCATTTCTTGACTTGTTAATTTTAGCCATTCTGACTGGTGTGAGGTGGTATCTCATTGTGGTTTTGATTTGTATTTCCCTGATGCCGAGTGATGTGGAGCACTTTTTCATGTGTCTGTTGGCCATCTGGATGTCTTCTTTGCAGAAATGTCTGTTCATGTCCTCTGCCCATTTCTTGACTGGATTGTTTGTTCTTTGGGTGTTGAGTTTGGTAAGCTCTTTATAGATTTTGAATACTAGTCCTTTATCTGATATGTCGTTTGCAAATATCTTCTCCCATTCTGTCAGTTGTCTTTTGGTTTTGTTAACTGTTTCCTTTGCTGTGCAAAAGCTTTTGATCTTGATGAAATCCCAATAGTTCATTTTTGCCCTTGCTTCTGTTGCCTTTGGCGATGTTCCTAGGAAGAAGTTGCTGCGGTTGAGGTCAAAGAGGTTGCTGCCTGCATTCTCCTCAAGGATTTTGATGGATTCCTTTCTCACATTGAGGTCCTTCATCCATTTTGAGTCTATTTTTGTGTGTAGTGTAAGGAAATAATCCAATTTCATTTTTTTGCATGTGGCTGTCCAAATTTCCCAGCACCATTTGTTGAAGAGGCTGTCTTTTTTCCATTGGACATTCCTTCCTGCTTTGTCGAAGATTAGTTGACCATAGAGTTGAGGGTCTATTTCTGGGCTCTCTATTCTGTTCCATTGATCTATATGTCTGTTTTTGTGCCAGTACCATACTGTCTTGATGATGACAGCTTTGTAATAGAGCTTGAAGTCTGGAATTGTGATGCCACCAACTTTGGCTTTCTTTTTCAATATTCCTTTGGCTATTGAAGGTCTTTTCTGGTTCCATATAAATTTTAAGATTATTTGTTCTATTTCTTCAAAAAAAAATGGATGGGATTTTGATAGGGATTGCATTAAATGTGTAGATTGCTTTAGGTAGAATAGACATTTTCACAATATTTGTTCTTCCAATCCATGAGCATGGAATATTTTTCCATTTCTTTGTGTCTTCCTCAATTTCTTTCATGAGTACTTTATAGTTTTCTGAGTATAGATTCTTTGTCTCTTTGGTTAGATTTATTCCTAGGTATCTTATGGTTTTGGGTGCGATTGTAAATGGGACTGACTCCTCAATTTCTCTTTCTTCTGTCTTGTTATTAGTGTAAAGAAATGCAACCGATTTCTGTGCATTGACTTTATATACTGACACGTTACTGAATTCCTGTACAAGTTCTAGCAGTTTTGGAGTGGAGCCTTTTGGGTTTTCCACATATAGTATCATATCATCTGCAAAGAGTGATAGTTTGACTTCTTCTTTGCCGATTTGGATGCCTTTAATTTCTTTTTGTTGTCTGATTGCTGAGGCTAGGACTTCTAGTACGATGTTAAACAGCAATGGTGATAATGGGCATCCTTGCCGTGTTCCTGACCTTAGCAGAAAAACTTTCAGTTTTTCTCCATTGAGAATGATAGTTGCAGTGGGTTTTCCATAGATGGCTTTGATACTATTGAGGTGTGTGCCGTCTATTCCTACACTTTGAATAGTTTCAATCAGGAAGGGATGCTGCACTTTGTCAAATGCTTTTTCAGCATCTATTGAGAGTATCATTTGGTTTTTATTTTTTCTTTTATTAACGTATTGTATCACGTTGATGGATTTGCGGATGTTGAACCAAACTTGCGGCCCTGGAGTACATCCCACTTGGTCGTGGTGAATAATCCTTTTAATGCACTGTTGGATCCTGTTGGCCAGTATTTTGGTGAGAATTTTCACATCTGTGTTCATCAAGGATATTGGTCTGTAATTCTCTTTTTTGGTGGGATCCTTGTCTGTTTTTGGGATCAAGGTGATGCTGGCCTCATAAAATGAGTTTGGAAGTTTTCCTTCCATTTCTATTTTTTGGAACAGTTTCAGGAGAATAGGAAATAATTCTTCTTTAAATGTTTGGTAAAATTCCCCTGGGAAGCCGTCTGGTCCTGGACTTTTGTTTGTTTGGAAATTTTTGATGACTGTTTCAATCTCCTTACTGGTTATGAGTCTGTTCAGGTTTTCTATTTCTTCCTGGTTCAGTTGTGGTAGTTTATATATCTCTAGAAATGTATCCATTTCTTCCAGGTTGTCAAATTTGTTGGCGTAGAGTTGCTTGTAGTATGTTCATATAATTGTTTGTATTTCTTTGGTGTTGGTTGTGATCTCTCCTCTTTCATTCATGATTCTATTTATTTGCATCCTTTCTCTTTACTTTTGGATAAGTCTGGCCAGGGGTTTGTCAATCTTATTAATTCTTTCAAAGAACCAACTCCTAGTTTCGTTGATTTGTTCTATTGTTTTTTTTAGTTTCTATTTCATTGATCTCTGATCTTTATGATTTCTCTTCTCCTGCTGGGTTAGGCTTTCTTTGTTGTTCTTTCTCCAGCTCCTTTAGGTGTAGGGTTAGGTTGTGTATTTGAGACCTTTCTTGTTTCTTGAGAAAGGCTTGTACCGCTATATATTTTCCTCTCAGGAGTGCCTTTGTTGTGTCCCACAGATTTTGAACTGATGTGTTTTCATTATCATTTGTTTCCATGAATTTTTTCAGTTCTTCTTTAATTTCCTGGTTGACCCATTCATTTTTTTAGAAGGATGTTGTTTAGTCTCCATGTATTTACGTTCTTTCCAAATTTCCTCTTGTGATTGAGTTCTAGCTTCAGAGCATTGTGGTCTGTAAATATGCAGGGAATGATCTCAATCTTTTGATTCTGGTTGAGACCTGATTTATGACCCAGGAATGTGGTCTATTCTGGAGAATGTTCCATGTGCACTAGAGAAGAATGTATATTCTGTTGCTTTGGGATGGAATGTTCTGAATATATCTGTGATGTCCATCTGGTCCAGTGTGTCATTTAAGGCCTTTATTTCCTTGTTGATTTTTTGCTTAGATGATCTGTCCATTTCAGTGAGGGGAGTGTTAAAGTCCCCTGCTATTATCGTATTACTGTCAATGTATTTCTTTGATTTTGTTATTAATTGGTTTATATAGTTGGCTGCTCCCCTGTTAGAGGCATAGATATTTAAGATTGTTAGGTCTTCTTGTTGGACAGACCCTTTGAGTATGATATAGTGTCCTTCGTCGTCTCTTATTATAGTCTTTGGCTTAAAATCTAATTGATCTGATATAAGGATTGCCACCCCAGCTTTCTTCTGATGTCCATTAGCATGGTACATTGTTTTCCACCCCCTCACTTTAAATCTGGAGATGACTTTGGGTCTAAAATGAATTTCTTGTAGGCAGCCTATTGATGGGTTTTGTTTTTTATCCATTCTGATACCCTGTGTCTTTTGATTGGGGCATTTAGCCCATTCACATTCAGGGTAACTATTGAGAGATACGAATTTAGTGCCATTGTATTGCCTGTAAGGTGACTGTTACTGTATATTGTCTCTGTTTCTTTCTGATCTACTACTTTTAGGGTCTCTCTTTGCTTAGAGGACCCCTTTCAATATTTCCTGTAGAGCTGGTTTGGTGTTTGCAAATTCTTTCAGCTTTTGTTTGTCCTGGAAGCTCTTTATCTCTCCTTCTATTTTCAATGATAGCCTAGCCGGATATAGTATTCTTGGCTGCATGTTTTTCTCGTTTAGTGCTCTGAGTATATCATGCCAGTTCTTTTTGGCCTGCCAGGTCTCTGTGGATAGGTCCGCTGCCCATCTAATGTTTTTATCCTTCTATGTTACAGACTTCTTTTCCCAGGCTGCTTCACGGATTTTCTCTTTGTCACTAAGACTTGTAAGTTTTACTCTCAGGTGACGATGTGTGGACCTATTTTGATTGATTTTGAGGGGCGTTCTTAGCATCTCCTGGATTTTGATGTTTGTTCCCTTTGCCATATTAGGGAAATTCTCTCCAATAATTGTCTCCAATATACCTTCCGCTCCCCTCTCTCTTTCTTCTTCTTCTGGAATCCCAATTATTCTAATGTTGTGTCGTCTTATGGTGTCGCTTATCTCTCGAATTCTCTCCTCATGATCCAGTATTTGTTTGTCTCTCTTTTGCTCAGCTTCTTTATTCTCTGTCATTTGGTCTTCTATGTCACTAATTCTTTCTTCTGCCTCATTTATCCTGGCAGTAAGAGCTTCCATTTTTTATTGCACCTCATTAATAGCTTTTTTGATTTCAACTTGGTTAGATTTTAGTTCTTTTATTTCTCCAGAAAGGGCTTTTATCTCTCTGGAGAGGGTTTCTCTAATATCTTCTATGCCTTTTTCGAGCCTGGCTAGAACCTTGAGAATTGTCATTCTGAACTCTAGATCTGACATAGTACCAATGTCCATATTGATTAGGTCCCCATCCTTCAGTACTGCCTCTTGTTCTTTTTTTTGTGGTGAGTTTTTCCATCTTGTCATTTTGTCCAGATAAGATTTGCTTTGTCCTCCTCTAGAATTCCGATGTTCTTGGTGAGTGAAGTTGGTCTTTGCTGGGTTTCATGTTGATCTTCTGCGGGAGGGGCCTGTTGTAGTGATTCTCAAGTGTCTTTGCTGCAAGTGAAATTGCACCGCCCTTGCCAGGGGCCGGGCTAAGTAGTACACTTGAGTTTGCTT
Source organism: Martes martes (assembly GCF_963455335.1). Lineage (NCBI taxonomy): Eukaryota > Metazoa > Chordata > Mammalia > Carnivora > Mustelidae > Martes > Martes martes. Next base: position 107,701,028 of record NC_137890.1, on the reverse strand, counting down.
TCGGGAGCTTTTGTTCCCTGAGTGCTTTCCATAGAGTTCCAGAGGATGGGAATGAAGATGGCGGCCTCCCAGTCTCCGGCCCGGAGGAGCCGAGAGCTTGGAGTCCCGCTCCTCAGTGCACCCTCAGAGAAAAGCGCCCAACCACCCTGCCTCCCTGGCCTGCGGTCGCGCCTGGAGGAAAGCAGTCAATTGCTGGCACTTGGAGAAAAGCGCCTGGTCGCTTCCGTCTCCGTGGCCTCTGGCCGCACTCCATGCCCACCCAGCCTGCTACCGGCACAAGGTAACCCCGGGCTGAGGGCTCACTCCTTGGCTTTGTCACTGTAGCCAGCTTCCCTGCTCTAATACCTGCGAGATCTGCGGCACTCAGACACCCCCGGTCCTTCTGTGACCGTGCAGGACCTGGGGTTATGCTGACCCCGCCTGGGCTTCCCCCCGGTTTAGTCTCTGGAGCGATGTCCCTCTGTGGAGCAGACTTTTAAAAGTCCCAATTTTGTGCTCCATTGCTCCACCGCTTGCTGAGAGCCGGCCCCTTCCCCCGCCATCTGTCTTCCCGTGGCTTTGGATTCACTTCTCTACAGGTCCTACCTTTCAGAAAGTGATCAATTTTCTGTTTCTAGAATTGTTGCTCTTCTTCTCTTCGATTTCCCATTGGATTTGTAGGTGTTCACAATGGTTAGATAAGCTATCTAGCTGATCTCCTGCTACCCGATGTTGTATCAGCCTGCTACTTCTCCGTCATCTTGACTCCTCCCTCATGATCAGGTATATTTTTGCTCATCATTTTATATCCTGTATCCCACTATGTGTATTGTGTGACACATAGTAAAAACTTAATAAATTGCTTTGAATAAATGAATGATAGTAAGTAGATATTAAAATGGAAAGGAAAATAAAATTGAAAGTCCTTGCTTTTAAATAAATGAAGCTCTCTTTTAAAACTTTTTAAAAAAGATTTTATTTATTTATTTGAGAGAGAGAGAGAGCACATAAGTGGGCTGGAGGGGCCAAAGGAGAGGGAGAAGCAGACTCGCAACTGAGCAGGGAGCCTGACTTGGTCTCAGTCCCAGGTTCTTAAGATTATGAACTGAGTTGAAGTCAGACATTTAACCAACTGAGCCACCCAGTTGCCCCTGAAGTTCTCTTTTAAAGATGAGGAAATTCAGGATAGAAAAGACTTTCTTTTATATAAATTCATTTCTACTTTGTTAAAGCGCATTAATAGTATGCAATTTAAGAATCTGAGACATTTATATGCAGGATAAAAGGAAACAGTAAAGTACTGTTCAAAATCATTACAATCAAGACTTGTCAAGTTCCTTAAGGCCATAAATTTTTACCTATAACCTATTTTATTCTACTTTCTAGTTCAACCTCTTTTGAACCCTCAGCAACACCCCTGCACACAGACACACCACAAATTTGCCAAGTATCTAACCATATGCATGAAGCTTTGTAGATATTTAAATACAGTGTATGTGCTTTTATATTTTAAAACATTACCTAAGGAAATTTTTGTGAGGCTTTATAGTTCCATTTGATCTTAACTCTATTAGTAATAATTAATACAGTCCATTCTCCATTATCTGCACAATTTGTATGCAGTAGTAATGAATCATACAAAACCTAATTCAGAAATCATTTTTATTTGTATGTGGAAAGTATATGTGATGTTTTTGGAGTAAATTTCCCTCCTTAATTATGTTTTGCTTAGGGTAATTAGTTTGCATTCCCTGAGCACATCAATTGACAGTGGGGGGAAATACAGCCCAGAAGTATTCTGGGAAAATGCTTTAAAATATTGCAGCTGAGCAACATGTAGACACTCAATACTTGTGTATGACCTGGGAAAATTCCAAGGAGTCTAGTACTGTCTAGAGTATGATTCAATCTTGGTGATCAAATCATGTTCCTCAAAAATAACGGCATACATTTCTAATTTAACTCAGTTAATTTGCTCTCACCATGCCAGTTTTATAAAAGAGATCCATTAAACTAGATAGCTTAATGAAGGGAACTTAACAGCAAATGGACATTCAGTTTATTGTTAATTCAATCTGGTGGTTCATGTCTCTGTGTGTACTTAGATCATTACATTACTTTAAATTTATTTTAATTTCTCCCTATAATAGTATATCCTTTTTGTTTGTTATTTCACTACTTTGAGTCATAGCTAAAACTCACCCTTTCACAGGAATTGTATGGAAAAATCATTCCTGGAGCACTCTTGGTGCTCAATCATTATGTTTTAGATACTAAAAGGAAACAAATTCTAAGGACAACTGCACTGAACAGGTAAAATGCAGTTTTATTCTTTAGTGTTTCTATGTAGCAAATGTATCTCTGCTGTGTGCTAATAAGTACATATTTTCATTAATTTTTAAAGGACTTAGTAGGATCATATTAATAAGAGCAATAAGAGGATTCTACTAAAATGTGTAATTCTTTGTATATTACTTTTTTTCTACTAATCTCTCCCTTCAAAGAGACTCTCTCTCTGCCTCCCTTTCTCTCTCACTCTCTCTCTCTCTCTTTCCTTTCTCTCAACTTTTTTACATTAGGTGAGTATTTGAAATCCAATCTTCACTTTCTTTAATTTGGAGTATCAAAACATATTGATTGTAGCTAGTGATAATATTTGTGTTTTAATGTTAAAATTTCTAATTTGAAATTAATATCCTTGAGATGCTGCAGGGACAATATACAACCTTGTATTTATGAAATGCGGTTTCTTTAACAATAGTTTACATGAATGCTAATAACCCATACAGCAAAGACATAATAGTTAATGAAATGCAATAATATAGAATGTGAATACAAATGCGAGTATCAGAGACCCTGGCCCATGATAGATTCATAATAATATTTCTTCTACTTTTTTTTTTAAGATTTTATTTGTTTGTTTGACAGAGATCACAAGTAGGCAGAAAAGCAGGCAGAGAGAAGGAGAAGCAGGCTTCCTGCTGAGCAGAGGTTCCAATGTGGGTCTCGATCCCAGGTCCCTGAGATCATGACCTGAGCCAAAGGCAGAGCCTCTGAGCCACCCAGGCACCCCTCTTGGTTGTTTTATATTGGTGTTATGATGACTCCTATTTTCCTAAAGGCAAATAGCTATCTGTACATTCTATTTTCAAGGTACTGTACACTTTATTTTACTTTGTTGAGGAAAATAAAATGTTTTCCTCTCCAAGTTAATGAATTTGTGCTAGACCTGGTAAATTCTCTATGGAACAGATAAGGCTCCAAAGAGAAGCCTATGTTTAATCTGAGCTTGAAAGAACTATTGTAAATTAATCAGGTCTTTTTAGAAAAAGATTTTATTTATTTATTTATTTATTTATTTGAGAGAGAGAGAGAGAGAATGAATGGGATGGGGAGGAGCAAGATGGAAAGGGAGGAAGAAATAATCTCAAGAAGACTCCATGCCAAGGCTGGTGCTGGACTCAGGGCTGGATTTCATGACTGTGAGATGACAACCTGAGCTATAACCAAGAGTCAGATGCTTCAGCTACTGAGCCACCCGGGTACCCCTCAAAGACTTTGAATGAAAGCTATAGAATTGTATTTCATTTTCAAAGATGATTTTGATTGCACATGAATAATGGTTTCTGGGTGACTCAATCGTTAAGGGTCTGCCTTTGGCTCAGGTCATGATCTCAGGGTCCTGGAATCGAGTCCCACATCAGGCTCCCTGCTCAGCAGAGAGCCTGCTTTTCCCCCTCCTACTCCCCCTGCTTGTGTTCTATCTCTCTGTCTCTCTCTCTCTCTCTCTCTGTCAAATAAATAAATAAAATCTTTAAAAAAATGGTTTCTAGGGGCGCCTGGGTGGCTCAGTGGGTTAAGGCCTCTGCCTTCGGCTCGGGTCGTGATCCCAGGGTCCTGCGATCGAGCCCTGCATTGGAACCTCTGCTCAGCAGGGAGCCTGCTTCCCCCCCTCTCTCTGCCTGCCTCTCTGCCTACTTGCGATCTCTGCCTGTCAAATTAAAAAACAAAAACAAAAACAAAAACAAACAAACAAACAAACAAACATGGTTTCTAATAGTAAAAACTTGAAGTGGGGAAACCTGGCTGTAATCTCTGGCTTCATTCCAACTGAGGCAGATAGGGGAAGCCAGTGTAGATGAGAAGAGGAGGATAGCTTGAACAGTATTAAGTCAGTAGAACCAGCAGGACAAGATGACTACTGTGTATTGGATGGACAGGGAAAGGGATAAGAGGAAGACTTTCTTGTTTCTTGACTGGGTGATTCACTGGATTGTGGTGTAATTACTGAAATAGGAAATAACAGTAAGAGATTTGAGTGTTTCTTTCTGGGGTGTGTGTGTGTGTGTGTGTGTGTGTGTGTTTGGGAGGACATTATGCACTCCGTTATAAATTATCGAGCTTGAGGTATTAGAGGCATCTAGATAAAATTGCCTAGTAGGCAGTTAGGAATATGGACTGGGTTTTAGAAAAGGTATCTGAATTTGAGGTTTCAACAACAGTGAAACTGTGAGTAGTTAAAACCACTAGGTATTGGTACAATTCTCCATCTATTCACTCATTAACCATGAATGCAATACACATGTAAAGAGGGCGTGTCACATATCTGTTACGGTGCTAAGGCAGTGAAGAATAAGTTATCAATGGCTTTGCAGTGAGCTTTTACACAGTAAGAAAAAAGTATTATTGAGTATTTATGGTATATTTATTATGAACCAGACAGAGTTCTACCTGCTTTAAAAACCTTGCTCCTTATAATCTTCAAAATAATCTTATGAGGTAGGTACTGTGCTCATTTTACAGTAAAAGAAATAGGAACATCGAATAGATGGAAAATTTACCTAATGTTACACATCTAGTGAATCTCCAGATCTCATCACCTTTTGAATGTTGTTTGAATCTTCTTGCTAGAATATTTCCCTAACAGAGTTTTTGTACAGGAAGGAAAATTAAAACAGATGATACCAATATATCAAAAAAACATGTAGTATTGTGAGGAGAGAAATATTGCAGGTACCCATAAAAATTGCTGCTATGGTTAAATACATTTAATTTGGAAATAACCTGAAAGAGATTCTGGAAAGAATCATTTGAAATGTGGGTTATCTATCCCAAGAGCTTTTTGCATTTTTCCTGTGGCACCAGGGACCTTCCTGTATCACTTTACTCTGGGTAGACATTCTCAGGTTTGAGGTTGATATGAAGTGATAACTGCAAACACAGGTAAATTTAATCATGAAGGCATGCTGTTGAAAATGGTTATTGGTGTAAGATCACATCAGGGTGCATTTTTTGCCTCATAGAATATGTGGAGTAATTTTGTTATTCAACATCGAATCATTATTAATTGATTGGAGGTCTTTAGTCCTGTTTTTTTTTTTTTTTTAAGATTTTATTTATTTATTTGACAGAGATCACAAGTAGGCAGAGAGGCAGGCAGAGAGAGAGAGAGAGGCAGAAGCAGGCTCCCTGCTGAGCAGAGAGCCCGATGCGGGGCTCAATCCCAGGACCCTGGGATCATGACCTGAGCTGAAGGCAGAGGCCTTAACCCACTGAGCCACCCAGGCGCCCAATCCTGTTTTGTTTTTTAATTAACAAAGTATAGTTGACATAAAATGCTATGTTAATTTCAGGTGTACAACATAGTTCTATACATCATTCAGTGCTCATCACCATAAATGTTGTCACCGTTTGCCACCATACAACACCATTACAATATTATTGACTATATTCCCCATGCTGTGCTTTTCATCTCCATGACCTATTTTCTTATAACTGGAAGTACCTCTTAATACCTTTCCCTCAACCCAGCTCCCCTCTGGCAACCACCACTTTGTTCTCTATATTTGGGAGTCTGTTTGGCCTTTAGTTATTTTGTTTATTTTATTTAGATTACACAAATGAGTGAAATTCTATGGTGTTTGTCTTTCTCTGTCTGACATATTTTTGTATTACATTTAGCATAATATCCTTTAGGTCCATCCATGTTGTCACAGATGGCAAGATTTCATTCGTTTTTATGACTGGTTAATATTATATATGTATGTATACACACACACACACTCACACACACACACACCCCTCACATCTTCTTTATTCATTCACCTATAGATGATACTTAGGTTGGTTCCATATCTTGGCTATTGTAAAGAATGCTGCAACAAACATAAGGGTGTATATATCTTTTTGAATTAGTGTTTTCATTTTTAGGTAAATACCCAGTAGAGCAATCGCTAGATCATAGTGTACTTCTATTTTTAATTTTTTGAGGAACCTCCATACTGTTTTTCATAGTGGCTGCACCGATTTGCCTTTCTTTCAACAGTGCACAGGTTTTCCTTTTCACCACATCCTCACCAAAATTTGTTATCTCTTCTCCTTTTGACTTCAGCCATCTGACAGGTGTGAGGTGATATTTCATTATACTTTTGATTTTTCATATTTTGATTTTGATTTTTGGTATTTCATTATACTTTTGCCTTTCCCTGGTGATTAGTGATATGGAACATTTTTGTTGTGTTGGCCATCTGTATGTCTTCTTTGGAAAAATGTTTACTCAGGTCCTTTGCCCATTTTTTCTTTAATGATTTATTTATTCATGTGAGAGAGAGAGAGATTGAGCAGAGGGAGGGAGGAAGAGAACCCCAAACAGACTCCCCACTGAGCAAGGTGCCTGATGCAAGGCTTGATCCGACAATGCTGAGATCATGACCTAAGTCAAATCAAGAATTGGATGCTCAGGGGCACCTGGGTGGCTCAGTGGGTTAAAGCCTCTGCTTTCGGCTCAGGTCATGATCCCAGGGTCCTGGGATCGAGCCCCGCATCAGGTCTCTGCTCTGCAGGGAGCCTGCTTCCTCCTCTCTCTCTCTGCCTGCCTCTCTGCCTACTTGTGATCTTTGTCTGTCGAATAAATAAATAAAATCTTGAAAAAAAAAAAAAAGAATTGGATGCTCAATCAACTGAGGCAGTTGGGGTGCCCAATAAGGATCCCTGTCCATTTTTAATCAGTTTATTATTTTTTTGGGGGGGTGTTGGCTTGTGTAAGTCCTTTATATATTTGGGATATTAAAGTATGGATATTGTATTGGATATATTATTTGCAAATATATTCCCCCATTAAGTGGGTTGCCTTTTTATTTTGTTGCTGGTTTCCTTTGCTGTGCCAAAGGTTTTTATTTTGATATTGTTCCAATAGTTTATTTTAGTTTTTGTTCCCTTTGCCTGAAAAGACAAATCCATAAATATATTACTAAGGCTAAGATCCAAAAGATTACTGCCTGGTTTTTTGTTTTGTTTTGTTTTGTCTTGTTTTTTAGGAGTTTTGTGGTTTCAGGTTTCTTACTTAGGTCTCTTAGTCCCTTTTGAGGTTTTTTTTATGTAAAAAGTGGTACAGTTTAATTCTTTTAGGTGTAGCTGTGCAGTTTTCTCAACATTTATTGAAAAAAAACAGTCTTTTCCTTATTGGATATTCTTGCCTCCTTTATTGAAGATTGATTGGCCATATAAGCATGAATTTATTTCTAGGCTCTCTATCCTGCTGTCATCAGTACCATGCTATTTTGATTACTATAGCTTTGTAATGTATCTTGAAATCTGGGACTGTGATACCTCCAATTTTGTTCTTTCTCAAGATTGCTTTGGCTATTTGAGGTCCTTTGTGATTTCCTACAATTTTGATGGTTATTTGTTACAGGTCTGTGAAAAATACTATTAGGAATTGCATTGAATCTACAGATTTCTTTATGTAGCACGAACCTTTTAACATTATTAATTCTTTCAGTCCATGAACATGCTACCTCTTTCCATTTGTTTGTGTCATCTTCAGTTTCTTTTATCAACATCTTATAGTTTTTGGAGCACAAGTCTTTCACCTCTTTGGTTAATTTTGTCCCTAGATATTTTGTTAATTGTGATGCAACTGTAAATGGATAATTTCTCAGATATGGGAATAGTGAGATAAAATTTATTCACTTTTTAAATTTAATATACATGTCCAAATAGTTCTCTATAGAGATTGGAACAATTAACACTTTAAAAACATTGCATGGGACTGCTTGTTTACCTATACTCATGTCAGATCTCTGTGTAAATAACTGTGATCTTTACTAATCTGCTAAGTGTAAACAGTATTAAATATAATTTTTATTTACATTCTGCTTATGATTAAAAAAAGTAGACAACCTTTCATAAGTTTAACAATCACTGCATTTGCCCATTTTTCTACTGTTGTGTTTGTTGATTTGTTCTATTAAAGTGTTAAATAAATGGGTACATGTTACATGAGTTGTAAATATTTCTCAGGCATTTGGCTGTTAATTGTGATTTTTTTTCTTTCTAAATTTGTTTTTTAAGTTCTTGAATTTATTTAAAAAATGGTCTTTCTAGTTAGTTTCAAAATAAAAACAAAGCCTCTTGATGACAATGTTATTATTTTTTAAATTATTCCATCTTTTTCTAGTACTTTAATTGATAACTTTGTATGATTAAGTTCTGTATCCATTTCCTTTAATCACTATAGCTTTAAAATAAATATTAAAAACTATTAGGTCTAGTGCATAATAATTCTGTAATCTTTTCCCAAAATGTTTATGGAATATCTTTGTTGATTATAGCTTGTTTATTTAACCAGATGAACTTTGTTATTATTTTTTTTTGGAAGAGAACTTTTTATTACATTTATGTACAGAAAATTCAACAACTCACACTTAGCCCAGTTTGGTGGCCAGTTCTTTAGCCTTTGCCTTTTCCAGCTTGGCAATGTGAGCCACCAACTTTGGACCCATGTTGTTGCTTCCCCAGTGACAATGGAACTCATCATATCTGTCATTTTAATTGGTCTTGATAGCTTCCATCAGCTAGCCAGAGCTTTTTTGTCTTCCAGGTTAAACTGTGTAAAGGTGACAGTAGCACAGGTCTCCCTGGGGACCAGACACCCCGGCCTGGCCTTCCCATTGATAATGCAACAGGGAACCATCACCTTAAGACACAGAACATGCAGGAAGACAATCAGCTTAAGAGGATCCACATCATGTGCAATCACTACCACCTGAGCTTTCTTGTTTTCCACCAAGGTGGTGACAGTATTAACTAACCCCAGCTCAAAAGACAGGTACCCTTTTAGTGGGAACATGCCCTTTGCCAGCAGCTTTCTTCTCAGCCTGGGCTAACAATCTCTGCTTCTTCTCTCGCTTGGTCTCTGGTCCATATTTGTGGGCCAGCTTAAGCAGTTGAGTAGCTATTTGACAATCCAAGACCTGGGTGAACTGGTTTATTATGGGAGGCACTTGTAGATGTTTACAGAGAATAGCTCTTTGCCACTGCAGCCAGATAGCAAGCCATCTGACAATGCTGGTGAGGTCCTTTTTGGGCTGACTTTCCTCTCCCATGCCAAAATTCTTGGGCCTTTTCTCAAACAAGGGATTGACCACCTTTTTGGCCTCTGGCTTCTTGACAACAGCAGGTGCCATGGCCACCTTCTTCTCCATAGCCTTCTTTCCTTTTGGCATCTTGAATGGCTGGAGGAGAGAGAAAGCAACTGTATGAACTTCAGAATCAGCTTTCTCCCCCTCTTAAAAATACATTTTATCATTTTCCTGTTATTATATAGTAAATTTTCTAACTTTTTATTATTTGTATATTGGAAGGATATTGCCTTTAGTAGATTAACTTTGTGTCTACTTTCTTTTTTGAATTATCTTATTTTTAAAAGATTTTAGAGTCTCTTGGATTATCTAAATATAAAAGAAAACTGAAAAAATTGTAATTTTACAGATTTATAGCCAGTGCTATGACTATTTGTTCTCTCTTTAAATTGCATTAGCGTTTACCACCCCAAAAATGTTAAATAACAGTAATGATAGTAGACATCTTTTATCTTTAATGTGAGTGTTTCCATTGTACAGTTATGAATATAGGCCTTATAGTAAGTTTTAATATCTAGCTTTACAAATTCTTCCTCAGTAAACTTTTCAAAAGATCTTTATAATTTCCTAGTTATCTATTTGTCATTCTGACCTTTGAAAAAAGTAGTATTCAATCAAATCCAATTAGTGATCTTTTTGGGGTTGCATTAAATATGTCTATTAATTTGTGAAACAATTCACTTTTAACAATAACACATTGTTTTTCTTCCTCATGATTGTTTCTCCATTTATTCAGGGGTTATTTCAAGCTACTCAATGAAACTGTGGGGAGTGTGTATGTATGTGTATGATTTGTGGCTTGCTTTGTTCTTCATCTATTCTTTCTTATAGTTGAGATACCATTGTGTTTGAGACACTCTTCATTTCTGTTTCCAATTACTTTAATGTGTAGGAAAAGTATAGACTTTGTAAATTTATCATGTTCTCAGGCATCTCTCTGAATCATCTATTAATTCAAGTATCCTTTTATGATTGCATATAAACATATTTTTATGTCTTCTTTTTCAATATTTATACTTTTAGGCACTTACTGAAGTAATTAGAAATAATAGAACATTGTTATTTTTGTAGTGGTAACAGGCATCCTTGTTTAATTCTGATTTTAATAGAAGTTGATTTTGTTCATCCATATATAATGTTGGTTATTGTATTTTGTTAAAACATCTTTATAGGCCTGTTTTGCTTATAGTCCTGTTTTGCTTCGTAATTTTTTTTTTCCCTCAAATAGCTGCTGTGTACGTGCAATGAATACAACAAATAACAATTTTTGCCTTACGGACTTTACATTCTGAAAGGAGAGGATGCAGATAATGATAATGATAGTGGTGATGATAATAATAGTAACACTCATAGAACAATAGCAACAGCAGCAGTGACAGAAACAGTAATTATATAATATGAAATAAAGTGATGATTGTTAGAGGAAAAATAATTTTGTACAGGGGGATAGAGTGTATTTGAAGGGCTGCTGTCGGTTTAAGGAAGGCCCTCAATAACAAAGTGATCTCTGAGTTAAGAACTGAAGGAAAAGAAGGAGCTAACAATGCAGTTATCAAAAACAGCCAAGACCAAGAAGTAAATCTAAGGTTCTGAAACCAGGAGAAACTTGGCATGTTTGAGGAACAGCGTGCCTGGGGAGAACAGTATGTCTAGTGTTGAGTAAATGAGGGAGAGAAAAGAATGAGCTCAGTAACATAAATTTGGAGAACAGATTAGGTAGAGCATGAATGGAATGACATCAAGAAAGAATGAATGAGAGGAAGGACATTGTTGACAATAAATTCAAATAACTATTTTTTTTAAAGATTATTTATTTATTTATTTGACAGACAGAGATTACAAGAAAGCAGAGAGGCAGGCAGAGAGAGAGGAGGAAGCAGGCTCCTTGCCGAGCAGAGAGCCCGATGCCGGGCTCGATCCCAGGACCCTGGGATCATGACCTGAGCTGAAGGCAGAGGCTCTAACCCACTGAGCCACCCAGGCGCCCCTTCAAATAACTACTTTGTGGGTTATTCCCATAATAGGGAAGGAGAAGAAAGGAGAGAAATAAAGTGTAAGCTGGAAAAAAAAATGGAGTAAAGAGAACCTACTATTTTTTTTTAAGGTGAAGAAATAGTGATATATGGACACATTGCTAGGAGAAATTCTGTGACTTGTGATGATTCAAAATGATATAGGCAAGAAATAGAGGTCCTGCTGGCGCCATGCCAGAGAGAAGACTGGGAGATAGAGGTTCCTGTGCACAATGGGGAAGTTGCACTCTCCCTGTGACAGATAGTTCAAGTATCGTAACACAAAAGTAAACTATGTGAATATAGACACAGGTAGATGAGTAGATCTGGTGGTGGTAGAAATCTACTTCAAATTGCTCCTATCTACTTATTAAAATAAGAAACTGGGAGCAAGTATAGGAAGTGAAACAATAGAAGTTTGAGACAGAGGGGTATCAAATAGAAATCTGAGGTAGTATATCTCAAATTACTTTTGGTAGAGGACTAGATTCTTTTTTTGTTTGTTTCGATTTCTAATACATGGTGACATACTTTTGAAAATTACAATAAAATTATTCAAAAATTACAACATAAATAGATATTAAATACAAATCCAATTAAAAATATTAATCAGTCATAAAATTACTGTCAAATTGTAACCAAATTGATGTGAGTTCACTCCTTGGTGAATCAGAAACTACACTAGGTTGAGTGGTCCTACAAAGAAAATTTTATTTGCAGCAAATGGGATCACAGGGAATGGCTTCCAAAGCCATGACTCCTGGAGTGAGGGAATCCTTTCATTTAGGGTTAGGGTGAATATATAGATAGAGAAGCCTTTTCATTGTATGTAGAGATGGACATATGGTCATGCATGTGCCTTAAGGAAACATGTATATATGTATATTGTATATTATGTAAATATACAACTGGTATTCCTCCTTGGGCTTAGATTTTAGTTTTATAACGAGGTAAAGGTGTTCATCCATCATTCCAGTGGTCACTCCATGGTCGTTCTGTGCAGGCATCAGTCAGGGGTTAAGCTCCAACTGGTCTGGGTGGTCTGCGCTGACTGAAGGTCTGTCAAGGCATTTGTTATCACTTGAGGGGAGAGGGGCAATTTTGCTTTCCATCTGCCTGAGTTAGGAGATAAACTAGAAAAAACAGTGTAAGGAAAAATGAGGGACAAAGGTCGGGGAGTACAAGCAGGTGGGCAATAAAGGTCAGGTCTTGGGGGTCTAGCTGATGACAAAATTGCTACAAAATATCCTAAATGTTTTCTTTTAACTCTACTACGTATCTTATAGTCTGGTAGCAAATATTTCCACGCTGTCTATAGGCCAAGGGCCATGTTTTAAATAGCACTGATCTACAAGAGTAGGAGAAAGTAACCAGAGAAATATAATTGCTGTGGTTCCTGAGATTATGATCATGGATGTAAAATGAGACTATTAGGAAGGAAAAAAAAAAAAATACTTTTTCCTTCTGCCCTTAAAGGTCTTTGTCTGGGGCTCTATGACAAAAGACAGATTAACAAGAGAAATACAGAAGTTTATTAAAGTGTATGTCTCATATACACATGAGAGGAACTCAGTGACGAATAACTGCAGGTTGGTTAAAAGCTGGGCTTATGGTATGCCTGGGTGGTTCAGTCAGTTAAGCATCTGCCTATGGCTCAGGTCATGATCCCAGGGTTCTGGGATTGAGCCCCGCGTCAAGACTCCCTGCTCAGTGGGAAGCCTGCTTCTCCCTCTGCCTGCCTGCCACTCCCCCTGCTTGTGCTCTCTCTGTCAAATATATTAATTAGTTAACAACAACAACAACAACAACTGGGGCTTATATAACATTTTAGCAATAAAACAATGCATTTTTAGGGAAGTGATAAGACAAAGTAAAAGACCTTGAGTCTCAGAGGAGCATATTGTGGGAAGGCAAATATATGGTAACTAATACAAGATAAGAGCTTGTTAGTAAAGTTTGTTATGTAGAGTCCTCTGGTGCTCTCTCTCCCGGGGATGATAAAGTTCTAAAGTCTCCTGTGATTAAATTTTGTCCTTCCCAGTAGAGAAGGGAAGGTAGACACCTTTGCAAATTTAGCTCCAGGTTCTAGGCAAACAGGAAGAAGGCAGAGAAATTTCCTTGTCTCTATTTATTCTTAATAGGCTTCAGCTCAAAATAATCCTTATGCCAAAGTGACATAATTTGGAGTGGCATATTTTGCTAACCTGTACTATTTAGCATGATTTTGGGGGTGTTTTTTTTTCTTCCAACCATATTCACCTGTGTGGGTACAGGTATAGAGTTGCACTACTGAAACACAAACAGAAATAGAAGTTGAGGGTGTATTCAGTGGATTAAATAAATGATTGTCATAGGATTTAAACTGGTTATAAAAGGAAGAAAGGACACAGAGGAGGTAAGGGCAGGACAGCTGAAAATGGATTAACCATCTAAAGGGTTAAAGGCTTGTGGGGTAAGGTACTAAAGTAAGTGAGCTGGAAAGATGAGAAATTCTGTTCAAGGAAGGGGATACTGGAAATTAAAAGTGTAGAGAGATTACATATTTTGGTAACGGCAAGTTTAGACTATAATCATGAGTGTGGCTGGTTGAGGTATGAGGGAGAACATGATAATTTGGGGAGAAAAGCCCAAGGATCGAAGAGCTTAGCATATTGGAAAAATCATCTTCATATGTGTTCAAATCATAAAGCATTAAGCAGGAGTTACTTTGAACAACTGGTAAAGAAGGAATAAGAAATTTCAAGGACATTCCTGACCTGAGTCAGGAAAGAACCACAATGAGTAAATGGATAATGTCATCAGAGGACCCAGGATCAAAGGGCGGGTGCTTTCAGGGATGGAGAAGGGAAAATTACCTGGAAAACGCAGTGAGCTTCAAAACCTCCAGACTCAAATAGTAAGCAGGAGAGGAAGGGTGCGGGTAGAAAACAGCTATCAATGGGAAAACTCAGGGGAGTGTCCTCAAGGGAAGACGGTGTCCTCAAGGGAGAATGAGGTTTCAGGCAGAATGAAAATGCTGAAATGAATGTTAGGAGGCTAAAACTGCCAAGAATTTTATTGATGACAGACATTGCATTTTAAAGGCTTCATAGAGGGTTTTCCTGGATTGAGATAGGGTCCGAAAAAAGGTATGGGCAGAATCTTATGGGCTTAGAGCCTAGGTTTGTGAAACTTGATCTTCTTACAGAGAACAGTGATAAAGTTCATAGAGAACATTTCTATATATACATCAGTATTCAACTAGCTTCACTGTTCTGTTTTTTTTTTCCCCCCTCCACATACATGGAATGGGGTTCTCTTATTTATAAGGTATATCCTATGCACTAGACACAATATCAGTGCAGGACACAGTATGCCTGGGTTGTTACACAGAAGCCAGCTCCTAGTTAGAAATCAGGGAAAAAAGTGTGTGTCCCCATTGTGCAAGCACAAGTCAGTGGAGTAAGTAATAGATACGTTAAAGCACAATTCTGGCTTCAGAATAAAAGAATGTCCACAAAAAGAAGACCTAAGCCAAGAACAGAATAATGACCAGCAATAAAAGCCGTGAGTTTTGAAGTGCACTTCCTTCCTTCTCCTTCTGTGTTCTTTTTCCATCTAGATACTTCAAGCTTCTAGAATAACCTTCCCATGCATAGGCTGACCTCTCCTTGTTAACCATCTATGCACTGCTGTAACTGTGCTTATGTCCTAGCCTCAATACATAACATTTTCAAGGAAGAAGAAAGAGAAATGAGCCGTGACTCTTTAGTCTTCAAACCCTGCTGGTTTGAGGGGGTCGGCATAGCAATTTGCTTATAACATAATTGTTCAGGTATTTTCATTCCTTTTCATAACTTTAAGCTAATTGGGTTTTCTTCAAAGATTATTCACCCGGGCGTTCACATGTTTTTCATGCTTTCTCATTCTCTAGATACTTTGATTTAAATATATTTCTTTCACTGCTATTTAATTTCTTAAAAAATCATTTCCCCTTTTCCTTTCCATATCCCTAATTTTGTTATTTTCTCAAGCACCCAGCTGGTGATCATGACAAATACATTTTGATTTTCCAGCTCAGTAGACTTAGAACCCAGAGAGGGAGAAGTGAAAGATTAGTGGTCCAGAAAACAACTACTACTGATTTTGTAATCCTGTATATATGTATACAATCCCTCCCTACAACCCTTCTGAAAATATGTATAGCAATAAAAATAGAAACAAGGTGGGCACTTTCCCTATGTATTAAATTAGCAGAGCTGTTTTTAAATGTCCTGCAAGATATGGAGAAGTGTGGCTCAATATAAGGTTGTTTGGGATCATTTCGTGCCTTTTAATTGGTTCTTTCAGGTGTCCGTTCCTGCCTTTTTCATTTGCCCCTTTGTCTCTTCAATCATGGAATAGGGTTTCTTCATCCCAGTCTAAACAATGTGAAAATTAGGTAAGCTGGGATCATTAGATAAGCTAAAAGGCATAGAAATAGGTAAGTGTTATTACAAAGTAATGTTTTGATGCCGTGAAAAGGATGGTCTTGGAATTATAAAACTGGGTATAAAAATTAAAGGAAAGTGGAATATCATAGACCAGCACCACAAGGAGAAATTAACAGGCTAGATACCCCGAAGGACAGAGAAATACTATATTCTGTCTTCTATTTGTTTGAGTTTCTTAAAAGCGTTCAATTACACCTTTTGTGAGCAGTATATAATTTTGGTATCTAAAAACCACAAAATACACAAAGAAGCTGAGTGAGATAATGTGGTGCTTCCCAGTTAACTGTTAGACATTGTAGAATTGACCTGGGATTTCATATACCCGAAGGGAGAAGAGGAAGAAAAACTTCCAGCTATTATAATTATCCCAGGTAAGGAGGGAGAAAGAAGGAAGGGAATGGAAAAGAGAAGAAATAAGTAAAAGAGACATTTATGAACAGGTATCAGTGACCTTAGGAATCAGACAAGAACGATACATACCAGTTCTTAAATTGGGTGAGATCACCAAGCTATATTTTATTTTACTGACCAGTTTAGCTCTTTCTTTGCTACCACATCTATTTGTGCTTTCATTTCATATTTTATGAAATTTTTGTTTCATTTCTAAAAAGTCAGACTTTAAATGGAAAACTAAATTAACTAATGAAGAAATGTGTTTTCATTGCTTTCTCTATCCCTCTGTCCTTCTGTCCCTCCCTCCCTCCCTCCCTCTCCTTTTCTTTTTATCTCTCCTCCAGTTATTTTCTGTTGAAAAAGGTTTTTATTTGTTTGTTTTTTTATTTTTTTGTTTATTTGTCTGTCATTTCCTTCTGAAAAGAGCTAAGAATTTACTCTATTACTTTTAGGACTAATCCCGACTGAAACATGCCACATGAGACCTGCCAAAGATCTAGGCTATGTATCTGTTTCCTACTCAGACTTCTTCTCCTCCTTTTTCTTTATTTTAAATAGGAAAATGTAGGGGTGAGGGGCCCAGGGTGGGCTGCCCCAAATGTGCCACTTTGGCATAGAGACCATTTTGAATTGAAAGAGATAAAAAAGAAAACAACGACAACAATAACAACAATAAAACACACACACACACAAACAAACAAAAACCCTGTCAGATGCGGGAAAGGTTCTCTGCCTCCCCCATAACTGCATACATTTATCCTGGAAAGGAGAGCCTGCAACAGGAAAAGTATTAACAGAGGCCCCTTAACCAAAAGAGCTCATCTGCAAAATAGAACAATCTTGTTTTTCCAAACATCTCCTTTCCCCTTCTTGCTAGTCAGCTTTCTCCCTATTGTATCTTCAGGCCCTACTCCTTCTCTTATCTCATGTAAGCTTCACTTTGTCTCATTGTCTTTGGAATGTCTTGTCTATGTGGATTGCCTCAACCCCACCACCACTCTGTGCGTACACCCGTTAAATTTGATTTTCTGCTGTTAATCTGTCTCATGTAAATTTGATTCTTAGTCCAGCTAGAGGAACTGTAAGACAGAGGAAGGAAGGTCTTCCTCCCCAGTGAAAGGATTTAAGAAGGGACTAGAGAAGAACAAAAAGCAGTTTAGGTAAAAGGAGGCTAGAAAATTATAAGAAAAAAATAATTAGTTGCTAGTTCCAAAATATGTAACAATTGGAAGTAAACTATTGGTTCGGAACATTTTTTTTTTTAAAGATTTTTATTTATTTATTTATTTCATAGACAGAGATTGAAGTAGACAGAGAGGAAGGCAGAGAGAGAGAGGAGGAAGCAGGCTCCCTGCTGAGCAGAGAGCCCTACGTGGGGCTCGATCCCAGGATCCTGAGACCATGACCTGAGCTGAAGGCAGAGGCTTTAACCCACTGAGCCACCCAGGCACCCCCGGAACATGTTTTAATTGGCTAATGAAGCTATTATTTTTTGTAAAGAAGGTAGTTTTAAGGATTAATTATTGTATTTAGACAGAAGTAAATGAATACCTCACAAAGAAAACATGACTCAAAATTTGATCATTAGATGTTGTAATTGTTTATATCAGAGAGCTTATTTAGAAAGAGTAAGAGTTAAAAACTATTATAGAACATAGTTTTAAAACATATACATAAGAAAAACGTTTAGAATATCTGTTACTAATCTAACTAGAAACAAGATACATAGATGATAAAACGTTTGAAATAGTTAACAAAACTATAGTTAACCAAACTATCAGTTGCATACGCATATTTAACATTTCTGTTTTTTTAAAAAAAACAAAGCTGGCACTTTAAAAGTTACTAAAGAAAACACAATCACCATCTGGTGGCAAAGCAAAGAAAATGTTATTTTAAGGTATTTACTTTCTTTAACTGTATTCTAATTATAAGTTGTCAAGTGATATAATTCTTTCTGAGACAGAGGTTTAGATGGAATGATGTTATAAATCCTTTAGATATGGTCTATGATATCTTTGAAATATCCAATTTATAATAGGCTTTATGATGCTTTTAAACAAGGCATAGTTTGTTTTTTCAATATTTACTCATTTATATTAGGGGGAGGTGGGGACAGAGGGAGAGGAAGAGAGTCTTAAGCAGACTGTGCTGAGCACGGAGACTGCTTTGGGCTCACCCTGGGCTCTTCCTGGGGCTTCTCAGGACCTATCTCAGAACCCTGAGATAACAACTCCACTGAAACCAAGAGTCTGATGCTTCACCTACTAGGTCATTCAGGTTCCCCTAAACAAGGCATAGTTTAACACTACCTGTGGATTATTGCTTTTAAATCTGACAATAACTGCGAAGTTTTACTCTTCATGTTTTAATTTCACAGATGAAGAAACTGAGATTTATAGAGATTTAATACCTTGCCAATATCTCATAGCTGATGAACAGCATTATTTGGATTTATTTGATTCCAAACCAACTCTGTTTCTTTCAAGGGCTTGTGCTCTCTAAAACATAAAACTTGTTTAACTCTGAAGCTAATCCTGAAAAAGTCCCAATAAAGCAATTAACATTATATTTCCCTCTTTGTTAAAAGCTATTAGGTCAAAATTCTAGTGTACAATCATGGTGGACTCTATAATGTGAAGTTAATTAAGGGGCACATTAATTAATATCTGATGTTTTCTGATTATAACTACTTGTTCTGAAGCCCTGTCTGGATTCTCAGAGGTTGGCCTAGACTAATGAAGCAGAGTGAGTAAAGTAAAATAAAACAATTATTCTCTGTCTGAAGAAGGGGTTGCCTTGGTTTCACATTTCCTTCATTTCAGAGCCAAGAGCAAAATGATGAGCCCACTTTAGAATCATAAAATTATAAAATTTTAGAGTTAAAAGTAAAAACAGCAGAAATAGTCTAGATAATTATGACAATTTATGCCAGTTTTATCTTACTACTTAATTTAAACCATATAGCTTTTTAGAGTTTACATAATATGTCATAAAAGATTTATCGTTTGGCATAATCATAATATATGGCACTCAAGGTAGGAAATGTTGAGTTGAAATACTGCCCTTTGTGTAGGTTAAAAATAGTCAAATATGGTCAATTTCATGTGTTTCAACCTAGATATGACACTCATTTAGAGTGAATTCAGACATAAAAAATAAAAAAAAAATACAAAGATCTATATAAGTAGTGTATAGCCATCAAGTTCACTTTCAAAAGGCACAAACCAAAGTCCCATGCCCAAAGCCTTTTCCATTAGATTCTCAAATCAGGGGAAAAAAAAAAAAAAAAAAAAAGAAGAAGCAGCAAAATCTACTTCTTTCATTGAGGGTTTGATTACATTAGAAGAAGCCAGTATTTGGTATAAATTGTTTTAATCCATATATTGACTTCTTTAAGAATTTTCAGTGGTGGAATCTACTGGTCTTCAGAGAATCAAATGCCTGGTTTTCAAGAAAGTCTACTAGTGTATGGAGAACTGTAATAAGTGAGAATTGCCAGTGTTAATAGCATACTTCTAAATAATTGATTATTTTCTCCCTGCTGTTGTTATTGTTGCTGTTGTTGTTTTAAATAAGTAAACTTTCCCCCTCTTTATATCATGAAAAGTATTTCCTGGTGATTATGTTCCATAAAACAAAGTTATGATTATGGATCTGCAGTCTGGTAGATATCCATTTGCTTATTGAAATGGATATGTAAGGCCCTCCTTAGGCCTGGACTATATTGTATTCATCTCAGTAGGTTCTGCTCTGTAAGCACAGTACTTTTTATATAGTAGACATTTAATAGCTTTCTGGCATTAAATTACATTGAAAAAAAATAATGAAAGGTCTTTTGGGTTTAACGTTGAAAGGTGTTCTTGGGTCTTTAATCTCTTAACAGGATATGCATAAATTACTTTTTGATTTATTGCTTTAGATTTCTCCAGGACACTGGTCTTTTCCTTTGCAATTAAAGTACTTTGATGCAGTCATCCTCAGACTATGACAGAGTATATTCACGGATATGGCATACTTGACTCAGTCCTTTGGGAAGAGGATGAAATAATCTCTCAAGTGTCAGGGTGAATCTACACTCTGCTCTCTCACTTTATAAAGAGAGTATGTCTGCCATCTTATTTTTAATTGAATGTTCCTAGAATATCTAACAAATGTTTTGAAAGATTATGCATAGTGACCTCAAAATAAAATGTATAGAAGACCCTGTAGGGGTAGATTCTGTTCCGGGAATTTGGAAAAGCCCTCAGGCCTGCCTTTTTCTTTTTCGATTTAGAGGGCTGAGTTTCTCTTTTAGAACAAATGAGTGAAAGAACTTACAGATGATTTTAACAGTTCACAAACGTGTTGCCCGGTTTTGACAAGGGCATCCGTAATATCTCAAAACTATGTTAAAGATGAAGCATTTAGCAACCCAGGAAGACAATGACTATAAAACACAAAATTAACTCATCAAGTTACTGTAATTTTCTCTCCCTTTGTCTCCAGCTGATTAGTGCAAATTAACCGCCTGAGCAGTTAGCATGCAATATGGAAATCTTTGATATCTGCTGAGAAGGCAGGCTTTTTTTTTTTTAAACTACATCTACGTAAAATTCCAGAATTCCCTATAGACATTGTTCTACTGTGATTATTAATATTGCTTCGAACTTTAAGGATATGTTTTGTGTTTGAGTTTTGAAAATTTCTTACCTTAATTTGTTAAAACAGATTTATAATCTATAAATTCCTATATAGAAATTGCACAATTTTTTTTTTTTTAAGAGAGAGAGAAAATAAAATGAGATACTTAGGTACCTCATCTCTTACATGGAGATAATAAATATCACTGGATTATTATAAGAGTGAAAACTCAATAGTATATATTTTCAAGTTTAAAGATACTTTGAACCACACTGTATTTAACGTATTTTTATATTATTTTTATTAAGCACATAGAATTGGATTAGTGAAATATGCTACTTATTTCAATCTCTTCGCTCAGAAAGGAGATATTTAGGAAAATTTCTCTTGGTTACATTCTATATAGTCCTTACAGAGACTATATAGATATATAGAGAAAACTTAACAAACACGTGAATTACTATACCAAAAAAGTCAGCTCTTGACTATTTGAAAAAGAATAATGTATTATTCTTTAACAAGGTAGTTAAAAAGGGCATCAATCATGGAAAAGAAACATTTCATATACCTGTTAAGAAGTCATCTGATTTTGGGGGAAGAGCATCTAGGACAGATGATAGTTATTTGGCAGTGCGATATGATTATCAAAACTACCTAAAACTAAAAATCAAGAGGGTATTTTCCCCTCTTTAGCTATGGAATAGTTGGCAGCTCTTTCAGGGAGAAAAATAATATTTGATACAAACTGCATTCAGTGTATTTGAATCCTCAAATCCTTAAGTTTTATTTATGAATGCATTAAAAAATCCCATTTATAGACAGTTTCTCTACATAGTAATTAATGCATTCATTTAGAAGAAAGTTTTGACCAAGGATCACCAGGTTCTGGACTTTTGTGTTGGGAATTGAGCACTGAACTAGGACAGTCTGGTTCCTGCACTCAAGTAACTATGCAGGAAGGAAGGCATACAAAAGGAAGAATTTTATGAATGATACCTTCAAGAAAGGCCTGAACTTATTTTTCTTAAGATTTTACTTATTAATTTATAAGAGAAAGAGAGAGAGAGAGTGCACAAGTGGGGGAAGTAGTAGGCAGAGGGAGAAGCAGGCTCCCCACTAAGCAGGGAGACACATACAGGACTCGATCCCAGGACCCTGGGATCATGGCCTGAGCCAGAGGCAGATGCTTAACTGACTGAACCACCCAGGGGTCCCTGAACTTGCTTTTGTAATTCAAACCAGAACCTTATTTTTACTTTAAAACATAGTGACAACCTGTCCGCAATAGCCATAGTATAAAAAGAGACCAGATGTCCATTGACAGATGAATGGATAAAGAAGATGTAATACACACACACACACACACACACACACACACACACACACACACACGAATATTATGCAGCCATCAAAAAATAGAAATGACATTTGCAATGGCATGGGTGGAACTAGAGGATATTATGGTAAGTGAAATAAGTCAACAGAGAAAGGCAATTATCATAGCATCTCACTCATATGTGGAATTTAAGGAATAAGGCAGAGAATCACAGAAGAGATGGAAAAATGCAATAACATGAAACCAGAGAGGGAGATAAACCATAGGATACTCTTAATCATAGGAAACAAACTGAGGGTTGCTGGAGTGGAGGGGGGTGGATAGATGTGTAAAAAGGGTGATGGACATTGGGGAGGATATGTATTGTAATGAGCACTTGGTACTATATAAGACTGATGAATCACAGACCTGTACCCTGAAACCAATAAGAATTATATGTTAATTTAAGAAAGAAAGAAAGAAAAAGAAAGGAGTGATGCACTTCAAAAACATGAAGATAACAATTTGAAAATAGATCTTTAGGGTTAAACAATATTCACAGGACTCAACACCCAAGAAATTCTTCCTGCAACTTCTTTTCCAGGCACTACTCTTTCCCATCCCAAAGGGGCAACTTTACACTGATTTCAAACTTAAA
This sequence comes from Martes martes, assembly GCF_963455335.1. NCBI lineage: Eukaryota > Metazoa > Chordata > Mammalia > Carnivora > Mustelidae > Martes > Martes martes. The sequence goes on along the minus strand of NC_137890.1, from coordinate 107,678,154 downwards.
ACATTAGTTCTGGATTCAAACAAAACAAAACAAAACATAGTGACAGCCAAATTCTGATTTAGAGATAAATAACGTATTTCAAGAACATGTCCCATGCCAGGAACTAACCAATTGGCTCAGTGTTTCTTACGCTTGTGTAATATGGGGAGCTTGATCAAAAAGGATACTATCTTGGCACTATTTAAGCCTATTGGCTTATTATCTTCTGAGATAACCTAGGAATCCATATGTTGAACAAGAACCTAGACACTTCTTTTTAAATTAGTTAATTCAAGAAATACTAGTATATTTTAGAAACTGTCATTTGTTTAGCTATTTATGTTTTTGTGTCTTTATTTGGTGGAGTGGCATAGCAAATTAATTAATTCAGTGAAATTCATCTTGGGGAAAGCCAGAAGCTTGAATTTCTAAGACTGACATCTACAGAAATCCAATATTTCCTGTCATTTGGAATAAGCCTATTTCAACCTTATTTGGAACCCTACTATATAATAACCATTCTTCAATTTTATCTTTTCAATGATTTTTTTCTAATACTCAGATGTTTTAAATGTGTTCACATGTTCAGAACTTAACAGTAAAGTTAGGGATCACTATATACCTAGGGAAAGAAATCAGTGAGGTGGTCTAATATGTTAGTCTCATGATAAAATCAAACTGTGATATTTTTAAACCTCCATTTCTTCTGTGATTCCTTTCTCATTCTCTGCTTTTCCTCACTCTCTATTAAATTGCTTGGAGTTAAAACTACTTACCATCTGTCTTTTACTATCTGATATGATTTGATTTAAAAACATTTTTAAAAGATCACATTACAACAAGTGTTTTAAAACAAACCTACTAAAAGTAACACAAAACATGAAGAACTGTCTCCTTCAAACACATCTAAAATCTGTTTCCTTTGAATTACAAAAAAAGAAAAAATGGAGTAAAAAAATGTGTAATTATTATTCTATAGGGACCATTTTATCTTTCTGTTCATAAAATAGATGAAATTACTTAAGTTATATTGATTTGGAGTTAGGAAAGGAATCGCTGAAAAAAGGCCAATAATAAATGAAAATGTACTTTAATCATGTCTAGGTTTGCTTGTCATCTTTAGTAATAATCTAGAAAAAGGATCATTGAAAATTTTAATAAAAACTGTTAGAAATATGAACCAGAGATATAAACATGAGTGGACAGCTTAATGTTAAGTGTAAGCCAACAAGCTTATATAAGTGAGCAAAGAATAGCAAAATGATTTACAGTATTGAAAATGGACCACCTCATAAAATACGCAATCAAGGGAAAATGAGAATAATCAATGCATGGTAAGAACATGGAAATAGAGTGTGTATATAGTATGAAATTGTCATTCTTCATTGGGCAAAGTGATTTTATTTTCGTCAAGTTGGGATATTAGAAAAATCGCTGAATTTATGATTAAAAAATCATTGTCATTGTACTAGTTCTGTTCCTCCCTGTGGTACCTTGAGGAAATCATGGATATTTTCCAGACCTCAATTTACTCTACTATAAAAAAGAAGATTATACCAGTTTACATGCTACTTTCTAAGGAGCTCTAGGATTTTGTAGAAGTTCTTTGGGAGATGTTAGGAATATGGTGAGCCTGTGGAATTATTAATTAAATTGTGGGGACCTAGGCATGTAATACATAACTGGAACAACCTTATCTAAAATTTAAAAATTTAAGCAAGTGATGAGAATTATATCCAATTAGAAGGCTCATAATGCAATTATCTGGATAATTCAGCTTCCCCATCAAATTGAACTAAATTGTCTAGATATGTTAACAGAAATGATTTTAAAAAAAGAAGAAACATTGATTATTAGTTTCAATTCATTGTGAATATAAAGGAAAAACTCATTTTAATTCAATTTCCATATTTAATGTGATACTTTATATATCTTATACAGAAATATATAAATTTATACATAAAATATATACACATGTAAATATATAAATACAAATTATATAAATATAAAATATATACATTTATATATAAGTATAAATTTATCCCAACTCCCTCTCCCCAGCTGCCATCAGTTTGTTTCATGAGATTAAGAGTCTCTTATGATTTGTCTCCCTCCCAATCCCATCTTTTTTCATATTTTCCCTCTCTACCCCCCATGACCTGACCCTGCCTCTCAAATTCCTCATATAAGAGAGATCATATGATCATTGTCTTTGATCATATGTCATATGATCATTGACTTATTTCGCTTAGCATGATACCCTATATTTCCATCCACATCATTGCAAATGGCAAGATTTCATTTCTTTTCATAGCTACATAGTATTTCATTGTAAATATATACCACTTTTTCTTTATCCATTCATCTGTTGATGGACATCTAGGTTCTTTCCACAGTTTGACTATTGTGGACATTGCTGCTATAAACCTCAGGTGCAAGTGCCCCTTTGGATCACAACATTTGTATCTTTAGGGTGAATACCCAATAGTGCAATTGTTAGGTCATACAATAGCTCTATTTCAATTTTTTGAGGAACCCCCATGCTGTTTTCCAAAGTGGTTGCACCAGCTTGCAATCCCACCAACAGTGTAGGAGAGTTCCCCTTTCTCCACATCCTCACCAATATCTGTAATTTCCTGACTTATTAATTTTAGCCATTCTGACTGGTTCAAGGTGGTATCTCACTGTGGTTTTGATTTGTATTTCCCTGACGCTGATTGATGTGGAGCACTTTTACATGTGTCTGTTGGCCATCTGGATATCTTCTTTGCAGAAATGTCTGTTCATGTCCTCTGCCCACATCTTGATTGGATTATTTTTTCTTTGGGTGTTGAGCTTGATAAGTTCTTTATAGATTTTGGATACTAGCCCTTTATCTGATACATCATTTGCGAATATCTTCTCTCATTCTGTCAGTTGTCTTTTGGTTTTGTTGACTGTTTCCCTTGCTGTGCAAAAGTTTGAATCTTGATGACATCCCAATAGTTCATTTTTGCCCTTGGTTCCTTTGCCTTTGGCAATGTTTCTAGGAAGCAGTTGTTGCAGCTGAGGTTGAAGAGGTTGCTGCCTGTGTTCTCCTCAGGATTTTGATGGATTCCTGTCTCACATTGAGCCTTTCATCCATTTTGAGTCTATTTTTGCATGTGGTGTAAGGAAATAGTGCAGTTTCATTCTTCTGCATATGGCTGTCCAATTTTCCCAACATGATTTGTTGAAGAGACTATCTTTTCTCCATTGGACATTCTTTCCTGCTTTGTCAAAGTATAGTTGACCACAGAGTCGAAGGTATATTTTTGGGCTCTCTTGTCTGTTCCATTGATCTATGTGTCTGTTTTTGTGCCAATACCATACTGTCTTGATGATTACACCTTTGTAATAGAGTTTGAATTCTGGAATTGTGATGCTGCCAACTTTGGTTTCCTTTTTCAATATTCCTCTGGCTATTCAGGGTCTTTTCTGGTTCCATATAAATTTTAGGATTATTTGTCCATTTCTTTGAAAAAAAAATGATGGTATTTTGATAGGGCTTGCATTAAATGTGTAGATTACTTTAGGTAGCATAGACATTTTTGCAATATTTGTTTTCTAATCCATGAGCATGGAGCGTTTTTCCATTTCTTTGTATCTTCCTCTTTTTTTTTTTTTTTTTTTTTAAGATTTTACTTACTTGACACAGAGAGAGAGAGATCACAAGTAGACTGAGAGGCAGGCAGAGGAAGAAGGGAAACCAGATCCCCTGCTTAGCAGAGAGGCCGATGTGGGGCTCAATCCCAGGACCCTGAGACCATAACCTAAACCAAAGGCAGAGGCTTAACCCCCTGAGCCACCCAAGCACGCCAATTTCTTTCATGACTACTTTATAGTTTTCTGAGTACAGATTCTTTGGCTCTTTGGTTAGGATTATTACTAGATATCTAATTGTTTTGGGTGCAGTTGTAAATGGATCAACTCCTTAATTTCTCTTTCTTCTATCTTTTCCGTGTATAGAAATGCAACTGATTTCTGTCCATTAATTTTATATCCTGACACTTTACTGAATTCCTGTACGAGTTCTAGCAGTTTTGGAGTGGAGTCATTGGGGTTTTCCACATGAAGTATCATATCATCCACAAAGAGTGAGAGTTTGACTTCTTCTTTGCTGATTCTGATACATTTATTTTCTTTTTTAGTCTTATTGTTGAGGTTAGGACTTAATAGTACTATGTTGAATAGCAATGGTGATAGTAATCATCACTGCTCTGTTCTTGACCTTAGGGGAAAAGCTCTCAGTTATTCTCTCCCCATTAAGAATGACATTCACTGTGGGTTTTTTGTAGATGACTTTTATGATATTGAGGTATGTCCCCTTGATCCCTTCACAGTGTAGTGAAGAGTTTTGATCAAGAAAGGATGCTGTGCTTTGTCAAATGTTTTTTCAGCATCTATTGAGAGTGTCATACAGTTCTTGTTCTTTCTTTTATTAAAGTATTGTATCACATTGATTGATTTGCAGATGTAGAACCAACCTTGCAGACCAGGAATAAATCCCACTTGGTCATAGTGAATAATCCTTTTAATATACCGTTGGATCCTATTGGCTAGTGTTTTGGTGAGAATTTTCGCATCTGTGTTCATCATGGATATTGGTCTGTAATTCTTTTTGGTTGGGGTCTTTGTCTGGTTTTGGAATCAAGGTAATGCTGGCCTCATAAAATGAGTTTGGAAGTTTTCCTTCCATTTCTATTTTTTGGAACAGTTTCAGGAGAATAGGTATTCTTTAAATGCTTGGTAGAATTCCCCTGGGAAGCCATCTGGCCCTGGGCTCTTGTTTCTTGGGAGGTTTTTGATGACTGCTTCAGTCTCCTTACTGGTTATGGGTCTGTTTAGGTTTTCTATTTCTTCCTGCTTCAGTTTTGGTAGTTTATACTTCTCTCAAATTTGTTGGCATATAGTTACTCATAATATGTTCTTATAATTGTTTGTATTTCTTTGGTGTTGGTTATGATCTCTCCTCTTTCATTCATGATTTTATTTATTTAGGTTCTTTCTCTTTTCTTTGTGATAAGTCTAGCCGGGGGTTTATCAATCTTATTAATTCTTTCAAAGAATTAGCTCTTAGTTTCATTGGTTTGTTCTACTGTTCTTTTGGTTTCTATGTTATTGATTTATGCTCTGATCTTTATTATTTCTCTTATGCTGGGGTTGGGCTTTCTTTGCTGTTCTTTCCCCAGCTCCTTTTGGTATAGGGTTATGTTGTGTACTTGAGACCTTTCTTGTTTCTTGAGAAAGGCTTGTATCGCTCTCTACTTTCCTCTTGGGACTGCCTTTGTTGTGTCCCAAAGATTTTGAAAAGTTATGTTTTCATTTTCATTTGTTTCCATGAATTTTTAAAATTCTTCTTTTATTTCCTGGTTGACTCATTCATTCTTTAGTAGGATGCTCTTTAGCCTGCATGTATTTGAGTTCTTTTCTACTTTCCTCTTGCGGTGAGTTCTAGTTTCAAAGTATTGTGGTCTGAAAATATGCAGGGAATGATCCCAATCTTTTGGTACCAGTTGAGACCAGATTTGTGACCCTGGTGTGTGATCTATTCTGGAGAATTTTACATGTGTTCTAGAGAAGAATGTGTATTCTGTTGTTTTTTGATAGAATGTTCTAAATATGTCTGTGATGTCCATCTGGTCTACTGTGTCATTTAAAGCCTTTATTTCCTTGTTGATCTTTTGCTTGGATAATCTGTCCATTTCAGTGAAGGGGGTGTTAAATCCCCTACTATTATTATATTATTGCCAATGTGTTTCTTTGATTTTGTTATTAATTGGTTTATATATCTGGCTGCTCCTGTGTCAGGGACATAGATATTTAAAATTGTTAGCTCTTCTTGTTGGACAGACCCTTTAAGTATGATGTAGTGTCCATCCTCATCTCTTATTATAATCTTTGGCTTAAAATCTAATTTATCTGTTATAAGGATTGCCATCCCTGCTTTTTTTTTGACGCCCATTAACATGGTAAATTGTTTTCTACCTCCTCACTTTAAATCTGGAGGCTTCTTTGGGTCTAAAATGAGTTTCTTGCAGACAGCATATTGATGTGTCTTGTTTTTTATCTATTCTGATTTCCTGTGTCTTTTGATTGGGGCATTTACCCATTTACATTCAGGATAACTATTGAAATATATGACTTTAGTGCCATTGCATTGCCTGTAAGGTGACTGTTACTGTTTATTGTCTCTGTTCCTTTCTGGTCTACTATTTCTAGGCTCTCTCTGGTTAGAGGACCCCTTTCAATATTTCCTGTAGGGCTAGTTTGGTGTTTGCAAATTCTTTTAATTTTTGTTTGTCCTGGAAGTTTTTATCTCTCCTTCTATTTTCAATGACAGCCTAGCTGGGTGTAGTATTCTTGGCTGTATATTTTTCTCATTTAGTGTTCTGAATGTATCATGCCAGTTCTTTCTGGCTTGCCAGGTCTCTGTGGATAAGTCTGCTGCCAGTCTAATATTTATTACCATTGTACATTACAGACTTCTTGTCCCAAGCTGATTTCAGGATTTTCTCTTTGTTAGTGAGACTTGTAAGTTTTACTATTAAATGACAGGGTGTGGACCTATTTTTACTGATTTTGAGGGGGGTTCTCTTTGCCTCCTGGATTTGATGGTTGTTCTCTTTGCCATATTAGGAAAATTTTCTATGATAATTCACTCCAATATACCTTCTGCCCATCTCTGTCTTTCTTCTTCTTCTGGAATCCCAATTATTCTAATATTTTTTTGTCTTCTGGTATCACTTATCTTTTGAATTTTCCCCTCATGGTCCATAGTTGTTTGTCTCTCTTTTGCTCAGTTTCTTTATTCTCCATCATTTGGTCTTCTATATTACTAATTCTCTCTTCTGCCTCATTTGTCCTAACAGTAAGAGCCTCCATTTTTTATTGCACCTCATTAATAGCTTTTTTGATTTCTACTTGGTTAGATTTTTATACTTTTATTTCTCCAGAAAGGGACTTTATTTTTCAAGAAAGTGTTTCTCTAATATCTTCCATGCTTTTTTCAAGCCCAGCTAGCACCTTGATAATCATCATTCTGAACTCTAGTTCTGACATACTACTAATGTGTGTATTGATTAGGCTCCTAGCCATTGGTTCTGCCTCTTGTTTTTTTTTTTTTTTTTTTTTTGGCAAGTTTTTCCAGGCCTTGTCATTTTGTCCAGATAAGAATAGATGAATGAGAGAACAAAATACTAAATGTGTAGCAACAACCCCAGAAAAATATATGCTAACCAAATCAGAAGAGATTGGAACTGGTGTGTGGAAGAAAGGAGAAAAAAAAGAAAAAAAAAAGTTAAAAATATATATATAAATTCATACTGGTGCATAGTACAGAGCCAGACATTTGATTTGGGGTGTATTTTGGTCTGTTAGAAGAAACTACTTCCCAAATTTTAAAGAAGGAAAACTTATACATATATACAAAAAGAAGGGTAAACATGATGATGGGAAGGAACATGACTATAAAGATGAACATTAAAAAATATTCTAAAAAAGGAATTGATAAGAAGTTGGTTGAAAAAAGAAAAAAAAAAGAGGAAAGAATGTTATCAGGCTAGAAACTAGAACAAAGCCATGCACATGGATTTAAGGTATATTTTGATCTATAAGAAGGTTTTGTATAACAAAATTTTAAAGGAAAAAAAAACCTATATGTATACTAAAATTAAGGTTAAATACAATGAAGGGATAAAATATGACTAAACAATGCAAATTTAAAAAGATTTTTAAGAAGGTATTGATAAGATAAAATAGTTTAAAAGGTAAAAATAAGAAAGAGGAAAAATTTTTTTAAAAATAGAATAAGAAAAAAATAAAATAAAAAAAAAAATTAACTTTGAAAGATTAAAGGGTCATGGGGAAAAGCCATGAATTCTATGTGTTGCTTTCCCCTAGCTCTAGAGTTCCGGAGTTCTCATTGATCAGTGAATCTGGTCTTGGATGAATGTTCTTGTGGATCTTCTAGGGGAGGGGCCTATTGCAGTGATTCTCAAATGTCTTCACCTGAGGTGGAATTGTACCACCCTTGCCAGAGGCCAGGCTAGTAATCTGCTTGGTTTTGTTCTCATGGTAGCTTTTATTCCCTGATTGCTTTTCGTATGGTGATGGAGGATGGGATAGAAAAGGACAACTTCCCAATCTCCAGCCCCTAGAAGCCGAGAGCTCAGGCACCACTCCTTAGTGAGCCCTCAGAGAAAAGCATTCAGTCACTCCTGTCTAACTGGTCTCTGGCCACACTCTGTGCTCACCCAACCTGTGACCAAACATTTCTATCTCTGGTACACAGGCCCGTTTGGAGTCTCCAAACCCAGCAGATTCCCACAGCATGCTCCCATGTCGCTCCTCCCAGAGGAGGAAGGAGGGGGCCTCCCCAGATCTGTGCCTCAGATCATGGTTTAAGGTAACCCTAAGCTGAAAGCCCCTTCCTCAGTTCCATCTCTGTAGCCAGCTTCCCTGCTTGGATACCTGGGAGGTCTGCCACACTTAGAAACCCCTGGACTTTTTCTCACCCCATGGGTCCTGAGACCACTGTCCCTGCAAGGGACCCCTCTCCTTCTCGCTTAGCCTCTGGAGCGATGTCCCTTAGAGGAGCACAATTCTAAAAGTTCTGATTTTATGCTCTGCTGCTCTACCGTTTGTGGGGAGCAAGCCCCTCCCCCCATGGGATATCTTCCCATATATCACCACAGATTCACTTTTCTGCATGTTCCAGAAAGTGATCCCTTTTCTGTTCCAGAAAGTGATCACTTTTCTGTTCCTAGAATTGATGCTCTTCTCTTCGAGTTTGTAGGTGTTCAGAATGGTTTGATAACTATCTAGCTGAAGTCCTGAGACCCAGTGATATTTAGGTCTCCTACTCCTCCACCATCTTGTTCCTCCCCCATAATTGCTAATTTTTAATATGCTAATGATAAGTCATGTAATAGGACAGAAATATATGAATGTGACATACAATTATTTTGCTTTAGGAATAAAAAATGATCATCACAGTTAATATCACATTGTCAAAATAAACATTGTTATTTACAGAACTAGTTTTTAAACATATGTTTTATAGGAAAAAATTCTGCATTATTTCCACTTAGAATAAAGTTGAATTTTGATGCCATGATCAGAATTATTAATCTTAGTTCCCAAATACAGTAATTCAGGCAAAACATGGAGAATATGTATAGATTCTATTAGTCATTTTCTTTTAGAATGTTATTTCAGAATGTAGGAGAGTAGTTGACCAACTTATTAAACTAGGTTTTATTAAGACCTCATAATTTGTTTTGTTTTATTTTTCTGACTCCTAAAGACCTGAACTAAAGTAATATCCCCCCAAATGACCCCTACACCTCCATTTTCCTTCTTCCTGAACCCATTCCCAGTCTTTCCTTCACACTTTTGCTAGAGGTTATTCTAGAACCCTTCCAACCAGATCAATCTTGTTACTAAAATCTTCAGTAGCCATTGGATTGCTTAGATAAAATAGTAATGACTAATATTTTATTTTCAGCTCTTCACAAGTTGCATCCAACTTTATTACTATTGACTGAGTTTGTGTGTTCCTTAAAAATTCATATATTGGGGACCCTGGGTGGCTCAGTGGGTTAAAGCCTCTGCTTTTGGCTCAGGTCATGATCTCAGGGTCCTGGGATCGAGCCCGATATTGGGCTCTCTGCTCAGCAGGAAGCCTGCTTCCTCCTCTCTCTCTGCCTGTCTCTCTGCCTACTTGTGATCTCTCTCTGTCAAATAAATAAATAAAATCTTAAAAAAAATTCATAAATTGAAGCCTAATCCCCACTGTGATAACATGTGGAAGGGAGACCTTGGGAAGTAATTAGATTTAGGTGAGGTAATGTGGGGGATGTACTTATAAGGGGATGAAGAGTCCAGCACTTTTTCTTTTTTTTTTTTTTTTTTTCTCCACTATGTGACATAGTGAGAAGATGGTCAGCTATGAAGAAGGAAGTGGTTTCTCTCTAGACACTGAATACATTGACACCTTGATCTTGGACTTCCCAGCCTCCCAAACTGGAATAAATAAATGTTTATTGTTTAACCCACCCAGTCTATAGTATATATATATTTTTAAATTGCAGCCCAAACTGATGAAGACCTATGTCACTCATCTATCAGAATTTTATCCCTGCCATAACAGGAACTTGCTATAGAATAAACCCTTCATGCAATCACATTTAGAACATCCATCAGGGGGCGCCTGGGTGGCTCAGTGGGTTGAAGCCTCTGCCTTCGGTTCAGGTCATGATCCCAGGGTCCTGGGATGGAGCCCCGCATTGGGCTCTCTGCTCAGCAGAGAGCCTCCTTCCTTCTCTCTCTCTCTCTGCCTGCCTCTCTGCCTACTCATGATCTCTTTCTGCCAAATAAATAAATAAAATCTTTAAAAAAAAAAAAAAGAATTACTTTAGAACATCCATCAGCCTTCTACCATACCCTACCTCTGCCTTTCAGAATTTTATTGAACATTTATCAAAGTCCAAGTACTCTGTGTCCAACTAGTCTGTGAAACCTTTGTTCTTTGTATTCTTGGAATAGGATGTGCCTCTATTAAAATATTTTTCATAGGTAAGTATATCTGTGTAATACCTTGAAACAATTGTCAATAGATGATAAATTGGGACACCCGAGTAGCTCAGTTGGTTAAACATCTGCCTTCAGCTTGGATCATGGTTCCAGGGTCCTGGAATTGAGTCCTGCATCTGGCTCCCTGCTCCATGGGGGAGCCTGCTGCTCTCTCTGCCTGCCACTTCCCCTGCTTGTGCTATGACAAATAAATAAATAAAATATAAAAAGAGAGAGAGAGAGATGTTAAATAATTGAGGGCTTTTATCCTTCTTTTTTTTTTTTTTTTTTTTTTTGGTCATTCCTAAAGGTCACCTCAGTCCCTAAACCAATCATTCCCCTCATTTGCCCTCATTTGCTTCATCATACTTGTATTTTATACTTGTATTTGTATTTCTTTCTTTCTAGACACTAAACATGTTGAGAGTAGAAAGGTCAGTATTGTATTCCCACTATGTTTATGCCACCACTCATCATTATCTAATGCATCTATTAATAGTGGATGATAAGACTGAAAATGTAGATTTGTCTCCTATGACTTTCACAAGCATTTCCACCACACTTCAGTATCCAGCCTGTGACACATGCTATCTCTTTTGAGTATCTACTCTTATTTCTTGGTTTTTGTTCTTTTGTTTCTCACCCAGTATCCTGTTAAAATATATTACATCATAGCACTTCCCTTCAGTGAACTTGGCTTCACATATCTCTCAAAGTAAAAGCAAAATCTTCCAAATAGCTAAACTTTTTACATAATCCTTATGTAATCCTACTTTTCTTTATGTCTCTGACCTGATGACCCATACATAGCTCTCCCTTTCTTCACACCACTCCATAGCTCCCATAGTGATGTTGCTGCCCCCGCATATGAAGTGTACATATTTACCTAAGGGTCTTAGGTAATATAGGTCTGGAATGTTTCTTCCTTGGTTTTTACATGGGAAATTGCCCTACCACTTGAGTATTTATTTCTTGGGAAGGTCTTACCTGACTATGTAATTCAAAACTGAATCCCTCTCCTAGTGTTCTTCAACTCGTTTTCTGCTATATATTTCTTCATAGAGTTATCAACGTAGAAGATTCTAAATATTTTACTTATATACTTTCTCCTAGAATTTAAGCAGTAAAAAGGTAGGGTTTTTGAATTTTGTTTTGTTTTGTTTGTATTTAGTATTCACTGCTATATATTCAGCTTCTACAACAGCATCTGCTCCTATAAATAGCTATTTTAAAAATGTCATTGGTGAAAAAATATGAGTATTTTTGATTTTAACATTATTGCAGGATTGACAGACTACATTAATTCACTTGCTGAAAATATATGATAAACTAAATGTCAAAAAAAAAAGCAAAATGTTTTAGGTGTCAAGAGAAAGAAGAGCAGTGTCATTAAGGGGATTGGAATAGCTCATATAATTGAATAGGCTATTTTTGTTGCATATACCTGACTTTCATGCAAAGGCTACTCATATTTATAATCTTAATCATGTTGTATAAATATAGAAGATCCTTGTAAAAGATAGCTTTTAGAATGTACAAAATGGTACCCTGCCTGAAGTGGGAAAAAAAAAAAGTTAATTAAAAATAAAAGGAAAAACAATTAGAATAAAACCTAATGTTAGTAGTGCTATCAATGGTTTCTTAATTTTTTAAGATTTTATTTATTTATTTATTTGAGAGAGACAGAGAGAGCTTGAGAGAGAAAGAGAGAGAGATCACAAGGAGGGGAGAAGGGTAGAGGGACAAGCAGACTACCCTCTAAGCAGGGAACCTGATGCCAGACTTCATCCCAGGACTCTGGGACCACAACCAGAGCTGAAGGCAGATGTTTAACTGACTGAGATTCCCAAGCACCCCAATAGTTTATTTATTAATGAAAGAAAAGTTTTCAAGCCTTTCTTATGATGGTTTGGTACTTGGAACTAGGAATACATAGATGCATAGCATCTAGGTTCTATTGCCTGCCTTTCAGAGGCATTGTCCATAGCAATTAAATAAGAGTTTTAGGAGAGATTGGTCTAACTATGTTTTAGAAGTTAGTCAAACTTCCTAGAAGCGGTAATCTGAACTGAGTTTTGAATAATGAGTAGGGATTGGAAGGAGAGGCAAAAAGAAGAGGAAATATTTTAGGAAAAAATGAATATGAATTATTCTAGAAGATAGAACAGTTAAGTCAGGGAATTGAAGTAGGTTGACCTCACTACAGTCTTGAATGTGGGTTAGGGATTAGGGTAAAAAATCTGGAAAGATCATCAGGTAAGATCATATTTCAACAAGGAATAAGCAAGTTTTTAGTACATAAGCCTAACTAGACAGATATGTTATAGTGGAGAAAAAGGTTTTCATCATCTTTCTTAGGGTTCATTCCTGAATCTAAAAATTAAACTACCAAAGACTTACAGGAGAAAAACATATGAATGTAAATATATTTTAACATGCACATGGAAACCTTCAAAAGAAGATGAAGACCCAAAGAAGTGACCAGAACAGAAAGCATTTATACCTTTTGCATGAACAATCAACTAATTTGTTGAGGAATTAAAAAGAGTGATGGATTTAGGCTTGGCACAATAAATGGCGAAGAAGAAACAAGGAAGATAATGGTTAGTTTAACAAGGTTTGTTTACAGGTTTCTCAGCCCAAATTACCCATCTGTGATGAGTAGAATACTGCCCTTCCTCCTGGTAAACAGAGGATACCTTTCACTTGGAAGTTTTAAGATCTGTTTCAGAGGAGACAGGTAAGAGGACTGTTAAATATAACAAAAATTCAACTCAGAAATTTTAAGGATCTAGTGGCCTTTATTCAGTAATTCATGAATTGGGCAGCATCCATCTAGCGACTGAAAGAGCTCCAAAGAGCTACAGAAAGGGAAGGATGTTGGAAGGCAAGACAAGGAAGCTATAAACAAACAAAAAAGAATTATTTTGGGCAAGGTTATCTCCCCTGGAGGACCGAAATGTCTCATTAGGTGAATTATTTTACCAGCACTGGGCCAGGAAATTCCATACTGAGTGGCTAGGATTACATTCCTAAGGAAAGCTAAAACCTCAACAGGTTAGGTAGTATTAAACCCTGGTTTGGTGACAAGGGATTAGCACACATCACTCCATTTGGGGTTTGTGGGTTTTTTGTTTTGTTTTGTTTTTGTTTTTTGTTTTGTTTTCAGCTTTTTTTTTTTTTAACAGACCAAAGGCCTGTCAAACCTTTCTGTTTCCGCTGTTTTCTCAAATTCTTTCAGCTTAAGATATTCAGTATGGGGGTGCCTGGGTGGCTCAGTGGGTCAAGCTTCCACCTTTGGCTCAGGTCATGATCTCAGGGTCCTAGGATGGAGCCCTGCATCAGGCTCTCTGCTCCGTGAGGAGCCTCCTTTCCCCCCCTCTCTGCCTGCCTCTCTGTCTACTTGTGATCTCTCTCTGTCAAATAAATAAAATAAAATAAAATAAAGATATTCAGTATGACAAGATGCCATATTTTAGAGTGCTATGTCCTGAGCCCCAACGGAATAATTCATCTGATTTTTTTTTTTCTTTTTCATCTTACATTTATTAAGCTCTAAATCTGGTTGGGTCTCGGGACACATCCTATAAATTACTTTACATGTAGAAAACAGTTTTTAATGCATAGAAAATCTCTGGAAATTTTCATGAGAAAATCATAACTGGTTATTTCTAGGAAGGAGAACTACAAGCTTAAAAAAAAACCCATAATCTCTGTTTTGAGAACATGTGTTCTATGATGGTTTAAGTATGTGATAGAGAGTATCTCTTACGGTTGGAAGTATTTCTCATGCTAATAGGTAAGTCACCACCTTTATCAGATTTCCACAACTGAACCTTGTCTTCTGAGCCAGGGTCAGAAGTTTTAGGGTTGACAGAAAAACCAATCACCTGTGCAAGGAAGACTAAGTAGCTCACAACCTAAGGAAATTAGTAGTAGCAGAGCCTGCAGTATGATCTGGTTTTGTTTGCTTTTAATTTTTTTTTTTTTTTAATTTTAGTCCATTCCTATGACACATCAGTGCCAAACCAGTAAGTGTACTTATCATTATCCTACTCTTAGATTATATGGTAAAAAGAGTCTGGGATATGGAAAGAATGGGGTAGAATCACAAAGCAAACATTGAAAATTTGGCTTCAAATAAATGTAATTCTTGAAAGTTCACATTCTTTTGTGAGAGAAAATAATATAAAAATATAGAATATTGTTATTGGTTATGATAACCATAATTTTGTTTCAAAATATGTGAGACTCATAAAATTTGCAGTTTATCTTCATTGGTTTTAATCTCCATTATGTTTGTAATACAAGTTCAGGAAGGAATATACATTATGTTAGGGTATGGAGTCGACCACCTCTCAATTAGACAGAGAACACTCTCGATAATGCAAGTCACACAGCGAGGTTTATTTCCAGCTAGCTAGGGTCCAAGTATTTGCCTAGTGTAGCAGGTTTCAACAAGGACCCTGAGCACTCAAAGCCAAGGGTTTATATAGCATTTTTTTTTTTTTAAACATCCAACTCACAGTAACTTTCCATCACTTCAGGGACCATACATACTTTTGGCTTGCACCCCCCTGGTGGTTTAGCAAGATAAGCTCTCTTCAACATCTGGTCCCTGTGCCTCAACTGCCTAGCAGTCCTGGTGGTTTAAGCTGATTAGCTGCAGCCAGGGTGTTGCAGGGTAGGATACTTTCTTGGAACTAAAACAGGGAGGGGGTCCCTGGAACTAAAGCCGGGAGGGGAAAGTTCAGCCCTTGGGCCTGAGATGGCTGCCCAAGCTAAGATGGCTGCACTTATACTAACCCATTCTTACAATTACTATAAACACTAACAGAATGAAGCATAGATATGAGATACCCCTCTTATTTAGGAATAGAACATTTCCTTGGCATTAATATGCCTGTCTTCTTACACACACACATACACAATGTAGTTAATTTTGAGTATCCCATGACAATAATTTTAGCGCCTTTTTTCTTATTTAATTTTTTTTAATGTTTCATAATAGCTCTATAGAACTCTCTGTTAAATAATCACTTTTTAAGATTTCAGGAACTAGACTGTGCTGCTTTAAAATAGCATGTATTCTCTAAACTTACACTCGGTGCATTTATATTACTATATTTCTGCATCTGAGTGACACAAAAGTAACTCTTGCCATTTTGTAGTATGTGTATCTGAGAAAAGACATATGACAGCATAAATATCCTGGAACTTCCAGTGGGGGAAATCTAATAGCTTCTTGTATATAAAATTAATATAAATTAACAGTAAAAACATAAAATAATTTTGTCTGCCATGAATTTAAATGTAAAACATTTGTATTTTAAATATCGTATTTTCTAGCACCCTTGCATCTATCCCCAGAAGTGAAGTAGCAGTGTTGGTATTCCTTGGTAGTAAGGCATTTTTTTGAAGCAAAACTTTTAAAAGATAATAATAACAAATAAATAAATAAATGGGAGAGAAGGAGAGAGAGAGAGAGAGAGAAAAGAGGAAAAAGAAAAAAGCCCTCCAAACCCAAAACCTTGAACTGCAAACCTTATATAGAATTAAATGCTGACTAGTTAAGACTTGAGCAGTCATTCAAACTTTAAGAAAAGGCACTGGAAGTATTCTCGAGGGGACCAAACTAATCAATTGTTATTTAAAAGAATCTTTATTCAATATTGGGTTAGCCAAACATATCATGAGAGTTCTTGTTTTAGAACTATTCACCCTCATTTTTATTCATTGTTTATTCAAGGAGTTTTTAGTGGATGTTTATTTAAGAAACAGCCATGGTTTCTTTTTGTTTCCTTTTCCTCCCACCCTCCCTCCTTTCTTTCCTTCCTTCCTTAGTTCCTTCCTGTCTTTTTTCTTTCTTTCTTTCTTTTTTAACTTAGCTCTGAAAGCAGTAAATCTATGGTTCACTGTTCTCTTTGAAAGATATATTTTCCCTCTGCCACCAATTCTTCATTGTTGTTTCTGAAAAGACCTGTGTTGTTCTTTTACTTAAATGTGAATTTGAAAAAAATTACACATTTGATGTTATATGTCTGTCTTTTAGGAGTAAGACTAAGTAGCATCATTATAGGGAAGTTTTTGTCCACAGATTTAGTGATTTACATAGTACCAGTACCAATTCCTAAGGAATTCCATTGTCAATAAATATAGACATTACCTATTTATGAATGTTGTCAATTAGCTTTTTCAAAAGGCAGTACCAATTTATATTTCTGTTACACACTTGGCTCATCAATCCACTTCTCAGCACAGATGTACTCTTTTTTTAAGATCTTTCCAAATATGAGAGGTTAAAAAAATAAAATGCAGCTTAATATTATTAGATTTGGCTTTCCCTGGTTAGTAATCAGAATTTTCATTTTTCAAATACAGTTGATGTTCATTATTTCTATAGTTATATCCTGTAGTTATATCCTGTATAGTTGCAGTGACCACTGAATTAGTCAATATTAAGCCATTGTTCCTAGGGGAAATACAGGGCTTTGTTCTTGAGAGCCTCTGGTTACAACATTTTCATCAACCAATCAATACATAACCTTATTTTATGTTTCTGTTTAAGGAGACCTTATTAAGTATAAATTGTCGATTCATTAATGTTGAACTCATGGTTACAGCACTGTAACTCATGCCTGAACAAAACTTATGTTATATATATATATATATATATATATATATATATATATATATGTGTGTGTGTGTGTGTATACATATATATACACACATTTTTTCCCATAAGGCACATCACATCACAGCATTCTTGAGCTTGGAAATACTAGACCACACTAAAGTGTTATAGTTAGGGGGCATTTTAAAAGTAAAAATCACCAACAAAAACAGGAAAATGAGAAAAAATGTGGTATTAAAAAGACCATGAAAAAGTAATTTTTATACTGTATGAGAATGGAAGGAACAAAGTAGAGCATTGCCTCTTTTAACCTCAGCTGGGAAGGTGTGTTTCAGGTTTTGCTGCTTTGATCATGCTAAAAATGACTACAAAGAACACTGAAGGTATTAATTTTGTGTTACAAATACATTTTAGCAAGTAGGCAAGTTCACAAATATGGAATCTGCAAAAAAGAGTACTGATAGTGCTTGTTTTTTGCATCTCCTTTTCTACTTACCTTTGTCTTTTTCTATTGGGGTTTTAGAATTACTTTTATTGGGGTGCCTGGCTAGCTCAGTTGGTAAAGCATGTAACTCTTTATCTCAAGGTTGTGAATTTGAGCCCTATATTGGGGGTAGAAATTACATAAAATTTTTTAAATAAAATCTAAAAAAAAAAGTATTCTGTATCCTTATGAATTTATACAAGCTTAGTAACTTTATGTTAATTCTATCATATTTGTTGCATGTTTATTTGTTTTTTAACTTTTTCATATTTAAAATAATTTTACACCTTAAATATATTGCTTTGATTTTAGTTTTATTGCATTGTGGTCAGACAGGGCAATTTCTTAAATATGAGGGTTTTGTTGTTGTTGTTGTTGTTTGCTGTGGTGTTTGTTACCTAGTGATCCCTAGGATGGATCCATTTTATTTCACTGGATGGTTATCTGTCCCTTCTCCCTAACTATTCTATTATATTGAGTAAAGATGCTTATCCTTGACCTAACAGACCATTTGTTGTTATTATGAGAAATCCCTAAATGTGGCTATCTATTAATGGGTTGGCCTACTTGGAACCACAGAGTACATATGAAAATTATTTTAAGCTGGAAACATTAAGATTGAATAGATGAAGAAAAAAAGCCTTCTCAGAACTACATTTACCTGAGTAAATGCAGAGACTTCTGGGAAATGAGGTTGCCATAAATTCTCTCTTTGGAGTAGCTTCACTCCCAGTAAGGGGACCAAGAGTAAAACTATCATAAATCCCCTCCCAGGAAAGACAACTTGCACCTGTTGGGTCCATGGTCAAAGGAACGAGACTGATACAAAGTGAAAGTCAAGCAAAGCTTTATTTCACACCAAGCATCAAGAAAGAAACCGACCATTCAGGGCCGCCTCTTACAGAGAGGGCGACCCCTCCCTGCCTTGCGGACTAACTTTTAGAGAACAAAGGCCATGTGGTTGAGCCTGGCCACACACAGGTGGCCAATAAGATTGTAACACACAGAGAAAGCTGCACGGTCATGCTAGGTCACACACGGGTTGCCAATTGAATTACAATTCACCCCATAGTAGCTATTTGATCTAGCCTATCTCCTTGGTCAGGATTGGCACCCAAAAGGCACCCAAAAGGCGGGGCCCACACTCCTTGGTAGCTAGGGAGACAGTATGCATGCTTTTACTGATTGGATGTCTCCACCTGGCCCGACTCATCCCTGCATTTGGGATCTGTTACCTCCACCTGACCTGATCTGCTCTTGTATTTGGGCTCTGTTATCAGGGACTGGTCGACCATATTCTACTAGTTTTCCGGACTTGCTTTTAAGTAAGTTTCCCTGGGGTGGAGGAGGCAGGGTCAGTTTAAGTTTTACTGCATAAACAACAAAATCACTGTTTAACCGGATGGAATTGCTCTGGCTAAATAGACCCTTACAGCACCTTTATAAACAAACATTTTCTTAGATTTTCTTATCCATTTGGTTCTGCAAAAAAAACCCCAATTTGTCTTTCCTAAAGCCTGTCTGCTATTACCATAAATATCTTTTTTCCTCTCTTTACCCTCTTCAATTAGGTATATAATCCTCTAGCCATTTAATGGGCCCCTTCTTTTGTGTGCTTCCACATGCATGTGAATAAAGGCTCACTTTCCCTTGTTAATCTATCTTTTGTCAATTTAATTTACAGCTCCCCAGGAAGAAACCTAAAAGAGTAAAGGAAATTTTTTTTTTCTCCCCAGCATTAGTTTAATATAAGTTTTTGAACATTATTTGTGACTTAATACAATGATATTTTTGGAATATTCCATGGTGATTTAAAATAAATTAGAAGGATTTCGTTTTATTTTTTTAATTAAATTAGAAGGACTTTAAAAATAATTTATATCCTCTGTTTTTATATACAGACACACCCAGACTAAATCCACATGTCTTTACACTCTTGTTTATGTGATATATATGTTCTGTTAAGAACAGAGAGATTTTTATAATTTACCCTGTGTATCTACTATTTTATTGTTTTATGCCTTTGCTGTTTCACATGCATTTGACATTTTGCTCAGAAAGTTTCAAGAACTTTATATTTTCATGTATGTAGGTCATTTCCCCATTCTTCAGTTCCTCTCTGGAGCTGTCCTTTTCATATCACTGTCTCATAGAGCTTCTGTTTGGGCTTCTATGGGCTATTGAGATTGCAGGGAGCATTGGGTGTGGTACATAAACAATGAATCTTGGAACACTGAAAAAATAAAATTAAAAAATATTAAAAAAAAGATGTCCACCTGTAAGGACCTATTTTATATTTTTATATTTTAGCAAGAGGCTTTCATTGTGGTTAAACAAAAACCTTATTGTTTAACCCTGCTCCCCTTCCCCCAGGGGATTCACTTAAAAACAAGTCCTGGAAACCAGCTCCAGGTAACAAAGCCCAGATACAAAGGTGGGTCAGGCCAGGTGGAGACAATCTGCTCAGTAGGGGCTTGCATACTGTCTCCCTAGCTACCAAGGAGTATGGGCCCCCCCCCCTTTGGGAACCCTTTTGGCGCCAATCCTAATCAAGGTGTAATAGGCTGATTCAAATGTCTACTAGGGTAAATTATAATTCAATTGGTCAATTCAATTCAATTGGTCACCCAGCATCACTGGAGTTTCCTGTGTGTTACAATCTCATTCGTCACCTGTGCCTGGCCAGGCCCGACCGCATGGCCTTTGCCCTTAAAAGCTAGACTGTGAAACAGAGAAGGGTCGCCCTCTCTTGTAAGAGGTGCGGCCCCGAATGTTCGGTTAGATTCTTGATGCTTGGCATGAAATAAAGCTTTGCTTGACCTTCGCTTTGTATCAGTCTCACTCCTTTAATCACGGACCCGTTACTGGGGCATAACACACCCAAATGTCTTTAATCATCCTACTGGGTTAGACTTGAGCAATATCCAGTCAACTGTTGATGGAAAGCCTTTAGGCACCACCAAAGATGAAAGTGTTTATTTGCATTTTTAATGTGACTCCAAATGCTCCCTTTCCAGACAACAGAAGTTTAACTTTCTTAGCTCCTTGTTTGATTACCTGTGAGGGTTTCTCTGGATAGTCTCATTTTTCTTCCCTTTTTGATGCCCCAGCTACCACTCAGTTCTGATCTTTTATCTGATCCTCCTGGCCTTTTGTGCAGAGTTGTAATCTCTTTCTGTCCCCTGCTCCCAAATGACTCTCATCTCTTCTCCTAGAGGCAGGGTTGCAGGGTCTTCCTTCTTTCCTTATAATGTTTCAATGCTTTGTTATGGCATGTTTGAATCTTTCTTTTGAGTTATCTCCAGGAATTTTTAATTAATTTCCATTTGGAATTCAAATAACTGAAGAGCTTTTTCTTACTCTTTGCATTTCTGCTATACCAATCTGATTTTTCCTTGATTCCTTAGAGGTTCTTTGAAAGACTGCACAAGGGTATAGAAATGCAGAAAAGAAGGAAAAAGCATAAAGCTTGGTATTATATGATTTTATCTGTCTACATTCATTCTTTTAAAGGAGTCTACTTCATTCTTTTAAATTTATTTTTGATATTTAATTCTTCTTCACCCAAAAGTAACACAACTATAGCTATTTTCTTTATTTTGTAAACTTGTGTGTGTGTATGTGTGTGTGTATATGTTGTACACATATATATTATATATTTTATATATATTTATAATTTTCAAACTTCATGTGTCTTTATATTTTGGATTCATCTCTTACAAAAGTGTAAAATTATCTGTGAGATTTTGCTTTTGTTTAGAAACTTCTAAAAATGTTTTCACTTTTTTTTCCAGATTTTTAAATTTATTTATTTGACAGAGAGAGGCAGCGAGAGAGGGAACATAAGCAGGGGGAGTGGAAAACTGAGAAGCAGACTTCCTGCTGAGTGGGGAGCCTGACAAGGGGCTCCATCCCAGGACTCTGAGATCATGACCTGAGTGGAAGGCAGACACTTAATGACTGAGGCACCCAGGCCCCCTAATGTTTTCACTTTTATCATTATTTACACTTTTAGGGTTTTTTGTTTGTTTGTTTGTTTGCTTATTAACACTTTTTTGTGTTTTATCTGTTATATGAACCCTGTTTTATTTAGTTTTTCAGTGTTTATAAAAGTATTGTTCTGTTTTTTCATTTGATAGTTTTTTCAAATTATTAAAATTTAAATTTCTAATTATTAAAATAAAACATACAAAATGAGGAATTGTTTAGATATAAGATTTATTACTAATGCTCTGATTTATTCTTCTAGAATTTTTTATTTAACTTTTCCATTTTGCATCTCTTAATTTTGATTTATCTCTTGTTTAAGTGCTACATCTGTTCAAGGACTATTTTCTTTCAATAGTTGCATTTGGTGGCACGCTTTTAGAATCTTTTTGTGTCAATAATTTCTTCTGATACCTTCATGCAAGATGGACATCTTGTCAGTTTATAAAATTCTTTAGTCACAAGATACCTATCTTCAAACTTGGTAGTATTCTAATATTTAGTCATGGAAAAAGTCCGAGACTGAACCAAGCTTAATCACTTACATTATAACATCTTCTTTTCTGGATAATTTGAATACCTTTGATATTAAATTTCTACCTTGTACTTCAATCTGAAAATATTTAATGTCTTTTATTGGAGATTCTCCCCCTCCACCCTCCCACCGTATCTGTAGTTCTGATATGAGTTCTAAAGGAGGTATATTTAGGGACATGGACTTCATGGGAGAAAAGAAATGGCAATTCCTTTTTCAGTGTTTACTTAAATATCAATGCTTACTTGCGGAGGGATAGTCAGAAAATCCAGTACTCCCAGGGTGCTTTGGTGGGTGGCTCAGTGTTAAGCCTCTGCCTTGCTCAGGTCATGGTCCCAGGGTCCTGGGATTGAGCCCTATGTTAGGGTCTCTGCTTGGCGGGGAGCCTGCTACCCCCTCTCTCTCTGTCTGTCTCTCTGCCTACTTGTGATACCTCTCTGTCGATTAAATAAATAAAATCTTCAAAAATAAAGAAAAGAAAATCTAGTACTCCCAGATAATATTTTAATTGATTATTTTTGTGTTTAAGTAAAATAAAATGAATGTTTGCCATTTTTCAAGCTGATATAATGAGTACTTGGTAGCACTATACTTTTCTTCCAGCTGTGTATTGAAAATGTGTCATTTGCCAAGTCTAAAAAGCAACCTTCACTCAGTTATGCATATATAAGAAAAATAATAATGTTTTATGTATCTATTGATAAGAATTTATTCAGTGGAATTGCGATTATATCATAATCAATTACAAGCACAAGCAAAGATTATATAATATTTACTGATATCTTCTTTTGATAATTTTAATAAAATCATGTAAAATGGATCTTTTTATATAAAAAGTCATGCTACTCTAAATGCCCTCCAATCAAATGAAACTTGAATATAATCTTTCAAAATTGTAATTTTTAAATTTACTTTTTAAAGATGGATAGTAACATTTTGTATGATAGAAATTACATAAAGTCTAAAATCACCCTAGAAATATAACTGCAGACTTATTTTTATCTCCATAATTTAAAGCACCACATGAACAACTGTCAGTTGTATATTATTATCTACTAAGTCTTCCAAGGTACAAATAGAAACCTTTGTTATTTTGCCTATCCATATATTTTTATTATGAATACCATAAGGATAAATATTAAGGAATATAATGTTCTCTAAAGTCTTAGCAAATTCTTGAACACAATTTTAGAAAATAAAGGAATTAGTAGAAACATCAATTGGCTCAACAGATTTAATGTTAAAGAAAACAATGGTCTTACCTTGCAAATCACACTTCACAAAATAATTCTAATTTTTAAAAGCGATAAAATTCTTTTTACAAATATTCTTCCTTTTGAGGTAAATGTATTATACCTCTTTTAATTTTTTATTTTAATGCTATATAATAAAAAGCTTAAAAATACTATTTAAAAGTATCTAGTCTTAAGAAACTTGGTATTTTTTTTTTAGCTCACTGGATTATGTAGGAACCTTGGAAGCTAAAATCTGAAGGAGAGTATTCCCTATTATTGCTTTTCTTCTATTGACTAACATGTTTAGGATATGGGAAGAAGTCCCAAAGAAAGAAATATTTAACTTTCAGAAAATCTGGTCAAAAAATAATAAGGCCTTGAAATTTTGTCAGATATACAAGTAAGAGAATGGACCATATATTTTTTTTTTAAATTAAATTTTTTATTTATTTTCAGCGTAACAGTATTCATTGTTTTTTCACCACACCCAGTGCTCCATGCAATCTGTGCCATATTTTTAAGTAAAGCAAGGTAAGTATTAAATCATGAGCTTTATTTTTTAAAAAAAAGTGAAATACCAACTTACTATTCAAGCAACTTTCAATTTTGGACAGAAAGGGGAAGTTGTCAGTTTTTGACTTCCTGCGGAGTTTCCCATTTCTTCCCAACTTTTTATTTCTGCTGTCGTCAGGGTATTTCAGCTTTATTTCACAGGCATGACTGTGGTTCCTCTGGAGATTTTCTTGCTAACTGTTGTATTTCTGAATATTTGTGTACAGACAACTGCTGCCACGTGACCAAAAAAAAAAAAATGTAATTAGAAAACTACATTAATTCCAGGGCAGGTTTTATAAAAGTCCTAAAGTTTAAAATATGTATATATTCCTAGAAAAGCCATGCTATTACATCATTTGTGAACTAACAGCACTCCCTAAACTATCATTTTAGAGATGGGGGGGGCAGTGACTTTTCATGAATGCTCATTTCAATAAATTCAACAAAAGTCCCTTCACTATTGAAACCAGAGCAAAATATTTTACATTTTCTTCCTTTTCCTTTTCAGCAGTACTGACAAAGTTCAAGTTAAGATTTTTTTTTTCTTATTCACTAATGTAACTAGTGATTTCTGGACCAAGATTTAAAGTGTTGTATTACTTTTAGATACAGAACCTATAAAATAATTTCATGAAAAGTCAAGCGAGAGCTGAAAAACAATACAAGTAAATACAGCCCCTAAATTTAAAAGTAGTTGTATTTTTAGGAAAAAGTTTATAAATGTAAAAAAAACAAAAGTATATGTGTTATATGTCTTCTCCAAAACATCAAAAAACCTATATATCTAAATTAATTGAAATCAAACATTGTCTGGATATATGAAATACAGATAGCCTGAAGAGGTTTCTCGATTTCTGCCCACAGTCAGGCCACAGGGATAGGAATTACCTACAAAAACTGAAGATTACTTTCATCTCAGCTGTGTGAATGATTCAAATTCTATTAACATTCTGCTGATTGTTAATAATAATATATTATTTACTGAATATTATTATAATCTACTATACTGCAAATTACTATAATTACTGTAATATAGTAATATATAATTAGTATAATTATTTTTACTATAATCCAAGCACCATTCTATGTCATTTTATTCATTTCTTATTTATTCATCATATGTCCTTGTAAAGTAGTGCTATTATTACATGTCCACTTTACAGATGAGGATACTGAGGTTTAGAGGGATTCAAATCATGGTTTTATTTTATAAATTGATTTCTTAATAATAGTGCTAATAGAAGGGTCAGAAACTCAAGATCATGCTAAGAGCCAGCAAATGTGGCTAATAAGTAAAGTCAGTTAGCTGTAGCATAAACTGAAAAGGAAGAAGTGTGTTGAAGCTGGGTAGTATCATTCAAAGCAGCTAAGCAGGACCTCAATTCCAGTTGATTGTTGCTTTGGAGATAATTCAGATCCTTGGTTTCAAGAAATTTTACGGACGAAACATAAATTTGGATTTTTAAACTATTGCTCAATTTTTAAGTTTCAACAACCCATTAAAATTAACTACAGACCAAATAAACCCTTATCTGCAGGCTGAATCCAGCAGCTAGGAGGCAGCATAATAAATGATATTATACCATTCACTTCATTTTAAACGATTTAACTGAAATCAAGTCATTTTTTAAATTTGGCATTTTTTTTTTAAGATTTTATTTATTTATTTGACAGATAGAGATCACAAGCAGGCAGAGAGTCAGGCAGAGAGAGAGGGAGGGGGAAGCAGGTTCCCTGCTGAGCAGAGAGCCCGATGCGGGGCTCGATCCCAGGACCCTGGGATCATGACCTGAGCCGAAGGCAGAGGCTTTAACCCACTGAGCCACCCAGGCGCCCCATAAATTTGGCATTTTTAAAAGCAAAGTGCCAGAGCTTGATGACCCTTTTTCTTTTCATTTTTTTAAATTGAAGTGTGATTGACATACAATATCCTATTAGTTTCAGACATGCATCATAGAGATTCAGTGTTTTCTACATTACAAAATGTTCCTGATACTATAGCTAGTTACCACTTTTCACCACACAGTGTTATTACAATATTAGTAACTATATTCTCCATGTTGTACTTTACATCCCCCTGACTTACTTATTTTATGACTGGAAGTTTGTACCTCTTAATTCCCTTAACCTATTTTGCCTGACCCTGCACCCCCTCCCCACTCTGGTAACCAGTAGTTTGTTTCTTATATCCATGAGTCTGTTTCTGTTTTACTTTGTTCATTTATTTTTTTAGATTCCACATGTAAGTGAGATCATATAGTATTTGCCTTTCTTTGTTTGACTTATTTCATTTATTTTAATGCCCTCTAGGTCCATTCATGCTATCTCAGATGGCAAGATTTCATTATTTTTTATGGATGAGTTCATATCCATTTTATGTGCATGCCGTTATCTTTTTTTATTCATTCATCTATCGATGGACGATTGGGTCAGTTTCATATCTTGACAATTTTAAATAATGTTGCAACAAAACCAGGGGTTCATATATCTATTTGAATTGGTGCTTTTGTTTTCCTTAGATAAATATCCAGAAGTAGAATTTCTGGATTGTATGATAGTTCTATTTTTAATTTTTTGAGGAAACTCATGCTGTTTTCCATATTGGCTGCAACAATTTATATGCCTACCAATAGTGTACTAATGTTCCCTTTTTCCCATGTCCTTGCCAACACTTGCTATTTTTTGTCCTTTTGATAAGAGTCAATCTGGCAAGTGTGAGTGATATGTCACTGTGGTTTTGATTTGTATTTCCCTGATGATGAGTCCTGTTAAGGATCATTTCATGTGCCTGTTGCCCATCTATGTGTCCTTTTTGGAAAAATGTTTATTCAACTTCTCTGCTCATTTTTTAAATTGGGTTGTTTATTTTCTTTATATTAAATTGTTTGTAAGTTATTTATATATTTTGGACATTAGTCCCTTATTTGGATGTAAGGGACTACATTCAATAGGTTGCCTTTTCATTTTGTTGATTTTTTTTTTTCTACTGTGCGAAACTTTTTAGTTTGATTTAATCCCATTTGTTTATTTTAGCTTTTATTGCCCTTGCCCGAGGAGACTGGTCCAAAAAAAGAACTGATGAAACTGATGTCCAGGAGCTTACTATCTGTGTTTTCTTCTAGGACTTTCATGTTTTGGGGTTTATAGTCAAGTTTTCAAATCATTTTGAATTTATTTTTGAGTACGGTGTAAGACAGTGTCCCGTTTCATTTCTGGGCTCTGTACTCTGTCCCATTGAGCTCTGTGTCTGTTTTCATGCCAGCACCATACTGTTTTGATGACTATAGCTTTGTAATATAATATCTTCTTTATTATATTGGCAGTTCCACAAGTCACTAGTCTTAACAGTGCTTGGTTGACATACTTCAGGGTTTTCCTAAGAATTTCAAATTTCATTTTGTGAGTATATCTTGGTCTTAGTTGTATCCTCTTATCTGCAATAAGTCCTTCACCTCCACCCCCTCCTACCAATTTGGCTTTTGTCAAAGATAGTAACAAATTAAGAGGCCATTTACTACAATAACCCCCTTTAAAAAGTGTCATTAATTGGTTGTCAGCCTAACAGATTCTGAAGATGTCAAGAATTAGTGATTACCTAATTGATTTTTTTTCTGTGTGTGTGTGTGTGGGTGTGTGAGTTTCTCAGTTTTGTCATGAATAAGGAGTCCCAGGGAAGATCACCAGTTAAGAATCTGTTTAGGAGCTAACATTTCTAACATTCTAGGATGAAAGAGTTCTGTCATTTAAGTTCCAAAATGCATTAAGCATTATAATTCTTAAACTACTGCAAGATACTAAGGAGACAAATATTATGCTGACAATGAAAAACATGAGGAAACTGTTCTCAATGGAATTGACAGCTTCTATGTCAATGCCGAATGTACTTGATACAAAACGATTTACTTATCAAAATACCCCCTTGAAGAAAGATTTTGCTACAATGGAAAAAAAGGAATCAATAGCAATTTTGTGCAGTTTAAAAATAGTGTTTACAAAACATCTGTTATATATTGCTTATTTAGGGCAGTGCCATTGGTAAATATTTTTGTTAAAAAAATTTTTTTTCTCGTAAAGAAAAGCTTCCAGTTCAATTATCTTTTTTTTTTTTTTGACAACTGTATTGTCAAGAACTGAATAAACTTACTCCTTTAAAAATCCTATCTATTGGCAAAGAGAACATAACTATTAGTAAAGAAGTACACATTTAAGGAAAAATTTTACTCTCTCTTTTCTGAACTTTCAGAAAGAGTGAGAGTGAGCAAGTTTGTGTGTGTGATGGCCCAGCTTCCTGGCGCACACTTAATATCCTAATTTAATTAGTCGATCTATGAATGAAGCCAAGATTAAATTCTGTTCCTGCCACAAGTGAGACAAGCCAATCTGATGAACCACACTGAGAGAACAGCCAAGAAATGACATTGCGTAAAACAAGTCTTTTAACTAATCCCTCTCTTATCAACAGCAAACCAATTATATTTATTACTTTTATTCTAATGATTATTGTAAAGAAGAAGAGAACTATTGTTGTTGTTGTTAGATTGTAACTCTACCCTGGATGATTTTCAAAGAACTTAGAGTTTCTTTAAAATTTGTGCATAATGTACAGATTTGTGCATAATGTAATATAATCCTTTTTAAAAAGATATTTAGAGTTGCATTTTTGGCATGAGATAGATGAGGCAGCCTCTCAAATATCAGCCATTACTGACATTTACTTCAGCATAGATCATAAAAAGCCAATATTAAAAAATATCCTTAAAATTCTGTTTTAATAAAGGTTAAAATAAAATAAAATGGTAAAAAAATAGTGTTGCCTTTAGTTTGCTTTATCATAAGATAAGCATGATAATATTATCTTAAGATTTGCAATAATAGATCAGAATATAGTTAGCATTTAAAGTTATCCTAATTGAAAAGAATAATACCTTTAGTATAACCTCTAGTTCATACAAAAAGTCATGTATTTTTATTTTATTTTTTAAAGATTTTATTTATTTATTTGACAGACAGAGATCACGAGTAGGCAGAGAGGCAGGCAGAGAGAGAGAAGGGAAGCAGGCTCCCTGGTAAGCAGAGAGCCTGATGCGGGGCTTGATCCCAGGACCCTGGGATCATGACCTGAGCCAAAGGCAGAGGCTTTAACCCTCTAGCCACCCGGGCACCCAAAAGTCATGTATTTTTAAATTGTTCATCAATGGTTTTCAAGTAATCCTTAAGACAAGCAGTTAGGGTAGCTATGGCTCAAGTATATGGGGCATCTGGGTGGCTCAGTTAGCTAAGGACCCAGGTCTTGGTTTTGGCTCGGGTTTGATCTCAGGGTTGTGACATCGATGGAAGTCAGGGTCCTCTTCCTATTGGGTTCCAAGTTGGGCTCTGAGCTAGGTGTGAAGCTTGCTTTAGTTTTTCTCTTTCCCTCTTACCCCCTTCCCCTCACATATACTCTCTCTAAAAGATAAATAAATTTGAAAAATGAAATAAGTGGCTCAAGTATACACAATATCAATTTTATATCAACTTGGTAGAACTCATTTATGACCTACCAACATAAAAGCAGTTTTGGATGAACTGATGTTCTGTATCATGGTCATACATTCCCTTCCATTTTCCTAGACTACTGAGACCTAAATTGATTTGTCCTTTTTCATGCTTTTCCAGCAAACAGCTACCAGCCACATATACTTTATTGCATTTGGCAATATCTGCAACAGTTTTGGGCAAAAAGGAGAAGCTGAGAACGATAGGATTTCAGAGCTCACCACACGGGCTGGTACGGTAGCAAGAAAGATATGAGAACAATTGTGTTCCTCCTTGAGATAATCTTTTTACTCCCTAGTTTGCTCTGTTCCTCAGTGATTGTGCAGTTGGGGGTTGATTTCCAGTAAACCTTTTAGTATCAAGCTCATGACATGACCTGTACCATATAAACTCAAGAGTTTAAATATAAGTTTAAGAAATGTATCTTCTCTGTTGTCCTTTGGCTATGTTCATAGTTATATGAGATTTGCAGACCTAACTAATAGTATCTATCCTGCTTTCACTCATTCATAAGACTCTACTACCACTAAGAAGGCACGGAGGAAGAATACGAACCTGCTCCAAACCTTGGAATTTAATTTAATCTCTTTGAAATTCCATCTTCTATCCTTTAAAAAATGGATGAGATTTCTACATACAATCTTTCCTCGTAAATTGTATGATACTTTGTAGCAAGAACACTAAAGGGGTTGCATAGCTTTGTGATTTTTTTTTTTTTAATATTTTATTACTTCAGAGAGAGAGAGAGAAAGAGAGAGTGAAGGACTGGAGCAGGAGCAGAGGATGGGAAGAGGGTCAGAGGGAGAAGGAGTAGCAGTCTTCTTGCTGAGCAGGGAGCCCAGTCCCAGGATCCCAGCATCATGACTCCAGCCAAAGGCAGCCCTTTAACCCACTGAGCCAGCCAGGCAGGTGCCCCTAGTTTTGTGCTTTTAATTCATGCTTAGTTATAACTATTGTATATGTCATCTTATATTATTTAGGGAAGTGCTTTTTAAGTCGTGACTAGAGAATCTTTTAGCCTTGTGAAACTGTTTTTATGTGCTCTATTGCATTTACCAAGTGAAAGTATCATTTTCCTTATTGCAGAGATGCTAAGGCAAATAATTGCTCTCATACATCATTGCTACTAGGATCCCACTTTGGGGATCACAAACCTTTGGAGAATTTGGGATAAATTAAACAAACTCAGCTGGTTAAGAGAATAGAAGAGCATTTATTAATGCAGTGTGGCTCACAGAACAATAATAACTACCATACTGTTGCTTCCTGGCAACTTCTAAAACAGAGATCCTGAAAAACATTAATATAAAAAAAAAGTCTCCCTCTGTGTTGCCTTTTACTTATTCATGGATTTGCACATTCACTCATTCACTCAAATACATAATCAATTTATTGAGCAGTCTCACTCCAGTGGGACATAAATATAAATCAGCTTTATTATTCTGATCATTGAATTCAACTGTGCCCTGTCAAATATGTCTTTTCATTCTCTTATTAACTTCTTAAGAAGATCTCATGCTTTCTATTTTTTCAGTTACCTTACATTATTAAAAGTCTAACCCTATCCAAAATGGCAATTTCATATCATATTTAAACCTCTTCTTCCTCTCCCCTTTTCCCAGCATGTCTGAGGCATGTGGCAGTAGGGAGTTGAAATAAAGATGGGCCTAGTTTATGAGTTCATTTTCTCTCCTTGAGGAGCCCCTTGTAAAGGAAGTAGTGGTTTTGTTCTGGGATCATTCTTCCTAGCCTTTTTTCCCCTGCTCTGGTTGTGGGGTAGGGAGTGGGAATGGGTGGGAGGACCAGGAAAGTAGGAATATTATATAACTGGTCATTATTGATGGTGTAGCATCTTCTCTGATTTCATTTTGCACTTCCCAAAGTTCATTTTGCACTTTGCTGTGGTCCTCTACGTCAGTGAGGACTCTTTTAGAGAGGAGTGACAGTGTGCACGGCTTCTCTAAATCTTCCTATCCCTGTTACTTCCAAACCTCTTTACAAAGAGTCATAGGCACTAATGAAGACTCTTACATACTCTTAGCAATCCTTCATAAAAAAATTACATGTAGAGGGGGTGGTTCACCATATTGCTTTTCCCAGACACTCTCTCCATGAAAATCTCCACAAGCCTCTTGTTTTCACATATAATTCAGACTTCAGGGGACATGGCTTCAAGTGATATGAGAACGCTTGCACCGTGCTCTTCTCTACTCTGCGAGTAGCCCCTCTATGTGGACTTACAGGTTTCCAGTTCAACAAGCACTGAGTCAAAAAATAAGAGATCAGGTATCCTTCTAGTCACTCACGATTCTGTTATGCTACTTCTTTCTCATATTCATCTTGGAAGAAGAGGAACACATACTTTTATTCTACCCCATGGGGTCACATAGAGTAACTTCTAACATCAGCATGATGATGCCAGAGATTTCTGTTGATTCCTTCTTAACTTTCTGTAGCCTTTGTATTTAGGATGAGGATGGGGAGAAATGTATGTTTGTTTGGAGACTTCTTACAGTGTCTTCAGTTAGACCTCTACCCCAAATGTTTCTTGCTTATAGGATTTGCTCTTACCTCAGTTTATAACTGCAGGTTTAAGGAAAAGCTGCATTCATTATCCTATTACCTGAGATTATTGAGGACTTACTCTGGTAATATTTGGTTTTACTTCTTAGTTTCCTTTTGGGAAGCTCAGTATGAAGAGATATATAATCTAAGATAAGGGATATATAATATGAGATATTATATATATATAAGGGATATATAATCTAAGATAAGAAATTATTGAGCACTTACTCTGGTAATATTTGGTTTTACTTCTTAGTTTCCTTTTGGGAAGCTCAATATGAAGAGATTTATAATCTAAGATAAGGGATCATGAGACCGGCTTCTAGAATGCATGCATCATGCTGGGAAATAAAGGAAAAATAGTGATTATTAGCCAGACAAAGCCATGTACATGGCAGTCAGTATATCTTATTGATATAATAGAATAATACTGTTACCCATGCAGTGTTAAAAGTGTGACAATTAGGCAAGCTATGCGATATTCAAATTTCAAAAAAAGTGTTAACTGTAACTATTGAAAACATCAATACACAAAGGAGAGGCTTACTCCTCACTCCACCTGAGTCACTAGTATACTTTTCATTTTCCCATCTTCTTGCACGTAACATGTAGGCTCACAGTTCTAGATAGGAATGAATCTACATACTAAGAAATAATTATGCATAGTTCTTCAACAGCTAGGGATTTTTTTCTAGTGTCTTGTACATTTTTAAAAAAATATTTTATTTATTTATTTGACAGAGAGAGATCACAAGTAGGCAGAGAGGCAGGCAGAGAGAGGAAGAAGCAGGCTCCCTGCTCAGCAGAGAGCCCGATGTGGGGCTTGATCCCATGACCCTGGGATCATGACCTGAGCCGAAGGCAGAGGCTTTAACCCACTGAGCCACCCAGGCACCCCAAGTGTCTTGTACATTTATCTCAAATAATAGTAGTCTTTTAAGACCTGGTATATTTGGAAGAGGTTCCAAGCTCAAAATCTGGAGTTCCGATAGATATTAGTTTTAAAGTTTGCCTTCGTCATTTGCTAGTGATGCAATTTCAGGCAAGTTAACTAATCTTGAAAAGTCTCAAGTTATTTGTAAAATAATGTGGCTACTAATACTCATTCCCTAGTTTTTGTTATTGTTGTTTTTCAGAGATTTTAAGTACACACAGAGATACATTCTCACTCGCTAAACCCAGCATTTGGTCTGTCAAAATACTTACAAAGTTGGCTCCTCTTAGGAGTAACAGGATAATGTGGTACTTGGTATACAAACACAACCACTAGTCTTCTGTTTTCTGATTCTGTGAACTACTTTATTTAGTCACTTCTCAAAGTTTTCTTTCATCTCAATTTCTAGTATGTCCATATTTTTAGAATATCTGAATTTATGATAGAATTTTGCCAGCATTCAATCTAGCCAGTGTACCAGATTTTTGCATTAGGCTCAGTGCCCTCTGCATCCACACATGTGGGATCTTTTCCACGGCTCTACCTGGTTGTATAAAGCTCAGTTTTCATTTGTTGTTGAAGTCTTAGTAGCAGCAGCTAAGGTAACTTCTGCCTTAGCAAACCAGCTGTGTGATATGTATGGGCACCTGTGTGTGACACATATGTGTGGTATTTCAGTGTGTATACACATGTACATATGTGCATATGTGCACTCATGTGCAGGCTGCCTACAGAAAGGTATGAAATCTATCCCCATTGCTTCAGAAGAGCCAGAAAATAACAGATGTCCAGTCTTGGTGTGCATTCGGAGTTGAACTATTAAAGAAAGCCCTGTCCTCTTCTTGCTGTATCTGCATTAAACAGATTTCTCCAGTGCAATTAAAATGCTATTTATCACTTTTTAACAAAAGATTAAAGAAGATTTCACTAGAAAGAAATTAATGTGCTGGTGTAAATTGCTTGATCTATTTGTGCTTTACCTGCATTTTAAAGAGCTGTTCCTATAAGGAAAACAAGATATATTAAGGGCTTTTTCAGTCAAGGAATAAATTACAAATATTTACTAAGAGCCGATTATGGGTGAGACACTGTGTTAAGTGCTATACTTAGGTAAGTCCTTTGGCACTAAATTTTTTAAAGTGGGTTTTAGAATATTAATATTTTTATAATCATGGTGTATTTGGAGAGATTACTATTTTCAGTGTCCCTTGGACTTATGTTTTTACCTGAAATCAAATGATCCTTAATTTTTTAAATGGCCTTTGAACATTTAGGAACTGAACAGCTAAATAAGCTCTTAATGAGACATATTTTAATGGCTATTGAAAATATCAATTAGTATTCTTATTAAATTCATAGGTGAGGAGAATATCATATTAAACATGTTAGATTTTTTTCCCCTTAATTACCATGGTGCACTGAGGTCTGAGGTCCTCATATTAGCTAAGACGCTATTTCATTACAGAGTTGGAGTTAATAGCCTGAAGAAAAACAGTTGAGAAGACTGAGCATCAGTTACGAGCGAACAGCAATTCTAAAAGTACTCTAGATATATTTAATGTTTCTGTTACCATATGTTATTTTTAATAATGCTTGAAATAAAAATAAAATAGTGCCACTCGATGCTGTACAATAATTATCTAAGTAGAAATTCACATTAGCTGATATCAAAGAAGCACTTTAGCATTTGTAAGGATGAATGCAGGGTATAATTGAATACTCTACAGATATTTAGATAATAATAAATAATTGTTTTTCTTGTTTGAATCCATGAATTTTATTTTTCTGTCATACCAAAATGTTTTTGCAAGCAGTTCTAAAGATATGAAATAATATAAATTAGAAATCTTAAGAAGTAAAGACACATTTTAATATCTGATCTTCCACTACATTTTAATGTGGATTTAAAATTCTCAAAAGACTTTCATGTTTATCTCACTTGATCTTCACAAGAATCATATGAAGCATGTTTTTATTATGACCATTTCAAGGATGAGGAAAGGAAGGCTCAAAGAAGTTGTAATGTCTGCTCAGGGCCACGCAATTAGCTCTCATCATTGCACCCAAGAATTATGACCTTAAAATATTTAGCAGAGGACAGCTATCATTCATTGACAATTTATTATTTAAGAAACATAGTTCTAAGCTCATTTGTTAATTAGCAATCATAATATCTCTCACAAAAGAGACTTTATCTTTGTCATTTTATAAATTAAAAAAAAAAGTTTAAAAGCACCATAATTTGTTCTTAAATGAACCAATTCACTTATAATAAGGACACATTAAAAATTTCCTTTGTATTGTCAGTATTTCTCAGGAAGAAAAGATTATTTAGCATTTTAGCCTATCATGTAATAGAGAAAAAAATCCCTATTTTTAAAATAATTTTATTATATAAAGAAAATTGTTTTAAATTTTAAGTTTAAGTTGTTAGAAGGTGAGCAAGATAAACAAAGTATTACTACATGACATTTCTAAAATTAACCATATGCCACATGCCATTTCAGTTAAACTTGT
This sequence comes from Martes martes, assembly GCF_963455335.1. NCBI lineage: Eukaryota > Metazoa > Chordata > Mammalia > Carnivora > Mustelidae > Martes > Martes martes. The sequence continues at coordinate 107,642,601 of NC_137890.1, read as the reverse complement.
TCTTATTTTTCTTTTCTTTTTTCTTGTTTTCTTTCTTCTCTTCCTCTTTTCTCTTTTTTGAAGCAACAACAGTTGACAGATATTTTCTTAACAGAGGCTTTGGTGGATACTTGATAAGGAAAATAAGAAGCATTAGGGAGACTCATAATTTTAGAATTTGCAAATTATTATTTGTCAGTGCAGTTTTTTACTTGTTTTAAAAATTTCATGAAAACATATAGTCTTCTGAGTATGAATAAATCAATACAGATTGATTCTCCATGTTCTGTTCAAAGATTATCTTTGAACAGAGTTTAATGGTTAACTCTGTAATTATATAATAAGATTAAAAGGTTAAAAAAATATGTACTATATGGAAACCCGACAGCTTTTAATTTTCTTACAAATACTGTTGGGGAGCCCACAGTAAGTCAGCTACTATGCTAAGAAGTGCAGGATTTTAATAATGCACCAAAGTACATATCCTCAAGAATTAACTAGTGAGCAATGGGTTGCCTCTCTCAGGAATGTATATTTAAGGAGGCTTTCTGCTGGACTGTTCTCAGTGAAAGGTCGACTTTAAGTTCTCAATTCGCGTGAACTCTTATTTCCTACACACTATCCAAAGGCTTCTGGAAGTGCGTTTTTTTTTTTTTTTTTCTTCCTACAGGCTTCATTTCACAAGACAAAGTATACATGAGAATCACTTAACTCAGAATAGATATCAAAATGGACTTAAGTGTTTGTTTTCAAAAACAAAGTCTAAGTTTTCTACATTTAAAATGTTACTTGATTATCTAGCTAATCTCAATTTTGAGGACTTTCAATAAAAGAGGGTTTGGGGGAAAAAGTGTAGCACACCTTGTTTTGTATGGGTATTCTCTCTAGAAACTCTTTGCTGGTTGGCATGCCTTTGTTCTCATGAGGTTTAATAACTACCTTCTGAACATAATTTGAGCATATTTGATATGGGCAAGTATAATAAGAAAGAGATGTTTATTCTTTAAGGTCTAAGTCTAAATTAAACCCTCAGCTTTAAGTGGAACAGAAAATGCTCAGCAAATAAATTACTAGCAGTTACTAACATCTGAAAATAAATCATGAAGAAATGAGCTGACAGTAATAGAATGATTTGAAGAATGTTGCCAGGTAAAATTGGTTCATATCTCTTGTTGACCAAATGGTCCTCCTCAATCTGGGAAGAGTGTCCTCATGAACTCGCAGGCTTTTTGTGAACAGTGCAGAAAGAACATGAGATGGGGGAGGGAGCCAGCAAGGGGACACCTGCCTGGCCAGAAACACCTGCTGAAACAGTAGGATCAAAGGGGCATCTGGATGGTACGGGCAAGTCACACTCATGCCAAGAACAGATGCTCTTGTTGCTACTTGAAAGTCTGTCAAAGACACTTCTAAACTGTATCATAATGCAATTAGGATATAAAGAAGACAGTTTGGTTCGTTTGAAGAATTGAAATAAAATAGAATAAATCTGATCAAGATGAAAAAAGAATAAGAAAGAAGTAGAAAGACCCTAGTGGAAGTATACCACAGGAAGAATTCCTCAAGGTCTCATTAGGGGAAAAAAAAAAAATAATACTAATCTTAACGGAACTTAGTCTGCATTATGTATTTTACCTATCATTTTCAAATATGACATTATCTTCTTTATAAATTTCATTTCAGTTAGTACCACGGGCAAAAGCTTGTTTTTTAGGAGCCAAAATTTTTTCTCTAGTGAGGAGTTATCTGCCCTTACCTTTGGGACGGACCCTAACAGACTTCAGCTCTTATAGATTATCCCTCATAGTCTGCTCAAAACGTTCCTTCGAAAGACTGCCTCTTTTCCTCATAGTGGTTGTCACGGATTCTTAACTATAGTCATTTTGCAGTTGTGCATAACGTCATTAAAGCTCTGGAAGCTGAGCACACCTTTGTCCTTGGACTGTGCCTCTAGCCTTTCGAATTTAGAACCCTTGCCCGAGTTCCTAGACAACCGCTGCATGTAGGGAGATGCTGGCCACATGATAACGCCTTTCTCAACATTGCTCAGAACAATAGTAAGACGGCTGTGACGTGTAATCTAGCAATTTCACATATTCGAGGAGAATATTTGTTAACCAAAAAAGGTCCGTTGGAAAGGCTTAATGGTTTTAGTTACGTATTTTGTTGTTATGAACACAGAGGAGCAATGCATACATAAGGTCTTGTTTCCGGTCTGCCTATGTAGCTTTAATTATGCCATATGACTTCATTTGTGTCCTACTTCATCTCAAAAATCTAGAAGTCAAGTGAGAATGCAGTTGGTCTCTAAGATCTCTTTAAACACTAAAGTTAGGTAATGTAAGACATTTTTGTCTCATTAGCACAACTTTTAGATGGAACATTATAAGGCTTGGGTAAGATAATTCTGTTTTAAAGTTAAGATTACAGTTAAAAATTGTTAAATATAGTATTTTTTAAAAAATTTATTCATTTGAGAGAGATACAGAGACAGAGACAGAGAGAGCACAAACAGGGGGAGAGGCAGAGAGAGAGGGGGAAGCAGGCTCCCTGCGGAGCAGAGAGCCCCATGCAGGACTCGATCCCAGGACCCTGAGATCATGACCTGAGCCAAAGGCAGAGGCTTCACCCACTGAGCCACCCAGGAGCTCCAGTTAAATATAGTATTTTTTATATTTAATACAACTTACTATTTTAGATTTTTATAGTAAACATGATGACAATTTAAAACATGTTTATATGATCATATTTAGTACTTATAAGTCTTTGCACCTACCCTACAGGTACCAGAATGTGTGTAAATTATTTTGAAACTTTATAATGTATTTTCATGCCCTCTCTTTGTAACCAAACCAATGTGAATTCCCTCTTTGGTGAGTCAGAAACTGCACCGAGTTTAGTTGTCTCACAAAGAAAACTTAGTTGCATCAAAAAAAAAGATCACAGGGAATGCTTGCAAAACTGTGACTCCCCAAGATAGGGTGAATGGATGAGTTACTTTTGTTTAGGGTTAGGATGAATATTTAGACAGGGAAATTTTGTCATGGGATATAGAAAGCATAAGGTCACACATGCACCTTAAAAAAAAAAAATGCCTACACATGCATTCTATGTTATGTAAATGAAGCTGAGGCTCCTCCTTGAGTGAAGATTTTTGTATTCTAAAGAGGTAACAGGAATTATAGGTCATTCCAGAGGTCACTTTATGGTCCATCTGCACAGGCACAAGTCAGGTTTAGTTCAAAATGTCTGGAAGGTCTGTGCCTGTGGGAGGGCTTTTCAGGGAAGTCGCCATCACTTGAGGGTGATTTGGGGTTTCCTTTGCCTGAGTCAAGAGGAAAGCCAGACAGGAGAGCTTAAGGGAAGATGTAAGACAAAGGTTAGGGAATATAAGGAGGTAAGCAATAAAGGCCCAGTCTTGGGGTTTAGCTGGTGACATCTTCATGCGCCCCCACTTTGGGAGTATTTTAAGTTCAATTCTTGATGTCTGTCTGGTTTGCTCTGAAAAAGACATCGCAATGAAACTTTTCAAATATTAATAATAAACTGATTTTTTTCAGTCACAAATTAATCTATCTTACCTATACCCTCAAATCTCTTGTCCATCTCTTCATTCATTCTGTTCTCTTGACAAGATAACAATCCTGGCTAAATTCAACTCTCCACATCTCTACACTTGCATCCAGGCAGTTAACTTTAGACAAAAACAGCAAATAGCACAGAAACAGAAAAACAGCAAACAAAACACAGATGACAATAATGTTCATTATTCTCATTTTAAACTCCTAAATGTTGTTCTCTGAGTAGATATTATAGACCAAACATTTCATTACATATTTTCTTCCACTACATCACTTCATATGGTTCCTTCTCTTTTCAATCTTCTGCTTCCTCTCCAATTTGTAGTCTCCTCTGAGTGACTTTTCCTCTTATTTTAGTGAGAAAATATGTGCCATGGAAGAGAACTTCCATATGTAATTACCTCCCATCAACCACTTCCATTATATCTAAATTACTCTGCTTTTCTTCTTGTTACTTTGGGAGCACTGTCTATGCTCCTGTTGAAAAGCCAGATTCTTAGCTTCATTACTGGTTCACTCTCTTGGCTCCCAAAAATTATTCCCCCTTTATATCGCATTGTATTTATTCTTTTATCTGTCATCCCCATAGGATACTAGCATGCCTAATATTTCCTAATGTGCTATTCCCCCACCCAAAGTATCCTGACTCGAGTTACTCTTTTCTCTTTTGCTTCACAGAAAAACACATTGCAAGAGTTGTCTCTACTCAATACCAATTCCTCTCATCTAGTTCTTTCTTAAACCACTTCAGTCATGATTTCTCCCTTACTTCTTCACGGAAACCACTCTTATCAAGGTCAACAATCAGCTGAATATGACTAAATGAGAAGATCAATTTTCACTTCATATTTTACTTGAACTCTCATCAACGTTGTTCACAGTCGATTACTCCCATCCTTCTTGAAACATTTTCTTTCTTTGACTTCAAGGACCTTTCTTGGTCCTGGTTCTGCTTCTGCCTCACTGGCTACATCCTCACAGCCTCCTGTGTATTCTTATATTCCTGAATGGCAAGCCTGGCAGTGCCCCAGTCTCATGCTTTATTCACTTTTCTCTACCCATGCTCTTTCCGTGGGTGAACCCATCTAGTCATTGGGCTTTAAATAACATTTACATGCTAATTACTCCCAAACTGTCTCTTTTACCTGGACCTCTTTCTTAAACTTCAGATTTATATATCCAACTACCAGACAACATTTTCTCTTGGCTATCTGACACGCATAACACATTTAATAAATCCAAATTTGAACTCCCCTGCTCAAATATAGTAAATCAGTTTGTCATGACATCTGAGCCAAAAATGTTGATTTCTCTCTTCCTTTTATACCCTGAATCTAATAAAACAACAAATTATGTCAGCAAGAACTTCAAAATATTAAGAATCTACCTTCTTACCACACTAACTCTGTGGTTGAAGCCATCATTATCTTCTTGCTTACATCATAAGAAAAACCTCTTCTTAACTAACCTCCTAAGCCCCACCCTTTATTTTTCTCATTATCATAGTCAAGGTGGTCATTTCTATTTATTTATTTATTTATTTATTTTTAATTATATATTTATTTGACAGATTGAACGAGAGAGAGAGAGAGAGAGAGAGCACAAGTAGGAGGAATAGCAGACAGAGGGAAAAGCGAGACTCCATCCCAGGACTGTGGGATCATGGCCTGAGCCAAAGTCAGACACATAATGGACTGAGCCACCCAGGTGCACCCCAAAGTGGTCATTTTAAACATAAGCAGATCACTTACGGTTAGGTATCACCTCTCTGCTAAGAGCCTTCTAGTAGCTTTCCATTGTTTTCAGAGAAAAAGCCAAAGCTCTTTGAGTGGCCTACAAATCTCTACATTATCTGGCTCTGATCATTTTCCGTCTGTGCGTTTATCTGAGCTTATTTCATAACCTTCTATTCTACCTTAATTAAGTAGGAGACACAAACAAATTGGGCTTCTTGATTCTTGAGAAAATGACTATTGACTAAAACCTCACTTACCCAGCAGCTCTAGCTTATCTACTATCCTCCAAACAAAATTGTTTAACTTGCTTTTTTCTTTACTCCTAAAAATTAACATTATCAGAAGCTGGAAATACAATAAAAAGAAATAGATATGCAATCTTCTATCCTTTTTTCTTACTTTTCATCTTCAATATTTGCAGTCCAATCTCTTTGTTCATCCCCACAGGCCAAGCAAGTTGTTCACATGTCTAATATTTATTATGACAGGATGAATAATTCTGGCTAAGTCCACCCCCCAACCCAAGGTACCCATTCAAATTGAATTAAATTTTTAAAAATTGATTGGAAGACGGCTTCCAAATATTTTATTTAGTTCTTTAGTAAAGTATTAATTTAATTAGAGTGGATTAAGTTATTTCTCATGGAGGTACACCACTTTGCCTTTATTGAGTTCTAACCTGGAATAAAACAGAAACTGGATTTGCATCTACTTTTGTGCCAGGATTCATCAAATTTATAAAGTCCACATGAAAGAACTATACAATATTGAAACCTTTAGAGAAAGACTTTTGACATTTCTATAGTGAAGATTTTTAAAAATCTAGCATTTGTCACAATTCCACCCAGTTGGTAATAGTAAATAAAGCAACTTAGAGCAATGAAAAGCTCACATCCTATAGGTTTCATAATTAATTCAAATTTATACATACACAACTTTTATTTGCTTATGGACTAAATTTCTCAATGGAAGAAAGGATAGAAATTTACTAATTTGTTCAGATTTCTGTCTTTTAGCTAGTAATTTTAGGTTTTTTAGCTAGATGTAGCCGTTTCCTTGCTTCTGTTTTCACTATTTTTCTATCAACACTGAGCTCATGGATTATCCTTTTTTGATAAATAAGGATTGGGAGATTGTCTAAACAAGGAATGGAATGTACACAGCAAATGTGTGGCCACTAATCCCTATGGGGCTCATGACCAAAATTTCCAATCAGGTATGTTCTATAGACCTGGTTGTAAGGGCTCAGGGGACTACATCACGTAGAACTCCAGCACTAGGGAGGGCACTACCAATTGATTTGATTCAGCACTTAATTTGTATTATTGTCCTGAAGTATTCCTTAGAATATCCCAGTTTCAAGAAATTAATCTCTTTTTACCATCATATTTCTGCAGACAGTAAAGGGGGTCCCACACATGTCCCTTTACTCTTCTGACTTCAGTGAACAGTGGCCCAGCGTTCAACTGCCAGGACCCTCACCTCTTGGCCAGAGGGCTTTCTTTCACAGCTGTGACTCCTTTGCAACCCTGTGATAGGGCCTGCAAGGCTGAAAACTAACCCCAAGAGCTTTCCTCAACTGTGATGGGCTGGAGGCACTAGATACCTTTGCCTTGCCCTTTGACTAAGATAACACCGAAGTAGGGTTTTACCGCAGTTCCCAAAGTTTGTCCAGTGAAACTAAACTCCAGTCACCCATGGTGGGAGCTGGCTTCATGGCACACACTTCTGTTTTCCTTTCCTTGTTTCATTTTCCCACTTTCCTACTGGGATTTTCCTTTGCCTCCTAACTCCCACTCTAATCTTGGTGTCTGGGTTTGCTTTTGAGGAAACCTAAAATAAGATACACATACCAGAATAAATTGAAAAGATATTAACACTGTACACAACTTAGCAAATAAGACGAGTAAAATAATTGGAGGAAGGGAAGCCTGTAAGTTTCCTATCAAGTAGAATCCCATGCTTTCATTTTCTGGATTTGGGATGATTTACATGAACAGCTTTGTTACTTTTCTTCAAATACTATATAAAATAGCATATTGGGTTTTCACAGTTATGTGTTTAATTATTTTCAAACAGTGAACTAGATTACAAAGGAATATATTTGCTAAGTATTGGGATCGAGATATTTAGAACTGGTTGTAACAATTCCACTAGTTTTAGCCAGGTAGGAAAGGAACGGAATTTGGTAGTGAAATGAGGGAGACTCACACACTGAGAAAGACATTCGGAGAGATTCAAATTACAGAAAACAATACTCAGCATTTAGCCTCTGGAAATAACAGCCCACTGTGCCTGAAGGGTTGCTGTGAATATTGTTGCTTCTATTAGCCTTCCGTTCAAACTGTAATGGATTTTAGGCTATACATGACTGCATAACATTCTAAGGATATCCAGATGTTGAGAGAATATTGCCAGGTAGTCACTTAAAGTGTTAGAAGTCTTTTATGGCACTCCATTTTCTCTGAGACTGTCTATAAAAGTCAGGAAAAAAGCTTTGTAAGACTGCTAAAGATATAACATGTATGAATCTTTTTTTTTTTTTTTTTTAATCTAGACAAATCCTTTTTATGTTGTCTCAGAGGGCCATGCATCAAGCTGACTAAGGCCCTTGGGTGTTGTCTTCTGGCATAAGTTGCAAAGGCAAAGCATGATATCCCTAGTCATTTTGATACTGATTTGAAAGGACCAGTAAGTTTATTTTCCCATTTGGTGCTCCCTAGTGCTGTTTTCTCTTTCTGGCAGTGCCTGAAACAAGGGCAGAGACCACGTCTTCTCTTTATCTTGCAGTTCCCAGCAATGCCTATTATAGCGCCCTCCAAAGAGTAGGCACTCAATAAATGTGCCTACTGACAAGGACAAAATGACATTAGTCATCTCCTGGCTGTGACCTTGTAAAGGAAATGTGAGTCCCTCTCACCCCCAAATAATAAATAGCTGCCTGTGGCCACTAATGGATGAAAAGTTTTTTATCAGCTACGTTTCAGGTGTTTCTCTGGTCATTTCCAGGTCTCAAGTCCTCATTTATAAGCAGAACTTTTTAAAAAGGTGGCATGAGAACACCATATTTTCCTTAAATTTTATGTTACCCTTTAGGATTTCCAAGGGTTCAGAAAACTTCTCTGTGGAAATAGGAAGAACCCCTTTGGTACTTGATACTGGGTTACATAAGGATTTCTATTTTCATGGACCTAATATATTTCTAGCAGTGTACCCAAAGCCAAATCCCCACTATGTAGATTAAGCATGTGATAAGAAAATGCCTTCCTGCCTCCTTCTTCAACAGGAAGGTAATTTGTTGGACTATAAGGATAATTGGCTTTAGTATCAGAAAACTAAGGTGTAAGCCTACCTATGTTTAATATTGTGTAATTTTGGGCAAATTATTTAATTTCTTTGAAGTTCAGTTTCCTTAATAATAATGTCTAGCATGAAAAGCTTGTTGCCAGGATTAAAAATAAGGCATATAAGAGAACATCTCCAATAGGTCATCTAGGATAGTGACTCTTTAAACAGAATTGATGCCTGAAGTTGTACATACTTAATCATTTTCTGGGCTTTGCACTTACCTCTAGTTCATCTTAAATCAACCTGGCAAACTCACTCTTCCTTCAGGTCTCTACTCAAGTTACACGCTCTACAGTTTTCCCTAATTCCTCCTGGCAGACATAGGCATTCCCGCCACTTGAGAATCATGTTCATCTTGAATGTCGTTTGCTTGCGTGAATGATTCCCATTGCTCTCTGAACTTCTGTGTCTTCTTACTGTCTAGATCTGGTTTATTGTACATCGCTGTCCCCTAGTATGCACTATAGGAATATCTGGTGACTGAATGAACATCACACAGGGGGATATGCCTCAATCTGGATAAAAATGTTTATAAATTTTACAGTGAGATACAAAAATTCAGCATTATGTAGGCAGAATACATGCACTTTAGGAATTCCAACCCAAATGCAGACATTTTCTCTTTCTATGGAAAGTCTTCGTAAAATGGCCAAGTTGTCCTTTCCTTGCTTTATTTTGGTGTCCGAAAAGAAGATTGAGGGATGGGAAGAAAGGGAGCAGCAGAATGGCCACAAGTCAGAAGTCACGGACATAAAACTACTTTCTGTATGTCCTGGGTGCCAGCATAATTCATGACAGAAATAATATTTTTGAATGACTAGACTTTGGTGTACTTTATTATTTATTCATTTTTTTAAAAACAATATTTATTTATTTATTTGACAGAGAGAGAGAGGGAGCACAAGAATGTGTGGAAGGGAGGGGCAGAGAGTGAGAGGGGGAGAATCCTCAAGCAGACTCCCCGCTGATCATGGAGTCAGATGTCGGGCTGGATTCCAGGATCCTGATATCGTGACCTGAGCCAAACTCAAGAGTTGGCCACTTAACCGACTGGGTCACCCACATGCCTCTTCAGTCTACTTTATTTTGAAGAACTGAAAGTTTAGAGGGAATTGTCTGGTTATTTAAACACTGCTGTATATTCTCTTTTTCTGAAATTCAATTTGTTGAATCTATATTTCTGCCACCACAAGCCTATATCAGTGGTGTATAAGTGGGTGCTTATTTTCTGCAAGAATTAATTTCTCTAGACCACTTCAGTAGCTACCAATAAGTCCCTTCTCATTTTCATACATATAATGTATCATTGACAGCAATGGGACCATCGGAGTGCAGAGCAATAAGCAATCTTCCAATGATTGATACTTTTGATGCCACCCTGCTGCTAATTGAAGGAACTACCACTGATTGGCCACTGAGAGTGTTTGTGCATAAGAGGAGAATTGAAGCAAAGGGGCTGGTTCCCTGTTGGGTCCTTTCTGTGCCACTGCGCAGAGTAGTAATCTTCATTTGACCTATTTCCTATTTGCACAGACTTTTTCTATTCCTGCTTTTCTTTGGTTCTCAAGATAATCAATGTATCTATAAAATTTTATTTGTATGTTGTATATTTGATCATACATATATATTAATATATTTTATATGCATATATATAATATAATAATATGTATAAATGTCAAAATTTTCTCTTCTTATAAGGATTATAAGGCTACCAGTCAGGTTGGATTAAGGCTCACCCCAGTTGTCTCGTTTTTACTTAATTACCTCTTTAAAGATCCTATCTCTAAATACAGTCACATTCTGAGATACTGGTTTGAGATCTTGAAAGAAATAATTTGACTAATTTGGGTCATTAGTTTTTGCATAAGACATATATTGGTTACACTTAGTTCAAATTCCAATCCCTGACTGGCACCTGTGATTGAGTGTGGTGGTTGGGAGGGTTAGTGTGGGGTCACATTACATAAAATAAAGTGTGGACGTTTTGGCCCACTCCTTATTGCAAGAGTTTGGGAAGAGAGTCACAACGAATTGTGACTGGCAGAGCCTTATATTTATTTTATTTCTTTAAAGATTTTTATTGATTTATTTGATAGAGAGAAACGCAGTGGGAGAGGGAACATGAGCAGGGGGAGTGGGAGAGGGAGAAGCAGGCTTCCCGCTGGGCAAGGAGGCTGATGCCGGGCTCAGTCCCAGGACCCTGAGATTATGACCTGAGCTGAAGGCAGACACTTAACATCTGAGCCACCCAGGCGCCTCTGGCAGAGCCTTTTAAAACTCAGTTTTTATAGGTTTTGTTCAGAGCTGTTTTCAATCTTTGTCTTTACTATCAGAAATGCAATCATTTTATTCCATTTCTATGAAGCTGACTTGCAGACCTATCCCTATACTACCCCTCCTCTCATCTGATTATGGATTATGTAAAAGGCTTCCCCGAGGTTTGTTATAGCTTTCTAGAAACACTGCCACTAGAACTAAACACAGAATTCCACTTAACATTCCCTGTGATAAGAGTTATGTGGGTAGGAGAATATTTTCCATTTTGTTTCTAATACTCCTCTTGATTATGCCTGTCTGTTTTGGCCACTGCAGCACATCAGGGTAATGTCCTCAGAAAATCATCTATTCTGATAGTAGTCTCAACAAGCTATTTGGAATAAAGACAGTAAGATGAGTTCACCTGTGTGGACCCATTGAATAAGTAATAAGAGCATGGCCCAGCTTCCTATCCAAATAATGTTGAATACTTTTCTCTAATGCATTCCCTTAAACTTGCTCATTTGATCCTCATGCCATTTTTCTGCCAGTCTAGCCTCTGGAGATTTTCCTATAGTTTACACACATTGACTTGGCATTCCATTACTCTTTTTTGTAAAAGCTTGTATGATTTGCTAACTTGGAGATTTTCATATGCTGTTTATCCAGTTATTTATACCAAATGTAAAATAAGAATTGTCATGAAATGGATCTATAAAAAATTTTTATGCATTTCATTCAGAGAATTGTTCATTTATTTTATTTTCTTTTGTCACTACTAAATCAGCTTCTTGTTTTTTTTTTTTTAAGATTTTATTTATTTATTTGACAGACAGAGATCACAAGTAGGCAGAGAGGCAGGCAGAGAGAGAGGAGAAAGCAGGCTCTCCACGGAGCAGAGAGCCCGATGTGGGACTCAATCCCAGGACCCTGAGATCATGACCTGAGCAGAAGGCAGAGGCTTTAAACCACTGAGCCACCCAGGCGTCCCCTAAATCAGCTTCTTATTCTGACAAAGTAGATACATTATTTTAAATGTAACACTTTACAAAAGTCTTTATGACTATTTTAACTGTATTATACCTATCAGTGGCCTTTTATTTAAAAAAAAAAAAAAGACATTTGGGGGCGCCTGGGTGGCTCAGTGGGTTGAGCCACTGCCTTCAGCTCAGGTCATGATCTCAGGGTCTTGGGATCGAGTCCCGCATCGGGCTCTCTGCTCAGCAGGGAGCCTGCTTCCCTCTCTCTCTCTCTGCCTGCCTCTCTGTCTACTGTGATCTCTCTCTGTAAAACAAATAAATAAAAATCTTAAAAAAAAAAAAAAAGCTTATTTAAAAAAAAAAAAGACATTTGTATTTTCTCAAAGAGCTCTCAAGATATCCAATTTATGGCTAGTTTCTAAAGAATTTGTGAGAGAATATGAGAACCTTGAGGGCAAAGGGATGGCCCTTCTTCAACTTTTATCACCAGTACCTCTCACCTGTACATTAGGAGAGCTCAGCAAGTCTTTGTTCCACTGAAGTTGTACTGTGCCTCTTAGCAACATCTCACATTTTCTTCTGTAGCCTAGGATTTTCAATTGATATGGAGTTCTTTAGCTTATTTAGTATGAAAGTGAGGTTCACCAAGAACATCTTACACCACCCTTAGCCCTGCCAAATCAGAGTCCTTTTGTCAAGGACTTATTCCTCCAGCAAATGGATATTTATAAGTTGGACCTCTGTGTATAGAATTCCCTCTATTTCCAATCATCATCCCTAAACTCTCAGCTAAAAAGAAACAAAACACAGATGAAATCAGAAGTATGGAACACAGGAAGGAGAGAAGGATATTCATGTTGAGTGTCTTTGGCATAATCACCATCTCCTTTCATCTGACTCAGAGAAAAGCATCCTCGAGCCTTGTTTTTCTCACTTTACTGATGAAGATGAAGTTGTGCCTTAGAAATTAAGTCACTTTCTGAGAATCAAATAGTTACTTGGAATCAAAGATGACATTGAAACTCAGGTCAGTCTGACTATGTCTTAGTATGTATCATCTGATATCAAGCCTGAAAATAACACAAGCTCAACCATGTCTGACAAAATCGATGTGCAATAAGTAAGTGTTGAATGAAAGTATGAATGAGTAATTGCCTCTAATATTTGTACTACTTCTGCATATTCTACCACTTTGTCAAAGGGATTGTTCTGGATTGCAACATCAAAGCAGTCAGATTCAGCATACCATTTACTTTTAGGACAGGACAGTCATGTTCCAAAGCAAAAATAATGATAAGAGCTAGAGGCAAGTCACAAGGCTGGAATCAAATGTATGCAATTAAGGATCTGGAAAGAACAAAAGCAGCCACTAAGGGAAAAAAAAAAATCGGCAAGATTTTAACTATCCAAGGGTAGGGACACCGGATAGTAGAATTTGAACTTTAAGAGCAAACACCAAAGCACAGCCTCAACAGGTCAAGGCATGTGAGGCAATGTCTATCAGGGAAAGATACTTCTACAGTCCTCCAATTCCTGATCTCTTCCCTTCTATGGCTGACTTGATCAATATCTGTGTACCCAGTCATTTTGCTTTCTAATAGAATTTTATATCTTCAGTGTGAGCTGACCATGATTCCAAAAGGGTGAGTTCTGTTTGGCATTTAGGACATGTTGAAGTAATCTGTTTCTGCCAAACTCTCTGTTTTTGGCACTTGACAAATATTGGTTGGGTATTTGGAATGAAAATACAGACTTAATGACATTGGATGGGTATCCAAAAAATTTGAAGTGATTAGTATCTAACTGATTTTATGATTATTCCATAAAGATTATTGCCCTTGCTTTCAAATTGCTCACAATCTAATGATGGGTTCCAAACAATTTAAGTAGTATACCTTACATTAAATGAGATCAGTTTTCACAGAGTTTTACAAAGTCTTCATAAAATTAATTTACCTGAATTCAATGTACTAACTTTAACCAGTCAATTTTAACTAATAATTATATTCAAATGAACATTTATGTGCATACTGATATAGGTTCCAACTGAAATGAAGACATCTCTCTTCAAAAAGCTGTTCATGATTAAGAGAGGAAGGAAGAAAGAAAGGAAGGAGGGGAGAAAGGCAGGGAAACAAACTTGGATTATAGGTTTTTAGACCCAAGACCATTGTTATGTGCATGGCTGTACAGTGCATTAAGAAGCCTGGGTCTGTTGTGCTCTCTTTTTTCTTTTCAAGACCATTGTTATTTGCATGGCTGTACAGTGCATTAAGAAGCCTGGGTCTGTTGTGCTCACTTTCTTTTTTCTTTTTTTAACAATCTTTGATATTTAATTTTTTAATTAACATATAATGTATTATTTGTCCCAGGGGTACAGGTCTGTGAATCATCGGACTTACACATTTCATAGCACTCCCCATATCACATACCCTCCCCAATGTCCATAATCCAGCCACCCTATCCCCACCCCCCCACCCCCAAACAACCCTGTTTGTTTCATGAGATTAAGAATCTCTTATGGTTTATCTCCCTCCGGATCCCATCTTGTCTCATTTTTTTTCCTTCCCTACCCCCTACAACCCCGGCCCTGCCTCTCAAATTCCTCATATCAGAGAGATTTGAAGCTCTTGACATATGAATGTTATCATCTCCATTTACGTACATGGGAAAAGTGGTGAATAATGCACACACATCGATTAGCCTTAAGCAGTCTCTCAACGCATTTGAGCTCTACCTATAGTTATTTCAATGGTCCAAATACAGCAGAAAAACTTAAAAAGTACAGTGTTGTTATTGTTATCATTTGTTTACCAGACACAGAAAATATTTTATATACTATAGAGATAGCTGACTCCTTTTTCAGATCCTTTACTTTCTAATTGAAAAAACAAGGTAGGAAATCCAAATCCTGTTTTGATATTTATAAATGATAGTTAAAATTCAATTTAATTAGAACTATAAGAATGCATGGTTTTATAAGCATATAACACTATATGGGAGAACAGGGAAATATTGGGAGGAAATTGAGCACAGCACATTTCCATGAATGAACAGACCTAGAGTTTTAAACCAAACCCTCTAATTACTTTTTCTATATGTTCTTGGGCAAACCAATTTATCTCTCTAGGTCTCTATTATAATCCAAGATGGGGAAAAGATAGTTTTACCATGGTGTACGGAGGGTAGCATTAGCTCAGATTCATTTTCATTTGGTACACTTACTTTTTTTGATAGCATCCCTTGAAGTAAATCTTGATCATTCCTAAATTCTGGTTAGCAGACCCACTATTTAACATTATAGTTTAAAAGCAGCCTTAATACATTCCCTGTGAGAAATTTAAGATCATATATGAACAAAGAGAGAATACTTCTTTCTTTATGGTTGCTTTATGCTTCTCTTCCCTAACCCTCCCTTCCCTCCTCTCCTCTCTCTTTCTTTCCTTGCACCCCTTTCTGTCTCTATCTCATCTTTATCTCTGTCATCTATATTTCTATCTATATTCTTCTCTCCTGACAGGCTTTTCTGTTGCACTCCTACGTGCCTCAACATAGCTAACCAATACCCTGACTTCACATGTCTAGTCAAGCCAAAAGTCACTAAGAAATTTCTGTGTCATCATTTTAAAAATCTGAGTCTTAGAACCTGATTAACACGCTGCAACCAATTTATTGGATGCCTCATGGTTAATTGTTCACTGCTGGTGTAATAATCTAGGGAAAGGGGGCAGGCGTGGGAGGTGCTGCAGTGTAAGGGCCAATGCACTGCAGGAGCTAAATCCTGTGGGGCAAAAGCCTCTTTCTAGAAAACAAACAAACAACAAACAAAAAAACACATAATGAACTGGACAGATGCTCCAAACTGAATTTCCTAATTGTGGATCCTATATTTTATGATGAATATCAATGTCAGAGACTGCTCATTAGGTTCATGGTGGATAATACAATTTATTTAGAATATCCTGGGCAGCCAATTGAGCATTAGGCCATGAAACCTTAGCCCACTAGGTCACTACCTTGTTTTCATTCAAGTGTGTACTTTCCATCTTTCTTTTATAAATATTTAGAAACACTTTTGCCTCACAATTTAATTCAAAATAAGTAATACCCTATTATAGTGAATAACTAGAAATTGTTATTTGGATAATTTATCCTACAGAATAAATGTATATATATATTAAAATATAAATTGAATACACACACACATATTTGAAACAGGTTGACTGGCACATGGAAATCCTACATTTCTAATAGTTTCATGGCTTTTCTTCATAGTGAAGTATGAAATTTGTTCTTTTACTTTTTCTATTTCCTCTGGCAAAACAAAGTAAACAAAATGCTGGGAACATTTATAAAGGGAATTATAGATATATATTTTTTTAGACTTCTGAATTTTCTGACATATTGATCAAATCATTGATTACTCAAATAACTTTTCAGAACAAGTAAAACTACCTTCTAGTAATTTATATTTGTCTTTTAAATTGCTGATTTTCATAAGCAGCATTTGTCAGTAGAACATTTGACTTCTATTTCTCTTTTTGTAGTAATGACAGCTGTTCCAGTCACCATTTGTCTTAACCATGGATATTTATCACCTAAGAATTTTCCAGTTACAAATGGTAGAAAACTCTGTTCAAGCCAGTTTAAGCAAAAAGAGAAATTCAATGACTCAGATCACTAAATAAAACAAGGAGTACTGATTTTGGCATGGCCAGATTTAGGACTTCAAAATAGTTCCTCAGGACCTGTGCTTTCTCCTTTTGGCTTGCTAAACAAATCTGGTCCATTATTATGCTAATTGTGAGTAATCTGAACTGTCAAATATCTGTTTTAAATTCTTATTAAATGGAGAGGTATCCTTCTAAATAATTTTTGGGCACTGTACCAGTCAGAGTTCCACCAGAAAAATAGAACCAGCAAGATTCATGAATATGTATAGATTTCTTACAAGTATTGATATGTGGTAGATGAAAATGCTTAGGACAGGCAGTCTTAGAAAGGGCAGGCTGAAAGTCTTGGGCAAAGCTGCTAGTAGTATCCACAGGTAGATATTCTTCCCCATGGAGACTTTGGTTCTGCTCTTAAACTATTCAGCTGAGTAGAATAAATGCACCCAGATTATAGGAAATAATGTCCTTTATTAAATTTAGCTGATTATATATGTTAACCAGATACACAAAACATCTTCACGATAACACCTAGGTCAGAATTGAATTGAATCAAGGGAGACTGTCTTGTTAAATAGACAGGCAAAGCTGATTATCAGTCATAGGCACTGATATTCGAAGAAAAAAGACATGGAGAAGGAGGAGCAAATAGTAACTTAAAATTCTAACACAGATGTGATTCAAATAACCTCTTCTCTGAAAAACTGAATGGCCTCCATGTAAAAAATTACCGAGAATGGGACAAGATTACCATTATTGAATAGCCTACTATTTTTAATACTTTGACTATGACACTAACAAGGGCTTGTTAGAAGGCCTTTTAACAATCAGCAGAGCTACCCTACCAACATTTCCTGAGTATTCATAAATTGTAAAGTACATTTATCTTCAATGATCTTGATTCCTATTCCCTCCAGAGGGACATAAGAATTCCCTGTTGTATTACCAGAACCTTCAACATAGTAGATGCTAACTTAATATTTCTGAATAGAAAGAATGGTTAGGGAAGGGAAGGGAGGACTAGATACAGGCATATTTTCAATATTTTGCTATTACTAATAATGTTATGGTGATAACTTAGTGCCTTCATTGTCTCTTATTTGTGAAGATGTCTCGTCAAGATAAATTTCTGGAATAGAGATTGCTGGATCAAAGGATAAGTACATAAATAACTTTTTTTTTTTAGATATTGCCCAGATTTGCTCCATAGTGATTATAGGAATTAGAGATTTCAGGAAGCTCCCCAGGTGATTATTGTATTCAGTAAAGCTTAAGAATAGCCTTTTTAGAAGTCAAGTATTTACTTTTTTGAATATTAACTCTCTTGTCAAAAAAAAAAAAGTGCACCTGTAGTACTGTAAATAATACAGTATTTACTGGCATAGCTGCCAATTTGCACATCCTTACACACTGATTGCTGATGGAACCCCTGAAGATCAGCCCAGTCAAGAAACTCTGGTATAGGGGCAGCTCACAATTATAAAAATACTTGTTTTTCTAACTCAGTGGGGACAGTTGATTCCCTTCACTAGCTTCCTTTGGCTTCTGCAGTCTTACCTACATGCAGCCTGAGCTTGATCCTACATTTCTGCTTAAAACTAAACCAAGAAATTTGGATAACATCACTTATGAAGAAGTTATTGATTTATGGAACTTTTGCCTTATTTTTTTTCTAAGTACATCTTTCCTTCACAGCTAGGAAAGTGAACATCAAACAAAGAAGTCTTTATTCTTTTTACACTGCTATTTTATCTGTATAACCATATGAATTTATCATCATTACAGTATTATTACACAATCTATTCCAATAGCAAACTGAGATGTGTACAAGTATAAATAACAAATAATATACAAGAAAACTGTGCTGTAAAATTTCATTTTTCTACATGCTGTTTTCCCCCCACTTAGTAAGAATTTAAAATAGAAATTGACAGTTCAGTTAACTGGCAATTAGCATAGCAATGGACCAGACTTGTTCAGCAGTCCACAACTTCATGGATACTTACCTTAGTCACTTCTGAGACAACCATCTGTGTTATTTCAGCTCAGAAAAATGCCTTCATAAACCAATAGGATTTCCTTAATGCAGAAATTAGGTTATACATCTCTGCATATCTCAAAGAGCAACTTCTTGACATCTAATATATTACTGCAAATATTATACTGTTCCACATGAATCAAGTATATCGAGCATGAGCTTTTGGATATTGACATCCTGCAAACTGACCCTTGAAGGACTCCTAAGATAGCATTGCCCTTGGTCATGAAGTTAATATGCCTAGACTATAAAATCCATTCTTCATATTAAATGGAATGGTACCTTGAGATCTTATAAGACAGGTAGACTTAGACTTTCTGAGAGAAATCTGAAGTCACAATATACTCAAGAAATATATTTTACGAAAGTTACTATACTAGAAGGCTACTCTCTATTCACCTTGTTCCCAGTCAATATTTTATCAAGTTCTATTGACTAAGATCCCCAAATATTTCTGAACTTTCTTCTCTTTTCCATCTTCAGCCCCTGTACTAATGTGTAACTACCAAACTAGTATATTCTTGCCTAATCTCTTAGTACTTTCAAACCAGCCTACTCGTGGGTGGCAATAATCTTAAAATTCTCATTGGTTGTATTAAATATCCTACTTTAAAGTAAACAAAGTAGCAAGTTTTTGCTAGATACTAGATACAGGCCGTCTGACCCTCTTAGGAATACAACCAAGTGTTGTTATAATCTGGTATCTGTACTTAAGTAGAAAGGAATGCTGAGGAGATGCCATTAAAAATGAAAATTGCCCAGGCACTGAAAAACCAAGTCTCACCATGAACCCATCACGAATGCCTACAAATTCTCTAAAGGGAACTGTATATAAAAAAGATAGTGTAATCAAACTAAGACAACAATGATTTATTGTTACTAATGATTTGGGTTCCAAGTAGAATTCCATTGGGCTGTGCTGGATAATGTGGAAAATGTATTTATTTTCCTAAGCTAGAATGGCCTTATCCATATTTTTCCCCCTTTAGTCCAATTTCAAGTCTGAGTTCTAGATTTTATTATCCAATATGATGAAGTCAGTCCAGAGCCTTTGTGAGTGTGTGTTTGGAGGGGGGAGGGAGAGAGAGATAGAGAGAGAGAAGGAGAGAGACGAGAGGGAGGGTGAGAGGGAAGAAGGAGGGAAGGAAGGAGGGGAAAAAGGAAGGAAAGGAAAAAAAAAAGGAGGAAGAAAATGAATGAATGGACAGACACATGATGAGGTCCTGAGCATGCAATACTGAATAAAGCAAATATGTCCTCTGTCTTCTAGGAGTTTATAGTCTACTTAGTAAACAGATCTTAAACATACCGTGTGTGTGTGTGTGTGTGTGTGTGTGTGTGTGTGTGTGCGCTCTGTATCTTTTATGCAAGTAAAATAAAGAAGAACATTGTAAAAAATACAGAGTGACATGAACTTATATCAGATAGACCTAACTGATATTGGAAAGGTAGGAAAGGTCTCCCCCACCATAGGAATTGACATTTAGGTTGAAATCTAAAGTCAAGATTGAGATACCATGGCTTGAATTACTTTCCAGACTGGGGGACAGGATATGTGAAGTGCAGAATGGAAGAAAATACATGGTTTGTTCAAGAAACTGAAACATGGCCAAAGTGTTAGAAGTGTAGAAGTATACTACTAGAGGGCCAAGGTATTAGAAGTGGGGAAGTATACCAGTAGATGAAGCTGGAGAGATAGGCAGAGACTAGATCATGCTCACCATTGTTGGTAATGTTAGGAATATGAGGTTTTATTCTGACTGCTATTGACAGCTATAGAAGGGTTTTATAATACATTATCCACTTTTCATCTTAATAAGATTCCTTTGGCATCTATGAGGAGAGTGGTTTTAAAAAAATAAGAAACAGAGATGAGTTATAAGTCACCAGGCAAGAGATAATGGTGACTTGGTTTTGAAAAGAGAAACAGAACTAAATAAATACGGGATTTGAGATATATTCTGAAGCTACCAGTGGCAGGATGTGGTGATGAACTAGATGTAAAAGATAAGGTAGAAGTTACGGAGGATAAATTCCTGATTTCTGGAATGAGTGATTGGCTAAAAAGTGACAGTATTCATCAAAATAAAATGAAGGGATAAATTTTGTAAGAAAGAACAAGAATTTACTACTGGATATGTTACATTTAAGATGCCTCAAAGAATTTCAATGCAAATATCAAAAAGGCAACTGTATTTATGAGTTAGAATCTCAGAAGACAGGTTAGAATATAAAAGAGTTATTATAATATTAATGAAAATCACAGAAACATTAAAGACTTCTTTATGAGAAAATTTAGGGATTCCACATCTGAACCTGGGAAGCTCCACTTTTAGAATCCTGGCCAGGATACAGAAAGAGGTGGTGGAAAAGGTAGCTAAGATAAAGCAATCAAGAAGGAAGAATACCAAGAGAGTGCTAAGAGAAAAAAAAAAAATAATAATCGAAAGGGAGAAAGGGATTAACTTGGTCTAATGCTATAGAAAGATTAGTAAAAAGGGCTGAGAAAGGTTACTGGCAATCTCTGTAGGTTAAAAAAAGGTGGAATGGTAGAATGGTGGGGTTGGATGAAATGTCAGTGTGGTAGAAGGATGATTGAGGGGAAAAACAGTCAGCTTGTATGAAAAATTCTTTGGAGACGGTTGGATGCCAATGAAGCCTGGAGAGAAAGGGCTAGAAATGGAAAGTGTTTCGAGGTTAAGAGAAAAGGTTTGTTTCAGGATGATAAATAGTAGAGCAAGTTCATATGTTAAAGGTAAAATTTAGTAGAAAAGGAGAGGTTAAAAATGCAGAAAGAAGTGGGAATTATTGAAGCCAAATTTCAGAGGAGATGGGATGAGTGTATGTGTTCCTGTTCACTTTGTATTGGATCCAAAGACGGGAGGAGGCTTCCATATGCATTACAAAAGGAGAAGGTGGGGGAGAATTAATGTAGATGCAGATGGGTTTTAGCTGGGGCTGTAAGAAAGCAGAGTTGCTTTTTGATGTACTCTCAATTCTCTATCCAATAAGAGGAAAGATCATCCTCTGAGAGTGGAGTGGGGTGGAATGGCGTGAATTAGAAGGCAGGGAACAGTGGGAAAGAAATGAGAAATAGAATTTGAAGGTTGGCTCAATGGCAGAGAATGGAGAGGGTCAGTGGGGACAATGTCTCAATGAACTTGAAGAGTTATTGCGGTGAGAGTACCTGCACAATACAGATAGAAAACACTGCCAAGTGAAAGAATAAGACGCTCTTGTATGTGTGGGTGTGTGTTGGGGGGTGGGAGTTATCTCTTTCAGTGAATGTAAAATTTCTGGTGATGACAAACAATATACTTTTTATCAGCATGGAACTTTGTGGTTGAAATGTACTGGAAATAAAAGGTCAGATGCAGAGAGGAGGTCAAGAAAGCAAGGAAAAAAGTTGTGGATCCATTTATCCTGTAGATACTTCCCTAGTTTGGTTGTGGTCAGAAAGAGAGAAAGCTGGGTGCTGACTCTTAAATAAAAATAATTAGATTAAAAAAAATCAGAAGGTTGAAAGATGATTCTTTGAGGATGGATGTGATTTGTGAGACTCTCAATAAAGCAGGAGATGTTACAAAATAAGAGGAAAATAATAATCTAGAATTAATAATGGGTCAGGGCACTGATTTTGTATCTACCCCTGAGGTTCTTGTTAGGAGCCCACATTTCCTTTTCTTTCTTTCCTTCTTTCTTTCTATCTTTCTTTCCTTCCTCCCTCCCTCCCTCCTTCCTTCCTTTCTTTCTTTCCTTCTTTTCTTTCTTCTAAGTTAAACTCCTTTTTTAAAGTTATGATTTATTTATTTAATAAATACATATAATAGTAGTGAGAGAGTATCTATTATAAATAAATATAATAGAGAGTGAGAGAGTGAGTGAGATAGTGAGTGAGAGAGTGTACAAGCAGGGAGGAGAGGGGCCCTGGAATACTGACCTGAGCCCAGGGCAGACACTTAACTGACTGAGCCACCCGTGTGCCCCAGGAGCCCACATTTTCAATGACTATTGGGAAATACGACCTCAGGAGGTGCTGAGTTTCAGTCAGTAAAGGTAAAACATTGGAAATACATGAAGGGTATAGTCTTAGAATATTGGGGCATTTATGATCATGGAGTAGAGTTTCAGAGGGCAGATCAGAAGGGTCTTGGTAGGAAGAGATGAGGTTTGTCTTAGATAAAGAAAAGTTTTTAAGAATTCCAATTATGGTCTGAAAATAAGGACTGCTGGTTGGTGAAAATGTGAAGCCAAGTGTGTCATTATCTTCCAGGCAGTTAGATGTGGCAGGTCCAGTTGAGCCATAGGTAGAAGGAATGAGTGAGTGAACATAAACCACGTGGTTCTTTTCTTGGAGAATAGAGGAAGCAATGCAAGTAAACAGGTCAATTTGGACCATCCTTTTTCTTCTTGATAGAGCCAATGCTCTACCCTCAGGCACTGACAACCCAGAGAGATGATAAGGTTTTTGTTTTTTTTTCCCCCCACTGTGTCACAATCTATGTTAAGCAGTGATGAAATACCTATGTGACAAAGAGAAAAATAATAATAAAAAATAATGTGCAGATCTATTTTTCTCTCTTCCCCCCCTCTACCCCCCGAGAGAGAGAGATTGTGTATGGGCCAGTGGGATAGGGTTGGGCAGAAGAAAAAGAAGAGAAAGAATCTTAAGCAGGCTCCAAGCCCAGTGCAGAGTGGAAAGCCGGGCTTGATCTCAGGATCATGACCTGAACTGAAATCTAGAGTCAGATGCCTAACTGATTGAGTCACCCAGGGCCCCCTCTCTACCTTTTTTTAACCACTCCCCTTTTCCAGTGGTAGGTTTATTAATTGCTGAGTTGAATTTTGTCTCTCAGAATATGGAAAACGGAAAACAAATGGAAGAAAAGCCTAAAATACTAGGATTTCTTATTTTTTATTATTTGGTTAAAATCATAAAAAAAGATGAGTTCAAGGCAGTGTTGGGGTCAGGTGCAGATTGAGGTTGGCTGTATTTGAGTTTGTGAGAGAGTTTAGCCAGCTGGGATTAGGGAAGAACATTTGGAAATCTATGGCTTGAGTAATATATTCAGTTTTTTAAAAAATGAAAGGCGATTTTTTAAAAAGATTTTATTTATTTATTTGACAGAGAGATAGAGAGCACAAGTAAGCAGAGCAGGAGGCAGAGGAGAAGGAGAAGCAGGCTCTCCACTGAGCAGGGAGCTTGACATGGGGCTCAATCCCAAGAGTCTGGTCATGACCTCAGCCGCAGGCAGATGCTTAACTGACCGAGCCACCCAGGCACCCCGGAAGGATGATTTTTTTTTTTAATGCTGTTCATTAATAGTATCCTTCTTTGTCTTTTCATGGGAGGTTGCAAGAAAGGTTGCAGATATTTTCTATTTATGCAAGATTGATTTTTTTTTTTTTAACGTGACCCAGAGTCAAGATGGGAGTTTTTTGAGGATTACATATAAAAGTCATAAAATGATTGCTTTATTAATTAATTAATTTATTTATAATTAATATACAATGTCATATTAGTTTCAAGTGTGCAACTTAGTGATTCACCGATTCTGTACATTACTGAATGCTCACCAAGATTATAAATATAGTCATCATCTATTACCATATATTATAATATTGATTATATTCCTTCTGCTGCATCTCCATGATATAATTATTTTCTAGGAGGAAGTTTGTACCTCTTAATCCCCTTTATCTATATTACCCACCCTCCCATCTACCTCCCCTCCTGAAGCCATAAATTTGTCTCTGTATTAGAGAATCTGTTTTTGTTTGTTCGTTTGTTTTTGTATTAGATTCCACATATGAGTGAAATTATATGGTATTTGTCTTTCTCTGACTTCTTTCACCTACCATAATACCTTCTAGGTCTACCCCTATTGTCATAAGTGGCAAAATCTCATTCTTTTTTATGGCCAGGTAATATTATAAATTATCATATATAATCTTTATCCATTCATCTGTTGATGGACACTTCTGTTGTTTTCATATCTTGACTATTGTAAATAATACTGCAATAAACATAGGGGTGCATATACCTTTTCAAATTAGTGTTTTCATTTTCTGTGGATGATACCCAATAGTGGAATTACTGGATCATATGGCATTTTCATTTTTAATTTTTTGAGGAAACTCCATACTGGTTTCCACAGTGGTTGCACCAATTTATGTTCCCACCAACACGGGTTCCCTTTTCTCCACAGTCTCTCCAACACTTGTTATTTCTTGTCATTTTCACTAACCTTTCTAATTGGTGTGAAGTGATATTTCACTGTGGTTTTGATTTGCATTTCCCTGATGATTAGTGATTTTGAGCATCTTGTGTCTGTTGGCCATCTGGATGTCTTCTTTGGAAAAATATCTATCCAACTGCTTTGTCCATTTCTTGATCAGACTATTTCTTTTTGGTGTTGAGTGTATTAGTTCTTTCTATATTTTGGGATATTCACCCCTTATTAGATATGTCATTTACAAATATCTTCTCCCATTTATTGTTTTATTTAGAGTTAACATTTCAATATATAATATTTTCTAAAGTGGTATGATTTTTGACTGTCCAATATCTTCAGGACAAGAACAATCTAAATCTTAAAATAGAACATTAAACAATGTAGTGGTTTCTTATGGCACTTAGCTACTAAGTATAGAAACCCACCAAAGCCAACTCAAATGTACAGAGATTTCCTGAGATAATATGGAAAATCATACATGTTCATGCAACTAAAGATAAGAAATAAAGATGGACTTTGTGGGGCCTAATTCCTCACTCAAGGATTACAGGGCTCCTTTCATTCCAATTTTCTGTCTCATGGCTTGCCCACTTCTGTGTACATGTTCCAATATTCCTCCTCTCTCACTGCCCCTGTCCCCATCCTCACCCCAGCTGCTCCTCTTACCCATGTTAGCACGACAGCCACTAGGTGGCCTTCACATTTCTGGGTTTAGATATTTAGAGAAAGGATCTTGGTGACTCAGCTAAATCTACAATTTGTTTTCATTTCTATGGCACGTTCCTCATTGATCTAACTATCTGTCAACAGGAAGGAGAGGGATGCTATTGGTACCTAAAGCTGCCCCTCTCGGGAACACTATCTGGGTGGAGCAGGTTGAGGTAAATAAGGATGTTAAATGGGTCAGCCACATTGACTGACATATCTAATATATGTATACTTCTGGGGGAATCATTAGTGGGAATGTTTCCAGAATATAGAGTAGCCAGCAGAGAGCCAGAGTCTATATGTCAAGTTTAATTTCTGTGTGTTTATGTATGAACTAAAAACCAAGTTTGAGAGAGATTTTTCAAACAATGAAAGCAAAAACCTTAACAAGTAAAAATCAATAAATAACTGTCTTGAACAGTCTTGGCTAGGCAGAGAAAATAGTTTGTTTATCATCCAGATCCCTTATGTAGCAGAAGCTAATAGAATTTGAATTTAAAGCTCTTACTCCAAAGACTCATTACTCTTTCAGATTTACGATTGCACTTTAGAATTGCAATGCTAAATATTTAATATTTCTACTTTAGTTCTGAATGTACTTTAATTACTCTATATAATGTGGAAAATTGCTTTCTTGTTCAATTTTTTGTATACACAATGGAAGAAAAAAGTTGCATTACTATTGATGTTACTATTACTATTACTATTACTATTACTATTACTACTATTACTACTATTACTACTATTACTACTATTACTATTACTATTACTATTGAGTAACAATTATTTTAAAAATATGACTGAAAAATGAAGTTCCTAATGTAATCTTTGTCAAGGAAAATACATATTATTTTGCTAAAATACAAAGAAATGCAGTTACCTACTTTAACATGTGATTAATATACATGGATGGTTTCCTAGGACTTAATGAGGAACAATGTTCTTGTTTGTTTGTTTGTTTGTTTTAATCTGGTAATAGGTCTTTATTTGCTCCCCTCTCATCTACTCCTTAACCTAAATCTTGCTATGTAATCACATTTTTCGGCAGTTAAAATGAATAGTAGGTAATTTCATTGTAAGAACTCTGAAAATTTCTGAATTCCATCATGAAACTATTACCAAAATATTAGGAGTAAGAATATGACACAAAACCAAGGTTGACTATGCAGTTAAAAGGAGATGGAGAGGACTCTGATGTGTTTAAATCCCCCTTTGTCCATTTGGACAAAGTACAAAACTGCAGAAGCATCATTTAAAATGTACATCACTGGCAAAAGTCTTATTTTTATCAGCTAAAGAAAATAAAATATATGTTTTAAAATGTCAGTACCTATAACAATTGCTTTGCTTTAAAGTGTAAGGATGATTGGAGCCATAACTCTGTAAGCACAGTGCTCTATCACTGTCTGTGAGGGTTCCCTTTGCAACTTTTGATTTATGTCAGGCAAGTTTACCAACAACACTCAAAGTTTCTTACTATCTCCAACTGTATAAAACTTATATATCTATAGTAAAACAGGGCTACTCGTATAATCAACAAAGATGTTAGATAAAATCAGTTTCCCATATCTGATGAGATAAGGAAGCCAACATGATAAACTTCTATCTACTACAGATGCTGAATCAGAAGAATAATGAACTGGATGAATAAAGGACAATTTGATAGAAATGTTGCTGTTCTTTACGAACTTTATGACATAATAGTTAAATATGTCATAGAAATACAGTCAGTAGTTGCAGTATTATTTTATTTTAATTTAAATTTTTGTGTTAGGGGGAATCAGGTAGAATGCCATTCAAAAAATAAGTGACGGACAACAGAAGAGCAATCGCAATTTAATTTCTTTTCCATGCTATAGGATTAAAAAAAAATCGATATCACAGGAATGAACAGAGAGAGAAAAAAATGCCATTATTGTAATCCTGAGGGAATGGGGTATAAGACAAATTTTGGAATGGTCCCTTCTATCCACCATGAGTTCATCATGGCACCATACTGGGGGCTCTGCTGTACTTGAAGCTGCATCAGCAACTTGTTTCCTGGTAGAAGATGCTGAAAGGGTAACTGAGAACCTAGAAATTAATAGAGTTAAGTTACTGAATAAAATGAAGTAAATGAGACTCCAAACTACCATCTGTGCTATTTTTTATGGAATTTATTTATTTACCCATAGTAAATAAACTATATACCCATAGTTTCAAGATCAGAGGCAGTTACTAGAAAGTACAAAACTATGGCATTTCAGTTCAAAAGGCATAAGATAATATAATTATGAGAAAAATCAAGCAAATTCATCATGAAGATATTCTTTAAAACATGTGCTCGCTTCGGCAGCACATATATTAAAACAACTCATCTACCCTTCAGAAATAATCACATTGTGAACAACAAAGGAAGGCTGAAAAACTATTCAGAATTAGAAGAGCCTAGAGAAAAAAAGATGATTAAATGCAACATATGATGCTGGATTAGACTCTACATCGAAAAAAAAGGGGAATTTGACTATATAGAACATTATTGGTCAGTGGGCATAATTTGAATAAAAGCTATATATTGTATCAGTGTTAAAATTATTTTTTTCAGTGTTAAAATTACTGATTTTGATAGGTGTACTGTGGTTATGCAAGAGAAGGTCCTTGTACTTAGGAAAAGGCAGGCTGGAGTGTTTAGATGTAACAGGTCACAATGTTTGAAATTTACTGTCACGAGTTCTAGGCAGGACTAGAAATAGCTAGAGGGACAAAAGATGAACAACCCATGAATCTAAGTGAATGACGGAGATGTTCACATGACTATCCTTATGACTTTTCTGTAAGTTTGAAATTATTTTAAAATAATGAGTTAAAAACAAAGGTATGACAAACATTCATGCAATGACTCTGGTAATGGCTGATCATGTGGATTTTGAGCTTATTTCCTCTGTAAAATAAAAGTAATCCGCCCCTTCTGTCTTAGAGGTATGGATCAGTGAGATAATGGGGTTCACAAAGTACTATTTACTTTTTCTAAGATTTGGACAGATATTTTATAGGAAAGAAAAGAGTATTTTTCAACCCATATCACAGATGAAATTTAGTTAGATTTTAGATAGAAACTTTGACTTTTGTTTTCAGTTCTAATACAACTATGCCTCAATTAAAGAATGCCCTAAAAATGAAGCTTTTCTCTGTAACGGTAGTAGGAGATTTTAAACTAAGAGTAAAAATTACTAAAACAAGTAAATTCAAAAAATGCATATAACCATGTGACTATGGGTAGTTACTTGCTGCTTACAGTTTTATGGTATCAGTGCTATTATCCTAGTGAACACTTTCATTTCTTGCCTTTCAATTATAAGTGAACAGAACTCATATAGTCAGTGTTCTGAAGTTTGAGAAGGGCCAATTTGGTATAAGGAACATCTTTGATGTCTCTACTGTGCACTAGTTTTTTTGTTTATTTGTTTGTTTTAATGTGTGTTGGGGATACAAAGATAATAAATTCTTTACAGTTCTAGCTCTTTACTATTTCTTCTTCACATACCCAAAGTCCTCCTATTCTTTTGATTTTACTCTTCATTAAAACAGGGCTACTTTGATAAGTCATATATTTATAATTTTCCCCCATATTTTGGCTGAATCTTACTCAGAGCATTACCTCAACCAGCTTTATTATGACCTAGAATAATATGAGAATCACTTGCGTCATTCCTGCAATAGATCAATATTACTGAAAATTTTACAAAAATAAATCACATTTTCCCTGACCGCTTTCATCACCTGGTTCACTCTTCCTCCGTAACTAAACTTCTCAAAGCAACTTCTCAAAATTACTGGTATTTTAACAAATTCCAAATTCAACATTTTCTTAATCTGTATTATTTTTGTGAAGTGACTGACCCAGCCAAACACTCTGGTCTTTTATTCTGGAACTTTTCTCCCTTAGACTTTTAGAAAGTCTGTATTATCTCTTTGACCATAGCCTCTGATTTTTATTTGGTTTCATTCTCCATGGTTCTGGTCTTGGCACACTTCTCTTTTTTCCCTTTTAGGATTATATGTGATTAAATCATCTCAAAATGACTTCCGGGAAGTGTCCAACTCCAGACTCATCTTTCCTCTTCAACACCATGTACTTGGCACAATCACCTGCTTTATATCACTATGCCTAGTCTATACATATCACATTATCCATAGTATGCCAGAGCCTCCAACTCTCTATTTCCAAACCTACCCTCGCATCAGCATTTCTATAGCTCTGTGAAACGGGCCAGTCAGAAAAGGAAACTAGAAAAGGGGAGACAATTTTATAGAATGGAAAAGAGAGCTTCATATAACAGGAATAGTGTGTAGTGTTCTACAGTAAGAAATAGGAAAACTAGATACTCCTTGTAATAATTTAACCTGGGATAGCTATGTACAAATTGATTTGAAGTTATGAAAGAGGAGATGTAAGATGGAAGCAGGAAAAGAGAGAGAGCAAATGCAAGTGAGTGCATCGGGGCGGAAGTTTGAATGTTAAGCATAACAATAAAATGTGGCAACTTATGCCCTTTTATTTATTCTTTACTAGAATAGAAAAGTTCTTCACCTGAATAGAATGTTACTTGAAAATAATTTTTAACTTACCGTGATAAATTGGTCTTTCAAGAACATTTAGGGAAATATCTTCTCAGAATAAAATCTGGCTTATACTGTTACAGAACAGTATGCATTAATGTTTAAAAATTAGTCAAAACCTCCCGCAGGAGAAAGAGCTAAATTACAGTTTAAATAATACTTTTTAGCTTGAAATATACCCCATACTGTTAGATAATGCAAGGATGTTGAGAAAAGTAACGAAAAACTAATTCACCAAGTTTGTAAAATCAAATATTCTGTACTCTAGGTAATCTTAATATCTCTCAGTCACTGTAAATCAGATTATTCTTGAGATTGTATTTAAGTCAAGGTAAGATAGTCTTCTATTTACAAAGGTAATTTAGTCTCCTGAGTAGGTAATCTTGTTAAAATATTGTCAGGTTAACTGAAATTGATTTGTGTTTACTAAACATAGTGAATACTAATCAAACATTAGACACTGAGGTGTTGGAGGTATTTAAACCTTTGATAGACACTATTAGTGCTTCACAGAAGGATTATTTTTTGTCTCAGAGGTCAACATTGCTTTTTAAATTGTTCTTTCAAATAAAGAGAAAATGAGGAGTAATGGCCTGTATTTGCTTTATGAAATTTTGTGGTTTGGGAATATTTGGGAGAATTTGGGATTGGTTTTGGGGGGATTATTTATGTTTTATTTCCTTTGCTACAAGCACCACATTTGCTTTTCCATCTGCTTAATTCCATTCCAGGTTTGCTATTCTCTACCACTCATAGCATCATTGAGCTCCACATAATAGCTTTTATAGGAGACAGACATTACTAGGCAATTTGAAAAGCAGGTTGAAGATAAAGCCTGGTAGCTCATGTGCCCTGGCTTGGTGACTTGGCTCACTTCTGAAACTTATACCAAATGGGCTGCGTGCGTTCCTGTGGTGTCTGTGTATCAGCTCTATGAGGCTTAAAGAAACATTTCCCCTAATACAATAATAAACCCACCATAATCATCCATTTTGGGGAAATTTTACAGTTGTTGGTTAACCTGCTCCCTTATGCCCTGCAATATTCATTAGCAGATTTCTCTGTTTATGAGTGATATTATATGGAAATGGTTATGGGAAGCTAACAGATGTAACCACTGAAATAAATTAGAAGGAAAAGTTCTGTTTTTTACAGATGGTTGTATTGAATATGCTCCCGCCCCCCCTCCACTTTAACATTTAGTTTTCTTTCAACAGAAAACTTTTCTTTACTGACTACGGGAATGTGGCCAAAGTGGAGCGATGTGACATGGATGGGCTGAACAGAACAAGGATAATTGATTCAAAGACAGAGCAGCCAGCTGCACTGGCACTAGACCTAGTCAACAAATTGGTTTACTGGGTAGATCTTTACTTGGACTACGTGGAAGTAGTGGACTATCAAGGAAAAAACAGACATACTATCATTCAAGGCAGACAAGTAAGTACAATTTTGTTAGAAAATGCAGCTAAGGTGATAAAATGAATGGTGTCATACTAGGAAGAAGACCCAAAATTTGAATTGCAATGTTGAAAATTTCTTATGAAGTCAAGCTGGAAAGGGTCATAAAGATTGTGATGTATCTCCTATATGGGAGAATGTTCTTTTCACAGTGCATTCCATATCAGAAATACCTCTGACTTCCTCCTTTGCTCTGTTAAAAGCAAAGCACACAAAACAAAAGCCAACAAAAATAAAATAAAAACAATAAGCAAAAGCAAAAGTGCCGCACTAGTAAGAAAAGAATTAGGATAAGACAGATGTTTTGATCTATTAAAAGTAAAACTTACTAAAATCTAGTTTAAATAGTTTATTTATAAGGAGCTACACTATCATCTATCCCATGTGGCCTTGGAGATAACTGTACTAACAAAAGCAAATGCCTGCTCACAAAAATAGTTTTATTATTTTCAAAGGTTGAACTAAATTTTGCCTTTTGATGTATTCAGGTACTTCTTAGAATGAGAATTCTGTGAAAGTCACTGAGGTCAAGATCTTTCCCATCTGTACAGTTTTTGCCTTGCTGAATTACAAGGTTT
Source organism: Martes martes (assembly GCF_963455335.1). NCBI lineage: Eukaryota > Metazoa > Chordata > Mammalia > Carnivora > Mustelidae > Martes > Martes martes. The sequence continues at coordinate 107,610,431 of NC_137890.1, read as the reverse complement.
TGCAGATAACACTCAGTAGACACTTAAAGGAGATCTCTAAGTAGAAATAAGCTTATTTGCTAATGTACTTTCTCAAATTCAGTTTTACCTCAGTGATTGCACTAATTTCTTGTGAGATTCTTATTCTATGGAGACGAAATATGTGAATCCCTTTTCTTTCTTTTGCAATCCAAGATAAAAGTATTCTGTAATGATCCCTTAAAGTTACCTTCCCCTTCTAATCAGTTTTAACAAAAATTCTTTTTCCTTCTTTGACAAACAAATGCACCAAGCTGGGAATAAAAAGAAAGAAAGATAGAAAGAAAGAAAGAAAGAAAGAAAGAAAGAAAGAAAGAAAGAAAGGAAGGAGTGCAATATTAGAGATGAGGCCAGTTATATCTTTCATTCTTTTGTCTAAAAAGAATTTCTAATTTCTAATTTCTTTGGAAATCCTTAGTTGTGACTTTTAGAGGATCTAATCTCTAAAATGATTATGATAGGTCATCTTTTTACCTATATATAATTAAAACTCTAAACTTTGAAACAAGGATAAAAAACTCAAATAATTTTCCTCCTGATTACTTTTAAAAAGTTTTCTAACGTCTGGTTTTCAATTGTTCATTTTTTCATTTCCTTTTTTTTTTTTTTTTCTGATTCCCTAAACATATGCTTACTGGGCCACTAAGTCATCCAACCTAGATACATTTTTTTCTAAATATCTGGGCTGTAGGCAGAATGGTCTAGTCACCACTCTAAGCTCCTCCCGCCTGTGTCAGGAGTAGCAGAGCAGGCAACAGTGTACTTACTTTATGGAAAACATTCTCTTCTGAGTGAAGGAACAGAGAACAGTGAGTACAATTTCATCTTTACTGTGTGAACATATTTTCTTCCCTGCCCAATTGTCCCTTCTGTGGCTGTGCTTTTGCCTCTTGGGTGTGGATTGGCAATTACGTAAAAAGCAATGTATATATGCCACAACCACACTCCCACATGATTAGCTCCAAACTTTGGGCAAAACAGGCATGAGATTAATTGTGATGGAAAAATTGAGTTTACTTGCAATTTTTGTAGGAAAAAATTTTGCTCAAGTCAAATTTGGGTTTGGATTTATCTAGGGAATATGATATCAGCTTATGTGCAAATGATATTAGTAAATAAACACATGACACCCCCTGCCCCTTCTCTCTGGCACATGTACCTGTACATGCATGCACACACACTCACCACGCACACACACACACACACACACACACACACACACACACACACTGGGGAATGACCCTTACATTGGAAAACATAGTTTGGGCTTTATTTTGGGCTCCTCATTAATTCCTATCTTACATTTCTCAGTTGGTTTAAGTGTCTGCTTTTGGCTTAGGTCATGATCGAGGTCCTGGGATGAGCCCCCAGTCTGGCTGCTTGGTTAGTGGGATTCTGCTTCACCTTCCTCCTGTGCTCCTCCCCCCACCTTGCTCTCTCTCTCTCTCTCTCAAATAAATAAATAAAATATTTTAAAAAATAAATTCTTACAGTCAAACCGTACATACTTTTTCAAATTCTCTTAACTACAAATGTATACTAAAAGTACCATATAATGCCAAAGAATTGTGAAAAATTTTTCCAACAGAATCTCTACAGCAAATCAAATCATAACCCCACCCCATCCTGACACAAAACCAATTTTTTTTAAAGATTTTATTTATTTATTTGACAGACAGAGATCACAAGTAGGCAGAGAGGCAGGCAGAGAGAGAGGAGGAAGCAGGCTCCCTGGGGAGCAGAGAGCCCGATGTGGGGCTCGATCCCAGGACCCCGGGATCATGACCTGAGCTGAAGGCAGAGGCTTTAACCCACTGAGCCACCCAGGCGTCCTGACACAGAACCCTTTTAAATTAACTATAATAGGAGGAATGCCAAAAAGCATTGTACTTAGCATGTATGAGAAAATGAGTCAACTCATTCTTCCTCTGCTTTACTCAAAACTTGCCATGACTGCAAGATGTCCATCCCTCCACTCAATTCCCAGGACCTCTGCTTAGGAGAGTTATGTTGTTCAAGTGCCATTAGTTACATTTCCAGTATGAATAGGCTTTAGAAACATGTGATTTCTGAGTGAAGTGCTGTCTTTTTTTAAAAATTATTCCAAATACATAGTTTCATTATTTATTGTTTGTCATTCTGGGACAAATATTCATCTAAATGTAACTAGTGGCTTTAAAAAGTGGGATTTAAAATATATATATATATATATATATATATATATATATGGGATTTTGAACTTATAAAATAAATTTTAAAGGTGTTTTCTCATTAGTCCTTACATAGCCAGAGCTATACTTTAGATTTTGTATCTCCTGACTATATGAACAAGCAGTCCATAAAAAAATCTCAAATTTTGTATAACACTGCCATAAGCATCTTATTGAGTATGCTTGGAAGTTTTGTTCTCACTTGCCTTTGAAAAGTAGCTACTAAACATGTTTTCTTAATGAATCATGAATAAAATTCTCCACACATTTGGAACTGCTTTATCTACTACTGCATAATGTTTTCTTTTCAGAGAAAAAATTTAAATTAGTGAAATGTTTAATTCTTTGAGAGAAAATAAATGATGATATGTGTGAGACTCTCCTACTATGGGAATTTTCCTACAGTAGTAAATAGCAATCAGTTTTTCTTCCAAGTTGAAAGCAGCATAATTAAAAATCATAGTTATTTTGCCCCTCCATATAGGTCAGACATCTTTATGGCATAACTGTGTTTGAAGACTATTTATATGCAACCAATTCTGATAACTTCAATATCATAAGGATAAACCGATTTAATGGCACAGATATTCATTCATTAATTAAAATGGAAAATGCTAGAGGAATCCGAATTTATCAAAAAAGAACTCAACCAACAGGTAAGACACAAGACTTCTTCATTGCCTTTAAAATGGTGGGCTGAATGGGTTATGGTCCTTGTACTTTGTATGGAATTAAGGTGGGTGAGTCATAAATTCTTTTGATAGCAAAAGTGTACATGTCTGCTTGATAAAATGGAATAGCACTCCCTGCACAAGTCTAAATGACAAACTGTTCAGCTCCTAGTGAATTGTTTCTACAACCACAGAATTGAAATGATGGCTAGATTTAGATTCAGGAAAGAGCTTTCAATCATGATGTGTGTAGACAGATGCTAAGATGCTAAAGATTTTTTTTTTTTTGTATCATTTTGGGACACATTTCAAATCAGGTGACTCTCTTACAGTATCTACCCAGTTTTTATTGCAGTCATTCTGATCTCTTAACTTACCCTAGTTATTCTTTAATACAAATTAATTTCAAAAATAACTTTTAATGAGAGGTTGTAATGTTTCTAATTATTTCTTAAAGATACAAACTAGTTATTTTTGCATAGTAAGTTAGTGATCCTTGTTCATCAATACAGTTTATGTTCAATTATATATAGAATAATCTGACATACAAGAATAACCAACCCCAAATTTTCATCCTTTTTTTGTGCTTCAAATTGAAACTGCTTTAGAATTATCTAAACTTTAACATAGATTTAGTTGAGACAATGTATTTTCACAAATCTGTTTACAGTACATTTAAATTTGGAGTTCTATAAGTAACCTTATTAGAGTTTGGTGTTAGGATTTATTTATTTGTCAGTTATTCATTGACCATTTACTGTGTACCAGACACTATTGTATAGACGTTATTGTATAGACACAGCAGTGAATAAAACAGCCGAAAAATTCTCGCTTATATGAGATTTGCATCCCAGCAGAGAAAACATAATTTTAAAATGATCAAGTAAATTATTATTATTTTAGAAGATTAGGAATGCTATAGAGAAAAATAAAGCATAGAGGAAGTCTCAGGGATGAGGGTGGTTTGCAATTTTATATTGAATGGTCAGAGGAAGTCCCACTGAAATAATGAAATTAAATGAAGACTTGACATAATTGAAGAAGTAAGGCACAGACATGGCAGGTAAAGAGATTAGCAAACACAAAACCCATGTGGAAAAACATGTTTAGATTTTTCAAGAAACAGCAAGGAGACCTATGTGTCTGAAGCAGAATGAAAAAGGGAAAAACAGGTAGAAGAATGAGGCTGGAGAAATGAAGGAGGACCATAATAAGTAGGGCCCTAGAAATAATTCTAGAACCTTCTCCTTATACTTTTATTGAGATGAGGAGTCCTCAGGAAGCATTAAGCAGAGGAATCTCATGATATGACTGACCATTTAAAGGAATCAGTATGGCTACTGTGTTGACAATAGGCTATGGGGGACAAGAGTGGGGGTTAAAGAGCTTTTCATTTAGAAAATCAGGAATACAAAACAAACATGTCACAATTTTTAAAAGCATAACTGTTTATTAAATTAAAAGAAAATTGTCATGTTATTTATCACAATTTCAAGTGTGGATCAAAAAAGAAATATTATAAAAGTATATAAAATGTTACTGATACTATTCCTACCACAGCTTTTTTTTTCTTTAATTCATCTTTTTCTCATTCTCTTCACACACTACTTTTCCTTTTCTTTTTTCCTTCTCTAACTTCTACACTCATGAAATGTCCTTCTATGTCTTAATCTCCACATGTAAGCTAGCATACTCCTTTTGAAAATTATGCGTGCACACACACACACACACATTCACTTTGTGGTAGAGTTCTCAAAATGGCAACGGACTCAAAACTTAAAAAAAAAAAAAAAGTCTCAGGACTTCTCAATAAAGATAATTACTGAATCCTGTATCTTCTAGGTTAAGTGCCCATATAATGGATTATCTCAAAAGAAATACTTTTTCTGCTTAATGACCTAACCTGGCATATTTTTACAGTTATCTTTTTATATTTGTAAGGAATATGTATTTTTATTTTTATTTTTCTCTGCAATGCAGAAATACATATTTTTTAAAAAGAACAAGCACACATCCAAAAAATCATATAACATATTTTGCTTACATGTACACAGTTTAAATTAATATAAAAACAGAATTGTTTTCTTAAACATATTTTTAAGAGGACTTTGGCAAATTCCTACCTCTGCTTCTGTAAGGTTGGAACTCTTTTTCCAATTGATTATGGTAATAAATAGCTGGGTATAAAGATTTGTGGTAGGACTCCCTCTCCTTGTACTGCAAACGTTTCAACATACCGCTGATGTACATAATTATCTTGTCTTTGGAAATTTTCAAGTGTGCTGTTTTTTATTTCTTGTAGTCAGAAGCCATGCATGTGAAGTGGATCCATATGGAATGCCCGGGGGATGCTCACACATCTGTCTGCTCAGCAGCAGTTACAAAACACGGACCTGTCGCTGCAGGACGGGCTTCAACTTGGGAAGTGATGGCAGGTCGTGCAAAAGTATGTTGTTAAAATCAAACATTTTGCCAGCAGCCTCTGCTTCAGAATAGATTTTTTTTAATTAATTAGCAACACCAACATCAGCAATATCATAAGACTTCAACAGGTGAAATTTGCCTGCAAAATGTACTAGCCATTTTTCTCAGTATTCAGGGTTTTTTGTTTGTTTTGTTTTGTGATAATGTGAATGAGAAACTGAATCAGGCTTAGAATCATTAAATTTATGGATCCCTGGGAAACATATTTTAGGGTATATTTTTAGGAAGATCCTTTCCCTAATTCCTTAAGGAAGGTTTTTGATCTAATGAGCCTGAATATTTGGTTGACCATATTTTCTGTTACATGAATTAAGAAGTTGCTCCTGGTAATAGGTGTGTTGTTTAGTCCAACAGAAGTCCACATAAAATAATGTTTCATCTTATCCAGCATCACTGGGGAGTGAAATTCATTTCATTATTTAATTTTCCAGGTAACTGGAGCTAAACTAATTAAATATCAATCTCCTTAACAATTTTATTGAAAAGTTTTCTTACAGACATATCTTTGTTTTATTTTTGAAATATGCTGAATAATTTGTTTCTTATTTAAATAATAAATAATTTATACATGACTTTATAAACTTAGATTGTTGCCCCCAAATTAGTTACATTTAGGTCTTTACTTGGGTCTTCATAATCAGATATAGTAGAATGATCCTTATGGAAATGATGTCCATGTGGAGACTGTTGTCCTTTAAATGTCTCTCAATACCATAATTTTTAAAGTTATGATGACTGCTTTTTACAGTGCCCATTGTGTCTCTATTTTGTTATAGCAATGGCTTTTTATTTCTGTTAGTGTTCCCTCTCTGGTCACTGTCTTGCCATCTCTTTGACTTTCTTGTCATGTGCTTACTGAGGACTATGACATTAGATCACTATTTTGTTAAAATTTTAAGTCTAAATGGTAGCACAAATATTTTTTTTAATAAACATATAATGTATTTTTATCCCCAGGGGTACAGGTCTGTGAATCGCCAGGATTATACATTTCACAGCACTCGTCATAGCACATACCCTCCCCAATGTCCATATCCCCACCACCACCCTCTCCCGTAGCACAAATATTTTTAAATCAACAACCCAGGAGGCTCCACTTTGATAAAATATATATATTAGTATTTTGTTTTTATTTCTAACTTTGTATTAAATGCTGGGTCTCATGATCAAGAGATCCTCTGGATAAATGAGAGAAGCCTCAAGATGAGTAAAGTTGTGTGTGTGTGTGTGTGTGTGTGTGTGGCCAGCCTTTAAACTGGTATGACTACCATTTGAAAAGTGATGGCATGTCATAAAAAATGCAATCTACACATATATACATACATATTTGCATGTATGCATACATACATACATACGTTTAGAGGAAAATAAGATCACAGTTGCCTAAGTTTCAATCACCCTTAATGTAGGGTATTGATCATGGTACATTTACATTGGCAGAGGCAATTCTAGTTATTTTAAGCAGGAAAAGATCAAATGCAAATAAATAGGTGCTTACACAATCAGTGAAAATCCTGAAGCAGTAACTTCTCGACTCAGTCCTCAGAACATCCCTCAAAACCACCATTGAACTACCCTGGCTTAAAACTGAAGAGCTGCCACATTCAGAAGCCAGGGCATCAGGAAGCCACGAATGCCAATGGTAACCTCAAAAACACACCGTTTTAACTGATAACCAGGAATTTCCACAGCTTGCACCATGACTATTAGCTCTAGAAATATGCCACAACTGATAGTTCCCTACTGGTAAACATAACAAAACAACACCCTCTTTCTTGTGCTTGATAATACACAAAGGAAGAACACTAATGTGGAAAAATTCAATTTCTCCTCCAGATAAATACCAATAGAAGTAACAAAAGGCACCTTCATTTTCATATTACAAACATGAGTTAATAGATCTTATTTTAAGTACTTAACACCAGGCGCATTGCTCTATGAGTATCTCTGAACTGTAGTTTTCAGTTTCAGTTGTCATACAAGAAAACACACTAGAAGAAACTTTAAAGTAGGTGTTGCATAACTAAAATAAGTGACTTAAGTAAGCAATGGGAAAATTGTTTTTTTCTTATTTAAAACATAGGCACCTGGGTGGTTTAGTAGGTCATGCATCGGACTCTTGGTTTTGGCTCAGGTCATGATCTCAGGGTTGTGAGATTAAGTCCTGGATGGGGTTCTGCGCTCAGTGGGGAGTCTGCTTGAGATTCCCACTCTGCACCCACCCTCCACTATTTGCACTAAATAAATAAATAAATAAATAAATAAATTCTTTAAAAATATGAAAAACAAAGGACACACATACATGCATTAAACAATGAAATACTAGGTTTATCAATTACCAATGAAAATGTCAACTAAAAAGAAATGTTAGCTGGACACCTGGGTGGCTCAGTCCATTAAGCATCTGCTTTCTGCGCAGGTCATGGTCCCAGGATCCTGTGACTGCGTCCCACATCATCTGGCTCCTTGCTCAGTGGGAGGCCTGCTTCTCCCTCTGCCTGCTGCTCCCCCTCCTCGTGTGATCTTCCTCTCTGACAAATAAATAAATAAAATATTTAAAAGAAAAAAAATCATTAACAGATTGAGTATGGTGAAACTAGTGTTCTTATACATTGTTAATAGAATTGGAAATTGATCACTGTTGGAAAGACATTTGATAAAATATTTAAAAAAAACATAAAACTAACAGTATCCTTAAAGAAATTATCCTTCTTTTGACTGAACAAATTCATTGTAAATGTATTTGTAATAACAAAAACCCAGAAACAATCTAAATTTCCGACAATAGGTAAGCAGCTATATCGTTGCCTCTTAATGCCTCTTAATAATTTCAATGTTGTCATTGAAAATAATGTTTTGGGGGGCACCTGGGTGACTTAGTTGGTTAAGCGTCTGTCTTCAGCTCAGGTGTGATCTCAGGGTCCTGGGATTGAGCCCCACATTGAGCTCCCTGTTCAGTGGGGAGTCTGCTTCTCCCTCTCCCCTTACTCCTGCTCTCTCTCTGTCAAATAAAATAAATAAAATCCTTTGAAGAAAAGGAAATAATGTTTTGAAGACTTTAACTACAATTAGATATGATTTTTTTTAAATGAGGTACTAAAGTGTATATAGGATTCCTATTTTTATTTTTGTTTTTTAAGATTCCTTTTTTTTTTAAGATTTTTATTTATTCATTTGAGAAACAGAGAGAGAACATGAGCAGAGGAGAGAGGAAGAAGCAGACTCCCCACTGAACAGTGAGCCAACAGGGACTAGATCTCAGGACCCTGAGATCATGCCCTGAGCTGAAGGCAGATGCTTAACAATGTGAGCCACCCAGGCACCCCTAAGATTCCTATTTTTATTTTTTATACTATTTTTAATTTTTTTAAGATTTCTGTTTTTAAAAAAATAAAAATATTTATGCATATAAAGTTGGTAGAAATGTTAATTTTCAAATAAATCACTACTTTTAAATAATATGTGGGGCACCTGGGTGGCTCAGTGGGTTAAGCCTCTGCCTTCAGCTCAGGTCCTGATCCCAAAGTCTTGGGGTCTAGCCCCGCATCGGGCTCTCTGCTCAGCAGGGAGCCTGCTTTCCCCCACCTCTCTCTCTCTGCCTGCCTCTCTACCTACTTGCAATCTCTGTCTGTCAAATAAATAAATTAAATCTTTAAAAAAATAATGTGATATTATTTAAAAAAAATACTCTTGAAAGTAGGTGGACACTGAAAGGCTATGAGGGCAATGAGGAAGAAGGATGTTAATATTCTTTACCAGTAATTCCACTTCTAGAAATGTATACTTACAGATCATCTAAGAAAATGTGTAAAATGCTAGGTTGAAGAAAAACATGCTTATCTCAGTATTATTATAATAATGAAAAAATAAAACCAATTGGGAACAGTTTGACAAATTATCATATGCTGACTATACTGAAAGGAATGAATGTAAGGCTTAAAATAATAGGTCAACATAGAACATAATTTTGATGCTAAGATTTGATAATAAAAGCAGAATATAAAATTGAGTGTCTTCTTCTATATAATTAATTGTGCATTAGAAAAATAACTAAATTAATTAAGTTTGAAATAGTCACATGAAGGAATACAATATAACAATGGAAATATGTGAACAATGACTACAACAACCATGGGTAATATTGCAGGTATGATAAGAATAAAATTAATTCACAGAAGAATTCACACATGCAATTCAAACAATGTACTGTTGGGAAATGCATGTAATATATGTACTAAAACTTGACAAAATACATGATAAAATAATCAGGATATTGGATGTCTTTGGGATGAAAGGGGAATAAGAAAATAAGGAGTGGAGAATTGGTTTAGGGCACATGCATACCTTTCAGTATTCTGGAAATATTTTTAAGATCTCTGCCAGATGCATGAAATTTGCTTTTTTAAAATATACTAAAATATAATAAATATCAGCTTATATATATTTAATATTCAGTAACATAAATTTTAAAAGAAAGTGAGTGAAAGAAAATATTTAAACGGACAGTATTGTTTGTATTGAGGGTATTAAGTTTATGTAATTGCTCACTTTTTTTCTCTTTTTTCTCCACATTTTTTATAGTTTAGTTGTCTTGCTTTGCTAAGAATCTCACTTATGGTACTGTTACCCAATTATAATTGAGTCATTTGGATCCTCAGTTTTACTAAAACTCAGTATGTTTTCCCTTTTATATAAAGTATTTTCTTCATGGGCGCCTGGGTGGCTCAGTGGATTAAAGCCTCTGCCTTCGGCTTGGGTCATGATCTCAGGGTCCTGGGATAGAGCCCCACATTGGGCTCTCTGCTCAGCAGGGAACCTGCTTCCCCCGCCCCCCGCCTACCTCTCTGCCTACTTGTGATCTCATTCTCTCTGTCAAATAAATAAACAAAATCTTAAAAAAAAAAAGTATTTTCTTCAAATTGTATAAACTAAACTAAGTCAATTGCTCCAGATATTAAAGAGCATGGTGTGTATTTCCACATGAAAGTCTGAAGGAGTCAACTCACTATGTAGAAAAAACTATAATTGATTTTAGCATATTAACCTGGGAAATAGTTTTTTGTTTGGAGTTTTTGTTTTTGTTTTGTTTTGTTTTGTTTCATTTTTGATAAGGGCTGTGTTGTACATCAGAGTTACTGGCAGACAACATCAACCTCTTACATTCTAATTAAGATGTAAAGAAAAAAGTGAAGGTATAACTGGCATTTTATTTCATTTCTTAAAAAAATAAATAAATCACTTGTTTAGACATTTGTAATATATTCTCCTGCACATTTGTGATACTGTGTGATTCTATTTGTTTGCCTTTGACAGCCTTAGACGCAAACTCTGAGGCAGGGTGCTTTAAATTATTCTGAAGTTTTTAGCATTGTCAGACATAATGAATGCTACAGTTAGTATCTACAGAATGTGTTAGATAGATTGTAATGAATTGTAAAATTATATGTGCCGGATGTTTTAATAAATGTCCATTTTACTATTATCAGTTATCCAATGATCTGTCATGTTTTTGCTATACAGACAGTTATAGACAAAAGAATAATTAACTAAATATAACCCATTCACGGAAGTAATTTCTGTTTTAATTAAAGTAATGCAATTAGCTGGACTTCCTGCATCAAGATACATTTGGCATATTTTAGAGTTTAATTTTTGGTATTGAATTTAAAAAACGCTAATTGTGCCAGTTAATTAAACAGTGGCATTCTGCAGTGTAAAGAAGATTAGACAGCCTCAGTTGTTTGTGTTTGTAATCTTTCTTCTGCAGGACCAAAGAATGAGTTGTTCCTCTTTTATGGGAAAGGACGCCCAGGAATTGTTAGAGGAATGGACTTGAATACCAAGATAGCTGATGAATACATGATCCCCATAGAGAATCTGGTAAACCCTCGTGCTTTAGATTTCCACGCAGAAACCAATTATATCTACTTTGCTGACACCACCAGTTTCCTAATTGGCCGGCAGAAGATAGACGGCACAGAGAGAGAAACCATCCTGAAAGATGGTAAGTGACAATATGTAGTATTAACACCAAACTGCCCTGGGATACAGCGCTGTGAAAGGATAAATCCAACATATGTCAAAATCACTTCAACCGGAACCTAAGAACTTACTGTTGATTTAAAAACAGTTGTTGATTTAATATTCTCGGTAACATTATTTCCACATGTTTTTCACATACCAGCATATTAAAACCTCCATGATAAAATTGAACTTGGAATTGTCCACCACATTTTAAACATTACGGGAATTAAATTAAGCTACTTATTCACCTTCATGGAAAATGCAGATTTACAATTATATGTTTATAGTGCTATATGGCAGAACATAAGATTTAACAGGACATTAGAGACTTGTGTAATATTTGATTCTTACTAGGCTATTGGTCATGTCATTCAGAGTGCATTAAAAATATCGATGTCCCCATTGTCATTGCATTTCTTGCATATTGTTTCTTACTTTGTAAATCATTTAAACTGACTTCTCTGGAGTTGCCCTTGAAATATCTGTATTCACAGAGAAACTTGTTTATACCTAGTTTTACTTATAAATATTTATATACAAGACTATATTTGCAAATTGCCTATATATGCCTATACTTTTTAAAAACAGTGTATTTTATAAATTTCATGGCTTAGGAACAACCAATTAAGTAACACAATAATATAGCTTTGATATAAATAGAAAATATTTTTAATAATCAAGCAAACCAAATATTTGACTACTAGTCAGTCACCTTTAGACATATTCAGTAATGATTCTGGACCTGTTTAGTCACATACACAATCTGTTCACTTCTCCAATATTTTAAAAATCCTTGATTTAGGGAACATTAATTATATGCTTATTGGCTGAAAAACACTGTGCTAGCTATCTTAGGAGATAAAAGGAATGTTAGAAAGTGGCTAGTGCCTTTAGGGAGTTCATAATCTACCTTTGGAGAGAATATAAATGAACAAAAAATGTAAATGCTTTGCAACATTTAATTTAATTAAATTCAAATCAGACCTAAAGAAATATATGGTTATTGGAGAATGTCCATGTAATGGATCACCACAGGGAGGAAGAGATGTCTTTATGTGAGTGTTCCTGGAGAATTTTGTGTACAGGAGAAGGTATTTGGGCTAGATCTTAAAGGAAGAATGTTAAAAGGTAGGGGAGGATATTTCAGCCACCAGGAATTCCATAGAAAAAAGAAAAAAAATCAAGTACTACAGAAAGAGGATGAAGGGGACATTAAGTAGATCGTTACAGGATGTTTTGGTCATAGGGAATAAGGTCAGAGGAGCAGTGGAAAGTGAGAGGTCATGAAATGAAAGACCCAGAATCTGAGGTGAATGGGCTTGGAGGAAATCCTGACCAGCTAAGAGGCAGGAAATGCTTCTGAGCCAAAGAATAACAAGACTGAAAAGTTATTTTAGGAGAATCAATCCGGTGGTGGAGGGCAGAATGGAGCAGAGAGGAAGGAGAGAGAATGAAAGCAGATACAGACTGAAATAAATTACAGCATGAGTGGTAATGAGTGGTGGTCTTGGTGGTGGGAATGGGGTAGGATGAGGAGATTATTCATTCAATTCAGATTCACTTTAAATCAAACATTCAATGATAAAATGTACACTTCCCACATGTGACAAATGAAGTGTTAAAATGAAAAATGTCCCTGATTTTGTTGTTGTTTATAGTTTATGGTTTAAGACAATCTAAAGCCACCATGACTTTTTAGAGAGCTAATTAGAGTTAAGACTTTCAAGAGTTAAGATTTAAGTTAAGAGTGAAGCTTAGGGGCGCCTGGGTGGCTCAGTGGGTTAAGCCACTGCCTTCGGCTCGGGTCATGATCTCAGGGTCCTGGGATCGAGTCCCACATCGGGCTCTCTGCTCAGCAGGGAGCCTGCTTCCCTCTCTCTCTCTCTGCCTGCCTCTCTGTCTACTGTGATCTCTCTCTGTCAAATAAATAAAATCTTAAAAAAAAAAAAAGAGTGAAGCTTAAATCGGAAGTGACAGGGGCCGTCTGCATACTTTTCTCTGTCATGTGATTTCAGGTGATAGAAGATGGACAATTTTAGGACAATAGACTTGCACATTCTCTGTAAGCAGATACAATTGGATTGCTCTGATTTTGACCTAGAAATTTTCACGAAGGACTGAAATGTAACATGGAAGGTTCTTGGTTTCGTTTCAAAAAGTGTGTTTCGTTTCAAAAAGTGCTGTGACTGAATGTTCCAGCTAATAATCCTAACTTTGATAGCAATATCTTATCAGTGACGTTGGTTGGTCTTTGCATTTCATTACAGCAACAGGGATCAGTTCTAATAGCTACTTGACTGCCAGGCACATCTGTACAGTGTTGCTTTGGCAGAATGAAGGGTATGAGAACATTTTGTAAATTTCACACCTGAAATATACTTAACATTTTGATATTCCTATGCAAGGACAGCTTAATGTCTTTTTGTTAATCTTTTTTTCTTACTAGGAGAAAAGGTGGAGAATAACAATAGACATTATGATATAAGATTAACATGTCAAAACAAAAGTTGTATTTGGAAAATTACAACTTCTCATTCTTGAAATCAGAAAAAAAATGAAATTCCATGTGTGTTCACTAATTTAGCTAGGATATCCACCCTCCAACCTGAAGACTTGGAGGCAATGCCTGGCTTGACACATTATTTTGTAAGCTTGGTAGAAATTTTGAGTCTTAGATAAATTTGTACTGTTTGAAGTACAAGGCTATAAAGATTTTGCTGTCTGTAAATAAAACATTAATATCTTGGACATCTTTTATGTAAGCTTAGATCCTTTCTATAAAGAAAGAAAAACACCAACAGCATTTCTAAAAAGACCCACCTCTATTCATTCTTTGACTTTTTTTTCTCTCAGAAGTTTATGGAACCTAAAGGTGGTATATCCTATATGGAACCTAAAGGTGGTATATCCTATAGTCTGTAGAATCTTGTAGGCTAAAACAGTAGTTAAATAAAAGATAAAGGAAAATTGTCCCATTGAGATACTTACATCTATTTCAGTAAGTACTGGAAATGTCTATGAAATGAAGACATATTAGCAACTTAATTAAAATAGACTTCTGTAAAGACAAAGCATTTCCAATCTGTAAGTTTTTCATTCTCTGGAATTCTTGCCATAATTTTTGTAAAATTTTTACTGTTTCTTTTAATTAATTATTTTATTTATTTATTTATCCAGTTAGTAAATAAAATCTGCAAATGCCTTCACTAGTCTAAGTGCTATTGTAGGTGATGGGAATGCTGCAGTAAAGAGGATAAAGTTTTATATTTAGTTTGTGCCTAAATAGTGAGAGGCAGATAATAAACAAACACATATATGAACAAGATAATGATAACCGCTGTAGTGGAAATAAAGTAGGATACTGTGGTAAAAAGTAAAAGGTGTTATCAACAGGAGGTAAATTAGACTAAGTGGTGAGGGAATTTAAAGTACCCATTCTTCTCAGTTGTAATTGTTACACTATCTAAGAGAACAAGATAGATGCTCTTTGTAAGATCAAATTCACTTTTATCTTCTTGGGTGTCTTGTCCAAGATTCATTTTTCATTGCAGCATGAATTATAATTTTCAGCAGAAAGGGAAAAATGTAAATATGATAACTTACTATTCAATTTATTATTGTATGCATTCTGTTAATGTAGTACTTGTTTCTGAACTATATAAATTAATTCTACTGGGATACATATATCCAAATAGAGGACATGTTAAAACAATCTTTCATATTGTTCCATATCTTTAAAATATTAAAAAAAACACTCAAAACGTTTTCCCTGAGTTTGAAAATTATTAATGCCTGCAGCTATAACAGAAAATCTGTACTTTCAATAGCTCCCATAATTAAACTGGAGATTAGAGGCCACCAAGTTTGTGATAATTTGTTACAAAAGCCACAGGAACTAACAGAAAACCTGTGCTCTTAAACACTTTTTATACTGACCTTATGTATATTCTTTTATGGTGGGTTCTACTTGATTGAGAACTGGAGTGGGTGCACGTTTCCATACCTCAGACTCCTCCTTTACCTGAGGGTATTTACAAAAGCCATAACATTGGAGAACAATAAATAACTTTGGACAGGATACAACATAGGATCTATTTTTTTTTTAAGATTTTTGTTTATTTATTTGACAGAGAGAGAGAGAGGGAGAGAGAGCACAAGTAGAGGGAGCAGTAGGCAGAAGGAGAGGGAGAAGCAGGATCCCCACTGAGCAGAGAACATGACCTCAGGAAACTGGGATCATGACCTGAGCTGAAGGCCGCCACCTAATAGACTGAGCCACTCAGGCATCCCAGGATCTATTTTCTGATATTATGAACAGAAGTGTAGCCAAGAGGAAGGGGTAGGAGTCTTTCTGTGCAAAACATATTCTCCAAATGACATGTTTGAAGATAATCTGTTATCATACTGTGAAAGGGTTGTGCCTAATTGCTTGTCCAGCATGTGAAGGATCAAACCCAATTCTTCAGCTCGGTTCCGTCCCCAGCATCTCCACACTCCCTCCATGGATTTTAGAATCCAACAGTTCCTCCAGTTGGTTGGTTTGAAATGTATGATAGTATGCCCGGGACATGAATTAGTATTCATCATTGTAATATTTTGAACTCTCACTATCACCACCACTACCACCACCCACCCACACCCTCTGATCCCCCCAGATATGACTACCAACTTAGAATCTACTTCAGAACTCTAGTTCCAGGCCTCTACTCTAACGGATCCTAGGGTGGCTACTTAAAACAGATTACAGGATTTGATCCATTCCCAAAAGACACCAATCTTAGTGTAATATTATCATTTTCTAGAGATCATGGTTTGTTTTGTTCTTGGATATCAATGAGCTCCCCATTGTGTAATTCTCGAGGAATGTCTAGTGTATCATAAAGATCCAGTTTGTTGTGCGTGTATTTACTTTATTTTTAGTTTTATTCCTGTGTAGTTAACATACACTGTTGTATTAGTCTCAGGCATACAATGTAGCAATTTAGCAGTTCCATATATTACTCAGTGCTCATTAAGATAAGTGTACTCTTAATCCCCTCCCCCTATTTCATGCATGCTCCCACCTGCCTCTTATCTGGATACCCTCTATTTGGTCTCTATAGTTAAGAGTCTATTTTTTTGTTTTTTTTTCTATCTCTTATTTGTTGTTCATTTGTTTTGTTTCTTAAATTCCTCATATGAGTGAAATCACATGGTATTTGTCTCTCTGACCGGCTTATTTCACTTAACATTATACCCTCTAGGTCCATCCATGTCATTACAAATAGCAGGATTTCAGTCTTTTTTATATATGAGCAATATTCCATTGTGTGTGTGTGTGTGTGTGCATGTGTGTGTGTATCTACTGCATGTTCTTTATGCATTCACCCATCAGTGGACACTTAGACTGGTTTCATAATTTGGCTATTGTAAATAATGCTGCAATAAACATAGGGGTGCATATATCCCTTCAAATAATTATTATTATTATTTTTATCCTTTGGGTAAATACCCAGTAGTATGATTACTGGGTCATATGGTAATCCTACTTTTAACTTTTTGAGAAACCTCCATACTGTCTTCCACAGTGGCCACCATCAGTTTGCACTCCCATCAACAGGACCTAAGGGTTCCTTATTCTCCATATCCTTGTTGACACTTGTTTCTTGAGATTTTGATTTTAGCCATTCTGACAGGTGTGAGGTGATATCTCATTATGGTTTTGATTTGTATTTCCCTGATGATGAGTAATATTGAGCATCTTTTCATGTGTCTGTTGGCCATCTGTATGTCTTCTTTGGAGAAATGCCTGTTCATGTCTTCTGCGCATTTTTAATGGGATTATTTGTTTTGGGTGTTGAGTTTAAGTTCTGTATATACTTTGGATACTAACTCCTTACCAGATGTCATTTGCAAATATCTTCTTCTATTCAGTAGGTTGCCTTTCAGTTTTATTTATTTTTTCCTTCACTGTGAAGAAGTTTTTTATTTTGATGTAGTCCCAATAGTTTGTATTTGCTTTTGTTTCCTTTGCCTCAGGAGACCGATCTAGAAAGATGTTACAGATGATGTCAGAGAAACTACTGTCTGTGCTCTATTCCAGGGTTTTTTTTTATTTTAGGTCTCACATTTTAGGTATTTCATCCATTTTGAGTTTATTTCTGTATATGGTGTAAGAAAGTGGTCCAGTCTGTTGCATTTAGCTGCCCACCTTTCCCAGCACCATTTGTTAAAAAGACTTTTTCCCTGCATATTCTTGCTTCTTCTGTCAAGAATTAATTGACTATATAATTAATATATGCTGATATCAAAGTTTGTTATACACATTAATTAAAAATATAATGTGTTTTTGTTTTCCATAAATAATTTTAAATTATTAATTTCTAAAATGATAGCTAGAATTGAAGGTGATTAAACTTCCAATTCTGATAAAAAGGTACATGTTGGGAAGCACTGTTTCTTCAACCCTGATAATAAAAAGTTTGATTAATTATATTATTTCTAGGCCTTCTAGTGTATTGATCTTTGTGTCTATTTTTATGCCAGTACCATACTGTTCTGATTACTACAGTTTTGTAATATAACGTGAAGATTGGAATTGTGATACTTCCTGTTTTGTTTTTCTTTTTCAAGGATGCTTTGGCTACTTAGAGTCTTTTGTGGTTCCATACAAATTTTAGGATTGTTTGTTCTAACATGATGTTAGATTTTGATAGGGATTGCAGTAAATCTTAGATTGCTTTGGGTAGTATAGACATTTTAATAATATTTGTTATTTCAGTCCATGAGCATGGACTATCTTTCCATTTGTGTCATCTTGAATTTCTTTCGTCAGTGTTTATAGTTTTCAGAGTATAAGTCTTTCACCTCTTTAGTTAAATTTATTCCTAGGTATTTTACCATTTTTGGTGCAATTGTAAATGGGATTGTTTTCTTGATTTCTCTTTCTGCTGCTTCATTATTAGTGCACAGAAATGCAGTGGGTTTCTGTATGTTCATTTTGTATACTGCCACCTTACTGAGTTCATTTATCCATTCTGGTTGAGTTTTGGTGGTCTGCAGGATTTTCTACATAGAGTATCATGTCATCTGCAAATAGTGAAGGTTTTACTTCTTCCTTGTTGATTTGGATGCCTTTTCCTTCTTTTTTTCTTCCTTCCTTTCTTTCTTTCTTTCTTTCTTTCTTCTTTTTTAAAATATTTTGTCTATCTATTTATTTGAGCAAAAGTGAGAGTGAGAGCATAAGCCGGGGGTGGGGGACAGAGGGAGAAGGAGAGGCAGTCTCCTTGCTGAGCAGGAAGCCTGATGTAGGGCTCGATCCCAGGACCCTGCTTAATCGACTGAACCAACAACACATGCCTGTGAGGGCCTTTTTATTACTTTTTGTTGTGTGGTTGCTGTGGCTAGAACTTCCAGTACTATGTTGAACAAAGTAGTGAGAGTGAACATCCTTATCTTGTTCCTGACCTTAGGGGAAAAGCTTATCCTTTGTTCTGGGATGTCAATGAATGTCAGCATTATTAACTCTCTGTAATTTCTAGTCATAAAGAGCCAGTTTTACAGTGATAAAACAAACATGTTACAATATCACTAATGAATTATGTTAGAAGGTTCCCATGAACTTTAAATAGTGAGTATGCCTTGCAAAACATCTTAAAATTAAGAACACACTTTTATTATCTGCTATTAGATTACAGGTGCATATCAATCTCATTTTTCTGATATTAACTCTTAAAGGAAAAGCTCTGAGACTTTGAGACATGTAGACTTTGACCAAGCATTAAAGAAATAATGAATACATTTATCAGTCATGAGACATTTCCTAATTAAAACTTTAAAAAGAGATTTGTGAGCATTGGCAATTCTTGAGAATCTAATGGATATTGCCCTACTGAGTAGCAAGGTTGTAGCGTGTTTGCGTGTACTGACTCTCACTGACTATCAGTAAGATGTTTTTTCCAGAATTCGCTGGAGATTTGAGTCAAATATGGGTTCACTTTCATTGTTAATTTGCAAATATATATTTCTCATATTTTTTATGTTTCTCATGAAGTATATGACATATTTGGAAAAAAAAACCTCTCAGCCAACATATATATCTTTTTGTTTGAAAAGTTGACATGAATAGAAGAAGCTTGAAATCTGGATTCTAAAATACGGTGTCATAAAAAAATGGAATTGGTGATGTTGTTAATAGAACATGAAACTAGCCATTTTGAGAGGACTTTAGGGGAGTGGTAAGTCATTGTATGTGTAACAAATACAACAAAAATGTGACTCTGACCTATTTAAAGCATAATTTTATTTTTTTTATTTTTTTTAAAATTTATTTATTTGGCAGACAGATCACGAGTAGGCTGAGAGGCAGGCAGAGGGAGAGAGAGGAAGGGAAGCAGGCTCCCTGCTGAACAGAGAGACCGATGTGGGGCTCGATCCCAGGACTCTGGGATCATGACCTGAGTCGAAGGCAGAGGCCTTAACCCACTGAGCCACCCAGGCGTCCCCCATAATTTTATTTTTTGTCTCCCATTTGGTTTTGAAAATTTATTTTGTAAACTCTCTTACTAGCAAAAGTTTTGACAGCAAAACTTGATCAAATCCCAGTCCTTTCGGCTCACCACTAGGCAACTGAGAGGCTTCAGTCACTTTAAATCGTAAACACAGCATCAATGCGGTAATTGGAATGTCTAATCCATATATATATACACACACACACACACACACACACGTGCATATCACAATTCTAATTCAATATATCATCAAATCTTCCCTGCTTATCATTTGCGTTGTCTTCTGGCTAGAAGCCTGAAAAAGTAAAGAAGGACATACTTGGTTCTTCGTCTTTCTCTGCCCTGCATTTACTTTCCCTGCCACCCCTCCCAGATTGCTAGTCAGTTACCAGGGCTCACTCACTTCTCAACATTGGCGGGAACTGATGAGAGAGGTTTGAGTGGTTAGGAGTGAAAAGGAGATAGCAAAGGTCTTGTTTGAACTAGTACCATTGTAATACTGGCCTCTTTCTGAACATGATGGATCTTTAAAATTTACTCTCTTAAGGGATTTGGGTATGTGTGTGTCTCTATGTCTGTGTGTGTGCATGTGTAAGCTTTTTGAGGGTTTTCTGTTGGACCTCACTAATTTCATTTCCCTTGGCCAGAGGGAATGAAAATCTATGCTTGTGACTTTGCATCCTTGAATATCCAGTTCATGCCCATCCTGTTATTGTTCAAGTCCTTATACCCAGCTGGGCAATTCTGTGCTTGACTGAAGACATTCCTATGCCAGAATTCTGTCCTGTGTGGTTTAAACACTTTTGCAAATGTTCTGCCCTAATAAATTCTGGGAGTACAGCTCTAGTGCAAATCAACCCCTATCACATTGCCACGAGAGTTCATCTTAGCTTTTTCAGATGTGAGACTTTTTAAGGCATTAGTTATGTGCATGGGAAAACAAACTGTTGAGAGCTCAGTTCAGAGATCTCTCAGAAGTCCCACAGAAGCTCCATCACTAGAGTTGAGGTGAAGAGCATTTCTCCAATGTCTCTTTCCTATTACCTTGGAAGATTGAAGGCAGGGCCTAGAAGCTTAGAGAACTGCAATGTCTCCAAAGCTCTCTTCTCTTTACATTCTCTTCCCTTTACCCTGTGATCCTATTGAGGCATCCAAGAGTTGTAGAAACAACTTTGATCTAGTTCATTGTAAAATATGAGAACTTTTTATTCTCACACTCATTTTGATTCTTTTTTTCATCATTTTGGCTCATAATCCAAGCTTTAATTTTAAAATCCCATTACAAATGTCACAGTGAGTTACTATTGCTCCTAATTCTGCAACCAAATTGCCGATGTTGTAATAGTCATTAGGCAGTGGTCCAAATGACACCTGGAAAGAAAAACAGCTGTAAGACTATTTTGAAAATTCATTTAAACATACAGGTGGTAACAAATAGTATTTTCACTCACCTTTATGCTCCTAGTTCCTTTTTTATTATCTAATTTTAATATCACCTAGATTCTTAATTTTTATTTTAAACATTTTAAATAAGATTTTGCAAGGATTAGAATTGAGTCTTTTCAAATTAAAAAAAATGTTTAAAAATAATAATAAAAGCACACACTAAAGCTCTCAAGAGGTTCAATGACGGTGCCATCCCTAGTCATGAGGTGAAAGAGTACCTCTTCACCTTCTCATCCTTTCCTCTGATTATAATAACTCAGATGTCATTTTTGCCTCTCATTTATATTTATAAGTGGAAGGAATACTAGATGTGGCATATTTCCTAAATGTTATATTTCTGGTCAGTGAGTTACATCATCTGAGTTAACTTTCTGTCCAGAT
Organism: Martes martes; assembly: GCF_963455335.1. NCBI lineage: Eukaryota > Metazoa > Chordata > Mammalia > Carnivora > Mustelidae > Martes > Martes martes. Next base: position 107,588,708 of record NC_137890.1, on the reverse strand, counting down.
TTTCCAGAAACACAAAATATATGCAAATTAAAATTATTTCCAGTCCCAGGCTAGCATTAGCTCTCAAGAAAAATGAAAAAAAAATTGCTTATTCACTGTGCATCACAAGTCATAGAACTATTGCTATTAATTAATTCCCATTGCCTATACTGTTTTACCTTATGCCCTGAGAAAATTACATTACCTTTGGGTCATGAATTGTGAATTGAACAAGTTGGGTTATGGGGAGTGGGCTTTAGCAGAAGAAAACAGGTACACCTCACCATGAGTATATACATTCTACACGCTCTCTATCACAGATTGATTTGATGTTAAGCTTTGCCAAGTATATTTAACTATACTTAGAATAAAAAATATTGGATTAAATGTCAATCATCCTAGTTATTTGGTATCATATAAACAAAAATTACTAAGTAATCGATTTCTTTATTTCTTTCTTTCTGACCACCCTGGCTGTATTAACTAGTATTCTTTTGTTCTATCTAAAAATGGCTACAAATTTTATTCTGAATACCTGAGTTTTCTTCTGATAATCTCTAGCTATTTTTATAATTTTATTTTTAAAAATCAAGCTTATCATAGCATGATTTACATAGAGTGAATTCACTTTTTTTTTTAAAGTAAATAGTTCAATGTATCCAGATGAACAATCAATACCACAATCAAATTAGAATATTTCCATCTCCCCAGAAAGTTCCTTCATGTTCCTAACAGCTGCTAGTCTAATTTCTACTCTGGTCTGATTTTTCTTTCCATAGTTTTGCCTTTTCTGAAATGTCAGGAAAGTTTAACCACATAGTGAATAGCTTTTGTGTTTGGATTACTTCACTTAGATAATGCTTTTGAGATTCTACCACGTTGTTGAATGTATCTATTCATCCTTTTTTATGTTGGGTTATGTTATACTTTATGGATGTTCCACAAGTTTTTTATTCTTTTACCAGTTGATATTCCTTTGGGTTGTTTCAAGTTTAGTCAGTTATGACAAAAACTGTTATAAACACTTGTGTACAATACATTGTGTAGACATGTGTTTTCACTTCTAAAAGTAGATTGCCTAGTAATCTCATTGGCTGGTAATGAGATTGCTTGGTATATCTCATAATTATTTATTAAATATTAAAGAGTGAATTAAAAATGGGGCGCCTGGGTGGCTCAGTGGGTTAAAGTCTCTGCCTTCGGCTTAGGTCATGATCTCAGGGTCCTGGGATCGAGACCTGCATCGGGCTCTCTGCTCAGCAGGGAGCCTGCTTCCCTTCCTCTCTCTCTGCCTGCCTCTCTGCCTACTTGTGATCTCTGCCAAATAACTAAATAAAATCTTAAAAAAACAACAACAACAGTGAATTAAAAAAAAATCTTAGAGATTCAAATTAGTCAAATTTATTCCTGGAGACTAAGCATATCTCTTCTGTCAGTTATTAGTGTCTACTCGTAATTAGATTGGCTTTGGATTTTCTTCTTATTACAGTTACCTCTGGTAAACCAAAGCTTTCAGATTCCTCCAGTGATGGGCTGATACTACCTGGTTCTTGATGTGGAGACTTGAGTATGTTTGCTCATTCCTCAGCTTTCAATATTCCATTCGCAGCTGCCTGACTGAGAGATCTCTCTCTGCACGCTTACCCTTCCCTCAGTAAGATTATTGTGCTCTGTCATCAAGTAAGAATCTTCTAGTGGGTGGAACAGGGGCTCTCCATTTTCTTGGTTCAGTATTGGTCTTAGGTCTTACGTGACCAGGGTTTTGAAGTGGGTCTTTCTGTGCCTCTTCTCCTTGGCAGCCAGTGTCCTCCATGTTATGTAGGGAGTTTATCTGTGTTTTTTGTTTGTTGGTTTTCTGTTTTGTTTTGATGTTGTTGTTCATTTTTATATGAATCCAAGATTATGGGTTCAGCAGCTTTATTTTGCCTTGCCCTGAGGATGAACAGCTTTGTTTCTCCTGTTCCCTCAGCGTCAGTGTACCTTTGCTTTGGATCAGTGGCAGAAGAGTTTCTTACTCTTCCCCAAGACCAGTGTTGCTCATATTTCATTTTGTTGCTTTGGGATCTCAGCTTTCATTTGGACTCAAGAAAAGTTATGATCTTGTAGATTATGGACTTTCTCTTATTGTTATGTGTTTCAATGTTCTTTTCCAGCTTTCTGCATCCTAAACAAAGTCCAATGCTACATGCCTATAATTCATTAATGCAAATGGGAATTTGAAAAGTTGAGATATTTTTAAAAACTGCTTTGTCTCCCTTTCCCTTAGCATTAGAAACAATTCTTAAAAATATTGAGTACATTGAATCTCTTGTGATGTTTTTAAACATCCACAGTTTATACATTAAAAAAAAAAATTCCACTTGATGCAAAAAGATTTGTGTTTTCTATTTTCAATGAGCTCATTTTGCATTCTTTTAACCAATAAATAAATAAATAAATAAATGTAGTGATGGGAGTTTGCATGAAGAAAAATAGCCCAGTGCTTTATGTTATCAGAAAAAAATCTGTTATTAAAGAGATGGTACAGAATGATATGATTAAAGCCTATCTGAAAATCTGATCCTCATTTATTGTTAAGATTTCCATTTATTTATCTATATAAAACATTGTTTAGTTACAAAAGATCTGCCAGATAGTAGGCAAGGTGTTCATCTAAAATTATAAGATTGTTGTTCTCAAAGAATCTGCATTCTAGTTTAATGCATCTATCAGGTTACAAATGGATCAAAGGACTAAATATAAGATCAAGCAAACAATTAAGCTGGACTTTGCCCTCTATATTAATAAAAATAAGTGAAAATATTAACAAATTAAATTGGTAGCAGCATTGAGAAATTGAAAAAAGTGTACCATGAGTCATCAGAAATAATGAGAAATTTCTAGCTAGAGTACAGATTCGACCATATTGACCAGGAAGCAGGAAACTATAGCCTAAAACATCACAAGTATAAACTTCAGATATCAGAGGTGAAATGGGAACCTTATGGTCTTAATAAAGACTAAAAGAGAATTTTTTAAAAAGGCCTTAAGGCAGTCTTTAAAGCAATTTAATAATTAAGTGAATTAAAAGTAGTGGGTTCAGTTCAATCCATCCCCCTCCGGCACTAATTATACCCCTAAAAAGCACACATAAAGAATGGGTTAGGATGTGTCTATTCATTCAAGTGGAAAAAAAAAAAAAAGGATAAAGTTAGAGTTCTACCTCAAAAGCACACAAAAATAAAGCTTAAAGAAAACAAAAAATTTAAAATTTAGGAGAATTTTTTATAGTATTGGAATATGGAACTTTTTTCTTAAGACACAAAACCCAGGGGCTATTAAATAAATTATATAGATAGACATTTTTCTTAATGACGGGAGTATTATAAGCAAGGAGAAAATAAACTAGGCAAAAGTCCTAACAACATATATAACAGAAAAGAATGATATTTTACAGACTAAAGACAATGTCAGAAAAAAAATTAAAGAATATTTGTCAAGGTAATTCACAATAGAATACAAATTGCCAAATTAGGCACATAGATAGATGTTCAACATTATGCCTATCATGAAAATCTAAATTAACAAAATAAAATAGGACTTTTCCACCTTTATCAGATAAAATATTTTAAAAATTGGCAATAGGTGGGGCGCCTGGGTGGCTCAGTGGGTTAAACCTCTGCCTTCGGCTCAGGTCATGGTCTCAGAGTCCTGAGATCAAGCCCCGCATCAGGCTCTCTGCTCAGCGGGGAGCCTGCTTCCCCTTCTCTCTCTCTGCCTGCTTCTCTGCCTACTTGTGATCTCTCTCTCTCTGTCAAATAAATAAATAAAATCTTAAAAAAAAATTGGCAATAGGTAATTTAGTTAGATAATAAGAAAATAATATATTTTCCACACTATTGTGGAAAATTTACACTGTTACAAGGTTTTGAAGCATTATTTGTTTATAACTATGAAAATTAAATTATATATAATACTCAGCCCAACAGTTCTATAATTGGTTACCTATCCAATTGATGTGTACACATGTTTAAATTTGTAATATTATTTGTGATAACAAAGAAAACTGGAAATAGCATAAATGTCCATCAAAAGATGTATGATGCATATTTGGTATGAATGATAGTAAGTAGCAGTTAAAATGCATAAGTTAGAGCTATATACTTAATGAACAAACTGTAAAACAAACTGAAAAGTTTGTTGAAAACTGTTGAAAATATTTATTTGTTGAAAATATTTTTTGCAGGCAGGATGATTTTATTTTAGTATATCAATTTTTAAGAAAGATTAATAAACTGCTTATAGTGATATTTTTAAGGAGGGCCATATGAAGTATTTTACTCACATCTGACTGTCCTTTTAGAATATGTACAATATGAAATGCATGCATTTCTTCCTTTTTTTGGCAAAACAATTTTATTGTTTAAAAAGTTAATGTCATAGGGGCACCTGTGTGAGTCAGTTGGTTAAACATCCAACTCTTGGTTTTAGCTCAGGTTATGATCTCAGATTTGTGGGATTGAGCCCTGTGTCAGTCTCTATGCTCAGTCCCCCTCTCTCTGTTCTTCCTTCCATCCCAACTCTCTTTCTTTTTCTCTCTCAAAGAAATAAATAAAACTTTAAACGTTACATTTGACATGAAAAATATCATTTTAAAAACTGTTTTGAATGTGATTCACTAACAGATCTTTAAATGTCTACTATTTCCAGGGGCAGGGGCGTGTGGGTGGCTCAGTGGGTTGGGTGTCTGTCTTCTGCTTGGGTAGTGATCTCAGGGCCCTTGGGATAGAGTCCCACATGCTCAGCAGGTAGTCTGCTTCTCCTTCTCCCTCTGCTGCTCTCTGTCTCAAGTTAAAAAAAAAAAAAAAAAAAGAAAGAAAGAAAGAAAGATAGAAAGGAAGAAAAAGGATTGATGACTACCTGAAACCTCCCTAAACACCTACCAGCTCTTTTCTCTGTATCTATTAATTTTTATCTTTCCTCACTATTCTAATGCAATTGGAAAGAACCAAAGTTCTCATCAAAATACACATTTTGGCTCTGAGTTTTTCAGATATAAAACAACAAATTAGCTGTCATCTAGTGTAATGTGCAATATTTAGATAACTTGCATGAATATATTATAGTGACATTAGCATATATAATGTGTGGAGACGGTCTGATAATTATATGAAATATGTTAACACACATCTGTTTTCTTCTTTGGTTTCTGCACATCTCCCTCCTAAGGACAGCAGTGTGTTCCTGGCACCAGAATTAGTGCTTTTATCTCTGTTGATACGCTGAGTTTTCATAAATCTTTACTGTATATCAAAGAAGAATGTACACATTTTAAATCAGAAACAGTTACCTTGATGTTTTAGCCATTGAGGTATGCATAACTTGTCCCCAAAAGAGGAATTTAAAATTGCAAAATTTAGCTTACTATTATTTCACGTTAAAAAAATACCCTTTTTAGAGACAAAAAATATATCTATAGATATACATGAAACATATATAATTCTGAGACAAACACTTCCAAATATCTGACACAATGATTAATATGAAACATTTAACATTTCTCTTTTTAAAGTATTTTCAATATATGGAATTTCAATAAAATCTGATCCTCTCTGAGAGGATATTTGAAGAGTATGGTAGTTTATATTTATTACAAACTAGTATTATAGGTATAGTCTAGTAGGTACAGATACCTAATTAAGTATTCTTACTCAATGTTGCCAAAAAAATTACAAATAACTCTTTATGTGATAAGAAGAAAATTCATATTTAGAGAAATTAAAATAGACTAAAAATATCGAGGAATATCACTTACCTTAAAGGTAGAACTTCGGGGCACCCGGGTACCTCAGCTGGTTTAAGTGTCTGCCTCCTGCTTGGGTCATGAACTCGGGGTCCTGGGATCAGCCTGTGTCTGGTTCCTGCTGGATGGGGAGTGTGCTTCTCCCACTGCCTCCCTCCATCTCCTGCCACCTTGTACTTTCTCTCTCTCCAATATAAATAAATAAAATATTTTTTAAAAAATAAAAATAAAGGTAGAATTTCAATCTTATAGAGTCAGGATAATTTTGTATTCCACGGGACATCAGGTAAATTCTGGAATCATTATTGGTTGTCACAACTAGAGAGAGAGAGGCTGGTGTGCTAAACATTGTGCAACGCACAGGAGAGTCTCCTGTGAAAAAGAATTATGTCCCAAATGTCAGTAGGGCTGGTGTTGAGAAACCATGTCATGGATGATGGCAGCGAGTCACCCTGGCACCGTTGCATAGACGTCAAAAGTAGAAGAGGAGAATATAAGGCTTCAGATTGTTTATCACCCCTGGCACAGCAAATAGCATGAGTGTAAGCCTGGCGACACTGGTCCCTGTCCCTGGTTTCACAGGGAGATGTCATGGGCCTACACAGATGCTTTATACACAGGGAATTGTGTCACAGCTGAGAATCTCATGGCCTGGATATCAGTACCTTTAGAGCAAAGAACCAACTTTGTGCCAAACAGCAAGTACCTCCTTGTGGAGTAAACAATTACACAATTATCACCATGTGTTTTCCTTGATTTAGTTACCTATGTGACTAGCTTTAGAAATTGTTCAGTATCAGAAGACAGATAACCCTTAAAGTTCAGCACCCTCAGCAGGAAAGTTCAGGGACCTTGAAGGTCCATTGGCGACTGCTTCTCCCAATACTCACAAATAAGGCACTGGAAATAAGCACAAGTCATACTGAAGACTCATTCTTCTTTGTTGTTCTTGAGGTTTTTACACAGAACCACCTCAAGAATCTTCCGCATAAGGACTTTTAAGTTCAGAGAAAAAATATACTGTTCATTTGTTTTTCTGCTACATAACTCATAATATCCCTGTGATGTCTTTCTAATACTTGTCATCTCTTGAACATCTGGGTGTGGTCCCACTGCAGGGTTTTTATACATGTGGTTTCTTATGTTTGGAACGCTGATTCACTAGATGTGCCCATGCATCTCTCCTTTACCCATGAGAGGTCTCTGCTTATACACTACCTCCTCAATTAGCCCTTCCTGGCATCTAAAACCATGTATCTGTACATTCTTCTGGCCCAAAGGGATTCCTTTATCCCTTTTCTATGGTTACTTCTACTCGTTAGTACTTATTCTATATGTATTTTGTTAGTGTGTTGTCTTGATACAAGAATGTAAGCTTCAAGATGTCAGAGGGTTTAGTTTTACTCATTGACAGATCCTTAGGGTCTAGAGCAGTGCCTGGATGTATGGTAGCTATTCAAAAAACCATTCACTGAATAGGTTCTTTACTTTGACTGTCATTACTTTTAAAATAGTAACCAAATGATTAAACAGAACTAAGAATGATTGAAGTATGATTCTTTTTTTGTTCAAAAATAAGGAACTAAAAGATTGATCATTATTTTTTTCATCACTATTATCTGAAGTTATTCAGGTATTTACTAAAATTGGTCGTATAATCAACTTCCCTGATGATTCTTTAGGAATCTTGTAGAATTGTACATATTCTCATGATTCATTTGAACTTTGGCAACATTCTTAATGGAAAAATTAATTATGATTTTTAATGAATACACATGAGACATCTTCATCTTACCATATTTTCTTGGGCTCTCTACATCAACATCTCATTTTCCTACACAACTTTATTATTATTATTATTATTTGCATAGTTGCATACCTACCTTGAATGGTTTCTCACTATATGCTTATGTATGTAAATTATTCTGCACAAATTTCCTTTATGGTTTTGTTGTGGAATTGTAAGGATTCATTTAGTTTGCTACACCAAAATTGTCACAAAACAGCATTAATATCAATTTTAACTATTACTTTTTCTCAGATTATGCTACATCTGGCTTTTGACATCTGCTGTATATCAACACTATTGCATTTCTAAAACTGCTCATTTTTTTCATCTTGTTACATTATAAAAATAATTTAAAAAGTAATTAATGAACTACTTTTATTTCATTTGGTAGAAAATTGCCATATAGTACAGCTTCTATATATTCCTCACACTTTCCCCTGGTAATAACATCTTATGTAACAATACCAGTTACCAAACCCAGAAAAGTAATTCCCAAGCAATACTATTAACTAAAGATCTTAATCAAATTCTACCAACTTTTCTATAATGAATTTAATACTTACATCTCAGTCTTATGTACTCCATAAAAGCACCTCAGTTTTTCCTTTTATTTTAATATTTGACTTCCCTTGATATATGCATTTGTTGATTCTCTACATTGTGAACCATCATATATATTTTGGTAAGAAAATTAAAGCTACATTTTATTGAGAATAATGACTTTTACTGGGAATTTGATAAAGCATCCTTCCCATCAGTGACCTTACTCTATCTCCGCTCCCCTTTTACATCTTACTTTTTTTTTCCCCCTAACAAATCATTGCTGATATTAACTTTCTTTGACTCTTGCTTCGATTTGCAATTTTTCCTTTAACAATCCTGGGGATCAAACTTTAACATAAAGTAGTTGTATTGACTATTAACTAAATGGGGTCTTTGTGAATCAGTTTACTTTTCTGGGGCTTTGTCTCATTATTTATACAATGTATATATTGAACTATATGATTCTTTAGCTTCCTTTTAACTCTAAAATACTGACTTTATAATTAGGTTCCTGCCTAGTTTTATAATTACAATTTTCCCTGACTCACTGCTTCAGTTTTGTAAGGCTACCTGTGGGCCAGTGAGGGTTATTAACATGCATGTTTACTTAGATATTTATAGAAGGATTTTTGCAAGGTGAAATTTTAAGGACTTCCTTTTTCTCTTTTACCTATTAGTCCCACATGTGTTTTGCCTATACTGTTTTTCCTTTGGGTCTTAATATGGGTCTGAAACTAGTATATTTTGGTTTAAGTTAGGATGATAAGGTAAGTTCCAGGGGATGTCACACTTTTTTTTTTATCTTGATAATTATAAGTATAATAAAGACTTAAGGTCTCTGGCTTTACTTGGAATTTAATGATCAGTATCTTTCCCTAAAGCATGATGCCTAAGAAAAGTGTTTTCTTTTAAGTTCTGTGAAAATTATCAATTGAAGTGGTACAACTGTTTGAATGTTTAAATGACCAAATACAAAACTATGAAACATATTAGAAAACATAACTAATAAAAAAGTCACTTTCTATGAAATTAAATTGCTCAAGCAACTTCTAATGGACTTGCATTTTCATCTACTATGAAAGAGATTGAGTAATTTATTGTTAATGCAATAAGTTCCAAAATGTTTTATTTTTGTACATTATAACTTACTTCATGGGAATAAAAGGAATATTCAAGAATAGCTGTATTATTTTGTGTTCAGAAGTTAAAGCAATTTTTGCTCTGTTCTCTTTTGGTAAGGAGGCAGAATTGGTTGGTAAAAGGCCATTAATGGAAATTACTTTCTCTCCCTCCATTCACAATGAGGATGCATATTTTATATTCTTTCATGAGTTGGTTAGTCAGGTGCAGCCACAATAGGAGATAGAGGAGAGGCTCAAGAAACAAAGCTGATGATACTCACAGGTCTGAGAGACAGAAAGTGCAGCACAACAGACAAGGTCACATAGGAAAGACAACAGAGTGGTGGTCAGGAGTTCAAAGACAGGAGTGAGAGAAAGCATTAACTAAGACTCTTTTTTGGCATTCTTAAGAAAGGTAAAACAGGGTAGGATAAATACTTTAGAATTGGCTAGTTGAATAATTCCATTGAATTTTAAATGACAGGGGTAATAGTTGCCTGGAATCTGGCCTGGGAATGACTTTAAAGCGGAGGAATATTGCCTCTTGGGTGGCAGATCAGACAGAGGAGGTATGGCCCTGAATTGGTTAGTTCTTTGCTTGTTTGTTTCATTTTCTTTTATTGGAGTGTAGTTAACGCACAGTGTTACATTAATTTCAGGTGTACAACATAGTGATTGGGCAACTCTATATATTACCCTAAGTCCACCACAAATAGAGCTATCATCTGTCAACATACAACTCTATTACGTTGTCATTGACTGTATTCCTTATTTTGTAACTTTCATCCCTGTAACTTATTCATTCCATAACTGGAAGCTTGTATCTCTCCCTGCCCCTCACCCATTTTGCCCATCCCCTACCCACCTCCCCTCTGGCAACCATCAGTTTGTCCTGTGTATTTATGGGTCTATTTCTGCTTTTGTTTGCTTCCTTCTTTGTTCTTTTGTTTGTGGTTTTTTTATATTTCACATAAAAGTGAAATCATGTGATATCTGGTTTTTCTGACTTATATCACTTAGTATAATATGCTCTATGTCCATTCATATTGCAATGGTAAGATCACATTCTTTTCTATGACTAATATCTGTGTGTGTGTGTGTGTGTGTGTGTGTGTGTGCATGCACTCATTTCATCTTTTTTATCCATTCATCTATTGATGAACACTTGAGTTGCTCCCATATCTTTGCTATTATAAATAATGCTGCAATAAACAAAGGGGTGCATATATCTTTTGAATTAGTATTTTTGTCTTCTTTGGATAGATACCAGAGTAGAATTACTGCATCATGTGGTATTTCTATTTTTAATTTTTTTGAGAAACCTCCATACTGTTTTTTTAAAGATTTACTTATTTATTTGAGAGAGGGAGAAAGAGAGTGTGAGCAGGGGGAGAGGCAGAGGGAGAAAGAGAGGATCTCAAGCAGACTCCCTTTTGAGAGCAGAGCCCAGGGCGGGGCTCAATCTCTCACTACCTGGGGATCATGACCTGTACGGAAATCAAGTCAGACACTCAGCCAACAGATCCACCCAGGTGCCCTTCCGTATTGTTTTTTTGTAGTGGTGGCACCAGTTTGCATTCTCACCAACAGTACCTGAGGGTTCCCTTTTCTTCACATTCTCTCCAACACTTGTTATTTCTTGTCTTTTTGATTTCAGACATTTTGACAGGTATCAGGAGATATTTTATTGTGGTTTTGATTTGCATTTCTCTGGTGCTTAGTGAGATTGAGCATCTTTTCATGTGTCTGCTAGCCATTTATATGTCTTCTTGGGAAAAATGCCTATTCAGGTCCCCAGCCATTTTTTAATCAAATTATTTGGGGTTTCTTTGGTGTTGATTTGTAAAAGTTCTTTTCATATTTTGAATACAAGCCCTTTTCAGATATATCATTTGTGAATATCTTCTCTTATTCATTAAGTTGCTGTTTTGTTTTGTTGATGGTTTTCTTTCCTGTGTAAAATCTTTTATATTTTGGGGTAGTCCCGGTAGTTTAGTTTTGCTTTTGATTCTTTTGCCTGAGGAAACAAATCTAGAAAAATATTGCTAAGGTTGGTGTCAAAGAAATTATTGACTTTGTTTTCTCTAAGGAGTTTTATGGTTTCCAGTCTCACGTTTAGGTCTTCAAGCCATCTTGAATTTATTTTTTTGTAAGATATAAGAAAATGCTTCAGTTTAATTATTTAGCATGTAGCTGTCTTATTTTCCCCATGAGAGAAAGAGAGAGAGAAAGAGAGAGAGAGAGAGATTTGAAAGAATTGGCTTGAATAATAATTGTGGAAGATGGTAAGTTAAAAATCTATAGGGTAGTCTGACATGTTGTAGACCCAGAAAAGTTGATTTTGTGCCTCAAGTCTGAAGATAGCTTAGAAACTCAATTCCCTCTTCCTCAGGCGACTTTAGTCTCTTTTATCTTAAAGTTTTCATCTGACTGGTTGGGACTAACTGACATTATGGAGGGCAATCTGGTTTACTCTAAGTGTATGGATTCAAATGTTAATATCACCTAAAAAATATTTTCATATCAATATCCAGACTTATGTTTAACCAGGTCTCTGTAAACCTTGGCCTAGCCAAATTAACTCATAGAATTAACTATCTCACATGGTTAGCTGAACAAAATGCTTTAAGATGTGGTAGTATAAATCAATAAATAATCTTTATAAGAGCAATAGCCTGGAACTCAAAAATGATTATTACTTGTAGTCACATTTGCACACTAATTTGTTTGCTCATCTGCCTACATTTATTAAAGACTACCAACTTATGACTTGTATGACTTTTCTTGGGAGTAGTTCACTCTATGAACTATATGAATCACTCACATTTCTGCATGTCTTAGAGTGAGGCAATTATTGCCTTTTAGTATGAAATATTCCTTCAAGGATGTTTGTATAGAAAAGAGCCTTGGGAGAAGAGATAGTTTACACTTACAGTCGTAAAGGACAGCCTTGTTTATTGCCCTTTATAAAAAGATTTGGGTTTCCTAACTTCATAATTATTTTTTGTAATACAACTCACTGATTGTGAATACATCTATGACATCCTGACCCAGTCATCCCCATGGGACTTTGCAAAGTCCCATGCTATCATTCTGCTGATGACCATCCTGCTTGCTATGCCATGAATCATAAAGTCCTTTATATTTGACCTAAAAGTCTTGTGTCTTCCACTATCATCCATGAAACATTAATGGGCTAAGTTGTTAGCTTGAAAGTAGGATAAAAACTCAATTCTTAATTCTTGAAACCTTCCATTTCGTTATGAATTTAGATTACTTTATTGGTAACTATAATGCTTACTGTGATACTGACTTTATTCTTACCTGTGCTCATCACTGCATCAAAGAAGAAATATGTGAATGTGATAGACAATCTGTATCACCCTCATCCCAAATTGAAACTGATAATATGATTTTGATGATAAAAGGAAGCTACTATGTTTTAATATATTCCATTCATCTGAAAATAAAATCCTATCTGCATGTTACACATCTCTTTGAATACAACAGCAAAGTATTTTGTTCTTGTTGAGAATAGCTAGTGTATTTACCCTCTTGGACCTATTAATTGATCTGAGAAAGGACCTGGAATGAAATGAGGATGAGAATATCAGTCTCAGTTGGCCATGGGGGACAGATAATACAGAAGACTTCACTCTGGCCAAAGATTCCTATAACCTCAGGAGATAGGAAATTCAGCAGGCAAACTTAACTGCCACACTGTTAATTAAATCAACTTCATTCACTCCTGTCAGACACATATAAGCTGTGATGCCTCAGGCCACACTGAAATACACAAAGAGGATTTGGATTAATTGAACTACACAAATATGAGGCAGGAGAATTGTCCAAGTCCTGACTCCGAATTGTCCAAGTGCTGACTTTGCAGCAAGGTAAAGCATCTTGGGCCCCAAGCATGTCCACATGGCATACTGCTCATCCGGCTATTGAAGGCATGTGATCATCCTCTGCACTCCTGGAAACTCTCTTGTAATACTTCATTCTAACTCCAAAGAAAATAATGTTCACGTTAGGGATAGAAAATCCTTAAGGATACATGGGAAAATATAGGCCTTGTGTTTTTATAATGCCAATTGTCATGTATAATTTCCAATTAATTCCTCATTGTGTTAATCAGATTCTCTTGTAAAGGATCAAGGCTTATGGATTACTCTGGAGATCCAGTCTATGCACCTTAATAAAACTAAAGCCACTACTCATATCCTTTGCCTTAAAAAACAAAAAAACAAAAAACAAAAAACGTTGGACCCATTTTTAAAAGTAAATGATTTTATTTTAAATATTTAAAACTTTAATCTTCTGTTTCATAAAATGTATAATGATACAAATCAGACCTGTAATGGTGTTTTAAAAGTATGTTTTTCTCTACTCTTTTTTTTTTTTTAAGATTTTATTTATTTATTTGACAGACAGAGATCACAAGTAGGCAGAGAGATAGGCAGAGAGAGAGGAGGAAGCAGGCTCCCCGCTGAGCAGAGATCCCAAGGCGGGGCTCGATCCCAGGACCCTGGGATCATGACCTGAGCCGAAGGCAGAGGCCTTAACCCACTGAGCCACCCAGGTGCCCCTCTCTACTCTTCTTAAAATGCTTATTTTATCTGGTCCTAGATATTAAATTAATTTAAATAGCTTTTCTAATTACTTATTTATTTTAAATCCACATAATTATTCTCTTTAATTTACATAAATTCTATTATCTCTTATTCACCCTTCTTTCCCAATTGGTAGATATCACTTATAACAAATTGCTATCTTCAAGAATTTTTCACTTAAGTGAAAAATCTAGCTTTTGATGATATGTGTGTGTGTATTTTAGCATACTACTCATTTATTATGCCCATTTATAAAAGTTATTCTTAAAATACCAGAATAGAATTTACAAAGGAAAAACAATGAAAAGTTTGATAATTTGATCCAAAACAATATGTTAATGTTAAACTTTCACAGAGTGTATTAAAAAGTCTGTTTGGTTTTTTTGTTTGTTTGTTTGTTTGTTTTTTTTGAACACTGAAAAAAAATTAAAATAAAAGTCTGTTTTTAATCTGAAGTATATAGATAAATGTCTCAATTCTGACTTAGAATAGAACATGTAAATATACTAATTAAAAAATTACAAGAAGGGTGCCTGGGTGGCTCAGTGGGTTAAGCCTCTGCCTTTGGCTCAGGTCATGATCTCAGGGTCCTGGGATCAAGCCCTGCATTGGGCTCCCCGCTCAGTGGGGAGCTTGCTTCCTCCTCTCTCTCTGCATGTCTCTCTGCCTACTTGTGATCTCTCCCTCTCTGTCAAATAAATATATAAAATCTTTAAAAAAAATTACAAGAAAACATTATCTACTGCAATTTTTTTCTTTCTCTTTTCTTTCTTTTGTTTTGAAGGAGTACAAACATGTTAAGAGTCCTTCCCTACTGATAAATGAAAATGAGTATAATATGTTAAACTTAAGGGCAATTTTGCCAGATTTAAAAAAGCACATTTATAATCTTTGTCTCCTATTAGTTATATACTACTACTACTAATATAGTAGTGAATGTTGATTTTGGAATGTAAAATACTTGAACTCTACTCAAAGATATCAAAGCATTCTACTCTAGCAAGTTTTACCAACTTTATCAAATACCTTTCCTATATTTGAAATCATGTGTTTCTCAAGCTGGTAATCCATATCTCTGTAATTATCTGTGTTTGTTTGAAATTTGAGTGAGTCAATTTTCATATGTCCTGATCACCTGGCTGAAGGATTTGGTCATAGAGTCCCTAATAGTCTACCGCACACAGGCTCCAACCAAACTTTCTTCAATTAAAAAAAAAAATAAAATGTGCATAACACCAATGTTCTATGTCTTAGTGTTCCATCAATCATAGGCTCTTTAAAGGCAGGTACCATATGGTACAAAGTCAAAATACTTTTCTTATCAATGTATAGCTGTTGAAAAGGGATTCACTAATTGTTCAGTCTTTGTCCTACCAGAGAAGAAATCCCTCCATACCTTGTTAAAGATAGCCTAGAAAGATTCCCAATTTGCACATAGGCTGTTTTATGAGTTTCTTTATTTTTGAATTGTATTCAAGCTTATTCTTCCCACAGTGGAAAACAAATAAACAAAACACACAGACACATGCACACACACATAGAGCTAAAAAATACTAGGCTGGGGGTGTCTGGGTGGCTCAGTCAGTTAAGTGTCTGAGTCTTGATTTTGGCTCAGGTCATAATCTCAGGGTTGTGAGATTAGCCTCCACTTGGGGCTCAGTCTTAAGCAGGAGTCTACTTGAGATTCTCCATCTTCTTTGCTCTCTGCCCACCCCCCATGTGTGCTCTCTTTCTCTCTCTCAAATAAATAAATATTTTATTTATTTATTTTTTATTTATTTTTTATTTTTTTAATTTTTTTTATTTTAATAAACATATAATGTATTTTTATCCCCAGGGGTACAGGTCTGTGAATCGTCTGGTTTACACATTTCACAGCACTCATCATAGCACATACCCTCCCCAATGTCCATTTCCCCACCACCCTCTCCCATCCCCCTTCCCCCCCGCAACCCTCAGTCTGTTTCTTGAGATTGAGTCTTTTATGGTTTGTCTCCCTCCCAATCCCATCTTTTCATTTTTTCTTTTCCTACCTCCCCCCAAACCCCCCCACCTTGCATCTCCACTTCCTCATATCAAAGAGATCATATGATAGTTATATTTCTCCGATTGACTTATTTCACTAAGCATAATACACTCTAGTTCCATCCACGTCATCACAAATGGCAAGATTTCATTTCTTTTGATGGCTGCATAGTATTCCATTGTGTATATATACCACATCTTCTTTATCCATTCATCTGTTGATGGACATCTAGGCGCTTTCCACAGTTTGGCTATTGTGGACATTGCTGCTATAAACATTCGGGTGCACGTGCCCCTTCGGAGCACCACGTTTGTATCTTTAGGATATATACCCAGGAGTGCAATTGCTGGGTCATAGGGTAGCTCTATTTTCAGTTTTTTGAGGAACCTCCACACTGTTTTCCAGAGTGGTTGCACCAGCTTGCATTCCCACCAACAGTGTAGGAGGGTTCCCCTCTCTCCGCATCCTCGCCAGCATCTGTCATTTCTTGACTTGTTAATTTTAGCCATTCTGACTGGTGTGAGGTGGTATCTCATTGTGGTTTTGATTTGTATTTCCCTGATGCCGAGTGATGTGGAGCATTTTTTCATGTGTCTGTTGGCCATCTGGATGTCTTCTTTGCAGAAATGTCTGTTCATGTCCTCTGCCCATTTCTTGACTGGATTATTTGTTCTTTGGGTATTGAGTTTGATAAGCTCTTTATAGATTTTGGATACGAGCCCTTTATCTGATATGTCATTTGCAAATATCTTCTCCCATTCTGTCAGTTGTCTTTTGGTTTTGTTAACTGTTTCCTTTGCTGTGCAAAAGCTTTTGATCTTGATGAAATCCCAATAGTTCATTTTTGCCCTTGCTTCTGTTGCCTTTGGCGATGTTCCTAGGAAGAAGTTGCTGCGGTGGAGATCAAAGAGGTTGCTGCCTGCATTGTCCTCAAGGATTTTGATAGATTCCTTTCGCACATTGAGGTCCTTCATCCACTTTGAGTCTATTTTCGTGTGTGGTGTAAGGAAATAGTCCAATTTCATTTTTCTGCATGTGGCTGTCCAATTTTCCCAGCACCATTTGTTGAAGAGGCTGTCTTTTTTCCATTGGATATTCTTTCCTGCTTTGTCGAAGATTAGTTGACCATAGAGTTGAGGGTCTATTTCTGGGCTCTCTATTCTGTTCCATTGGTCTATATGTCTGTTTTTGTGCCAGTACCATACTGTCTTGATGATGACAGCTTTGTAATAGAGCTTGAAGTCTGGAATTGTGATACCACCGACTTTGGCTTTCTTTTTCAATATTCCTTTGGCTATTCGAGGTCTTTTCTGGTTCCATATAAATTTTAGGATTATTTGTTCTATTTCTTTAAAAAAAATGGATGGGATTTTGATAGGGATTGCATTAAATGTGTAGATTGCTTTAGGTAAAATAGACATTTTCACAATATTTGTTCTTCCAATCCATGAGCATGGAATATTTTTCCATTTCTTTGTGTCTTCCTCAATTTCTTTCATGAGTACTTTATAGTTTTCTGAGTATAGATTCTTTGCCTCTTTGGTTAGATTTATTCCTAGGTATCTTATGGTTTTGGGTACGATTGTAAATGGGACTGACTCCTCAATTTCTCTTTCTTCTGTCTTGTTGTTAGTGTAAAGAAATGCGACTGATTTCTGTGCATTGACTTTATATCCTGACACTTTACTGAATTCCTGTATAAGTTCTAGCAGTTTTGGAGTGGAGCCTTTTGGGTTTTCCACATATAGTATCATATCATCTGCAAAGAGTGATAGTTTGACTTCTTCTTTGCCGATTTGGATGCCTTTAATTTCTTTTTGTTGTCTGATTGCTGAGGCTAGGACTTCTAGTACTACATTGAACAGCAGTGGTGATAACGGACATCCCTGCCGTGTTCCTGACCTTAGTGGAAAAGCTTTCAGTTTTTCTCCATTGAGAATGATATTTGCGGTGGGTTTTTCATAGATGGCTTTGATAATGTTGAGGTATGTGCCTTCTATCCCTACACTTTGAAGAGTTTTAATCAGGAAGGGATGCTGCACTTTGTCAAACGCTTTTTCAGCATCTATTGAGAGTATCATATGGTTCTTACTCTTTCTTTTATTAATGTATTGTATCACATTGATGGATTTGCGGATGTTGAACCAACCTTGCAGCCCTGGAATACATCCCACTTGGTCGTGGTGAATAATCCTTTTAATGTACTGTTGGATCCTATTGGCCAGTATTTTGGTGAGAATTTTCGCATCTGTGTTCATCAAGGATATTGGTCTGTAATTCTCTTTTTTGGTGGGATCCTTTTCTGGTTTTGGGATCAAGGTGATGCTGGCCTCATAGAATGAGTTTGGAAGTTTTCCTTCCATTTCTATTTTTTGGAACAGTTTCAGGAGAATAGGAATTAATTCTTCTTTAAATGTTTGGTAGAATTCCCCTGGGAAGCCGTCTGGTCCTGGACTTTTGTTTGTTTGGAGAT
This sequence comes from Martes martes, assembly GCF_963455335.1. NCBI lineage: Eukaryota > Metazoa > Chordata > Mammalia > Carnivora > Mustelidae > Martes > Martes martes. The sequence goes on along the minus strand of NC_137890.1, from coordinate 107,570,382 downwards.
TTTTGATGACTGTTTCAATCTCCTTACTGGTTATGGGTCTGTTCAGGTTATCTATTTCTTCCTGGTTCAGTTGTGGTAGTTTATACATCTCTAGAAATGTATCCATTTCTTCCAGGTTGTCAAATTTGTTGCCATAGAGTTGCTCGTAGTATGTTCTTATAATTGTTTGTATTTCTTTGGTGTTGGTTGTGATCTCTCCTCTTTCATTCATGATTTTATTTATTTGCGTCCTTTCTCTTTTCTTTTTGATAAGTCTGGCCAGGGGCTTATCAATCTTATTAATTCTTTCAAAGAACCAGCTCCTAGTTTTGTTGATTTGTTCTATTGTTTTTTTAGTTTCTATTTCATTGATTTCTGCTCTGATCTTTATGATTTCTCTTCTCCTGCTGGGTTTAGGCTTTCTTTGTTGTTCTCTCTCCAGCTCCTTTAGGTGTAGGGTTAGGTTGTGTATTTGAGACCTTTCTTGTTTCTTGAGAAAGGCTTGCACTGCTATATATTTTCCTCTCAGGACTGCCTTTGTTGTGTCCCACAGATTTTGAACTGTTGTGTTTTCATTATCATTTGTTTCCATGAATTTTTTCAATTCTTCTTTAATTTCCTGGTTGACCCATTCATTTTTTAGAAGGATGCTGTTTAGTCTCCATGTATTTGCGTTCTTTCCAAATTTCCTCTTGTGATTGAGTTCGAGCTTCAGAGCATTGTGGTCTGAAAATATTCAGGGAATGATCTCGATCTTTTGGTACCGATTGAGACCTGATTTATGACCCAGGATGTGGTCTATTCTGGAGAATGTTCCATGTGCACTAGAGAAGAATGTATATTCTGTTGCTTTGGGATGGAATGTTCTGAATATATCTGTGATGTCCATCTGGTCCAGTGTGTCATTTAAGGCCTTTATTTCCTTGTTGATCTTTTGCTTAGATGATCTGTCCATTTCAGTGAGGGGAGTGTTAAAGTCCCCTGCTATTATTGTATTACTGTCGATGTATTTCTTTGATTTTGTTATTAATTGGTTTATATAGTTGGCTGCTCCCATGTTAGGGGCATAGATATTTAAGATTGTTAGATCTTCTTGTTGGACAGACCCTTTGAGTATGATATAGTGTCCTTCCTCATCTCTTATTATAGTCTTTGGCTTAAAATCTAATTGATCTGATATAAGGATTGCCACCCCAGCTTTCTTCTGATGTCCATTAGCATGATACATTGTTTTCCACCCCCTCACTTTAAATCTGGAGGTGTCTTCGGGTCTAAAATGAGTTTCTTGTAGGCAGCATATGGATGGGTTTTGTTTTTTTATCCATTCTGATACCCTGTGTCTTTTGATTGGGGCATTTAGCCCATTAACATTCAGGGTAACTATTGAGAGATATGAATTTAGTGCCATTGTATTGCCTGTAAGATGATTGTTACTGTATATTGTTTCTGTTTCTTTCTGATCTACTACTTTTAGGGTCTCTCTTTGCTTAGAGGACCCCTTTCAATATTTCCTGTAGAGCTGGTTTGGTGTTTGCAAATTCTTTCAGCTTTTGTTTGTCCTGGAAGCTCTTTATCTCTCCTTCTATTTTCAATGATAGCCTAGCCGGATATAGTATTCTTGGCTGCATGTTTTTCTCGTTTAGTGCTCTGAATATATCATGCCAGTTCTTTCTGGCCTGCCAGGTCTCTGTGGATAGGTCCGCTGCCAATCTAATGTTTTTACCCTTGTATGTTACAGACTTCTTTTCCCGGGCTGCTTTCAGGATTTTCTCTTTGTCGCTAAGACTTGTAAATTTTACTATCAGGTGACGAGGTGTGGACCTATTTTTATTGATTTTGAGGGGCGTTCTTAGCATCTCCTGGATTTTGATGTTTGTTCCCTTTGCCATATTAGGGAAATTCTCTCCAATAATTGTCTCCAATATACCTTCCGCTCCCCTCTCTCTTTCTTCTTCTTCTGGAATCCCAATTATTCTAATGTTGTGTCGTCTTATGGTGTCACTTATCTCTCGAATCCTCTCCTCGTGTTCCAGTAGTTGTTTGTCTCTCTTTTGCTCAGCTTCTTTATTCTCTGTCATTTGGTCTTCTATGTCACTAATTCTTTCTTCTGCCTCATTTATCCTGGCAGTGAGAGCTTCCATTTTTGATTGCACCTCATGAATAGCTTTTTTGATTTCAACTTGGTTAGATTTTAGTTCTTTTATTTCTCCAGAAAGGGCTTTTATCTCTCCGGAGAGGGTTTCTCTAATATCTTCTATGCCTTTTTCGAGCCCAGCTAGAACCTTGAGAATTGTCATTCTGAACTCTAGATCTGTCATGCTACCTATGTCTGTATTGATTAGGTCTCCAGCCTTCGGTACGGCCTCTTGTTCTTTTTTTTGAGGTGAGTTTTTCCGCCTTGTCATTTTGTCCAGGTAGGATTTGCTTTCTCCTGCTGTGGAATTCCGCTGTTCTTGGTGACTGAAGTTGGTTTTGGATGGTTTCTTGTTGATCTTCTGGGGGAGGGGCCTGTTGTAGTGATTCTCAAGTGTCTTTGCCGCAGGCGGAATTGCATCGCCCTTGCCAGGGGCCAGGCTAAGTAATCCGCTCGGGTTCGCTTTCGGGAGCTTTTGTTCCCTGAGCGCTTTCCGTAGAGTTCCGGAGGACGGGAATGAAGATGGCGGCCTCCCAATCTCTCGGCCCAGAGGAGCCGAGAGCTTGGGGTTCCGCTCCTCAGTGCGCTCTCAGAGCAAAGCGCCCAATAGCCCTGCCTCCCTGGCTTGCGGTCGCGCCTCGAGGAAAGCAGTCAATTGTTGGAGCTGGAGAAAAGCGCCGGGTCGCTTTTGTCTCCGTGGCCTCCGGCCGCGCTCCGAGCCCACCCAGCCTGCGACCGGCACAAGGTAACCCCGGGCTTAGAGCTCACTCCTCGGCTCTGTCGCTGTAGCCGGCTTCCCCGCTCTAATACCTGTGAGCTCTGCGGCACTCAGACACCCCCAGTCCTTCTGTGACCCCGCGGGTCCTGGGGTTATGCTGACCCCGCCTGGGTTTCCCCCCAGTTTAGCCTCTGGAGCGATGTCTCCCAGTGGAGCCGACTTTTAAAAGTCCCGATTTTGTGCTCCGTCGCTCCGCCGCTTGCCGGGTGCCGGCCCCTCCCCCCGGGGTCTATCTTCCCGTCGCTTTGGATTCACTTCTCCGCAGGTCCTACCTTTCAGAAAGTGATCGATTTTCTGTTTCTGGGATTGTTGCTCTTCTTCTCTTCGATTTCCCGTTGGATTTATACGTGTTCACAATGGTTAGATAAGCTATCTAGCTGATCTCCTGCTACCCGATGTCATCTCAGCCTGCTACTTCTCCGCCATCTTGACTCCTCCCCCCTAAATAAATATTTTAAAAGAACCACTAAGCTAATTGTTTCATTGCTATCTTAATAGACTATATAGGTCGCAAAAGGGAAAAGTATAATGGTAATGATATTAGTGGTAATAATACTAATAATATTTATGTAACATTTACCATATGCCAACCATTATTTTAAGCATTATACATATATTCATTCATTTAATCCTAAAATAATCCTGTGAGTTAATCACTATCATTACACCCATTTTAAAGATTAGGAAACTGAAGAAAGAAAGGTTAAGTAATTCACTCAGAGATATGGTGAGTGGCAGAGGCTAGGCCTTGTAATTTCAGAACTAGTGATGCTAGTCACTCCTTTATGCCATTCAAGCATTTCTTTTTCCAAAGAAAATACCAACAATATAATTAGGGACAGAATCCTCCCGATTTTGGAATTCAAGTCCATTTCACTCTTACTGACTCTACATATACTATTTCTAGGTAAAGTTGGCCACTGGTCAAAATGCAAGGAAATTTTCTTATAAAATCATTTTCAGAGAGAAAAATATGAGGAATATTTCTATCAAGTAACACTCATAAATAAAAGAGCCAGAGCATACCTAGAATTTTTTTAATCCTGATAGATTATTAAAAGCTAACATATTTTGAGAATTAACAGTATTGTTAGCAGTATGCTAAGTGCTTTCCATACAGTAGCTAAGTTACCCCTTGTTATCACCCTGTGGTGTAGGTGCTGTGATCAACTTCACTTAATGAGTGGAGAAATTAAAGATCAAAATGACCGAGTTGCTAACCCAAGTGTCAGAAGCAAAATTTCAATCCACATAGTATTGCAAATAAGAAGAGCCAAGTTAGATGTTAAAAGGAAAAGTTATAAAAATAAGAGGGCTATTGAAGATGGAAGTGTTCATGTTGGAGTAGATTTCAAATGTAATACAATTTTTGAAAACCGAATAACAAGATAAAAATCAGCCACAGACTATTAATAAATATAAAGGAAAAAGAATAAACAGCTATTATTTTTCCATTATGCCAGAGCAGGAAAGTGCTCAGTAAAATTAAGTGTCAATAAAGTAAAGACAAAATTAAACTTTTTTTCTAAGCATAGACACAATTAACCTGTGAAAATGACTCATACTGGATGGTAATGAAGCAGATAGCTTAGTGAAATTGAGAACATATCTGATTCACTATAATGGGATTTTCAGTCAGATCAAATCGCACATTCTATTAGCTATCCTGAGTCAGGGCACATGCTGATGAGCAGAAAGGGTCATCAAAGAAATTTTATTTTTCTCCAAGGCCAGGAAGGTCATGATTAAAAAATAGAATAATAGTAAATATTTATTACATGTGCATATGAGGGAGTGTCAGGGAGATGTGCCAGTAGCATGTCAATCAGCTTTGTCCAGTAAGCTCCCATTCTGTACCTCATCCCTGGGAGGGAAAAAGACAAAGGTTTCCTTGGTTTTGAGAGAAGAAAAGGAGTTCACAGTAATTTCTTAAGCAATAGAGAAATGAAAACACCTTTATGATGCTGTGGACAGTTTGGAAGGTTGTTCATGAAATGGAGAAAAGTGAGGGTAGGTCTCAACCCAGGAATAGCACAGTTTTAAAGATCTCTGCACTGGGGATCATCTGACTTGGATTTTTGTTCCAATTCTACCACTTCTTGTGTGATAATAAATGATAACCCTTCACTTTAAAGTGTTGGCATTTTCCTTTCTGTGGAGGGTTTGAATTAGTTGAACTCATATAAGGTTATATATTTATAACATTCCTTTGAATTACTACTGCCTGTATTTTACAGAGGTCTGAATAGTGTCCTTTTAAAAATAAGATTTTTTTTTAGAATAATAGAATATAGAGTATCTCTGAGTACAGATAGAATAAATAAATTTAGTAGAATAAAATAATAGAATATAGAGAATGATTTCAGTGTTTCTTTGGGTTTCACTGTTCATACAGTTCCATAATGAAAACCTGTTCAGGGCTTTCAAAGGTGTGCTTCTGCTGGACCTGTTCATCTTTTAGCAAGAGAGCATTCCTATCATTTTGATTACTCAGATTACATATTGCAAGTTTCGAAATGCTTACTTTTTGAGCATAGTACTTGTTCATACTACCTGATTTTTTTTTTTTCTAAACAGTCTGTATCACTCTATTTATGTTCTGAGAACTCTCTCCCTTTGCTGTGTCATCCCTTATATTTTCCTGTTTTCCTGCCAATCACTGTTTCATGTAAAATATGATGAGATAGGGCCTGCCATTCATAAAATGGCATTCAAAATAAAACCAAAAAATATGCCATGGAATGACACTTTCCAAAATCACACTATAAAGAATCCATGAATCAGAATTCATCCCTTTTTGAATTAAACATTTTCTTAACTAGAACATAACAGTGGGCACTATTGTAAAATGTGTTACTCCCTTGTTTTTTTCTTTTTACAGATCTGGATAACGTGGAAGGCATTGCTGTGGACTGGATTGGAAATAACCTTTACTGGACAAACGATGGCCATAGGAAGACCATTAATGTGGCCAGGCTGGAAAAAGCTTCTCAGAGTCGGAAGACTCTTTTAGAAGGAGAAATGTCCCATCCCAGAGGGATTGTGGTGGATCCTGTTAATGGGTATGTGATAGTTGATCAGTTTGATATGAGGAAAATATTGTTTTAATATATTTAGTAGTAGCGGGTTTGATTTAAATTCACACATGAATGACTTGAATTGGAAAAGTTACTCATTTAATGATTTTCTCTTGTAGAAAATGTGCTAAATAAATGTGTCAAAATACATTTAACTGAAATAAATGGATTATTTGTGTAAAGGATATATTTACTTGATTTACTCAGACAAGGACCATAATTCTCCATTTTAGTCTGTCTGACACCAAGATAAATAATCAATTGAGAGAATCGATCAATTTAATTTTTAAAGGGTATTAAAATTTAATGTATTCAGAAAATAGAAAAGGTTTTTTTGTTTTTTGTTTTTGTTTTTTTGGATACATTTACTGTGGGGCAGGCATTTTGTTAAATGGGCTCACTATCTGCTGTAATCCTTACAATAATCTTTTGAACTAGTTGCTATTCTCATCTTTGCCTTACAAAGAATAAATTGATAACTGATTTACAAAATACCATTAAATTATTAAGTGACCGAGTAGATATTTAAATCCCATCAGTCTGTCTCCAAGAATTTACTCAGAGTCACTATACTCCACTACTTTTTACTAGTCAAGGTTAGTAATCACATAATTCTAGACATAACCACAGTTTTCTTATAGTGAAATTATTCTGTACTATGTGCTACTTGTTTTAGGATGGAATAGTTTGTGAAATTCTCAAGAATATATTTTCCTTTGATTTTTATTCAGAGATATTACCTGAATACAAACAATACCATATATCTAGAAATACTGAAGAATGTGAACAGTCCTAACTGAATGTCAGAAGTAAATGAATGAATTACATATTCCAAGTGTACAATTGTTATATGTGATGTTTATCCCTCCCATCTCTTACATCACACTGTTTTAAAATAGCATAACATACTACATACTAGGTGTGTAGTAATTCCTTACTACACACGTAGAAAAATACTCAATTGCCGAGGAAAACTGTGGCTCCCTAATAAACTGAGATCACCAGATTGTAGTTCCTAGAATTGATGGTGTTGAGAATAGCTCCAAACAAATACAATTAAGGTACTTCTTCTAGGCTGACATTTAAGCAGTGGATAATACCACTGTATGTGTTTTTATAAGACATAATTATAAAGTAATTCCAGTGATTTTATGTGTGGATTCTATAATTATCTGTCCTATTCCTGAACTTTTAAACCAACTCATCTATTTGACCTTTAAATCAAGGCAATCTTAATTTTAAGAGAAACTATTTATTACACACTGTCTAAATCTACTTGAAGCAAGATATCTTAAAACAGCATCTTCCTGTTCAGTATTCTGTTAGAGAAATATTTTGTTATAGAGTTAAATAGTATTTGTGGTGCTCACACAGATAACGCAAATATGGAGGTCATAGAATCATGTGATTTAGAAAGGAATTTAGAGGCCACTAGTCCCATCTCTCTATTCAAATTCAAGAATCCCTTTCAACAGTTTCCTAATAGGCAGACATCCAACTTGGATTTGAAAACCCATAACATCTACATAGTTTATAGTATTTGGGGGCAATTCCAGTTGACTTTTTTTTTCCTTTTTATTAAGGCAATATCTGCATCTCTGTAATATCTGCGAGCTGACCCTATATTTGCCTCTGGTATTACAAAGAATGACTTTTATACCTTTTGTATTAGACATCTTCTATTTTCTATTGTGCACCAACCTGAAAAACACATATGTGTGTATGTATGTATATAATGCATATATATTTGCATATACATACATTTTTCCCCCCTAGCAATATACTATTCCCAGAATTTTGTTCTAGGTATATAGTTAACAAAACAGGTGTAGCCTTAAACCTTGTGAAGCATCTTCTGCTATCTGCAAGGTGGGGGATAAGCAGATAGAAAAAGAAATAAGTACCAAATAAGCATCTAATGTAATTTCTGCAGACCAGAATGCAGGAAGAGAACAAACAGGATGACATAATGGAGACTAACAGGTAGAGCGATTTCAGGAGGTTTGCAGAAAGGCCTCTCTAAGGAGGCATATTTTAAATCAAGATTTCACTAACTACAGGAAATGAAACATCAATAGACAGTGAGGAAAAGTGTATTTTAGATCAAGAAAATGGTACATTTGAAGATCTTAAGTTGGGTAAAAGCTTGACTATCAGAGGAACTGAGATGGAGACAGTGGCTGGACTGTTGATAGCGAGGGAAGAAGTGATAAAGATGTGGTTGGAAAGGAAGCAGGACCTTGTCTGCCTGGATGAGAGCTTTGTACTTTTTCTTCAGTGCAAGTGTGGAATAGGGAAGTGAGAATTAAATATATATTTTAAAAAATCTAATATGACTCTTTTATGGAGAATGGATTGGAAAATAACAGTAGAATTGTGTGAATTTAATTGTCCAAATAATTGTTTGACCGTAATATAATTTTTAAAAAAGAAGACAAAACTTTACCTTGGAAAGTCCACTTAAAATAAGAACAATATAACTTCACAGAACATTAAAAATGAGAAACTTGGGGGCACCTGGGTGGCTCAGTGGGTTAAGCCTCTGCCTTCGGCTCAGGTCATGATCTCAGGGTCCTGGGATCGAGCCCCGCATCAGGGTCTCTGCTAGGTGGGGAGCCTGCTTCTCCCTCTCTCTCTGCCTGCCTCTCTGCCTACTTGTGCTCTCTCTCTCTGTCAAATAGATAAATAAAATCTTAAAAAAAAATGAGAAACTTGGTTTATTTACTTTTTTTCCTACGATAATACCTATTTATAACTGTACACAAGAGGGAAGAATTACAGGGTTTTCCTACTATAAGAGCCAATTAACAAAAATTACTCATTTCAGAGCTAAGCTTTATCCAAAGTTTCATAAACAATGACAGAATCAGTAAAGAATTTGTTCATTTATTTCTTTATTAAAATATATTCTTGATTAACTACCATATAGAGCAATAGAAATCAGTAAGACAGTAATTGCCCTCAAGGAGTTTATAAGCTGGTGTGCTTGGTGTACACACACGTGCACACACAAATCACCTATAAAATAAAGTAGAATGAAATAATGCTCTTCAAAAAATCATTGAGGTTTTCAATTCAGAATTGAGCTTCAGAGAATGAATAGTATTTCTCATGAGTAGATTTGGTCTTAGGGGCTTAGGATGTGCAGTCATAGGGTTAGTCACTGTACTCTGACAGGGCATTTTCAGTATGTGTTTAGAGGCAGGGATGTTAATGGCAGTTTTGAGATGAGATGAGTTCACTAAGGTTAGGGCAGAGGGCATGTGAAGGAACATAGTAGGAGACGAAACTAGAAATATGCAGATATCTTCAATGTTGGGGTTAAAAGATGGGATCATTTTTTTTTTTTTTTCTGACAGCAGAGTAATTGGAAAGTTTTGAGAATAAAAGTCACATTTTTCAATTCATGATTTAGGAAGACAGGTAATAGAAATATGATAGTTGTATGGGAACAACCTATTAGAAGTTCCCTTTGAAACAGGATAAAAGACAGAGTACAGCATTTGTAATAGAAATAGAAAAGTGGGGATTGGGTAAAGAGACACTGAAAGAATGGAATTGTCAGGCTTCAACAGTTGTAGAAATGGGGATAAAGCTGGAGGAAGAATTGGTCATGATGGCACTGTTTCTCAAACTGATAGCTACAGATGAATTCCCACCTTTCCAGTAATTTCGCACTTCACAATTTATATCGGTGACTTAGAAACCTGCGTCTCCAGTTCTGACTTCTCAAAATATTACCCTTCGTAAGTACGTCCAAAGCTAAGGGCATATTTCCCCTCAAACATGATCTCTGGTATCCCTATCTCAATTAATAGTGCCACACCCTCTAGTTAACAGTAGCTATTATGGTAGTACTAAATTGAGGGTTTTTTTAACAGTAAAGTTTATGTTTTTTTCCATGGCATAGAAGTGCTTAATAATTTAAATAAGTCTAGGCAACCACGTAATATAATATAATATAATTTAATTGGGGATATGATCAATATCAACAAATGCAACCTTAGTGTTATAGGGTTCAAATACAAATAAGAAATAATCCCTGCCGTTAATTATTTTAATTTTTAATTTTAATAAAAACCATCAGACATGTAACACCATTAAATATCACATAAGGCATAAATGCAATAAACATTATTTAAAAAACTAAAAAGAAATGTCACTAAGAAACAAAGGAAAGACCTTATTTTCACAGAAAGGGTAGAAATAGACTTCATCAAATAATTGTATTTGAACAGGACTTGAAAAATAGAGGTGCAATTTTTCTTTCCATATTAGCAGAAGGCTTACTTGACCTAATACTTATTTAATGAATACCTAAGTTCCACATATAAAAAGATTTATATTAGTTTCTGCTTACTTTATCGGTTATATTTCCTATTTTCTGTTTAGGAATCACCACATTTCATACTGATTATAAGGCTTCCACAACATAACTTTTCATCACATAATGAAATTGATATATGATGATCACATACCTAGCCTTGGTTAGATTAGCACCCTTGTTTAAATTTTTTCTTATATTCTGTTTGAATAAAAATAATCTTAGATAATGGATCAGATCACAAACAATGATTTCTAAATACCAAAACAATATAAATTATGCTTAGATTCACCAGAATTACCCCTCATGTACGTGTCTGCGTGTATATGCAATTTGGGTTGGAGAATCAAAGAAAAAAAAAGAGAGAGACGAAACCTACAGGTGAAGATAATTGCAATTTTAACAAGTTGTAAATTAGCAACAACAATAAAACTGCATTGATTAACCATATTTAAGACTTCATACAGTATTAATAAAGATAAAAGTTGTATATTCCTCTTTTACGTAGTTGATTTATACAGTAGAAGTCAACTAGTTATATCCAAGAAACATAGGACTAGAGCAAATAGAATTACTGTCCTGTTTGCTCCTAATTTGTTCCAATAATAAGACCACTTGAAGAACAGGCTGGATGCAAGATAACCATATTTCCATGTTTATTTCTAGGATTAGAATGTATTTTTACTTAATAAAGTTCACCAATCTCAATATATTTCCTTAGGTCTAAAAAGACATATCAACATAATTTTAAACTGTTAAGGGAATTTTTAAAAAGCTTAACTGGTATAAAATAGTGAATGGTGTGTTACACCCTCAGTTGTTCCAAATCTTCCTGTTTAGATCACAGTAGGATTTTTTAGTCAGGGAAACAGATTTTTCCCAAAGTACCTCAGAAATTCTTTAGGGTCCACAAAATGGGGGAGGCAGAGGATCTACTAAGGGCACTTTTAGGGTCAGCAGCTTAGAAAAGCTTTAGAGCTTTATAAAGTTGTAGATGAGGTGACTGAATTAAAACCTACACTTTAATTAATAACTCCAGAACTTTCACATGACCCTGGAGCAACACTTGTAGAGGGTTTTAACCTTATTCATGAGGGAATTAGAACATTCGCTCAAGGCCCCCTTTCCCACTGTTATAGCTTACACAAAAGACTTGTTTTTAAAGGCAGAAGCTTTTGTTTGAGATAGAAATTAAACCTCAAAATCTCAAGGTCAGTCAACCCGATGTTATTAAACTTATGTGCCGCTAAATCATCTTCTGTGGGTTTTGAGGTAATAATAAGCAGCAATAAAGCAGAGATAATTTGCATGAGGAAGACAAATTAGACTTGGCCAAATAAACCCAGTATGACCATACCCTTTAATACAAAGACAATCCAGTTGCCTGTCTTACGAAATAATAATTCAACTGAGATTAAATAAAGCCTGGAGTAGATCGTTAACGGCACCATGTGTTCTCAGAAGCACATAATTGATTATATGTTTTCTGAAGTGGACAACATTTAAAAATAGGAATGCTTTGAAAATCATTTTCCAAGCTTGGTATCAACACCAAAGAAAATCAGTATTTGGCACTTTGTGTTAGGCTAAATGGCAAATGAGACCAGTGAGTGCGGTAGTGGGTTTTCCGTGATGTGTCCGAATGTGGCTTCACTGAACACATCTGTACTTCCCCGAGGACTCCACAGATGCCCCCTCGTTTTGGCAGATGAGCCTTTAGATAGGAGGAGAAATCAGAATGTAATTCGATTTTAGGGCAGTGCCCAAGCTAGAGAAGCATCCCTCTGTATGGCGGCTGTTTGAAATAACACGTGTGCACTCTTGTTTGTAACGTCTTAGTTGGATGTATTGGACAGACTGGGAGGAAGATGAAATAGATGACAGCGTGGGAAGGATCGAGAAGGCCTGGATGGATGGCTTCAATCGGCAGATTTTTGTGACTTCAAAGATGCTGTGGCCAAACGGTTTAACTCTGGACTTTCACACCAACACATTATACTGGTGTGACGCCTATTATGATCATATTGAAAAAGTGTTTTTGAATGGAACTCACAGGAAGGTAAAAGAAAAATACTGCTTTTTTTTTAAAAAAAAAAAAAACCTCGCAGGCTTCTTCTTCACAGAGCCTTGTTGTGTTGTGTTAAAAATACTTTCAAGTTTATTTTTACCCCTCTGAGGTGGCTGCCAGTAGTCTCTGTGGGGTGGCTAAAGGAGGCTGAGCATTAAGTAGTGCAGCTGGCACTTGCCTCCGGGAGACCAGGACTGGCTCACTGTGGTATGCCAGGATTTGTAGGATTTTAAAAAGAAGCTCTCAGAATATCAGAGCTGTTTTAAAATGCAGTTTTTCTCAATTATTTGAGTTTGCTATGACCAAGCAACCCAACACTATTCAAGTATCTTTAATATTTGCAGGTGAAATTTAACCTCTATATTATGAAAAAGTAATTATAGTACATTTATTTAAATAAAGAACTTCATGGCAGTGGAGTTGAAACACAAAATGAACTGGACTTCAAGCCTATTGCTATGAATAAGTATCAACTTCTTCTTGCCTCTTTTGGTAGGATCATTGCAAAATGATTTTGAAAGTCTTGGGTAAATCGGAGGGTGGAGTTGACTGGGTGCCAAAAAGGGCAGTGTTGACAAAACAACACATCTCTATCTTATCTTATAATAACCTGAGTGCATATAACACTATGAACTGACTTTAACTCTTTAGTTAAATGATAGGAAACGGAATGTTAGAATTGATCAAATGCTTCCATTGATCAAAATGCTCTCTTTTTGGAGAGAAAGACTGCACAGTTGGCCAAGCCTACTCATTATGACTTCCGTTTGGGAGATAAACAGTACAGTAATCAATTAAGGCTGCTTCAGTCGTTGGGTGACTCTAACCCCGCTTTTAGTATTTTCCCCCAAATAGTAAAATTGATTGGCATTTAACCTAATGTCACATACTTAATAGGTGCCAGATAAATATGTATGATTCCTCTAAAGATATTGATATGTACACCACATGGACAGCATTATAATGGCTAGCATATTTTAGCCTTCATGGAGGTGAGAAAATAAGGTAAAAAACTTAATTATTCAGTATATGAATATGTGGTATAATGAATTCAGATAACAGGAGCAAAAATTGAATTTTTAACTCCACATTATTTAGATAACTTCTTCAATTCTTTAATGTTAAATGGAGTGTGTACAAAATGCTTTTTCCTGTTGTATACAATATCATTTTATAAATGGTGAACAGTGAAGAGGTATTATTATTGGAGGTGTGATTCCTTATTCCTCTTATACAAGCCTCTGGGTCAAACAGCACTTTTCATATGATTGCTCTACTTAAACAAAAACAAAATACAACTAGAATGTAAAGAATATACTAAGAAAACCAGAACTGAAATGAGCCAGTGAGTCTTGTTTATCTACTTACTACTAATAAATGTTTCTATGTTCAAAATTAAAAACTTCACCTCCCTCCTCATCATTTCCTAGATTTCTTCAGTTTGCTTTCGTGCAATTAAGTAGGAGAATCCCGGGACACCTGGGTGGTTCAGTTGGTTAAGCAGCTGCCTTCAGCTCAGGTCATGATCCCAGCGTCCTGGGATCGAGTCCCGCATCGGGCTCCTTGCTCGGCGGGGAGCCTGCTTCTCCCTCTGCCTCTGCCTACCACTCTGTCTGCCTGTGCTCACTCGCTCGCTCTCTCTAACAAATAAATAAATTTTTAAAAAAATTAAAAAAAAAAATAAGTAGGAGAATCCCTTTCACTCCCAATGTTGTAAGACCATGTTTTTTTTTGTTTTGTTTTGTTTTTTTTATTCCTTGGCTGTTGGATAAGTGATATCACAATACACATAATGACACTAATTGCTCAGATCAATTTCCATTCCAGGTTATGATACTGGAATATCATAAGGGAAAGAGCAGGAAAGAGTGTCAGGCAAAGTCATTTTAATGTTTACATTTCTTGATCATATGAGTAATGTCATATATGAAAGAAATTAAATGGATGAAATACAACTGATCTTCAAATACCATGTCCTAAAAACAGAAAAATAAGCTCACATTGTGAAATCCATTTTTCAAATGGATTTAGTTATTAGTTAGATCATTATCTGTTATACTTATTTGAATATCCTTTGTTCTAAAAGTTTATTTACATTTTTAAAGGTCAGTTCTGATTTTTCACAACGTGTTTATATTTTACAGGTTGTTTACAGTGGGAAAGAGTTGAACCATCCTTTCGGACTGTCGCATCATGGGAATTACGTGTTCTGGACTGATTATATGAACGGTTCCATTTTTCAGCTAGATTTGGTAACGAATGAGGTGACATTACTGAGGCATGAAAGACCACCCCTGTTTGGGCTGCAGATTTATGATCCACGAAAACAACAAGGTATTAAAAACTATATAAAAATTCTACTGACTTCTACCTACGGTAATACTTCACAGAGTTTGCAAAAGCTTTGGTTTTGTCAGTGTTGCTGAAGTTTTATGATAAAAGGTGTCCAGTCACTCCAAAGCAAATCAAATCTTATACTTTGTTACCATAATCTTTTATTATTTATTGTTCAAAATAGCCTAAGTGAGTAACTGGTTAATTCTATCTGAGTGAAATTCAAGGATTTCTCCAAATGCTTCTTTTTTCATGTCATCTTCATGTAACTTAGACTAAGGAAGACTGAAGAAGACTGATATTTAAAGTAAAAAATTTTTAAAAATCCATTTAATGTTTTAAAGATTAAGTATTGTGAGCAATGAGAAAAACTTTTCATGGGAAGGAAGTATTATGTGAAAATATTTTGAAATAAGTCATACTATGAGAAGAGTATTGTAAAAAGTGTATTAGTATATTTATCCTATTAGTTTCATGTCCATTTAAGGAATGTTTAAATATTTTAGATATTATGAAAGGGAAATAATCTACCATGATATTTATGTTGTATTAAAATCAGATAATATTATCATATATTTTACCTACATGAGTTATTAATATTTATTAGACCATCTACAAATTGCTTGACTCAAAATTTAGGTATTAAACATAGAAAACAGCTTAGTAAATAATGTGGTAGACTTTTGTTATGAATCTAAATTGTCACTGTTCCTTTTATTTATGGAGATATTCTTATGAAAATTTAATGAGCATACATTTCAATAAATTTAGTTTGAAAAAATAATATCCTGAGTTTTTCAGTGCATATATTGTCAATAGAAAGTTATCCAGTAGTAAAAGACTTTTTTTAAGGTACTTCAGCTAAATCAGAGATTTTAAAAGCAAATTTTCTCATTGAAGTGCTTGTATTTTTTTTCCTACTGTATTAAAATTACCTCATTGGGATTACAAATACAATTTTATAAAATAATGGAAGTATATAGAGTGAGAAATTTGAATAAATAATGAAAGATAAAATCTTCAAAAAAGAATAAAAGTGAAATTATTTGAGGTGGTATAAGCTATATTTTTGGACAAGTAATGAAAGATAGTGACAATTGTCTAGATAGATAATATGGTAATGTTTTCTATGACATTCATATCCATCTTGCTCCTTACCTCCTCCCATCCCCAACCATTATTGAGAGTTTACCCTTAACTGGAGGCAAGACCCTGAAAAGGAACAACCTTTCTCATTTCCTGTAGGGTCTTCATTTCCCAATTGTTGTTCCCTTTAATTTCACAATCATTGGTTTCCTGGATTTTATTACAGTAATCAGTATACAATCCCATTTCCCATTTCTATTCTCTTTAGAAGGTGTTAATCTTGAATGTCATCGCTGAACTCCTTTGAGTATGACAGTATCATGATGTTTTCAGAATCTTCATTTCTTCAAACTTGTTGCTTGAGAAGGTTGATGAATTAAATGCAGCATATGAGATAAAAAGATCTGACTTATAAAAAATTCTTGGGCTCAAAGCCAGGTTCCAGTACTTTTTCTTCTGAAACTGTAGGCATATCATAAAAGATCTAACAGAGATAATAAATGCTTTCTTCCTTTAATTCCTACAAGAATTAAATCACTATTTGATTATGATTACTTAGAAAATGTGTGAGAGACACACAATTACCTACCACACATTTTTTATTAGTTTTCCTTTAACATTTCTCTATAAGGAGGAATTTTATTAAAGTCTCCTTTCATATAAAAATGTTAAATAAATATTTGAAGGAACACTGTATCATAATCTTATACAATGGGGCTCATGCCTCTGATAGGACTATGTGGAACGTTCTCCTGTATTTCATGAGAAAATATGCCTGGTGTACTAGACATCTCCATTGACATATAATTGTTCAATGCTCTCTCTGGGATGGACAATGGTTTTTTAAAGTGCTTTTTAAAACACTTCAATTGAAGGGATATTAAAATCAATGCTTAATCGTAATTACTAAACTCTTTATACAAATTTTATTGTAGAAACCATTATATTCTGTCTTACTGAAAGAATGTGTTTGGGCAAAATGATTGATTATTTTTCATAGACTTAGCTAAAATAATCAATTAGTTTGAGTTTTCTACCCAGTCTTCTTATAGCTAAGGAGTGAGTAGTACTTAAGTGGATCTTTTGAGTAGGTAATGGAGTACAGAAAGGATGTCTGGCCAACATAATTTTCATTGAGTCAATAGACATTGAAATTGGATAACCTACTTAGGATTTAAATTTTTAATATTTTTTTGCCAAATTAATCAGATTAGGTAGATTATAAAGCAAAATGCACTCAGATGTTTAAATGCAGATGTAGCATTTTACCATATTATAAATTTCTCTCATGAGAAAGAGAATGGTATTTCTTTTTGCATCTTGTGAACATCAGATACTAATAAATATTTAGAAACACATAATCTGTGATACTCAATCTTTGGTTATACTCTCTTCTTAGACTGTTTTTCCAAGAATAAAATAGCTGCAATTGAATGGAAAACCAGCTTCCACATAGGTACAGATTACTATTTCTTCATGGAATGGATAAACTAGTCTTATATAGCCTTGTATTTTCTCTCTCTGAGAGACTATGGTATATGATTATATAACTTATATAAACTTATATGTAGTATTTATACATGTTTCTGTAAAAAATGCATATAGTGTGTGTATACACACACGAATGTAGTAGATGCTAGATAATATCACACACACACATACACACATTGCCCACCTCATAGGAATACCATGAAAAATATCCAGGAATGTTATTAATGTAACACTCATATTCATATTAATGTAACATCTAAACTCTTTTAGACTTACTGTCAGAAAATTAGCTAATTTGACCTCTCCAGATCAGAAGAGGCTCTTATCAAATTATTTGTTAATATAGCAGCCAGTTTCAGGAAGGTAGATATATAACCATACTAAACAGAAAGCTGCCCTTAGGAATGAGTTCTTAGTAACTCCCAAACATTTTTTTCTCATATGCTACTGTTGTTTCTTCTGATTTAATTGATAAACTTTTCTCCTTTTTCATTCACATTAGATATCTAGAAGAATTGTTAATATCCTCTCCTGAAATTTCTCAGAAAAATTACAGCAATTGAATAAAATTAACATACTTTTACCTGCGTATTCTCTAGGTTCAAAACCACACTTTTATTTTTCTTACATGTTTTAGAGAATGAAATTATCAAAACTAAGTGCAATATCTAAAAAACGTTAATGAATAGTTTCCTATTTAGAATTAAAAATAATCGATTAGGTTCTATGCCAAATACATGAATTTTATTAACTAATAATTAACTATAATTCTAACTACCAGGAAATGAGCTAAATATTCTTATTTGAATCTCATAAAAGATGTTTAAGGTAGATATTATTGATTTCTATTGTGCATCTGAAAAACCCAAGAGTCAGGCAGAAGTAGCCATTTGACCTCAGGAAACAATGAGTCGGGGATAAACTGGGATTCAGATTCAGGTTTGTCTGATTATACAGTGTTTTTATGTTACCAATTTATGTGGCCAAATTTAAGAAAATTATGTAAAACTACTATACTTTTAGATAGGAGGAAAAGAGTATACCTCTTCTGTAGTCATCATAGTTTTGTCATTGATAAATTATTATTCAACACTTTTTTAAAAAAGTTCTTGACTACCTTATAGAAGCCAGGATTCAGAGATCTTATATTACAAAGCACTGGTATAACAAACACAGTAATTTTTATTTAATATATGACTTGTTTATTAAACACAGTATTGTGTTGGTCTACTAACATTTACATTTAGTGATAAGGTCATCATCACAAAATTTGTCTTTCTTTCCAAATTTTCCATTTTGGAAATAATCACCATCAAAAAATAACCCAAAAGGCTAATTAGGCTCTTAATAGAGTTAATGTGCTCTAACACACACACACACACACACACACACACACACACACACACACAGAGGCACACACCCCTCACACAAAGTAGCTTCAAAGCAAGGCAAATGTAGACAAAATTTTCAATGAGTATATAATCCTCCAAGAGAGAAAAGACACATTTTATCCTTTCCTTGGATTCATTGACATCATTCAAAGTTTATTCTTCTGAAATTATTCTATCCATTTCGAATTTATCTCTGTGTATGGTGTAAGAGAATGGTCGAGTTTCATTCTTCTATACATAGCTGTACAATTTTCCCAGCACCATTTATTGAAGAGACTGTCTTTTTTCCACTGTATATTTTTTCCTGCTTTGTCAAAGATTAGTTGGCCATAGAGTTGCAGGTCCATATCTGGACTCTCTACTCTGTTCCACTGGTCTCTGTGTCTGTTTTTGTGCCACTACCATGCTGTCCTGGTGATCACAGCTTTGTAGTAAAGCTTGAAATCAGGCAACAAGATGCCCCTAGTTTTGTTTTTCTTTTTCAACATTTCCTTAGCAATTCGGGGTCTCTTTTGGTTTCATAAAAATTTTAGGATTGTTTGTTCCAGCTCTTTGAAAAATGCTGGTGGAATTTTGATTGGGATGACATTGAAAGTATAGATTGCTCTAGGCAGTATAGACATTTCAACAATGTTTATTCTTCCAATCCTTGAGCATGGAATGCTTTTCCATCTTTTTGTGTCTTCGATTTCTTTCATGAGTGTTTTGTAGTTCCTCGAGTACAGATCCTTTACTTCTTTGGTTAGGTTTATTCCCAGGTATCTTATGGCTCTTGGTGCTATAGTAAATGGAATCGATTCTCTAATTTCCTTTTCTGTATTTTCATTGTTAGTATATAAGAAAGCAACTGATTTCTTTACATCGATCTTGTATCCTGCCACATTACTGAATTGCTGTATGAGTTCTAGTAGTTTGGGGGTGGAGTCTTTTGGGTTTTCCATATAAAGTATCATGTCATCTGCGAAGAGAGAGATTTTTACTTCTTCTTTGTTATTTTGAATACATTTTATTTCTTTTTGCTGTCTGCTGTTGCTAGGACTTCTAGTACTATGTTGAACAAGAGTGGTGAGAGTGGACATCCTTGTCATGTTCCTGATCTCAAAGGGAAGGCTGTCAGCTTTTCCCCATTGAGAATGATATTCGCTGTGGGTTTTTTCATAGACAGATTTTATGAATTTGAGGAATGTTCCTTCTATCCCTATACTTTGAGTCATTTTAATCAGGAACAGATGCTGTATCTTGTCAAATGCTTTTTCTGCATCAATTGAGAGGACCATATGGTTCTTCTCTCTTCTCTTATTGATTTGTTCTATCACATTGATTGATTTGTGGTCGTGGACCCACCCTTGCATCCTTGGGATAAATCCTACTTGGTCATGGTGGATAATCTCTTTAATGTTCTGAATTATTCTGGATAAAATCAGGATCTGGACTCAAAATCCCATTCTACTAGTTTTATCCAACTTTTAGAATGAATGTAAAGTCTAATTTCTCTTCTAAACTATAAGTCAAACTGTCTTTCCATCAAGTAGAATAAAGAAAATCTCCATTGGTTTATTTGTTTCATATTAGGTGCAGAGACTTCTAACATCACATGATAAAACTCTGAGAAGTGAAGAGTCCAGAAAGCATATAGAAAAGGGGATTTATTCCTTTCACTATTCTGATGAAGATTTAGATAATATGAAACAGTGGGATTCCTTTGTGGTGATGATTTACATATTCTGTCATTTGCTAGAAATAAAAGATACATTAATTTAACAAAAGTTAAATTACTAAGATCTATAAACAGTGATATTTTACTTTATTATTTTATTTGATGTTTTACTTTATTATTTTATTTGAGTATAGTTGACACATAACGTTACCTTAGTTTCAGGCATACGACTTAGTGATTTGATAAATTTGTACATTATACTAATGTTCACCACAAGTATAGCTGCCATCTGTCCCATTACATTGCTATTAAAATATCATTGACTGTATTTCTTATGCCCTGTTTCTTATTCCTGTGACTACTCATTCCATAACTGGGGGCCTGTATCTCCCTCTCCCCTTCACCTATTTTGCCCATTCACCTACCCACTCCCTTCTGGAAACCATCAGATCTCTGTATTTATATTTCTAATTCTGCTTTTTGTTTATTTATTTTTTAAAGATTCCATTTTTTAGTAGACTCATATTGTATTTGTCTTTCTCAGTCTGACTTATTTCACTTAGCATAATATCCTCTAAGTCCTTTCATGTTGTCTCCAGAGGCAAGATTTCACCCTTTTTTTATGGTTGTATGATATTATAATATTTCTCTGTGTGTGTGTGTGTGTGTATGTGTACACCACATTTTCCTTATCCATTTGTCTGTTGATGGACACTTAGGTTTCTTCCACCTATTGGTTATTGTAAATAATGCTGTAATAAATATATGGTGCATGTATCTCTTTGAGTTAGTAAGCACTGATATTTTAATATAAGCTTATAAAATGTTTCCATATATCATTTCTGTCTTTATTACTGTTCTTTGACCATTATAATACACCTTTAAATAATCTATCTTGAAATGCAAAGTATGTAGACAGAATACATGTAAATGAGAAAACCCCCTTTATCATCTTAAAACAGACTTATGTGTATCAATATACTTTCACCTTGTATCTACATACCCAAATGATTGTTTCTGTCATATTGCTAATTAAAATTCGTTCATTCATTCATCAACTAATGTTTACCAAACACACTCTTCTGTGCCAGATTCTATAAGGGGTAGAATAATTCCACTTCTCTTACTGGGGGGAAAAAGACAAAGATTTTTGCCCAGACAGACCACTATTTTGAGCTTAATTTTGTGAGCTACTCCTCATTCGTTTTCGTTGAATATTTGATTCTTCTTTTTTTTTTTTTTTAAGATTTTATTTATTTGACAGAGAGAGACACATCGAGAGAGGGAACACAAACAGGGGGAGTGGGAGAGGGAGAAGCAGGCTTCCTGACGAGCAGGGAGCCCTACATGGGGCTTGATCCCAGGAATCTGGGATCATGACCTGAGCTGAAGGCAGATGCTTAACCATTGAGCCACCCAGGAGCCCCATATTTGAGTCTTTTAAAACTATTTGCTTCCACAGTAATTTAATCTAGGATTTCATTATGTTGTTTTCTCTTTTATTTTTTCCATCCTTTATTGATTTAATTTTATTTTGTCATATATAAAAAAGAGTAAGAGCATGAATTTTAGATTGAGAAAAAAATCCATGTTTCTAATTATTTATAAATAATGAGGATAACACATAATAATCCTTACTCTAAATCTTTATTTTAATAAGGATTATTAATTTCTAGGCATTAGAAAGGTCATTTAAACCATATCTAACTAGTAGTTCCATCTGCAAATGAGATTAAACTTACCTTAAAAGTTTATTATAAAAACAGAATTAATTTAAATGTATATGTATAAATAAATAAATAAATAAATAAATAATAAAGTGTCCCTGGCATTGATGATTATTCACTGATATTTATGTATACAATTTTTAATGCTGTTTGTAGTCACTAAATCATATTTTCAAGAGAATATTTTTACATTAAATTCAACCTACTAGAAACTCAATAAATACTGCCACATGAGCTGTATCTAAAATATGTTGGAGTAATAAATTAAAAAATATTTTCAGATACTGCTAAAAAATAAAGATCTAGGCAATTCCCATGAAAGATATGGAATTATTCACATTAATTTTGATTTTGGATTTCTATCAGGGCAGGACAATTACCAATTCCTCTTTTTTAAATTTATAGTATTCACAGAAAGGGAATATACTTAAAAGTTTGAGTAATGGTAATTTATTTCTAAATACTTAAATTTCATATTCAATGATAATGGTAAGCATGACTCATGTTATTAAAAAAGAACGATATTTAACATGTATTTTTAATATGAAAATGTGTCATGATATATTGCTTTCAGTACTTATTTTTTACTGTTTTAAATTCTTCATATAATTCTCAAAATACTTTGTTTAAATCGAATTTTCAAGAATCTGAATGTTACTAAAATAGTGAATATACAATTTAATCCTATACACGATATGAGTAGCATATTCAGAACACCTACCTATCCTATGAAGGATACTTTTATTCTACAGTTATGGAATAAATATGTCTATCCCTGGAAACTACCTTAAAAAAATCTCTAGTTTCAAAGCATTGTGATCTGAGAATATGCAGGGAATAATCTCAGTCTTTTGGTATCGGTTGAGCCCTGATTTGTGACCCAGTATGTGGTCTATTCTGGAGAAGGTTCCATGTGCACTTGAGAAGAATGAGTATTCTGTTGTTTTAGGGTGGAATGTTCCGTATATATCTATGAGGTCCATCTGGTCCAATGTATCATTCAATGCTCTTATTTCTTTATTGATTTTCTGCTTCGATGATCTGTCTATTTCTGAGAGAGGCGTGTTAAGATCTCCTACTATTAATGTATTCATATCAATATGACTCTTTATCTTGATTAATAGTTTTTTTATGTAATTGGCTGCTCCCATATTGGGGGCATAGATATTTACAATTGTTAGATCATCTTGGTGGATAGTCCCTTTAAGAATGATGTAGTGTCCTTCTGTATCCCTGACTACCGTCTTTAGTTTAAAATCTAATTTATCTGATATGAGAATCGCTACCCCGGCCTTCTTTTGAGGCCCATTGGCGTGAAAGATGCTTCTCCATCCCTTCACTTTCAGTCTGGGTGTATCTTTAGGTTCAAAATGGGTCTCTTGTAGACAACATATGGATGGGTCCTGTCGTTTTATCCAATCTGCAACCCTGTGTCATTTTATGGGTGCATTTAGGCCATTCACATTGAGAGAGATTATTGAGAGATACGTTTTTATTGACATTGTGTTATCTTTGAAGTCTTTCTTTCTGTCGATTGTCTCTATATTTCTGTTCAATGCTATTCTTAGGATTTTTCCTCTTTTATAGAACCCCCCTTAATATTTCCTGCAGTGTCGGCTTGGTGGTTGCATAGTCTTTCAAGCCTTGCCGGTCTTGGAAACTCTTTATCTCTCCATCCATTTTGAATGTCAGTCTTGCTGGATAAAGTATTCTTGGCTGCATGTTCTTCTCATTTAGTGCCCTGAATATATCTTGCCAGCCCTTTCTGGCTTGCCAGGTCTCTGTGGACAGGTCTGACGTTATTCTGATGGGCTTTCCTCTGTATGTAAGGAGCTTCTTTGTCCTAGCGGCTTTCAAGAGATTGTATCTACAATTATGATTCCTCAATTTTACTATGAGGTGCCTGGATGTTTTTTTTGAATTTATAATCTTGGGGGGGGACCTTTCTACTTCTAGTACATGAACACTTGTTCCATTCGCAAGATTGGGAAAATTTTCATGAAAAACTTGTTCCACTATATCTTCTAGACTTCTTTCTTTCTCCTCCCCTTCAGGGATTCCAATAATTCTGACGTTGGAACGTTTCATGGCATCATTTATTTCCCTGATTCTGTTTTCGTGGCTTCTAAGCTGTTTGTTCCAGGCTTCCTCCTGATCCTTTCTCTCTATTTGTTTGTCCTCCAGATCACTAATTCTATCTTCTGTCTCAGTTACCCTAGCTTTTAGAGAATTTAGATTAGATTGGAGCTCATTGAGAGCATTGTGAACCTCATCCCTGGTGGCCTTCAGCTCTGCCCTAACATTATGAACCTCCTCTCTGGTCGCTTTCAATTCTGCCCTAATCAATTCTGTTTGGTCATCCATGGCTTTCTCCAACCTAGCTATTGCCTGGATAATTGTTAGCCTGAATTCTCTTTCTGACATATTGTCTATGTTGATAGCCGTTAGCTCTGTTGCAGAAGGCCCATCCTCTGTATTTTTCTTCTGTTGGGGATTCCTCCTCCTAGTCATTTTGGTGAGAGATGACTGGACAGATGTAGCTGGATGTATTGACCGTGGTGCAGTCAAGGTGCACCCTGGAACGCTTCTGAGCACTCAGGATTCCCCACCCAAATGAGAGAAAAAAGAAAAGAAAAAGAAAAAAGAGGGAGAGAGAGAGACAGGAAAAAAAGGGAAGATAAAAGTGAAGGTTCAGCCCAAATGGGCCCCAGGGTAAGGTTTATGACGTATATAAACAAAAACAGACAAACAAAAAGACTGATAAAAGTATATGACGAGAGAAAATATATATATATATATATATATAAGCAAAAAAAAGGGAGGAGCCTCGTAAGGCGAAGGAAACAAAGGCAAAGATGAACTTCTGGGACTTCATCAAGATAAAAAGCTTCTGCACAGCAAAAGAAACAGTCATCAAAACAAAGAGGCAACCCACGGAATGGGAGAAGATATTTGCAAATGACAGTACAGATAAAAGGTTGATATCCAGGATCTATAAAGAACTCCTCAAACTCAACACACACAAAACAGATAATCATATTAAAAAATGGGCAGAAGATATGAACAGACACTTCTCCAATGAAGACATACAAATGGCTACCAGACACATGAAAAAATGTTCATCATCACTAGCCATCAGGGAGATTCAAATCAAAACCACATTGAGATACCACCTTACACCAGTTAGAATGGCCAAAATTAGCAAGACAGGAAACAACGTGTGTTGGAGAGGATGTGGAGAAAGGGGAACCCTCTTACACTGTTGGTGGGAATGCAAACTGGTGCAGCCACTTTGGAGAACAGTGTGGAGATTCCTCAGGAAATTAAAAATAGATCTTCCCTATGACCCTGCAATTGCACTGCTGGGTATTTACCCCAAAGATACAGATGTAGTGAAAAGAAGGGCCATCTGTACCCCAATGTTTATAGCAGCAATGGCCACGGTCGCCAAACTGTGGAAAGAACCAAGATGCCCTTCAACGGATGAATGGATAAGGAAGATGTGGTCCATATACACTATGGAGTATTATGCCTCCATCAGAAAGGACGAATACCCAACTTTTGTAGCAACATGGACAGGACTGGAAGAGAT
This sequence comes from Martes martes, assembly GCF_963455335.1. Taxonomy (NCBI): domain Eukaryota; kingdom Metazoa; phylum Chordata; class Mammalia; order Carnivora; family Mustelidae; genus Martes; species Martes martes. Next base: position 107,544,744 of record NC_137890.1, on the reverse strand, counting down.
TATGCTGAGTGAAATAAGTCAAACAGAGAAAGTCAAGTATCATATGGTTTCACTTATTGGTGGAGCATAACAAATAATATAGAGGACAAGGGTAGATGGAGAGGAGAAGAGAGTTGAGGGAAATTGGAAGGGGAGGTGAACCATGAGAGACTATGGACTCTGAAAAACAACCTGAGGGTTTTGAAGGGGCGGGGTGGGAGGGTGGGGGAACCAGGTGGTGGGTATTAGGGAGGGCACAGATTGCATGGAGCACTGGGTGTGGTGAAAAAACAATGAATACTGTTACGCTGAAAATAAATAAAAAATTGGAAAAAAAAAAAAATCTCTACATTCCTGGGACGCCTGGGTGGCTCAGTTGGTTAAGCAGCTGCCTTCGGCTCAGGTCATGATCCCAGCATCCTGGGATCGAGTCCCACATCGGGCTCCTTGCTCGGCGGGGAGCCTGCTTCTCCCTCTGCCTCTGCCTGTGCTCACGTGTGCTCTCTCTCTCTGACAAATAAATAAATAAAATCTTTAAAAAAAAAAATCTCTACATTCCTTATTGGAAAAAAATTAAACTAGGCTTCATTATCCTTTGAGTTTGGAAATTGATACTAAAGCTTGAATTATTAGCTTCCTTAGTTTTCAAGTATATTTTTGTTTCTCATAAACACAGCAAATTTAATTTACTTCTCAGAATAATAGAAGGAAATGAATATATGCTTGACGTTGTTTCTTCTGATCTGTGGACACACAAGATAATGGGAATGAGTTAAGTATTTATTGCATATAAAAATATTTTGATAGTTTTTGTTTTTTGACTCATTCCTTAATACTCTACAAAGCCCATCCAACTCCTGAGGCCTACAGTACAATAACCTCATCTGTCACTTTAGTCACATTTTTGACACTTGTGCTTTAACTGCCAATACTACTTAAATTACTATATTATATTGTTAGATGCCTCCAAGTAATTAAAAACTATTTTTAATGTTTGAGTCAGATCTTTCTGATACAATCAAAATGTTATTTATTGATACCTTGAAAAATGCAACAGTGTAAAATGGTTTGGACATTTACTCTGCTAATGGGATTGCTAGTGTTACAGAGTTCTTTGTAATATTCTGCAGGTATATATCTAAGTAAATATACTTTCTTCCTGGTGATTACCTACATCTCCAGCCTTTTCAAAATTTTATGTCTGTTTTATCTTAATTTCCAAGGGTGTCTCACAAATGTTCACGGATAATACTTTCGTGAATCTACCCTGCTTTATTGATGTCTGTTGCATACTTCATTAGTGTCTCTGCTGGTTAAGTCTATTGGGATGGTCCATTGGGAAAACATCGCTACTCTAATGCATTGTACATTTTACTGGTACTATCAAGGCTGTTCATTTTGAAGGTTTTTCAGAAAGCTTGTGTTCTTTGGCATCATTAATGCACTGACACATCAATGTACTCCTTGTGCAAGAGGGAAGAATATTCTGCCTCTTTCCCTTTGTGCTCATTTGTTTTCTGTTCACTTGGTATCCAAAGTCTAAATGTTAGTGATCTACTTGAGAAAAGAATCAGATTTGAATACACTAGGTATAATCTGCTATCCATCATCATGTCCTGTAACCTTCTTCTTTCCTGGTGCTTATCTGCACACATACCTCTATCTCTTTTAACCAACATGCAAATTTCTTTTGTTTCCCAGTGCATAGTATATTTTAAATGTTTCTGAATTTTTTTAGGGTTCAGTAGGTATCCTGATTACATTAATGAATATGCAATAAACATATACATATATATGTGTACATTTGTATGCCTACATATGTCTCCTAGAAAAAATGTGAACTTGAACTGGCTAACTTTGGATAGAATCAGAGTTCTCTGACATACTGACTTCCCTTCTCTTACAGGTGACAATATGTGCCGAGGAAATAATGGGGGCTGTAGTACACTGTGTTTGGCTATTCCGGGAGGCCGAGTCTGTGCCTGTGCTGATAATCAACTTTTAGATGAAAATGGGACAACTTGCACATGTAAGTTTTGTTTGTCACATTCATTGATTATACATGTCTTTTTGAAGAAAAAAGCAGATGAAACCAAGGGAATTAAAATCAATCTTGGAAAGAGAAATTCAGGTAATCACTTAGGTATAATTCTCTTTAGATTACAAATAATTAACTGAATTAATTTCTATAAAAAACAGTTGAATAATGGTGAAATTTTCCAGAGCATTTGTGACTGCTGCATAATAGTTTAATAATAAAAATATAAATAAAATAGCTTAGTAATAAAACATACATATACAAAATAATTTACATATATTTATATATGATATATACAGTTTATATATATCATTTATATATTTTATATACATAATATTACATTTATAAAATATATAGAGAGAAATAGTTTATTAATCATATATATGTGCGTATGTGTACATATATATGTGTGTGTGTGTATATATATACATATATATATGTATGTGTGTATATATATATAAAAATATGCCACAGAAGAAAATATTTCATAAAATTGTTAAGGACCTTCACCATTAGGACAAGCTCAGTCTTCTATCTTTGTTGGTGTAGAGAAAAAAAGGAGGCAAAAAAGAGACTTAGAGAAATTCTAAACTTTATCAAAATACTGAATTAATTGGATTGACTGACCTGGATTAAAGGCACTTTATTAACTCTTACTGACATTCTTCAATTTACTGCATCTTGTAATTCCAATGTGACCCTTTTGAAATTTATTCTCTTTATCTATAAGAAGTCCCTTAACCATACTGATAGGAGCAATGCTGTGTATGTATGAGTAATATAGAAATGTTTCTGGAATGATTTGATTTTGATTCTTCAGAGAAATAGAACTAATAGGATGTAAATATAGAGAAAGAGGTTTGTTATGAGGAATTGGCTCATGCAGTTACGGAAGCTGATGACTCCCAGAATCTGCAGTCAGCAGGCTGGAAACTGAAGAATACCAATTGTGTAGCTCCAGTCTGAATGCTGGTAGACTGAAGATCCAAGAAGAGCTCCTTTCCGTTAGAGTATGAAGGCAGGAAAAAAAAAAAAAAAGAAGTCCAAGTTCAAGGCAGTCAGGCAGCAAGAATTCCTTGTATGTGCAGGAAGATAGGCCTTTTCTTAGGTTCAAACTGTTTTGGGATAAGGGCCACTTACCTGCTTAATTTAGTCTACAGATTCCAATCTTAATCTCATCTAATTAACTCTCACAGACACACCCAGAGTGATATTTGACCAAACGTCTGGGCACTCTAAAACCTACCTATTCAAGCTGACATGTAAAGTTAACCATAATTTTTCATCATTATTATTGAATAATACATAAATAATACCTAAATGCATTTTTTCCATCAATTATAAGGATTGTTCTGGAGGATGCAGGAGAAATAAGTATAATAAAGAAGATTTCAACTTATCTGAAATGTTTCATTTCTTCTGAAGAAGAAACAATGTGAATAAGGAATTTTTACAAATAATTTAATACATAGTAACATTTAAGAAATATACAGAAAATATTTAAGTGAAATATACACCCAAATGCCACTATTCAGCAAGAAACAACTAAGACATTTTCACGTTGTTCCTTATAATTGTATATATCCCTGGAAGTTATTATTTTTTACTACTACTAATAATAATCATAGATAAAATTTACTGAATTCTCATATAGGACTTTACTATAAAATTTCATAGTTCTCATTAGCTTTTACAATAATCATATATGGGAGATACTATTATTATCTCACTTTAATATTCCAAATGTAGACTTGAGGGTTAATAACTTTTCATAATTCACATAATTGGCATGTAGGACATTTGGAATTTAGATCCCAGATTATTTTATTTTGGAGACAGAATTCTTAGTTATATTGCAGTTTTACACATTCTGGATTACACAACAGTATCCTTTACTTAGTGGTTTATTTTTTCTTAATAGGAGCATTAGCATCTTATCATTTGACTACATATTCTTTTTAAACATGATTTTTAAATCATTTATCTTCATTTTTCTACTTGATGTTTGGTGTTATTTCTGATGGATTGTTATAGACTATTTGTGTGTTTCTTTACTGTTTATGATCCCTTCTGTATTTTACGATATACTCCATAGTCAGTTTGTTACATTTTCTTTTTTAAGCACTTAGAATAATACCACCAGTTTTAAATTTTATTATTATTATTTTGAATTTTAACTATTTGAGATGAAGACTGATTTTCTTTATACTATTCTCTTCATCTTCCTCAATTTCATTCCTTATTATAATTTAGGATTTCTGACAAGGAATAGTATTTTGAATCATCATCAGTAAGTCTTTTTATAAAATGTTTTGACATGTATAGCTAGTTTGATGATCAATTTTATATTTTCTTTTAGACCTGACTCAGTGCTTCACTGGTTGTATTGCTTAGTATTCAAACTTTAGTTCCTCATCGTTCACTTATTAATTTTCATGCTATTTAGGATAGATAAAGTATTTCTTGAAGTTGCTTCTGCAAGATGAGCACAAAGACTGTATACTGTGGAGTTCCTGTGTTTTCTAAATAAAATTAGTCTCTTTTGCATTTATATGTGATTGACAATTCTGGATATTAGTTCTTGGCTAAGTTTTCTTCAAAATTCTGGAAATACTATTTAATTTATTCTGGGATAATATACTTGAGAGTAGAAATATGAATTTTACTTCTCTGGGCAAACTTTTTTCATTGTTGGTAGAAATTTTATATTGTCTATTAGGACAATTCTTATAGAACATAATTATATGAAGTATACTTTCTTTGAGTCATAAGGTGGTTTCCTTTCTTTGTTCTGTAGTATTATTTTTTAATTCCTATTTTGTTGTTTAGGGAAGATATCTATCAAGACCTATAGTTTGTTATTAGGAAGGGATTAAGCATTACTTCGAACAATGTAATTCTTTCTGGTTGTCTGGTTATCTTGGTTTTTGAGAGAGAAAAGTACATTTCTTAATTCAGTTTTTAGTATCTACCACAGATTCATCTGAAGTTATTTTTCTGGTATAAAATCAGATTTTTTGCTATCCCAGATAAATAATTTTGACACTTTGAACAGGTGAAATATGTGTGTGTACATGAGTGCATGCACACACACACACACACACACACACACACACACAGTAACCTCATGGACCTCCACCAAGTGTCATCCTGCCTTTGCTCTACCTCCAGAATTCCTCTCAAGGATGGAAGGTAACAGTGCAAGTATCTCCTTTGTTGATAGGCACAGACCTTACAATGGATGCTGCAGGAGCAAAGGGTCTCTCTTTTTACCTAAAGATAGATAGGCTTATTCAATTTTTAATGGTGTAAGTTAGAGAAGTTTCTGGCTGAATGTTTAAATCTTGTCCTATTGGTCTTGCAATAGTCAAAATTCCCTTAAGATAATGTCAGTCAAATGATCAAGAGACTGAGTTTTCAAAGGTCTTGTGAGTTTTTATCCTTCATCTTAGTTTTCATAGTGGGAAGTTAGAGGGAGAGTGTATACATCAGATATATCTAGATGGTTTTTTAAGCTTGAAATGTTCTAATTAGTTCTTTAATTTTAATTGTGTGAATCATAATTATCTGGATCATTGGCATCCAAATCATCTTTTCTATTTCCTTCATTCTATGCCCCATTAAAAATTTATGGATTCCTTATGAGTTTGCATATCTATATATCTATATCGATATTGATATAGAAAAAATACTGACCACTGGATATCTCTATGTAAATAAAAATTGGGTGACTTTTGGCTTTTAAGGAAATACTGTATACAATATTGGTCATATAGTTGTGATAGGAAATTTGTTATCATGACATCACGTGATAAAAAGATAGAAATTTTTCTGTTACTACTGGTATCTTTCTAATATCTACAATCCCTTGTTGATGTAACTCCAATGCAGTAAAAAGCAATAGGGAAGAAGATTATTTTATTTCTTCTTGTTACACTAAAAAGTGTTAAATCAACAAAACCATCTACGTTCTTATTTGGGAATTTATTATTGCATTTGTCTGTTTGAAACTCTACTATATCTTTAATAGGGCATGTAACTTGCCCATGTTTCTTTCAAATGCAATGGGAAAAAATCATAAATAAGCATATAATAACTCACTTCTTACAAACAATTCATAGTGTGTTTATATAAATTATTTAATTTCATATTACCTTAATGGCAAAAGTTTTTCAAGGATGTTAGCCTTCAGACACATGAAAAAAATGCTCAGCATCACTCAACGTCAGGGAAATATAAATCAAAACCACAATGAGACACCACCTCATACCAGTCAGAATGACTAAAATGAACTCAGGAAACAACAGATGTTGGTGAGGATGAGGAGAAAGGGAAAACCCTCTTATACTGTTAGTGAGAATGCAAGCTGGTACAGCCACTCTGGAAAACAGTGTGGAGATTCCTCAAAAAAAGTTAAAAATAAAACTACCCTACAACCCAACAATTGCAATTTTTGGCATTCATCCAAAGGATACCAAAATAGTGATTCGAAGGAGCACATGCCCTCCAATGTTTATAGTAGTCGTGTCTACAATAATCAAAATATAGAAAGAGCCCAGATATCCATCAACAGATGAATGGATAAAGAAGATGTGGTATATACACACACATACACACACGTACATATACACATATACATGCAATGAAATACAATTCAGCCTTCAAAAAGAATGAAAACTTGCCATTTACAATGATGTGGATGGAACTAGGGAGCATTATATAGACCAAAATAGATCAGAGAAAGACAAATACCATATAATTTCACTCATATGTGGAATTTAAGAAAAAAAAACATTAACATGAGGAAAGGAAAGAAAAATAAAATAAGATAAAAACAGAGACAGAAGTAAATCCTAAGAGACTCTTAACTATAGGAAACAAACTAAGGGTTGCTGGAGGAAAGGTGGGTGGGGTTTGGGGTAGTTGGAAGATGAGCATTAAGGAGGGCACTTGATGAGCATGGGGTGTTATATGTAACTGATGCATCACTAAATACTACCCCTGAAACTAATAATATACTATATGTTAACTAAGTTGAATTTAATTTTTAAAAAATGATGTGTTAGCCTTAGTTTTCAGATGAGGAAATTCAAGTGCAAAAGGACTATAAAGAGAGTTCATGGTTGCAGAGTATGGTATAAAACAAATATCAGTGTGTCACTGACTTCTCATTAATGCTGATTCCTCTTAGCCTCTAATTTAGTTTAGGCTATATTACAGTTTTGTGAACTGATTTCAACTGGATTAACTCTGTAATCTAAGTTAACATGCAAAACAAAAATTCGTATTGCAGTCATTGAGATATGATTGTCCTGGTTCCAGTCATCCTCGTTGAACTGACATCAAATAAACAAAAACCCATTGACAGTTGGTCGGACCAGAAGTAAACACCAGTGGTTGTGTCTCAATGAATGTTCAGCATAAGGCTGTGCCAGAAGAGGCATTCACCCAACAGAAAAATATTGGCATGCTACATGATTGATTAAGGATGAATTCTAATGCCATGCCTGGAAGGAATCAAGAATGAGAGTAGGCTGGACTCTTTGTCCTTGTGAATCTTGTGTGGCATGAGCAAATCCTCTCACAATTAGAAATGAGACCTAGTGTAGCATAGTAACTTGGAACTGACTGCCCTGGAGAAGCATATATAAAGCCAGCTGATCAATTATCAAGTGAGTTTTTTTTTTTTATTTATTTTGATGCTTTTATGGGGAAAAACACAATATACAAAACTAATAAATGAAGACATAGATAATCCCAAGAAAGTAAGTTAAGCTCCTAAAAAAAAAAAAAATAGTCATTTTTTTTTAATAGCAGGATAATTTTATCTAGAGTAATAAGACAGTAATTCTTTAAATTCCTCTTTAGTGGCCTGAAACAAAAGACGGAATTTTCTAATGTGCCTTACTCCTAAGAGAGCAACTTAAAAATATTGATCATCCAAGGGTAGCATTGCACAATTATATGTCAGTGGTACTCTGTGACCTTTTTTACCTTCTGGAACACCAGATATATTCCTCTGTCAAAAACAGTGCTCCACTATGGCTAAGCCATTTATCTGTTCAGCTGTGACAAGCCTTATGTTCTAGGATATATGCAATCTAATGTGTAGTAAAAAGTTTAAGGCAGTAAAAAGTTTAGAAGCCCCATCCAGATGAATATTTATGGCCTTCTGTGCATAGGTACTCACAGAAGATTATGTACCACTTAGCTTGGCTGCTCAGAAGACCACTCTATCTAATGAAAGGTCATTCTGCTATGATCTAAAGGAGAAAATTCAAAACCCATAGCAGTGTTTTTCACACTGCCTTCCTATATAAGCAGGCCTATATAAAGGCATCAAAAACACTGCAATTTCAAGTTTTCTTTTAGGCTCTTTTATCTCCCTGCTCAAAAAAAGGGATAGTTAGAAATTCCCCCCAAATACAAAAATAATCTGCTAAATAAACATATCCTAATGTGAAGTGTATAGGGACCATAGGAAAACTTCATTTTATTGTTGTTCTAGGACTCATGGTTTTATGACTAAGTTATCATAATTTTGATATGGTCAACAGCAAAAACATCGTTTGACAGAAGGGACAATCATTACTTTAGATACATTAATCACACTGGGATTGAAAAGCAAAGCAAAGTGACAAACAGATAATTGTTCATGGGCCCACAGCTTATTAAACAAGGTGAGGAACATACGTATTTAGTTTAGAAGTACTTCTAGAGTGCATATTTCCTTTTGCAGTGCATGGACGAGTCATGTGGAGACCTTCTAAATTTCAATATTCTAACAGCAGGTATCATAGGATGTTTGAGACCTGACAGTTTCTTGCAGGGAATGTTATGATTCATGTCATTTTATTTTGATCCTGGTTAAATGAAAGGATTATTATTACTTTGTCAGATTTCTTACTTGTGATATCATGTTGTAGTATTTTTACTAGAAGTGACCGTGGTGGTAGAATTACAGGTTTTGCATCACTTTTCAAATTCATGGTGCAAATCACAGCTCTGAAGCAAAACTTGCAATTCTAGTACTATATTATAAGCAATCTATGTGTCTGTCCAACACCCAAGTGCTATAAAGGTTCAGTCACATTAAACATCAGAACAAAGTCCATACGTGGAGCTTTTCCTATATGTCCACTTTTTTGGCGTGAGGGATCTTCATCACTATTTCTTTTTATCTACACATGGATTTTTTTCTTTTCAATTAAACTAATTTCTCCTGTGATCTTGGATGCTGGTAGAAGACTATTCGCTTTTGAGCCAGTTGAAGTGATATTGTTTTCCTGAAGTATTTATATAGTTTCCAGAGATAGAATTTCTCACTATTATAAATAGTAATATATATACATACATATATATATAATTATATAGAATATATATCTGTAATATAGAATTATGTCTCTGCTACTTCCAGTAAGTTAGGCAGCAAGTATTTTTTATTATCTGCTCTATGCTTTGTTCTAGTCTAGGTATTATTCTGTTCTGTATGTGACATTGTCCTTCCTACATTCAAGAATTCCAAGTGGAAACATTAGGTATATAAAAATTATTTATAAAATGACTCCTTTATAAAGGTTTGTGCAAGGTATACAGAATACTAATCTTATTTTTTCTAGGTACTCTTAGTTCTCTTATATGATGCCAAATATACTTGCTTCATCATCTCATTGATTCTCACAAAAGTAGGTAGATTGGCCATCAGCTGGGGTGCCACGACAAATGACATGGCTGCCCAATTCCACAGAGTTAGGTCAATGCTTGAATAAAGACCATGCTTTTTGAATGTCAAAGCTGCCATCTTAACCAGATTATAACTTAACATTAAACATTTTCTTTATAACGGACATTCCTACCTCAAAAATCTTGTGTCTTCTATCGCTACAAATCCTGCCCATATCTGATTGCATTGATAGTATGGTTTCTGTGTGACATACTACTAGTTACATCTGGAAGCTTGGGTTAGGACTAGACAAAACCAGTGATGTCATATACCTTGAAAGACTTTGGAAATAAGTATTTTTTATAAAATAAAACCCAGTATTTTTTAAAATATTTACTGTTAGGTCAACAATTCTGAAGGGTCTGAGATTTTACCCTAGGCAAGCTAACAGGTTAACTTGTCAAAGATTCCTAGATTCTGACAGAAGACACACAATTCCTGGCTCAGACACAGAAGATTTTATTACTCCTATTGTAGCAGGCAGCATGAGTTTCATGTTAATATTCATTCTTTTTGTCCCACCCAGCTCTAAATCATACGGGGGCAATGCATAGGCAGGTCTAGGTGAATGCTGCACTCCCAGCGAACTTGTATTCACACTGAAAAACTCAACCATGAGTCTGCCAGAAAACTGGTCCAACCATTGTCCTGAAGGAAGACATTATCTTTACTATTTTGGCCAGGAAAAAAACCTGCTCTCTGCTGTAGAAGATGGCATTATCTGTCTTCCAAGGCTGTTAGCTATATAAGCATCCTTGAAAAAATGTCCAGAATAAACTGAAACAAGATACATGGAAATGCCATGGAGAAATGCCTCTTGCCCCACAAATTATAGGGTCTAGAAGACTTGCAGACATGCTTTAAAATGTTAAAGATATTTGTGTATGTTTCATTGTATCTTTTCTCATAGGTATAAGCAATGTCTAATTGCTATTACAAATGATAATGATATATACTAATGACATTGATATAGGTCAATATCAGCAGTAAATACAAAAAGATGAACTTATATGAGGAAGTTGGCTCTATTGGTTATCAAACAATTGTTCCTAACTTACGAAAAATGAAAATGAAACTTTGGACATTGTCATCACATATATTTTTTTAAAATGCCACTTTTGTATTAGCAAATATCATTTTTTTTAAAATTTTATATATTTATTTTTTTGTCAGAGAGAGAGAGAGAGAGAGCACAGGCAAGCAGAGTGGCAGCAGAGGCAGAGGGAGAAGCAGGCCCCCTGCCGAGCAAGCAGCCCGATGTGGGACTCGATCCCAGGATGCCGGGACCATGACCCGAGCCAAAGGCAGCTGCCCAACCAACTGAGCCACCTAGGCATCCCCAGCAAATATCATTTAAAAATAACTAGCAATCCACACATATTTGAAAGCATATTTAACACAAGTTTGAAAATTTTGCCTATTTGCATTCTTTCCATGAAGATCTTAATATCTCTTAATATCTCTAAAAAAACATTTAAACTCCAAGCAGACTTAAAGATCATATCTCCAAATTGGTTCTGTTAAAGAATATTTAGCATTAAATATTAATTTTGTTGGGGGGGTAGTTTGTCTTTCCCTAGACATCTTACTCTAGTAATAGTTGTGATTGTTCAGAAGCAGCTATAATTTCACGCTTGTATATGGATATTTTTGATCATTTCTTAACACTGTCAGTTGGGTTTATTTGATCAAATGACCATGTGAAAGCCAGGCTTTTTAAATTGGTGGGATTGTTATTAGAAGAAGAAAAAAAGATGATTTCTTGAGTTTTTAAATCCTCAAGCTGTGAAACAATTGAATTGATGTAGCATTTCTTTGAAGTCAACTATAGAGAGACTAAAGAAAATCTTAAAGCTAAATTTAAGTTGGGAGGAAGCAGATTACATCTCAAATTAAGTTTTTTGTCTAACTAGTTTTTTGTCTGTTTGTTTTGTTTTTGTTATTGTGTTTTTGACTGAGAGATTGTGGACTATTAGACTTAATCATTGTAGAAAGACATTAATCAAAATGCCCTTCATTAAATGCCTAGTTTTAAGCTGGGCTTATATGGATTTAAGGAAGAAATTACACCAACCTCAAAAATCTTAGGGTCCAGTTGAGCAAACTTGAGATTCAAAATAAGGAAAGTTTGCACATCATCAGTGATCTGTTCTAGAGGTTTTGAGAGGAAAACTCTATCCTAGAAAGGCCTAGACATATCCCAATGTATTTCCACTTTGCTTTGGTAGCTATTCCAGTTCCAGTTGCTGCTATAAAAAGACATCCTCGGGTTGAATAGAAGACCCTGTGATCTCCCCTTTTTGTTTTTATATTGTTGTCATTTCCTATTTGGGACTTGTTCTATATAGATAACAATTTGTAATTATAACCATTATTATCATGTACTTTCAAGTGACCTTACAGAAATTATATCATTAGAGAAATTGCTGCTTCAGCATTTTGTTATTGATAAGGATTAGAGTTCGAAAAGGAGACAAAATTACTGTCAGTCCCTACACATACAGTGTCTGCTTGTCTGAGAGGGGATAGAAGAGACACAACCTTACCTTTGTTAAAATTGAATATTTCATTTACCATACCGATTAGTTTTTACCCTTAAAACCTTAAGAGTCTGGGTTTAATGGTCAGTTTTTCTTTTCCAGGTGCAGGAACCCTCATGCCTTGTCACTGCATAACTCTCTGAAGCAAATTCTCCAAGTTATAGCTCAAGAGTCGCATTTCCTCTTCCATTCATTGGAGCAGGGGAAATACAAGGATTAAAGGAGTGCTAACACAAAGCTTTCTAGAAATGACTAATATGTTTTCTCGACATTCCTCATTATTGGCATGTATATAGGTTTTGTGACAGTTCATCAATCCAAATGAGTTATCCAAAATAAAGTTTAAAGCCATCGGGACTGGGATAGAAAGATTGACTTTTGTTTCTCTTAACAATAAACCAGTTTTTGATAATTCAACATATTTTTCAGTTCATGAAACACCAATCATTTATTTTAACCATTGCCACATATTCCTATTTTTTGTAGACTCCTATGAAATTCACTCAAAGAGAACAAAAATCATCATCATAATAATAACACTTTCAATTTGTGAATAAATCCCTTTTCAATAGAATCCCTAACATTGGATTAGAGAATATGGGGTATTTAGTGAAAATAGTGCATAGAATCTGGATGCACAATGAGATCATTTTTTATTAACTTAACATTTCCAAGAATACCCAAACAGAGCTGAATTTTTTTCCCACTTACACACCAGCAAATTAATATAACCATCATGGCTGTACTTTGGTCTTATTTTTTTCATTTTGATTTATTTGGGGTGTACTTACCTGTAAAATGGAGGTAGTAAATTTTTTTGTTGTGCCTACTCTATAATGGGTCATGGTGATAATTGAGATTATGAATGAAAGCCCTTCAAAAAGTAAAACTACACACTTACCATGAATATAGGTGGTGTTATGTTATTATTATTGGTATTACTAATTATTTTTGTGACAGTTGTTTAAATAAATCTTTAAAATTCTTAGTAAAATAATTATTGTCAGAAAAACTTAAACTTTTCTCCTTTCCAGAGATTGTTGTCAATGCAATGTTAAGATGTTTTCATATTTTTGACAAAATGAAATGAATAAGTATTTTTGTTATTAAAACAAAGCTGACATCGTAACAAACTGAATATGGCTAGTATTGTTCATATGTCTTTTTTAACCCTAGTTAATCCTGGAGAAATATTGCCTCACATATGCAAAGCTGGAGAATTCCGCTGTAAAAACAGACACTGTATCCAAGCTCGCTGGAAATGTGATGGTGATGATGACTGTCTAGATGGAAGTGATGAAGATTCAGTAAATTGCTGTACGTTCTCCTTCAAGTGATACTACATTTCCCTGAGTCTTTTATTTTTTTTTTAAGATTTTATTTATTTGATAGAGAGAAGGCACGTGCAAGAGCAGAGGGTAGGGGCAGAGGGAGAGGGACAAGCAGGCTCCCTGCTGAGCAGGGATTTCCCACTTGGGACTCTGATCCTAGGGCCCTGAGATCTTAACTTGAGCCAAAGCTTAACCCACTGAGCCACCCAGCACCCTCCTTGAGTATTTCAGCTTGTGAACTGTCAGAGCAGTTTGTGAAATCTAAAAATATCTGATAAAAATTGAACTTACTTTTTTTTCCCCCTCGGTCATCCTTTTATATAGAGTAGACTAGATTATCTCCTAGCATGGTTTTAAAGCACTGCTTTTCTCATGCTTTTACATCTTTAGTATTATCATTTTGGTTGCTCCAGAAGTCCTCCCCTTCTCTCTTACGTGCTGTCAGTTCCGCCACACCATTGTCACAAGGTTGCTATAGGAGACCCTTTGGATCTGTGAATTTAAAGATGTGGAAAATCAATTGCAACTCCCTCAGGTCAGAATTAACTCACACAGAAGGTCAGGATCCACTCCATTGCTCCTTGGCAACAGAGCCTTGAAGTAGATTCAAGGAAACAAACATGGTTTTGGATCTAGTTATTACCTAACTTCACTGGCTCAGTACATGGTAGGAGACACATATGAGGCACTCAGATAGAAATTAAAAGTTTGATTTTCTCGCCATTTGGCTTCTATTTAGCTGTTTTTCATTTTCCACAATAGGAATAGTTTCGTGTTTCTGGTTGGGATAAGGAATTGTCCCACATATTTGAAGGAAGATACTTTGAGAAACACATTAAATAACAATTTGAGAATATATTTGATTAGAGTCATAATGGGATGGTTTTGAGATATATAAAATACTTTTGTATGGAGAGAATAATGTGATGGCATATGATCCTTAGTCTTTTAATTTGCCTTAGATAAATTACTTTAAAAAGAAAATGTTTTTCTTTCAATTGATGACATTTTCCAAGTTAAAATGGCTGAACTAATTGAGTTAATTGACAATCCTCCATTTTCTTGTCTTTCTTTTCTTTTTCTTTTTAAACCAAGATTATAAAAATCAAGTTTTAAAGATCTTTTATTAAGCATGGACAGAATTGGGGTGCCTGGGTGGCTCAGTTGTTTACATATCAGCCTTCAGCTCAGGTCAAGATCCCGGAGTCCCAGGATGGAGCAACACATCTTCTGGTTCCCTGCTCAGTGGGGAGTCTGCTTCTCCTTCTCCCTCTGCCCCTTGCTCCCTGCCTCCCATCCATGCTCTCTCTCTTTCTCTCAAATAAATGAATAAAATTTTAAAAAATTGGCAGAATTGGTCTAGGCATCTATATAGTACAATTATCTGTATTTTTGGACAAAACTCCAAGAATATGAGCTTTTAAAATATAATTTCCAGTTGTATATAAATAGGTAATACGTAAGCTATAATTAATACATGAATGTAACACTACTTTTCCTTTATTTCCAAGCATGGACTCTGACTTCAACATTACGTGTTCTGTGTTTCCAACCCTATTAATATCTATACTGTAAAGTACAAATCCAAAAATACCATATTAAATACTAAATTGATACAAATAGACAAAAATTTCAGAGTGGGAGAACATGTCATCTAAAGATAAAAGGTGTTTTTTCTCAATTTTTTTACACAAGTGATGTATTATTTATTGATTAAATTAATTGCCTCATCACCCCTGACTCACAGTGTTTATTCATGGTTTTAGTGAATACTCCCTGCATATCAACTTCCTGCATAGTCACAGAACACCTGCGCAGAGCACAAGTACTTTATCACAATATTCATGTTGTGTTCCTTTAGGTTCACGCTACTCCCTGTGTGATTGATCTTTTCACGAATTCACAAAGAAACTCATTTTCTCTATGAGGATGTAAGGCATTGCATACTGTTAATTGTAGTGTTAAAATTCCTAGTCAGGATCTTTCTTGATAATTTTCATTACTTCCCATACCATTATCCAAACATATACTAAAGGCTTTTCCTGCCATCTTCTGTTTCACTTATAGTCCATACTCAGTTCTGTATAATTAATTTTTCATCTTCATCTCCTCTCAAACTTCACTGGCTAAGTTAGTCTCACATCCTAGATTGATTCAGCAAGTGTCCTATTATTATTCCTACCACTATTGCTCCCATAACTAAAACCCGCTTTCCAAACTGCTTCCAGAGTGGTATCTATAGAATGAGATCAAATATTGTTATTTCAGTAAATCCATAACCAACAAGATAAATTCCAAAATCGATTGATTCACATAAAAACATGTTAGGACTCAGGTTTGCGATTTTAGCCTTAAATGCCTATCATGTATACACTTACCTTCTTTGTTCTAATACCTCAAGTTGGACTATAAGTAGATCTCTGCAAAATGCCCTCTGTTTCTCTCCTCTATAACACTGCAGCTTATGGAAATCACCATGGTTTACCATGACCTTTATAGGGAAGTCTTTTGTGAACATAGAAAAATCTCTATACAGCCCAGTTGGAGTGAAACATATCATGTATATTTCTTTTTCATGGTAGTGACCAAACAATATTGCAATTATATCCTTACTTCTCCGGTGCATCTAAGAGATGAATATCTTTATGGGGAGACACATTATGATGTAGTGTCTTTGTAGTGTCAGAGTCTAACATAGCATCTAGCATGTTGAGAATAAATGAACAAACAAAAGGGGCAACAGAAAACTAAGTATCTCTGGCTACCTTCCAGCAATATGGGATTTTTTTCTAAACTTGCCATGATTCTGAGCAGTGTCATAATCTTGAGGTCCCATGGTTAATATGCCAGCACTATGTCATTCATTTCAGAGGAGTATTTATATATTAAATGCCAATAAACTTTGCCCTTGAATTCTGTTATCATTCTACTTTCTATCCTTTAGCTTCTCAATTCCAAATCACAGGCCTATGGGTTGTATTTATGCCTCCTTTTTGAACTCTGATTTACATCATTGATGAAAATTACAAAAGTCCTTTATTAAGCTTTACTGAAGTATTTTTGCATAATCTTGGTACTTTAAAATTTTGACCCTCTAATATATTGGATGAATTTTATTCTCCTGAGCATCTATTCTTGCTAAGCTCCCTGAAGTGAGTAGAAAATGTTAATCATGCTCAAATGCCAGGAAACATAAGGCTTTTTCCCCTATTTTTTTTTTTTTACTGTACATGAATAAAAACTTTCTAAAAAAGTGATAAAATCACTTCTCACCTAAGCTACTTTAAAGAAATAGTGTTTGTAGAAACTGGCTGGAAAGGCATATATTTGCTATGCAACAGCATGATAAAATGGCTATTTTTTTTCGAATTCTAAGGAAAACTAATACTAAAATTTATTTTTGTCATACAGAAGTGCAACTACTGGGCACAAGGAAAATTACTTCAAAAAGAACACAAAGTGGTGAAACAAATACTGAGGAGCATGCCAATTCAGTTAGGAATTTAGCCTCCAGGATGCAGGAAAAATAATCACAGAAGGTTAACTTTAAGATGGCCTCCTGCTGTGCTTGATATTGGAGTTTAATCCTTAGCTGTGCACAGATTCCCATATGAGGATTGGTCTTGTCCACAGTATATTTTGTGGATTCATGTTTATTTGTTTGCACTAGGCATGAAAACTCAGGATGGTCATTTTTGTTATTAAAATTATGCAGGGGGGACCCTCGGTGGCTCAGTGGGTTAAAGCCTCTGCCTTTGGCTCAGGTCAGGATCCCAGGGTCCTGGGATCGAGCCCTGCATCGGGCTCTCTGCTCAGCAGGGAGACTGCTTCCCCTCCTCTCCCTCTGCCTGCCTCTCTGCCTACTTGTGATCTCTGTCAAATAAATAAATAAAATCTTAAAAAAATAATAAAAATAAAATTATGCAGGATCTCATATTTAACATCAACTCCAAGTTTTCCTTCCAGTCCCAAGAAACACTGGGCAAAGCATAACAAAATTAAGATTATTTAATATTTCAAAAAGTTCTGAATGGATGTGTGGCTTAAGAAAATGTATTTTTGATGCATGGTTGAATTATTGGATACATACTTATTATGTTTCATGTTAAAATTTGAGGTTACTTTACTGGTGATTCACAGACCTGTACCCCTGGGGCTAATAATACATTATATGTTTATAAAAAATAAAAAAAAATATTAAAAAATTTGAGGTTACTTTGAATGTTTTTGGTAAAAATTCTGAAATTGGGTTACTTTGATAAGGGATGGGAAAACAAGTTTTGTGATACAGTTGATTTTAGTGAAGACATGAACAAATGAATATGTTTCCTTTTATATGAGATTTCATTACTTGGTGTCTTCTATAAAAGTATTACATTTTAACAGAGTCTCAAATATTAATATTTTCTATAAAATATGCATCAATGAATGAAGGAAGCTGTGGCATTTATTGTACTATAATATTATAATTACTGTAAGTTGTCTCTAACTGTAACTTAAAATAATCATAATTTCATCCAACTTTAAATTATTAAACCTGATTTTCCTCTCCCTTCACCCTCCCACCCTTCCCTAGTCAATCATAGCTGTCCTGATGATCAGTTTAAATGCAAGAATAATCGCTGTATCCCCAAGAGATGGCTCTGTGATGGAGCTAATGATTGTGGAAGCAACGAAGACGAATCCAATCAAACTTGTGCAGGTAGAGGTTTGCTTGAATATATACATAAATCCCTTCCAAAGTTAGTGTCCATAAAAATGCAGGTCACTGCTTTGAACTAAGCTGAACCTTCCTAAGGCTGATGATCTGATTATTGCAGTAGTAAATGAGTTCAGAGTTTGATGCCACAAAAGCTAGAATACAAATTATCTTTTACTTAATCCGTGGGCATGACTTTGCTTTCCAAAGTAATTTGGCACTTTATCTATCCATATGGGTTGACTGTCAATACACTGCTTGGACAAGACTTGTTCCTGATAAATCTTAATTGGCAGTGGAGGGTGAGGTTTATTAGCATGCTGTGGTGGAGGCCATCTCTCATGAAGAAATGTGTGTGTGTGTGTGTGTGTGTGTGTGTGTGTGTGTGTTTTGTTTTGTTTTGTTTGCTTTTTACCTTGAAAAAAATAATCTGTGTATTTTATTTAGTCTGCTGTAGAATACCTCTGTGAATAGCTCTCTGTTCCTGGCACATTATTTATGTGGTGTAGATTTTTTTTCTTTTTTATGAACTCCCAAGATCATAAAGCCTATTTATATTTCCATAAAATTTATCCCATTGTAATACATCTGTGAATTCCTAGTCAGTTTCTCTTTGAATGGGGATACACAGCTTATGGTACAGGTTATAACAGATGCTGGAAAGGTCATGATTAGTCAGATAAGTATTGAAAAATGATATTGACTAGCAGCAGCCCAGACCTATTCATTAAATGATGAAGGAAAAGTAGTATATTTGATGACTCTTACTGATATCATCGGTAAAAACTGTGGGTTTTTTTTTTTTTTTTTTTTTTTTTTTTTTGCTAATCATTACATACAGCAGTGTCAAAATTTATCAACCCCTCCCCTTCTCTATTTGCCAAAATTAGCCTCACTAAATAAAAATTATTATAACCTATTAGTGAAAACTGTAGGGACAGCATATAGAGAAAAGACCCAGAAAATTAAGAAGCCTGGTTTGTACTCTTGATTGTGTCACTGGTTTTCTCTTGGAAAGACTTGTCCCTCAATGCACTATAATTTCCTTGTATATTTCTTTCTGCTCCCCAAGAGTATGAGTTGACCAGAAAATATTTCCTAACTGCTTTTTATCATGTGCTAAGCAACAATGAAAGAACAAAACAGTCTGTATCCTAACCTGCATCTCATATTTAGTTTTTTTTTTCCCATAGTGACATATTTGCTGAGGGTCTATAAACTAGTTATTCTCTTGTCCTTTGACTAAATATAGTTTGATATTTTAGAGTAGCTGACTATTTTTAAGTTATTTTGTGCATCACATAAGGTTGTTTTACAAAGAGCTATCAAATAAAAAGGAACCTGTAGAGACTCTTTGGTCCTAGTCTCTCCCTTCAAGTCTATTCATTTCATAGATGAGGCTCTAACTTAACTTAACTCACATCATTGGCAAGAACTGGGAAACTCAGTGTATAAGTTATTCTCTAAGCCCATTGCTCTTGTTATCAAACTATATCATCCTGAGTTTTAGCTAGAATTTTAGGTATGGTCATTTTAACTTTGCCCAGATTGTTCTTACAATAATGTTTATAATTTACAATGAAGAGTCTTTCTAAGCTGGTGCAATTATTATTTTTTTTTAAACTTAAGATTTAGTTTTGAGACTGTTCCATTACTTCCTAAACAGATAGGTCTGTTTTCACCTTAAAATTAAAGGCATTGCTGACTCAATTCATGATAACATGTCTTTTTTTTTCCATTTATGTTAGACTCTTAAAATCTGCTTGTTTCAAAAAAAAAATCTGCTTGTTTCCACATGATTTTTATGGGAACATTTGGGATTGACTAACTACTGGTAGTAGTAAAAGTGGAAATGCTATGTATAAGAGCAAATAAAACAATCAATCCTAATCAGTCCTAATTAGTAAAATTTCTCAGCCAGTGCAGGCCTGTAGTCCACTAGGAAATGGGGTACAACCTGCTTGCACCTCAAGTGTCACTTTCAGTGATGGCTGATGAAGCATGCCAATCATTACTAGATCTTCTTGTCAGTATATTTATAATAGATGCTATGGTCACAGTATGCCTTAAGAAATTAAGAAGAACAAAAATTAAGGATAAAAAGAATAAAAAGAAAACCACAAATAGACCTTTTAGCTTTGAAAGTTAAGTATGCTGTTGTGTTACAATATATTCCCATTTTGTTTGACCAAAATAAATAAATAGGTCACATAGTTCATCATACTGAAAAAAATATGATAAATACATTAGATAATTTCTCTGGCTGGGTCATTTCTATCTATAGGCATATACTCAGATATGTGTCACAGAAAAAGAATTTCCCAACATGGGGGTTATTTTGTAACTAAATCCACTGTCCTATAGCTTTCAGCATTGTGACTACTTTATAACTAAAAGAATTCTTTCCTACAAGATGCCAATTTCCAATTTTTTTCCTTTGGGATTTCTCCTTCATGATATGAATCTACTAATTCAATAAAAACTTATCACAACATTGGATATAAAATGAGGATAAATACACTATATTTTTCATTAGAAGGCTGAGTGGAAATGGGGAGAAAAAACATGTAAGCAGGTCATTCTAATGCAATATTCAAAGTGCTAACTGGAACTACAAATGGAAGCACAAGAACTACTCATTTAGTCTTTGTGTATCTGGCAAAGCTTCCTGAGGGAGGTGATATCCAAACTAAGCCAAAGAAAGAAATGAAGGAAGGAAGGAAGGAAAAGAAAAGAAAGAGAGAGAGATGGAGGGAGGAAGGAAGGAAGGAGGGAAGGGACAAAGGAATGAACCTGAATAACAGTTCAAGTCATTCAATTAGGAAAAATAATATGATAAAATTAACCTTTGGCAAGATTGTGGAATAAAAGGAACCAACATACACTTTTGGTGATGTATAAATTATTTTTTCTACATTGGAAAGCATTTAGCTAAACCCAATAAAGTGGAGATTGTGTATACCTTCAAGTCTGTAATTCCATTTCTAGATTTATACTCTAATATCTATGCTTAAAGAGATGCAAGTAAGAAATTCATTGCCCTAATGCTGGTAGTAGTGAGAAATTAGAAATAATTCAAATGCCCATTAACAGGAAATATATATATATATTTTTTCACTATATAAAAAACTATATACATAAAACACCATATAAATATATATATGCTCATATATATGACACTATATAGTGTTATAATCACATAGTGGAACATTATTTGTACTTAAAATAAATAGACTAGAACTCAAATACCAACAGTAATTAATTTCAAAGGCAATGTTAACTAAAAATTGCAGATTATAAATCACTTAATGCCATTTATATGAAATATAAAAATACAAAACAATTTTACATGAACTTATTTATTTATAAATGTGTAAAAATAGGATTAAAATATGTCTGGAAATGGAAAAAAAGATTATAAGTTAAGGATAGTAGTTACATCTAAAAAGATAGAAATATGACTGAAAAAATTACATAGGTGATTTTAAATGTAAATACATTTTTCTGAAATAAAACAAAAATAGTCTGTAGTAAATATAGGAAAAGAGATATGATGAGCTGTATGATGGTAGACCAGTGTTAATATTATTATTTTCTATGCTTTTCTAGGTAATAGAAATATTTTACTGGGGGAAAAAAGAAAAGAACGATGGATTGGCACAGTTACTGAGGGTGAGGTGAAGTCCATTGTGGGGTGGGGGCTGGAGGATATGCTTGGAAGACGAAACAGCACTAGGCAGAAGAAAGCTGACAGGGGCTTGGTCATTGTTCTCTCTTACAAAAAAAAAAAAAAAATATGTTTCTCTACTTATGAGAAAGACCCAGAGGCCAAAGATGAGGAGTAGTTAGATGTGAAGTTATTTTTCCTCATAGTCACTAATGATAATCTTTGGATTCAAGGCTAGGCAGTTTCAGACCAGATTTTTTCCACAGCACTGAGCTCTAATTAGATTACATGTTTATTCTTCTCACATACTCCACATCGTTTGACTAAATTCAAACTAGGCAGATATATTTGAATTAAGAAAACCTGATATATTAAAAATCAGACTTCCTTATAAGATAAATTGAAATGTATGTGTTGATATGACATAGGTTTTATTTAAATAGAATGCTTTGATTAAAATATGGCAAAGGTGAAGTTTAGGAATAATGTGTGAAGATCTCTTCACTTCTTCCTCCTTATTGTTCCCATGCATTGTGGGATTTCTCACTGCTACATGACAGCAGGAGAAGCATAATTAGTGATGGGTAGAAAAAATTCATATTGTGACAGTGGATTTCTGATTCACTGTTAGATAAACAATTCCTCTGAGGAAGTATAAATTTCCTCTTCATTAGAGAAGCATTTGCTACAATATTTGAGTCCTCTGGGGCTGCTCTGCTAATCTCACCTCCAGACTAATTTAGATCTGATAGAGACAAGAACTGAAAAAGTAAATGTTGTGTCTTCTTGATATAACTCTAGTGATTAAAAAGAGATGATTTAGTCCATGTGATTATATCATATGGACAGACAGTACTTGTAGATTTATGGAATGAAGCATTCTTCCTATCTGGAATTACTTAAATTTCCTCACTAGACTAAGCAGATAGTTTTGCCATGATTATAACAAGGGATTCATGTATGTTGAGGTCGTATGATCCTTCAGTAATAAGCCAGTAAATACTCTTTCGAGTAATGGGTCCTGGCAGTTCTTCAAGCTTCTGAGTTAGTGAGGTGACACACAAATTCCCACACTACACGATGTGAAATAGGTTCTTAGGAATTCTTTCTCATTCTCTTCTCTAATCACCGTAGTGCCACTCATGAAGGAAAACAATCTTGGAAAACTTATTAGAACTAAATCTGAATGGCAAGGAGGAAATACTGTGACATTTAAAAAAATCAGATAAAAGAATATTTTATTGGGATATTTAATATATTCTTATTATGGGTCAATTAGAATTTAATAGAAATGAAATACATGATGGCACATTTTTCTTTATTTTATTTTTTTTATTTTTTATTTCTTTTCAGCATAACAGTTTTCATTGTTTTTTCACCACACCCAGTGCTCCATGCAATTTGTGCCCTCCCTAATACCCACCCCCTGGTTCCCCCAACCTCCCACCCCCCCGCCCCTTCAAAACCTTGAGGTTGTTTTTCAGAGTCCATAGTCTCTCATGGTTCACCTCCCCTTCCAATTTCCCTCAACTCCCTTCTCCTCTCCATCTCATATTTTTCTTTTTTTTTAATTTTTAAGATTTTATTTATTTATTTGACAGACAGAGATCACAAGTAGGCAGAGAGGCAGGCAGAGAGAGAGGGAGGAAGCAGACTCTCCACCAAACAGAGAGCCCAACATGGGGCTCAATCCCAGGACCCTGGGATCATGACCTGAGCTGAAGGCAGGCCACCCAGGCGCCCCTCCATCTCAAATTTTTCTTTAAATGAAAAAACAAGAAAGACTAAAGGAGTGAAATAAGGAATGATGGAAGATGAGAGATATAGGAAAGAAAAAGTGGAGAGAAGAAAAGAAAAGAAGAAGGAAGAGAGAGGAAGAAAGAAAACAAGGAAGGAAGAAGGGAGGAAGGGAAGGAAAGAGTGAGGGAGAGCTGAAAGAAGGAAGGGAGAAAAAATGGAAAAGGAAACCCTTATTAAATTTCTCTTAAACCTCAAAAGGTAAAGATTATTAACTGCAATCAGAGAAACAAGACAAAGACTTGCAAGAAAAAATCGATCTTGTTCACACCTCTATGCCCTTTCCTTCCCACCGAGTAAACTAAATGCCAACACCTTCATCTTTCTCTTGGCTAATACAAATGTATGCATATTTTTACAAGTAGTTTTATTAAAATTACCTGGGAACTTTGTTGATTTAATCTAAACATTAGAATAATTTCACAGAAAATGCATAGTTAGCCAAATGAGACAACAAATATTTAATCCCACTTGAAATTACAACATTGAAATCTTCAAAAGTGTACATATTTGTGGGATACTTAAAGTCTATTAATATAAAATAAATGCTCTATTTGTAAAAAAAAGAAAAATCCAAATATTACATAAAATATTTTAGATTCAGAACCCTTAGCTACATAAGCAAAGTAGAATACAAGTGTAATGATTTTTTGGAATTTCTAATTACAGACACTAGTTTAGAAATGGTACTTTTTTTTTTTTTTTTTTTTTTTTTTAGAAATGGTACTTTGAATCGAATAAGCCATATCAAAATCAAACCAATAATGTTTTCATTCTTTTTCTCAAGTAAGCTTTTAAGTATCCACTAATAATAGATATCTTTTTACATAGCAAGTACACTTTGCTTAAAAGGAAATAATTAGCACATAACTTTGTAGAGATTATTTTAAATGACCTCTGAAACCCTGATTATGGAAACCCATTTTAGTGTGTTTGGATGACTTGTCTTTCAACCACTCTCAATTTTATACCAACCATTAAGTCATGAGACATTTTGATGAAACAGAAATGCATCCTTCTAATTCTTAAACCCCAAAACAGAGGGATGTGTATGTTCTCTTGTCATAACTACAGAAATCCAAACCCTAGTTGTTCTTCATCTGTCCAGTCCTCACCTGACTCAAATATTAACGGGTTTGAGTATCCCCTTCCTATAATTTCCCACTCTTTTTTTCTGACCAAGTAACAAAAGGGGTGGTAGGAAACTGATACTTAAGAAACAAATTTGTGTTTCAGACAGACAAAAGAAAAAAATCAAATATTTAAAAATAAGTAAGTAAAAAACAAAAACAAACAAACAAACAAAAACAACAACAGAACCTAAGTCAGCAAAACTAAAACCTGGGAGAAAGGTTAGGATAGCTGTCTAGGATTTCATGCTTTCAAAAGTTGACCTGACTGTAATAGAAAATGGTAATCAAACTCCTTGTAGAACATAACCAACCCCTTCACTGAGTAATTGAAACCGCTGCCTTTGGCTAACATAGAAAGAATGATTCCATGTGTGTGTTCATTGAAACCCATGAGAGAGGCCAAAGCAAAGTTTATTCATATGCTTTGATTAAAGAGTTATACAGTTTTATTTAACTATGCTGAAAAGTGAATTTTAAAAAGCTGTAATAAGGCTAAATGTATGTTTTCAGTAATATTTTCTACATTCTAAAATTTCTGCATTTTCTTCATACATTCGATCACTTAGAGACCAAGAAATAAATGTACTGAAAGGTTAAAGGAAAAGAACAATTCTGTCCCTGTGACTAGAAGCTAGATACCCTGATATAGTCTCCAAATCCTTCATCCCACATTACAGCAAGTTTTCTTGGTTTATTGACAAAGACTATGTGAAATTCTTTTTTGTTAATTAAAGGTTGGATGAAATTTAATTCAACCGTGTATTCATAAGCATGTGCCAGGCAAAAATTGTAAAATAATGAATTCATAGCTTCATTTATGGAAGTGTGTGAGGATTACTGAATATCTTGTCATTTAGCAGCCACTGTAATTGAAGGGGAAAGCATGTGAACTTCAGAGAAGACAAGCAAGCTGGCAGTATCAATTAGTAAAAATTTACTTTAAAATATTTTATCTAATAAAGCAATAGAATATTTTATGTGTAAAAGAGTTATTGCATGCTTTATTTCACCTAAATGTTCAAAAGGTCTTTAAATATATTATTTGTACATTAATTGATTATCTTAGCCAGAACATGCCAGGTGGACCAGTTTTCTTGTGGAAACGGCAGGTGCATTCCCAGAGCATGGCTATGTGACAGGGAAGACGACTGTGGCGACCAGACAGATGAAATGGCATCTTGCGGTAAGTTGTGAGTGAACCATGCTGTTAGTGATGACTGTGTCAAATCACTGTAATCTCTCTCAAGAAGCTATATATTTCTTTATAAATACTAGTCAGCAAGGCAGAAGATGTGTTACATTTTATCGCTGCCTTTTAGACCTGAGTGTGTACCTTAATGCTAACTTTAGAATATATCCATTTAATGAGTCAACAACCATATTCTAGGCTAAAATAAAATGGATCCAAATGTTACAAATTTTATTAGGAAGTGGTTATTATAAGCCTAACAGGACATTCTCAAATGTTTGTTATTAATCTTATGTTGGTAATGATTTTTTTTTCCAATAGAGCAGCTCATTGAATGACATTTGGAGTAAATTAGAAGTACATGTTTCTTGTTGACATGCATATGTTATCTTCTTGGAACAATAAACAATACAGACTGAGATTACATAGTTGGTAAATCATTTGTTTCATTTCTATTGAGTCATATAATTCTGTTATTAGTTTAAGATAGTTTTGTTAATGGCAAAATTCTTAGTCACTTTCCACCAATCCTCATACTTTTGGAAATGGCATTTATTGTTACTTAACGTTTCAAATTTTAATTACTCACATTTGTGCCCATGTGTCAGTAGATTTTATTATCAATCTCAGAATAATATGTAGTGAAACAGTAAGGGAATGAATCCTGTTTTCTAAGAACTTGGGCCTTATTTTAGGCATGGCTATGGATTTTTAAAATCACTAATGGGGAAAACATACACTAGATATGCTTATCACATTTATTAAATATATAATGCAATTGGGTATATATTTTTTTTAATAATTTAACTCCATGTTCTAGCACTTCTAACAGTGGGAAAATAAGACTTTTTTTAAACTTCCCAATTTAAAAAGCTCTATTTAGGGAATGCATTCGTGATTTACCTAAAATTTCATTTTGAAAAATTTTCTTATACTTGACCTATATTCCTGTAGATTTTTGATTGTGTGACCTTTGAATAAAGTATAGATAAGTAAGTAGTACTAATTGACATTGTAAAGAAAACAATACCAGTATTGAAGAAGAAAGCAATAGGCAGTCACACAGAGTAACAGTTAATTTTACATTTCACATGTAGATTTTCCAAAGCTGTCCAGTTGAGAGATTTGAACAATATGTCCTTCTCCTTTTCAATGCCCAGACTATTCTTGTGGCTGGGTCTGCATCTAGCCAGCTCTGTTATTTAGGAAAGCTTGATTGCTTTCCTGTCCCCAGTATCTCCTTCCAGAATAGAGCAAAAAGATAATGAATAACCTGAAAACATTAAAGACAGAGAAACTCTGGAATCAGTCTAATTTAGAAGGAAAGGCTATGAAAACGTTATAGAATAGGAAAATAAATAATGAGCTCATTAGAGAACTTCGGTTAGATTCTTGATCTGACATATTTAGTACTTTTCACGAGATGAGGGAAAGAAGGGTTGGAGGGAGTTCAGACACATATTTTCTTCTTGAATATTTACAGAAAATCTATGAGAAACTTACTATTGTTCAGATTTTACGGATAAGGGAATCAAAACTTAGAGACATTTGACAACTTGCATGAGATCACAGGGGTAATAAATAGCAAGACAGGCTGTGAATCCAGGCATACCTGAAACTAAAACTCAGACATTTCAGGTCAACTTTGTCTGGGAGCCATGGATTGGGTGGAAATAGGGAGCAGATCAAGTCATTATATGTATCCATATCATTGACTATCTTATTTTAAAACGTATACATATAATGAGTTTTGTTCATTGGTGGGTTGGTAAATCTTTTAAGATCTCATGCTGGGGAGGAATCCTGATCTAGTGTTTCCCTATTTTTTGTGGTGTAAATACTCCTGCCATGGCCTGTATCAAGTTGCCAACATGACTTTCTGAATGCGGATTTGGGAAAATATGTGCACACCCACATATAGTATTTCCACAATACAGATCTAATAAACATAACTAACTCAAAGAGCAAAATAATCAGAAAATTATGAACCTTGAGCTTTTATTACCTTGGCTTTCAACATTATTTAATTAGAAATGTATATAGTTTATTTATTTCAAATAATAGATGTGTGCTTAACAACTGATTCCTAGAATCCTTGAAAATTAAAAAACCAGTTCTTGCAGGCTGGTACAAGATGTCTCCAATATACCACTGGATATGAACACACTGTGAAATGTAGTTGTCAGTTTGCTTCTGAAATTTAGCCAAATTTTATAGAGTGTCAGTAAGCCACATGGGTTAGTCTCAGCACCACTTCCCTTTTATAAGGTGAGAAACATGTTTCTCTCCACACTGTAGTAACATTCTCTCTCTGTAGTAACATGCATTTGTCTTTCAGATTGTCATTATAAATCAAAATTTCTGTCAGTAGGGAAGCTGATAGTGAAGCTCTGGTAGGCACAATCTCACTTTCAAAGTTGTAGGAGAGGATGACATAGATTATTCTCATATCAGATATTATTTCTGCACTGAATTCAAAATGACAAAAACATAAATTGTTTAATTTACTGCATTAAAAAAGTCACTCTCTCAACTAATTCCCAGTTCTATTAAGCATCATTATAACATTTGGAGTGATCATATTTCACTTTTCCCTTTGGAATCAGTCAAGTTCCCATAGGTTTAATCTTACTAGAAGACCGCAGTCTTTTTTTTTTTTTTTTCTTACACTTTAGCTCCACAAACAGCTACTGTTTTGTTTGATAACTACCATTTTATACTGAAAATAATACCAAGATTTGGGTTTTAAAACATGAAAACCTATGGTTAGAAATGCTTCTGATTGTAGTTAGGAGCAGAAGGTGCTGAAACTGAGGGTCAAATTTTAGTGGAATTCACTAACACCTATTTATAAACCAAGTTAATTGTATATTTCAGGTTGAGGTTATATGTGGGCAAACACTTACATAGTTTGGAAGGCCTTTGAGCATTATCCCTTCGTATTTAAACAATCTTTTATCTTTTTGGGGTAGTCTTGTTTAGACAGGAGACTGTGTAAACTGATTCTGCAAATAAGAGCAGATGTGTTAGAATCATGAAGACTGTGTTGGAAGTGGACTGTGTGTCAAGGAACTAAATGGTCACTCATTTAAAGGATGGTAGCACTGGTTCTCAACTTTAGCTCTTAGTTAAAAAAATCACCTGAGAAGCTTCAGAATCATTTGTCATGCCTCACCCCAGACTAATTAAATAAGGGTTCTTAGAGGTCAGACCCAAGAATCAGTAATTTTAATGCTGCCCAAGTGGTATGAATGTGCACTCAAATCTGAGAACACTTAACTTAAGGCCAAGGTTCTCAAACCTGAGCATGCATCAGAATATCCTGGAGGGCTTGTTAAAAAAGCAAAAGCTAAAACAAAAACCAAAACCAAAACCAGAATTCTGGGCCTGATTTCCAGAGACTATGATCCAGTGGATCTTAGATGATTGAAAATTTTATATTTCTAGCAATTGATGCTGATGGTCAAGAGACCATAATTTGGAGAACACCATTCAGGTTTGATTTTTATCTTACATATATACTTAATTACATAATTTTGTTTATATATGAAAAATGAGTTAAGATGGAAGCATTTATCCCAACAAATTTTCTTCCCATCTCCAAATTATAGCATTAAACATAAGTGTATTTCATGACTAAATGTAAGATTATTTCAGGCAAACTTATATTTTCCCCTTGGAAAATTTATTGTCAAAAACAAAATTTATTTGTTTATTTTAAACTGTAGTTTAACTATTTTGAGATTGTTCTGTCTTCCAAGTATCTCGACATATCTTATATTTATTATGATTTTTTAAATAAATAACCTTGATGGGAGTTGATAACTTCTGATTTGTTCAAAGGGTTTAACTTGGGAAAATATCTAAAATTTATTAAGAAATTGAAAGTCAGTTCAATGGAATATAAATAAACATCCATTAAAACTTACAAGTTAATATGATTCCAATTTATATGTTGATCTTTTAAATCTATGAAGATAGTAAAATTTTGTCTCTTGTACTTGTAATCTTACCTGTAAATGTTCTTGTAATTTTATTGCACATAATTAAGGAACAAAGAATCAGAAAAAGAACTGGCAAATATCAGACAAAAGCAGACGAGAGAGAGAACTGTCAAAAAAGAAGTCATTTCCCAGTTATATCAGTGTATGTTGTATATTAAAGATATTTTCAACTAGGGTATTAGAAAAAGAAAGGTTCTGATGATGTACATTATTATATATTTATATTACACATTATTTTTTTAATTTTGTAAGAAAAAATGCATATGTGTGTAACAACTTAAGTGAGGATTATTAACCCAGTGGATTACTGGAAAAAATACGAATATTACCAAGCACTGCTTTTAGTTGCTCTGCCATTTCTTAATAACATCTTGGCAGACACAATGATTCTGGAAACTTTTAGTTTCAGTAATTTGATCCAATCCATTTGAAATTCCAGTATTTTATCTAAGTCAAAGCTTTCTTCTCTCCCACTGCTGGCTAAACTTTGGGTTCTAAGAACTTAAGATGAGAGGCAACTGTGTTCTGTTTTTTTCCTCCCTACATCTGTTCCCTCTTCTAGCCTTAGCTCTTCAGTCAGATGGGACAGTTGGAGAAATAGGAGCATCTTTTAAAGTAGGTCTAGTGGTAACCCTCTCTGCTTCTCTGAAGGTCACTGCCCTCTGATGCATGAGCAATGTAGCTCTCTTGAGAGACTTGTATGTGAGATCTTCAGGGAGGCTTCTCTTCATAGTTCCTTCATAGTTCCTTGAACTCCCTTTCTTCTCTGTGTCCTCTTCTTCTCCTCCACATCTATATTTCTTTTATCCCCATCCCCTACCATTCCCACCACAGATGGCATATCTCATAGACTTAAGTTGCTAAAGCCTCCTTTGTTTGGAGGGTACCCTCTTGGTTGCATTGCTGATATGACCAAAAAAAAAAAAGAAAAAAGAAAAAAGAAAAAAAAAGTTTTGCTTTCTTTTGCAGGTCCACTTTTTATCCCCTCTCCCCCACTCTCTTAAATGTGATCAGGCTAGTTTCCTAATGACCCATCTTTTGGATGCCACCACTCTCCAGTTCTTTCTTCTTCTCTAGGTGCAGGGTGAAATGGTCAGTCTACTTCCTGAGCAGCTTTCAATCAGTTCCCTTTTCTCATGCACACACAAAATTTCATGAATGATTCTCACAGAGTCTCTCCTTCCTTTTAATCACTGGTCTTTGAACAAAATTGACTTGTAGATTACTCTTCTTTTATAAGGAATAGCTCAACTACTGGATTCTGTCTATAAAATGCAATAGTACTTAACAACTCCTTGTTCTTAGTATTGGATCTAAATGGGACAGTGCCATGGCAAAAGGAAAAATCCTACTATTACATATATTTATTTTCTTAATAAGTAGTTTTCTCTCTCCTTCCTCTTTTTTTGTAGCAATTTTGCTAAAGATTCTACTCAGTGATTCTTGAGTGCTGTCTTCTGAAGCTATGCCATCTAAATATAACCTTGTCTCAGGATCACTCTTTAGATAACCAAAGGCACCATCATGCCTACCTGAACCTCCCCTTTACAACAGAAACATACCTCTTCTTTCAGATTTCCTTACATGTTAAATTGTAGTCTCTTTCCCTACCAATTGCCCTACTATGAATGTATTTGCATTTTTAATGACCTTAGTAAAATTAATGGTCTAAAATGGGGACTTGATGTCCAATGAGTATATATAGAGTTTCAGCTCTACAAAATGAAGAAGTTCTAGAGGTCTATTGCACAACAATATGAATACAGTTAACATTACTGAATTACATACTTAAAGATAGTTAAAATGGTAAATTTTATGTTTTTCTCTCTTTTTTTGCCAGAATTAAAAACAAATTCATGGCCTGGAATTAAACAGAACTTAGTATCCCATATGTGGTATTTTTACAACAGATTGAAGCATACTTATTACCTTCACTAATTTATATTCTAGGCTTCTGTTATCACAATCAGAGATGGCAGCCTTATCGTGTAATTCCCACGTCAAATGTCCAGTCAACTAAAATAGCTAAACTTTTCTTGTAGATTGGATTGTTCCTTTTGAGTGCTTTTAATGTTTACTTTTCAAAGTTCTTTTACCTTTTATTTTGATAGTCTTCTTTATCCACCTATTTCTGAATGTGTATATGGGTCTGGTCTTTTCCACTCCAAACTATCACTTTTATATTTCTGTCCACCTATAACTTCTAACCCTGATGTAGTTTTATGATTTTTGAATGCATAATATTAATGATGTCTCCCAGTTTCATATAATTCAAAAAT
Source organism: Martes martes (assembly GCF_963455335.1). Taxonomy (NCBI): domain Eukaryota; kingdom Metazoa; phylum Chordata; class Mammalia; order Carnivora; family Mustelidae; genus Martes; species Martes martes. Next base: position 107,512,365 of record NC_137890.1, on the reverse strand, counting down.
TTCTTAAGATAATTTTTAAGGCCATAACCAAATAATATTAACAAAGGTGTGAAGCTTTTGGCAAGTAATTTAAAATATCCTCCAGGGATTTAATAATTAAAAGTAATGATTTAAACTGTATAGGTACAGTTTTGAACAAGTTACTTATTCACTTCAATTTACCACCATCTTGCAATACATGGTACTTTCACTTATCTTGAGATTTCTCAAACATTGCTAAAAATATGAGAACATTCTATTTATGGCATTTTCATGATAGGTACTTACTTAAAAATTGTATCGGCAAATAAATGAAGTTGGTTTGGCATGACTTGTTTTTATTTTATTCTTGAGCAAATAGTCTCTTCAAAAATGCTGACAAAATCATGTTTTAGCAAGTTTATCTTGAATTATTGTCAGAAGTACATGTAAACTTCACTTCTCTACTGTTTAAAAATTTTCACTTATTTTTGAAAGTGGGACAATATTATTTACCCTTTTCCAGTTTTCTTCATCTTTCTTATCTTCCATTTATTTCAAAATCACTGTCAAAATTCTTCCTCAATATTTTTTTAAGATTTTATTTATTTATTTGATAGAGATCACAAGTAGGCAGAGAGGCAGGCAGAGAGAGGGGGGAAGCAGGCTCCCTGCTGAACAGAGAGCCTGATGCAGGGCTTGATCCCAGGATCCTGGGATCATAACCTGAGCTGAAAGCAGAGGCTTAACCCACTGAGACACCCAGGTGCCCCGAAAATGTTTCTTCCTCAATATATTTTTTTGAAGATTTTATTTATTTATTTGGAAGGCAGAGAGAGAGGGGGAAGCACACTGTGAATATTCTGAGACCAAAAATATTTGTTTCATTTCTTGTTTGATATCTTGTTCTAATACGAAAATAAACTCATTTTTAGCAATTAGTTATTTTTTCTCTTTTCTTTGATTTAGAATTTTAACTCATTATCAAACCTATTTGTTCTTTACTTCACAATCTGACAACAATTACTTCTATTAAAATGTTGGAAACAGGGACGCCTAGGTGGCACAGTTGGCTAAGTGTCCAATTCTTGGTTTTGGCTGAGGTCGTGATCTCAGCATGGTGGAACTCAGCCCGCCTCGGGCTCCAGCTCCGTGTTCAGCATGGTATCTTCTTAAGACTCTCTTCCCGCCCCTACCCTGAGTGTGTGCTCCTGCTTTCCCTTTCTCTTTCTCTCTCAAATAAATAAATAATTCTTTTTAAAAATCTTGGAAACAAAAAAATTAAGTTATTTTTCCTATTTGTGTCCTGTAGATTTATGCTTTGTATTCCAGATGGTCTTGCTCTGTTCTTTCATTTATATATAAACATTTTTATTATTTTTGTTTAGAAGTGATATGCAACTTAACAGAAGTTGTCTTTTTGTTATTCTTACAGGTATGTGACATGCTTTTCCATTGTCTTTGGTTACAGTGCCCTCTTTTATACAAACTACATTAATAAGTCTCTGTATGCAACAAAGTAGGACGTTAAGCAAACCCTGGTAGGGTATATTGAAAGCCACAGGAGAATTGATTAAAAACAACTTTTAGTTCCTTGACCTAACTCAGCATTTCCACAGCTTTTTGCTTGAAGATATCAATCATCCAGGGAGCTTGGTACTAATAAAGATCCCCAGGCCACTACCTCCCAAATTCCCAGTTAGTAGGTGTTGCATAGAGTCTAGGAATCTATATTTTAGGAAAAGCACTTCACATGATGCTTATCCTAAGGCAAGTCCTGAAAATCTAAACTGTGTGATGTCAAATTCCCTATAATTAGAATTTGTTAAGGCTGCTACAACAAATCACCACAAACATGATGGTTTAAAACAACAAAATCCCTTATCTCACAGTTTTGGAGGCCAGAAGTACAAAATCAGCAGCGCCTCCCTCAAAGAGAATCCTCTGCCTCTTCCAACTTCTTTTGGCTCCCGCTTCTCCTTGGCTATTGCCGCGTCACTCCAATCTGCAGTCTCCATCTTCACATGGCTTTTCCTTGTGGAAATTCACATCTTGAGATTCTTAATTACGTGGGCAAAGACTCTGTTTCTAAGTATGGTCACATTCAAAAGTACCAGGGGTAAGGATTAGATATATCTTTTTTTTTTTTTTTTAAGGTTTTATTTATTTATTTGAGTGAGAGATGGAGTGCACAGAAGGAGAGAGAAAGGGAGAGGAAGGCTCCTGGCTGAGCAAGGAACCCAACACAGGACTCCATCCCAGGACCCCCAAATCATGACCTCAGCCTAAGGCAGCTGCTTAACCAATGAGCCACCCAGGTGCCCCAAGGACTGGACATATCTTTTTGATACATATGGTTTAACCCAAAACACTGGAGAAACTACGCTACCAGTTGAGTTATAATAAAGGCTCAGGTATAAGTAGTTTTAAAAGCTGTACAGATACTTCTTATATACATCCAGGTTTGTGAAACCCTCTCATAATACCACTTAATTAGTCCTTGCCTCCTGATTAATTTCTTGGGCAATCTCTCTATAAGGTCCTTGCAATCTTCAGATTACTTTGCTTTTCCCTTTTATCTGGAGCTCTGCATTCCCAAAATAAATTTATCAGCCACTGGGAAGTAATAATTGGTGCAGACAAAGATGAAGCCCTTTAAATTTCTGTCAAGAGTAAACATGAATTCTTCAGACATTTCAGCAGCATTGATTTTACACACACACACACACACACACAGAGCTATGAAAACACGCTAACTTTTCTAGTTTTCAGTACACTTTTAATTTTTAGACTCTGAAAATTTATATTATTTTCTTACACATGCAACCATGTATTAAAATGGTTGGTTATTACTTTATCCAACATTTCTCTTTGTCTCCCTCATTGCCAGAACTGTTCAATATGTTTTTCTAAGTCTCCTACTAGTCTCATTCTGCATACACTTCCTGGATGTTCCTTTAGACTTCCAAGGCTCTGTTCTATCAGTAGTAATCACTTCCAAATCTATTGCTCCATCCAATTTGTAACTCCTAAAATTTCACTGCTTCTTATACCGTATTACAGCCATTCTGAAATTTTTATAGTTTTTCAAACATTTTATATACTGTGACTTCTGAGCCTTCGGGAATGCCATCTTTTTTCTAGAATATACTAAAAGCACTCATTCCCCTCTTGCTCACCTCATGATTTAACCTGAATATATCATTCATATCAGCTTATAGATAACTTCCTCTGGGGTGACTATCTAAGTAGTTTTGATGCTTCTGTTATGGGTTGCAATAATACCTCATATTTTTTCTATCATAGCATTTATCAGAAATTTATTGAAGTCACTTATTTAAATATACTACAGATATTTTTTCCTACTGGATTGTAAGCACTCCAAGAAATGAAAATGCTGAAGTTTGTATTTTCAGTGTTTAGCACTATTTTATTCATTCATATTCATTCATTCTAAGTGTTATATCACTAAGGCCTAGAACTCTATCTGTTATAAATCCCTCAATATTTTGAATGAAAAAAATGTTTGAAGTACTTTTCTACTATGTTTTACAGAGTAGAAACTTGAGGTCAGAGATGTTAATAAGTATCCAAGGTTATATAATAATTAGTGTTAAAATCAGGATTTCAACTCTGATTTGCCTGCCTATAAACTATGTTCTTTATATATGACTTATGTGATGTATAAAATGAGGTTTTATGTAACAACAATGAAAGAGCAGCAACATGAAGATTATTGGTGGTACACTGTTTTCTCCTGGTTTTCTCCAAAGTATATTTACTTAATTGGATCTTTTGAAGTCTGTCCTCTGCTCGTACCAATTCTCAGGAGCCACAACTAGTATCATCATCGAGAAGTGTTATATATTTCCTTAAAGGATATAATCCTATAATCTGTAAATTTTAAAAAGCATTATTTTCCTATAACCATATTTAATTGTGTACCTTAGAATAGGTAGTAATCAGAATTAAAATTTAAATGGGCTACATAAAACACAGAGGAGGATTAAATTTTCCATCCTTACAAAAATGTTTCTGTGCTATATATTTTTAAAGGGTATTGGTATGATTGGCATGGTATAGGGATAAAATAATATATTTTGGAATCAGTCACACTATTATTCAAATTTTACTCTGACACTTGCTGGCTGTGCAGTGTATCCTCAGGCAAGTTATGCTGTTTTCTTTTACAAATCAGGGCTAGCAGTAACAATTGAAAGGCTGGTGTGAAGAGTATAGGTAATGTATATACATAGCTAGCCTAGTATCTCATAGTCAGTAAACAGTAATATGCAATGTCAGTATTATTGTCTCCTTCAAGTTTAGATAACAATTCCCTACTCTGGGCTTCTGTAATATCCCTACTTTGTCATTTATTTTAACTTGAATCTCCTATACATTTTCCCCATATTTAGTCATGACGGTCAAATTTATATACATATAGGATATGGACCACGTACTTTCAAAAAAACCTATGATAACTTTATTTTGAGACATCAATAATAACTTAGAAATACTCACTTTGAGCCCAAGAAGGAGAGAAAAGTAAGAAAAGTCATAGAGACAGGAAAGAAACAAATTGGATCTGAAAAGTACATCTAAGCTTTGTGTACTGGATAAATGTAAGTACCATACCAACGAAGATTACCCTTGAGAGAGAGAGAAAATTGTTGCCATTTATATAATAGCTTACATATAACCTGGCAATAAATTTTAAGTGAAAGATATAATAGATAAATTGAGCATACCACCTGCACCAATAGAAGATTTTTTAACAGTCCATTACTCCACATTAAATATTCTACGAGGTTGAAGTAACCACAGAAATAAAATATAGTTTTCTTTTCTTTAGCGTAATTTTAATATAAAATGTAAGCCACTTTCATTCATAATTTTTTCTCTTCAGAGTTAATCAGGTAATCTTTCCAAGTGTCGTTCAGTCTGTCTCATGGGAGATCCAAAGTCAAAGTCAAGAAAGAAAAGGTTGTGCTTAACATTTAAGTCTTTTTCAAATAAAAGAATTCATAGTACCTTAAAAAGAATAAGTGCCTAGAAAAAGACTGAATTCCAGATACTATTTTCAACTCTTAAATTAATGCTAATATGGAAGAACAGAGAAATGTAAAATTCATTTTAAGAAGATTTTGTTTTATTTTTTAGAAGAAAGAGTATTGTCATTTGTCCTCTCACTATCAGATACTGGTGATAAGATACTAAGAAATTATGGATACAGTATTTTCCAATGTTACTGAAGAATGAAATGCCTTATATTATATTCAAGTTTTTGATGGAACTCCTTCTAAAATGTGTTGTCCATTAGCTGCATTATTAAGCAGAGAAAAATCCAAAGATAATTTTAACATTTTAAATTTTTTCTTCTATTTTTCTTTTTCTGAAGTTCAGTTACTATCTTTTACTGGAATTCTGTGATAATCCCAGGAGTTATTCAGTAGATAATCCCTATTTTTGCTACATTAAATGCCTTCAGGGTGTTGTGCATTTCCAGATGAACTTTCTTCTGATTTCTTGACCTTTAGGACTTTAAGGACCTGAGAGATCATGTTATAAACTACATGTCTGTCACCAGAGAGGCTATGATTTACTCAAGGTCACAGTGCTTTGTCAATGAAACAAATGAAACATTAGTTTCACTAATTCATTCACTCCCTTATACCCATTCTTTCAATTAATGCCTTTGTTCTTTTTAGTGATTTGTCCTATGCTTTCTTCTAGTTGCCATTTTCTTAAATTCTGTATAGTACCCTTTTGGTCCATAAACTAAGTTAAATAAGGAGGTTGCCAAGAGAAATAATGTAACTAAATATTAAATGAAAAATAAATCAGGAATGAGATGCAACTATTTAAGATCACATACACATCATATGCAAGTATGTATGTTATATTCACTGTGGGCAGATACGTCGCTCATTTTCTTAGTGATTGAAGGTACACTGGGCTTTAGATGATTTTATTTACTTTTAAAGTTTTTTTTATTTTGTTTTTGTTTTTTTTACCTTTTGCAAACTAACTTCCAGGTTTTTTGGGGGGGCCATGGGGGACAGTTTTTAGACTTCGAATCTTAGAGGTAGAATCATAAAGGTCATTTGAAAAATTTCCCGATAAGTATTACCAAATTTCAGAGGTCTCCAAATGCTTGGGGTGATTTATTATTTTTTTTTTCCAACTTAAATATATGATGCTGGTAAATATGTTCCTAAGTTTATGAAGAAAGATTGAAAATGTGAATTAATCTCTTCTAGATTCAAAAAGATGCAGTGTTATTTTTAAAAGTTAGATCTTATCATATCTTAGAAGCTACATTTTGGTTTTTACTCATTTTAACCATAACTTATACTAAATATTTTGTTTAAAGTAGTTATTCATGTTTACTGTACATCTTCGAAACATTAAATGTTTATCTAAAGAAGAAAACATATTTTGGACAACATCCCTTTTGATTCTTGAAAGATAAACACATACGTTTTCATTACCTTGTCAGGTAACAAAAGAAAACTCTCTTAGAAGTATTGAGTAAATTATGCCTTAGGTGTTTTCACTTTTCTTTCGAGTGCTTCCCTTTATATGTCAGAAAATTTGTTGAGTGGCTGCATGGATAGCTTTTGATATAGTCTTTTGTCTCTTCACATCAGTGACTGCCTCCTTTTTACTTCTGTTTTTGAAGTATATTTAGGCTCTGATCACATTTTTTTTGTTTCTAAAAAGTTAAATTTATTCTAAAATGTATATCTTGAGGCATGTCTTTGGTAATCACAAAATTTAATTAAGATTTGTTCAGTTTTAGAATAATTTCCATTCAAATTCCAATACCTTATGAGGAATATACTCAAATGTAAACTCACACAAAGAAATTGTTTTTTAAGAAGTGGAAAGCAAGTAATCAGTACCCTATAAACCAGATCTGATATGAGTCTACCAATTTCCTTACATATTATTAATGAAATAATATCAATTTTTGTTGTGATTTGGACAAGTTACCAGTACTAGAGATGGCTATCACTTATAGTCTATTCACTGGATACTATTGCTTGTCAATCTGGTTGATTCTTTTGTCTCAGCTCAACTACACACTGGAGAGAGTTCTCACAGGCTCCAAAGTTGACTTACTGTTTTAACATTTTAAGAGTGAGGATGAATATCATAGCCTTCAATTTCATTTGAAATATTATTTTGAAAATAATACACAACCTATGTCTTTGTGACTATCATGCAAAATTAATTTGCTCACATTTTACTTTTCTAGCTAGCGGTGACTTGCCAAAAACTACAGGTTAATATAGACTTTAACTTTAAAATGTCATAGTTTTTAAGAGAAAAAAAATCATTCTATAAAATTTGTAACAATGTCATTCAAAACTCTTATTTCCTAAAGACACCATCACCAATGTGCTTCACTGGTGAAAATACTAATAAAATGCTCAGTAACATGACTTTGAATATTTTGTAAAGTCCTAACTCTTAGAAAGGAATAATCCAGAATAGACGTAGATGGAATCCCTGGGAAGCGTAACTGCTAGACCAGCCCAAGTCCCAAGGGCAGTACGAGGTCTGACTATAACTGCCTTCAAACCTTATCAGTGGTGCAGTTCAGGGAATACAGTTCTTCATCAAATGATTCTCCTAGGCTTCCAGTCACTGTAAAGTATTTAAAAAATATGAAACATATGGGTATCCTATGTCCTTAAGAAGTTTATGTCACACTATTCGTTAATCTACTGTTTCCTCTGCCTTTTGTGAAGGGCAGGGGTGGAGTTCTGGTCACATTAGCAAATGAGATACAAATTAAATCAAGCACAGTCAATAACCTCTTTCCTATTGAATGTTTTTCTATCTTTCATAGAATTTCCAACTTGTGAGCCACTAACTCAATTTATATGTAAAAGTGGAAGATGCATTAGCAGCAAATGGCACTGCGACTCTGGCAAGTACCAAATGTTCCCTATATTGCACTGATTTGATTGGGGGCCTGGCTGTCCATGCTGCTTCATCTCCTTCAGATGTAGTTTGTACGAGAAGTTTGCAGGGCCAAGCAAAATGGCTAAGACAAGTGGTGAGGGGGCACCTGGCTCATCAGTGGGGATTAGCATTAAGGATAATGGTACTCGATCTGTCCCTTGAGGCTATAAAGAGATTTGTGTTCAGACATTATACTGGACATAGTTTAAGTCTGCAGACAGGAAGTAAAAGGGACAATTGAAGAAATGACCTGGATGATTCAGGTTCTCCAAAGCACTGATGTAAAGTGCTCTGTCACCTCAGGTTGGAGGAGTTTATAAATTATTATGGAATTATCTGAATGGTCTCAACTCTGCCACCTTGCCCTTTATGTACAAATAATATTTGTTTTCTTATACTCAATTGTATCATTGTGCTAAATTCTGCCAAACACAGGTAAATGAATTATGTATAAATCATACATTCTTAAAAAAAAAATCATACATTCTCACTCACTGATTTCAGTTTAATCTATTTTCACTTCACATTCCTCTCACCTCCCTCCTGCAACAGTTGTTAATAAAGAATATAAATCATTGTTAATGACAGTGACAATTCCCCAGTATAAACACACACTTACGAGTTGGTAGAGGAAGGGTACATAGTGACGCCTCATGTTGAAAATGGAAAAGAAGAGTCTGAATTAAAGATATGGTTATAAACTCTGGGGCATAGGGATTATAGGTCTAAACAATAATTTTCCATGATAATTATATCACCAGCTATATCATTCCATGAAATTCCTGCAATCACCATTGTTCTCCCATTTTACAGTTATTTCGTATTGCATAGATTTGTTCAGTCAATGGTTAGTCATTTCTGAGTGAAATTGAAATCAAGCTTTAAAATCCAAAGTGAAGTTTTGTTTCCCCTCTTTGTTTAGTAGCTAATATTCAATCAGAAATGAAACAATATTGAAATGAAGATAATCTTCCCCACTCTTTGTGGGAAATGCTCATCATTAATTTATCATTCTTTTATCAAAAACAAAAGAATACTCTATATAGCAAAAAGAAATTATAGATATTTCATAAGGAAAATTTTCTTCCTGGTCAGTTTTCACTTCCTTGATGTTGATACTTCTTTCCAGATGATGACTGCGGAGATGGCAGTGACGAGGTTGGCTGTGTTCACTCTTGCTTGGATAATCAGTTCAGATGTTCTAGTGGCCGATGCATCCCAGGACATTGGGCCTGTGATGGTGACAATGACTGTGGAGACTTCAGTGATGAAGCCCAAACCAATTGTACCAGGGAAGGTTAGTAATTTTGTGAAGCTATGAACTCTCATTTTAAATTGATATATAATATTTAAGTATTTCAGAATGAATATTATATAAAAATAATTTACTCAGCAGGTAAAAAAAAAAATCTGTATTTGGAACAGTGTGAAATAAGTGACTGATCACTATACTTAGGCTCTTTAATTTCTCTGGTTTCTACCTCCTTATCCTTTGGTACTTTCCGTGGTTTTTGCTTCCTACTTTCATTAAATGCTTTACTTAACCACGCCTTTAATCTTCTCCAGCTTCTAAGTTGCTAAACCCCAAATCCATCCCAAAAGGAAAACAAACAAAAAACAAGAAAGTTATAATTTTTATTTTATTTTAACACCAAATTTGTTTCCTTAAGGCTTGAAATAACCCCCTAGTAAGTGATGATGTGTTCCCACTGATTGACACCTGGAATGCAAGCTAAAAGGAGGAGACTGCGACCATGGGCCTCAACATTATCCACGACAGACCTGATCCTGTCATTTACAAAGTTTGATCAGCTGTAGGACGTGTTAATAAATTAGAAATTATGTGGGAACTATCACAGAAAAAAATCATTAGCCTGCCAAACATTCATACAATCAATAACTATATTTTAAAAGATTTTATTTATTTGAGATAGAGAAAAAAAAAGAGAGAGAGAGAGAGCACATGAGTGGGGGGAGGGAAGAGGAAGAGGCAGACTCTCTCCTGATTAGGGAGCCTGACATGGGGTTCGATCCTGGGACTCCAGGATCGTGACCAGTGGCCAAGGCAGACTCAACCTACTGAGCCACCTAGGTGCCCCCAGTAACATTTTTTTTTTAAGTAGAAGTTTTCTTCTGCTTAAGAAATTGGAAGAATTTTTCATTCACTCTTTCATTTATTCCACAAATATTTATTGAATACTTTTTATGTGCCAGGCACTGTGCTTGTACCAAAAGATGAATAAAATGATGAAGAAATGTGTTCAGTATTTAAAATCTAGCATGCAAACAGACAGTAAAATGATTTATTTAATGAATTGGATGCTGGGGTGGAGGGCATATATTGTGTGGTCATAAGAAAGGAATCATTTTCAAAGTGTTTTCCAAGGGCATATATTTGTCTTCTGCAAATATTTAACAACTTATAAAATGGAAAATTTCTATATTTTTTCCTCTAATGTGGTTCCTTTTGTCTCTTTTGTTTCCTCTCTCTGTCTCCTCTTTCACTTTTTCCCTTTTTCTCTTTTTCTCTCTATCCCACCCCTCTTTATCTGTATCTTATTCTTTTGTCCTTTTCTCTGTTATTTTATTTGGTCCACGAATATATAAGAACTAGAGCTTTTCAATTATCACTCACCTCATATGTAAAAAGAAAAGGTGTTCAAAATATATTTTTCCTTTTTTATTTTATATGTTGGAAACATTAACCTGAGGTGTGGTTGACATGTCATTACTAAGTTATACTTTGAATATAAACTACATTTCCCCTCACCTCACAGATGTCTTGGTAGGTTCCTCATGAGGTGTACATCTGTGGTCTGCAGGCACTGCCCCTAATATTCTGTGAAAGATAAATTACCCCAAAGATAATTTACTTTCATCTCAGAAGTGATATCCCATCTGTCATTTCTATGTGTTTTTGTCTCTAAGTTAAAATGATCATTGCACGTTAAGTTTTGAAGAGAATGCTTAAGCTTCATGAGTATCCCAAGTGAGTGTCCATCTCCTTGCAGCTTTACTAGGTAATTTTTTAGGTTTGGATTATTATAAAATTATTGTCTATTTAATGTGAATGACCTTCACCTTTAGAGCACCTCAATTTCATAACTACATTACTGTAAAGGATATACTGTCAATATGAATACCATGCATTTCTTATGTGATTATGGTATTATACATACTAAAGAAATTATCCAGATAATCTACATGTTCTTGGACATGTTTCAAGCAAAGAATGAGGAGAACTTCCTAAACTGATTTATATTTATCAGATTATAAATTCTCTAATCAAACACTCTATTTGATGAATATAAGTTGCAGGAATTGAAGAAAGAATGGGAATGTTCTAGGATGACTTTGGTACAAGATAATTCAGAGTGTTTCAGAGGGCATTCAAATATTTTTATCCATCATTATTTTATGTATTCTGATATAGAAGTTGTAAAATAATCATGACAGATAGAATTGTTAAAGCTGATTAGGAAAGTCATTTTGCACATGCAGGTTTTGTAAGGCCATTGCCAAAGTAAAGTAGAAATTTGATGTAATTAGTCATATAATTTAGTCTTGAAACCTGCTGTGGTAGAAAGAGCAGGGGATTCTGGCTTGAGTTTCAAGACAGGCTGTCAAAACTGATCAAATCCACCATATAATTGCTCAGCACTTTTCTGTACATTGGCTGGGTTAAAAGAGCATATGGTATAGTTTCTCTCAACTCAGATTGTTTTCAAAAGGGCAAAAATACTCTTGAATTAACTTTTTTTTTTTAAACTTGAATTAAGACTTTATTCTAAACATCTCTCAGGCACTGCAAATTCCTAAATGATATAAATGACACCAAGCCAAACCAAAGATTTGCAACTGAATCTCACCATGCTACCCAGAAAATGTTTAGACATATGTGATAGCAAATATCACAACAGTATACAATGGAGCATATGTGGAAATGAGAGTCTGATGACTTAGATACAGTTTTGCTGCTTAAGTTTCCTCACAGGTTAAAAAACAAGTTATACTAATGATAAAGTTCCTTTTACTTCAAAGACATTGATTCTGGATTGCAGATTAGTTTGAGATTTAAAAAAAACCTCGTAAAGCAGAGGCCCACAGATATAAGTCAGGTGGTCCATGAACCTGGCTGAGAAAATATTAACTTTTAAATAGACTCCAACTGAAATTTTACATTGTATTCAATTATGAATATGGAGGGGGGAATAGTAGCATGTACTTTTTTTTGTCAAAAGAAATAATGAATTGACTTTTAACAGTAAAGGAGCAGAAGAAAACAGGAAATGGAACATTCCATATGTAATCCTCATTTTAGAAAATTCCTGAATTTAAGTTCAATTCATATTCTCTCTGAACCCACTTTCAAAATAGAATTTCTATAGTGATGATCATTTTTTTGACATTAGTATGACTAATATATGGGGGAAGTATTAGTTGCTAGTCCCCTTCTAGATTAATTCACATTCATCTCCTTCCCACTGATGTTGTGATGGCCTTTCTTCTCACTTCCAAGCTCCCTTACTAGGCAAACAAGACACAGTATCTTTAGAAAGCACTGCACACACACATGCACACACAGAGTCTACAAGCAAGAGGAAATAGACAATCCATAGCACAATGATCCCTTCCTTCGAGTCATTACCTATTTGTCATTAATTTATCTCTGGTTTCTTTTAGGTTCTGACTACCTTGGTTGGCACATATTTCTATAGAGACATTTTGTAAAGCTACTGGGTGAATAGTTTTTAAAAACAGAGAAGTGACCCTCAAAGAATTTGGTATGAGGAAACTCCCTCTAGAACCTTAGGACTGGTCATTTTTTAAGCTTTGAAAGGTTTTGTAAAAAGACGATTTTACTTGTGAGGACATTAAGAGTAGAGTTAAAATGAGACTTCAGTCTTTTCTTATAAGTCGTTAACTGTCTAGAATGAAAAAAAGGAAGGAAGGAAGGAAGGAAGGTAGGGAGGAAGGAAGGAAGAGAAAGAAAGGAGAAAGAAAAAAGGAGAATGAACATATGCATCTATGAAATGACAAATATATAGAATTAATCTTATCTTATTGTTGACAATTAAATTCATTTGAATTATGTGTACTTTAGTTCTTTTACTTCTCTGGGGAACAGTCTCAACCATATTTCTCCCAAGGAATAAGACATTTCTAAAGCAAACATACTTATTTTTTTAGTATTTTTAGACAGCTATTCCTTAGGTCAATTTCCATTCGGAAATTGTTGTAAAAATTTATACCCAATAATTTCAGCACAGACTTGTTGGATAATGGAACAGGTTTGTCTAGAATTGATTTTGACTAAATTTTGCAATTTCTTCTAAATGCAACTTAAATATACCTCAAATGTTTGGATTTTTCTTTTCTTTGACGGGTCCTCTGACCCTGATTTATGGTAATTGTTCTTTATTTTTAGATTTATTTATTTATTTGTTTGACAGACAGAGATCACAAGTAGGCAGAGAGGCAGGCAGAGAGAGAGAGAGAGAGAGGAGGAAGTAGGCTCCCTGCAGAGCAGGGAGCCTGACGCGGGTCTTGATCCCAGGACCCTCAGATCATGACCTGAGCCGAAGGCAGAGGCTTTAACCCACTGAGCCACGCAGGTGCCCCTGGTTGTTGTTCTTTAATGCCTTCTGTTTGGCTGTCTAAAAAGGAAAAATTTACTGCCAGCTGCACTAAGTAAATGAGCTGGGTGATGATAGAACATATGTGATCTTTTATTTCCATCACAAATACAAATTAAATGCAAATTTTAAAATATGTATTGACCTTCAATTTTGATTTATTATGAATAAACTTTAACAAGTTCCCAAATCCATTAGGAAGTTTAAGTGTAAAATATTATTAATATGCATTCCTACACATGGTCATATTTTTCTGCTTTAACTGTTTAATTTTGCTTCTGCTTTAGAAACTCACTTTTCTTTTGGGCTTTGTCCTCATTCATTCATTGATTCATTCACTAATTTGACGTACTACTTCCCTGGTCACAGATACAAGAAGGAAGCTAGAATAATTTTGTTTTTGTAGTTTCATAGTCAAGTATAATATCTAACACACAGGGGATGCTCACTAAATAATTATTGAATGAAAGAGTTAATTTCTTGACCACAAAATATGATTATACCCTTAGAATCCAACCCTTATTCGTTTTGTATTATATATGTGGTAACTTTTTTTTTTCTGTTTCTTTGCCTTATCTCCAGATCTTGTGGTTTATTTTCATGTTGATGTTTAAGACTAGGCATACTGATCTATTCATGTACATCTCTTTAATAAAGTATAATCACTTTCATTTATCCAATAAATATTTGCACTTTTAGCCCATGATTCAATAAAATAAAATAGATAGGACATCTCCCTTCTCTTTTATTTTTGTTTATTTTTGTTTACATCCTCTCTGTCCAATAGATAGTAAGTTCCAGAAAGATATGAAGAGCTTAATTTTTTTGTATCTATTATTTAACAGTAAGTGCCAGTGAGAAGATTCCATTACTAATAAATCAGTGGGGGAAGAGGAGTTAGCATATGTTGGCAACCTACTAATTGCCAGGCGTTTTACATTTGTTATTCCATTTAAGCCTCACAATAAGGATTACTCACTCAAACAGGTTAAGATACTTGCCTTGGATTACACAGCTGGAGTTTCAAGCAAAGATTCTGTTCTTTATTCTTCCATTCAGCTCCCTGCTTCTGTAAGGATGGAATATAATTCACCCTTTCCCTTTTTCCTAACTCTTTAAGCATAACATTAATGTGATCTCCCAGTAATTACTATATTCTTCTCAATTACATTCTCATTTTTCTTTAATAGAAAAAAAAAAAAAAAAACTTTGTACTTATTATAGGTCATTGTAATGAAATTTCCCAAAGGGCACTAGAAGGAACCTGGAACATTATATTAAATAACCACAATAAATCTGGCCTCTTTTTTTGTTTGTTTCTTTTCTTTCACTCCCACAACTCTCCTTGATAAAGTAGACTCTGAAGCTTTGTCATTACAATAGCTGCGGACATTCCCACAAAGAGAATTTCTTCAGTCACCCAAAGAATCTATTAGTCTGCCATAAAAGTTTTACCTCATAGAAAATTTAGAAAGATGGGAGAGAATGAAAGATCATTTGGTTCAGTTATTTAATCATGTGTATGAGGAAAAGGGCTCATTTAGATAAAATTATTCTTAAAGAGTATATAAAAATAACAAAAACTTGCTGTTTCCTAGAAGGATCCGATCATGTTCTGTGTTAGAGATTTAAGACTGAAAACTTTTAGCCATAAAGACATATTCAGGAGAGGTTTTGGATTTAAATGATTATGCTAAATTCTTTTTTTTTTTTTTTAAGATTTTATTCATTTATTTGACAGACAGAGGTCACAAGTAGGCAGAGAGGCAGGCAGAGAGAGAGGGGGAGAGGAAGCAGACTCCCTGCTGAGCAGAGAGCCCGATGTGGGGCTTGATCCCAGGACCCTGAGATCATGACCTGAGCCGAAGGCAGAGGCTTAACCCACTGAGCCACCCAGGTGCCCTGATTATGCTAAATTCTTCGTGGAAAATCCAGGAAAGTCAGACTGTACAGCCAATAAAAAAGGGATAATATCCTACCTAGGGACATTGAATCCACCCAGAGCAGTGCAGTTATCAAAACTTGATCTGTGGCTAAAGTCTTAGTTACACATTTAAGCATAGAGAGAAGGGAAATTAAAACTTAAGGAGGGCATGTATTGCATGGAGCACTGGGTGTTTTATGCAAACAATGAATCTTGGAACACTACATCAAAAACTAATGGCATACTGTATGGTGACTAACATAACGTAATAAAAATAATAAAACAAAACAAAATAAAATAAATCTTTATTTTTTTTTTAAATAAAACCACTATCTCTTGACTTCTGGTGTATATCCTATCCCATCTCAACTGAACCCATTGTGTTTTTAGCAGGACAGTTTAATCTTAACAACATAGAAAACAAGATACCAATAAATACTATAGACAATCAGACTCAATCATCTGTTTTGTTTTTCTTTTGTGAAAATATTCTGAGGTGTTTTCAATTATTTTTTACTAAAACACACAATCAAAATAACTGCTGTTATGTCTCAGTCACTGAATTTTATTGAGAATAAAGTACTGTCTTTGAATTTGAGGAAATTAAGAAATTATATACTCAGCAAAATCATATGATCTCTTCCAATGATTTTTAATTATTTTATTTAACGAAAATATGGATTGTTTTCTGATAAAATACAATTAAAAGCAAATTTAAACTTCATCTACTTTTAGAGAGGTATAATATTTACTTTCAATGAGATACAAATTGTCTGGCTTAACTTTATTCTCTCACAGATTGATTTATTTTCCTCAGGGAATGTTAACACTGAGATATCAAAACAATGTTAATTATTAATGGATTTTATCCACAGGAAACCTCTTTTTGTTTTCTGGGACAAAATAGCTCCTTTAAAGGTCATTTTAACCTCAATACTGCAAACAACTTTTACATCAAGAGCAAAGAAGACTCAAGGCTTTTGAATCAATTAATAACAAAGCCTGTTCTGAGAATCCATAATGTTTCTAGCATTATCTGTGATTATCAAGACAATTGAAGGGAATCTGATAAGTATAATTTTTAAAAATTAAATATTAGAAAAAGTTCATAAAATAGGAAGAAGTTAATTATCTTCATCTTAACTATACAGAAAATTAATAATAGATCTACACTTATTCTTAGATAAATTTAGCTCTTGTATTAAGATGATAATTATGCATCTTGACACTAAGCGGAGGAACATCTCTTGTTTTTTAAAAGATATAATTAATAACAAAAGTCAATAGGTAACAAAAAGACTTAATTTTAATGAAGAACCTCAGCCTGTTTCCTCTTCTTTTAATAGAGCCAAAAAATAAGGGCAAGAGTGAATTCATTTCCATAGTCTTAAATTCTGCTTCCTTATTCTCCTGTTGTGGGTAATGATCAGTGAAATGGTAGGACTTTCAGGCATTCAGCAGAAAATAGGCAAATTAAAACACACACACACACACACACACACACAGAAAAGAGATAAGGGGCATGGATGATCTACAAAATAATTAATTCACCTTTCAGTAATTGAGTAGTGCCAACTTCTTGTGAGAGTGAAGAAATAAGCAATAGGATAGAACTTGGTCTTTTTTCTGTAGAAATAGTGGGTAGTTAGATTCTTTCAGAGCCTATTTGAACTGTCAGCCTTTGTTTCTTTATTTATGTGAACATCAACTGAATTTCCAATTAGATATTATATTCCTGAATGTAATGACCAGATTTATTCACTTTTTGGTAAGAAATTTGTTTTGGTTTTAGGTTGGTATTTGTGTACACATGGGCCTCCCAAGGAAAAGTAATTGTCATTATTTGCATCTAAAACCTTCCCACAAATAACTTTGGGGCATAAGAGCATCCACTTAAATTGCCATAGCCTTCCGGGCACAGAATATTCACCTGTAACAGAATCTTTCAGCACAGTGTGTTGTTATTGTTATGTATGCACTTAAACGGGATGTTCTATGAATCATAACCAGGATTTTCCCCATTTTAGGACAGGAGTTGACAAACATTTTCTGTAAAAGGTCAGAGAGTAAATATTTTAGATCTTGCCTATTGCAACTACCCAACTCCACTATTCTAGAACAAAAGAAGCCATAGAGTATATGTCTACAAATGCTTATGACCATGTTCCAATAAAACTTTATTTATGATAACAGGTAGTAGACCAGAATTGGTCTGCAGGTCATAGATTGCTGACCTATTACCTAAAACACAAGTGGAGACACACTTTAAAGGAACTATAATCTTAAACAATCCTTTATGCCCATTCCATAGAATCAACCTTTTAAGACAAAGGCAGAAAATAATGGTGAGAAAAAAAAAGGCCAAAGAAAGAAAATATAAGCCATTCATAATTTCTAAATAGTATTCTCTGGTCTTTCCTCAGATATGTGTGTGTGTGTGTGTGTGTGTGTGTATGCACTCATACACATTATTTCTATGTACGAATGTTCCACATTATTTTAAAATATCAAATTAAATGATGTAATATTTTAAAATTGTTTCCAGTAAATATTTGATGCCTATTGTGAGATAAGTGTATTGCTAAGCCAAGAAGTAAATTCCAAGTGTAAAATATCTGTATTGCAACCTGTTATAGTTAATAGTTGGTATCTAACATAGCTATTAAGGTAATTGGCTAATTTGAACAATAAATGGAAAAATAGATTTCTCGATTACATAGGGAATTCAGCACATTAATACATTCTGTACACTAACATTTAGGTATTATAGAAGTTCATCATTTCCATGAGATATTAAATTTTAAATGGAATGCTCATGGTAGAGTTCCAAATATCAAAACTTAATTACTATTATTATTATTTTAGAGAGAGGGAAGGGTAGAGAGGGACAAAGGGAAAGGGAGAGAGAGAATCCTAAGCAAGATCCATGTCCAGTGCAGAGCCCAATTCAGAGCTTGATCTCACAACCCTGAGATCATGCATGACATGAGCCAAAATCAAGAGTCAAATGCTTTACTGACTGAGCTACTTGGGCACCCCAAAACTTAATTTTAATGAACTAAAAACAACGTTTTATTTGTTTTACATAGAATTTCACTTATATATTTTACTGTACTGGTAGATATTTAGTGTCTTACACTGAAATTTTGCTTCCGTATATTTTTTGTGTCTATGAGTCTATGCGTTTTCAACACTAAAATCATTTTAGTATTATAATAATTGACTCTGTACTTAGGTAGCCACACTTTCTTTCCCATTTCCTTCTCTTCAGCTTTTCTTTTTTTTTTTCTTTTACTTCCACTTTTCTAACTGACCCAGACAATAAACATTAAAGATGTGAAATATGGTCTCTTATTTATTATTAAAGTTCCCATTAAATCCCATGTACTAATAAATAGTTTTGATAGTTCCATCCAATTTCTTATCAGGATAATCCTCAGTGAGGGCTACATGTAAGGTAAAAAGAGTTGGTAGGATTGAAAGTAAAATACAACTACCATGCCCTGGAAGTGTGTTGGGGTGGGAGGGAGTGAGGCGCAGTCAGATTAATAACCAAATGATATAGCATCTATAACCATCATCAAGGTCAAGGTCCAAAGGGATGAGGGCAAGTTAAAGAGGGGAGGCCCTGGGCTTGACTTCATAATTAGTTCACAGCAGAGATTATATTGCCATCACACAGGCAGCAGTCCCAGGGGAGTCTGTCCGATGTAACATGAAGAAGAGCAGAACAGTGCCTCCCATCAACCCTGGCACTGGCTCTCTACAGACTGGCAGGCAGGTTTTAACAAGCACCCCTCCCCTAAGGATCTGTAGAAACCAAGGAGAGCCTACCCTCCTAATGGGAATGTTAAGGTTCTCTTGAGGCAGAAAGGCCAAGGTTAGGTCCACAGCCTGCTGGCAAATGAAATGAAACTACTGATATACCGCCGAACTGATTCTCAGTACTTTTAGGCAAGTGAAGAATATCTAGGTATCTGGAGCAAACAGCTGCCTTAGGTACAGGAATAACTAACGTGTAATGATTCAAGTTAGGAACCGAATAGGGACTGACACATGGTGATTATAGGTAATACAGGAAGCTGTATGCACAGCTGTATGCATGGTGCTTTTTACTTTTCAAAGCATTTTACAATGAATGACAAATTAATGTATAAATTCCATTAAAACAATAAAAAAGTAGGTTTTTTTCTACCCAGATTGGTCTCACAATTTTAAATAATTCATTATATTTACAACACCATTATTAGTTATTTTCTCAGGGGGGCTTTAACGTTTCTTATAAGCCAAAAAATGTATTCTTGCTAAAAAAACAAACAAAAGCATGGTATATATGTTTTTCAATCCTGATTTTCATTTTTTTTTAGCTTTCAGAGGAAAAATTCCTTTATGTCTCTGTACAATTGCTAGTCTTCTAACTGCAAGTATTTAGTTACAGTGAATTCATTTAAATATTGGGATAAATTCTACCACTGGTTGCCACATTTCCTTCAGGGCTCTACATTTATTTATTTATTAGATTCCCCAAATTGAATGCTTAGTTTAAATAGCTTCAGGGCAAAAATACAATAAAATTGTATTAGTTAAAAATATAACCAGCATCAGGAACATGAAAACATAACAGTAAAACAGCATGAGCATATACATATAAACACAGTCATCATTTTAACACTCCATTGGGACAAGCCATATTACGAAGATAGATTGTGTGCCAAGCCCGGAAGCTTAAGCAACTGGGGCTCTGAGGAACCACAGGGGCCTGGAACTCTGGTTGGAAAGGTCATCACAGGCTCCTCAGAGAAATGCAGCTCTCCATCCAGGGGAAAATCAACAACTGTTAACAGAAGCAAATTACATTTGGCAAGAGGTTAGGAGGAAATAAAACTCCACAATTTTTTTTTCCTGTTTTTTGACAGAGGACAGCATTTCTAAACATCAACACACACCCAAGCCTAACAGATATTGAAAAATAGGTTTGGGGTATTTTTAATTTATGTGAGGGAATTGGGTGAGACATGGAAAGGGAAGGAATATAAAAATGTGTGTGCATACCATGTGTGAGTGTGTGTGTGTGTGTGTGTGTGAGAGTCTACTTGACTTTAGTATAAACGTCAAGTGTTTGAGCTAATGAAATAGAAATATATATATATATGTATATTTATACACACACACACACACACACACACACAAACGTATATATATCCTTGTAAATTTAAAACATCTTGGAATTTTTTTCTTTTTCTATTTATTGTCTAAATGCTCCCCAAGTGATCTATGAATATTGTGTATCTGAGCATTATCAGAATCTAGCGAAAGGTCTTTCTATGATTCCCAGTAGCTTTCAGGCTTAAATCCAAACTGTTTAGCAAAGCATGCAGGGCCATTCAAGGTCCAGGCTTTGCCCGCCAGTCTAGTTTTCTCTTTCTCCCCTTCTCCATCTCACACTACACAGGATTTTATGAATGCTGCTAACAGTGCAGATTATCTTTTTTCCCATTCTACTTCTTCCCCTGCCCCCACCTGACTCTTAATCATGAACAGAACTCTTTTCTTTTCCTCTGTTGTAAGAATCTATGGTACTCTCTCATTTTCATAAAAGACCAAATTTCACCATGACTTTGCAACAGAATAAAATGAAGATTACACTTTTTTGAAAAGAAATAGACTGAACAAAAGTACTTGAAACACAAAAAACAAATATCGTTACTTTGTGATTGTTATATGAGCTGATTATTTCTTTATTTTCATCCTTACACTCTACATGAGAAAAGACTTGCAAAAAGGTAGAAATGGTACAGTGGTAAAGAAAGCAGTCTCTAAAGTTTAATTATGTGGGCTAAATACCATCTCTGCTGCTTATCATCTGTATAAATATAGGCATATTTATTTGTGGGTTTTGTTTCTGTGAAATGGGGTTCTCTCAATGAGCAGTTTTGTTTATTTTTAATCAAAATCAAAAGGAACAGATGACTGATCCTTTTTTCACTGGGTTTTAATTCATTCTAGTATGATGAATTTGAAGCCCAAGCAAAATCAAATGCCATATAAGCTACTATCTGCATGCAAGGTGTATAGAATGGGAATTAAAAATAAAAACAAGAAAGTGTGAAATTGGTCTTGGAATTCTCATTGGAGTTCTCTGTGAGTTAAAAAAAGCTCTGAATCCCTTCCACAGAGGGAAAAGATATATAATAAAATCTGAGATCTTATAAATCTCTAAAGCTTATCCATGAATTCCTGAATATGCAAAAACCAGAATAAGAGACCTGATCCTATATAATTGTTTTATTTTAATCGAGTCCTAAAGAAAATTATAGATATTAGTAGATGAAGTATAAACAGGAAGAGAGTCCAGGTTTAGGGGAATAATATAACCAGATCCAGAAGGGATACATTAGTGACGTGTATGTAAGCATTATTAAAAAGAATTATTTCATCATTTAGATTTCAATATTTATAATGGTGGTGTTGTATTTCCTTCTTCAGACTATACTCTCATTTTAAACTTGTTATGATCTGGTTGATTGTGGTGTCAATTAATAGTATACCAATCCGTAGAGGTTTAGACATGAGTAGTTTAGGAAGAAGAAAAGAAAAGCTTCAGGGAAACATCACATTTGTATTTAGATTTATAAGATAAATGTTTGTTTAGAATAAGAAAACAAATGAGTAGATTCACTTATGAAGTACAAATAGACAAACCAAACAATACCAAGTGAAGCAAAGAAAATGCAAATGGAATTATTTAAAAAAAAAAAAAACACCTCAGACAATAGCAGCATACTCTCCTTTTCATCAATGCCACCTTCATCTGTGTAGCCACAATTTATTTCCAGCGGTAAGTAACATTGAGCTAAAAGGCTTGGATTCTACATGTAAAGTCTCCATACTGCTGGATCACAGGCAACCCCTTCTCCCGAAGCAGCAGTTTACCTTTTGTAAGTCTCTTTTTTGAATCAGGTTAATCTATCTAGATTTCTGAGTTTACATAAATCTTTTTGAGAATTTCCCATTAGGTCATTGGGTTAATGATCTAACACGACTTTAAAGAACTAGATCTTTGAAACCAAATTCAAAATGTGTTTAAAAGAGCCGAAGCATTACTTTGAAAATAAGTAGTTAAACATAGAATTCCTTTCATTATTATTGATATTTTTGAGGCAACATAGTACCTGAAGAAATAAAGGATTGGAAGAGGAATAGAAATATACTTTTGGATTTGGTATATACCATTTAATTTTATTTGAGCTAATAAAGTGTTTCCTCAATAAAGGTACTTTTAAATGTAAAATATGTTATTTCTTCTCAAAATTTCCTTACATATAACAGTCCTGTTTCTTTATTTGGTTAACTTGCTTATTATTTCCAAAAATAATCTAAACAATAACCTGGAAAGATAAAATACTATAAAGATAAAGAGGAGGGACTTTTTTAAAAGGGCAGAAAAAGAATTAGCAGTGTAAATAAATCTGAGGGTAAGATTGATCCAAATAAATACATATATGAAAAATGAATCATAAATTTGTCTCTAAATTCTAAGAAACTATTGCAAAGAGAGAAGTGTGCTGAATTTCAGGATTATTCATGAATATCCATAAGGTGGACTTACAAAGAAGGTATAGTAATTTGCACAAGAGAGTAAAATTAGTACTAGTATTGAAGCAGAAGTAAAACCAAATTTTCCCTATAGCTTTGCAGAAGTAGATTCAAAAGCAAAAGAAAACGTAGTTTTGCCCTACTGTCTACCTCCTCCAAGGAAAAAAAATCCACGAGGGAAAATACAGTGAAAATGTGTATCTTCATCTCTACATTATAATGAGATATTAATGGGATTAAATTAAATAGGATATTAATTTAATTTAATATTTAATTAAATAGGATATTAATACACATAATGTTTTATTTACATTATATGTACATATACATATGTTAATACATGTAATGTATTATAGCAGTTGTTACCTTGCAAGGATGCTAGCCCGAGAATCTTACTTTTCAAGGAACTGGAAAATCTAGATATTTTTATAGGAAATCTTCAGATTTTTAAGAGGTCAATAGTATGTTTGCCAAATTAAACATACTGAGGGACAGATTCAATATATGAGCTGCCAGTCTTCAACTCTTATTTTACAGAATATAGAAAAATCAATAGACTGTACCTTCCATTATTAAGTATTTGGAATCACTGAGTGACAATTACCTGAAATACAACTTTTATACATGATTGGCTGAGCTCATACTACAGGTTATAAAATTCAGCTGAGCCAAAGTTTGTATTTTGTTTTCAAGGAAGTTTAAGTAGTCAGTGAAAGAAAACAACCATTTCACTGCTGCATGACAGCTGGCCTCCACACCATGGAATCACTTTAAGAGCTGACTAGGTCTTGGAACTCCATTTGATTTGTCTCCTTTGTTCTTCCTGAATATTGAAATCACATAAGATTCTCAAATTTCATTTAAAAAGACTCCAGGTTTGAAACTTCACAATATCTTGTTTATGAGACCTGTCCCAGCATTCTTTACCAAGGTAGTAGTTAGGCCATATTGCTAAGTAGTACACTCTGCAGATAACAAATTATTTATGGTGGGAGTTTGCTGTATCACATTCCATATGTATCTCTTGAATGTGCACAGACTGCACCATCTTTGTTGATTGTGCGTGTGGAAGCAAGTATTTTGTTTACTTATTTTTGTTTATTTATTTTAGATTTTATTTGTCAGAGAGAGAGAGAGAGACTGTGCACAGGTAGGGGGAGTGGCAGAGGGAGAGGGAGAAGCACTGAGCAAGGAGCTCAATGTGGGACTCAATTCCATGACCCTGGGATCGTGACCTGAGCTGAAGGCAGAAGTTTAACCAACAGAGCCACCCAGGGATCCCCACAAGAATTTTGTTTAATCATGAAGACTATATACCCAAAGTCAGAATGATTTGCATGACTAGAAAAGTAGAAAAAGTCTCTTTTTTGGAAGGAAGCCATCCTAAACTCAATGCCTTTGCTGTAAGTTGGGTGTGATGAGTAGAAGTGCTCTTTGCAGTGGTTACTTTTAAAAATTAGTCCTATAAGAGAGAGAATCTTAAGCAGCCTCCACACCCAGACCAATGCCATGATCAATCTCACAACTCTGAGATTCATCATCTGAATCAAAATCAAGAGCCAGATGCTCAGCTGACTGAACCACTCTAGCACTCACAATCTCCATAGTTTTACCCTTTCCAGAATGTCATAGTTGGAGTCACATCGTATGTAGTGGTATCTTATGTAGTCCTATCTTACATAGCCTTTGTAGATTTCTTTCTTTCAGTTAGTAATTTGCATTTACTGTTCTTCCACGTCTCTTCATGGCTTGATAGTACACTTATTTTAGCACTATATGATAATCCATTGTTTGGATGTACCAGAGTTTATTTACCCATTCCCCTACAGAAGAATATCTTGGTTGCTTCTAAATTTTAGTATGAATAAAGGTATTATAAACAAAAAAGAAATTAGTACTATAGATTTTCTGTGAATTGGAATAGGTATATTCTATCCAATGAACTTCTTTATTCCTACTTCAGTAGGACTCTTTTTATTTATTTTTGTTGCTGTTGTTACTGCTCTAGAAATACTTAAGAAGTAGAAGTAAGTCTACTTTGTGCATCTTCATGGTATTGTATCACCTGACACAGTTTTTGAAAGTTTTTAAATTGATAAAAATTCAAGAAATGAATATTTATATCATAGAAAATAACAGCAAAAATAACAAAATTTTGTAGTTAAAATAATTATTTACAGATATGCAATTCATTCCTCACAACAACCCTGTAGACTCTTTGCTTTCTAAGTAAACACACAGATCTAAACACAGAGATCTAAAAAGATTAAGTAACTGCCTTGGTGATATAAATGATATTGTTAGCTTTGATCTCAAGTAAATTTAATCATAACTCATAACCACATGATTCCTACCAGACCAGCTTTAAGTAGTGGGTAAAGCACCTGAAACTATTACAAATTGGTCATAATGAGATTAATTGCTATTATAGATGCAATGTAGATAAATTGTTAAATATAGCTGTATGAAATACTCAACAAGTTTATTAGATTAAAACTTCTATTTAGAAAAATACATAGTAAAATCTATTTTACAACAGAATTTGGAGATACTGGTTAATATGAC
Organism: Martes martes; assembly: GCF_963455335.1. Lineage (NCBI taxonomy): Eukaryota > Metazoa > Chordata > Mammalia > Carnivora > Mustelidae > Martes > Martes martes. Next base: position 107,486,712 of record NC_137890.1, on the reverse strand, counting down.
ATTTCATAATATTAGATATTAATAAAAATTTAAAATACTGTTAACGATAGCCATATTCAGTTGTTATGTTGTAAAGCATCCATATCTCCGATATTTATGTTCCCTTATTCTTGCTTATGCAAGAATTTAACCTGTAGAATTTAACCTATATTTTTTGAGGTTTTGAGAAATACTATTAATTCAAACTGTATGAATTACTAATTGATAAGTTGAAATTAAATGTGTAGTACCTCATTAAATTCTTACATGTGCCTGTTCTCAATCTAGAATTGAAATCTCATGTCCTAAAGAATTTGTTTATTATCTGGAGTTTTTTGTTTGTTCTTTTTCAAAACTTTGGACATTGTTCTTCAAAGATATTGTTAACCAGAAAGCACTTATGATTTTTTGTTTTTTTACCTCTTACCAGTCTGAAAGAAGTTGCCTAAAGGAATGTCAAAAGACCAACCAAAGTCTAAACACTTAGTGTAGAATGAGTGTGAAATCTTTTATATGCCATAGCAAAAAGCGCTTTAAAGATCTCATTCTTGAGTTTCTAATACAAATCACAACAGATTATCTACATATCTTCCTTTTTCCTAATGTATGTGGCACTTTCAGGAATTCTGTGGGAGGGAAGAAACATCTTTTCCTCTAATCATTAACATTTCTAAAATGAATTTGCAAATATCAGACAGTATTATAGCTATTAAACAACTAAAGTGAAAATATATTCTCTCTGGCAGCATACTAATGCCTGAAAAGAAAAAAAAAAGTGAAAAAATTATCATCAAGTAAAATAATAATTTCTCTCCTATCCTTCCCCCTCTGCCTCTCCCTCCCTCATTTCAATTTAAGAGATTCGTTCTCCTACTGGTTGTAATGGGAATGAATTTCAGTGCCATCCTGATGGAAATTGCATTCCTGATCTGTGGCGCTGTGATGGGGAAAAAGATTGTGAAGATGGTAGCGATGAAAAAGGCTGCAATGGGACGTTACGACTGTGTGATCATAAAACCAAGTTTTCCTGTCGGAGTACAGGTACGTTGGTTCAGCTTCTACCTTGGGTTTCCTAGAGGTATAATCCTTTGGCCCAACTTCAGTGTATATCTTACCTGCATAAAAAGGGTTCTTGTGTTTATAGTATGTTTGTTTACATTATATGTGTGATAATAATACTAGCTGATACTTACAGAGAACGACCTAAGGGCCCAGCACAGCTCTAAGGAATGTTTTTGCCATGAACTCATTTCATCATCCTAACTCACAGTGAAAAAAACTGAAGCCCAGAGGAGTTTTTAACACGCTCAAGTTTCAAAAAGTCAAAAGAACCACATGGCAGAATTGGGATTTGAAACCGTGTAATGCAGATTCAGAGTCTGGAATTTCAGACTCCTGAAAGAGATAATTGTGCTTAACACACATTCAACATTCCTCTTCCACAGATAAATCCTCACCCTACAATTTCATGAAGATGAATGGAATGAAAAGGCAGAATTATATACATTTATTTTCAAGTTCAGTAGATTCCTAAATTTAATCATGCTGTTGCTAGATTTCATTAAGATAAAGGTGATGACTGTCATTCAAACCTTCGAATTGTTTTGAAAGTCACGAGGCTTCTATTTTTTATGATGTTATTCTATTATTATGTCTGCTCCATTTTGTTTTTCTACATAGAGTAGGTTCTATCTGACATAATAAACCAACTTATTTATTTTCCTCTCAATACCACATGATGAGTTGAAGTTTAGAGAAAAAAATATATTACAATAACTATAGTAGTATAATTTTTGAAATGGATTATATCATTCACCAAATAATCCATGGAAACAATCCCTATAGATTTCAGGATATATTATGGAATCATCTCTGGGATGCAGTGAAATTGCATTTTGAATTGCCTAATATCTGGTGATTCATTTGGCTCCTTATTAAGTATTTCAACCAAAACATAGAAATGAAAAGTTATCACAGCTATGATTAAGCAAACACACTGGAAACCACATGGCCCATGGGCATCTAGTGATATAAAAAGAAATTGTGTTTCTTTATGAGGACACACTTCTTGGTTACAATTAAGCGTTTGACTAAGAAATAAAGACATAAATATAAGCTAACATAGGCATAGAGAAATAAACACTCCTGAAGATCATTCTTTATGTTTTCAAAATGGTCACTTTTGCAACAGTAGTTTTCACAATTATGTGACTCTTTTCAATTGTTACCTGAAGTGTCTTAGTTTTGGGGTTATTTATTTAAAAATGTGACTTTAAATTTAGAAATTATCTTTTTGGAACATACTATATTGATTAAAATTTAATAGATAATAACATGATAAATAATAATGAAGGGAGGAAAACATTTTTCTATACCCACATCAGATTTATTGACTGGGGCCCTTAAAATTAGACAGACAAGAGATAGTTTAATAAAAAAAAAGGGGGGGGGGAAGAAAAAGCAAGTTTATATATACATGCATCATACATGCATGTGGGAAAACTCAGTGATGAGTAGCTCCAGGGGCTGGTTAGAACTTGGGCTTATATAGAATCTTAGCAAATAATAGTAAATTTGGGGAAAGGTGACCAAAGAACAGAAAAGAACTTCAAGTTTGTAGGGATGGGAAGTTGTAGATAGATGAATATATCGGAGAATTAATGGAAGATAAGGGCTAGTTAATAAAATGTGTGCAGGTCCATCTAGGCACTGATTTTTTATTTTCTTCATGGCCATAAAATTTCCCTAGAAAAGGATTTATGGAAGTCCTCATTTCTCAGAAGTTTTATGCTTATAGTCATATAAGGGAAGCTATATTAAGGCTTCTGACTACATCTTTTGAACTTCAAATGCTTTCAGCTCAAAATAATACTTATGTAAAAATAACATATTTGTGGGTTTGACCCCATACACTGGGTATCTTTGGAGAATTGGATTCTGAGAGACAATTTTATGTATATTGATTGGGATTTGGATTATCCATGTAATAATATTTTTAATGAAACATCACATGTATGTCTCAAGTAATCATCAGGTTAATCAAAATTTAATGTAAAAAATCAGAAGTGAAATAAAATTTATGTCGCCTTATCAAAGGGAAATACAGTATAATATGGTGACTATAGTTGATAATACTGTATTATGCAACTGAAATTTGCTAAAAGAGAATTTAGTGCTCTCACACACACACACACAAATAATAAATAAATAAAAATTAAAAATCGGGGCACCTGGGTGGCTCACTTGGATAAACATCTGGCTTTGCTTCAGGTCATGATCTCAGTCAGGGTCCTGGGATCAAGACTGCCATTGGGCTCCTTGCTCAGTGGGGAGTCTGCTTCTCTATCTCCCTTTGCCTGCCACTCCCCAAGCTTGTACTCATGCTCTTTCTCTGTCAAATAAATAAATAAATAAATAAATAAATGCAATATGTGAAAGATAATAATTTAACCATCAATCTGATTCTAATTTGATCTGTGGCTTCAATATAGTAAACCATAATGTATCAAATATTTGAGGAGTCATAGCTCATAATTACATATGCATATTGATGAATATTTCACATATTAAAGAGAACCATAAATATAAATATTGGATTAAACATATGTATATTCATATAATGTTTTTGATATTTTAAAATTAACTTTAATTAAATTATTAGCCTTAAAAGCTAAAAAACCTTTAAACTACTCAAGATGCTAAATTCAGTGTTCATATTTATTTTTCAAAGACTTCAAAATGCTAGCTTAAACATTTTAAAGTTTTCAGGGTAATCAGTTTACATTATATGGTCACAATGGCTTTTTCTTTATATGTAAATTGCCATCTATCAGAGTAAAAGTGTAGGCATGTTAATAAGTTACTTTATTCCTGCAAAGAATAGAATGTGACCTAAATTAAAACTATAATACAATCATTAATATTTAGGAGTTAATTAATTAATTAATTAATTAAAATAAATAATTTCAAAAGACCTATCTTTGATCAAAAACTATACTCTCTCATACCTGGTCCCTTACTCCCAACCAACAAGATGCAGTTATATTATTGATGAGGAATCAGGGAGAGAAATTTCATGTCTACCTTTCATGGAAAAGAAACTCACAGATACTTTCTTCATATTGGACAAAAGAAAATAATATTGATATTATATAATGATGGCAAGATTATGGGGAAAAGAGGCCCTCCACCTGCTGGTAAGAATATAAATTTGGCCCAAACTTTTCACTTCTAGAAATTCATGTAAAGAACAGCAGGAATATATGAAGATATCTACAAAAAGATTTTCAGTGCAACATTTTGTTTTAAAGGCCCCCAAAGTAGAAATAATTCATTGTCCATGTTTAGGGGAACTACTTAATACATAAGTGCATTCACACAATGAACTAGTCTAATGTCATTAAAAAGGCATAAGAAAAAATTCATAAAGATGGAATTTTAAATTCACACTTTGAATGTATGAATGTAATGAATGGTAATAAAATATAACAGGAGAAAATGAGAGAGATATGGTCATATTGACCAAGAAAATACATCTCTGATGAACTGAAGTAAATGGAACAACAAATGGTGAGCTGGGTTGAAACTGGATGCCTGATTGGATTAGATTTGGAGATGAGTAGAGATGAACAGGTGTTCAGATCTTAGCTTTAATGGGAAATAAAGCTATCCCACATGAAGTTGGGGACTGGAACCAGGCACACTGCTGAAAATCAGAAACTGGAATTGGACTCCTTTGCTCTTAAAAAGAGGGGATTAAGAAGGACATGTATTGCATGGAGCACTGGGTGTGGTACATAAACAATCTTGGAACACTGAAAAAATAAAATTAAATTAAAAAAAAAAAAAAGAGGAGAAAAAATTACTGCTGGTTGCTTCCTAGGATGGTTACTTCAATGAAGTAGTGTGCCTAGAGAGATTGGAGAATGTAGGCATGGCAATCATGTCAAGCCTCTGGCTAGCTTAAGGACTGAAAGTGATAAGACAAATACAGGATGTATTTTTGAACCAAGAGTGGGGGGAGTGATGGAGTGGGCTGAACTAGAAGAAGCAACACCTGTACACAGTGATGAGTAAACACATAAAGTCAGAGAGAAAATTGAAAACTCCTATCCAAGACAAGATTGAAAAGAAATTTCTAAAATCCATGAAGATAACCATCTCTAGTAAAACAAGCCATCAAAACTCAATCATAAAATGAATTTACTCAAGATTAAGTGAAAATGAGATGTTTAAATGACAGATCTAAAAAAAAAAAAAAGAAAATAAGTATGTTTGGGATCCTCAAAGATAAAAAATGGAAAATAATATCCCTAAATTGAACAAGAATATATATATGGATATATATATATATGGATATATATATACATATGTGTGTGTATATCCAACAAGAATATATATATGCATATATATTTTTGTATATATATATTCTTGTTCAATTTAGGGATATTCATATATAGATATAGATATAAGCAGAAAAATTATAATAGAAAATGGTGGAAAATGATAAATATTAGACTTGAGAATGAAATACACCAACATGGAACTTTAAATAAACTCTAGGCTGGACACAGAGAAAACAAATTTGAAAATAATAATATACAGTTTATTCAGAAACATCATGGAAAAAGAGGAAAGAAATAAAAAAGAAAGAGCAGTTAAGATCTACGTTGGAAGGCTACAGCAGATACTTCAAGAAATTCCATGAGGGAATATAGGTATTAACAAAAAGAAACACAACACACACACACACACACACACACACACACAGAGGATGACTAAGTGGCTGAAAAAGCCAAGATTTCCCTAAATTGAGGAACTCGATTCCTCATAAATGAGTAAATTCATTCTTTTATTAAAGTAGTGTACCACATTGATTGATTTGTGAATGTTGAACCAACCTTGCAGCTGAGGAATAAATCCCACTTAGTTGGGGTGAATAATACTTTTAATGTACTGTTGGATCCTATTGGCTAGTATTTTGGTGAGAATTTTTTAGTCCATGTTCATCAGGATATTGGTTTGTAGTTCTCCTTTTTGATGGGGTCTTTGTCTGGTTTTGGAACCAAGGGATTGCTGGCATCATAAAATGAGTTTGGAAGTTTTCCTTCCATTTTTACTTTTTGGAACACTTTCAGAAGAATAGGTATTAATTCTTCTTTAAATGTTTAGTAGAATTTCCCTGAAAAGCCATCTGGCCCTGGGCTCTTCTTTCTTAGGAGATTTTTTTGATTACTGCTTCAATTTCCTTGCTAGTTATGGGTCTGTTCAAGTTCTCTATTGGTCCTCGTTCAATATTATAGTTTATACATCTCTAGGAATGCATCCGTTTCTTCCAGGTTGTTTAATTTGTTGGCATATAGTTACTCATAATATATTCTTATAATTGTTGATTTCTTTTATATGATAATCTTGGTAGATGCAGAAAAAGCATTTGACAAAGTACAACATTCTTTCTCAATTAAATTCTTCACAGTATAGGGATGGAAGGTATATACCTTGATATCATAAAAACCATCTATGAAAAACCCACAGTGAGTATCATTCTCAATGGGGAAAAATGAAGAGCTTTTCCCCTAAGATCAGGAATACAGCAGGGATGTCTACTATCACCACTGCTATTCAACATAGTACTAGAAGTCCTAGCCTCAGCAATCAGTCAACAAAAAGAAATAAAAGACACCCAATTTGGCAAAGAAGAAGTCAAACTCTCACTCTTTGCAGATGGTATGATACTTTATATGGAAAACCCAGAAGACTACATTCCAAAACTGCTAGAACTAATACAGGAATTCAGTAAAGTGTCAGGGATATAAAATCAATGCACAGAAATCAGTTGCATTTCTATACACCAACAGCAAGACAGAAGAAAGAGAAATTAAGGAGTCAATCCCATTTACCACTGCACCCAAAACCACAGTATACCTAGGAATAAACCTAACCAAAGAGGCAAAGAATCTGTACTCAGAAAACTGTAGAATACTCATGAAAGAAATTGAGGAAGACACAAAGAAATGGAAAAATGTTCCACACTCACAGATTGGAAGAACAAATATTGTGAAAATGTCTATGCTACCTAAGGCAATCTACACATTTAATGCAATCCCTATCAAAATACCATCAACTTTTTTCACAGAAATGGAACAAATAATCCTGAAATTTGTATGGAACCAGAAAAGACCCTGAATAACCAGAGGAATGTTAAAAAAAAAAAAAAAAAAAAAAAAGCGAAGCTGGTGGTATCATAATTCCGCACTTGAAGCTCTACTGCAAAGCTGTAATAATCAAGATGGTATGGTATTGGCACAAAAACAGACACATAGATCAGTGGAACAGAATAGAGATCCCAGAAAAAGACTCTCAACTCTATGGTCAACTAATTTTTGACCAAGCAAGAAAGAATGTTCATGGAAAAAAGACAGTCTCTTCAAAAAATGATGTTGGGAAAATTGGACAGCAACAACATGCAGAAGAACAAAACTGGACCATTTCCTTACACCATGCACAAAAATAGACTCAAAATGGATGAAAGACCTCAATGTGAGACAGGAATCCTTCAAAATCCTTGAGGAGGATACAGGTAGCAACCTCTTTGACCTCAGTCCCAACAACTTCTTCCTAGACACATTGCCAAAGGCAAGGGAAGCAAGGGCAAAAGTGAGCTATTGGAACTTCAAGAACAAAAGCTTTTGCAAAGCAAAGGAAACAGTAAACAAAACAAAGACAACTGACAGAATGGGAGAAGATATTTGCAAATGACATATCTGATAAAGAGCTAGTATCCAAGATCTATATAAAGAACTTATCAAAATCAACTTCCAATGAACAAATAATCCAATCAAGAAATGGGCGGAGGACATGAACAGACATTTCTTCAAAGAAGACATCTAGATGGCCAACAGACACCTGAAAAAATGCTTAATATCATTTGGCATCAGGGAAATACAAATCAAAACCACAATGAGATACCACCTCACACCAGTCAGAATGGCTAAAATTAACAAGTCAGGAAATGCCAGATATTGGCGAGGGTGAGGAGAAAGGGGACCCCTCCTACCTTGTTGGTGGGAATGCAAGCTGGTGCAGCCACTCTGGAAAACAGTATGGAGGTTCCTCAAAAAGTTGAAAATAGAGCTACCCTATGACCCAGCAATTGCACTACTGGGTATTTACCCCAATGATACAAATGTGATTTGAAGGGGCAACTGTACCCCAATGTTCATAGCAAGAATGTCCACAATAGCCAAACTATGGAAAGAGCCCAGATGCCCATTGACAGATGAATGGATAAAGACTATGTGGTATACACACACACACACACACACACACACACACATATGTATATGTGTGTGTGTGTGTGTGTGTGTGTGTGTGTATTCCAGCCATCAAAAATTGAAATCTTGCCATTTGCAATGGCGTGGATGGAACTAGAGGCTATTATGCTAAGCAAAATAAGTCATCAGAGAAAGACAATTATCATATGATCTTACTGATATGAGGGATTTGAGAAATAAGGCAGAGGAAAATAGGGGAAGAGAGGAAAAAATGAAGCAGGATGAAACCAGAGAGGGAACAAACCATAAAAGACTCTTAATCTCAGGAAACAAACTGAAGGCTGCTGGAGTGGAGGGGAGTAGGAGGGATGGGGTAGCTGGGTTATGGACATTGGGGAGCGTATCTGCTATGGTGAGCATCGTGAATTGTATAAGACTGACTGATGAATCACAGACCTGGACCCCTGAAACAAATAATACACTATATGGTAATAAAAAAAAAATACATTCAGACTTTTGGGTAAAATTAATGAAATTAACCAAACTTCTGTAAGTCATTTTGAAATTGCAGATCATCAGATACTGAAACTACCAGAAAGAAAATCAGATTATCTAAGAAGATTTTAAGAAATGCCACAAGAAAATGGAGTAATAAGAAGTTAAGGGAAAAACACTTTCAGGCTAATATTCTTGGTAAATATTCCAGGTAAAATATTATTCCAGATAATTTAGTCATACAAAGTACATGGGATTTTTCCACATAAAGCCTCACTAAAAAAATTATTAAGATAATAGGAAAATAGGATTTGGTGAGAAAATGAGAAAGAGAAGTTTAGGGACCAAAATAAAATATTGATGAGATTAACAACTACAACAACACCAAACAAACAGTTTAATGATAAAAATGCAATCTTCAATAAAGATTTTGCAGTCTAAATATCTTACATTAAATAATATGCTATCGACTTCTATATAGCAAAAAATAAAGGAACCATAATAAGAAAACTATATTAGAAGAATAAAATTTTACTCATTTACCATAGCCTATAAAAAATCAAATGGAAGAAAAATAAGCAAGAATGTAGATCTAAAGAATTAATGCTTAGAACAAATTAATAAAAATATAGTTCTAGTCTTAGAAGTCAAAAAAGATGAACCTTCTTTTACAAGGCTCATGATATATATTTTTTAAAATAACTATTTATTTTAATTATTTATTTTAAATATTTATAAATTTTTATATTAAATTTAAATATTTATTTTAAATATTTATTTTAAATATTTAATTATTTATTTTAAATATTATTATTTATTGTCACAAACAACTCAATAAATTTCAAGAAGTAGAAGTGATGTATACAAAATCTCCTGATCATAGTATAATAAAACTAATAATTTTGAAGAGTAATACCATCCCTGCATTTGGAACTTTAATAATAAAAACACTCAACATCTTAATTCTAGAGACGATAAAACCGATATTGTAGAAAGTTTAGAAAATAAAGATTTGCACATAGCAGAAAATATGGAATATAAATAAAGAATTTCTAAAAGGAAAAATTCATAACTTTGCACATTTATATGCAATGTTCCAAACTCTTAGTCATTTTTTAACCTTTAATAACTTCAGAAGTATAAATGCTATAACACCAAAGACATCATCTGAAACTTCAATTATTTATATTTAACATATTGTTAGTTTTGTGAATCTTGAATAGTTAATGTTTAAGTTTGTTTCTAGTAGTTTATAGTAGTTTGTCATCTTCAACTAGTGAAGCTGAAACAAAAAATAATATTGAAAGTGTTATACTTTAAATTAACAAAATTACATGTAATTAAGACCCAATTTATAAAAGTATAACAAATTTAGATAAACTTTCAAATAATATTTATGCATGTAATATTTATATTTTTAAATTTATTAAAGGTTAAAACTGATCTAAGACTTTAAGACACGTATATTTATATTAAAAAAATTAAAATATGTATTTTTTAACAATATGTAGAAAAGACAATACTCATCAATCATCCTTATGCTTTCCTCTATCTCTCAACTCTCTTCCAGTTAGATTCAGACCAGGTGACAAGTTCTATGGACTAATGGACTATATCACTTCCATACTAAGGCACTTAAGTTAGAAATTCAAATATTTAGTGGAATTACATTTTTTTCAGTATCAGATTGGTGATTATTATCAAAACCCATAATACCTTATGTTGATGAGAGTAGATGAAGCAGACACTGATGTCACTAAATATTGATGAAACTATAAGGAAGGCCATTTGGCAATATGTATCTATGTTTAAAATGTGAATACACTTTCACAATTCCACCTCTAAAGCCTTATCCTACAAATAATGCATTGGAGGAGTGATGTGTAAAAGATATTAATTTATATTATATTTTTTAAAGATTGGAATAATGCATTCAATAAGCTTAACTCTAAAAGTATATAGATAGCCTTACCAGTACACCAAATAGTTGACAATGTACAGAAAGCATTCTCCATACACAAAAGTCAAATTAGAATTCAGCATCAAAAAGATTAGAAAGGCAGGGTGCCTGTGTGGCTCAGTTGGCTAAGTGTCCACCTTTGGCTCAGGTCATGATTCCAGGGTCTTGAGTTTGAGCCCCATGTCAGGCTCCCTCCTCAGTGGAGAATCTGGTTCTCCCTCTTCCCCTACCCCTACCCCTACTCCTGCTCTCTCTCTCACTTTTTCTCAAAAACAAAACAAAAAAAAACATGAATTTGAAAATTAAAATCATACTCCAAAATAATCAAGATTAATAAAGAAATCCTAATATATACATTTAAATATTTAGAACTGAATGACAAGGTATATGTTGCACAATTAAATTTCTGTGAAAGCCTTTTTTTTTTTTTTTAGTAGACTTAATTTTTAGAACAGTTTTAGGTTCATAACAAAAGTGAGAGGAAAGAACAGAGTTCCCATATAGCCCCTGTTACTCCTACACACACAACTTCCTTTACTAAAAGCATTCCACAACAGAATGACTTATTGCAGTTGATGAACTTGCATTCCTACTTTGACATATTACCCAAAGTCCATAATTTACATTAAAATTTACTCTTGGTATTGTACAAACTATGGATTTGGACAAATGTGTAATGATGTACCATGTGCCAGCATAGTGTCATACAGAGTGATTTCATTGCCCTAAAAGTCTCTGTGCTCTACCTATCCATATCTCCTTTCCCCCAATCCCTGGCAACCACTGATGTTTTTATCTCTACCTTAGATGGGAATTGCTGTTTTGGTGGTCATCAGGGATGATAACTATGTGAATTCAGAAAATTACCAAACCTCTCTAAGTTTCAATTTTCTTTTTTTTTTTTTTTAAGATTTTATTTATTTATTTGACAGAGATCACAAGTAAGCATGCAGAGAGAGAGCGGGAAGCAGGCTCCCTGCTGAGCAGAGAGCCCAATGTGGGGCTTGATCCCAGGACCCTGAGATCATGACCTGAGCTGAAGACAGAGGCTTAACCCACTGAGCCATGCAGGTGCCCCTAAGTTTCAATTTTCTAGTCTGAAAATTGAGGTAATAATTACATTGATATCATCATCATCATAAATAGGACATATATTCAGTGCCTGGAACACAGTATGAGTTTGATGAATGATAACTTTGACTATTACTACTACATTTTGACTTTTCTATAAGATTTGACCTTTCTCTGCAACACAGGCCCTCTCTGAAACCTTTCCTTATAAACTCTATTATGGATTGTACTCTATTCATTCACCATCTAGATTCTTTTTTTTTTTTTTCTTAATTTCACTTTTCATTGTCTGCCCCTTAAATTTAAGAAGAAAAAAAAAAAAAGACTTGTTAAATGCATAATGTGTTTAAGACATTGTGTAGATTTTTCTCTTAATTTCTTTGTTTTGCTCCTTCTCATCTTTCTGCAAGGTATCCATAGAATTTTCTTCTGTTCCCAAAGTTTCAACCTTCACTCCCAGGTAAATGTTTACCAAATTCCTATCACCGGAATTCAACCCACATTTCAAACTCATTTTTCTTTCCCCAATGCTATGCTGAACATCTCACTTTTTCTCTGAAGCCAAAAATTTTTCCAAATTTCTCTGTTTATTTTATAAACATGTACAAGGGCGCCTGCGTGGCTCAGTGGGTTAAAGCCTCTGCCTTCGACTCAGGTCATGGTCTCAGGGTCCTGGGATAGAATCCCGCATTGGGGGGGGGGGTGTCTCTGCTCAGCAGGGAGCCAGCTTCCTCCTCTCTCTCTCTGCCTGCCTCTCTGCCTACTTGTGATCTCTGTCTGTCAAATAACTAAATAAAAATTAAAAAAAATAAAGCAGAAAGTGCATTTTGACATTCTAACATGTCATCATTTTTTTAGGTCCTACTGATACTATATCTACAATTTCTCTACCGTCACTCATTCTGCTCTTTCCACTCACATATCATAACATATGGTAAACCTGAATTATCTGTCCCTAAGACCACTGTGTGACCTACTGTGTTTGCTTCTGACAGTAATTCCCCTTCAATATGTTCTACACATGGCTTTGGCTCCCTCTTACCTCATAACTGTACCTGAGCACATACTCTCTCAAAATCTTTTAATGGTTCTCCATTGTTTATGATTAAGAGACACCTCATGAATTAGCAGTCAACATTACATGAACTGTGACTTCAAGCTGTCTTATTACTGTTTCTGCACCCTCTCCTTACTTTATAACTTTACATTGGAGTTGCATGTTGTGTGTGCATTAGGTTCAGCAAATAACACTAAAACCCCATGTGCTCAAAATGGCCATTAAAAATCATCCATTAAACTCAGTATACATGGTTCTGTGTTTATAGTTCTGATTGAAATTTGTACATATAACTGTGGTATTAAGAAAATAATGCTTAGCATAAAACAAGGAATACATGTGCAAGGTAGAATTTTAGAGTGGGTTCACTCAGAAATGGAGAGAAGATCAATTTAGAGTTGATTTATTTCAACAATCTATGCTCTGACACATTCCTGTTGAGTAGCAAGGTTATTCAGCATGCTATTAAATTATCTCTCTTTTTCTGTTTTACCTGCTTTTTATTTTATGGAAGGTATATTAAGACTGTATATCTTAGCTATCTATATGAATTTTTTTTTTCTGTTTCCATATGTAACGTTCACTGACACCCTTCAAGATACCTTTCCAAATAACATCTCACTAAATCTTGCTCTCAACCTTCAGGTCATATATATTTTCTACATTTTTGAAATTCCACGGCACTCTGTGATCCTTATATGGCTTTTATCTTATTCTTTTTTTATATATGTTCAGTGTAGAACTTTTGTCACTACTAGACTTAATGCTTACAAGATAAGAAATCTGTCTTTCCCATCTTTTTTACATTTTCCAATAGCTAGGCAAACACATTATATTCAAAATAATTGATGAATTGAATTGAAGCCAGCATTGTTAGAGAAATAAATATGCATGTAGTATTAAAATTCAGTAGTGTAAATTTTTTAAAAAAGATTGTAATTTAGAAAGACATTATGCTATATTGAGTAAATCCACTTGAATTTTCTCAAAGATTCACTTCTTTACATACCCATATTCTTTTTTTTTTTTTTAAAAGATTTATTTACTTGAGAAAGAGAGAGAGTGCAAGGGGGGAGGAGGAGAGGGAGACAAACCCTCAAGCAGACTCTGCTGAGCACAAAGTCTGACACTGGACTTAATCCCAGGACCTTGAGATCATGACCTGAATCGCATGAGTTGGATGCCCATCTGAGCCATTCAGACACACCCATACTCATATTTTTAACATTAACTGCCAATAGTATCCCACAACAAAAATTATGCTGGTATAACCTATGATGTCTTTTATAAAGATAAAAATGAGTCAAGCAGTTTACAAAATGATAAATCTATTTTTTTAAACACCCAAAAAAGTTTAACAGAAAAAGAGAAACTCTAGAATTGATCGTATAAATTTATTTTAGTAAAGAAGTACAATTTCTAATGATTCCAGAAATTCATAGTTTCACTATAGCTGTTGACATCATACTGGCTTTTATCCTGAACTACATATTACAAAATAATACAAATAAAAATAGTCCTTAAAATGTCCCAAGTGCATGCATGTATGTGTGTTTATGTTTGAATATTGTGTTATTTCACTAGTTGTCATGATACCAACATAATGATTATTATTTCTGTTTGTTGTTGCTGCTTTGTTACCTGGTCATTCCTATTCTCTTTGCTCAAAGGGAAAAAACTGCAGTTTCTGTAACATTCTTGCACACATAGTTATCAATAGAAAACACCATTATAAATATATCAGAAAAGAGTATATAAAAACTCAACTTGATAATAAACACCTATTTTCAGCACGTAGTTTTAAAGTGTAATTAGTAGGGCGAGGAGCAAGATGGAGGAGTAGGAGACCTAAATGTTGTCTGGTCCCAGGAATTCAGCTAGTTATCAAAGCATTCTGAACACCTACAAACTCAACAGGAGATAGAAGAAAAGAATAGCAGGAATTCTATGAACAGAAAAGTGACCACTTTTTGGAAGATAGGACATGCACAGAGAAGTGAATCTGAGGTGATATATGGGAAGATACACCATGGGGGAAGGGACTGGCTCCCAGCAAGTAGTAGAGCAGCAGAGCACAAAATTGGAACTTTTAGAAGTCTGCTCTGTGGAGGGAAGTCCCTCCAGTGGCTAGGCGGGGGTGGAATCCTTGCAGGGACAGTGTTGTCTCAGGACCCTTGGGGTCACAGAAAGACCAAGGGTGCCTGAGTGCAGCAGAGCTCCCAGATATCAGTGTGGCTGAAAGATGGAGGCAAGGAGGGGCCCTCAGTTTAGGGTTACCTTAAACTGTGATCTGAGGCAAAGTTGGACCACTACTCTTTGAGCAGAGACCCCACAAGTGGCAGATCCAGGGGATCCCCTGCTTCCTTCACTGGGAGGAGCAGCACAGGAGTACACTGCAGGAATCAGATAGGTTTGGAGACTCCAAACGGGGCTGTGTGCCAGAGATAGAAGAGCTTTGTCCCAGGCTGGGAGAATTCCTAGTGCAGCCAGAGACCAGGGAGATGGAAGGGATTGACTGCTTTTCTCTGAACACAGATGGAGGAGCGGGATCCTGAGCTCTCAGCATCTCTGGGCTGGAGATTAGTTGGCCACCATTTTGATTCTCATCCTCCAGAGTTGTACAGAAAGCATCCAGCAAACAAAAGCTACCAAGAGCAAACCCAAGCAGATTACTTAGCCTGGCCCCTGGGAAGGGCAGTGCAATTCCACCTTAAGCAAAGACATTTGAGATTCACTGCAACAGGCTCCTTCCCCAGAAGATCAGCAAGAATATCCAGCCAAAACCAAATTTACTGATCAAAGAGAACAGCAAAACACCAGAGCTAGAGGAATATGGCACATAGAATTCATGGCTTTTTCCTCATGATTCTTTAGTCTTTCAAACTTAATTTTTTTTATTTAATTTTTTTTTCTTTTTCTGTTTTTTTTTTTATTTAATTTTCCTTTTTCCTATTTTAACATAAATCTTATCAATTCCTTTTTATTTTTTTAATGTTCATTTTTATAGTCATTCTATCCCTTCATTGTATTTAGCCTTGTGTGTGTGTGTGTGCGCACACAAGTTTTTCTTTCTTTACAATTTTGGGATACAGTTTCTTCTAACGGACCAAAATATACCCTAAATCTAGTGTGTTCCGTTGTTCTAGTCTCCTGCCTGATCACATTCTCTCCTTGTTTCTTTTGTTTTCTTTCTTTTTTCAACCAACTTCTTATCAATTCCTTTTTTTTTTTAAAGATTTTATTTATTTATTTGACAGACAGATCACAAGTAGGCAGAGAGGCAGGCAGAGAGAGAAGGGAGGAAGCAGGCTCCCTGCTGAGCAGAGAGCCCAATGCGGGGCTCGATCCCAGGACGCTGGGATCATGACCTGAGCCGAAGGCAGTGGCTTTAACCCACTGAGCCACCCGGGCGCCCCTTATCAATTCCTTTTTAAAAATCTTTTTCAATTTTCATCTTTACAGTCATATTCCATCCCTTCATCATTTTTACCCTTATTTTTGTACATACATGGGCTTTTCTTTTTTAAAACTTTGGGAAGCAGTTTCTTCCAATAAACCAAAATACAGCCAAAATCAGGCATGTGGTACTGTTCTATTCATCATATATTTTTTTCCTTTCCTTTTCTGCCCCTGCCCCCAGGTTTCTGGTCTCCTATGATTTGTTCAGTGAATATTTTTCTGGGGTCATTGTTACCCTTTAGCATTTTCTTCTCTCATTCATCTATTCTTCTCTGGACAAAATGACAAAGCAGAAAAACTCATCTCAAACAAACAAACAAACAAACAAACAAACAAAACCAAGAGATAGTACCAACTGCTAGGGACCTAATTAAGGACATTAGTAAGATGTTTGAACTGAAGTTCATAAAGGTAACTAAAAAGGTACTAGTTGGGCTTGAGAAAAGCATAGAAGATGCTGGAGAATCCCTTTCTAGAGAAACAAAAGAACTAAAATCTAACCAAGTTAAAGTAAAAAAAAAAAAGCTATTAATGAGGTACAATTAAAAATGGATGCTCTTATTGCTAGGATAAATGAGCAGAAGATAGAATTAGTGATCTAGAAGATAAAATGATGGAGAATGAAGAAACTGGGAAAAAGTTAAACAACTTGGATCATGAGGGGAGGATTTGAGAGATAAGTGATACTATATGATGAAACAATATTAGAATAATTGGGATCCTAGAATAAGAAGAAAGAGAGTGGGAGCAGAAGGTATATTTCCTAGTGGAGTGTAAGTCATAAGTTCATTTCAACATAGAATTTTCATCATGCATCTGCAGAAACTATCAAATTTTATGGCACATGTGTATACATCTCATCATCATGATTTTAAAATGAGCTATTTTTGAAGGGGCATGCAAAATTTGGTAGAAGGAAAATAAATAGTATAATGGATTCAGTGAAAAATTCTCCTTTCCTACTCTAGTTTTCCACACTTCAGGTCTTCTTTGCCTATGGTGAGGCAGATTTCTTATGGAGCCTCTGGTGAGGCTATTTCTTATGCAGCTTCCTAGAAAGGGTTCATGTAGAGACAACCTGTCCATAAACTTATATTGATATGTATATGAAATTATAGTTCTAGATATTGGTAATCACATAAATATCTTCTAAGATGTAAGAAAACCTACCAAGCATTTGGTTTTGTGGGCCTTTTTTATTGATGTGTTTTGGAGAGAGTGTTTTTTTTTGTGGTGGTTGTTTTCATCTATTTTTTATTCATTATTTTTATTAACATATAATGTATTATTTGCCCCAGGGGTACAAGTCTGTGAATTGTCAGGCTTACACACTTCACAGCACTCACCATATCACATACTGTCCCCAATGTCCATAACACAACCACACTCTCCCTAACCCCCTCCTGCCAGCAACCCTCAGTTTGTTTTGTGAGATTAAGAGTCTTTTACGGTTTGTCTCCATCCTGATTCCATCTTGTTTCATTTTTTTCCTTCCCTACCCCCCAACACTCCCACCATGCTTTTTGAAATTCCTCATATCAGAGAAATCATATGATAATTGTCTTTCTCTAATTGACTTATTTTGCTCAGTGTAATACTCTCTAGTTCCAACCATGTTGTTGCAAATGGCAAGATTTTATTTCTTTTGATGGCTGCATAGTATTTCATTGTATATATATATATACCATTTATACCACATTTTCCTTATCCATTCATCTGTTGATGGACATCTAGGTTCTTTCCATAGTTTGGCTATTGCGGACATTGCAGCTATAAACATTTGGGTGCATATACCCCTTCAGGTCACTACATTTGTATCTTTAGGGTAAACACCACAAGTGTGATTGCTGGGTTGTAGGGTAGCAATATTTTCAACTTCTTGAGGAACCCCCATACTGTTTTCCAGAATGGCTACACCAGCTTGCATTCCCACCAACAGTGTAGGAGGGTTCCCCTTTCTCTGCATCCTCGCCAACATCTGTCATTTCCTGACATGTTAACATTAGCCATTCTGACTGGTATGGGGTGGTATCTCATTGTGGTTTTGATTTGTATTTCCCGGATACCAAGTGATGTAGAGCACTTTTTCATGTGTCTGTTGGCCATCTGGATGTCTTCTTTGAAGAAAAGTCTGTTCATTTCCTCTGCCCATTTCTTCATTGAATTATTTGTTCTTTGGGTGTTGATTTTTATAACTTCTTTATAGATTTTGGATACTAGCCCTTTATCTGTTATGTCATTTGTGAATATCTTCTCACATTTTGTTAATTGTCCTTTGGTTTTGCTGACTGTTTCCTTTTCTGTGCAAAAACTTTTGATCTTGATGAAGTCCCAGTAGTTCATTTTTGCCATCGCTTCCCTTGCCTTTGGTGATGTTTCTAGAAAGAAGTTGTTGTGGCTGAGGTCGAAGGGATTGCTGTCTGTATTCTTCTCAAGGATTCTGATGGATTCCTGTCTCACATTGAGGTCTTTCATCCATTTTGAGTCTATTTTTGTGTGTGGTGTAAGGAAATGGTCCAGTTTCATTATTCCACGCATATCAAGAACGTTTGACTGCAGTTTCATTATTCTGCATGTGGCTGTCCAGTTTTCATAGCACCATTTGTTGAAGAGACTGTCTTTTTTCCATTGGATATTCTCTTCTGCTTGGTTGAAGATTAGTTGACCATAGAGTTGGGGGTCTATTTCTGGGCTCTCTATTCTGTTCCACTGATCTATGTGTCTGTTTTTGTGCCAGTACCATACTGTCTTCATGATGACAGTTTTGTAATAGAGCTTGAAGTCTGGATTTGTGGTGCCACCAACTTTGGCTTTCTTTTTCAACATTCCTCGGCTATTCGAGGTCTTTTCTGGGTCCATATAAAGTTTTGGATTATTTGTTTCATTTCTTTGAAAAAAAAATGATGATATTTTGATAGGGGTTGTATTAAATATGTAGATTGCTTCAGGTAGCATAGACATTTTCACAATATTTGTTCTTCTAATCCATGAGCATGGAATATTTTTCTATTTCTTTGTGTCTTCCTCAATTTCTCTCATGAGTACTTTATAGTTTTCTGAGTACAGATTCTTTGCCTCTTTGGTTGGGTTTATTCCTAGGTATTTCATGGTTTCGGGTGCAGTGGTAAATGGGATTGACTCCTTAATTTCTCTTTCTTCTGTCTTGCTGTTGGTGTATAGAAATGCGACTGATTTCTGTGCATTGATTTTATATCCCTGACACTTTACTGAATTCCTGTACAAGTTCCAGCAGATTTGGAGTGGAGTCTTTTGGGTTTTCCATATAAAGCATCATACCATCTGCAAAGAGTGAGAGTTTGACTTCTTCTTTGCCAAATTGGGTATCTTTTATTTCTTTTTGTTGACTGATTGCTGAGGCTAGGACTTCTAGTACTATGTTGAAGTGCAGTGGTGATAGTCAACATCCCTGCTGTGTTCCTGACCTTAGGAGAAAAGGTCTCAGTTTTCCCCATTGAGAATGATATTCACTGTGGGTTTTTCTTAGATGGCTTTGATAATATTGAGGTATGTACCCTCTATCCCTACACTTTGAAAGTTTTGATCAAGAAAGGATGCTGTACTTTGTTAAATGCTTTTTCAGAATCTAGTGAGAGTATCATATGATTCTTGTTCTTTCTTTTATTAATATATTGTATAACATTGATTGATTTGCAGATGTCGAACCAACCTTGCAGCCCAGGAATATCCCACTTGGTTGGGATGAATAATCCTTTTAATGTAGTGTTGGATCCTATTGGCTAATATTTTGGTGAGAATTTTTGCATCTGTGTTCATGAAGGATATAGGTCTGTAATTCTCCTTTTTGATAGGGTCTTTGCCTTGTTTGGAATCAAGGTATTGCTGGCATCATAAAATGCGTTTGGAAGTTTTCCTTCCATTTTTAGTTTTTGGAACAGTTTCAGGAGAATAAGAATTAATTATTCTTTAAATGTTTGGTAGAATTCCTCCGGGTAGCCATCTGGCCCTGGGCTCTTGTTTGTTGCGAGATTTTTGATGACTGCTTCAATCTCCTTACTGGTTATAGGTCTGTTCAGGTTTTCTGTTTCTTCATGGTTCAGTTTTGGTAGTTTATATCTCTCTAGGAATGCATCCATTTTTTCCAGGTTGTCAAATTTGTTGGCGTATAGTTGCTCATAATATGTTCTTATAATTCTTTCTATTTCTTTGGTGTTGGTTGTGATCTCTCCTCTTTCATTCATTATTTGATTTATTTGGGTTCTTAACCTTTTTTTTTTTTTTTTTTTTGGTAAGTCTGGCCATGAGTTTATCAATCTTAATAATTCTTTCAAAGAACAAGCTCCTAGATTCGTTGATTTGTTCTACTGTTCTTTTGGTTTCTATTTCATTGATTTCTGCTCTGATCTTTATTATTTCTCTTCTCCTGCTGAGTTTAAGCATTCTTTGCTGTTTTTCTCCAGCTCTTTTAGGTGTAGGGTTAGGTTTTGTACTTGTGACTGTTATTGTTTCTTGAGAAATACTTGTATTACTATATACTTTCCTCTCAGGACCACCTTTGCCGTGTGCCACAGATTTTGAACACTTGTGTTTTCATTTTTGTTTGTTTCCATGAGTTTTTTCAATTCTTTTTTAATTTCCTGGTTGACCAATTCCTTCTTCAGTAGGATTAGCCTTTACGTATTTGAGTTCTTTCCAGCTTTCCTCTTGTGATTGAGTTGTAGCTTCAGAACATTGTGGTCTTAAAATATGCAGGGAATGATCCCAATCTTTTGGTATCAGTTGAGACCTGATTTGTGACCGAGGATGTGATCTATTCTGGAGAATGTTCTATGTGCATTAGAGAAGAATGTGTATTCTGTTGCTTTGGCTTGGAATGTTCTGAATATATCTGTGATGTCCATCTGGTCCAGTGTGTCAATTAAAACCTTTATTTCCTTGTTAATCTTTTCTTGGATGATCTGTCTATTTCTGTGATGGGGTGTTAAAGTCCCCTACTATTATTGTATTATTATTGATGCATTTCTTTGATTTTGTTATTAATTGGTTTATATAATTGGCTGTTCCCATATTAGGGGCATAGATATTTAAAATTGTTAGATCTTCTTGTTGGACAGACCATTTAATTATGACATAGTGTCTTTCCTCATCTCTCATTATAATCTTTGGCTTAAAATCTGTTTTATCTGATAAAAGATTACCACCTTAGCTTTCTTCAGATGTCCATCAGCAAGGTAAATTGTTTTACACCCCCTCACTTTAAATCTTGAGGTGTCTTTGGGTCTAAAATGAGTTTCTTGTAGATAGCATATCAGAGTCTTTTTTTTTTTTAAGATTTTATTTATTTATTTGACAGACAGGGATCACAAGTAGGCACAGAGGCAGGCAGAGAGAGAGGAAGGGAAGCAGGCTACCTGCTGAGCAGAGATCCCTGTGCAGGGCTCAATTCCAGGACCCTGAGATCATCATCTGAGCTGAAGGTGAGGCTTTAACCCACTGAGCCACCCAGCCACCCCAGAGTCTTGTTTTTTTAATCCATTCTGATGCCCTGTGTCTTTTGATTGGAGACATTTAGACTTTTTACATTCAAGGCATAATATTAAAAGATATGAATTTGGTGCCATTGTTTTGCCTGCAAGGGTACTGTTACTGTATATTGTCTGTGTTCCTTTCTGGTCTACTACTTTTAGGCTCTCTCTGGTTAGAGGACCCCTTTCAATATTTCCTGTAGGTCTGGTTTGGTGTTTACAAATTATTTTAATTTTTGTTTGTCCTGGAAGCTTTTTGTCTCTCTTTCTATTTTCAATGACAGCCTGATGGGTATAGTATTCTTGGCTGCATATTTTTCTCATTTAGTGCTCTGAATATATCATGTCACTTCTTTCTGAACTGCCAGGTCTCTGTGGATAACTCTGCTGCCAGTGTAATATTTCTACTGTTGTATATTACAGACTTCTTGTCCCAAGCTTCTTTCAGGATTTTCTCTTTGTCATTAAGACTTGTAAGTTTTACTATTAGATGACTTAGTTTATATTGATTTTGAGGGGGGTTCTCTGTGCCTCCTGGATTTTGAAGCTTTATCTCTTTGCCGTATTAGGAAAATTCTTTACTATAATTTATCCCAATGTACCTTCTGGCCCTCTCTCTCTTTCTTCTTCTTCTGGGATCCCAATTATTCTAATATTGTTTCATTGTGGCATCACTTATCTCTCAAATTCTCCCCTCATGGTCCAGTAGGTGTTTGTCTCTCTTTTGCTCGCTTTTTGATCCTATGTCATTTGGTCTTCTATATCACTAATTCACTCTTCTGCCTCTTTTATTCTAGCAGTAAGCATCTCCATTTTTAATTGCATCTCATTAATAGCTTTTGTAAATTTCAACTTGGTTAGATTTTAGTTCTTTTATTTATCCAGAAAGGGTTTTTCTAATATCTTCCATGACTTTTTTGAGCTCAGATAGCTCATTGATAATCGTCATTCTGAACTCTAGTTCTGACATATTACCAATGTCTATATTGATTAGGTCCCTAGCCATTGGTACCGCCTCTTGTTCTATTTTTTGTGGTGAGTTTTTCCATCTTGTCATTTTACTCAGATAGGAATATATGAATGAGAGATTAAAGTATTAAAAGGGTGGCAAAGATACCCCCAAAATGTATGGTAACCAAATCAGAAGAGACCCAAAATCGGGGGAAGAAGAAAGGGGGGAAAAAGAAATAAAAAATTAAAAAATTAAAAAGTAAAAAAAAAAAGAAATATGTGTTATACTGGTGAATAGAATAGAGCCACCTACTTTATTTTGGGTGTATTCTGTTCTCTTAGAAGAAATTACCTCCCAAAATGTTAAACAAAGAAAAACTTATATATATATATATATACACATACATATATATATATATATGTGTATATATATATATATACAAAAATAAGGGTGAACATAATGAAGAGATGGAATATGACTGTAAGGTGAAAATTTAAAAAAAATTCTAAAAATGGAATTGATAAGATAAGTTGGTTGGAAAAAGAGGAGAGAATTTTCTCAGGCTGAAGACTAGAACAAAGCTATGTGCTAGATTTAGGGTATATTTTAATCTATTAGAAGAAATTGTATCCCAAAATTTTAAAGGAAAAACCTATATGTATACAAAAAATAAAGTTAAATACAATGGAAGGATAAAATATCACTATAAAATGAAGATTTAAAAATATTTTTTAAAAAGTATTGTTAAGATAAACTAGTTTAAAAATGTTGAAAGAGGAAAGAGGAAAAATTTTAAAAATGGAATTAGAAAAAAATAAGATTTAACAAATTTAACTTTGAAAGACTTATGGATCATGGAAAAAAAGCCATGAATTCTATACATTTCTTTCCTCTAGCTCTGGAGTTCCACTGTTCTCATTGAACTTGGTTTTGGCTGGATGTTCTTGCTGATCTTCTGGGGGAGGGGCCATTTGCAGTGAGTCTCAAATGTCTTTGCCTGAGGTAGAATTGTGCTGCCCTTCCCAGGGGCCAGGATAAGTAATCTATTTGGGTTCTCTCTCAATAGCTTTTGTTTCCTAAGCACTTTCCATAGAGCTTTGGAGGACAGAAATGAAAATGGTGGCCTCAGAGTCTCCAGATGGAGTGAGCTGAGAGCTCAGGGCGCCACTCCTCAGTGCGCCCTCAAAGAAAAGCAGTAAATTCCTGCCATCTCTCTGGTCTCTGGCCACACTCTGAGCTCACCCAGCCTGTGACTGAGTGTTTCTATCTCTGGCGCACAGCCATGTTTGGAGTCTCCAAACCCAGCAGATTGCTGCCACTCACTCCCGTGCCACTCCTCCCAGAGGAGGATGGAGAGGGTATTGCCAGATCTGCCACTTGTGGGGTACCTGCTCGAAGAGCAGTGGCCCAAATGTGCCTTGGATAAGGTAACTCCTTGGCTCTGTCTCTGTAGTGGGCTTCCCCACTGCGATACCTGAGAACTCTGCCACACTCAGACCCCCCTGGTCTTTCTGTGACCCCATGGGTTCTGAGACCACACTGTCCCTGTGAGGGGTCCACCCCTGCTTAGCCTCTGGAGTGATGTCCTTCAGGGGAGCTGACATCTAAAAGTTCTGATTTTGTGCTCTGCTGCTCAATCACTTGCCAGGACCTGGCTCCTCCCCCTGCATTCCATCTTCCCATCATTTCAGATTTACTTCTCTGAACCCCTACCTTCCAGAAAATGGTTGATTTTCTGTTCCTAGAATTGCTGTTTCTATCTCCTGTTGAGTTTGTAGGTATTTGGAATGGTTTGATAACTATCTAGCTGAACTCCTGGGACCTGATGTCATTTCAGGTCCTCTGCCATCTTGCTTCCAGTTTGGATATTGTGTTATATTACCTGAGTAGAATTCTCTCATTCTTTTTCACTCAAGTGTGTAATTTCAGTGCATGGATGCATTGTAATTGATGTCACCAGTTTTGCAATAATGATTTAAGCTGTTATAAGTCTTTTGCTAGTATATAGGAAGCAGCAACACATGTCTTTATAATGCATCCTTATGCATTTGGGCAAACCTGTTAATAAGAAAACATCTAAAATTAGAATTACTCTGGTGAAGAATTAATACATTTTTTATTTGTTAGATTTTGTAAAATTGCCCTAGACAGATTATTCTGATTTGAAGCCCCCTCAATATAGGGGATGTTGCTTACAATCTTGTCGAATCTATCTTTCTATTATTCTTTTTCTTAACCTAAACCAATCTGACAGAGGAAAAAAATTATATCAAATTGCTTTTTTAGCTTTTTCATTAAAAGATATTTTTGGTCATCATAGGTTTGTAAGTCATTGTTGGTTCATTAATTTTACAATTGTATTGTTTTTTTGATCTTTGTTTTATTTATTAGTAACAGCCCTTTTATATTTTAAAGAAAGAAAGCCCCTTTTTCACATATAATAAAAATTTTTCTAGTTTACCACCTTTGTGTTGAATTTATAGTGGGATTATATTGTTGAATTGTGGAATCAAATGTATTTATGAGATTGTTTATGAATTTGTTCTTCATATTTTCTGGGTATGTGTAATGACTATTGCAAGTCTTTGTTGTTTTGTTTTCATATCTATTTCGTTCTAGAATGTGTATGCATTTATCATTGTTATTTTAAAATGATTACTTCTTTGATCCACTTAGAATATATTTTAGTGTAAGGATCAAGATTCAGCCTTTTTTCCCCCCTCCAGATGGCTAAGCAGTGTTCCTTACATCACCAATTTTGTAATTCCATTATCTGTACTATTTTGAATAGCCAATTTTGTATACTAAAACCATATACCAGGTAGATGAGTGTTTGATATTTCTATCCTATTCAATTGTTGATGTGTTGATTGATATTCTGTTAAAAATATTTTGACTATTGTTAGTTGAAAATACTTCTAAATAGTTGGCATTTACAGTTCCTACTCATAAATTTCTTCCCTTTTTTATGAAGACTCCAAATGCTATTTGCATTCTTATTTTCTTAAATTTAGGATAAGCTTGTAGGATTGTAATAATATTGTTACTATTTTATGGGGATTAATTTGGGGAAAATATTTTACATCTATAAAGCTTCTCTAAGACCAAACTATTTCTTTATCCAAGACTTCTTTGGGGTTTGTTTGTACACTTTTTAATTTTCTGCATATACATTCTCTATACTTCTTATACAGTTAACCTAAATACTTTGTTTTAGGATAGATTTTTAAATCCATCTTCTACTATAGTCTATTGAGATATAAAACCTACAGATTCCTGTATAATTTTTGAAACTAGCTATCTTTTTTTTAATTCTTAGTTTCTTATAATTTTTAGTTTTTATTGATTTTATGACTATTTGATTATATTAACTGCATGTAATGATACTCTTCTAATTTTATACCTCACTTATTTCTGTTATTGAATTATATGGTATTTCCAGGATAATATAAATAATAACATTATTAGTTTTATTTGTGATGTAAAGGCAAATCTTATAATGTTTCTCCATTTATATATAATTGAACAGTGAAATCTCCATCATTTCTTTTTTTTTTTTTTTAAGATTTTATTTTACAGAGAAATAGAGAGCACAAGTAGGCAGAGTAGCAGGCAGAGGTTGAGGGAGAAGGAGGGTCTCTGCTGAGCAGGGAACCCAAGGTGGGGTTGGATCCTGGGTCCCTGAGATCATGACCCGAGCCCAAGACAGCTGCTTTACAGACTGAGCCACCCAGGTGCCCCATCATTTCTTATTTCAAGAGTGTTTTCATCAGTAACTAATGTTGATTATGAAATGTATTTAAATTAACTATGGAACTGATGATTTGTGCTTTTTTTCTCATTTGACTTCATATCATGGAGAATTATTTATGTATTTCTGCAAATGAAACATCTTTTCACCAGTATTTTGATTATTTTAAAATTTAGTAACCTTTAAGTTTGACATAGACATCTGAATATATAGACTCTGACATATACAATCTAGTGTTTTCTTTTCCCTTCCATTTCCCCTATTCTTTTAATGAGTTGTTGGTATACAGTCAACTAATAACCAGTATTTATCTTCAAGTCCATTTTTTATTTACATTACACCTTAACATTGTATAATCCAGAAAAGATAATTAGAAGAAAAACATAACCATTCTGGAAAATTTTAGAGTGAAAAAAGATTGACATAGACAGTGGCCATTGCTTTCTCTGTGTTTCATGTTATTACTTTTGAAAACTGCTAACTAAACAATAATCATTTTTTCCCTTTCAAAGTCAATAAAGAAAAACATATTTCAATAACACCTGTCTGTATATACCTTAGCTATCAAGATGTTTAATAACATTTATATTTTATGAAAGGGAATACACATGTCTAGGCGTGAGGAAGAGTTAAGGTCTTGGGCTTATAAATGTAAACAGAAGGACCTATTCTCCTGTGAAATAAACCATTTCCCTTAACTTAGGGCTGCAAAATCACAGATAACATGTACCTGAATTTAGGTCTCTAAAAGTGACTTACATACAAATGCTTGCTTAGTGTTTTTTTTGTTTTTTTTTTTAAGTATCATAATGAAGCTTTCAATTAGTCCACAAGTTATTTTATTAATAGGGCTAGACAATAACTTGAAACCAAGGAAAATATTAAGGCTTTAACTTTAAGATCATTTTAACTAGAGTGTGAGACCTATTCCAATAGTCATGAAAATAAACTGTCAGACTATCAGCAAATAGTTTTCTTGGTAATAGCACATAGCTCTGCCTCTGACTGAAGATGGTAATGACTATTCATTATGACAGTGACTTAATTACAACAATCAAATGGATGATGTTTCTTTTTCCTTAAGGGAGATGCATCAACAAAGCATGGATATGTGATGGAGATAGTGATTGTGAAGATCAGTCAGATGAAGATGATTGTGACAGTTTTTTATGTGGACCACCCAAGTACCCTTGTGCTAATGACACTTCAGCCTGCCTTCAGCCAGAGAAACTCTGCAACGGGAAAAGGGACTGTCCAGATGGGTCTGATGAAGGCGATCTCTGTGGTATTGCATGTTTCACTGATTTGTTTCTTTCTGGAGACTAGAAACATTTAGTTCACTTGCTGATACTTATAGTAGCATACACTCCTTCCATTTATTTCCTTTAAATGTAATGTTTAGCATCAAATCCTATCTCCATTTTTCAGGGACTGTAAGTCTATTGAAAGTTTTTAAAATATGATCAGAAATTTCTGAAAATGAAGCAGAAAAGGTTGGACTATAGCCAACTAACTTAATTGTATAATTGTGCTCATCATTTAGAGCTCTAGATGGTTAATGCTGTTTCCACAATGAAATGATTATTTTTTTGTCAGTGAGTCATTCTCAACAAGAGAACCTTTTTATTACAGACCTATGGGATAGAGTTTACTAACATCTAGTGGATTTTATCATACCTTCCAACCATTACAATAGAAATATTTTTTTTTTAAAGAGGAAAGGAAAGGAAGAAATTGAACAATAAAACCAACTGAATGTTATTCAAGTTTATATAATTTTCTCTGAAGTTTTTAGTCCTCTTACAATAGCTTTCTTGGGCATGCTATGTCTAGTTAAAATTATTATTTCAATCTGATAGCTTTTGAGCTTTGAAATCACTTTTGACTAGTCATCTTTTTTATGCCAACCAGAACATATAAAGAAAATTACATTTCCTTCTCTGTGGGGAGATCAGACATTTAGCAAGGAGATTTTCAAAATATGTTTTCTAGATAATACTAAAGGTGATATCAATAGAGTAATGAGGAAGAGTTTAACAGAATGATAAGAACAATAATGAGGTGACTAGGGACTGGGAAAATGACTTTAGGAAATGATGAAGCTACCTAATTGAAAATAAAAAAGACAACTACATTTAAGCCTAAAGTTATCATATTTTGATCTGAATTGAGTACTATTAGAATACTGAGTGATAAAAAATCTGTTATTGTGTTTTAAATTTACGCAATAAATGTCCTTTCTTCCAAAGATTCTGTGATTCTATAAATACCCTTGAAACAGTAACTTCAACAATCTTCATTCAGTGATGCTAAAATTTATTTATTTGTTTATTTATTTATAAAGACATTTATTTTTAGAGTGAGGGAGAGAGAGAGAACAGGGGGAGGGGCAGAATGAGAGGCAAAGAGAGAATCTGAAACAGACTCCCCTATCAGCATAGAGCTCAGAGCTCCACACAGGGCTGGATCTCAGGACCCTGAGATCATGAACTGAGCCAAAAATAAAAAGTCAGAACACCAAAATGACTGAAGTACCCTTGTGATGCTAAAATTTTAACAAAAAGACTCAACCCCCAGAACCTCCCCCCAAAAATCCTAAAATTAAGCAACAAATAAAAGGTAACTGACTTAGCTTATCTGTATTTACTTCTTTTTCTCCCAGCTTATTCCCCTTATGGTGTAGATTGGTGGATGGAAATATCTCTTGCATTACCATATGTGAGGATTGATCGTGAAGGTTGTAAGAGCAATTCTGAAAGAAGGAAACTATCTATACTCTTAAAATTGAAAATGTGTAAATACAGGAAAAAATCAAGATTTTGACAGGTTTAAATTCTGTTCTTCAGTTACTTCAATTAAATGATCTAGGCAGGTAACTTAATTTCTTGAATGTCAGATTCTTCATAACAAAAAAGGAGATGATGATATTGAGCAGGAAATCATGGTAATAATGTCAGATGCACTATACGTATTGAAAGAAATTATCTTTTCTCAACCTTCAGGTAAAATGAAGGCAAAGAAGACAAAATACAATCATTAAGAAAAATGAAAATAATGTTATAAAACACAGCCTTATTTTCCTGTCCTCTGCTCTCCGAATTAGTAAAATAAAAGAGCAAAAGGGATTTCTTCTGAATTTATTTCTTTATTTACCTCAAGACTGAAAATTGTTTCTTACTATCAAGCCACTATATTCATCAGCTTAGGAACCTTGCTCAAACGTTTCAAAGAATTACAGGTGTGAAAGAGGTTACAATAAAGCTAGGTGTGGTCATACCAGAAAAGATAAAAGTCAGTTCTATCCTGCTTATAGCACTATGGCATATTGAAGTCCTATACTGTCCCCTTTGAGAGGTGAAGTTGAAGGAAAGTTAGGGAAATGAAAATCAAAAACAAATACTGGTCAAAGGATTGAATTACTTTCTGTGGTTCTCCTTTTCCTACCTTCTGTGTGTACCTTTGTACTGTAGTCCCGTAGATGGAATCCTTATAGGCAATATTGGTACCTGTAGAGAAATGGCACCTTGGTCTCTTATTTTCAAGATCCTTGCCCATCAGTCGTAGGTTAGATCCTGTACAGCTAAGGAGGATATTGGTTTATGAGTGCTGCAGCAGCAGCCATAATGAGTCATTTAGCCAGTGGATATAAAAGATATACCAAGTGAATTAACTTTAAATAATTGGTATGCATTTGGCTAGTAGTTAGGAAATTCTTTTTAGAGAGAGAGAGTCCCAAAGGCGAAAGAGGTTTTTTGTTTATTTGTTTTGTTTTGTTTTGTTTTAACCATATGTTGTATATGATGAAAATATAGGTTTTGCCCTCTTCATGTTTACTCCTTTGAAATAGTTTTCAAAAAAGCTGTTTTTTTTTTTTTTAATGTTCCCTCCTTTACCATCCTCTGTTAAAAAGGTAACAGGGATTGATTGATATCCTGTTCCTCAATACATGTAAATTTGTACAAAAATATATTGTATGAAAATAATTTGTAATCTGTAGACTTAATACTTGGGAGATATCCTAGGATGGAAAAATCATACTCTTTGGCTAGTGAAGACATTCTTGTTTTCTCCAGATAAATCTCATCTGTAAAACAAAATCAAAACCAAAACAAAAATCAGTAAAGGAACACTGAATGAAATAATTTTCTTAATCCTAGTGAAAAGGTATTTTTCTCAAGGGGATTTTCAAATGATTTCAAGGGGAAATGGATATACTCTAAGAAATGGATATTGTTTAAGAAATAAATGAGAAAAATCTTGAATCATTCAAGACTAGAGTTAACTGTTAAACCTTGCTATAAAGGTATGTCAAAGATAAACAAAGCTGGACTCTAGGTAAAATGGGGACGATTGATTGTATTCAGTATTTATTATTGCAACAGAGAAGAATATTTCTCGTGAACTGAAATCAAATTCTCTGAAACAAAAGACTAGAAGCATTTTGAAGCCTGGAGTATGGTAAGGGAAAGGCACCAAGAGGTGATACAGGGGTAGACCCATGTGACTAGGCCATTGGTGCTTACCCCAGAGAAGAAACAAATTTCTCATATCTTTGACTAGAGACGGTGGTACAACTCAAAACCAAGCACCCACAGGGTTGGGAGCAAGAGTGAAAGAGTTATCTTCTGGAATGTTTGCATTTCAAAGTGATATTTCTCAAGTCCTTGAAAAGACAGTTCTAGGTGGTAGAAGATTACATATCCAATGTGCAGAGAAAATAGTTATAACTGCAAGCTTTTTACAGTAATTGTTCTAAGACAAGGTTCCAGGGCCTGTCTGCCTATCACCAGGTTTTGGCTGGAGCAAACGGTGAATTCTCCTACCAGCATAGAGCTTTCTCAAGCACGTACTTTAACAGAGCTGGAGTCATACTAGGAAGGCTGTCCTAATTGATTAGAAACTATGCTAGTGTTTGGTGAAATCTCTTTTTGGGTGGCGACAGGAGTATGATTGGGGAAGGGAGTGAAGATCGAAATTATTTATACTAAGGGTCTGCATTTTTAATAAGCCAGTTTGAGGACTAGTTGAACAGAAGTCTTGGAGGAACCTGACTAGAGCTTGATCAATGAGAAATTATTTTTAGGTAATAAAAATTTAAGAGAGTTGCAGGATTAGGGCATCTGGTTGCCTCAGTCAGTTAAGCGTCTGCCTTTGGCTCAGGTCATGATCCCAGAGTTAGATCGAGTCCCGCATCGGGCTCCGTGCTCTACCATGAATCTGCTTCTTCCTCTTCCTCTGCCTGCCATTCCCCCTGTCTGTGCTCTTTGTCTCTCTCTCTCTCAAATAAATAAAATTAAAAAAAAAAAAAAGAAAAGAAAGAAAGTTTTAGGATATAATGACATGTTTAGGGTTAAGGAGGAATTAACAAGGGACTAGCCACACAAATACTGGCATTAAATTTATATGTTCAATTTTAGATATCAATGTAAATTTTATTTTTTTAAAAATCTATGATTTTATTCCACCGATAGTATCAGAAGAACAGTCATATTTGAAATAAGCTAAGAGAACTATAACATTCTTTTTTCACCTGGGTATGATGATACTTCTTTACAGTAATTCTCTTGAAAAAGAATGACATTTGAAATAAATGGGGAAAATACCTTAAAAAGACTATTGTTTTGAAATGACTATGATATGGGTGAATAAACATATTTGGGAGAGCCAAATGAATCTACTTTTTTCTTCTAAAATAATGCCAAACTTGAGTTCTTAGAGAAAACAGTTAATATAATCATTTTCCTTTTCTTATTATTATAACTTCTTTTCTGGTGACAAATAGTATGAAGAAAAGTTGACCTATATAGAACTTAAAAAAATGTAGAAATATTTTTAAAGTGTTATACTTAAGCTCAATTTCTGAACTAGATAAATTTTCGTAGACAGCAGGAAATATTTGAGGTACGTAAGTGACTATTACTACAATTTGTCAATCATTGAACAACATTCCGTTTTAGCATGTCTCAAAAAACACCTAATTAGACAGGTTTTGAAAACAACTTAAAAATATTTTTAAAGTGAAGGAAGGCAAAGCTTCTTTTAGCCTTATTCCTATGTATCTAGTAATAGATAGGAATAGGTAGTAGTGTGTTTGAAAAAACAGTTATCTGCTATTTTCATCAATGGCATAAGTAGGTCATCTTGAAATTTTCCCAAATGGACCAGTAGTGGCTCAATTTGGGGGTAACTGTGCATTTGGACATTTTTTATTCAAAAAATATTGTTAACTGTTTATTCTATGGTAGGCACTGTGCTAGCTACTGGATATACACTGCTAAACAGAGCAAATAGTTTGTATACCCTCATGGACCTCATAATTTATAATGAAATAGAATCAGAAATAAATATATGTAATGCAATTCTAAATTATAAGAGTATGATAGAAAGGTTTCTTTCTTTATAAACCAATCATATTATCCATGTAATAAATACTGGTTGCTCATTATTTTAGTCCAAATACCAAGTCAACCTTTTTGTGTATATGTTTATTATTTATGATGTTTTCATGGCCTCATTGAATTAATCACAATAACCAATATATAGGGTGCAATGTACAATTTACATAACCTAAAAATAAATGGCTGTAACCAGTAAAGAGCAAACTAATCCATCCTGCATTATCATTATGAATCAGACACTTGATGTAGAAATATATATATATATAAAAATATGATACATGTATATGTATATGCCTGTTTATATACACTGAACCAAGCCAAATTTTCAGATCATCAATGTATGTCCTTGGGGAGCCCTTAGCAACTGATTTTGCTCAACAGTTGAAAGGCTCAGCATAATTTTTCCAGTTATAATAGAAAGAAACATTGAACACACTTTACCTCTATGGCGTCAAAGAAAGTATACTCCAAAGTTTTACAGAAATGAAAATCTTCCATTCCCCGTTCCTATCATGTAGAATTATATTTGGTCATTCGATGAATTATTTTATCATTCCTATCCGAATCCCTGAAAAAAAAAATCCAGAGAGCTCTCTCTATTCATTTATAATATCCTTGCTCTAATTCTAGCCTTAGAGAATTGAGTTCAATGATTAGTATTTAATTGAGCAAAACAATTGATAATGCCCTGTAATCTGTTCCCCTCCTTTTATAGATGAATGTTCACTGAACAATGGAGGCTGTAGCAATCACTGTTCTGTTGTTCCTGGAAGAGGAATTGTCTGTTCCTGTCCTGAAGGACTTCAGCTCAACAAAGACAATAAAACGTGTGAAATTATAGATTATTGTAGCAATCATCTAAAGTGCAGTCAAGTGTGTGAACAGCACAAGCACACAGTCAAGTGTTCATGCTACGAAGGGTGGAAGCTGGATGTGGATGGGGAAAGTTGCACAAGTGTTGGTAAGTAGATGTGTGTTTTGCTAGACTGAAGAATAACAAGTGCCTTTCTGTTTTGTTTTTTTTTCCTGTGTTGTGTATCTCAGTATATTTAAGAATATATCTTGAGAGAATACTCCAAAAACACCTTTGAAGAATTAATAAAAGGATTCAACTAAGTTTGAGTGAAGCATTTAAGTTTAATTTGTCATTTTATTTATTTTTTTTTAAAGATTTTACTTATTTGTTTGAGAGTTTGAGGGGGGCAAAAGGAGAAAGACTGCCCACTGGGACTCTATCCTAAGACCTTGGGATCATGACTGGAGCCAAAGGCAGATGATTAACAAACTAAGTCACCCAGGTGCCCTGAATGTGTAATTTTAGACCTACTCCAAAATCTTCTCGACAGAGCATACTACAGTATCCTTATAATCACAGTCCTTCAGATTGGTTCCTTCCTTCTTGAAATGCTACTTTCATCATCATCCTCCCAAAAGGCTTCTTTTCATACTATCAAAAGCGTTTACTTTTATTTTTCTCTGAAGCTTTCAGAACCCTCCAAAGTCTGGTCCTAGCCCACACTTCCAGTTGTATGTCTTTTACTTTTGAAATAAACCCTTTGTTCTGGCTGTGTTCATCTTCTAACTGTCCATTTAAAACATTCTGATGATTCTCTAGATCAGATACCATAGTGGGAAGAAGAGAGATTATCGAATCTGACTTTGAACTTTAACCCTGCGTCTGGCATTCATTATGTACATGATATTAGGCAGGCTACATAAAACTGTTTGAGCCTCAGTTTTCTTATCTTTCAAATATCAGTGCCCATTTTAACAATGTCTTCCTAATATCATGCTGCAGAACTAAACAGGAGAAAGTGCTACTGTGCCGCATACCCATTAGGTACTTAACGAATGGTAACTTTGCAGTATCTTCTCCAGAGACTTAACTGATTCCGTGGGACACTTCAAGTCCATAGATAGAATTGAAGGGGTCCATGGG
This sequence comes from Martes martes, assembly GCF_963455335.1. Taxonomy (NCBI): domain Eukaryota; kingdom Metazoa; phylum Chordata; class Mammalia; order Carnivora; family Mustelidae; genus Martes; species Martes martes. The sequence continues at coordinate 107,451,874 of NC_137890.1, read as the reverse complement.
ATGTTTTAGGGGAAAATATTAACTTTATTTTCTTTAATGTCTCACTGAAAGTAAATACAACTTATTAGCAGCAACTGTGTGTCTCCAATTGAAGTAATAGACATTCACATCGTGTTAAACTTGTTCTGATATCTCAAAATATCATGTATATTCAGGCTTTGGAAACCACTATTACTTCAATAATGGGAGTCATTAGACCTACTGTTCAAGCTGTTATCAAATATCATAATAAAAAAGAGTGCATATTACTACATCCAAAAGTAGTGTTTTTTGTTCAATATTGGTAACAGCATTTTAATATATAGTGTTTTATTCCTTTGCCTATGTATACTTATTTTATTTGCTTTTTTCTTACTGTTTTTACACTTTTTAAGACTTTCTGATAACTGGCACACAGGTTTCATCAGACAGCTAAGAACTTATACATCATAAATTTTTCTCATTTTGTTTCTTCTGCTTAGATTGTATTTCCCTTCTTTTTCTCAAAATATCCTGTGTATTCTTTCAGACCTATGAGCTCAAATATTTCTTCTGTAAGGGAATAGTCTTTCAAATATTATTTTTCTCTATTTCTGCTCTCTATGTCTAGAATATATTCTCCATGAAAATATGTGTCCACATTTTTTATTTGTTGTTGTTTATTTCCATCTATGTGTTTTCTATATTCCTTATCTTTCTGATGAAATAATAAGCAGCTTGAAGTAAAAAATGAAGTTATAGGTTATTCTCTTATGTTTTATATAATATTCAGTCCAGTTATAGAAAAATAATGTAAAATGAAAAGTGTTATATTTTTGCAGAGAATATTGTTATTTTATTCTTTTATTTCAAATGTTGTTTTGTAATTATTTCTCTGGCTTTTAAAATTTGAGTCTGAGATGCATACATTTAGCAGACATTTATTCAACTCTTTTCCAATAATCTGGTACAAAGTAATTGGCATGAGAGGCTAAAAAAAAATAACAATTTGTCACAGTGATAATAGTCATTTTATTTATGTACATGTTTGGATTAGAGAAACAGTAGATCAAAATATAATCATATTTTACATGAGAATTGGCTCCATAATTGGTTTTTGGATACAGATGACAAAATTATTGACTTATTTTAGTGCTTTTGTGTTCTATGTAATCAGTAACAACTCATGTTCAATGTTAAAATAATTCAACCTTTGAATATGTGACCAGATGCAAAGATAATCTTCCTAATGTAATTGGCTCCTTCCACTCTAAGCTCAGAAAGAAACTCTAACAGTACTGCATCAGTTCTCATTGTTAAAATTGCTATATTTCACACCTACTTTGTTTATAATTTAAGAGGGAAGTAAATGTATATTTTACCTTTTACAGTTAATATGGTGCTTTCTTGCACAGAGACTTTAACCTGCTGGTAATTTATCCCTTCTGAAACACATAGTACACCAAATACCATTGTCAGCATTTATATTATTACAGATAATACAGGTTTTGTTAGCTATTGAAGATTATTTTTTATTTAAACCAATTTTTATATATAAAAAGAATTTATTCTGTATTTTATTCACTTCCTTTCTTTTTTTGAAAACCTATAGTAGATTCAGAGTTCAATAAAAAATGCATTAACCATTAACTATTGGACTTTGAAAATAAAATTTTTTTTCATCCTTCTTTTGTTATTTTTTTCTATCATTTTTAAGTTGGGTCCCCACTTCTAAAATGTGTCCTTTCTACTGAATGCAATACCTGTGCTTATTCTTCTTGACATTTTAAAAGTAAAGAATAATGGTACTCTTTATGCTTCAAATTAGAATCAGGACTCCCCCACTTTTCTTGTTCTTGAATCTTCTATAGTTCTTTCATATTTTATTATTTCTCTCAACTCCTTTCTTCCTAAATTCTTTACAATCTGGCTTTTGCTGAATTGCTGAACTGATTCTGTTTTCTCTAAGTTTACTACTGATATCTTGTTAGTTAAATAAAGAGATTTCCATAAGTACTATTTTATGATCTTCAGTTTTTATTTAATATAGTTGTACTCATTTTCTTGGATATTTCAATACTTTATCAGTTCTTTACATGTTTCTGCCTTAATATGTAATGCATTAATCACTTTTCTCCTGAAGTGTTCATTTCTTTGTACTATGAACATCCAAAATATTGCTGCTGATTGTATTATCTCTAGTTTCATTTTCTGTTTAGTAGACAACTTACTTGCAAACATGCAGCATATTTCTAGTTACATAGGGAAGAGTATTATAGCATTCCTTCTTTTTTTCTTTTTTAAAGATTTTATTTATTTATTTGACAGACAGATCACAAGTAGGCAGAGAGGCAGGCAGAGAGAGAAGGGAGGAAGCAGGCTCCCTGCTGAGCAGAGAGCCCGATGTGGGGCTCGAACCCAGGATCATGACCTGAGCCGAAGGCAGCGGCTTTAACCCACTGAGCCACCCAGGCGCCCCTATAGCATTCCTTCTTATTTTCTCTTAGCCCGAATTAGGTTAGATTTCCCCACCAATGTTTGTGTGGATCTTATTCTCTTCTATTTCCACTTTTAGATTTTAAAAATTATATTTAATACAGGAACCAGTTGAAAGGAGGTTGCTCAGGTAAAAGATAATTGGTGACCTCCACTAAGAAAGAAAAGAACAGATTGAAGATATATTTTGGAGATGAGATTGTCAAATATTGAACAAAGATAAGGAAAAAATAATTTTTGTAATACATATTGCCTTGAATATAGTTAATTTTTTTGGTATGCTGTTTTCTTTCATCCACCAAATTACAAGCTCTTCAGGTAAGATCAGTTTTTCATATGTGCTATTTCTTTCCCTTAAATGTCTAGGAACAAAGGAGTGTTCAATAAATATGTATTTTTGTCCATTTTTTATTAACTAAACCACAAAATATTTTGTGAAAATTATATTAGATACCAAAAGAAAATATTGTGACTATTTTAGAAAAAATATATCTATTTTTCAATTCAATTTACATCATTTTTAGGAGATTATTGATATAATCCATAATTTCATAAAAACAAAACTATATAAATCTAGTGTTCTATTGGTAAACTGTGCCCATTACATACTCCAAACTTTAATTCTCATGTACCCATACATGTATTCTCTTGGAGATCTTCCTTTATCATCTCAAATCAAATTACTGTGGTATTTACATTTCTAGCTATGCTGTCTTTCCTACTATCCAATTCTCTTTAACTGGGTAGCATTGAATAACTTCAAAATTAGTTGGCTGAAATATATTCTTTCTCTTCTCTCAATTATCCATAGTCCTGGCAGCATCCCTAGTTTTCTTCTGGTCTTCAGGGCCCACAATCTGAACTTATCTTTGACTTCCCCAGTTCTTTGCTGCCCTCTCTCTCCGTATCTTAACTGTGTTCTCCACAAAGTCTTTTGGACTTAGTCCTCCATCTCCAGTTGGTAACATCTGTACCACAGTTCCAGCCAGGAGCTACTGATGTTGTGATGATGATGGCAGTCCTTCCTCTGGCCTCTTTGTTTTCAGCCTCTTGTTTCGTTAGTTTGTAAGGGGAATATATTGAAACTTGAAAGGATATAGTACTTTATTTTTTAAAGAGAGAGGGAAATCAAAATCTGGAAGATGAGAATTAATGGAAAGAGGCCCAAGTAGAGTAAAGAGGAAAAAGTAAAAGAAAAGAGAACAAAGTAATGATAGGTGAACTATGTTGGGGAATAATGGTAAATAAATGTGAAAAGATCAGGGGAAGGAAGTTGGCGGTAGTATAATTTGGCAATCCACTTCTTTATGTTAGTAAAATGATACTTTTACATATCAGTGTCTATTTATGATTTTAAAATAGAATAAATGAATTATTTATGGAAAAAACATTAAATTCTTCAATCTGCTATTTAGGGCCCTTTTCATTTTTTATTATTTTATTTCTTACTTACTTCTCATTTTATTTTTTTTTTAATTTTTATCTTTTTAAAATTTTTTTCTTATTTTATCTCTCCAAACTAATCTTTCATTATCTTCCACTGTGGATTTCCATTTGAGGCACATTATTACTTTTTTCCTCATTAGTAATGGTAGTAAATAAATAGTGGCCAAAATGTATAAAGTACTTTCACATACATCTCTTTATTGTACCATCTCCTTCACATACTCTGTTCATTATCATCTGTGACCTTTCAGGATGACAATATCTTCTACATTTTGGAAATCCTATACTCTGAAACCCTCTCCTCTATGGATTTTTCTTCAAGTTAATTATTATAATATTACTAACAACTACCATTTATCAAGCATCTACAATGCGATGGGCAATTCATTTGTAACTTACAGGAAACCAACAGATATTATTAATACTCTGACTTTATACCTTTGGAAACTGAGATCCAGACAGGCTACTTCATTTACCCAGGGCCTGTGGCAGAGATGTTAGAGCAAAGCTTTTGAACTTCATTCCACCAGACGCCAAAGCAAGAGCTTTTACAAGCTACTACAAAGATCCAGGCCATCTCTCTATACGGTGTGCCCTCAAACTCTTGTAATGCCTTTGAATAGTGTATGTCTATGAGTTTATTTCTGTCACCACTTAGACTTAAACTTTCTTAAAAGCTGAGACTGTATCAGTTATTTTATACCTCTTTTGAAATATATAAAAATAATTTTGTAGCAAATGCTTGTTCAATGTAACAGCTTCCTCCAATACCAAAAATAGTAACAAGTTTTTAATAGTTTTTCAATCTGTGCTATATGTACAGCTAATCTATTGTTTCTAACCACTATGTAGTATCATATGGCATGTACCCACCTGTTTTTGTTTATGCACTCTACAATGTAAGTATGATCAAATCACCCCAAATCTCTGCACAAGTAATGCTGCCATAGATATACATTTGCCTATTTGTACAAATCTGCATGAAAATCATTTGGGACCAAAAATACTGACTCATAGTGTACGCTTATATTTCCTATGAGAAAGTAGAACCAGTTTCTTTTCAGAATGGTTGAACAAGTCTCCACCTTCACCAATAGTACACTTCCAAAGTCTCCACATCCTTGCCAGCTTTTAAAACAATTAAACTTTCTAGTTTTATTATCCAATATATTGGAGTAAAGTCATATTTCATTGCTTTAGTTGTATTTTTCTAATAATGAATTTGAGCATTTTTCTATACTCCTGCTAACCTTTTGCATCTCTTCATTTCCTTTGGCCATTTTCCTATTAAGATCACTGCATTTTTCTTACTGATTTGTACTAATTAGTTGCATGTACTAAACTTCAGACATATCAATTATCTTCTGCATTCTTTTACTCCTCTTTTAGTTTCATTCACATTGACCAATGTTTACCGAACAATTCCTTGTTATCTTTCTGCTTCCTCACTCACTCCTTTTTTTACTTCATTCTTTTTCTTATTTTTGTCTTCCCATAATCATTTTTATCTCCTCTCTATTTGATGTATCCTGGGCTATTTGTTCATTGATTCTTATAATTAATCATTCATTCACTTAAGTAATTTCTGGTATTTTATTTTTATTTATTTATTTATTTATTTATGTTCAGTTAGTCAGCACATAATACATCATTATTTTTTTTAATATTTTATTTATTTATTTGACAGAGAGAGATCACAAGCAGGCAGAGAGGCAGGCAGAGAGAGGAAGGGAAGCAGGCTCTCCGCTGAGCAGAGACCCTGACGCGGGGCTCGATCCCAGGACCTGAGATCATGACCTGAGCCGAAGGCAGAGGCTTTAACCCACTGAGCCACCCAGGCTCCCCACATCATTAGTTTTTGATGTAGTGTTCAATGATTCATTAGTTGCATATAACATCGAGTGCTCATCATCACATGTGCCCTCTTTAGTACCCATCATCTGGTTACCCCGTCCTCCCACTCTCAATTTGGTAACCCTCAATTTGGTTCCAACATTCCAGAGTTTCTCATGGTTTGTCGCCCTTTCTGATTTCTTCCATTCAGTTTTCCCTCCCTTCCTCTGTGGTCCTCTGCACTATTCCTTATGTTCCACATATGAGTAAAACCATATGATAATTGTCTTTCTCTGCTTGATTTATTTCATTGTGTATATGGACCACATCTTTATCCATTCATCTGTTGAAGGACATCTCTGCTCCTTCCACAGTTTGGCAATTGTGGACATTACTGCTACAAACATTGGGGTGCATATAGACCTTCTTTTCACTACATATATATCTTTGGGTATTTGTTAAATACAACCTAGCAAAAAAACACTGAGCAGTATCTTAGAAATGCAAATATTTTTGCTCAGTCTCTTAACCCTCAATGAAATCACTCTCTCTCTTTCAAATATACACACACCCCGAATGCAGATTCCTACCACTTATTAATGAAAAAAAATAGATAATGTTTTAAGAAACCTGAAATATAAAGCAGAATGACAGGAGTAATATCCAGAAATTTTTCAGATAAGTAATTAAATGGAGAAAAACAATGAAACAAATGAATAAAAAAATAGCTCTCGAGAATATTGATGGACAGACTGTGATATAATCTTATAAATGTATCAGTTTAAATTTCGTAGATTCTATATCTTTTGCCACTGTGTATATCACACTTCAGTAATATTTCACTATCATTCATTCCCAACATAGCTATAGCTGAAGGAATGCAGAAAAAAAAGTAATGATACATATTGAACCAGAGTAAACAATAGACCATTTACCACTTTGTAAGTTGCTAGTCTATAGAGGAAATGTATCTATTGATAGGGACAAAGAAATTCAAATAAATTATTAAATATGAGAATTTAAAAAAAGAAAATAAGAACTGAAATTGCAGGAGAGAAAACATTGTAACCATAATATCAATTTCTATTTGAAGACATTATATGTATGATAAAGAATCAAGAGCTATTCATATAGGATTGCTAGTTGTAGAGTCATCATAACAATTAACCCAAAAGGACTAGAGAGGAACTCTTTCTTAGACAAGTCATCTACTGCTTTCATATACTGTCATGTAACAATCATTGTGCAAATCTGTAGTAGATTAAAAGAAAATCAAAGAAAAAAGAATTGCAGATAGCAGACCTTTGAGGGTTTTTTAAAAGCTACTTATGATGTGCTACATTTATAAAAATAAAAGTATTCATTTTAAAAATTTTATTGTAATCTTTGTTTTATACATATGTCTTCTCATGGTAAAGTGGAAGAACTTCAAGTCTTTTCTATATTGAGTCTTATTTGGTGGTTTGAGCTGTATAATTCAGTCATTTATGAAACTGAATAAATGACTAAGAGCTAGCATACTGAAAAAAAAGTTAGTAGACTACAAAAATGAAGGACTGTTTATTTTGCTAATATTCATTCCAAATTGAATTTGCCCCCAAAGAAGATATTATACTTATATCAAAATTGAAACACATGAGAAAATACTTCATTGTGTTTTATCACCAAATATTTTAATACAGATTTTTTTTTACATTTTTATTATTAAAGGGAAAAAACAATGTAAGGACTTGGAATTTTGAAATCCAGTCTTCATGATTTCCCAGTAGTTTATGAAATTACATATTAGATTATTCATTACAACTCTTTTATTTTCTCAAAAAAGAAACAATAATTTTGTAAACTAACAGAAATCTTAAAAGTAGAGGCATTTGGAGAAATTATCAAGATTCAGAGTTCAAATAGAAACAATTTGAATATCTATACTTTGATTTTTTATTTTGGTGAACAGGTTTATTATAGTCATGTGTAATCAAGTAAACATTTATCAACTATATTCTCTACACAAAATGACTATAGTAAATATAAGAACTTGAAAAGCCTTTGGGCAGTTTTAATAAAAGAGTCAATGTAACAGTCACTGTTCAGAGTAAACAAGATATGATTTGGGGGTACTGGGCTGTTTCAGTCAGTGAAACATGCAGCTCTTGATCTTGGGATTGTGACTTCAAGCCTCACGTTGGGAGTAGAGATTACTTAAAAATAAAATCTTAGGGTTCCTGGGTGGCTCAGTTGGTTAAGCCACTGCCTTCAGCTCAGGTCATGATCCTGGAGTCCCAGGATTGAGTCCCGCATCGGGCTCCCTGCTCTTCAGGGAGTTTGCTTATCCCTCTGACTTTCCCCCTCTTGTGCTCTCTCTCTCTTTCTCACTCTCTCTCTCTCTCTTAAATAAATAAATAAATAAATAGATAATCTTATAAATAAATAAATAATAAAATCTTGAAAAAAAAAGAAAAAACAGGTTTCTAATCACCTTCCACTTTATAAATTCTTTCAAACATATTGGAGAATAGTGTATTCACAACTAAAATTTTAGTATATTGAAAATTTATCCAATTTATTCATGCTGTTCATGATATAAATCATTTTCTGAAAGCGACAGAACACTAGATAACTTTGAGGCCTCTGTCATCCATTCTTTCATCCCCAGAGGTACCTACTTTTGTGAAATCAGTATTTCTGTTCTGTCATAGTTTGTGTTCTTACACAAGATGTAATGTAATTTTTGTGTTCCTAAATTTACAAAGTCATATATAGTATATATCCAGCAGGAGTTAGTTGGATTTTTTGGTCACAAATATGATTTTGAGATGCATCCATAGTATTTACATGGTTCTGTTTATTCCTTTTAAATGCTCTATGGCATTCTACTATATAAAAATATTGTAGTTTTGTTAATCTTCTCCTGTTAGTGGTCATTGACATTGCTTCCAGCATTTTGCTACATCAAACTATGTTGTAGTGAAAGCTCTTATGATGTCTACTTGTGGGAATGTGCACAAGTCAAAGCACATGTTCAAGTGCATATGCATTCTTCAGTTGCACATGTCATGTCTATCATTGCCAATAGGATATCCAAAGCAGCTGTACAGATAAACACTACCATCACCTGTTATAAGAGGTCCCCAGTCTCCAAATCATTGTTAACACTAGACAGAATAACAGGGCAAATCCATGTTCCTCCACTTACTAGCTATGTGTCTCTGGCATATTAATTACATAACTTCTCTGTGCCTCTCTTTCTTCCTGTGCAAAATGGGGCTGAAAATATCACCCACTTCATAGGACTTTTTGAGGATTACATAAATGGGGTTCTATAAAATATTTAAGAATAATCCTATGTAAGAAGCACTCTTTAAGTGTTTGCTAGTTTAGTAATGTTCAGGCTTCTAAGTAGTTGCCCAAGACAATACTTTTGGTCTTGTTGTTTTAATTGGTATAAAATTTTCTTAACACTCAATTTCTGTAATTACCCCATTATTTGTGTTTTTTTTTTTCTCTTCTATACTTGGTTAGAGGGCACAATTTTACCACTCAGTTTTTATTATAGATCTGTTCAGATTTTCTATTTATTTTCAAGTTAATTTTGGTAACATATTTCTCTAGAAAATGGCATATTTTACCTATTTTTCAAATTTATTATTAAAATGCATGTTACTCTTATTTTTTATATTTTATATCAAATAGGCAAATAGGAAAATAATGACAATAGATATTGAAGAATATGAATATCTTTCATAAATACTTTACTATTTTCATCCTTCCTATTATTCATTTGTACATATATATGCATGGATATGTGTATGTATTTGTTCTTCTGTAGGTTTATCTTTATTTTATTCATCTTTCAAGCAGGTGGCTTCCAATTTTTTGATAATATTTTTCTCTATTTTATCAATTTCTGTAATTATATTTATTTTATTCTTCCTAAATTATTAGAATTTTTTTCTGGATCCTTGAATCTATATATTATTTTATTAATTTTTAAAAGATGAATTCTCCATTTTATCCAACTACCACAATACACAGAGAAGAAATTTTTAAAAAAGTTAAAATATCAGTATGCTCTATTTTTTTCCTGTATAGATGAAATAGTTTTCAGAGCTAAAGAGCTGAGTGTATTTATACAGATTAATTGGATTGAACTAAAAATCATGATTTTTAGGGAACAATGAATTAAAAGTTGTGTTTGTACAGTTCTTTCTTCTCTACAAGTTTTGACACTCATTACCATATTTCCTTTTTTAAAACAGATGAATTGCAATATAATGTATATACCATAAAATTCATTCTTTCAAAGTACACAATTCTGTGGTTCATAGTATATTCACAGAGTAGTGCAACCATTATGACTTTCTAATTTTAGAACATTTTTATCCCCCCCCAAACAAACTCCATGTTTTAAATACATACACTCCCCATCAAGCCCTACTTCATCACTAGTAACCTCTAATATATTTTCTGTCCCTGTAGAATTGCCTAGTCTGGACATTTCTTAACAATGGAATAATATAGTATGTGGTCTCTAGTGACTGGTTTCTTTCATGTGGCATGATTTCAGGATTCATTCATGTTTTACCATATATCAGTATTTAATTTATTTTTGTTCCTGAATAATATATTTATTGTATTGATATGCCATCTTGTTTATCCATTCATCTGTTGACAAGAATTTGAATTTTTATTCTTTGATTATATGAATTATGATATGAATATTCATGTGCAAGCTTTTGTGTGGGCATGCATTTTCATTTCTCCTGTGTATATAAATAAAAGTGGAATTTCTGGCTCATATGGTAATTCAGTGTTTAACATTTTGAGGAACTGCCAAAGTGTTTTCCAAAATGGCTGTGTCATTTTAAATTTCTGCCAGTGGTGCCTGAGGGCTCCAATTTCTACACAATTTTGCCATCAGTTGGTATTGTCCATCTTTTTATTATAGTCATTCCAGGGGGTATGAAGTGGTATCTTGTGCTTGATTTGTGTTTCCCTGATGACTAATGATGTTAAGCATCTTCTCATATGCTTATTGGTCATTTTTATAGGCTCTTTGGTGAAATAACTATTCAGAGTCTTGGCCTAATCTAGGGTAACTAAGTATTCTTCCAATAGTTGTGTTATTTTAGTTCTTATATTTAGGTCTATGATGCATTTTGAATTAATTTTTATATATGGTGTAAAGTTTCCTTGTAATGTGGAAATCCAGTTCCCCCAGCACATTTTCTTGAAAAGGCCATTCTTCCCCTATTGAACAGTTCTCTAGAGTTTGGGCTTTTGGGGGAGCTCCAAATCCATCTGCCCCCTCTGGGGACGTGGGGACCATTTGTTTTTAAATCTACAATGAAGCTAAGGATGGGGGAATGGGTTTGGTACGCATTAAAGCACCACATAATACTGATATTCAGGAGCTTTCTTGAGTAAACAGTCATTGAATTGTTATTAGATTTTGTTGAATTTCTAGAGTTCAGAAAAAGTGATTTTCAAGATTTTGCCAGTTTTCACTGTTCTTATGAAGGAGAGGATTTTTGGATCCTTGTTTCACCATTCAGTAACAAATTCTCTATTTCATTAATTTTAATTGTTCATGCTTCTTAATCTACATTTGTTGCCATAATATCTTTCTTTATTTCTCAATTCCTGATTGAGGTCCTGTTGGTCACGAAAAATGCTTAGTGATTATTTTTAGGGATAAAGCATATGAGGAGCTTAACAGTCTTTATAACTGATTTTTAATTTAATTTCATTGTGCTAAGAACAAGTGTCCATTATTAGGTTGATTATCTGCCATATTTTGAGACTTACTTTGTGGACTAGAACATGGCCATTTTGTTACATATTCTGTGTGTGCTTAAGAAGAACATGTTTTCTGTTTTGATGTACAGATTTCTATATACTTCTGGTAGACTTAGATTTTTTTTAAAGATTTTTAAAATTCATTTATTTGACAGAGATCACAAGTAGGCAGAAAGGCAGGCAAAGAGAGAGGGGGAAAGCAGGCTCCCTGCTAAGCAGAGAGCCCAATGCGGGTGTATTCCAGGACCCCGAGATCATGACCTGAGCTGAAGGCAGAGGCTTAACCTTCTGAGCCACTCAGGTGCCCCAGACTTAGATTTTTGTTTAGTTTGTTATTTTAATCATCTTGTTATTATAATTTTGTTGTAGTTAAATATCTCACAATATGATTATGGATTTATCAATTTCTCCATTTAATTCTGTCAGATTTTGCCTTATATATTTTCAGCCTATATTATGAAGCCACAAACTATTTTAAGAATTTTATCTCCTTTTATCTGTTGTTTTACCATATGGTAGAGAACTTTTAATTTCTACAAAAACCATTTGCCATAAAGCCTATTTTGGTTAGTATTAATATTGCTTCATTAATAATATAATTAATAATTCAAGACTCTTCACGGTTGAAACTCTAAATCATATATCACTAAAGTATTTTATTTTAAAAAGTTAAGACAAGACCTGTATAGTTTTAGTGACTTTTCTTTATTTGTAGCAGAGGCAAGAGTAGAATCCAGGCCTTCTGTTGTGGAATTCACTTCTACTTTCAGATGTAACAAGTCAGTAATTTTTAGTTTAGGAGAGTATACTTTTTCAAATAGAGCATGAAAGTAAGAGCAGTAAATGATCTCCTAAATATTGCTGTAGTGGAAATATGAGTTCTCCTGAAAGGGGAGGAAAAAACAAAACATGCTAGTGTTTGTCATACTGAATTACCTTGCTCAGCATATATGTCATGCCCAAACAATTTTTATTTTATTTATGAGTGTTTCTATGAAGCAGGAAATGATAATTCCTTCTACTGTTAGTTTGAATTTTTATTCTTAAAAATTGTTAATCTTATTAGAAAAATATATGGTAGTGCTAAAAAATTGTATCAGTGGCAAATAAAGTGAAAGTTTTCTCCCCCACTTCTGAACCCCAGTCACCAGTTCCCATAGCAGAGGTAAAAACATTCCCTCATTAAACCTTCAAGAAATATTCTATGCTAAACCTTCTTATAGGTCTAGAAAAATATTTTGATTTTTGTTATAAATAGTAGCATAGATTGTGTACTGTTTATATCTTGCTGTTTTCAACTTACAAAATATTTGAAATTATTCAATATTTGTACATCTGTATTAATTGCATTAATTATAATAATAGGAATTATTATATTGCAGATGTTCTATGCAGTTTGTCACCTGTCTTTTTCTCCTACAATTTTTTAATATATATTAAAAATCATTTTTTTCTTTTGTCTTCTATGCCTTGTGTCAAATGGACAAAGGCTTTTTTCATTCTAGAGTTCTAAAAATAATTATTCTATGTTTACTTCCAAGACTTTCATACTTATTACATTAAACTTATTAAGCTATTTAGAAATTATTTTTTAATTAAGTCAGGAAATTTTCTAACTTAATTTCTTCTCCAGATACCCTAAAACTATCATGTTTCTTAGCTCTATAGTTTAGTACTGGTCAGTACTGAGATTAATTTTGTTAAAGATTTTATTTATTTGTTTATTTATTTATTTATTAATTTATTGAGAGCACGAGTAGGGGGAAAGGCAGAGTGAGAGGGAGAGAAAGAATCTCAAGCAGACTCTATGCTGAGCACAGAGGCTACTGTGATTCTGGATCCCACAACTCTGAGGTAATGACCTGAGCTGAAATCAAGAGTTGGATATTCAACCAATTGGGCCACCCAGGTGTCACTAAAATACTTCATTCCAAATTATTTATTTTATAGATGCTATATCTTAATATCCATTATTAGACACTATTTTATATTCCCCTAGAAATTTCTAGGTTAGTCACACTTTTTTCTTTTAAATTAACATATAATGTATTATTAGCCCCAGGGTTACAGGTCTGTGAATCATCAGGCTTAAACACTTCACAGCACTCACCATAGCACATACCTTCCCCAGTGTCCATAACCCAACCACCCTCTCCCTACCCCCCTACCCCTGTTAACCCTCAGTTTGTTTTGTGAGATTAAGGGTCTCTTATGGTTTGTCTCCCTCCAAGAGCATCTTGGTTCATTTTTTCCTTCCCTACTCCCCCAAACACCATTCTGCTTCTCAAATTCCTCATATCAGGGAGATCATATGATAATTATCTTTCTCTGATTGACTTATTTTGCTCTGCATAATACCCTCTAGTTCCATCCACATTGTTGCAAATGGCAAGATTTCATTTCTTTTGATGGTTGCATAGTATTCCATTGTATATACAGGTACCACATCTTCTTTCCATTCACTTGTTGATGGACATCTAGGTTCTTTCCACAGTCTGGCTATTCTGGACATTGCTGCTATAAACATTCAGGTGCATGTGCACCTTCAGATCACAATATTTGCATCTTTAGGGTAAATACCCAGTAGTGTGATTGCTTGGTCGTAGGATACTCTATTTTCAACTTTTTAAGGAACCTCCATGCTGTTTTCCAGAATGGCTGTGCCAGCTTGCATTCAAACCAACAGCGTAAGAGGGTTCCCTTTTCTCTATGTCCTCTCCAGCATCTGATGTTTCCTGACTTGTTAATTTTAGCCATTCTGACTCATGTGAGGTGGTATCTCATTGTGGTTTTGATTTGTATTTCCCTGATGCCGAGTGATGTGGAGCACTTTTTCATGTGTCTGTTGGCCATCTGGTTGTCTTCTTTGCAGAAATGTCTGTTCATGTCCTCTGCCCATTTCTTTATTGGATTATTTGTTCTTTGGGTGTTGAGTTTGATAAATTATTTATGGATTTTGGATACTAGCCCTTTATCTGATATGTTGTTTGCAAATATTTTCTCCCATTCTGTCAGCTGTCTTTTGTTTTTGTTGACCGTTTCGTTTGCTGTGCAAAAACTTTTGATCTTCATGAAGGTAAATGGGATTGACTTCTTAATCTCTCTTTCTTCTGTCTTGTTGTTGGTGTATAGAAATGCAACTGATTTCTGTGCATTGATTTTATATCCTGACATTTTACTGAGTTCCTGTACAAGTTTCTGTACAAGTTTTGGCTTTTTCACATAAAGTATCATATCATCTCCAAAGAGTGATATTTCAACTTCTTCTTTGCCAATTTGGATGTCTTTTATTTCTTTCTTTCTGTTGTCTGATTGCTGAGGCTAGTACTTCCAGTACCATGTTGAATAGCAGTGGTGATACTGGACATCCCTACCATGTTCCTAACCTTAGTGGAAAAGATCTCAGTTTTTCCCCATTGAGAATGATATTCACTGTGGGTTTTTCATAGATCACTTTGATGATATTGAGGTATGTACCCTCTATCCCTACACTTTGAAGAGTTTTGATCAAGAAAGCATGCTATACTTTGTCAAATGCTTTTTCAGAATCTATAGAGAGTATCATATGGTTTGTGTTCTTTCTTTTATTAATGTATTGTATCACATTGATTGATTTGCGGATATTGAACCAACCTTGCAGCCCAGGGATAAATCCCACTTGGTTGTGGTGAATAATCCTTTTAACGTACTATTGGATCCTCTTGGCTAGAATTTTGGTGAGAATTTTTGCATCTGTGTTTATCAAGGATATTGGTCTGTATTTCTCCTTTTTTTGTGGTCTTTCTTTGGTTTTGGGATCAAAGTAATGCTGGTGTCATAAAATTAGTTTGGAAGTTCTCCTTCCATTTCTATTTTTTGGAACAGTTTCAGGAGAATGGGAATTAATTCTTCTTTAAATGTTTGGTAGAATTCCCCTGGGAAGCCGTCTGGCCCTGGGCGCTTGCTTGTTGGGAGATTTTTGATGACTGCTTCAATCTCCTTACTGGTTATGGGTCTGTTCAGGCTTTCTGTGTCTTCCTGGTTCAGTTTAGGTAGTTTATATGTCTCTAGAAATGCATCCATTTCTTCCAGATTGTCAAATCTGTTGGCATGTAGTTGTTCATAATATGTTCTTATAATTGCTTGTATTTGGTGTTGGCTGTAATCTCTCCTCTTTCATTTATGCTTTTATTAATTTGGGTCCTTTCTCTTTTCTTTTTGATAAGTCTGGACAGGGGTTTATCAATCTTATTAATTCTTTCAAAGAACCAGCTCCTAGTTTCATTGATTTGTTCTACTGTTCTTTTGGTTTCTATTTCATTGATTTCTGTTCTGATCTTTATGATTTTCTTCTCTTGCTGGGTTTAGGCTTTCTTTGCTGTTCTTTCTCCAGCTCCTTTAGGTGTAGGGTTAGGTTTTGTACTTGTGACTGTTCCTGTTTCTTGAGAAAGTCTTGTATTGCTATATATTTTTCTCTCAGGACTGCCTTTGCTGTCTCCCACAATTTTTGAACCGTTGTGTTTTCATTACGATTTGTTTCCATGAATTTTTTTTTCAATTCTTCTTTAATTTCCTGGTTGACTCATTCCTTCTTCAGTACGATGCTCTTTAGCCTCCATGTATTTGGGTTCTTTCCAACTTTCTTCTTGTGATTGAGTCCAGCTTCAGAGGATAGTGGTCTGACAATATTAGGGAATGGTCCTAATATTTTGGTACCAGTTGAGACATGATTTTTGACACAGGATGTGATCTTTTCTGGAGAATGTTCCATGTGCACTAGAGAAGAATGGGTATTCTGTTGCTTTTTGATAGAATTTTCTGAATATGTCTGTGATGTCCATCTGGTCTAGTGTGTCATTTAAGGCCTTTATTTCCTTGTTGATTGTTTCTTGGATGATCTGTCCATTTCAGGGATGGGGTGTTAATGTCCCCTACTATTATTGTATTATTGTTGATGTGTTTCTTTGATTTTGTTATTAATTGGCTTATATACTTGGCTGCTCCCATTTTAAGGGCATAGATATTTAAAATTGTTGGTTCTTCTTGTTGGGGAGACCCTTTGAGTATGTATAGTGTCCTTTCTCATCTATTATTATAGTCTTTGTCTTAAAATCTAATTTATCTGATATAAGGATTGCCACCCCAGCATTGTTTTGATGTCCTTTAGTATGGTAAATTGTTCTGCACCCCCTCACTTTAAATCTGGATGTGTCTTTGGGTCTAAAATGAGTTTCTTGTAGAGAGCATATAGATGGGTCTTGTTTTTTATCCATTCTGATACCCTTCTGTGGTTTTGATTAGTATTTTTGTCTTTTTGGGGGGCATTTAGCACATTTACATTCAGGGTAAGTATTGAGAGATATGAATTTAGTGCCACCGTATTGTCCGTAAGGTGACTGTTACTGTATATTGTCTCTGTTCCTTTCCGATCTATTACTTTCAGGCTCTCTCTTTGCTTAGAGGACCCCTTTCAATATTTCCTGTAGGGCTGGTTTGGTGTTTACATACTTGTTTAGTTTTTGTTTGTCCTTGAAGCTTTTATCTCTCCTTCTATTTTCAATGATAACCTAGCTGGATATAGTATTCTTGGCTGAATGTTTTTCTCATTTAGTGCTCTGAATGTATTATGCCAGTTCTTTCTGGCCTGCCAGGTCTCTGTGGATAAGTCTGCTGCCTATCTGATATTTTTAACATTTTATGTTACAGACTTCTTATCCCAGGCTGCTTTCAGGATTTTCTCTTTGTCACTAAGACTTGTAAGTTTTACTATTAGATGACAGGGTGTGAACCTATTCTTATTGATTTTGAGGGGGGTTCTCTGCACCTCCTGGATTTTGATGCTTGTTCCCTTTGCCATATTAGGGAAATTCTCTACAATAGTTTGCTCCAATATACCTTTTGCCCCTGTCTCTTTCTTCTTCTTCTGGAATCCCAATTATTCTAATATCGTTTCATCTTATGGTATCACTTATCTCTCTAATTCTCCCCTCATGGTCCAGTAGTTGTTTGTCTCTCTTTTGCTCACCTTCTTTATTCTCTGTCATTTGGTCTTCTATATCACAATTTCTCTCTTCTGCCTCATTTATCCTAGCAGTAAGAGCCTCCATTTTTTTATTGCACCTCATTAATAGCTATTTTTTATTTCAGCTTGGTTAGATTTTAGTTCTTTTATTTAGGGCTCTTATTTCTCCAGACAACATTTCCCTAATATCTTCCATGCCTTTTTGAATGCAGCCAGCACCTTGAGAATTGTCATTCTGAACTCTGGATCTGACATATTACCAATGTCCATATTGATTAGGTCCCTAGCTGTTGGTACTGCCTCTTGTACTGCTTTCTTGTGGTGAGTTTTTCCACCTTGTCATTTTATCCAGATAAGAATATATGAATGAGAGAATAAGACACTTAAAGGATGGCAAAGACCCCAGAAGAATGTACACTATTCAAATCAGAAGAGACTCCCAAATTGGGGGGAGAAAAGAACAGGGGTAAAAGTAAGTTTTAAAAAAATTTTAAAAATTAAAAAATATATGTATATAAATTAGTCTGGTGAATAGAACAGAGCCACCCACTTGACTTTGGGTGGTATTTTGATCTCTTAGAAGAAACTACCTCCCAAAATTTTAAAGAAAAAGAAAAAACCTAACACACATAGAATAATAAGGATAAACCCGATGAAGGGATGGAATATGACTGCAAAGATGAAAATTTTAAAAAATTCTAAACAAGGAATTGATAAGTTGTTTGAAAAAGAAAGAAAAAAAAAAGTGGAAATAATTTGGTCAGGCTGGAAACTAGAAAAAAAGCCCTGTGCTAGATTTAGGGTATATTTTGATCTACTAGGAGAAATTGTATTGCATAAATTTTTAGAAGGAAAAACCCTACATGAATGCAAAAAATAAAGTTAAATACAATGAAGGATAAAATATTACAATAATGAAGGTTTAAAAATATTTTTTTGGAAAGGTATTATTAAGATAATCTAGTTAAAAATTGTTAAAAGAGGAAAAAGGAAAAGTTAAAAAAAATTAAAATAAGAAAAAATAAAATAAAAAAAATTTAATTAACTTTGCAAGACTAAAGGATCATGGTGAAAAAGACATGAAATTCCATGCTTTGCTTCCCCCTCCTCTGGGTTTCCACTGTTCTCCTTGATCAGTGAGATTGGTCTTGGCTGGATGTTCTTGCTGATATTCTGGGGGAGTGACCTTTTGTTGTGATTCTCAAATGTCTTTGCCCGAGGCAGAATTGCACTGCCCTTGCCAGGGGCTGGGCTAAGTAATCTGCTCGTGATCGTCCCTGAATGCTTTCTGTAGAGCTCTGGAGGACAGGAATGAAAATGGCAGATTCCCAATCTCTGGCCCAGAGGAGCCAAGAGTTCAGGGTCCCACTCCTCAGTGCACGCTTGGAGAAAAGCACTCAGTCACTCCTGTCTCCCTGGTCTCCGGCTGTGCTCCTAGCTCACCTGGCCTGTGACCGAGCACTTCTGTCTCTGGCACACAGCTCTATTCAGAGTCTCCAAACCCAGCAGATTCCTGCTGCCCTGCTTTTCCAGCAGATGAAGGTGAATCTCCCCAGATCTGCCACTTGTGTGGTCCCTGCTCAAAGAGCAGTGGTCTGACTGTGCCACGGATCACAGTTTAAGGTAACCCCAAGCGAAGAGCTCATTCCTCATCTCCGTCTCTGTAGTTGGCTTCCCCACTCTGATACCTGTGAGCTCTGCTAAACTCAGACATCCCCGATCCTTCTGGGACCCTGTGGGACCTGAGACCACTCTGTCCCAGTGAGGGCTCCACCCCTGCTTAGTCTCTGGAGTGAAGTCCCTCAGTGGAGCAGACTTCTAAAAGTTCTGATTTTACTGGTCCCTCCTACCTGTAGTCTGTCTTCCCTTAACTTTGGCTTCACTTCTCTGCACGTCCTACCTTTTAGGAAGTGGTTGATTTTCTGTTTCTAGAATTGCTGCTCTTCTTCTCTTCAATCTCCTGTTGGGTTTGTAGGTGTTCGGAGTGGTTTAACAACTATCTAGCTGAACTCCTGCGACCTGATGTCATCTCAGTCTGCTATTCCTCTGCCATCTTGACTCCCTAGTCACACTTTTTAATGTAATCTTTAGAGTTACCTAGTATTATATTTAAAGAAAAGTATTTGTCATTTTTATTCATCACAGGAAATTTATAAATTAATTCAGGCGGAAGTAAGTTCTTTGGGGCATTTTTTTTTCTTTTTTTTTCTATCTAATAATATTATATGTCTTTCCATTTATTGAAGTCTTTATTTCTCTCATTGGTGTTTTAAAATTTATTTGTATAATCTTTGTATATTTCTTAATAATTTCATTCCCAGATTTCTTATTCTTTTTCATTGTTGTTGCTAATGTGTACTTGTTCTTTCTTTGTTTTGTTTTGTTCTGTTTCCACTTTGTCTTCTTGGTTGGTGGTTTTTTGTAGGAAGGTCACGATTTTTGTCTAAAAATCTGTAATCAATCCCTTTTTGACCCCTTGCCTCTGGCATCCATTGTTCTGTTTTCTGTCTCTATTGTTTTGCCTTTTCCAAAAGGTCATAGCAATGGGATCATATCACCTGTAGGTTTTTTTTTTTTTTTTTTTTTTAAGATTTTAATTATTTGTTAAAGAGAGATAGAAAGAGAGAGAAGCGGGCAGAGGTAGAGGCAGGGTCCCTACTGAGCAAGGAGCCAGATGCAAGACTGGGATCATAATCTGAGCTGAAGGTATATGCTTAACCAACTTAGCCACCCAGGCATCCCACCTGTATAGAGTTTTGAACCTGGTTCCTTTCACTTAATGTATTACATGCCTGTTTGTTTCTTCATTCAGATTCTCATCAGTCTTTAGGGTGCTGATGGGGCCCAGAGAAGTTTTTGAGACCAAGCTATTATTCCCATCCTCTTTTTCCAAAAAGTAATTATGGGATTTTTCCCTTTAGTTATGCTACCTCCTTTGAGATTGTGCTCTGCCAGGGTTTTTTGTGTTTTTTTTGTTTTTTGTTTTTTTTTTGTTTGTTTGTTTGTTTTGTTTTGTTTTGTTTTTAATAGCTGCATCTACAGGCATCCTCTTTCAGAAACTGTCCATATTTTGAAGACATTCATCAGTGCATCCTCTAACACTGGTGTTTTTGTAACAGATGTCTTCCAGTGTTAGTGGAAGTGGAACTTGGCATTTCTTTTCCTTCTTTCTTTCTTCCTTTCTTTCTTTTTTTTTTAATTGTTTCCTTTTTCTGGTGTGATTTTCTAAGGAAGAGTCAGCACATTATTGCTTTGCAATTTTGAAACTCTATGTCCCTTAGTAGCTATTAAATATAAATTTCTCTAGAAAGTAGCTGCTGCACTTTTAATTTACTACTTAACTAAGGGCAAACTATAAGCCAAATGATGGGGAAGCTCTTCAGAACTGAAATGACACCAGCTTTGGCACATGCTGAGAAATATCCAACTCCCTTTTGGTGTATTATCATTCCAGCCTTTTCTCTTATGCAATATCTCTTTTGCTTATTCCTTTGGGAAATCTTTGAAATTTAAGACTTATAATAATAATTAAATATTTATTGAGATATTAAGTATCCACACTTTTAATTATCAATTATCCTGATAACTCAGTATGTTACATATTTTATAAATAAAAAATATTGAGGATCAGAAAGTCTCAAATGTACACAGCCAATTAGTAAAATGGCTCTATTTTAAATCCTCATTTTGTGACTTCAAATCTATTACTTTTTGACTACCTCACAGTTACCTCCATATTTATATTCGCTGTGATGATTTTGAGCTTATTAAACAAATGTATCTGCATTATTTAATTGGATTCTGGTAACAACAATTTAAGTTAAATTGAAAGGAGGTTATCATTAACTCCATTTTACACATAAAGACCTTTTCTGAAAAAAAGATAAAGAAATTTTCAAATGCAAGCAGTTTCATAGAGCTGATTTGCACAAGGCATCCTTATCCTAATACCTAATAATTAGGTATTCTCCCTTTTAAACAACTGTACATCCAATAGAACCATTTTCTATACTTCAAAAACACTAAATTCTGGGTTTAAAATTTTATGAGTATTTGTTCTATTGGGAGCTGTTTGGCACTAGTTGTTTAATACATGTTTGGTATTTTATATCAGTTAGCTACTGTCACAGTAATGTTGTGCAGTAAAAACCATAATACTGTGCAATAAATTACCACAAGACCTGTAAGATCACAACAATATACATAATTATTGTTCACAAGATCTCAGGCCTTCAGATTAGTCCTTGTGGACTTAGTTGGGCTTACTTATACTATGCTTTCTGCTTCAGGTAAAGTAGGTGGCTCTACTGATCATTGCCGGGCTCTGTCCCATGGTAGCTATAAGCTGGTTGCTTAAGATGGAATCAGTTTCACATCTGTTCATTCAAAACACATTTACTTAATGTTCTAGGCAGAACTCACTGAAGTAGATTCATGCTCAGTTGGTGGAGGTGGGGGCAGACCAGTGATTTCCCTACACCAACAGCAGGCAGCCTAGGTTAGCACTGTTTTAAATCTAAGACCTGGTATGAATTGTGTCCTTCCTAGTGCTTGATATTGGACCCATCATAATGGACTAAGCAAACAAGATCCCTGTTTTTGTTTGTTTTGTTTTTGTTTTTTTTAAGATTTTAATTATTTATTTGACAGAGAGATCACAAGTAGGCAGAGAGGCAGGCAGAGAGAGAGAGAGAGAGAGAAGCAGGTTCTCTGCCGAGCAGAGAGCCTGATGTGGGGCTCGATCCCAAGACCCTGAGACCACAACCTGAGCTGAAGGCAGAGGCTTAACCCACTGAGCCACCCAGGTGCCCCAAGATCCCTGTTTTAATAAAGCATATAAACCAGTGAGGAAGGTAGATGTCAAACAAATAAATAGTGATTTTAAAATGTACTTCAGGGGCACCTGGATGACTCAGTGGGTTAAAGCCTCTGCCTTCGGCTCAGGTTATGATCCCAGGGTCCTGGGATCGAGCCCCACATCGGGCTCTCTGCTCACCAGGGAGCCTGCTTCCTTCTCTCTCTCTGCCTACTTGTGATCTCTGTCTGTCAAATAAATAAATATATATATTTAAATATAAATATAAATATAAATATAAATATAAATATATATATATATATACTTCAAAGAGAATAAATAGGTTTTGGAGATACAAAATAATAAAAAATGGTCTTTATTGGGAAACTGACCAGGAAAGACCTCTCTGAGGGATAGAGATTAGGAAGAAGAGTAAAACTGATTGCAGTTGACAAAAAACAAGTTCAAAACTGAGTTGGAGTTAAGTACATTGACTTACATATCTGAAGTGTGTGAAATGTATGGGGAATATGAAGGAAAGAACTAAGGTATAATTACAACTGCAGATTTGAACATCCTTAGCCTGGGGACTTGAACCTCCCCAGGTCATTGCTGCTTCCTTCTCTGTGTCTTTTTTCTCCTCTACTACAATATCACAAGTAGACTTATACATGGACACTGGCATAGTAGGCTTAGACATCTGTGACCTTAGAAGAAAAGACACTCTTTACCCTCAGCTTGAAATATTCTCTAGAAGTTTAGAGACCCATTAGCCTGATTTAGATCTCACATCCACCTTTTGAGCCAATCACCATGGAAAGAGATGATGGTACCTAGACTTAAAATAGGAAAACAAATTTTCCTAAAAGAAAGCCCAAAGGAATGGTACTAACATGGAAATGGGGGGAAATTGTAAACCTGGGTCCCCTCCCACAAAATGTATATTCATCAAGTAAAATTCATATCTAACTCATCTTAGTATGTCCAATAGTAATTAGCACATTTCCAAACTGATAACGTAATTTTAGTAAATGTCAGACTGTGGAGAAAGCCATCATCTACCCTCTTATGGGGAGTGCACTCTAACTCTAAGACCATAACTCTTTTCAAAGAAATCCTCTTTTATTGGATCTCTTTCCTTTATGGAGCTGTAGGCGTGTGATGGGTTAAGAGCAGCAGAACTCATTTTAGTCAACTCTTAGTTATTCCTATGTTGATGTTTCCGTGGTTTAGATTGTCAGCTGAAGTTCCACTAAGATAGGAAACCCCCATTTTGTCTTGGAATTCCAATAATTCTTGTGTTCTTTAACCAGAATCAAATGTAGAAAGATCCAAGGAATAAAAACATATTTATACCTTATTTTAATGAATATATATAAGCCTAAAATTTTCAAGTTTCTTATAAATGTTGGATTAAAAGAAATTGCTCCTGGAATAACAGAGAATTATATAATAAATTATGCTTGTAAATAATTGGACTTGACCTCAAAGTGTTTTATCCTACTTATGAATGCATATAAATATTTTTATAAGCCTATTAAAAATAAATTTATTTTCAGATCCCTTTGAAGCATTCATCATCTTTTCTATTCGTCATGAGATCAGAAAGATTGATCTTCATAAAAGAGACTATAGTCTACTTGTTCCTGGGTTGAGAAACACAATAGCACTTGATTTTCACTTCAATCAAAGTTTGCTTTATTGGACGGATGTTGTAGAAGACAGGATATACCGGGGCAAGCTTTCTGAAAGTGGAGGTAATTTTTAACTGAAAATTCTAGAAAAATATGCTGTAATCAGATGGGATTTAGATCAGTCTTTGCACTTTCATTCTTTGCCTTCTCCCTCATATATGTAAAACCAGGGATGTCAAGTTTATGTGTGAAAATATATTGAGGGAGGAGAATGAATGATGGGAGCCTGTGCTAAGCATACAATTTTCAAATTGTGAGCTTTTCCATGAACATTTGGTAAAGAAAAATACTTATAAGAAATAACTACTGCTTTCCACATACTAGTAGACATAATGTTTGTAAGTTAAAATGTTTTATTTTGTCAGCAAAATTTCAACATATAATGAATTGTCACAAAGACCACTAATATGAACTAAATGTTTTTATCATAGTATGAGTTAATTCTTTTGTCTAATGTACACTTCTTAAGTAGCAAGGCTCTGAGATAAATATATGTAATAATCATTTTGGAAACATTGGCTCTGTGTAGCATTCCAAAGTCCAGGTGTTTCTATCAAAATCTGTATTTCTCCTGAAGTCACATTTGCAATTTTGGAAAAATGATAGTAAACGTGTGATTCACCTGTGAATTTGTGTCTGTGGCATATTGCAAGAGACTGATTTCAAGTGATGGATTTAGATCCTTGGACTTAGATGATTAAGGGTTAAAAAAAAGTCTGTTAAAATGTCTAACAAAAACACTGGCAATGTTGTAAACTATTAAGAGTTATCCTATTAGAAAAATATTTTAATTACAAAAGAAATTAAAAAGTGGATAAATAGATCATTAGTGGACATTACCAAATTGTTTATTTTAATTTAGATCAAACTAATGCCTTTCTCTCTTGTTTGAAATCATGTTATATCATGTAAGTCTTATGGCCCAGGAAGGGGAAGGGAATGTGATTTGGGGCTTATCTTTATTAAGGGTAAGTACAGTAAAGTCATCTTATTTATCATGCTTCAGAAAAGGGTGGCTACTGACTAGCTATAATGCATGTTGCCCCAGAGGGGCATTTTCTCTTTATTCTACCCCTGAAGATCAATGTTGATACTAAATTGCACTAATTTTAACTAGCACATCATTCTTATTCCCCAAATCTTGTGTTCTATTTCAAAAGTCAGAAACAAGAAATATAATTTTTTGAAATCTAAACACTATTGTTTAGCCTTAAAGTTATTCAAAAATTCTATTTCACTGTCACTGAAAGGGCTTAAGAAATTAAAGATTTCTGGTAGGAAAGATCAGTAATTCTAAATTTGGAGTCTTAGTTTCCATCATGCCAGGTAACACGTTTGCACTATATCTTTGAAACTCAATATAATACTCAAAACTCTGTGCTGCTGTTAAGTAGGCCTTGTTTGTGTGTGCGCGTGTGTAACACATTCCTTGAATGGGCACAAGTATTGGTTTTCTTTTTCTTTCTTTTTTTTTTTTTGTAGGGGTCAGTGCAATAGAAGTGGTTGTGGAGCATGGCTTGGCTACCCCAGAAGGACTGACCGTCGACTGGATAGCAGGCAATATATACTGGATAGACAGCAATCTGGACCAAATTGAAGTCGCCAAACTTGATGGCTCCTTAAGAACTACACTAATCGCCGGAGCCATGGAACACCCCAGGGCCATTGCTTTGGACCCAAGATATGGGTAAAGAAGTTTGCCTTTTACAGATTCACTTTGGCATAAAAAATAATCTTTTAAATGAATACTGAATTCAATTATCTCATAAATTATGAGTCAGATTGCTTATTTTGCAATGTACGTATATGTTTATATATGTATAATTATGTATATTTATGTCTAATGTATGTCTACGTCTATATATATTATATATATAACATATATATATAAAATCAGTTTAAGTTTATTAGCATAAATTTGGTTATAAGGTTGCTTACGTAGGTACCTTTAGAGGATAGAAATATCTTTTTTCTAAATATGGGCATTAAGCCCTATTGAAAGCTATTGCAACTCAATTTTGAAGCAGTAATTTAATGAATTTCTCTGTGACGTGTCAAAGAGATGCTATAATTGTTTCTAACGGTTCCAAACCACAGGACCAGTCTCTAGTACAAATAGTCATAGATGTCAATTGCACCACCTCTTATGTATTTTATAAGTACTTGGAGTCAGTTTAAAAGAAAATTAGTATAAGGCTGAAGGAATTCAGTGATGAGACACTGACTTTTGGAGTGTTGGAAAGACAAGGCGCATGATTCTTGAAAACAAGGTCAGATGTTGAGTGACTCAGCTCATTGGCCCTGGTGTTCCCTTGCGTGCTCCTCTGGAGAGACACTGGAAAACAAGGGTTCCAATTTCTATTCGCTCACTTATTCTCTGGAGAATCCACTTAACTCTATTATCTTCCTTGAAAGTTCAGTTTTCTCTTTCATAAATCAGGGACGATACCTTTATCATTTGGTTGTTTTAGAGGAGATGGTGAATATGTGGAAGATAAGATGTAAATGATACAGATGAGAATACCGTTATTACTGTTGATTGTTTATTTCCTGGGCAATTATTTTACAAATCCAAAACCATTGTCAAGACTCACGGTTAGCAGATCAGAATTTTTTTAAAATTCATTTTTATTTCGATTAATTTATTTTTTTGTCTCTGTACCTTCAAGTAATACAAAGCCCAGGGAACACCAAGGAGGAAGGAGAATCAGCCAGGAGGTAGTTTAATGAAATGCAGAAGAGAGAAAAGGGAGCCTGTGTTTAAGTCACCTTCCTGACCGCAGTTTCTGGCTGGTGCTCTGGTTTATGCTGAAGTATAGAAATCAATGAATTAGGAAGTCTGTTTGTTCTTTTCTTCGGTTCATACACAGAAATTAAAGGCCCAAAGCAGCTTGCCTAGAACAGGGCTCCAGATAGGCAACTCTTATGTTTGCTTTACCTCTACACTGTTTTAAATTTATTTATTACTTGTCCAAACTTAAAATATTAAGGTATTTTGTATACAGTCCTGGATATCTGGCTGCTTTTGAAAAAAACAGAGATCTGGAAGCAAGGAGCAAGGCAGTAGCTGTATCTTTTACCTTAGAGATGGGTTCTCTTATTTATACTGTCTACATTTTGCCCATTTTATTCATTAATTCCTATAATAACAGTTCACTGGGAAGAGATATATTATGTTTAGTGAAAAATTCATTTTTTAAAACAGACTATTCCTGAGATTACAGCTAACTTCCTGATTCTGACCCTTTACTTCCCATAAAATTTCATTACCAACAGGGGTTTTACCCTCAATGAAACAACTACTGGTGTGGAATTTTCACCTAGTAGACCTAAGTTGTACCAGTACCTTATACACAGGGGAAACTTTCTGCAGAAGGGAAAGTGATATTTTGGAGAAAGTTGTGGTTTTAGCTTATACACCAATATGGTAGAAAAGCTGTGAGTGCTCTCAAATTACAGATGGCACACAGAGAGAAAAACAAGATACAACAAAAAGGACAAAACAGGCATATGGAAAGCTCTGAAAATAGTCTGACCAAATAAAGCATTAGGTCTGGGAGTTGAAACTTTATTTTCTACAGCTTTGAACTGACAATGCTTAAGAAAAAATTACTTATCGCATTTAGTTTGCAGAGGATCCTACCTGAGAGGAGGAAAAAAAAATAGAGACACAACACATCACTATTACACAACACAAATACTATTTACGTGAAAATATCAGATAGTATTCCAGTGACAAAAGATCTTCAGAAGTAATATATCCTCTAAAAGTTGAAAGTTAGTGTAGAATGCCAGCCTCTGAGTAGGAAAACATGATAATGCTTCTGAGAAAGTCGATGCCTTCTATTACTAATTGCTACTATGAAATTGTACAGCTGATTAAAATAATTACAATGGTAGTAATTTTTTTTCTTAAAAAATGCGTGAAAAAATATACACAAAAATCTTTTTTGGTATAAGTAATCAAAGCTCAGAAGGTTGTATTAATTCATACAACTCTAGTATATGTGCTGCCGAAGCGAGCACATAATTCATACAACTCCAGGAAGAAACTGAAATGTTGTTATGTTTGGGTGTCATGATATAATAGGATTTTTATTGCTAAAAATTATCCTACAGTGGATTGATACAATTAAGATATGAAGTTCACATAAACACCTCTAAAGCCCAGCTGTAGCAATTAAATTTAAAAATGCAATGCAAATATGAAAATATTTTCAGGTTTGGGATATTTTAGTAAAAAGTTCATAATTATTTTTAAACATTGGACCTTACATAAGGTAGGCTGAGAGCATAGTAAAAATACATATAAGCATGCAAACACACACACAGTGAACTGCGAAGCAAAGCGCAAGAAAAGAAACACTGAAAAATAATTTAATTTGATTTAAATTCCACTTAGGGGTTCCTCGGTTGAGTGACTGCCTTTGGCTCAGGTCATGATCCTGGAGTCCTCTTGATTGAGTTCTGTGTCGGGCTCCCTGCTCAGTCTGCTTCTCCCTCCTACTCTCCCCCTTCTCGTGCTCTTTCTCACTCTCTCTCTCAAATAAATAAATACTTAAAAACAAACTAAAAAACTCCACTTACTGCCTTAGTGTTATCTATTCAAATAGAAACATAAAATTTCTCCCTATTTCTCAAAAAATTCAAGAAATACATAAAAAAGGTGTGAATCAAAATTGAAAGAAGCTCCAAAGAAACTTCTTTTAAAAATAGGTATTTTGGGGTAAGTCTACTGGATAATTTTGTTAGAATTATGGTTTCTGTAAATACTATTACTTTCCTACCACATCATAAGCTCTCTAATGGTAAACAAAGTCTAATGGCAAGACATGGTTCCATGTCTATGAAATCCTCTCCCACTCCTGGTATATAAAATTGTGCTGAATATGTTTGTTAAATAAATTAATACAAGCATATTCATAGACTTTTTGTTAACATGTAACTTACAAAACTCAAGGATAATCCTGAAAGGGAGAAGCATAGAGTAAAAGACAGCTAATGGGTAAATACTATAAACTTTGTTTCCAATAACAAGTGAATGAACAAGTTTGCAAACAACCACTTCCCTCCCACAGCATAGCTGAGGAAAAACAAAAAGAACAATAACAACAACAACAACAACAACAAAAATGAGCAATAACATTAGACCAAGAAAACAGGCTTACATCATGTGAGTTTCCTTCATCTCTGAAGGTCCTTTGTGACCTTTTTTTACAGATGCCAAGAAACAAATGTTTTTAATCAACTGCTTTGCTTCCCAGGCATAAAATCCACAGGTTTTCATTTTACATTACATTTTACATTACATTTTACATGCCACATCCCGTTAGTATTTTGGGTTTTGACCCAATATCCAAAGTGACAAGTTATTCCAAGACGGTAAATGGAAGTCTTGGGGAGGAGCCATTTTTCTCTCTTTCCTTTTTAAGGGAATATAATTACTAAGGTGACTTGAATGAGTACATGAATCTCCCCTGAACTTCAAGCTTAGTATTCGGGAGTAAGAAGCACCAGGGAGTTCCCAATTTACAGGGCATTCGCTTTGGGTCTTGAAATGTCTTTGCCTTTGTACTTGTGCAGCTGCATGGTGTCCTCCTGCTCCACTGTGTTTAGATTTTATTTGTCAGAATAACTGGGCTCTGCTATAGCAATTGCAATTTGTTAAAGCAGATATAGTAGTTGTGAAGATTAGTGAAACATCAAAATAAAATTTTAATTTTATCTGGGAATGTTCCTAAATGAAACTAATAAAGATGTTGTTGCTTTTAGAAGACCTAAAGATTGTAGATAAGTATCCTTGTTTTTTGCCAAGATCATTTATTTTCACCTTCTGCAGTTTGACCTGATAGATGATAATGGCCCTTTCATGCCTGTAATGATACAAGTTGTTCATGGTCCATTGACCCAATTTAATCCTGATACACACTTACTCATGAATGCAGGAACTGTAGAATCACTAGACTGTAGTCTCTTTTTTAAAAGCAATTGTGGCTGAATATTTCCATACGTCCTGTAAGAAGAGATATTCAGTCTTTGTGTATTTCAAGAAATAATTCAATCATTGAAATGCTAATACATTTTAACCATAAAAAGAAAGTAATAAGGGAAAAATGATTCTTTTAAAATACCACACTATAAAGTATACAAAAGAGTGCCCAGAATTTTATGAAACAATGATCCTTGAAATCAACTTTCTAAATTGATTGTAAACTGACTTATGGTGAAGTTAAGAACACTTTTAGGAGAACTAATTCTAGAACATGTTCTTTTATAAAAAGTATTGGAAACTTCCCCACTTGAATTGATGAAAGATTAGGACCATTGTGAGCATTACAGAAGAAAGAGCTTAATGCTGCTATGTTTAGTGAAGAAATGAAGGAATCACTTTAGAATGTCTCAAATTATCCCAAGCTATGCCTTTATGGTCCAGTGGAAACACATACTTGAGAGTTTACAGTGCCTACTCTGGTAAACCTATAATATAGAATGCAGAATTGTAGAGTTACTGATGTGTGTGTTGGAATTTCCACAACCACATAAAGGCAGAACTAGGTAGAAAGTTAGAAGAGAGACACCAGTTTTCCACTTGTTATTCAGGCAAAAGACAATGCTCAGAAGTCTTTGGGTCATCAATCCAGAGTGTGAATTACAGCCTTGCCTAGATCCCATGGTGGCTTATCCATAGATATTCAGACTAGCTATCATTCTCAAATTCATTGTTTGCTTTCAGTGATTATTTTTCCTAATCATTTTTAAGCTTGCAAATATCTCTACTCTACCTTGTCTGTCAAGATACCACATAAATTTGATTGATGCTGTATAGGTCTTGTTTCTCATTTTAAATCTTAGTTTTAAAATCCTAAGTGTAAAGGGAAACTGACCACAATCTGCTGTCAGTGAAAAGATGCATGCATCCAAAATTAGATTTGTAGTGAGACACATAATACATCTCATTCATTGTTTTAAAGACATTCAACTACTTAACTTAATAGCCATTTTCCCTTTATGGCAACATATTGTATGTTAGGTAATTTATAAGTAATACATGTATGTGTATATACATGATAGTTTTTTTTCTCATATTAATCTTTAAAAATTAGTCTTTTTAGAAAAATGATTTCTAGCTATAAATTTTTATAAATATCCTCTGGTATTTTAATATTCTTAAAAATTATCTATTTTATTAATTTTGAGTTATTTGCAGTTTTAAACTTTTATTATAGAAATTTTTAAATACACAAAATAGAATGAATTACATAATAAACTTCTTCATATTCATTACCAAGCTTCAACAGTTATCAATACGTTATCCCTGATACATTACTTTGTTTTATCCTTTCTCAGAAGTTTATTTAATTTATTCAAATATTGGTGATTAAAGAATGAATAATTTGGATATTATTTTTGTGGATATGGTCCCATAGCAGGACCAGGAAACTCATCTAATGCTGCCCATGAAACTAAAAGTTCCTTTTTTTTTTTTAACATAAACTCAGATTTTGAGAGACGTTCTTTGAGATAAACCCAATCTTACAACTTCCTCCTCTGAATCCTTTTCTTGTGGCTTTGACTTATAAAACATTCTACTTTCACATACATACTGCTGTGACATTTAAACATTGACAATAGTATTAATTCTCTTTCTGTCTCTCCCTCTCTCCATTTCTTTAACAATTTGGAAATACTTAGAAATTTTGCATTTAAAAAATCAATTCTATGACTATGTGTGGGTGGCATGCTCGTAGAAGCACAAGTCTTTTCTGTGACTTAGTCATCTTTTGTGCTAGATTGTTTACATCCAGGACCTCACCAAATGTTCCTGATAGAGTTTTTACCTACAGATGAGAAAATGGAGTCTGAGATTAAATATTCTGGAGAAAGTAACAGATACCAGTCTTGATCCCAAGTTAGTCTGACATAGAAACATATTGGCATAATTATTTAGTAATATTTTGAGGCTGCCCAGTGCTTCAGAGCTGTCTATGAGCTGTTACTCTTATCAAGGACATCTACATCTTCCTTCTCTCTTCACCACAGTATTTTTTTTTAAGATTTTATTTATTTATTTGACAGACAGAGATCACAAGTAGGCACAGAGGCAGGCAGAGAGAGAGGAAGGGAAGCAGGCTCCGCACTGAGCAGAGACCCCGATGCGGAGCTTGATCCCAGAACACTAGGATCGTGACCTGGGCAGAAGGCAGAGGCTTTAACCCACTGAGCCTCCCAGGCGCCCCTCACCATAGTCTTTTAATGCACATACTTACTAAATTTATTACATAATGTATTGAATTGTGTTTTATTCATTTTGTATTTCAAATTCCTCTGTCCTAGAGACTATATACTTCTCAACAATTCAAGTCGTGGTAAATACTTAGTTTACATCACTCCATATCTCCTTACATAAACATAATATAGATAATATTTTAAAAAAAGAAGAAAGCTTGAATTGTATTTTGAATTTTGTTCCAGAGGATTATTTTATTTTCCAAGGTAATCTACCACATTTATATACTTAAGGATCATTCAAAATACAGAAGAATGAAAAATAGCAAAACAATATATAATTATAGTGAAAAACAGAGGTATTTTTACCAGTAACTTTACCATTTCTCACCAAAATGTTGTCAGAGCTGATAATGGGAAAATTTACTGGACTGTCACTATCTCTCCAATCCTGTGAGTTCTCCCTTCCCAAATCACCATGCTACTCATTGGGTTCTTCTTTGAAAATAGAAAAGGCAACTACAATTTATTGATTAGCAAACATGGCCTTATCATCTGCCAGATGTTTTCCCTTTCCTATTTTATTTAGTGACATGACATTAAAGAATTTGATGTTAAAAGCATCAAATCAGAAGTTAGGCTGCCCAGTTTTCCATCTCCCTCTGCCAATTGCTAGCTGTGTAGCCCAAGTAATTTAACTTCTCTAAGCTTGTTCTCCCATCTCTAAAACTTAGATAACTTTAGCCATAGCCTCATGATTGATTAAATGAGATGATCTATAAAGCTGAAAATAGTATTTTGGCTAAAAATAGTATTTAACATATAGTAAGCGCTTAAAAATATGAAGAGTAATTATGATTGTGGAGTTATTGCATAACTGCATTAAATATACCATAGAAACATGCATCAGCAGTTTAAACCACTGTCAATTGAACATAAAACATCCATTGCCTAATAGGCTTAAAAATCAAATGCAGGACATGAGGCACTTAATGTGTCATTGTGTCTAACTGTTTGTACACCATGAATTTGTAGAGTCTTAAATAGTATTTGGTTTAAAAAAGATGATCTTTAACATATGAAAAATGGTGTTTTAACAATCTCATGTTTGTATATATGAAAGTATAATGATTTCCTCTGTTTTCCCTCTATATCTTTTGTCATATGATCTATTTCATTGCTATGAATCTAAATATCATCTCTGTACTGATGATTTCCAAATTCATGTGTCCAGCCCTGCCTTCTCTGAACTTCACCCTGGCATACCACACAGCTTCCTGAACACTTCCTTTTGGATGTCTTGAAATCTTAAGATTAAGAAAAAAAATGAAAGTAAAGTTTTGATTGCTCTTCACACCCAACCACAGTCAATTCCCAGGTCTTAGAATCTGTTCCTCTTTCATTTTCTCCATTTTACTTATGGATTCCCTGCAAACCCTCTTCCTTGCACTTACTCTGACTTTACTGAAACAAGAAACACAGTCACCTATGATTTATTCTCTACTTCATTTCCCTACATTCAGTCATCAGATAGTCCTGGCAACTCCACCTCCAAATATACTTTGAATCCATTCACCTTTCTTCCCTTCCACTACCATACTCCAAACCACTGTCATCCTTGGCTGTTCCTTTAAAATGACCACCTGATATGTCATTCTCTTGCCTCACTATCATCCACTTATGTATGATACCATGTTTCACCCCTGCTTAAATGAGCTTCCTATTCCCTTGGAATAAAGTCCCAAATAATTGCGTTAGACTACAAAACCCGTTAGGTCGCACTCTTCAAATCCATTCTCTTCCTTTTTCCTCCTTACTCACTGCATTGGTCTTGTTTCTATTCCTCAAATCACCCACTTTCCCCACCCCCGTTAAGACTTTCATATCTGCTGTTTATTTTGCTCGTCATGCTCTTTATACTGTTTTACTTATACTTTAGATTCAATGTAAATACAACCTCCTCAAAGTCCTTTTTTTCCCTGATCACCTTCTGTAAGTGGATCACTTACCTACTATTCTCTCCCGTAATGAAATTTTCCTTCCGCATATTTTAGAAGCTGCAATCATATATTCCTGTGTTTATTTAGTCTGTCTTCTCCACTGGACTCTAAGCCCCGAGTGGGTAGAAAATACATCTGTTCCTTTTGAGACTGTTTACCTGCCAGTGTCTAGCATATAGTAGGCACTCAGTAAACCTTTGTGAACTCAATGGCTGAAGCAATTGCATTATTTATTTTTCTTCAGAATTCTTTTCTGGACAGATTGGGATGCCAATTTTCCTCGCATTGAATCTGCCTCCATGAGTGGAGCTGGAAGAAAAACCATCTACAAAGACATGAAAACTGGAGCTTGGCCTAATGGACTAACTGTGGACCACTTTGAAAAAAGGATAGTTTGGACAGATGCCAGGTGATCTTTTTCTTCTGTATTTTCTGTTACCTTTCTCAGATAGTTATTTGTAAACTCAAAAGATATCCTAACATGCATGTATCGTGTATGCACACTTTGAAACTGGTGGTGATTTTTTTATTTTTCATTATGATGGTGGTGATTTTTGTTTGTTTTTGTTATGATAGGCTTTTTTCTTCTTTCTACAAATCAGATACAGACCCATGAAATATTTTTTAATAAAACATTTTCTCTGGCATTTATCTAGGTAGTATGATAACATCACTGGACTACTTGAATAAGTTCCAATAAAATTAATGTATTTACATTTCTGTAGGTCAGATGCTATTTATTCAGCCCTCTATGATGGGACAGCGATGATAGAAATCATTCGAGGTCATGAATATCTTTCCCATCCCTTTGCTGTGTCTTTATATGGGAGTGAGGTCTACTGGACGGACTGGAGGACCAACACACTGTCAAAAGCCAATAAGTGGACAGGGCAGAATGTCAGCGTGATTCAGAAGACAAGTGCACAGCCATTTGACCTTCAGATATACCACCCCAGCCGTCAGCCCCAGGGTAAGTGCTGGTAGTGAATTAACCACCCAGATAGTATTTTCACTTTAATCATATAATATTTGAACTGTAAAATATCTTTTATGCATTAAGTTATTAATATTTTATGTATATTGTGTTGTAGAAGTGGTTCCAGCCTTTATTTTAATTAGTACATTTTTTTCTTCCCTTTTCATTTATTTCACA
Organism: Martes martes; assembly: GCF_963455335.1. Lineage (NCBI taxonomy): Eukaryota > Metazoa > Chordata > Mammalia > Carnivora > Mustelidae > Martes > Martes martes. Next base: position 107,416,479 of record NC_137890.1, on the reverse strand, counting down.
TAGCAATAAGGAAATCTTAGAAATCAAGGGTTTTATACAAAGTCCCACATTTTAAGTCACTGCTTGTATCAATAAAGGATACTATGGGAAGTTGTAGAAGGTCTTCAGATTTGGAATCTATCACCTGATTATGATCAGAAGATTAGATGAGAACACCAAGAACACATTGATATTTCCCCTAAATGATCCCTGTGAACTATATTGGGAGGAGAAAGAATGGTGTATTAAAAAAAAAAAATTGAGCATCTCCTTGAGCTTTTCTATTTTAAGAGAATTGAGATCACATGAGCCTGTGTGCCACCTCTCCCCATGTATCCAACATTTTGGTTCAATAGTACTCTCCATCCTGGCTTTGTGATTTCATTTCTTCTATCAGTCCTTGCCTGACATTCTTATACTTCTTTTTCTTTTTTATTCTTACATTTCTTTTTCCTTTTTGTTTTTATTTTTTCCTGGATAGTATGGCTATTTGGTGTAGCATCAGCTCATCCTTTTATACCTCTTGGTGGAGACTTCCCCTTTACAATGTGTACCATAACCTATGAGAATCTCATTCCAATGTAAATAATGCTTCCTTATTATTAGCATGTGTTTACTTGAGACATCTGATGCTCAGATGACAACTATTCCCTAGAGGTTATATTTTCTCCTTTTCTCTCCCTTTCAGTAGTAGGGAGACAGATCTTCCACTCCCAGAAATGCACTGGTCTTATGGACCTCACTTCAAACCTTATTTTAAATTTGTGTTATATTCTTTACACCTAGACATGACTAAAAATGCTCACCTCTGTGGTCTATAAATTCTACTTTTATCCTTTTTCTTTCTTCAATATTTGACCTTCATTCTCTATCGATACTATTACTTCTACCAAAATTTCCTCATCTGTAAAATTTTCTGTGCCTTCTCTTTAACAGAGTCTGATTGAATCTAGTTTCCTTCTTAAATACTTTCAATTTCTGTTTCAATTTTCTTACATAAGAGATCCTTCTTTGTCATGTGGGAGTTTCTATACACCATGTACTATGTGAGCAATCATGTTAATCCTTTTCTGTCACTTATAATTTTTTGTTCTTTTCATCTTACAAATCTGTCCAACTTGAAGACATTAAGGGGAGAAATATAGCTTAGTCACTTTTGTGCTTATAGGCATTCAGTAAATATATTGGATTTAATTAAATTGAAATAAATCAGGAAATCATGATTCTGACCAGCAATAGGCCACCAGTACAATAAGAAAAAGATGCTCTTTTCTAAAACTTTTCTTCAGCATGAGAGAGTATCTAGTCATAAACACTGTATGTTGATTACAAACATAGGATTGGTTTTAATTTTTATAAATGCAAAAATATGTACTTATATATTTTTGTGCCTAGGCTGGTACTTTTTATGTGATTTTTATATTTAGAGTAATTTAAATGAATTGGGCCATGAAATACGGCCTGGGTTTATGTATTACAACATTCCCCTCCTCAAAATAAGATCAATATATTTTCATTTTCTAACTGTCTGATTTGTCCACATGGACATGAACCCTAGCAAAGTGACAGAATGGAAATGAAAATGATACTTTCAAGTTCTTCTCACATTTTTACATATATAGAAAGGAAGTAAGACAGTCAATATACAGTAGACCCCTCCTCCATGCTTTCACTCTCTACCGTCAACCATGGTCCAGAAGCAGAAGGTCCTCCTTCTGAACTACCATTAGAAGGTCATAGTAGCCTAACACTACGTTACAATGCCTATGTCATTCACCTCACTTCATCTCATCACATAGACATTTTATCATCTCACATTATCACAAGTGCCAGGGTGAGAATAATATGATAAGATATTTTGAGACAGAGAGATACCACATTTACATAAATGTTATAAATCATATAGTATTACAGTTGTTCTTTTTTTGTTATTAATTATTGTTGTTAATCTATTACTGTGCCTAACTGATAAATTTGACTTTATCATAGATATGTATCATAGATATGTGTGTATAGGAAAACAGATGATATATATAGGGTTTGGTACTATCCCTGGTTCTAGGCATCTACTTCAGATATCTCCTCCCCAGATCATGGGAGATTCCTGTAATTCATTTTTTAGTGGGGAGATTTTCTGGACATCTTTACTTAACTTGAAAGATGATTTATATGAGACTCCTACCATCTGCATAAAATAGGGAAGTTTTCACTGTATGGATCTGATTTAACATAGAGGATTCAGGGCAGATATTCTAGTCTTTATATACCTTTAGAGAATGTCACCTGTGGTGAGACCTTGCTATTTCCTAAATGAAATTCACTCAGTTTCCAATTTTGAGAATGATCAGAGAACATTCTACTTTTCCCCCATTATAAGGATCACTGAGCATATAACAATCATTATCCATCCTGTTTATCTGCTTCAGTGAAGTAACACTTCCACTGCTAGGGGAAAAAATGTCTAAAAAGATGCAGGAATATATTGACTATTTTATTACCAAGGTAGAATTGTAGTAAAAATGTTGACAAAGGTTCAGTGTTAACACAAGTAAAATAATCATAGCCCCCTGTTTTCTTGTGAATAATAATGCAAAGTTCATGAAAAAATAATTTTAAAAATATGTCATTCAGTGCTGTAAAATTAAAATATGTGTTTAAAAATAAATAAATAAAGGTTAGAAATAATTCCTTGAAGTTATCTAATCTTCCAAGTAGGAAATTAATGAATGCTTTAACACCAGTTATCATACATTCACCTTGTGCATAAATTTCCAGGTTGATTTTTGAACAGTTATGCAAAACTTTTAAGAAAAGAAAATGTATTTTAGATCTTTTGGTTCCTCATGTTATTGCTATATGGAATTAACAAGAAACAAATCAAAGCTTAGACATATGCAATATAAAAGAGCAATTGTGGATATTTTAAATCTATTTTTTTTCAGGGTATGAGGGAGCTGAGCTTAGAGTTAATGGAATGGCCTTGGTAGCTCAACTGCTTGGGTTCAAACCCCAAGCCTATGATTTACTAGTTGTATAATTTGGGGCAAGTTACTTAACTTCCTTAGGGCTTGGTTTCTCCATCTGCAAACTGGAGAAAATTATAGGGTCTATATCAAAGGATCTAGTAAAAGAGTTTAAGTCATTTAATACAAATATTTTAAACGTGTAAATACATGAAAAGTTCTTGGAAGTGTCTCACATATAATCAGTGCTATGTATTTACATGCTTAAGTAAATAAAAATTAAAGAGTTATACTTATTGGGGTTCCTGGTGGTTCAGTCAGTTAAGTATCTGACTCTTGATTTCAGCTCAGGTCATGATATAGGGGTCATGAGATAAAGCCCAGGCTGGGCTCCATGCTAGCGAGGAGTCTGATATTTCCTTTCTCCTTCCTCCTCTGTTCCTCCCCTGTTCCCTGAGTCTGTCTCTCTCTCAAATAAATAAATAAATAAATCTTAGAAAAATAGTAATAGCTGTTGAAATCATACCATTTTCCTAACCTTTTGTTGAAATTTAGGTTTCATTACTTTTTTTGAGTCCTTTTTGAATACATATTGTCTCACATTTCAATAATTCACATTAGGGTTAACATTATACTTTTCTATATCATAGCAGTTTTTTAAAAGAAAAATGCCAATAAAAATGTGAATCACAGCTCTAAAGAAGAGCAATATGGTTGATCTTTCAACAGAATTCAGATGTACTTAGGTGACTAGGCTATCAAACCTACTTTCAAAGGTATATCCATTTTCCCAGCTCCCAGAGCAAAAAACATCCCAACATTTTTTTCTTGTAGTTTCCAACAGAGATGTTGAATATCACAATAATAAATAAAGTTATCATTGTTTATGAACTACTATGTGCCATTTAATTGTCACTTTTTTCCCCTAGTCATTAGAACCACCTAACAAGATAGTTGTTTTCATTTCCTATGAGGAAACTGAAGCTCTGGGAAGTGAATGAAATAAGCTGGCTCAGAGAAATATACTTCATCAAAGGCAAACCCAGGTTCCCAATGATCATGACCAACCTCCCACTCCATGTTTCATTGTTTTCTAAATTAAGAAAACTTTCTTTTTTTAAGTACACTTCACACCCAGCATGGAACCCAATGTGAGACTTGAACACACAACCCCGACCTCAAGAGCCGGGCTGAGACCAAGAGTCTGACATTTAACTGAGTAAGCCAGCCAGGTGCCCCAAGAAAGCTTTGTATCTCTTTAAATTTAATATCACATTTCATTTTTTAAAATTTCATATCTTTTAAATTTTTGTGTCTAAATTTTGTATATAAATATTTGTAAATAATTTGTAAACAATATTTTTGTAAATAAATTTTTGTATCTAAATTTTGTATCTTTTAAATTTTGTATCTTTTTAATTTTGTATCTAAGTGTAAAACACTTAGCATTCTCCCCTGCTATCATTGATGCCTTATAAATCTCTTCTTAGTAACTACATATTTTCACAGCACATGTGACTATCAATATATCCTCACTATTCATCTAATATTGGACAATTTGATTTTAGTTCATTTCTATCCTATCATCAATAATTTTAAACATGTTTCTATGCACAAATATTTATCTGCACTTAATAACCTTGGATTTTGTTGTTATTGTTGTTAGAAAGTCATATGATCTTATTTGCCAGAAACACATAGATGAACATAAGCCCTCCTGAGAAGGAAAGTATCACTAAACCCTAATGAAAATTAAGTTATAGTCTTTCTTGTATGGTCTTATTATCTATTTATTTATTTTAAAAAGTCTACTCTCTTGGCCACTTTCAAATATGCAATACAGTATTAATAACTAAAATCATCCATACTGTACATACATTCCCATAGTTTATTTATTTTATAGATAGAAGTTTGTGCCTTTTGACCCCTTCATCCATTTCAACCAACCCCCACTTCTTCCCTCCAGCAACCAGAAATTTGATCTCTGTATCTATAACTTCAGTGTTTTATTGTTGTTGTTTTGTTTTGTTTTGAAGATTCCACATATAAGTGAGATCATATGGCATTTGTATTTCTTTGTTTGACTTATTTCTCTTAGTGTAATGCCCTCAATGCCCATACATGTTGTTGCAAATGACAAGATTTCCTTCCTTTTTATGATTAAATATTATACGTATATATATATACACACACACATACATACACCAAATTTTATGTGTGTGTGTGTGTATATATATATATATATATATATGCACATATATATATACCAAATTTTCTTTATTCATTCATCTATTGATAGACTCTTAGATTGCTTCCATGTCTTTGCTGTTATAAACAGTGCTGCAATGAACATGGGGGTGCATATGACCTCTCCTGTGCCAAAAAAGCAAAACAAGAAAGTTTAGCATAAAGTAGGGATACAAAGTAGTGGTTTTATGTTGACAGCTACGGTAGGGATTGAGGGCAAAAATTTGAATGTAATATATTGGGAAATTTGGAATAAGAACTTCAAAGTGACTAGGGTAATCACATTTTATCCCCTTATGCTTTTGGAAGATTTATATATATTCATCCTATTCCACTGACTGGATTAATAACTGGACACATTAACCTAAACTCTCTATTATATCTGGCATGTATTGGCAATTTATAGCATGTAGTTGATACTTACATCCACCTACTGAATGAACACATGAGAGGATGTTGTTTCCTTAGCATAGAGAGAAGATGTATAAATAAACACATTTGTTACATTCATAATAAGCAAGAACACCAAAATCATAGATTTCTCTTTAAGGTGAAAATGAATAATTAACATTAATGAAGCCATCTAATTTAAATATATCTTTATCAGTAAAACACAGTTATTAATTGAATAAATTCTGAGTGCATTACAAAAACAGCAACAACAAAATTTATAATAAACCATTTTTGAGAAATGTGTTAGTTTTGTTCAGATAATGAGATCTGGGCTTGTATGATTAAGCGTTAAATTGAAATTATATCATCATCCTGACTTCATGATAATAAGGAAAGTATGCACTTATATTGTGTTTTTATTAGTCTTTTACAGGTATTACTTTCAATCTGTGCAAAGATTTGCAGGAAAAAAATTCTCCCTCTGAGGCTTTCTCTCTTCAAGTCACATACCACGATTCACAAAGTCACATACACGATTCAGATTTCACCTCCTTCATGTTCATGCTTAACACCATAGGAAGTCCCTTAGCACTTAGAACTTGTATGATTATTTAATATTTTCCTAACGCTGTTTTATTTACCCAACTACATTATAAAATATTTGAGTAAGGGAATGTCACTTATTTATTTATGTCAACTACATAGTTAAGTCCTTTATAATAATATTATTAATTATAATAGCATCTGGCGCTTGCTAATTTTCATTGCAATTCCATGAGGAAGGTTTTAGCAACATAGTTTATAGATAAGGAATCTAAGGAAGTCAAACACTAAGTAATTTCCTCAAGGTCTAATAGCCAGAGGATATTTGTTCAGTTATCTGACTTTGAGGAAACTGACCTCAGAACTCTCCTTAACCTTTAAACTCTATAGTAGGGTCATGGAGTTCATGTTTGAGATTCTTCTTGGAATTATTATTTCATGTCACCAGATGGCAGTATAGAGTCAAGTTTTGTTGATTATTTACAAGGGACAGACTAATTCTTACCTTCTTGGAGTTTATAGTCGAGAAGGGGAACAGACTAACTTAACAATGAAGGTCAGTAAAATAACTGTTATTATGGATGGATTTTGAATGTAAAAGGTAGTAAATATATTTTAAAAGGTGTAGGATGAGGTCCTGAAAAGACCCTTGGTTAGTCTAGTTCAATCCATCCTCTATCACTCACTAGGCTTGTCAACTGAGGCAAAATAATTAACTTCTGGGGCCTCGATTACTCATTTGATGGTTGAAGCAGCTAGAGGTAAGGAGGGAATAAATGGGAAACAGATTGGGCAGGACTCAGACCATGGTGGAATTTAAATGGTCCTTTCAAGGAATTTTAATTTTTGTCCCCTAGGGTGGGTGGTTCTAGTGATTTCACACTTGAGTGTGCATCTGAATTATCTGCAGGGATCACTAAAATACAGATTTCTGGGCTGCACTCAAGAGCTTTTGATTCAATAGGTCTAGCATGTAGCTTGAGATTTTGCATTCTTAGTAAGTTCCCAGGGGATGCTGATGTTATCTAAAGAACTACAGTCCTAAGTAAAAGAGTAAATAAGTTTTAAATATTTGGTCAAAGAAGTGAAAATAGCAGGTTTGGGTGCTAGAAACTTGACTCCATTTGTGAGAGGGATGGACTGCGGAAAGACAGCACTGTAGGAAGGAGACTGGTAAGGAGACTAGCTATAGATCAGGAGGTAGCTAATGCCAAAATCTGGGAGCCTATCATAAAAGCAGGGAGAATGGTATGAATGAGAGACACTTAGAAACAAAATTAATTAAAAAAAAAAAAACAGTGATAGCAGTTGTAGAGTAGGGGAGATTGGGAAGAAAAGGAAGAATTTGAGATGGCCTTGTGTTACTAGTTTCTGTAATTGGCTTCATGATCAAAATATGACATAGAGTCTGCAGGATTGGTTTAAGACAGGAATCAACAAACTTTCTCTGTGAAAGGCCTGACAGTAAGTGTTTTAGGCTTTATAGGCCATATGGTCTCTGTTGCAACTATTCAACTCAGCTGTTGTGTGAAAGTAATCCCATAGAAAATGAACTATTGTACTTTTGTTCCAATAAAATGTAATTTATGGACAGAAATTGTGTGTGTGTCTATTATTTATTTAACAGCATTTATATAGTGCTTAGTATTTGTTGGGTATCTTCTAAGTGCTTTAAAAAGAAACTAAAGTGTTTAATCTTTGCAGTGATTTCACTTTACAGATGAAAAGTTAGGATAGATAATGGTATGCCGTCAGAATAGGACAAAATAGAAATTAGAATTTCATATACTTTTCATGTGTTATGGATATTATTCCTTTTTAAAAAATAATTTAGTTACTTATTTGAGAGAGAGAGCATGCACGAGCAAGGGAGGGATAAAGGGAAAGGTGAGAAAAGATCTTAAGCACACTCCATACTGAGCACAAAGCCTGACATGGGCTCTATCCCAGGACCCCAAGATCATGACCTGAGCTGAAACGAAGAGTCAGATGCTTAACTGACTGCTAAGCTACAGTATTAACCTGTAGGCCAAGGTCTACTGGTACCTGGTTTAAAGGATAAACAAGAAATAGACTTTTGATACATTCAATTTGAGGTACCGCTGGGATATGATTGAATATTCAGGGCTGCAAAGGCAAGGAGATTTTGAACTAGAAGTAGAGCTTTGGTAGTCATTCAACTTTAAGTTGAAGGCAAGATGATAGGTGAGATTTCCCAAGAATGTTACAGAAAATGAGAAGAGGCCAAAGACAGAACTTTCAAGAAAATGAACACTAAAGAGGAAGGGAAGGCAGAATGCTGAGGAGGTGACCAAGAAATTCCAGAACCAAAGAGAACACAGTCAGATGAATAAAAAAAGCAAAAATGAAACTAACAAAAAACTAAGAAAGGTGTCAAGATGACAGTGGTCAACAGAGTTAATTCTCCGGGAGAAGTCAAGAAAGACAAAGACATAAGTATATTCATTGGATTTGGCAACTTGGAGGATGGTCTGCTGTAATTTTATTTAGGACAATTTACGTGGAGTTGTTTGTATATGTCCTAGTGATCATAAGTTTGTCTGAGGTTGAGTATTATTATTAATTTTTAAGTCCTTTTTACTAAAATAATATAAATTATTAAATAAAAGAACAATGTTGTTAGGTAACAGGATGCAAATGCAAGAAAGACAACTTTCATGATACTTAGCTTATGCAATGTCATAACCGGAAGGAAGACTCTAGAGCCAGACTATTTGGGTTCACATTTTAATTTTGTACTATCCTGACTACATAACCATTATTTATCCTGTTTTTTTCGTGTGTAAAATGGAATCATTGTGAAAGATTAAACAGGTTAGTTTCCTTTTAAAGCACTTAGAAGATAACAACAAATACTGAGCACTATATAAATGTTATTAAGTAAATGACAGAAAGATAGATAGACAGACAGACACAGACAAAATTTCCTTAGTTACTTTGTTTCACCCATCAGTATCCCTCTCTTCTGTTTATAAGAGGAGTTGTTTGTAAACATGGAGAAAGTACAACTTCCTTCTTTTGTTGCAAACCTTCTCCAGTTCAGCAGGTTGGCATTCCTCTGTGTCCTCTCTCAGTTCAAAGATGTTTTCTTAATCACAGCTTCAGTTGTGATTTAATATCAAGTGGAGTTCAGTTTTTCCATGAATCCAGAAGGATTTCACCACTCTGATGTTGTTGTTCTTGTTCTCAGTTTTCTTCTACATTTCTTTAGGTGCTGTGATTGGAATCTGTTCCTGAAATAATTTGAGAATATGATTGTCACTTTAAATACAGAGAGTTGCAAATACTTTATCTATTAGACTTTCACCAATTACCAGATGTTTTCCCTTTTTGAAGAAACTTCTCTTTCTGAAAATAATTCAGTTCAATGGGGACCTAATATGTATTTGTTCATATAAATAGTGCTGTTTTCCAGGAACCATTTTATTTCACTTTCAAAGACAGGCTACTGAATCAATCATCCCTTTCAATTTTCTTCTTGAAACCCAGTGACTGGCAAATGAGCAAAAAATTTTATACAACACTTTAATGACAATATCCCTTGGCAAAATCAAAACCCAGAGACAAAATGAATGAGGCATGAGGGGTTTATTCACAGTTACAAGAATTAGATTAATTTTATATACATATATATAAATTATATATATATAATTATATATATATAATATATATTAATATATATATATATAAATATATATATATATATTCCAAGGCAGTATCCATCCCACATCCCTACTTTGTAAAGCATCCATGAATCATTACAAGAATGAATGAGTCTAAGGGAATTGGCTCATTTAGAAGGGTAGTATGTATAATGGGTAGAGGCTCATACTCTAGAATCTGAAACCTATTTCCCTCTTAATAGTTCTGTGATTTAAGTCCTCTCGAAATTAAGTTTACTCTTCTATAAACAAAACTGGTAAGAAGAATAAAGGATATAATGCTTACAAAGCACTTAACACATTTTCTAGCATATTGTGATAAAAATAAATTATTCCATTTTAGAACCTTTACTCTTTCCATCAATTTTTATCTCACTTGCCTATTATGTTATGACAGTATAAGGAGAACTGCGGGCTATTTCGCAAAGAGTAGTTTTAACATTGAAATGATAGAAGTACCTACTACAATTGCTTCAGGAAAATATTTCTATGGAAAATGAAACTTTTATTGGCAACATTTATAAGAAAATTAGCCAATCTTATTTTGAAAAATAAAAAAAAAAAGATTCCAGATTCTAAGAATATTAGTAATAGATAGTAATATCATTGCTCCTTTAGAGGACAAAGTCACTTATAAAACTTGAAGGATTTCATTTAGACTTATAAATATATTTAATCATAGGCAATATTTATCAAATTAATAAGAAGGTTTAAGAAAAAAAAAGAAATACTCTTGATACCTTGTTTCAATGTGGTGGAGCTGAATCTCAAATATTTGCAAATTACTTAAATCATCTAATTCCACAGCTTACTTTATCAAGATCTAACTACCTGTCATAAAAACCAAATTTCTCTCTACTTCCATATGTTTACATATATACATATATGTATATGTATGTAGAGATACATATACATATATCTGTGTCTGTATATAGTGTATGTGTGCCCCCATCCTACATCTTATTAACGGTGTTAAAAAAATATTGTTTCCCTGTTTGATTTGATTTGGTTTGCTTTGCTTTGCTTTTTGAGAGGTGGGGGGGGGGTGCAGAGAGAGAAAATCTTAAGGAGGTTCCATGCCCAGTATGGAGCTCCAGGTGGAGCTCGACCTCATGACCCTGAGATCATGACCTGTGCCAAAATTAAGAGATGCTTAACAACTGAGCCAACCAGGCACCCCATCCCTTGACTATTTAGTAGCTCTTTATTTCAAATATTTATGTACTATCAAAGGGGGATTTATTTTATTTTACATGAATTCTATTTTAAAATGCTAGTATTTCTAAGAATGGCAAGCTGCTGTGAAATAGTTAAATCAAAATGCTTTCACCTTTACTTGTAGTTGATACCAGCAACTTTGAAGAGATGAAGATTCTGACTGAGGTGAAGTGAAAGGCAGCTGATATCAAAGCAAGGAGGAATTTTTATGATTTGAGTAAACCTGTGAGGCTTCTATAATGAGGTGCTTAGAACTTTATGCAGTACTGAGACCCTAGTAGAAGAGAGAGGGGAAATGAACAATGAGGAAGAAAATGAGAGTTGAAACATGCCAAAGACATGTTGCTCCCTCATTCCTACTATTAATATAAAAAGATAGAATGGGACTCACTTTATCCTCTTATGTTTTGTTGTTTTTTTTCCCTATAACACATAGTCCTCTGCTCCCATTACCAGTTATATAAACTAGCACCCAATTTAGTTTCTTAATAAATCCTATGTTATCTTAAAACCATAGTATAAATTAATGGGTTTTGTTGGTTCATCTGAAAAACTTAATTGCCATTTTTATCATTATTTCTTTGGCAAAATATGATAGAAGTATCAAACAGCTAACCTATAAAAGAATTTATATGCAGGCAGTAAGTTTAGCTGCATTATAAATTGCTATTTTTAAAATATGCAATCTACCTTGGAGCAGTAGAAAAGATTAGTAAAAAAGGAATCATCAAAATTCTTTCTTCTTTTGTATGCTGTTTGATGTACTTGCCTAAGTCATGCAAACCTAAGTGATTTAGAGCCCTGCATTCATTCAAATCCACTAAATACTGAATCCATGGTTCTACTCCAAGGTCAGGATTTTTCAGCCTCTACATCATTCACATTTTCCACCAGATAATTCCTAGTTGGGGGGAGGGGAAGGGCTTCCTTTACATTTCAGGAAGTTTATTGGGATCCTTGACTACTAGTATGCCAGTACTATCTCCTGTCAACCAAAAATGTGTCCATACATTCCCAAAAGTCTCCTGGAGGGACGGGAGGTGGAGATCCACTGTTTTAAATAAGAAAGCCTTTTTGTGATTATAAATTAATCATAAAGATAAAAACTTTGATGTTTATTCAATCAAATTATACAAGTACTATAAATAGCAAGCAAATTAAGAGAATAGAAAAACACCTAAAGTCACTTTTTTAGAATAACTGAAAGTTCATTGGTGTTTTAAGCACTAAATATAACATAATATTCCATGTTTGTTTTTATCCTTTTACAAAGAACTGTGCACAAATAAATGGAAGAAGTATTTGTGGCTTTTAGAATTTTTCTCATTGAAATACATATATTTTATGGAAAATCAGATAAGATTTTTTAGACATTTTATTTTCTACTCCATAAAAATAGAGTACAGTATAAAATTAATCCATTAAATATGTTATAATTTGATGGAAGTACCTTCTAATATTGCTGGGATTTGGTGAAACTAAAGCAATCAGAACATCTTTCACTTGCATGTATTTTATTATATGTGTGTGTTTTGAATAAGAAACTCATTCTAGTTCTTCAACATCGACTGTTAAAATTATAATTTGAAGGCATTTGTCAAAAGTAAAATAGAATTGGGAATTAGTGTTTAATTGTAAGATCCTTCTGAAAATGCATTTCTTTAAAAATGTTAGATTATTTTCTAAAAGAAAAAGTATAATATAGATATTTTATTATATTAGTAATTATTTTGTACCAATAAAGTTTATTAACAGGATGAATATTAGTTACTATAAAAAATGGCTACATGGGAGAAAGAAAAATCTTCCACTTATCTAATAAACTGGGTCCTGGTATTCTGGTTAAAGCAGAATTTTATTATGTAAATAAATATGATACATATTTTATATTGCATCAATATTTGCATACATTTTATTTTAATTTAATGGATAAAATAATTGTTTGGGTTTAAAAGATTTATTTTTGCTGGTGAGAAATGTACTACAATTAAACATGGTTTGCATAAAATATGAAATTATCTTTAATGATATTGTTTTCTTCACAGAGCACACATCAGTCTTATGTGATTGCATGATTAACATTTGGTTCTCCTATAAAACATTGTAATTATACATTATTTAGTCTCTTTACCTACAGCTATGATGTGCCTTAGAAGATTAACTCCCTTTCCAAATATTTAGATTCCTGATTCTTTAGAACATATCCCACAAACATTAATGAGCATGCATATGAATCCAAATGTCTTTAAGTCTAACACAGTAATAGATACCAGAGAAATTTTATGAAAAAATATGTTACGTACTTAGTCATAGTTCCTGCCAACATGACACTGATATTCAAGCTCAGATATTGACAAATTAAGGCCCTTAGACTAAGTTCAGCTTCCTGCCTCCTTCATAACTAAAGTTTTATCTGAACGTAGCCAAACCTTTTTTTTTTTTTAATATTTTATTTATTTATTTGACAGAGAAAGATCACAAGTAGGCAGAGAGGCAGGCAGAGAGAGAGAGAGAGAGAGAGAGAGAAGCAGACTCCCTTCTGAGCAAAGAGCCCGATGCGGGGCTCGATCACAGGACCTGAGATCATGACCTGAGCCAGAGGCAGCGGCCCAACCCACTGAGCCACCCAGGCGCCCCTGAACATAGCCAAAACTTTTGATTCACATATTGTTTTCGTTGACTTTGTGCTACAACAGAAAAGTAGAATAGTGACTCTGAAGGGCATAAGGCTTGCAAAGGTGAAAATATTTACTATCTGGCCTTTTACAGAAAAAAATAATAGAAAATGTCAATCTTTGATTTATCAGTATATACAGACATAAGGCATATGAATACAAGTCATGGATAATTAGAAAACAGGACAGTAAACAACCAAGTGCTAAATGCCTTGTATAGCCAATAATTAAAATAATATTAAGTGATGGAAGAGATCAGCATTTTCTACCTTCATTAGAAACTGTTCTGTGGAAGAAAAATGACTTAAGTTGATTCATAAAGAAAGGTTAAGACATTGATGATAAAATTCTGTGGGAGAAGTATACCAAGTGAAAGTGGAAAAGGACAAGCTCTAGATATTCAGAGAACAATGAGAAATTGATTTAAGCATGTGCATAATGTGCATGCAAAAGAAAAGCAGGCATAGAGGCTGGAAGACAGAGTAGTATCTTAGAAAGAGTGGTATGTTCTGAGCAGTACCCCACAGAGGACCAGTTACATGGCCATAGAGGTCATTCAAAGGTGATGAAATAAATCTATGTTGGAAGAGGAAAGGTAAAAATGCAGAGAAGGAAACACATATTAGGGAAAGTCTGGTAATGATAACTCACTAAATACGGTAGTGAAAAAGAAGAGGAAAAAAATGCTCTGAAATTTAAGTTTTGTGAGTTTGGAAGGCTGAGAACATCTTTAACAAAAACAAATTGAGTGCATCAGGATAAAACAAAACAAGCAAACAAACAAACAAACAAAAAACCATGGGGGTTAAAGGACAGAAAATAAACAACTCTGGCAAGTGCCAAAGAATCATGGGGGGATGGTAGGAGGTAAGATGGAGACTTTGTGAGGTAGACCGTGGGAAGCCATCCACAATTTTTCAGCAAGGCAGCTGTATGGATTAAGTCTGTGTATTAAAAGCCTAGCTGTATGCAATGGGGAGAAACTAGAAATCAAGAAATTACTTAGAAACTTAGAGTAGCAATCTAAGAGAAAAATGGAGAGAACCTACATTGAGCCAGTGACCATAGCATTGCAGGGGATGGTGTACGTTATTAGAGTACAGATTCTTAAACCCCTTGGCATAACAACTACGTCTTGTCTACTATTAAATTCAAGATTTTTAAAAGTAGGCAGAATAACTAAGTTCTTCATAAATATTTATTCAATGCATAAATATAAAGAGGGGAGTTACATGTATCTCTAAGGTTCTTTGGTCAACTTAAGTTTATTTTAATTTTTTTTTAAGATTTTATTTATTTATTCATGAGAGAGAGGCAGAGGGAGACATAGGCTCTTGTGCAACAGGGATCCCACAGCCTGATGTGGGATTTGATTCTAGGACCCTGGGATCATGACCTGAGCTGAAGGTAGATGCCCAACTGACTGAGCCACCTTGGCATCTTCAGCTTAAGTTTAGATAATATGAACCATTGGTACACTCAGTTTGCACAGCTCTAATAGCATTTCATCTGTTAGTTACAGCATTCCATTGACTGGTCAGCTTTTCCCAACTCCTGGATGCAATTAAAGGGATAGCCTTGGTCTCATAGGAGTTCACAACCTCTGTATTGATATTGGATTCTGCCATAGTATTTCTTATAAAACAGTTAATTGTTTAATGTCAGGTATTGGCAAAACTTTTCTGTAAAGAGCCAGATTATAAGTATTTTCGGACTTGATGGGCCATATGATCTCTGCTGAAACTGCTCAACTTTGCTCTTACTGTGTGAAAGCAGCCATAAACAATGTGGAAACTAATGAGCATGGCTATGTTATAATAAAACTTTATTTACCAAAGTAAGCAGTGAATTATATTTGGCTCTGGGGTCACCATATACTAATGCCTGCTTTATATTAAAATATGAGTTTGTGAATCAAATTCCTTAATTTGGTAATTTGGTGTCTATTTGCATGGTTAGAAAGAAATTTAAAATATTTAACAGTATTATTTCAAATTGAGAAAAGATAAATATTGAAAGTAAAGTCTTTTAGATTTTGCACACTGTGAAAGCACAAAATATTGTGAATATTACATTACAGCATTATCATTAATACAGATGGGCTACAAAGCAATGTGATTTTTTACTTTATTGTGCATATAGAAACTAAATATTTTATTTATTTTATTTTTGCTTTTAAAAATATTTTTTCATGATTATAGGATGTTGAGAAGAGCTAGTATGATTCTGGGCCAAAAATAGTGATGTTCAAAGTGAAATCCAACTACCTATCATTGAGCTATCTTGGATTATGCTTTTAATTTCCTTGAGAGGAATAGCATTTCCTGTCAGTATTTTTATTTTATTTTATTTTTTATTTCTTTTCAGTGTAACAGTATTCATTGTTTTTCCACCACACCCAGTGCTCCATGCTATATGTGCCTTCCCCAATACCCACCACCTGGCTCCCCCAACCTCCCACCCCCCGCCCCTTCAAAACCCTCATGTTGTTTTTCCGAGTCCATAGTCTCTCATGGTTCACCTCCTCTTCCAATTTCCCTCAACTCCCTTCTCCTCTCCATCTCCCCATGTCCTCCATGTTATTTGTTATGCTCCACAAATAAGTGAAACCATATGATAATTGACTCTCTCTGCTTGACTTATTTCACTCAGCATAATCTCTTCCAGTCCATCCATGTTGCTACAAAAGTTGGGTATTCATCCTTTCTGATGGAGGCATAATACTCCATAGTGTATATGGACCACATCTTCCTTATCCATTTGTCCGTTGAAGGGCATCTTGGTTCTTTCCACAGTTTGGCGACCGTGGCCATTGCTGCTATAAACTTTGGGGTACAGATGGCCCTTCTTTTCACTACATCTGTATCTTTGGGGTAAATACCCAGTAGTCCAATTGCAGGGTCATAGGGAAGCTCTATTTTTAATTTCTTGAGGAATCTCCACATTGTTCTCCAAAGTGGCTGCACCAGCTTGCATTCCCACCAACAGTGTAAGAGGTTCCCCTTTCTCCACATCCTCTCCAACACACGTTGTTTCCTGTCTTGCTAATTTTGGCCATTCTAACTGGTGTAAGGTGATATCTCAATGTGGTTTTAATTTGAAACTCCCTAATGGCTAGTGATGATGAACATTTTTTCATGTGTCTGATAGCCATCTGTATGTCTTCTTTGAAGAAGAGTCTGTTCATATCTTCTGCCCATTTTTTGATATGATTATCTGTTTTGTGTGTGTTGAGTTTGAGAAGTTCTTTATAGATCCTGGATATCAACCTTTTGTCTGTATTGTCATTTGCAAATATCTTCTCCCATTCCGTGGGTTGCCTCTTTGTTTTGTTGACTGTTTCCTTTGCTATGCAGAAGGTTTTGATCTTGATGAAGTCCCAAAAGTTCATTTTCACTTTTGTTTCCTTTGCCTTTGGAGACATATCTTGAAAGATGTTGCTGTGGCTGATATCAAAGAGGTTACTGCCTATGTTCTCCTCTAGGATTCTGATGGATTCCTGTCTCACATTGAGGTCCTTTATCCATTTCGAATTTATCTTTGTGTACGGTGTAAGAGAATGGTTGAGTTTCATTCTTCTACATATAGCTGTCCAATTTTCCCAGCACCATTTATTGAAGAGACTGTCTTTTTTTCCACTGTATATTTTTCCCTGCTTTGTTGAAGATTATTTGACCATAGAGTTGAGGGTCCATATCTGGGCTCTCTACTCTATTCCACTGGTCTATGTGTCTGTTTTTATGCCAGTACCATGCTGTCTTGGTGATCACAGCTTTGTAGTAAAGCTTGAAATCAGGTAACGTGATGCCGCCAGTTTTATTTTTGTTTTTCAACATTTCCTTAGCAATTCAGGGTCTGTTCTGATTCCATACAAATTTTAGAATTATTTGCTCCAGCTCTTTGAAAAATACCAGTGGAATTTTGATTGGAATGACATTAAAAGTATAGATTGCTCTAGGCAGTATAGACATTTTAACAATGTTTATTCTTCCGATCCAAGAGCATGGAATGGTCTTTCATCTTTTTGTGTCTTCTTCAATTTATTTCATGAGTGTTCTGTACTTCCTCAGGTACAGATCCTTTACCTCTTTGGTTAGGTTTATTCCCAGGTATCTTATGGTTCTTGGTGCTATAGTAAATGTAATCAATTCTCTATTTTCCCTTTCTGTATTTCCATTGTTAGTGTATAAGAAAGCCACTGATTTCTGTACATTGACTTTGTATCCTGCCACATTACTGAATTGCTGTATGAGTTCTAGTAGTTTGGGGGTGGAGTCTTTTGGGTTTTCCATATAAAGAATCATGTCATCTGCGAAGAGAGGGAGTTTGACTTCTTCATTGCCAATTTGGATACCTTTTATTTCTCTTTGTTGTCTGATTGCTGTTGCTAGGACTTCTAATAATATGTTGAACAAGAGTGGTGAGAGTGGGCATCCTTGTCGTGTTCCTGATCTCAACGGGAAGGCTGCGAGCTTTTTCCCACTGAGGATGATATTTGCTGTGGGTCTTTCTTAGATAGTTTTTATGAAGTTCGGGAATGTTTGCTCTATCCCTATACTTTGAAGCATTTTAATCAGGAACAGATGCTGGATTTGGTCAAATGCTTTTTCCTCCTCCTTCCTCTTCTACCCTTTGCTCTTCAATTTTTTTTTTCTGTTTTTCTTCTTTTTCCTCACCTTCTGTTCCTTGTCCCAAGTGTTGAAATTTGAACTTTTACTACTACAGCTGGGTCTCCCTGGCTCTAGGTATATAATGGTTCTCAAACAGTGCCCCCTGATTCTGGCTCCTCTCCTCCAATACCTTTCCTCCATAATAAACTTTACATCTGCTCTCTTGCTTCTCTAACCTGCAATTTCTTTAGGGAATCTAATTGTAACACATAATTTATACTTGTGAAGAAAAATATATAGTATTTCTCCATGTGATAGAGGGAATTGTACTCCCAAAGAATCTCTAGACTTAGGCTTCCATTTTTTTTCTAACGGTGTTGTTCTTGATTGATTGTTTTTTTTTTAATTGAGGTGAAAATTAGTATGCATTATATGAGTTTCAGCTGTATAATTCAGTTTGTACACTAAAAAGCAATTACTACCATAAGTCTAGTTACCACCCATCACTATACAATTGAGACCTATCACCCATTTGCCTACCCTCTCAATTTCTTTCCCTTCTGATAACCAATATATTCTATATGACTTTGTTTTTATTTCCTTTATTTTGTTTGGTTTTTAGATTTCACATATAAATGAAATTATATGGTATTTGTCTTTCACTATCTGACTTATTTCACTTAGCATAATACCCTAAAAGTTCATCCGTGTTGTCACAAATACTGATTTTCTTTTTTATAGCTGAGTGGTATTCCATCATATCTATATCTATATATCACATCCTTTGATTGATTCATCCATTGATTGACACTTAGATTGTTTCCATAAGTTTGGTAATCATAAATTATGCTGCAGTGAACAGGGTTGCATATTTCTTTTTGAATTGTTGTTTTTGTTTCTGGGTAAATACTCAGAAGTGGAATTGCTGAATTTCGTTAGTTCTGTTTTCAGTTATTTGAGGAATATCCATATAGGTTTCCATAGTGGATTTACCAATTTACATTACCACCAACAGTGTATGAGTGTTCCCTTTTCTTCACATCCTCTCCAACAGATGTTACTTCTTGTCTCTTTGACAAAAGCCATTTTAACAAGAGTGAGATGATAATCTCATTATGGCTTTGATTTGCATTTCCTTGATAATTAATGATGTTGAACATCTTTTCATGTGCCTGTCAGCTATCTCTATGTCTTCTTTGGAAAAATGTCTATTTAAATCATCTGTCCATTTTTTTTTAATGAGGTTGTTTCTTTTGTTGTTTTTGAATTATGTGTTCTTTATGTACTTTGTAAATTAGCTCCTATATATGATGAGCACATATCTTCTTCCATTTAGCACCTTGATTTGTGTTTTGTTGGTGATTTCCTTTACTGTGTAGAAGATTTTAGGTTTGATGTAGTCCCATTTGTTTATTTTTGCTATTGTTTCCCTTGCCTTTGAAGTCAAAGAAACAAAAAAAAATTACTAAGACTGATGTCCAGGAGCTAACCATATATGTTTTCTTCTGAGATTTTATGGTTTCAGACCTTACATTCAAATCTTTTATCAATTTTGAGTTTTGTGTGGTGTAAGATAGCAATCCAGTTTCATTCTTTCTCATGTGTCCAATTTTCCCAATTCCATTTATTGAAAAGACTGTCCTTTTCCTTTTGTATATTTTTGACTCCTGTATCATAAATTAATTGAGCATATATGTGTGAGTTTATTTTGGGGGCCCTGTACTCAAGTACATTTATTTGAGCCCCTCTTTTTTTCTTGTTCAATCCAGGTAAAGATTTATTTATTCTTTCAAAGAAACTTTTAGTTTCCTTGAGCATTTATTTTATCTTCTTAGGCTATATTAAATATATTTCTACTCTGATCTTTATTATTCCCTTCATTCTACTAATTTTGGGCATTATTTCTTCTTTTTTTACTTCCTTTAGGTATACAGTTAGATTGTTGATGTGAGATTTTTTTGTATTTCTTCAGGCTAACTGTATTGCTAGAGATTTCCCTCATAAAACAGGTTTTGCTGCATCTCACAGATTTTGGCCTTTTGTATTTGAATTTTGATTCACCGCCAGGTGTTTTATTTTTTTTTTTTTTTCTTGATTTTATCATTGATCCATTGGCTATTTGGTAGCATGTTGTTTAATCTCTACATAATTGTGATTTTTATACTTTTCTTCCTGTAATTGATTTCTAGTTTTATCCTGTTGTGGTCAGAAAAGATGTTTGATATGATTTCATTTTTTTGTGAATTTACTGAGACTTGTTTTGTGGTTTAACATCTTATCTATCCTGAAGAATGTTCCATGTGCACTTAAGAAGAACATGTATTCTGCTTCTTTTGGATGGAATGTTCTATATATATCTGCATCCAGCTGGTTTAATGCATCATTTAAGGCCAATATTTCCTTATTGATTTTCTGTCTGGATATCCATCCATTGATGTAAGTGGCACTTAAATGTCCCCTAATATTATTGTATTGCCATGAGTTACTCTCTTTTAGTCTATTAATATTTGCTTTATGTATTTAGGTATTCCTTCACTAGGTGTATAAATACCTACATAAATACTTACAAATGTTATATCTTCTTTTTGGACTGACCATTATGCAATGCCCTTGTCTTTCATATAGTTTGTTTTGAAGTTTATTTTGTCTAATATAAGTATAACCACCAGCTGAACATTTTTTTTTCTTTTTTCTTTTTTCTTTTACTTTCCCTTTGCATGGAATATCTTTGGTCTGTGTGTGTCCTTAGATCTGAAGTGAGTCTCTTGCAGGCAATATATGCATGGGTCTTGGGGTTTGTTTTTGTTTGTTTGTTTGGTTTTGTTTTGTTTTGTTTTCACTTTCAGGCACTCTGTGTCTTTTGATTAGAGATTTACTCCATTTACATTTAAAGAATTATTGATAGGTATATACTTATTGACATCCTGTTGATTGTATTGTGGACATTTTTGTAATTTGTCTTTGTTCCTTTTTTTCTTCTTTGTTCTCTTCCCTGTGGTTTGATGATTTTCTCTATTGTTATGTTTAGATTCCTTTCTGTCTTTGGTGTATCTACTATAGATTGTTTATTTGTGGTTACTATGTGGTCCACAAATAGCACTAGATAGATAGATAGGTAGATAGATAGATAGATAGAAATACACACACATACAGATAGTCTATTTTGTTGATAGCATCTTACATTCAAACACGTTTAAAAAACTACATATTTATTACCCTCCCCCACCATGTATTCTATTCTTGATGTCACATTTTACTTCTCTTTCTAATTCTTGAAAAATAATTTTGATTAATTAATTATTTTTAGAAGTACCCTAAACTGGTTAATTTTATTGGTTCAAGAGTTCATAATTGCAAGCACTAAACCAAGTATGGTCTCTGATTCTGTGAGCCCAGATTCACATATTTGGGAAGATAAAAGCAAACTGTGACCCATGTATATGGATGAAAAACCAAGTTAATCACATTGTAGTTTTAAATTTCTACAGCCTAGAAGCCACAAGTCACAGATCTTTAAGGTCTTTCTGGATGTCCCACAACATATATGCACTTTTCTCAAGCTGGGCAACCTCATCATCCTTCAGCTTTTGGTTGATCACACTGGTTAAGCCCTGAGCGTTCAGGATACACAGAAGGTTCAGGAAGATTTCATTCTCAATGCCATATATCCCCTTCACCATTGTTGACACTGGAGAATCCTGGGTAGATTTTTCAACATGGGTTCAGCGAGATCAGCCACACTTAATCAAGTAGCCCAGTTGGTATATCCTTTTAGCTTGATGACGTCATAGACACTTTCCACCACCATCTTATGTACATCTAATGTACTTCCTTCCAATTTTCACTGTCGTTTTATGTACCCATTTCTGGATTCAGTTCCTGAAGAGAAACACCTGCCACATTCACTCTACTCCACACAGTCACACCTGAATCACCATGTTCTCCCAAAATCCATCCATGGCAGCTCCTGGGATGAATGCCAAAATTTTCAGCCATAAGATAGAGAAATCTAGCAGAATCCAGATTACACCACTTCCAATCACACAGTGCTTGGGTAGTCCACTTAGTTTCCCAGGTAACATAAGTGAGAATATCCACTAGGTTGGAAACCACAATTATGATACAATCAGGACTGTACTTGACTATCTGCAGAATAATGAATTTGAAGACATAACATTCCTCTGCCCCAGATTGAGCTGTCTCTCTCTCTTCTGCTGGCGGACTCCCGCAGGCACCATCATAATCTTAGAATTGGCAGTCACAGAATCATCTTTATCTGCCACAATTTTAGGTGTCTGAAGAAATAAGGTCCCATGTTGCAGATCCATCATTTCTTTTTTATCTTCAAAAATATCCACAAGGACAAGGTCAGCCAGGGACTTTCCCAGAATGCTGACAGCATATGCCATACCAACTTGTCCAATTCCCACTATAATGATCTTATTGTTTGGGATGGTTGCCTCTTCTTCTGTAACTGGTGCAATCAGTTTTTCCTTAAGAGTTGCCATTGTGCCCAGAGAGACTCAGCTGGGAGAGTCATGCAAAGACCATATTTTACATCTTTTTATTTTGTGTACCCCTTAACTAATTAGTACAGCTATAATTAATTTTAGTATTTTTGTCTTTTAGCCCTCATATTAGCTTTATAAATTGTTAATCCGTTATATTTATGATATATTTACATTTATTAATGAGATTTTTACTTTCAAATGTTTGCTTGTTATTAGTTATTCCCTTTTCTTTTTATCTTAAAGAAGTCTCTTTAACATTTTTTTAAGGCCATTTAGTGGTAATGAATTCCTTTGCATTTTGCTTATCTGGAAAACTCTATTTCTCTTTCAATTCCAAATAATAACCTTGCTGGATAAAGTATTTTTGTAGGGAAGTTTTGCTTTGCTTTGTTTTGTTTTGTTTTTACTTTCAGCCCTTTGAACATGTCATCCCACTCCCATGTGGCCTATAAACATTCTATTGATAAATCTGCTGATAGCCTTAATGTTCTCCTGTATGTGAGAATTTGTTTTTCTCTTGCTGCTATTAATATTCTCTCTTCATCTTTAACTATTGACATTTTAATTCTAATGTATCTTGATTTGGATCCCTTTCTATTTATTTTATGTTGAACTCTCTGTGCTTCCTGGAATAGGATGTCTAACCCCACCCCTTTTATTTTTCCTAGATTATGGAAGTTTTCAACCATACTTTATTTTTTTTTTAAGTTTTTATTGAAATTCCAGATATTTAACATACAGTGTACATTAATTTCAGGTGTAAAATCTACCTATTCATCATTTACATATGATACCCAGTGATCATCGCAAGTGCCATCCTTAATACTTCACCATCCCACTACCCACCTCCCCTCCAGTAACCGTCAAGTTTATTCTCTATAGTTGAGAGTCTGTTTTCTGGTTTGCCTCCCTTTTTTGTCTCCATATTCATCTATTTTGTTTCTTAATTTCCACATATGAGTGAAATCATATGGTACTTGTCTTTCTTTGACTTATTTTACTTAGCATAATACTCTCTAGCTCTGTCCATATCGTTGCAAATGGCAAAATTTTACTCTTTCTATGGCTGAAGTTATATTTCATGTATGTATATGCTGCATCTGATGAAATTTATTCATCAGTCAATGGGCATTTGGCCTTTTTTCATAATTTGGCTATTGTTGATAATGTTGCTAAAAGCATTGAGGTGCATGTATCCCTTCAAATCAATATTTTAGTATCCTTTGTGTAAATACCTAGAAGTGCAAATGCTTGATTATAGAGTAGCTCTAGTTTTAACTTTCTGAGGAACCTCCATACTGTTTTCCAGAGTGGCTGCTACAGTTTGCATTCTCACCAACAGTGTAAGAGGGTTCCCTTTTCTCTGCATCCTTGCCAACACCTGCTGTTTCTTGTATTGTTGATTTTAGCCATTTTGGCAGGTGTGAGGTGATATCTCATTGTAGTTTTGATTTGTGTTTCCCTGATGATCAGTGATGTTGAGCGTCCTTTCATGTGTCTGTTAGCCATCTGTCTGTCTTCTTTGGAAAAAAATGTCTGTTCATGTCTTCTGCCTATTTTTTATCTGGATTATTTGTGGGGTTTTTGGGGTTTTTTGTTTTTGTTTTTGTTTTCTTTTGTTGTTGTTGTTGTTGTTGTTGTTTTTGTTACCAATCCTTTGGTGGATATATCATTTACAAATATCTTCTCCCATTCAGAATGTTGCCCACCTTTTATTAATTATTTCCTTCACTGTGCAGAAGCTTTTATTTTAATGAAGTCCAATAGTTTATTTTTGCTTTTATTTCCCTTGCCTCTGGAAACATATCTCATAAGAAGTTGCTATGGTCAATGTCAAAGAGGTTACTCCCTGTGTTCTCCTCTAGGATTTTGGTGGTTTCCTGTCTCATGTTTAGGTCTTTCATCTGTTTTGCATTTATTTTTGTTTTTTTTTTATTATTTATTTTATTTATTTATTATTTATTTTGTTTATTATTGTGTATTTTGTGTATGATATAAGAAAGTGGTCGAGTTTCATTCTTTTGCCTTTTGCTGTCCAGTTTTCCCAACACCAGTTGTTGAAGAGACTGTCTTTTTCCCATTGGATATTCTTTCCTGCTTTGTCAAAGTTTGTTTATCAAATAGTTTTGGGTCCATTTCTGGGTTTTCTACTCCGTTCCATTGATATATGTGTCTGTTTTTGTGTTGGTACCATACTGTCGTGATCAGTCATTATTCTTTTAAATAAATTATCTACCACTCTTCTCTCTTTCTTCTCCATCTGGGATTCCTATAATGCACATTATTCTGTGTGATATTGTCCAACAGGTTTCTTGAGCTACCTTCACTTTTGTTATTATTATCTTTTTTTTTTTTTCTGTTTGCTCCACTGATTGGATAATTTCCACTGTCTTGTCTTCCATATTGCTGATCCATTCTTCTACTTAGTCTAGTTTGCTAGACCCCTCCATTGTGTTTTTCATTTCAGCTATTATAATATATTGTACTATAGTCTTTTGACTTCTTTTTGGTACTTTCTTATGTTTTCTGCCCCTTTGTTGAAGTTCTCACTGTGTTCATCCATTCTTCTCCAGAGTTCGGTGAATATCCTTATGAACATGACTTTGAACTCTTACCTGGCAGATTATTTACCTCTGCATTATTAAGGTTTTCTTCTGAGGCTTTGTCTTATTCTTTCATTTGGAACATATTCCTCTATCTCTTCATTTTGCTTGACTCTGTTTTTGTTTTTATGCATTAGGCAAAACAGCTACCTCTCTCAGTCTTGAAGCAGTGGACTTGTGTAGCAGATAAGCTTTATCTTTTAAACTTTTTTTTAGCTTGTGTTTGTTTCTCCCACCTTTGTCTAAGTAGGCTGATTTATTCTTCATAGGTCCCAGCTGTTGCAGGTGTGCCAAAATCTGTCAGTGTTCCAAAGGGAGGGATTTTAGACAGTGTATAGTTTTAGTCTTATTGTAAGATAGATCCTCAGGCAACAGCCTTTAAGGTGTATAAATATAGTCTTAATCATAAACCATGGTTCATAATCATAAAACATGATGACTTTCAAACCTGAGAGATCTGGACAACAGTTTTAAAAATTATGCCTTTAGACATATGTACAATCCCTTTTCTGGGAGATATCAACAAAGACAAAAGAGGACACTAATATAGTGATTCTTTACTTAGGTTCCCAGGGGGCCTCTGACCTCTGAATGTCCTCAGGCTTAAGTTCCAGAACAAGAAAATAGGCATTTTCACACAAATACTGGGAAAGTGTTTCAGTCTACTGTTTATGCAATGCCCTGGGGATTGTAGCCTGCGAGGTCTGTTTCTCCAAATGTTTCAGACCATGAGGCCCAGAAATGTAATCCCCCCTGACTAAGAGAGCTAGATGCTCAAGAAGTATCCCCTGTGAGCGCAGTACATCTCTGCCAGCTTTGGTAGGACAAGCAGTGGCTATGGTGCATGAGGGTGGGGTGCTTGGCTGGCTAGTTAGAGCTGGACAGGTTGTGGCTATAGTGTGCAAGGTCAGGGTATTCAGGCTGGAGCTAGCAGTGAGGGTTGAGGAGGATTTTCCCTGAAACCATGTCTCTGCCCCTCCTACTTATTTCAGTGCGGCCCTTTTATTCTTTGCTGTGGAGGTGCTATTTAGCTAGCTTTCAGGTCCTTTTCATATGGCATCATGCTATATATATGGCTGTAGATTTGTGTCTATGTAAAAAGGTGAGTTCAGGATCCTTTTATGACATCATCTTAAAATCTCTTCTTTATTGATTTTCTTATAAAAATGTTTCTGAGTCTTTCATTTCCTTTGATTTATTTTTAAGCAAATGCAAAGACATTGATTATTATTTTACCTAAATACTAGCAAAAACCACATTGAGTATCAAGTACAGTTAATTTTTCATATCCTCTACAATTTCATTATAACCCATTTATTTTTGGTCTTTGTGCTTTAAAATTCTACAGGACAGGCATTAACTACTCTGAACAATAGGTTTACTTGTTAGGAAGATGAAATAGGTTGAAAACTAAAATATTGCCAGTGGGATCAGAAGTTGTAACACTTTTCTGCCTTTAATTTAGTATTCTTATTCTACTAGACAGGTTCTATAAAAATAAGATTGAAGAGGACAGTTATTGATCGACTGAGATTAAAATCTTATCCAAAAGGCATAATGACAGAACACGAAACACAAAAGAATAAGAGAATGACATTGAGCTGTAAAATTTAAAATTCCACTCTAAATTTGAATATATTATAACTTACTTATACAATATAGTTTAGCAGGTTTGCGTAAGTAGAGGAAACTTTAGCCAGTTAGTAGAGAGAGAAAAAAAAAGGGAAAGTGTAGATGTCTTAATCATGAAGGGTGTTAAACATTTCTTCATTTAGGCCTCTGATTTGATAAAGAGCATATAACCTGAAGGAAGGATATGTATGTAACAAGAGCAGTTTCCTGAAGAAATACTAAGAGTGGTGTGCTGAGGCACAAAGGGAGTCTATATGGTGGGTTAGGAAAGTAACAATGTCCATTGATACACTCAATTCCTGGATTATGGTTTAGTTGAGCTTATAATAAACTAAATTTAATAATTACTCCTGTTTTTTTTTTCCCCTCAGAAAAAATCCTTAACAAAATCTTTCCTTCTAAGGAAATAGGATGCATATATTTAGACTTAGAGAAATTTGAGGGAGTTAACTTAGTTGTTATGGTTGGGGAGGAAAATGTTTTTATTAATGTAATTGCTATGTATGATTATCTATTATTGTCATATTAATCATCCCAGTAATGGGTGCTATATAGGGAACTTCACTTTGAATCATTACATGAATAACCCTTGTCAACCTCAAAGGTTCCGTAATATATTTCTTTCTCTTTTTCACTGTTAATATTTCACTGTGTAATTACAGCTCCCAATCCCTGTGCAGCTAATGATGGCAAAGGACCCTGCTCTCATATGTGTCTGATCAATCATAATAGGAGTGCTGCTTGTGCGTGCCCCCACTTGATGAAACTTTCCTCAGACAAGAAGACCTGCTATGGTAAATTTCTTGAAGTTCTTATCTAAATTTCAAATTGAATTCTCTCAAATGATATTAGCATTAAGATTTTCCTCAAAGTGAAGCAGAAGAGATTTTTAATGTCCTTAAAAACATTTGAGGTAGTGCTACTTTCAGACTGTATTGATGATTCATCTACTTTTGGGAAGACTGACAAATTATTTAAATATGTGATATGCTGCACTTTACTATTTATTACCTTATTCATTTTTTTCCTTGCCACTTTCTTATTTGGTGTGTTAGCAGAATTTATCTCTACACAGCAGGGAGATTTGTAAGTGAAAGGGCATTTTCAGAAAGTGATGATGTAGGTAACCCATGTAACAAAGAGGTACTTAACAGCTTTAATCTCCTCCTGCTCTTCTAAAGTTCCTTTCACATCATTTTATGGGGGATTATCAACTTGAAGGGAGGAAGAATGAGGTAAAATATATGACTTTGAAATATTTCTTAAAAATATTAAAACAGCACATTTAAACTAGAAAAAAATGATAATGAAATTTGTGAATGAAATCAGACTGTAGGTTTTTTTTTCTGTTTTGATTTCTTTTAATTTTGAGTAATTTTTGTTTATTTGTGGAGCAATTACTTTCAAGGGCAGAGAAGAATGTGTTCACAAAATCTTAACTCAGGAATGTAGGTGCATGTTGATTTAATTAATTATATATAACCTTAACATATCACAACAACAATAATTCCAAAGAGAACAATGAAATAATAGATTATTTGTGACATCTATTTCTATTTAATTTCCTATTTTTTAAACTCAGTTCCAAAAGGTGCTTTTGGGAAGTAAAAATGATGCAATGCCTCACAATGTTACTTACTACAGATTTTTAAAAATGTGTAATAAAACATACCTTAACATTATTTAAAGCCCAATTTTGATAAGGAAAACATGAACATGACTTTTAAATCCATGTTTAATTTTATTGAGATAGTATAAAAAATGTTCTTAGATGCCTTCAAAAATCATTTAATTTTGTTCTGATTAGGTACAAAGAACAAATACTGTTGTTTGACGTTTGCAGAGTTCATGTGTTTTAGGAATTGTTTAAAATTATAAGATCAAATCACTGAGAATTTCTTGGTATTTCTAACTAAAGAAAAATATGACTTAAGAATTCTAACTTGTTTTTCATTTGTTCTTAAGAATTTTAATTTAAATAATAGATAACTCATTTATGCCTATCAAATCTTGATTATGATTTTTTTGATGTTAAAATTCTTTTAAATAACAAGAAATAATTTTAGAATTTCTAGATTGCTTCAAACTTGCCGAGGTTAGAAGAGAAAAACACTTATTTCTATATCTTTTCTAGAAATGAAAAAATTTCTTCTATATGCAAGGCATTCTGAAATCAGAGGAGTGGATATTGATAATCCATATTTTAACTTTATCACGGCCTTTACAGTCCCTGATATTGATGATGTTACTGTGATAGACTTTGATGCATCTGAAGAACGTTTATACTGGACAGATATTAAAACACAAACCATTAAACGGGCTTTTATTAACGGAACTGGGTTGGAAACTGTTATTTCAAGAGGTAAGAGCTTTGCACATTACAACTTAAAAAAATGTCATTCAATTTATAATAATCACAAGTCTCTTTTGTATGCTTTTTTTTTATTATCCAATTCTGTGTTGTTAATTGAAAGTTGGAATTGATTATTCAGAGATTTAATAATATGCTATGTCTTTACAATTGTAGAATGCTATAATTATGTTGCACATAATAGTCTGATAACTAGAAATTTTGTTTCAAAAGAAGAAAAAAATTCAAAAGGGATCTCCTTAAAATTTATGGATTTCTAAACAAACATTTGAAGACTTCTTTTTTGCTGATGGGGGAATGGTAATTTGTGCATACACAAAATATAGAATATTGGGAAGGACTTCTTTCTCTCTTTGGACTCAAGCTTATTATCAATTTCCTTTTGCATAAAATTTACAGAACTAGACTACACAAATAAGACAGGGAACTTATTTCTATCCACATACTAACCTGCTAGGTTAAATCATAACTTATTGGTAAATGTTGTTAAATTAACCATTAAAAAAAAAAAAAGTAACTTCCCCCAAAGTAGAAAATATAGTTGAAGTGAAGTTAGACATACTTACAGATGCCATGACTCTAAATATTTAACATTGAATTATCCTAGTCTTTGTTTGAATCTTGGTGTATTGTGATTTCTGGATCAGTTGTTGTTATTATTGCTATTATTAGTTGTAGTAATAGTTTAGTTTATCTTCTTTGAGTATCTTAGTATATATATTGCATATATATAATATATTAGTTTTATATATATATATATTTATATATATAGTATATATATGTGTTTAGTATGTGTATAGTATAGTATTAGTATATTAGTATATCTTCATAGAGTATCTGTTCTTTTCCATGACTGCAAAACCAAACAAGACAGTTTCTGTTCAATTTCATTTTCCAATAAGCATGAAAGAGTGATTTGGAAGAGGATAGAAGAAAGGGTGATCAGTAATCCATATAGATATATCAAACTCTCATGCTTTGAAACATACTAAAAATTTAAAATCAGAACTTATATGAGGAATGATCAATCTCTTAATTAAAGCAATAAGAAGTGCAGGTTTAAATTCACAGGTTCTCAAGAGTTTCCACATATCATATTTAAAAAGCTGGCTTGGGTATCACTAGTAGATCTGAGAGTCTTTAACCACTAAAGTGTTCTTTTATTTATGCTAGCTCTTTACTCATCTAAGTTTAGTGTTATTAAAACAACTTGAGGGACGCCTGGGTGGCTCAGTTGGTTAAGCCGCTGCCTTCGGCTTGGGTCATGATTCCAGGGTCCTGGGATCGAGTCCCACATCGGGCTCCTTGCTCGGAGGGGAGCCTGCTTCTCTCGTTGCCTCTGCCTGCCTCTCTGCCTGCTTGTGTGTACTCTCTCTCTCTCTCTCTGGCAAATAAATAAAATCTAAAAAAAAAAATAAATAAAACAACAACAACAACAACAACAAAAACAACTCGAGTGAATTGTTTATAAACTTGTTTAAATACTTATTTCAAACTTCCTATAAGAGAAGAACCTTTATAAGAAGGCTAATGCAAAGATTTATTCTTCCTAGAGGATTTTTTTACAGAGGAGAGGGAAATAATGGTTGGATTATTATCCAGTTGTTAGACTAGGTAATGATCATTAAATACCTTGAAAGATCAGTTAAAGGACGTTGCGTGCCTTCTAAGACTGACAGTCAGGTGATCTCATAAGAAATTCATCAAAGTCTAACAGAAAATTGTTTAAGCACTTTATCATGAATGTGAAATCCTTACCAAAAGGCTTTGTGAATTGTATGAAGGGAAAGATGTAATGTAATGTAATGTAATGTAAGGACAATTTTCTATCAATATAGATGGGTAGCTAGTAGTTATTTGATGAATTTGTCTTCAAGAAAGTCACAGACTTCTTTTCATTTAGTGGACTTTATTTATAATTATTACCAAAAATTGAGCAATGATATTTTCTTACCAACAATTAATAAAATATATGCATTGGGATCGATAATCATTAATTCAATCATTTTGAAAATATTGAAATATCTTATATATAAGAAATTGATTGAGAATCAATATTGGCTGAATAGTATGAAACACAGAACAAGAAGGATATACTATACAAGCTGATGGAGCTAAAGAAATAAGTAGGAACTAAATCTAGACTTTATAAGTTGTTGATTTTTATATTAGTACTAAAAATAATGAGAACCAAAGAAGTATTTCAAGGAGGCAGCAGTTGTATGGTTAGGCAAATACATAGCTGTATGTATTTGCCTTCAAATACATACATAGCTGTATGTATTTGCCTTTGGAAAATATGGGTTCTAGCTTTTAGGTTTAGTAGAGAATTGAAGAGGTGTGAGATGGAGGCAGATGACTCTGGGAGACTGGATCATTGGCTGGTATAGCAGTTTTAGTAAGATGTGATAGAAACATGGAATAGAAGGGAAACAAAGAAATGAGGGAGAATTATAGAAATATTAAAGAGTGAAAATATATAAGAACTTAATTGGATATGAAGGTTGAGGAATAGGTATTGTCAAAGAGAAGTCCTTCATTTCTGGCTCCCCTATAAGTTGAATGATGTTGCATTTTCCTTGCTTCCAGAGGGAAATCTTGTGAAGGACTGATTTATCTTTCCATTAATAGAAAGCTTGAGATGAACTTTTGACAGTTCAGTTTGTGAGCTCATCAAAGTATCTCAAATCCTGCCAGTAATTGTACTGTATTTTATCCTTTCATCTTTCGGATTCCTTGTGAATGTCTGACCTTTCTCTTATTTCTTACATGCTTGTCTCTGTATCTTCTCACTTCACTGTCCTTCCTCTACTGAACATTTTCTTGAGATTCTTTCTTTTCTTATCTTCCTTAGCCTAAGACTAATGTGAAATCTGCTTAAAAAATCAGACTCTACATTTGCCGTTGCTCCAATCAGACGGTTTCCGGAGAAAACACTGAACCTTCATGAAGGAGTCTAGAAATAGTTTGCCTGCCATGCCATTCTCCATATCCTAAAATACTAAACTGTTCTTAATTGATGTACTATCTACACAAGCTATTTGTTACAGTTACATGTACAAAGCACACTTCATTATAAGCATAAATGCTAACAAATGACTATAGATGTGTTCTTTGTCTAAAGTAACAAATATTTATTGTCACATGTATATTTGCCTCTTTCACACAAAAAAAGGTAATTTTATTCTGAGAAAAATCACTGCACAATTCATAGCAAAGGTTTTTGCTACTGGTCTGCAGCCTGAATCTCTGGTGGTAATTAATTCTTATCCTTGAGTCACTGCTTCGTCCAGATATTTTTCAATTATTGGTGCTGTCAGGTTTATTTTTTTGATGTGATGAATAAGACTAGCTGTCCTTAAAGTGACAAGCACCATAATCTCATGTAAACTTTACAAACCTATTATTAAGAAATACTTTCATTCTGCTGATGAGAAAGCTTAAGCTTGTGAAAGCTGAAACTCTGTCTCTGAAACAAAGGGAGTAAACAGTGGAACCACAGTCACACTCTGGACTGTATGTTTAGAGCTCCTGTCACTCTCATTACTTTTCAATGAGAGAATTTGGGACTTCATCCCCAGTGACTGGATGTTACCCTTTTATGCTCAGTTGCCTCTCCTGAGTACTTATTTATATAATGCCCACCATTATACCTTACTAGATAAAAACTGTCCCCCACTAACTTTAAATTAACTTAGCAAGAAATTAACTTGCAATTAACATAGTAAGAAGAAAAGAAGACATTTCAGACCTTAAAGTTCTTTATACAACCAGGAGTTATGTAGTTGGGTTTCCACATTTGTATCTATTCTTCTTTCTCTTATTTTTTTTTTAAATTTTCATTTTATTATTTTTATTAATTATTTTTATTATTTTCCCCAGGGGTAGTTTTGTGAATCATCAGGCTTACACACTTCACAACACACTTCATAACACTAAGTAGGGTATATCACATATCCTCCCAATGTCCATAACTCAACCACCCTCTCCCTACCACACTACCCCCGACAACCCTCAGTTTGTTTTGTGAGATGAAGAGTCTCTTATGGTTTGTCTTCCTCCTGATACCATCTTGTTTCATTTTTTTCCTTTTCTACACCCCAAACCCCCACTCTGCCTCTCAAATTCCTCATATCAGGGAGATCATATGATAATTATCTTTCTTTAATTGACTTATTTCAAGAGCATAATACCCTCTAGTTCCATCCACATCATTGCAAAT
Organism: Martes martes; assembly: GCF_963455335.1. Lineage (NCBI taxonomy): Eukaryota > Metazoa > Chordata > Mammalia > Carnivora > Mustelidae > Martes > Martes martes. Next base: position 107,382,829 of record NC_137890.1, on the reverse strand, counting down.
GGCAAGATTTCATTTCTTTTGATGGTTGCATAGTATTCCATTGTATATATATACCACATCTTTATCCATTCATTTGTTGATGGACATCTAGGTTCTTTCCACAGTCTGGCTATTGTGGACATTGCTGCTATAAACATTTGGGGGCACATGCCCCTTTGGATCACTACATTTGCATCTTTTTTTTTTTAAGATTATTTATTTATTTATTTGACAGAGAGAGAGATCACAAGCAGGGAGAGAGGCAGGCAGAGAGAGAGAGAGCAGGAAGCAGGCTCCCTGCTGAGCACAGAGCCCATTGTGGGGCTCGATCCCAGGACCTGAGATCATGACCTGAGCTGAAGGCAGAGGCTTTAACCCACTAAGCCACCCAGGTGCCCCAACATTTGCATCTTTAGGGTGAATACCCAATAGTGCGATTGCTGGGAAGTAGGGTAGCTCTATTTTCAACTTTTCCAGAGTGGCTGCACCAGCTTGCATTCCCACCAACAGTGTAGGAGGGTTCCCCTTTCTCCTCATCCTTGCCAGCATCTGTCATTTCCAGACTTAATTTTAGCTACTCTGACTGGTGTGAGGTGGTATCACACAGTGGTTTTAATTTGTATTTCCCTGATGCCGAGTGATGTGGAGCACTTTTTCATGTGTCTGTTGACCATCTGGATGTCTTCTTTGCAGAAATGTCTGTTCATGTCCTCTTCCCATTTCTTGATTGGATTATTTGTTCTTTGGGTGTTGAGTTTGATAAGCTCTTTATAGATTTTGGATACTAGCCCTTTATCTGATATGTCATTTGCGAATATCTTCTCCCATTCTGTCAGTTGTCTTTTGGTTTTGTTGACTGTTCCCTTTCCTTTGCAAAAGCTTTTGATCTTGAGGAAGTCCCAGTAGTTCATTTGTGCCCTTGTTTCCCTTGCCTTTGGTGATGTTTCTAGGAAGAAGTTGCTGTGGCTGAGGTTGAAGGGGTTGCTGCCTATGTTTTCCTCAAGGATTCTGATGGATTCCTTTCTCACATTGAGATCTTTCATCCATTTGGAGTCTATTTTTGTGTGTGGTGTAAGGAAATAAATAGTCCAGTTTAATTCTTTTGCATGTGGCTGTCCAATTTTCCCAACAGCATTTGTTGAAGAGACTTTTTTCCGTTGGACATTCTTTCCTGCTTTGTTGAAGATTAGTAGACCATAGAGTTGAGTCTATTTCTGGGCTCTCTATTCAGTTCCATTGATCTATGTATCTGTTTTTGTGCCAGTACCATACTGTCTTGACGATGACAACTTTGTAATAGAGCTTGAAGTCTGGAATTATGATGCCACCAAACTTGGCTTTCCTTTTCTTTTCTTTTTTTTTTTTAAGATTTTATTTATTTATTTGACAGAGAGAGATCACAAGTAGGCAGAGAGGCAGGCAGAGAGAGGGAGAGGTAGGCTCCCCGCTGAGCAGAGAGCCCGATGTGGGGCTTGATCCCAGGACCCTGAGATCATGACCTCAGCTGAAGGCAGAGACTTAATCCACTGAGCTACCCAGGTGCCCCCAACCTTGGCTTTCTTTTTCAACATTCCTTTGGCTATTTGGGGTCTTTTATGGTTCCATATAAATTTTAGGACTATTTCTTCTATTTCTTTAAAAAAAATGATGGTATTTTGATAGGGATTGCATTAAATGTGTGGATTGCTTTAGGTAGCATGGACATTTTCACAATATTTGTTCTTCCAATCCATGAGCATGGAACGTTTTTCCATTTCTTTGTGTCTTCCTCAATTCTTTTCGTGAGTATTCTATAGTTTTCTGAGTACACATACTTTGCCTCTTTGGTTAGCTTTATGCCTAGGTATCTTATGGTTTTGCATGCAATTGTAAATGGGACCAACTCCTTAATTTCTCTTTCTTCTGTCTTGCTGTTGGTGTATAGAAATGCAACTGATTTCTGTGCATTGATTTTATATCCTGACACTTCCCTGAATTCCTGTATGAGTTCTAACAGTTTTGGAATGGAGTCTTTTGGGTTTTCCACATAAAGTAACATATGATCCACAGAGTGAGAGTTTGACTTCTTCTTCGCCAATTTGAATGCCTTTTATTTCTTTTTGTTGTCTGATTGCTGAGGCTTGGACTTCTAGTGCTATGTTGAATAGCAGTGGTGATAGTGGACAGCCCTGCCGTGTTCCAGATCTTAGGGGAAAAGCTCTCAGTTTTTCCCCACTGAGAATGATATTCACTGTGGTTTTTCATAGATGGCTTTGATGATATGGAGGCATGTACCCTCTATCCCTACACTTTGAAGAGTTTTGATCAAGAAAGGATGCTGTACTATGTCAGATGCTCTTTCAACATCTATTGAGAGTATCATATGGTTCTTGTTCTTTCTTTTATTAATGTATTGTATCACGTTGATTGATTTGTGGATATTGAACCAATCTTGCAGCCCAGGGATAAATTCCACTTGGTTGTGGTGAATAATCCTTTTAACGTACTATTGGATCCTCTTGGCTAGTATTTTGGTGAGAATTTTTGCATCTGTGTTTATCAAGGATATTGGTCTGTATTTCTCCTTTTTTGTGTGGTCTTTCTTTGGTTTTGGGATCAAAGTAATGCTGGCGTCATAAAATTAGTTTGGAAGTTCTCCTTCCATTTCTATTTTTTGGAACAGTTTCAGGAGAATGGGAATTAATTCTTCTTTAAATGTTTGGTAGAATTCCCCTGGGAAGCCGTCTGGCCCTGGGCACTTGCTTGTTGGGAGATTTTTGATGACTGCTTCAATCTCCTTACTGGTTATGGGTCTGTTCAGGTTTTCTGTGTCGGTTCAGTTTAGGTAGTTTATATGTCTCTAGAAATGCATCCATTTCTTCCAGATTGTCAAATTCATTGGCGTATAGTTGCTCATAATATGTTCTTATAATTGCTTGTATTTCTTTGGTGTTGGCTGTAATCTCTCCTCTTTCATTTATGATTTTATTAATTTGGGTCCTTTCTCTTTTCTTTTTGATATGTCTGGCCAGGGGTTTATCAATCTTATTAATTCTTTCAAAGAACCAGCTCCTAGTTTCATTGATTTGTTCTATTTTTTTTTGGTTTCTATTTCATTTATTTCTGCTCCCATTTTTATGATTTTCTTCTCCTGCTGGGTTTAGGCTTTCTTTGCTGTTCTTTCTCCAGCTCCTTTAGATATAGGGTTAGGTTGTGTATTTGAGACCTTTCTTGTTTCTTGAGAAAGGCTTGTATCACTATCTACTTTCCTCTTGGGAATGCATTTGCTGTGTCCCAAAGATTTTGAACTGTTGTCTTTGAACACAGTTGTGTTTGAGTAGTTGTGTTTTCATTTTCATTTGTTTCCACGATTTTTTTTTCCAATTCTTTAATTTCCTGGTTGACCCATTTATTCTTTAGTTGGATGCTCTTTAGCCTCCATGTATTTGGGTTCTTTCCAAATTTTTTCTTGTGATTGAGTTCTACCTTCAGAGCATTGTGGTCTGAAAATATGCAATAAATGATCCCAATCTTTTGGTACCAGTTAAGACCTGATTTGTGACCCAAGATGTGATCTATTCTGGAGAATGTTCCATGTGCACTAGAGAAGACTGTATATTCTGTTGCTTTGGGATGGAATGTTCTGAATATATCTGTGATATCCATCTGGTCCAGTGTATCATTTAGGGCCTTTTTTTCCTTGTTGATCTTTTCTTGGATGATATGTCCATTTCAGTGAGGGGCGTGTTAAAGTCCCCTACTATTACTGTTATTGTCAATGTGTTTCTTTGATTTTGTTATTAATTGGTTCATATAATTGTCTGTTCCCATGTTAGGGGTATAGGTATTTAAAATTGTTAGATCTTCTTGTTGGACAGACCCTTAAATTATGATATAGTGTCCTTTCTCATCTCTTATTACAGTCTGGCTTAATATCTAACTTATCTTATATAAGGATTGCCACCCCATCTTTCTTTTGTTGTCCATTAGCACTGTAAATTGTTTTCCACCCCCTCACTTTAAAACTGGAGGTGTTTTTGGTGTCTAAAATGAATTTCTTGTAGACAGTGTATTGATGGGTCTTGTTTTATTATCCATTTTGATAACTGTGTCTTTTGATTGGGCATTTAGCCCATTTACATTCAGGGTAACTATTGAAAAGTATGAATTTAGTGCCATTGTATTGCTTGTAAGGTGAGTGTTACTGTATATTGTCTCTGTTCCTTTCTGGTCTGCTGCTTTTAGGCTCTCTCTTTGCTTAGAGGACCTCTTTCAATATTTCCTGTAGGGTTCGTTTGGTGTTTGGTAATTCTTTTAATTTTTGTTTGTCCTCAAAGCTTTTTATCTTTCCTATTTTCAATGATAGCCTAGCTGGATATAGTATTCTTGGGGTCATGTTTTTCTCATTTTGTGCTCTGAATATATCATGCCAGTTCTTTCTGGCCTGCCAGGTCTCTGTGGATAAGTCTGCTGTCAATCTAATATTTCTGCTATTTTATGTTGCAGACTTCTTGTCCTAAGCTGTTTTCAGGATTTTCTTTTTGTCACTAAGACTTGTAAGTTTTACTATTAAATGATGGGGTGTGGACCTATTTTTATTGATTTTGAGAGAGATTCTCTGTGCTTCCTGGAATTTGATGCTTGTTTCTTTTGCCATATTAGGGAAATTCTCTACTATAATTTACTCCAATATACCTTCTGCCCTCTCTCTCTTTCTTCTTCTTCTGGAATTCCAATTATTCTAGTATTGTTTTGTTATGGTATCACTTATTTTTTGAAATCTCCCCTCATGGTCCAGTGGTTGTTTGTCTCTCTTTTGCTCAGCTTCTTTATTCTCCATCATTTGGTCTTCTATATCACTAATTCTCTATTCTGCCTCATTTATCCTAGCAGTGAGAGGCTTTGTTTCTAACTACACCTCATTAATAGCTTTTTTGATTTCAGCTTTAGATTTCAGTTATTTTATTTCTCCAGAAGGGCTTTCATTTCTCCAGATGGGGTTTCTCTTATATCTTCCATGCCATTTTCTAGCCCAGTCAGCACCTTAAGTATTTTTATTCTGAATTCGAGTTCTGGCATATTACCAATGTCCATATTGATTAGATCCCTAGCTGTCAGTACTGCCTCTTGTTCTTTTTTTTTTTTTTTTTTGGTGATGAGTTTTTCCACCTTGTCATTTTATCCATATATGAATATATGAGTGAAAGAAAAAAATACTAAAGGGTGGCAAAATCCCTGAAAAAACTGTATGCTAACTGAATCAGAAGAGATCCAAAACTGGGAGGAGAAGAAAGAGGGGGGAAAGGAAATAAAAATGAAAAATAAAAAAGTCACACACACACACACACACACACACATTAGACTGGTGAATAGAACAGAGCTACCCACTTGATTTTGGGTGTATTTTGGTTTCTTAGAAGAATAACCTCCCAAATAGTTCAAGAAAGAAAAGCTTACATATATAGAAAAATAAAGGCAAACATGATGAAGAGATGGAATATGACTGTAAAGATGAAAATTTTTTAAAAATTCTAAAAAATGAACTGATAAGATAAGTTGATTGGAAAAAGAAAAAAATAGAGTAGGAAATGTGCTCAGGATGGAAACTATAACAAAGCCATGTGTGAGATTAGAAATTTTGTTCTATTAGAAGAAATTGTATCCCAAAATTTTTTAGAAAAAAAAAAAAAGATATACATATACAAAAAACAAAGTTAAATATAATGAAGGCATAAAATATGACTATAACAATGAAGGTTTTTTAAAAGTGTTTTTTTTTTTTTTTTTTTTTTTTTTTTAGAAAGGCATTGTTAAGTTAGAAAATAAAGAAAAAAAAATTTAAAAAAAAATTAACTTTGCAAGACTAAAGTGTCATGGGGAAAAAGCCATGAATTCTATTTATTGCTTTCCCCTAACTCTGGAGTTCTGCTCTTCTCATTGATCAGTGAACTTTGTCTTAGCTGGATGTTCTTGCTGATTTTCTGGGCGAGGGGCCTGTTGCAGTGATTATCAAATGTTTTTGCCTTAGGGGCATCTAGGTGGCTCAATATGTCAAGCCTCTGCCTTTGACTCAGGTCATGATCTCAGTTTCCTCAGGTCAAGCACTACATTGGGCTCTCTGCTTTGCAGGGAGCCTGCTGCCCCTCTATCTCTACCTGCTGCTTTGCCTACTTGTGATCTCTCTCTCTCTGTCAAATAAATAAAATCTTTAAAAAAAAAAAAAAGTATTTGCCCAAGGCAGAATTGCACTGCCCTTGCCATGGACAGGCCTAAATAATCTGCTTGGTTTGCTCTCAGAGCTTTTGTTCCCTGAACGCTTTCCTTAGAGCTCTGGAGGATGGGAATGGATATGGTGGCCTCCCAATCTCTGGCCCAGAGGAGTTGAGAGCTCAGGGCCCCACTCCTCAGTGTGCCCCCAGAGGAAAGCAGTCAATCACTCCTGTCTCCCTGGTCTCCGGCCACACTCCAAGCTCACCCAGGGTGTGACCAAGTGTTTCTACCTCTGGTTCATGGCCCCTCCTAACGTCTCCAAACCCAGCAGATTCCTGCCATGCTGCTCTTCCCAGAGCAGGAAGGTGGGTCTCCCCGGATCTGCCGCTTGTGGGGTTCCTGCTTGAAGAGCACTGGCCCAACTGTGCCTCAGATCACCATTTAAGGTAACTCTGATCTGAAAGCTCACTCCTTGGCTCTGTCTCTGTATTGGGCTTCCCTACTCTGATACCTGACAGCTCTGCACACTCAGACACCCCCGATCTTTCTGTGACCCCGTGGGTCCTGAGACCACACTGTCCCTGCGAGGGCTGCACCTCTGCTTAGCCTCTGCTGCAATGTCCCTCAGTGGAGATGACTTCTGAAAGTTCAGATTTTGTGCTCTGCTGCTCCACTGGTTCCTGGAAGCTGGCCCCTCCCCCTGCAGTCCTACTTCCCATTGCTTCGGATTCACTTCTCTGCACGTCCTACCTTTCAGAATGTGGCTGATTTTCTGTTTCTAGAATTGCTGCTTTTCTTCTCTTTGATCTCCTCTTAGGTTTGTAGTTGTTCAGAATGGTTTAGTAATTATCTAGCTGAACTCCTGGAACCTAATGTCATTTCAGTCAGCTACTCCTCTGCCATCTTGCCTCTCTCTCTGTATCTATTCTTCTTTTATCTATCATTTATTCCCCATACAGTACTTTGAAGTAAATGTTACTTTCTGTTTTTAAAAATGAGGAGTCATTTAATTCATAGTAAGAAATGGCAGGGCTTGTTTCATCCAAGTTGGAATTGACTTTATGTGGTTTTTCCCTCCTGACCTAGAGTCCCTTTCTTTTACAAATAAGGAACTTTGGCAAATACAGAGCAGAAAATTTTAATAACCACATGGTTTGTACAAATGTTTATTTCCAATATTCATTTAACATACATTCAACATAATCTGCTGATTCACCTAGTAGCACCTGGGTGAAGTGTAGGAGTATTCCATCCCTCTGCCAACAGTTTGGTTGTTCTGACATAGAAGAAAAAGCTTTTAGAGATGTATTGGTAGTTTTATAAGGTCCCAGGCTACTGTCAATAAAAATTCACTTTTTATTGGAAAAAACTCCAAATGTTTCTGGTTATTCTAGGGCAAAGTGAATCATTCACTTCCTGAAAATTAAAGGCTCAATTTTGGGCAAGTACCATTGATTGAACAAAGTTCTAGAGTCATCTACCATCTGAAAGCGTCTGAGTTTAGCAGATGCTAAAATGAACAAAAAGAAGATTAATACACATTAGAAGTTACCTGTTTATAAAGAAGCCTCATTTATATGGTAGGGAATTATCATATAATCATATTTTTTTAACTATAAAATATAAACTATTTTTTTTTATTTTTTTTCAAGATTTTATTTATTTATTTGACAGACAGAGATCACAAGTAGGCAAAGAGAGAGGAGGAAGCAAACTCCCTGCTGAGCAGAGAGCCCAATGTGGGGCTTGATCCCAGGACCCTGGGATCATGACCTGAGCCAAAGGCAGAGGCTTTAACCCACTGAGCCACCCAGGCGCCCCAATATAAACTCTTTAAATGTAGACCTTTGATCACATTGCTACAGTATAAAATTAAATTCTCAATGGTACTTTGAATCTAATTGGACCTATTTCAAAGTAGATTTCCATTAATATTTGAAATTGTTACCCACTTCTGCCAACAATTATTTTGTCACTGAGTAATAAATTCATCCATTCCCTCTATTTTGCAAGACACCATATTTAATTGTACCCATTAATAAAAATGCTTAGGGAAAAACAAAACAAAACAAAACAAAACAACTATTGTGAAAATTGGTCCAGCAAGAATGAAGGAAAAGAAAACAAGTCAGTAATAAAAGTGAGATCTAGAGTCTAAATTTTGGAACCAGGCCTTGAATTCAAGTAGAGAGTTTGAGTAGTGAACATCTGTTGTTTTGCCTATTTCTAAATAGGATTTTCAATTTTCATTTTCACCCAGGAAACCTTTCAGTGGAAGAATGTCAACATTTGTGATTTAAAAACAGAGAAAAGAAAAGGAAAAAAAAAAAAAAAAAGGCAAAGCCATACCTATAAATGCCATTTTATTGAGAACTATGTATCTATAGCAATGAGTGCTAAATAAGCAATACTTGCTATGTTTACTCTTTATCTTTTAGTGAAAAGGATAGTATCCTATTTTATTTTTTCCCCATAGGGAAATTCTATATGTGGATTCTATATATGAAACATTAGATGGGTGAAGAGATGGCTGTATTTAGCTAAGACTGTCTATAACCTCAGGCGTCTTCATGTCCGGTGAAAGACTGAGATATAAACAATTAACCAAAATATAAGGCTATATGAAATATGCAGTTTAATAAGGGTGTAAGCTACTTAGAAAATTAGCACAAGGAATACTAACTTATTATAAGGGATCACCAAAGTGCTCACTTAGGAAATAGCAGTCAAATTAGACCTTGGGAGGAAATGCTAGCAGATCAATACAGGTTGAAATATCAGTAGTCACAAAGCTCTGGATACTTCATATGAAGGGAGGAGCGAGTAGTGAGCAGTAGCTAGACATTCAGGAAGAATAAATTATTAAGTTAATGAGACAGCAGAGCACAGAGGGTTTTACCTCAGGAAGAAGAGCTGTTTTTATATTTTTGTATTTTTTTTTCCTAAAGGCAGTGAGAAACCACTAAAGACTTTTACAGCTGGTTAAAGGTCGTGATTCAAACTCTTTTGAAGGTAAATTAGGTGGAAATCTGAAACACTGAAAGTAAGAATTATAGATAAGGATACAGCTAGAATATTAAGAAATGTACTAAATCTAGAGCAAAAATTAGACTAGAACAATGAGAAATATAAGAAGGCGATAGATATCAGGGGTATGATATAGAAGTAATCAAACCTGATGGCTGGGAGAGAGGTGAAGTTAACCAGAGGTGGTCATTGGAAAGATGTTGGAATCATTGATGCAGATGTAAACAAAATAGACACCCTTGCTTTGGACATTTTCCCAAATCAGCAGTGAATTATTGCTATGAAATATCAATATTTATAGATTTAGGAGATTAAGAGATATGATTAGTGAAAAAGTTGCAGTTCTGCTTCAGATTCTCTAGGAAAAAAAACAATAACATGGGTTTGGAATACATATATTTATGTTAAAACTGATGAAACCAAGACAATGATAAATACTATATTGTTCAGAGTTGAAGAAGCATAAAATTAGTGAAAGTGTACATAGAAGGCTCCTAAAGTATTTTCAATATTCTACTTCTTAAGCTGGATTGTGTTTATGGATGTTTGGTTAATTTGTATACCATGTGTTATATATAGTAATATGTGTGTGTTCAGATTTTCATAGTTGCAATAAATGGAATATTTAATATTTGCAAAGTTCCCTTGAAAAAACTTGGCAAAAATGTTAACAATTTGCTTTTTTTTTTTAACTTTGCCCCTAAAAACAAATAAACAATTGCCCAGAAACCCACTTCAAATAAATTTTGATTGGATATAGTCATAACTGCTCTCAGAAAATTATGACAGTTGAGATCCCCTTCTTTGAAAGCATATCTGTTTTTGGGCAAAAGCCTTTATGCCCACCTCCAAGATGCTGGTATCAGCAGGTCCACTGCATAGGGGAAAGAAAAAAGAAAGACATTTCACAAGCAAAGAATTGGCAACCATGGTGGGTGGGTGGGGGTGTGTGTGTGTGTGTGTGTGTGTTTTCCATTTAGATTTATCTACATGTCAGCCAATTTATGTGCTTACCCCATTCCTCTTTCAACTAAGGCCTTTGTACTGTGGTCATTTTTCCTCTCACTAACTTATGTCTTTTAATGTTCCTTTAGATTACTGATGATCTGTTAGTGATAATCTGATATGTTTTCTGAAAGTATATTTATTTAGCTTTTGTTTTTGATAGTTTTTTCTGATCATGGTAAAATACACATAAAATTTATCATCTTGACTCTTTTTAAGTGTACAATTCAGTAATTTTAAGTACATTCACACTGTGAACCAATCTCCAGAATTCTTCATCCCGTAAAACTGAAACTTTATAACCATTAAACAGTTACTAACTCCTGGTAATTCTGTTCCCCAAATGTCTACCATTCTACTTCCTTTGTCTATGAATTTAAGTAGTCTAGGTGCCTCTTATAAGTGGAATCACACAGTATTTGCCTATTGGTGAAGGGCTTATTTGACATAGCATGATGTCTTCAAGGTTCACCCACAATGTAGCAAGTGTAAGAATTTTTTTTAACACTGAATAATATCCCATTGTGTTTGTGTACATTTATCTATATAGTTAGATAGATAAATATATCAATGCACATTTGGGTTGTTTGTACCTTTCGGCTACAGTGAGTAATTCTGCTGTGAACATAAGTGTATCTTTAAGATAATGCTTTCAGTTCTTTTGGGTATGCCCCCAGAAGTGGAATTGCTGGATCATATGGTAATTCTATTTTTAATTTTTTTTTGAGAAATTGCCATGCAATTTCCCACAGAGGCTGAATCATTTCACATTACTACCAACAGTACTTGGAAACGTTCCAATTTGTCCACATCCTTGTCAACACTTGGGTTTTGGTTTTATGGTGGTGGTAGTCGTTGTTTTTACAGTAGCCATCCTAATGGGTGTGCAGTGGTCTCTAATTGTGATTTTGATTTGCATTTCCCCTATGATTAGTGATGTTGGACATCCTTTTGTGTTCTTGTTGACCTTTTCCATATCTGCTTTGGAGAAATGTCTATTCCATCCCTTTGGCCATTTTTTAACTAAAAATATTTTTGTTATTGTTGAGATATAGATATAAAGATAATTTTGTTGAGTACGAATTTCAAGTTGAGTTATTGTCTCTCAACCCTTTGCAGATATTATTCTACCATATTTTACATTATTTATTGCTATTAAGAATCTCCATGTTTATCTAACAAAATGCTTTTAACATTCTTTCTTTGTCTTCATGACGATGTTTTTATTTAGTTACCAAGAGTCTGTTGTGCCTCCTATGGGATCATATCTTGCATCAGCCCAGGGAAGGAAAAAACCCTCAAATATTCTCTCTCCTCATTTTCTCTAACCTAGTCTATTTCCTCCTTTGGAAACTGACTAAATACGCTAGACTTCCAACTCATTTAACCTTTTTGCTTCTCTGTGTTGGCTCTGGCTAACTCCTTCAATTTGTCTTATAGTTTACTGACTGAATTGTGTCTAAGCTGCTGGTTAATCTATTTAATACATTGCTTCTTTTTAAAATATTGTTTAAAAATATTTATAAGCCATTTTTGGTTCATATTTATGTCTTCCAAGATTATTAAAAAAAAAAAATTTGGCGGGGCACCTGGATGGCTCAACTGGTTGGACATCTGACTCTTGATTACTGTTCAAGTCATGATATTATGGGCATGGGATCAAGCCCTATATCAGACTTGGCACTTAGTAGGGAGTCTGCTTAGAGAGTCTCTCTCTCCCTCTCCCTCTTCCTCTGCCTCTCACCCCACCCACATACACACACACACTCTCTAAAATAAATAAATAAATATTTAAAAATAAATCAATAAATTATTGGCTATGCTTATTATTTCAAAGCATATGCTTTCCTTTAAAATATTCCACTCACTTTTCTTTATCTTGCACAATAATGTAAAAGCATGTAGGCTTTATAGGTTTAAATCTGTTGATTTTTGTCATAACTCTTCCTTTTATGTTTTGTTTCTTTTTGTGTTTTATTTTTTTGGTCTGATTTTCTATGAGAATGAACTTAATCTAGAGAAATTATGAGGGCCAGGGTTGAGGAATTTTTTTTTTCTTTCATAGAGGATTTGAATTTGCTTCTGCTAGAGGAAAGAGGAGTCACTGTAAACTGAAAATCACTTGAATTTCATTATACCCTACCCAGCCAGTGGATATCTTGTTTATAAACTAGTAATCTCTTGCTCCAGTATAGACCTATGCTTAAAGTTTTTGTCTGTTTGTGTTTGGTTTGAGCTTGGTTTGGTTTTATTGTGTTTTGTTTTCTGTATTGAGAGAAAGAACAGGGAAAATAAGTTTTGTTTTTACTACTAAATTATTCTCCTTTTTAAGCAGGCAAGGAGGTTTTTTGTTTTTGTTTTTGTTTTTTTTTCTTCTTATTCACCTATCAGTGATGATGTATACCCTCCTAAAATACCTGGTATTGTTCTTGCTTAGCTCTCTTGTATTTGTGCATTTAAAGACTGAACCCACTTGCACTAAGCAACTAATAATCCATGGATCTCTAGATTACCACTTGATTTGATTTCTCAGGCTCTTATCCCTATGGCTGCACCAGCCTCCATATTCTCATTTGCCTTCCTTTATGGTTTTGGCTAACAAACAAGTCTGTGTTAGCATGTAGAGACTTTCCTATCTTGTGATCATGATAAATTACTTAAAAGTTACAATTTATCATTTTTCAGAAGATATTATTGCAGTGACAGTCTTTTCAAAATATCAAATCTGTTTTAGTTCAAGAGGTAAGTGTTCCTCAATATAGAAAATTGAACCCTTTGAGAAATTTACTCAGAAGTCTTTGACTTTCTTGAAAACAGAGATGGGGTCAGAATTATTTCAATATATATTTCAATGTTTTTTATTATTTCAATTATTTCAATATTTTTATCAAGGAAAGAAGAAATTCACTAAATATATTGCAGTTTTTTATCTCTCCCACTTTTATGGTGACTTTACCAGATAAGTCTAAAAAAAAAAAAAACCCAATGTAGGTATTAAGAATGGTCAAAAAAGACAAAAGTTTTATTTTAGAATTAAAGTTGATAATTAGAAACTCTAATCTAGTGAGTAGACAAAATATAAGGATAAGAGCATGAGAATTAATATTGGGTGAGTATGTATTTAAATACGTATTTACTCTTGAGAATGAGCTTGAAGACCTTATCTGATATTTCTAATTCAGCTCAGATATCCTTAAAATTATAGATTGTGCATGGTCATTAATTTTTTCATCAATTTATTTAAAATATTTATGTTTAAAGCAGTGTTGTATACATTTGGGAAGGGAGTGATAAAGATATATTAGCAAGAAGCTTACCCTCAAGAAGTATATGTGACAGTAATAATGTGTCAGCAAATAACTATCACATGAAGTACAAAGGGATTGACCAAATACAGTCTTATTAAGTAGAGAAAACTTTCTGGCTGGAATATAGAAAACAATTGATTAGGTTTTTGTGGTTGAAGCGTGATGTTGCCAACAGCTTGCTTATTTTTGTGTGTGATTCAGGTTAGTGGAAATGTGATAAGGTATGAGGTACAGGTAATTCCCTATAGGTTAGAAAGGTCAGGGCAACTCTGGAAATCTGAAACATCAGTATGACTGAAGTGTGAGGTAATTGGTTAAAAATTTTGAGAAATAAAGTTGGAAAGGTAGTTATATTCAGATTATACAGAAAACCAGGCTAAGGAATTTAGACATCACTTTCTGAGTGGTTGGAAGCTATTGAATATCTTTGGGACAAACAAAGGTCATGATGCAGAGCTCTCTAGTCAGAAAAATAACCTCATAGCAACTAAATCATATGGTTGGATGAGGAAAAAGACTGGATGCTATTGCAGTCTCAAAGACAGAAAAAGATTTGAAAGAGCATAAACCATAGAATTGATAAGGACTAAATAGGTATAAATTGCCTACATTTGGCTATGCTTCCCAATTTAGGAGTGCAATGTATTCTCTGACCATGTGATTGGGAGTCAATTAGAAATAAATAGAAGGATTTTGAGCAGTGGAAAAACAGCCAAAAACAAAAACCAAAACCTTTGGAGAATACGTATTTTAGAGGAAATAAAAATGCATTGTGTTGTTTCTGCCAATGCCAAGCAATCCGTGGTAAAAATGCAGAAAGTGTTAAGTCCTTGAATTGGCAAAATACCCCTCAACCTAGCATTAAACTGCTTAACTATGTATCATCTAATGTAATACTCACAGGAATCCTATGTATTATTTGTAATTAGCCTCATTTTCCTGATAAGAATAGAGGCTGAAATTTAAGTGACTTGATTAAAGACAAAAAATAGGCACCCAACCTAGAACATGAAGCCAAATCTTCTCATTATAACTGCAAGACTGTCTTGCAGCAAACCAATTAAGTCCCGAGGGTGAAGGAACAGAAGGAGCAAATATCGTCAGTGAGGCAAATGAGTAAGTCTCAGATGTGGCAGGTTTAGCTTTACAGAGGTGCTGTATTACTTTTTCTCAAGAAAAGGGATCTGGATGAGAATAACTGAAAATAAAAAGAAATTTTGAGTATTGGATTGAGAAATAAAATTCACACTTAAGATTCACCAACTTGTCCGTAAATTGATGATGAAAGGTAAATTGCAGAGGAGAGACTGTTAATAAGAAGAGAATTGAAACATGGAGAATTATCTCCTAAGGGCACTGTGACTAGAAGTTATTTAGAAATAGTAAGAGGATTTCGGAGCAGAAAGGAGGCTCTGTCAGGATTGGAGGACATAAACGTGCAATGGATCCTACCATGCCAACATTACTGTTACAACCCACCCAGACCTGCCAGGTCTCTATGCCTTATTTTGGTCTTTTACATTTTGAAATAATTAGCAAATTTTATAAATCTGGTGTTTTCACTTTCACATGAAAATCTAGCTTTGTGGCATCTTTTAAAAATGATAAAAATGGAAGACATAGCAATTTGAAGAGCTAAGCAACAGGTGCTCTGGGATTCTGGAGGTAGGTGGATGGGAACCACTGCGTTGGAGCAGTGCCTGGGAGCTAGTCAGAACTTGCAGAAAGTCAGGCCCCTCCTCAGAATGACTGAATCGGAGTCTTCCTTGTAACAATCCCCAGAGGTCTTGTAAGTTTCAGTATGTAAGATTGTAAGATTTCAGTATGTAATCTTGTAAGATTCAGTATGCTTTCAGATAAAACTTTGTAAAATAAAGACAAAACCAAATTAGACTGTTTAAGTGCCACCGATTGGGGACTACACTGGCTTACTCTATAGTGTAACATGTTAAAAAGATGTTCTAGTAAATATGTTAAAAAGATTTTATAGGATCCATCATTTTAAATACTTGATTTTAATTTGTTTCTTTAATTAAAACATACAATTGCATTTAAGCCTAAATTCTATCTTTTTTTAAAGACGGCTAATTAAATAATCAAGGAATAAAAATCCAAATATTCATATTGGCTGTATCGAATCGAAACTTAATTAGATTTCAGTAATTTCTGTAGAACCCATGTTGGAGGAATATTAAAAGGATTTTGTTTCTTTGGACATATCTCAGTCAATCTCTGCTAATTATCTATTTTGAAAGATGTTCGACTCTGGTGATTTTTTTAGGAAAGTTGAATTGCTTTATTTCATTTCAGGAACAAATTGGCACATTAAAACACAAATAGCCCATTTGTTGACGGCCCACAAGTACTTTTTCCTAACTAGAAAGATGTGCTACCAACTGGAGAAGCTATTACTCTAATTTGAATTTTGGTCACCTTGGCCCATAAGACTGCTGCCTGTGTCTGCTCCTAAGTGTTTACTAGTGAATCATTGAGTGTTAGTGTAATTTCAATGCTAATTGTTGCTTCAGGTTTTCAAATGGCTCAGCAGTAAGACATTAATGATTATTCATGCCTTAAGAAGGGCTGATAAGGGAATGAGATTACCATCTTGTACAATTTTAGCTAACAAATTAAAGTGTAAATTAAATTTTCCCTGAGACAGAAAATAACTTACTTGGAAAGTCAAAAAGAATGAGCAACTTCATTCACTTTTAATTTTCTCTTTCCTGTTTTACAGATATTCAGAGTATCAGAGGGCTAGCGGTGGATTGGGTCTCACGTAATTTATACTGGGTTAGCTCCGAATTTGATGAAACACAAATTAATGTAGCACGACTAGATGGCTCTTTGAAAACCTCAATTATCCATGGAATCGATAAGCCACAGTGTCTTGCAGCTCACCCAGTCAGGGGGTAAAGTATGATTATTTTTTTGTAAAGTTTTCCAAAAATTTCACACATTTTTGTCCTGATTTGATATAAAAACTTTAATTCAGAGTAATTAACATATCAACTATACCAGTCAAAAAAAGTTAATATGGAAATTGTAAAAGAGATCCCTGGTTAGAGATTTCTGTTATCTGCATGAAGCCAGATCTTTATACATTATTGCAACTTTATTAATTTATGTTTCTAAGGAGTAACAACAGTTCAGAATTTAAGAAAAGAAAAAAAGAAGATGCAGGGGAAAGTCATTAATTTTCTTTCAAACACCAGTTTTAATAACATATTTACCTGTGTGGTGATGTTATTGTCACTGCTAAGTAAATCAGATTCTCTCATCTTCTGGCTAATCATCATGTACCCATGTAGAGAGCTTGTGTAGGGTTAAAATACTTTCTCTCCCCAGTGCTTTCGGGGGAATGGTTGAAATGACTTTGTTTTCTTCTTTGGTGTCTGGTTTCTCTAAACCCAGAGGATTCAATCTGGATGCATTACTTTAAATGGAAGTAATTTACTATATTTATAGGTAAATATTTCAGTTGTGAATGTAAGAGGGCAAAGAAAGTGAGTTGATTGTCTCCTTCAATGACAGGAAAAAGAAAGAGTGGTGCTTTCCTCCCAGGCAAACATGCACCTTATCATCAGCAACGCCTCAACAATTCAGGCTCTTCTTAAAAAGAATTAATCTTATACCAAGAATTTATGTTGACATTAACTTTATTCCTCAGTGTATGTTTCTAGTTAACAAGTAGGTCTATCTCTAATATTTTTAATTCATATCTCTTAAATTAAGGAAACTCTACTGGACAGATGGAAACACAATTAACATGGCAAACATGGATGGCAGTAACAGCAAGATTCTCTTTCAGAATCAAAAGGAACCAGTTGGTAGGTTTTTTTTTTTTTATAATAATCACTGCAGTTTTTAAAATGACAAACCTATACAATGTATCTTTGATTTAGAACTTACAAGAAATTATTATAGATTAGTAATATAAATTCAATCAGGAATAGCTCAATCTCATTGACTCCATTGGATCTATATTGGGTAAGGAGGAAACATTCTTTTTGTGGATAAGAAGATAAATTCTTTTGACATGAGAGCTTTTATAGTATTTTTAGTATTGAAGTCACTTAAAACTTGATGTAATTAATAAATATCTTACTTTCAATGGTGAATACCTTGATACATTGTTACAGCGGCAATATAATATACTAAAACTTCCCCTGATCATTGTTGTGTCATTATTAATAGTTATAATGATTTAAGTATTTAGTATTTAGTTTTCAACAATTTTTATTCACTATGCAGTAGGTTTATTTGGTTTGTTCTACCTTTGTTAACTATTATAAATCATTAGCTAAAACTCAGTGGTGCTGGAAGAAAACTCAGATGTATGTACATAAAACATTTTTAAAAAATTTTAACTACAAAGATTCTTTTACAAGTTTAATATGTTATATATGTTTGTGCAAATATCCTTTACATTATTATCTATATTTTTTTTCAAATTCTAATCACTCCTCATTTTTTCTTATATTGCTTTAAGAGGCAGAAACTATCACACTGCCTATTTGTCATCTCAAGTATCTTTCTTTTTTAAAAAAATTTATTTATTTATTTATTTATTTGACAGACAGAGATCATAAGTAGGTAGAGAGGCAGGCAAAAGACAGGAGGAAGTAGGCTCCCTGCTGAGCAGAGAGCCCGATGCGGGGCTCAATCCCATGACCCCAGGATCTTGACCTGAGCCGAAGGCAGAGGCTTTAACCCACTGAGTCACCCAGGTGCCCCTCAAGTATCTTTTAAAAAAAAATAATCCAATAATGAATCTAGATTTTGATATCATATTACATGCAAATGATGGAATATACAAAAGAAAATCGTAATTTTGCTTTGAATTAAACACAATATATTTTTAATTTGGGGGAAATTAAATTCACCATCAAGCTTTTTGGCAATTATTCTTATTTTAGAGATGTGGTAGTATCCTTATTTGAAGTAGTTCGTTTTTACTAGTGATCATTCAGTAAAGATTTACTATCACTAAAATTTATAATAAATAATTCTTTTCATTTAGTCTGTAGACTAAACCTCTGATAGAAAATGATAATATTAACAACTCTTTTCTTTGGACTGGCTATTCTAAGATTTGATACACAATTGGAATTCAAGGTAGTGTTAGAAATTAAAGGGAAATTGAAGTGCTAATACTTCTATGTGGAAAATGATAGGACAAAAGAAACAAGGGGCTTTACAAGATTAGGACCCATACAAAAGATTTAATTTGGACTCAAGCAATTCAGTTGGTGCTTATCTAGAATTGTTCAGAATATTTAATATGGAAAAGTGAGTATGATGAAAATAGTATGAGCAAATAAAGTCCTTATACTGTAATGTGGGAACCACAGGTTATACCAAAATGTTAATTTATATGCTTGTTTCTATAATAGGAAAACCTTATCTTCATTAATACTAAATTCCATTCCCCTACTCAAAATAAATTTTAGAAAAATCTAGCAGCTTATATAAAGAACGTTTATAAGAAAAATAGTGTTACCTGTTTATACTTTGAAGTTGGGCCTTCAAGGCGTTATGTACCAAGTGATATTTTTAACTGTATATGAATGAGGATTCAATATTCAACAACAAATATTAGATGTCTACATCACGTGAGTTATTATTAGTTTGGAAATCACTTTAAAATCAATTCAGACTGATACTTTTTAATTTTAACTTGTGTAAGACATACTATTTTAACCAAAATAATCCAGAACCTCACTGCAAACGATGCCTTAAGTCAGCATTAATGAGTATGGCTTGCAAGTCATTTGTTCATTCAGTACAGATATTTATTGAGTATCAGGTTTGTACTAGGCCTGACACTGCCCTTTTCCTTAAGGGACACAAGAAGCTAAATCATTTTAGATTTCATTAAGTAAATTTAACTCAGTGACCTTCAGCAAATTAGTGTTACCTTAGTAGTACTTGCTTTCCTCATCTGTAAAATTGAGACAAAAATGTCTATTTTATAAAGTTCCCATGAGGATTGAATGAGGAAAATTTATTAAAGTAACATCTGGCCTTTAATAATAGAACCTGTCAGGAGTAATAATACAAGGTATATTGGGTCCAATAGACTGGAATTTGAATGATTTGATTGTCTGCAGTACTGGTAGAATGAATGAGTTCAGTGAAGAATAAACATACAACAGAATCTTTAGAAATCTTGCAGAGAAATATAGGTACCAAGTGAGCCTCTGATATGAATAAATTTTTATGTAGATGTGAGGACTCAACTCAATATTGGTTTGCTGCTAGTACTAAGAGGTAAAGTTTGAAGTGGTTCAATTCTTCTCTCAAATCTTCCCAACATAAGCTCTGGAGCAAAAAGACAACTGAACCCTCATCTTCTTGTAGTTCTTTACAAATAGGTCTTACAAGTTCCTTCTGTAACTTTCTACTTTAACTAACTAGTCATGTTACCCAGGTGCTAAAATTGGTCTCTGCAAAGCTGAATGAGAGACTGTGTTGTCCATATATAAATGTAACAAAGCATTTTCCCTTTTTATGTTTCTGGATATCCTGATGTTTTGTGGGAAATCCTAACTACAACGTATTCTACCACATTTCTGCCCACAGATATCTTTATTTTTGATGTACAGAGGAAACAAGTGAGCAGGTGAAATTATCTCCTGCCTCTTTTCTCCTTCACTTCCCTACAATGAATAATATTTCTATGTTGGGAGGTCCTTAACATATCGTTATCATTTGCCATCTTTAAATGCTCACTCCAAGATGTAAGGTACAAGAGGGAGAATGAACTTCAGGAACCTAAAAATTAAGGACAACTTAATAATTAACACATTCACACAAAACATTCCTCTTGCTGTGTGTGAGCGGCAATATGGTTGGGGAAAAAGTTGTTTTAGCAACCAAACAGATAGGGATTTGAATCTCTGCTTTAATACTTATTAACTCTGTAACTTTAAACATTCTTCTTTCCTTTTCAAAGGCTCAGTTTTATTATCTTTAAAATAGAGATAATAATGTCTACATTTGGAGCTATTTTTAGAATTAAAGGCACATATACAATATCTTATGTTCCAACCACTCTGCACTTACACACTCTAAAGAATATATACTTTAAAGAATATGTCCATATGTATATTCAAGAATATATCCTTCACATAAGTACAAAGATATCCAATATGTCATTGTTTATAATAATACAAAATTTAGAAAGAAACTAAATCTTCATCAAAAGAGGAATGAGTAAATAAATGCAGCATGTTTATGTGCTGAAATACAGGTATATATATAAATATATATGAAAAGACATAAATAGATCTCAGAAACGTTGAGCGAGAAAAGTAATTAGCAGAACGGTACTTACAATATGGTACCACTTACGTAAGTACAAAATGAAACATACATTAATATATATTGCTCCTGGATGAATAAATTTATAAAACAAATGGAAAGTGGTAAACTGGAAATGTGCACACCAATTTTATAATAGCAGTTCTCTTTGGGAAGGAACAATAATTACATTCACAGTGAAGTTTCATCTTTATCAAGAGGGACTTTACTGTATTAGTAAAATTTAGGTCATATTTCATAAAAAGATTCAAAGTAAATATAATAAAAGTTAATATTGTTTAATTCTGGGTAATGAATATGAGTGGTCATTAATTTCTTCTCTTCTCTATGTTAAATACTGGCTTTTCAAAATATCCCCCAAACAGCTTGTTGTTTAGACAAAGCTGAGCTTCTTACTTCCCACACTGAGGAAGAACTTTAAGTCATCAATGTTTTAGCAGTGTCTCAGAGAGGGAAAAACAACATTGAAATAGTAATTGAGATTTAGAAGTCTGGTGTAGGGTAGATGTTTCATTTGGAGGCATGGTTAAGAGCATTAAGTAAAGATCATTATATAATTCTGGACTGGTAGATACAGAAAGATTTTGAGGGAATGTGGGTCAAAGAGTCTTGATGTATAAAGTGTCATTTGTTGCTTTTTGGTTGAAGAGTTGATGGGCTATGCGGAAGTTCCTGAAATTTTCAGTAATATTATCTTGAAACCGATTTACCAGACTAAAGTTTCTTAGAATAGTAAGTTATGACATTAAAGATAGTGGATAGTAAAGACACAGTAATGTAGACAATAAGGTGTGTTTTGGGTTTTCTCATCTATAAAATTAAGCCTCTGTTTCATAGGTTCTTTTTGGCTTTTCTTTTTACTCATTTAAAATACAGTAAAAGCATCCTTTGTGAAGAATTGTGTACACTAATGTATTTTTCTCTAGCTGACTCTGAAAAATTATCTACAATAGGAGATGGGAGACAGTTGTGTGTCTTTCAGGGTTACATGAGAAACAGAACCACTCAAATATGTGGATAGATAGACAAATAGATAGATAGGAAGAAAGAGAGAGAGAGAGAGTCTAGTTATATAGATATAGATATATAAAGAGATTTATTACAAGGATTTGTGGAATGAGATTGTGGGGACTGGCTAGACAAATCTGAAATCCTCTGGCAGGATGGAAAGTCTAAGGCAGCAGTTTATACTGTAGACCTTGGCTACAATTTCTTCTTCCTCATAGAAACCGTAGTTCTCTTACAGCCTTTCAACTAACTGTATCAAACCCACCTAGATTTTTTAGGATAATATCCTTAACTTAAAATCAACTGACTGCAAATAGTAATCACATCTACAAAATACGTGCACAGCAAAATCTAGATTAGTGTTTAATTGAACAACTGGGGATGATAGCCAAGCCAGGTTGACACGTTAAATGAACATCACAGTTTTTAAACACAAACTTCCCTATATTTTATCCACTCATCTATGTGCTTACAAATATAGTGATTGTTTATGTTGATCCAAACATAAATTTCCATAAGTATTTAAATAAAATCTAGTAAAAGCTCTATTAAGCAGAAACAATAAGTGAACAAAATATAGCTGGCATTAATTACCCATGCTTTCTGATTGGAGGCTGGGGAAATGACTATTATACAGAATTTAACATGTTTATATAGATTATTATATAAAGTATGATAATGGATCCTTTTTAGCCTAGGAGGAGAAAAAGAAACAATGCTTAAGAATGTTTCAGAAATAGCCACATGTAAATTTAAAGAAAGAGAGGGAGAGAAAAACATCTCTACAATAACTCCTCTTTCTTAAATCTAAATCCATGTATTAAATGGCTAATGTTAAGGTGTTATGCTAAGCATTGTGGATGACACAATGACTTTTTATGTAATACTTGCTTTGTAGCAATGACATACTAATGAGAAAGAGAGTCAGAAACATGTGGTAAGGATTCACATGTTGATCTGTATGTATGTGGGCCTCTTAAAATAAAGAGGAAAAAAAAAACGTGTTCCTACAGAGTGCCAATTTACTGGGAAATAAGGCAAACGGGAGATATGGACCCTTTCCTCATGGAGTTTACTATCTAAAAGGAATTGAAGTATGAGTCAAACTTTTCCACTCCAGCCATATTTCCTTCTTTGCTCCTCTCAACTTGTTAGACTTTTTACACTAACAGTACATTTTAACAAAGTATTCCCTTGCCCAGAAATGTCTCCCATCTCAGTTGTATGCCTATCTGCAAGATTTCAACTCAAATATTATTTCTTCAAAGAAGCTTTCCCTGACCTCCCTTGACAAGGCCGAAGTCTCTTAAAATAGACACTTAACACCATTTCATCTTACAGCTCGTCATTATTTTAGACTTCCATTTGTTTGTTAAATATTTGAATAACTACTGCTTACCAACTAGAAAGGAAACTACAAAGTTAGAGACCATATCTGTTTTATTTACCATTGTGTCCTTAACTCGTAGCTCAATTCTGACATGTTAGTAGATCTTCAACAAGTATTTGCTGAATGAAGTGACCACTGTTTCCTATCCAATAGCAACAGGTTCTTACATGATTGCATAAATCCAAGATTTATTTATATATCATAGCTGAGTAAGATTACTTTGTGAAAGTAGTGCATATTAAGTGATCTGAGTGTTGTCCATGTTGCATTTCCTTCAATTATCTGATGAGTAGAAAATACTTATATTTATGCCATAATTTTCTCAAAGCAGGGAGTGTAAGAATTTTATCAACAGGATTGCTTATAAATAAAAGCATGGCTAGCTAGAGAGGAAAAATTAGAAATAGTTTATTTCCAGTTGCTCTTTTCAACATGTTCCTCTTGCTCTTTCTCCTCCATCTCCTGTCTAACCTGGTGGCCATTTGGCTCTCGTCAGCACCTCAGAGATTTCTCGTAGAAACAAAGAATAGGGCAAAAATAGACATGGTTAACTTATCTACTTATCAACAAGTCCTCAGTATTGGATGTAAAGATAAAACTAAATTCTTTGTACAGTAATGCCTTATTCATTTTGATCATTTATAATTATTATAATTTTTAATATATACCAATAGGCTAGAGAGTCTATTATCTATAAATTAACTATAAAAAATATCATTGTGAGTAAGTTTACAGCAGGAAAGTCTTATCTATATTCAGTCACTTCAGATTCTTTATTTGGGATGGATGAAGGCCAGGTAAGATGATATGGGTTTCAAGCTATTATAGTCATTGATTAAAATAGGTTAAAGTTTGGGGGTGCCTGGGTGGCTCAGTCTGTTAAGCATCTGCCTTCAGCTCAGTTCATGATCCCAGGGTCCCGGGATGGAGCCCCATGTTGGGCTCCCTGAAGCCTGTTTCTCTCTCAAATAAATGAAATCTTCAAAATAATCAAACAAACAACTAAATAAATAAATAGGTTAAAATTATGTAGCATAGTAACTATATTTTGAAATTAGTATTTTCACTGTGTGCTTGAACTGTTTTCCTAAAGTAAATTCAAAAATATGTTGTTTACTACTTTTCACAAAATCTGAAGCACTTCCAATTATTGTTTTCTTTTTAAAAAAAATTATCGTGCTATTGTTTACTTATTTTTTCCTCCTCTGGAGAGCCTAGAGCTGCGATGCAAATAAGTGGACTATTTTTTTGTTTGTTTGATATGTAAAATTGAACTGTTATTTAGTATAGCATTGTAACTAATACACAGGGGTACAAAAGCCCTTGGCTCTGGGGATCCCAAAGAGACCAAGTTCAGCCACTCAACGATGACAAAATCCAAAGGCAGAGAAAGGAGTGATGATGAAATCAGAAACAAATTTATTTCAGCGAGGCCAGCAATCAAAGATCGTCCCCAGAATGTTGAAAATACTTCCAGGTTTATATAAGCAAAAGTGTGGGGGTAAAGGTGGTGGGTAAGTGCAAGTAGGCAGTGAAAGTCAAATACTCATCTTGGAGTCAATCTCAGGAGGGGTCTTTCTGGCTCAGGGCAGTCCTTATTGCCTGAAGAGGTTGTTTTGGTTCCCATCAGGGAATGCTTTGCCCTAAAAGTTCGGCCTAACCTTACCGCCAAGCTAGAAAGAAGAACCCAACTAGAAAGTCTGAGGACAAATGGAGGCATCCGAAGTTCTCTTTCAGCATGAAGGTTAAGTCTCACAATGAAACATTTGATATAGAAGAATCTTGGAAATAATCCCAAGAATTGATGGCATTGTAATCCCACTTGATAAGATTTTCTTAGAACTATTCCCCTGAGATGAATTCTAAAATGGACTTTTCCAGTACCAGTGGTAGACACATGACTGTGTGTAAAAGATAAGTACAAACCTATTTTTCTTGGCGTACGTGATTGCCATATCCATGAAATACATATGCATAGGGAAATTTGTTACTTTGTTATTTACTTAATCAAGCTGCACTGATATTTTGCACTGCAGGAAGTTATTGTAATTGTTTTTTCATGGTGAGTCTGTCTGGGCAAACTCTGGCTTAAACTCTTGCCTACTGTATTCCCTAAACCATTTCCATTAAGAAAATTAGGTGAGTAGGAAAGGAACAACTGTTCAGTTGCTCTTCTTTTCGGGTATATTGATTATCAGATTATAATTGATTTTTCCCAGATTTAGAGAGGAAACACAATATTTTGTTTGGTGAGGCTGGGAAGTATCAACTCAAAGCAATCATTATCCGTCCTCCTCTATGGAACCTGAATTCTCATCATGAACCCCCAACCTTTGTGTTTGCTTATCCTTAGCCTAGGATGCGTGATACAATAGAACCATCCTCACTTCGGCAAGAAAAATAACATAATTACAGTGACTACTTTTTAAGCACTTAGAATATGTCGAGCACTTGTAAAATGCTTTGCATTAATCACTTCACACTAATCATTTCTGGAAGGGTTTCTTATCCTTCTTTTATAGATACAGAAAGTGAGTCTTGTTGAAAGAAGTTAGTTGCCTGTGATGGATAGTAGAGTGGAATTCAAATCCAAGTTTATCGGCTTCCAAAGCCATATTAAACCATAACCATCATGCTATACCTAGAGAGGCTGATTTCATGTAGTAATTACCTGACCTCAAGCTAAGATCAGGGAATAAAATTGATACTCTTTCAAGCATAGAAAGTAGAAGAAAAAAATTCAGAACCTGGGTACTCCTGAGAAATGGATGCAGCAGTCAGCTTTTCTAAGCAACCAGGGAACACAGGAAGCAATTCCACCTCTATGCCAATGTACCTCACTATTAATTATTTCCAAATCTTTAAATGCTACTTTTCAACAGAAATGCCACTGATATACTAGGCTTTCCAATTTGTGAAATTGTTTTTATGTTGTAATTCACTGGATTTCCCTTGCTTGTTTGTTGTTAAATCCATATGTGTGACATACTTGAAATAGAAGTGCATCATAATCTTATCAAAACAGCCAACTTGGCATTTTAGGACCCTGTATCACTGAAGACTAAGTAATTGGAGCCTTCAGGCAGTTTGGGCTGAATAACTTTGTTTCTGTTAAATACAAATCAACATTCCAGTTATCCATTGTTGAGCTAAATATTCTCAATTAAGATTTATTGCTCAGTCTTGGATACATTAAGTGCTTAGAGCAGTTTGCGTAACAGAGGATTTTAATTTTCTACTTAAAGCCATTTCCATGTTTAAAATGTTTACATATTATGAATTTTATCCCTTAAGCCTCATATAAAGCAACTTGGCTTGTCAATCAGCATTATCCTTCATGGTTTATTCTTAAGAATCCAGTGTACTATGTATTTTATTTTCTAGATATTTTCCCCTCATTTTCTTTTTTTTTTTTAAAGATTTTATTTATTTATTTGAGAGAGAGGGAGATCACAAGTAGGCAGAGAGGCAGGCAGAGAGAGAGGGGGAAGCAGGCTCCCTGCTGAGCAGAGAGCCCGATGCGGGGCTTGATCCCAGGACTCTGGGATCATGACCTGAGCTGAAGGCAGAGGCTTTAACCCACTGAGCCACCCAGGTGCCCCTCCCCTCATTTTCAATGTAATCCCAACCAAAATTCATTTGCTTACTCAACCTTCAAGTACATCTTTTTGAAACCTACCAAACTTTTTTTTAAAATTATTATTTAATCATTCCAACCCATATACTATATAATGTGGATTTTGAACTTTATTCATGGATAACATTCATAAGCACTTTTTATCACATCAACAGAATCCAAGGGACCTCATTTTTTAAAAGTAAGGTTAAAACAAATTTCTGTATATATTTTCTTGCTTGATATACGCAGTTATTTAAATATATTTATTATGCAGCACGGTCACTTTTATTGTGTATGGAATTTAATCAATATATAAAAGTCATTCTCCCCAAAAGAAATGTTAAGAAGAGCTTACAAAAAAGGCCAGAGGAATTATGGATATTAAAATTACACATTAATATAAACATAAATAACTTAAATTTATTATATTTTTATCTGATCATTTGTTTACTCATTTTTACTCATTCTTTCAATATGATCAAGTTTAAAAAAAAAGGTTATTAAAAAAGGTTATGAAGTGTATAGTAGGTGTCAGAACCTGAAAATAAAACCTGGGATACATTATCAAGAAGATCATAGTCCAGTGAAGTAAAAAGACAGAAATAGTTACAAATCACTTGATGCAGTGTCATTCTTGAGTACTCTTCCCAGACACCATAATGGTAATATAGGTAGACAATGTGAAAATAGAAGAGACAACCAATTTTGTATGAGCAACAAAAATAGAGAATAGTACCCAAATTGGTAATATTTGAAATTTCAACTGGATCTGGAAGGGAAAATATACTTTTGTTTTTAAGGCAGGGACAGAAGAGAAGGGGCTTACCTTATTCTTAGTAAAAAGGAAAAATAAGCATAAAAGGCACAAACATGATATGTCTAGAAAACTCTGTGTGTCTAGGGGAAAAAAAATCTAACACAAGGGAATGTTTAGGATTATATTGACAGAAAGTATAATTTTAAAATATTCAAATGATGCAGTCCAGGGCTTTTAAAAATATTTTGTTCTACTTCTTACCAAGCTATAAAATATAGCTTTGGTGTATTATAAAACTATAGGTATTAAACCTTTTAAAGTGACTTTTTAGAACAAAACACTCCTCAAGAAAAGCCTGTCATGGAGTCTGAGCTTGCCTCCAGTTTTGCATGTGTTATTTTCACAAGTCACATAATTTTTGCCAATCATTAGAAGCTTGAAATATAGGATAAATTATCTGAGATGAAATGATTAATTCGAAGGAGGATGAGGGAGAGGCTGAAATCTTAACTCCCTGAGATAAAGAACTAATTACCTTAGTTCTGTAACTCTATTTGTTGTCAGTGACTTCTTAAAGTAGAATGAATGGAGAGGGATGATTTCAAGAAAGAATTTAGATCAGGTTAAGATAATAGTGGTATAGACACTTGCAGTGGAGGAAAAAAACACACAAACAGCCAACCCCCCCTCTCCCGCCAATTTTTTTTTTTTTTTAACCTTTCTTTGGCTAAGAAACTGGAAATTAGATTGACAAATGACAAACCACCCAGACAAAAACAGGTTTTTTTTGTTTGTGTGTTTGTTTAAGATTTTATTTATTTGACAGACAGAGATCACAAGTAGGCAGAGAGGCAGGCAAAGAGAGAAGGGGAGGAGAAAGCAGGCTCCCCACCAAGCAGAAAGCCTGATGTGGGGCTTGATTCCAGGACACTGGGATCATGACCTGAGCCGAAGGCAGAGGCTTTAACCCACTGAGCCACACAGGCCCCCCAAAATGAATGAAATTCTTATGGTTAAGTGGGAAAACAAAAGAAAAAAAAAAGAATAAAAAGCATACTGAATAGTTCTGGGTGCCTGGGTGGCTCAGTGGGTTAAGACTCTGCCTTCTGCTCAGGTCATGATCGCAGGGTCTTTGGATCAAGCCCCACATCAGGCTCTCTGCTCAGCAGGAAGCCTGCTTCCCAATGCCCCTCCCACCACCTGCCTCTCTGCCTACTTGTGATCTCTCTGTTGAATAAATAAAATCTTAAAAAAAAAAAAAAAGATACTGAATAATTCCAACACCACAGTGGTCCTTCCTACTGCCCTTTTATGACCATACCTCCCCTTTCCTGCCTACACCTCTTTCCACTTTCCTCCCCACACCATCAGTCTTCCATTTTTGATATTTTCTATTTTTAAAATGTTATATAACTGTAATCATACAGAATGTTAACCTTATGGATAGCTGTTTTTGTCTCAGCTTATATCCTCAGAGAGTCATTGAAATTGAATCTATCAGTAGTTTTCTTCTTTTTCTTGCTAAGCAGGAGGCCATGATATGTCAATACCAGTTTATTTATGCATTCTCCTCTTGCAGGCGATGGGATGATTCTAATTTTTGACTACTACATATAAAGCTGCTATAAACATTCATGTGCAAGTTTTTGTGTGAACATAAGTTTTTATTTCCTGGAATAAATTCCCAGGAGTGCAGTTGTTGGGTCCTATGGAAATGCTTAGTTTTACAAGAAAATGCCCAGCTGTTTTCCAGAGGGGCTGTACCATTTTTCATTCCCACCAACAATGTTTTAGTGATCCTTTTTTTCTCTGAATCCTTGTCAGCATTTAGTCTGTCACTACTTTTATTTAGGCATTCTTACAGGTGTGTAGTGATGTCATTGTTACTTTAATTTACATTTTCTTTTGATGTTAAACATCTTCTTCATGTGCTTAATTGTCATTTGTATATCTTCTTCTTTGAGATGTCTATTCATTTCTTTTGCCCATTTTTTAATTGGATTTTTTTAGCTGCTGTGTTTTGAGTGTACTTTTGTTGATACTAGTCTTTTGTTCAATTGTTGTATGTTTTCAGTAGCCTGTTTCTACAACTATCACAGTTCCAGAAGCAGAAATAATGTGTTGCATTGTCTGATATGTGGATTGCAAATATTTTCTCCCAGATTGAAGCATGTTTTTTATTGGGCTTTACAGAACAAAAGGTTCTAATTTTGATGTACCTGCATAATTGAGAGATACTGTAATAACAAATGAAATGCACAATCTGAATATACCTCACATCAAGTTATCTCAAAACTATCAGTTGTGGGAATTACCAGAGTTGCAAATTCTAGACTAGGATTTTAGCTTGAAAAGGAAATACAAAAACTTGTAGTACTAAAAAATAGCTAGGATTTATTGTGCTAGACACTAATATATTATTATAACAATTTCATAATGATGAAGTGAGGGGTTAGCAAGGTGGAGGCTGACTGATCTTTTGTAGGTGAACCAAGAAGTGAAGAGACAAGCTGAATTGAAAGGTGGTACCTTGTATTTATATTTACCTCAGAGGGAAGGCAGGGCTAAAGCACAAAGACCGATCAGGTTTCCTCAGCATATTTATTCCTGCACTAACAAAATCTAAGCATTCTTAAGAGAGATTTTTTTGAGATAGCGTGATAGCAATTAGGCAATGAACCCCACTCTACTTCCTCATGGAATAACCATGCTCCTTTAGAGCTAAAAATTCAATGTTTCAGAAACAGTTTTGCCTCCCAGAAATCAAGCCTCTTCTGGTGAACTCTGAAAAGATCTCCATTTTGGAGTATCCAGAACATTATAATTCTTCTACAGGTTCAGTGAGGGATGCAATTTTATGATATTTCTTCACATACTGTATAGTCTCAATAGTCAGTTTCCGTAACTATCACAATCCCATATGCAGAAGGAGTTGTATTCTATTGTCTGAAGAAAATGCTGTAAAGAGAATATTTAGAAGATTTCAACTTTTTTTTTTTATACATGTCTGGAGGCTTTGAAGTTAATCATTTATGTTTTATTATCCATGGTACCCCTTCTTCGCCATCTATATCTTTAGTATTCCTCTGTCTCCAAAGAGACTCCCCATATTACACTTCCAGGCAATATTTAAAAGGCCTCATTAAACTTACTGCATATTCAAATTTGAAGGTTCATAAAAATATGCAGTTTTTAAAAGGAATTCCTTAATGTTTTTATTCTAAAATCACTTGAAGAGAATTTTTTTTCCTTTTAATACTGATTCCTGGGACCAACTCAAACCAATTAAGTTTGAACTTCTGGGAGTGGAGCCCAGGAAACAATATTTTTAATAGTTTTCCAGATAATTGTAATGCATAGACAGGGCTGAAAAATTCGAAATGAAATTTGGTGTCTGAAAAATATTAGGAAATTACCACCTTTAGAAAAAATTAATTTAAAAAAAATCATTTTTCTGTATATTTGCATTTTTGCCTTAATTCCATATTGCATAGTACATTGATTTAATTTTGAGTCATTTAAAAAAGAAATGAGACACACAAGGTGAACTTCCCAGTATTATATTTTTTTAATTTTTAAAACAATTTTAAAAGATTTTGTTTGAGAAAGAGAGCACACAGAGGGATAGAGAGAGGGAGAAGCAGACTCCCCACTGACCAGACAACCAGACAACCAGCCCTCTATCCAAGGACACAGATCAGGACCCGAGCAGAAGGCAGATGCTTAACTTACTGGGCCACCCAGGAGCCCCTGAACCTCCCAATCTTAATTGTAACAAAATTTAAAACCCAGTGGACTTAATTTTTTTAGTAATATATGGAAATATATTTAGACTTTATTTTTTCTAAAAAATAATATGTAGTTTCTTATATCAGTGTATTTCTATTGTAAGAGCAATTACATAATTTTGGCAAATTATATTGTCCCAATTAAAAAATACACTGGGCTATTTAAATCAAAATATTAAAATAATACAGAAAGGGATATCTTTGATTAAAATAAAAAGGGTCAGAATGAAAGCACATTATTCACTCTACATTTTTATAAAAAATAGAAAAGATAGGTTAAAAAGGTAGATTTTTATTTTCATAAATGTTTTTAAATTTAAATGATGACTTCTCTTCCTTTGATATACCTGTTATATTATTGAATCTAGTTTTCCTCTTTTGATTACCAAATTTAGATGATATTAAAAATAAATGTGTCTTATAGAAAAAAGTCTATATTAATAGTGATATATTCTGCAGAAAGATCCAACAGTCATTTTAAAGATGTTTTAATCTCAGTCACCCTCACCCATTTGAGGACATTTTAGTGCAAACATAATCATATTTCTTTGCATAGGTTTAGGACACTTTTATAAACATGCTTATATTTGATCTGTTTTCTCTTGGCTATTGATTTAGCTTTCTAAAATCATTGAGTAGTTTCAAGTGCATCAAAACACTCTCAGTTTACTGCTTAGTGATTCTTCTTTTGAAATAGTGCAACAGAGACTTGATTCAGAAATTATTGCAATAAATGGACACCAATTAATTCTTCAGTGTTATTAAGACCTAAGTGTATGAGAATAACAAAATAAAAAATCTTATGCTGTGAAAACATTTACATTAAACACTTTAAAAATCTGTACTTCTAAACATGCATGTATCTATGAATTTAAAGCATATTATCACCAGTTTCTTGAGTTCATAATAGGATTTTAAAAATATTTCAATTCAGGGCACTTGGGTGGCTCTGTCAGTTAAGCATCTGCCTTTGGCCCTGGTCATGATCTCCGGGTTTTGGGGGTGGAGCCCCACATTGAACTCTCTGCTCAGTGGGAAGTCTGTTTCTCCCTCTCTCCCACCCCCACTCATGTTCTCTTTCTCTCAAATAAATAAATAAAATCTGAAAGAAATATTTCAATTCTGTTTTATAAACCCAGGAATAAACATGCTCAAGAACATTCAGAGATTAAGCTAATACATTTAACAGAAGAGAAGATATACAAGCTAGGTGACTGATCACATGAATATGTAGGTTAATATAGGAACTTAATTATTTTTTCCTGTGAATCTTAAAATGATTAATCCTACACTATTCCATCATAATATTGATGCAAAAACCTAAACCATGTCAAGTAGACCTATTGAATCATTGCCCTTCTTCTCTGTTGTCATAGCATGTGGGTTTAGGTAGTGCATTAGAAAATTCTGTTGTGGAGATAATTCAACTTTAGTAGACAGCACTCCTTGAAGACAACTTACAATTTTAATAATGAAATTAATTAAATAACTCATTCATTCATGCAGTGTTTATAAATTTTCTTCTCTAAGCATTGTGCTCGGTATTGAAGATCAAAGCTCACTACCATACTACTTCTTTTCTTTAGGCACTCAGAGTCCATGAAAAAAATGTTGAGTAGTAAACTCTGGGGAACTCTGACTCCAGCACAGTAACTTCCCTGCTCTGTAAAATGACTGCTTTATACAGCCTATGTTAGAGTCCTGAAATCCCAGGGTGTTAGGTGGATAAGAAAATTCTGACACTGTGGGTTAATCGGGAGTTGGGCACATTTGCTATTAGTGCACATTTTCCTTAAAAAAGGGGGGGGTTTGAGGAAACTTAGACAAATTTAATCCCTTAAGCAAGGCCAGACAAGAATATTGATTTTAAAAATCAAGGTGAAGAAAGATAATAGATTAGTCTATTGAAGCCAGGAGCAGAATTAGTGGTGTAAATGCCATTCCTTTATAATTTCTGCAGATGGGTCACAAATATGACTCTTTAGGTTCTTTGCAGCCAAAGCAAAGAGAGAAATATGATCAGTTACAATTTTATATTTTCCACTATAGCTTTTTCTGGCAGTGAGCCCTGAAAGAAATTTCTCCCATGGGTCCTTGTATAAAGAGGTCACTATGTGATATATTATTTCAGAAGCTATATCCTGGGAAGTGTAACAGTGGTTTCCCTATGGCTACTTCTTACAGCTTCCTTCATTTAAATCAAGGGCACAATGCCAGAGCTCAATTCAGCAACAGATTAAGTGAGGGACAAAAATTCAGCGATCTAAAAAGCAGATAGCTCTCTGGTGGTTTGGCTTGATTGAGAGAGAAAATTTGGAATATCTAGAGGGATAGATAATTGCTTAGAAGGAATTCTTCATAAATGTATTAATTCACTTTTTGATGAAAATTTGACTACAAAATGTTTGGTGTATATTTTGTTACATAAGTCTCTAGTAAGATATTCTTCATTGCTGATTAAAGATAGAAATATGTGATTTAGATAGCCAACTAAATAGAAGGGAAAATAGATCATATCTGAACAATAAGTAGTCTAAACCAGGATTTTTACTAGAAAAAAAAATGCATGGAGGTGACTCGGGAAATACCTACAAAGTAACTGAACTTTCTCTGATAAAAAACTGAATGATGGATCACCTTCAACCTGAAAATACTACACCAAAGAATATGAATGTGATAGTTTTTATTTGATTATTTTCTTAAGTATTTAAAGCCAATCTCCCACAGTAGTCATAAAAAGAAAATCTGAAAACTTTATCCCTGAAATGTCTAATTTTATATTTATTAGATTTATT
Organism: Martes martes; assembly: GCF_963455335.1. NCBI lineage: Eukaryota > Metazoa > Chordata > Mammalia > Carnivora > Mustelidae > Martes > Martes martes. Next base: position 107,348,638 of record NC_137890.1, on the reverse strand, counting down.
CTGTACCTTTCAGACTTCTATTAGTAAAGCATACTAATAAATCAATAAATAGCTGATATATTACATAGACTTGTAGTATTATTTCTACTTGATTAAAACTGATCTGATAAATCAACTCCCTGGATTGGGACTATCTTTACCTGGAACTATTTGGACTATATTTAACTCTTTATCAATGCTCTGGAACTCATGTGATTCTCTTCAAGTATCTCATTCCTTCCTTTTTTTTTTTTTTTTTAATTTGTCTTAGTTTTTTGTTTGTTTGTTTCTCTTTTAAAATAGGGAAGTGATTTTTTCTGTGTGTGTGTGTGTGTGTGTGTGTACGTGTGTGTGTGTGTACGTGTGTGTGTGTGTGTTTTCCTTCCTTCATTCTCTGAGGAAGACTCCAGAACCAATTTATTGTATCATATGCCTGAGCATATGTCCACATGTGCTTTTCCACAAGTAGCTGTGAGTTATAGAAGATCAACATGGAACCATAGTTATTATTATAGCATGAACCCTGACCCTACTGAGCATGCCAGTAATTAAGTAGATGTGTACCAAGAATCCTCAGCAATCAAAATATACATATCCTGAGACCTTGAAAACCATGAATACCACTATAACATATGAAATTATCCATAAAATGCAATAAAGCTAATCCACAGTGATATGCTGTGATGTGGCGATAATGATCTTAAGCCTTTGGCTTGGTTCCCCTACTAGATGGTTGCTTTATCACCCCACAACAGATTCTAAATAAACCCAATTCAATTCCATGCTTCAGTGACATTACAGTTTTTTGAAATTCTACTTTTGTATTTACTTGAAAATCACTGAAATCAACAACTTGAATCTATAGCTGAACTGCCTAAAGTGAGTTTTACTGAAAATAGGGAGGAATTAAAAATTTCATCAATGATATTAGTTTCCCAAAAGAGTATTATGTATTAAAATTTTCTGAGGCAAAGCAGTGTAATGAGAAGGGCAGGCAGTTAATTTGCAAATCAAAACTTTCTTAAACTTTGTTAAACTAAGGTCCACTTGCTAGCTATGGACTCATAGATTTCTTAACAATTCTAGGTATTATTTTTCTTATTCATGAAATAAGATAGTCATTGCTCTCAGTCATTGCTCTCAGCTCACAGATTGTTGTGATAATCAACAGAGATAACGCTTAAGTGCCTATAAAGGTATATTGTTCCACAGATAGTTATAACAGTATTTTTCCCTATTAGCCAGCTCTTGTTTCTAAAGGCAAGAACCTAAGCTTGCAACTTACTTTTCCCCCTCAAATATAGTGGTAGTTGAACATTACTATTTAAGTGGCTACTGTTATGTTTAAGTTGTATAATTTAATTACAGGTCTATCGATAGACTATGTGGAAAACAAGCTTTATTGGATCAGTTCGGGAAATGGAACCATAAATAGATGCAACCTGGATGGTGGTAATTTAGAAGTAATAGAGTCAATGAAAGAAGAATTAACAAAAGCTACAGCCCTAACCATCATGGGTAAGTGTAAAGGTTCTATAGCTAGGATGCTATGTATTGATTGGGGGTTGATTAATTATGACCTGTTAAAGCTTAGAAAATTTACTGCTCCATTAACACCAGAAGCGCATTCAAATTATACATCTCTATGTGAGTTTTTCTTTTTTCTTTTTTAACCTTAGCAAGCAGACTTGTAAGATTATCCAGATCAGGGACTTTGTGCTGTTTACAATACAAACTTTACCATTATTGATTCTTGGCTGTGACTTGTATTATTTTATGATTATTTTCTTTGTTCTACTGCAATATAAGGGCCTTGTGTCTTTGTCACAATAAGGTCAAATATGGCTTATCTCTGCTTATAAAGGATAGCTTGATTCACACAGATAATTCAAAAAACGAGGCCACAAGGCCCATTGACCAAAGAATAAAATTATTCTCCCACAAATAATTCTTTCTTATTTTTAAGGATGAGTAGTCTTACTGTTTTAAGCCTTATTTCCTTTCTTTTTGGTTCAGTCTTTGGGGGAAAAAAAAGATATTAGATGAGTAAGACAATTAGGAAGCTAACAGGGAAGTATGGCTTTTCATAGAACAAATAGTCAACTTCTACGGTATTAATATTAGAAGTTGATTTTTGGGGGAGCCTGGGTGGCTCAGTGGGTTAAAGCCTCTGCCTTTGGCTCAGGTCGTGATCCCAGGGTCCTGGGATCGAGCCCCGCATCAGGCTCTCTGCTCAGTGGGGAGCCTGCTTCCCCCCACCCTCTCTCTGCCTGCCTCTCTGCCTACTTGTGATCTCTCTCTGTCAAATAAATAAAAATTAAAAAAAAAAGTTGATTTTTGAAATGTGAATTTTAATACAAAGTAGTTTGAGATTTAGAAAAGGTATAAGAATACCGGGGCGCCTGGGTGGCTCAGTGGGTTAAAGCCTCTGCTTTCGGCTCAGGTCATGGTCTCAGGGTCCTGGGATAGAGCCCCGCATTGGGCTCTCTGCTCAGCAGGGAGCATGCTTCCTCCCTCTCTCTCTGCCTACTTGTGATCTCTCTGTCTGTCAAATAAATAAAATCTTTAAAAAAAAAAAAAAAAGAAAAGATATAAGAATACCATAAAGAGGTGGTTTTTGGTGAGGATGGTTGTGCCTTTACTTAATGAATGGCTGGCTATAAACTGACATTCATCGTAGGTCAGCAGTACGGAGATTAGATCTTCCACATAGAATCTCAGTAGTACGTCTGGTTATAGAAAGTCAGAAAACTGATTTCATAGTTCCAACTTTAAATATGAAGTATTCTGGTAGCATGTGTGTGTGTGTGTGTGTGTGTGTGTGTGTGTGTGTGTCTATGTGCTATATGCATAGTTTTATATATATATAGATACACACACACACATATATATATAAATACTATGTATATAACTATATGTACTGTTTATGAAAAGTCAATGTGAATGTATTTCTAAACGTTTATATAGGTAATAAATTAAGTCTTTTAAATCAATATTCTACAATCTTTCTTTCTTATCATTTCCCAAATTGAATGTTAATTTTATTTTTGGTTTTGTTTTTACCAATGACTATTGATTAATATACAAAATTTGAAAATAAATAGTTGTTAACTGAGAAAGATATGAAAATTTATTCTCTACTAAAAATGTGTTTTAATCACCTCTTATTTCAATTAGATTTAAAATATCTGAATAAAAGTGAATCCAGTTTAGATATTACAAATTATTATTTAAAACAGGAAGAGTCTGAAAAACAAAACAAAACAAAAAAAAAAACAGGAAGTGTCTGAGATATAAGAAAAAATTAAAATTCAGTTCAGCTCAACTTGTATTTGAATCTTCTAAGTACAGACAGTGTACTTATCTCTGAAGTACAAATATAAACATGGACAATGTTCTCAAACAGAACAAAACAGAACATACATTTCTGTGAGGGAGAGAGAGAAAAAAAGATTGTTTCAGCCCATCGTCAATCACAAAGAATATTTCCATTTCAATAGCTGAGAAATATAGTTAATAAATATATTTACCTTAATAAAGTTATGAGAATCACATGGAAATGCATGGGAATACACTTGTGAAAATGTAACTTTTTACAAACATCAAAGGTAAAGTTTGGCATCACTTAATTTGATCTTTTAAACACTCTGGAAATTTACCTCTTTGGGCATTTGCAGATATCTGACATAGTGTGGCATCAGACAGTAAGTAGCTTTCTTTTGCTGTAGTTTTATTCCTAAATGGCTGTCTTTCTGCTATCATTTTCACCATTCTTTTTCTAGTTATTTCTTAGAATTAGTGTTATTTTTTAAAGTTTTTCTCCAGAGGAGGAATTTAAACTTGTAAAAGAAAAAAATCTTATTTTTAATAATGTCCCAAGTTTCTTTCTAGACTTTGGGCAATTCCTATATTGTTTGAAGAATGTTATATTTTCAGAAATTAAACACCCACACACACACACGCACACAAGGGTTGTATCTGACAAGTAGGTTATTTTAAAGCATACATTTATTTATAATATTCTTATAAGGCAATAAGTAAAATAAGATTATTTTATATTACTCAGCTTTGGCAAATTAACAAGAAAATTTTGTTTTATGTATACTTGTACATATTTTAAATCATCTGAGTAAAAATAGCAGAGTTTAAATTCTGCAACAATCCCCAAATCACCATCCACATTATGTTTTCAAAAATTGAATTCAAATATACCTTATGAAATCAATTTAAACTAGCAAATAATACAGCCAAGGAACACAATAAATTAGAGGGAAAATGTTAAAATATTTTATAACATTTCAAAAACGTCTTTGCCTTTTTAGTGGATATATATGTATATATGTATACTATAAAAGTCATTTCCTCATACAATAATGGAAAGCTTTCTAAAGGTTTATTTCTGCTAACGTGATTGCTACCCACCCTGCTGTTAGTAGAAAATGAATACTAAACTTACAGAACTCAGTGCTGGAAACAAAGTCTCAGAAATAGAACAGTAGTCCCTTACAGCAAAATAAAATAAAATCAGTTAGTTTTGTTCCCCGATAAAATGGAAGGGATAGAGTTTGGGGGAGATCCTAATGCCTATATTGTGGCAGCACTGTGAAGCTGATAGGACATCAGCACCACATAGGGAACCCAACTTTGCATACATTGAAATTATTTTAACAAGTGAGTGGCCATGTATGTATACCCCTCCCTATCACCATAATTTGATCAAACCCGAGAGATAAAAATAAATGTAATAAAACCTATTAATGTCTCTGTTGTCAACAATTCATTCAGTGGATATATCAAAATATATTTTGAGTTTGGAGGTTTGAAGCTTAAAGGACAGTACCTTAGAGATGCTGTGGAACAACCTTGTTTTACAAAGTTCTCTACTTTGGCTCTGAACTTGCTCTGCTGCTCAGATCCCCATTTCTTTGAGAACCTCTCTCCTCTTTTTCTTTGGGGATGGAATAAAGGACAATGACCTGTTTCCTGCTGAGGCTAAGTATTAGAGTCATATAAAAAGGGCAATATAAAAGTAAAACAGGAGAACTTTACAACTTCCTATCCTGGGCATTACAGATGATTATAGCTGCAAATGTTTAAGGAGCTCTTTGCCTACAGTAATACTGAAATTACACATCTAGAAAGCAAGGAAATAATTGTGCTATGACGTTACCAGTTACATACCAGTGTAAACCACCTACTCAGACATACTACCCAGGCAATTATCACTAAAAAGTTTGTGTTTCGCTAAAATTTAGAAATAGTTTTCCTAAAATTGAATGAAAACTCTATTTAGACAGTTCTTACCATTTTTTTCAAACCTCAAAGATGATAAATTATAACTATTTAGAGTTACCAGTTTTATTTAGAATAATATATACAAAAGAAACTGAAAGGAACTTTGAAATATTAAGGTTAGGTAAAGTAGAAGGTTAATAAAGCAATGAATTGATGATTTTGCCAAGTCTAAGACCGCAAGATCAAGATTTCTAAATCCAAACTTTAGCACTTTGATACTTCTTGCAAGAATTAGTGCTAAACTTCTGTCCCCTTGAGTGTGACCTAGACTTAGTGACTCGTTTCTCATGAATAAAATAAGATAAATGGGATGGTGTGTGACTTTGGAGATAAGGTCGTAAAAGGCATGAGCCTTCCTCCTTGACTCTCTTTCTTGAATGGCTGACTCAGGGCAAAGCCAGCTCACATGTCATGTCCACACAGCAAGGAACTGGGACCTTTGGCCAGTAGCCATATGAGTCAGTCATCTTGAAAGTAGAACCTCCATCTCAGTTAAGATTTCAGATGACTATAGCCCAAGCCAATGCATTATAGCAACCTTAAGAGAGAGCCCAAGCCAGAACCACCAATATACCTGCTCCCAAACCCCTGACCCAAAGAAACTGTGAGACACAACAAATGTTTATTGTTTTAAGATACTGAGTTTCAAGGTTATTTGTTAAGACACCAAAAAGATAAATAATTTCTATTTCATTCCATCTACAGAACTCATTCCTTTTATATACAATTAAAAAATCAAATCCTTATTTAATAGAATCAGAAAAATTGTGATGAGTAAAGTGTGTCAGGTATAATAAAATCCAGTCATTCCAGTATAATGGTCGGTAGAAACTGAGTCTAGGCTTCAATATCCAGACTCATATGGGAATGGCAGGAAGTATGATAAAACTGGAGAAAGCTAATGCCTCATCTCTCAGGTCTACTTATTTTTACCATAAAGAACATTAAACAGTTGTGCCAGATCTTTCATTTTGCAGGAGAGGCAAGAAATCCAGTTAAAACAAAACCAAACAAACAAACAAAAACCTCACAAGTTTTAAATGTTAGCAAGTAGTCATATTAAAAAAAAAATGCAGGCTAATGTACTGTACAGGCTTACCCTGAAAATTAGCATGATATAAACCAAGCAAACTAACAAAAACCACCATCACAAACCTATGGAAGGGCATACTTGATTCAGCCCAAAGAACAGCAGTTAGTTCTCACCTCTGGTTTGATCATCATCACTTATACTGGTGACTTTGAATTATTGTGAGAAGAGGATGGGATTAAGGCCATTAATGCCCAGCTATACTAGTAGAGAAGACTAGGTAAAAATCAATCAGTCAGTCAATCAATCAATCAATCAATCACCTGGTAAAGCTGGCACAATTTACAGAAGAGAAGTGGTCTCCCTCCTACAGGACAGAACGTAATGATTTTCCACCAGGCTTTTGTGGTCCTGTTTGACCAGACTTTGTATTCTACCTGAGGTATATAGAGATGAAGAAAGCATGAATGTGGGGTCTACATCTTATTTCAGTTCAACTTAAACTAGCCTATAACTTTAAAGATCAAATTCTTCCTCATTTAAAAAAAAAAAAAAAAAGGTGACCTCGTCAATTGTCTTTCTCAAACTGTCAGAGCCAGCACAAACAATAGTTTCTGCTTTCAAATACAATAACTTGTAACTCTAAAATTATCTACTACTTATTTGTCTTAGATATTTTTCTCAGTATATAACTGCTTTTTATGGGAATTTTCTTTTATAAATATACTTCAGTTTCATGAAATACTGATATTCTAGAACATTTTCTTACATGATTTTTAGGTTGTTTGTGCTATAAAATAGGGTACAGACAGCTATGTCATATTTGACTATTGATTACCTAGATACAGAACTTTTTTGTTTGTTTTTGCTCAGCTTTCCTAATAACTTTTGGCATTTTCCTGATCATTAATGCCTGCAGGAGACAGTGAGGTTAACTTAATCAAGTTGCCATTCAATTTTAGGTGTCTTTGTGAAAAGAAGGAAGAGGTTGAAACTATTGACTAAAATTAGGATTTGTGGGCTATTTATGGATTATTTTTAACAAACTATTTCCTTTCACTGTCAACATCTGTAGCTTGAGAGGAGAGTATATATATTGTGTTCACATTGAAGAGAGAATTAGAAAAATCAATTCATGGTCCTGAGAGGAAAGACACAAATTAAACAAATGAACTGGCTGAAACAGACTTATTGGTATTTGAAGAAAATTAAGATGGAATTCAGGAAATAGTAGGATAGTGACTTATCTGTATTTTGTATATTTTTGGGTGGAGCACGGAGGATCTGGGACAAATGGACCATAGATTTAAAATAGAAGCAGAGGTATGGGAATTACTTAAGCAAACTTAAAGAAATCTGTGTGTCTACATAAAAAATCCTTGGCATTTCTGGATTTAATCATCAGCATCTTCTTGAATCACAGGCTGATCTTGATACAGTCCATTAACATGTGTCGTGTAGTAATTTGTCAAGCTTTTCTAGGGCAAGAATTTGAGTTCTGGGTACTACAATGAGTATAAGCTTGAATTTAAAATTTCACCCCATACTCACATCTTATGAGCTATTTATTCATCGTTCTTTGCTAAGCCATTGAATATGCAGTTAGTATCGTTGAGATTCAATTGCACATCTAATTTTTGTTTTGTTTTCTGGTGCTATATGACCTTTGGAAGTTGTCTTTGTGATGGTATTTACAGATAAGAATCCCAAAGTTAACATGACATGTTCTTGAATGTCGTCTGAGGGAAAGACCTTCCTCTGCTCTGTGGTCATTCTAGTTGGACTTAGAATCAAATTGACATGACACAGATTAACGGGAAAAAAATCAAATTTAATAGTTGTACATATGAGTGATGAAGTTTTGGAATATAGGTGAGGTTCAGTGGGATGGAGTCAGGAGCCGACGGCCAAGAAAGAATTCTTGAGACTTCTTTGATACAAAATGGTGGTTTATTAAAATACAGGGACAGGACCCATGGGCAGAAAGAGCTGCTGCACTGCAGTCCCAAGGAGTGGCTGATTATATACTCAGGAGTTGGGCAGGTGAAGACAAAGGGGATATTCAGAAGGACTGCATATGTAATAAAGACTCTCAGGATACTGGAGGCCTGGTTATTGTCAAGCCAAAGCTGTTTTTCCCTCTAATGAGACACGAACATGAAGACAGCTGGGAGTTTCCTGGAGGAATGTTACACTCCTCCTATTACAAATCCTTGTCAATGAGCTTTAGATTTAGAAGAAATTCAACTTTATTCACTTTAACTTCTGCCTCAGCCTCCCTCAATTTTATGGAGGGGAGGATGATGTTAGGGCTTCAGGAATTGAGTTATGGGTCTTTGGAATTTAGACTATTGATAAGAAAGCTTCTTCCTTGTTAATCACTAGGACATTTGTAAACCGAGGGAGCTCAGGTCTTGCAGGATTGTGATCTCTGCAAGTTCACTATTTCTTCTTCCTTTAGGGAAGCCAGAAATTCCTCAGAAATTTCACGTATATCCCATGGTGAAAGGGGGGGGGCGGTTTGCAGGGTGTCAGCTTCTGCTTTGTCTCCAGCTTGCCTTCTCTTCCTTCATCATGAGGAATCTACACACATGAAATTCCAAAGACAATAAGTCCACATGGAGCTTATATGAGCTGAGGAGAAGGTTAGGATGATACAAAGGAGAGAAAGCTCATTAACAAGAAGAGAAAAGAGATGTTTAGAAAAACCAGGTTGCTCTGTTACTGCAGATAAGTTTTTTAGGTAAAGGGGAGTCTCTGTTAATAGTTCTCTTCCTGTTACTGGGTCTCCTTTCCAATGTAAATTTACGCAGTTGTGTAGGAGGCAAAGAGCTTTTCCTGCGTTTGCTGGGGTTTGATTTCTTATAACTCAGAATAGTCTTCATGCCAGAGTGGCCCATCTTGGATCAGCCTTCTCTGGGCCTCTACAATGTCAATGTTTATATACAAAATGGATAAGTAGTCTTACTTATATACAAAATGACTAAGTAGAGAGATAACAAAAATTGTGAATAAAAATAATGTTCACTTATGAAATTATGCTAATCAGAGTTCATATGCATCTATTCTAGTTGTTAGGCAAAGTTATTCTATTTTGACTTTTAGTTGAGAATTCAGTGGATGTTTACAACATAGAATTGCATAGATTACTTGTCTTAGAATAGGTTTGTACTTTTTATAAATATCTAAGTAGCTATCTCCAATATCCATCTAATCTTAGAATCACTTGCAAAACTTGGCTAACTTCTCTTTAAAATAAAAGAAAGATTGAGTCACAGGTAAAGGCAAAAAAAAAATCTTTAATTATGCATTTTCTATGAATACTTAAACTCAACTGATTTCTCAATCACAGTTTAAATATATTATACTATTGATCTGTTTCAAGTAGCAATTTGCCAGAATAGGTTTAATATGTAAATATTAGAAGGATATTGAATTTTGGCTACTGTTAGGATCAATAAAGGAGAAAAGGCATGTTTCATGTGCATTTTCAGTCTCCTATCAAAAACAAACTCTGCCCTTTAATGAATAGAAAGTTGTCTTTTCACTTCTCTTGATTTGGTTATGCACCCATTTGTTTTAAGTCATTGCTAACAAAATAAATGAATCATTTGCTCTTTAGGGAACTCTTGGAAGGCTATAATAAATATAATTCCTATGGACATTTGATTATACTTTTCATAGGCTCATTTCACAGAACTGAGGTCATCATTATAGCTGCTATGGAGAGTCCTAGCATATGGGTAGTTTGTCATGGGAAAGCCAAGGCTGACACATTAAAATTCTTCCAGAACCATCTGAGTCTCAGAGAAGGGAATATATTTTTGCTTAAGAATGAATACAGTGTTAATATTGTTGGAGATTAGATGTTTCCAATGTTCCCAGGAGAATTTCTATAACCAAACAGTTATAATTGTCTGTTTCTCTGCTGACTGAAAGAAATGCTAAGCTAATGGCAAAAAATTAGTCTTGGCCTACACTAACATGCTTTCTTGACTGATTTCTCAAATATATATGTGCACACACACACACACACACATATGTGTGTATATATATTTTTATATATATTCTTTTCAGCAAAATATTACTTGGTGTAATGACTTATGTTAGGGTTTATAAAAATAAAGCATATCTAGCACTCAGTATTCATACTTGCTATGGATTTCCTCAGATAGATAATATACCTTATAAATAATGATGGGACTGTGAAAAAAAAAAAAAAACAAACAAACTATACAACAAACAACCCAGTAAAATTGGCATTCAGAAATCACCAAAAGCCTTTTTTTTTTCCCCTACTTTACTTCCTGAAATAAATTATTATGGCAGGTTGTCATGGCATCTATGGGATATTGTAAATGATGGCAAGTGACAGGCTGTATGTGTGGTACGTTTTGTCTGGCTATAGTCCTTAGACTGAACACTCACAGATTGAAAATAAAATTTAGTCTAGAGGGATACTCTATCTTCTTATGACAAGGCGACGGCTCTGATAACTTACAATTCTTAGCTTGAATAATCTACCTTAAGAAGTCATTTCTATTTTGTACAATACAAGTCTACATGTTGTTGGATGCAGGGTTTTGTTTTCTTTTTGTTTTTAAATCAAAGCTTCCTAAGTATTTCTCTGCTTCTGCGTGTGAAAAGGCTGAAACTTAGTTTCAATCAAGTCCATTCTTCTTGTGAAAAGTTTCCCTTGCTTTCCTTCCTTCTCTTCTTTCTTTTAATCCTTTATCTTTTTCTCTGTCTCTTGAACATCATTGATAGCTCTGCCCCTTCATTTGTTTTGTTGTTTACTTGTTGTTTGGCCTGTTGATTTTTCTTCATAGTCTAGCTAGATTCTTAACAACTTTTTGTTTGGGCTACTGAATGACCCCTTAACCTTTTTTTCACTCTCTGAATCACCAGTCTCCAAACTTTCGGGACCTGCTATGTTCAGACCAGCTGTGGCACCCCTACTCAGCTGTAACATTTCAGGGATTGAAAAGCCCTCGCAACTTAACTCCTTTTCATCTACCAAAAGTTGTTTGTCAGGTAATCATTAGTGTCACTTTATGGATAAAAGAAGCTAGAGTCAATAAGACATGTTAAAACCCAAAGCAGTATTGGTCCCACCTTACAAAAAAAGAAATTTACGGTCAATGAGATTTGTGAACGTTCACTCCTTTGGGACTTGCCTGAGATCTTGATTCAAGTTACGTTCTGTTTTTATTACCAGGAAGAACATTCCTAGCCATAACTTGATTTTTCATGTGATCCACCTGTACCCCTGTTTCGTCAGTCAGGTATGATGCATCCAGGCAAACCTCCCCTGTATCTAATCATACCCTGCTTATTTATATTTGTCTTGCTATTTCCTGTTCCTTGACTACTTTCCACATTTATCACCTACCATCATGGGTGAAATGCCACCCTTCAATGCCTACTTCAACTTTACCTCAGTGTAATTTGAGATTTTTCTCTCCTCATGACCCCTTTGTATTTTCCTAATGCAGAGGAATATTTTTTGTTTTTTCTAATGTGTGAATCTGTCTCACTTCTCCATACTTTGGGACATTTTATTCATATATGCATCATTCATGACACACAGCAAGATGCTTTACACTGAGTACATTTCAATAAGTAGTAATAGAATGTATGAATAAATAAAACAATGACCATCTACATGCAAAAACACCTGCCACAGCAATCAAAATGTATTTTCAAAGCATGCATGTTTATGCAGAATGGTCACAACCATAAATCTAATGTAGAATTTAAATATGTCCTGAAATAAACTTTGAGAGAAAATATTTTTATAATATAATGATTTAAATTGGAAAGGGAAAAATGAGTAATAAGATAAATGTGTAAAATATAGTCAGTTATTTCAGGCACGTATTGTATATGCATATGCATATAGAAATGCAAAAAAAGAAGGGTTAAATTGGATTGTGTTTGTTCTCAAAAAAACTAAACAGCTTAATAGAAGAAGAAAATAAAATACTCATAAACGCAAATAAAAGACTTCCAAAATGAAACAAAAACTGGAGTGTTTGGAATGGTTTAGGCTCTTAAGGATAGTCTCTCACTGCTGAGCCTAACAGCATTATCCTCTTTAATAATAATAATTGACAGTCTAAATAAATAAATCATTCTAGTATTTAGGTTACAAATCTTACCTCATGTAATTCTCACAGCAATCTCCTGAGACAGGTATCATTAACACTGCTTATTCCAGAGGTCCCAGCAGAGGCCCAGCCAGCCTAAATTAATCACTCAGGGTTACACAGTTAATAAATAGTGTAGCAAGCTTTCTAGTCATGATCCTTGGACTTTAAAGCCTGTGTTTCTTCTAGGAATTTCTTCTAGACATAGTTACACTAAGATGTATGTACACTGAGTTGTGTGCAAGAACATACTTGGAAGTTATACTTGTGATTAGGAAAGCCAAGGGAAAAAAATCTGTATATCTATTATAAATGAATAGACAAGTGAATCATGAAATATTTGCACAGTGAAATATAATGCAGCTATTAAATATGAGGTAAATCTATATATTGGTTTGAATATTAGCCAATATATATATTTTTAATTAAAAATAGCTAGGTTCAAAAAGTCTGTAGAGACTGCTCCAATTTTTATCACATGTTTGCATTTCTTTAGTTAAATACACAAATTTAGATGTATTTTTAAAATCATATTTTATCCATTATGCTGCCCTGTTTATCTCAATAATTATTATTTACAGAGCATCTGCTCTCTAAATGTACACATATTATTGCTAATAGACACAGTAACTATTCAAAAAAAAAAAAAAATGTACTGCAACTACAGCATTACTGCCACAATGTGGATTGTCCAAGGTCAAAACTGGGTCTTGCACATAATTCTAACTCCAAAGTTAGAACTCTTTTCACTACCCAAGTTATTATCAACCCAAGGCAATTTTGTCCATTGGACAACATTTAGAAATGTCTAAAGACATTTTTTTTTTAAGATTTTATTTATTTATTTGACAGACAGAGATCACAAGTAGGCAGAGGCAGGCAGAGAGAGAGGAGGAAGCAGGCTCCCTGCTGAGCAGAGAGCCCTGATGCGGGGCTCGATCCGGGACCCTGGGATCATGACCTGGGACCCTGGGATCATGACCGGAGCCGAAGGCAGAGGCTTAACCCACTGAGCCACCCAGGCGCCCCTAAAGACATTTCTGATTGTCACAGATGTAGGGTAGAGAGGTTGCTGCTCTCATTCTAGTGGGTGTAAAACAGGGATACTGGTATACACCTTAAAAGGCACAGTGTAGTCTTCCCTAACAAGGAACTATTTGAATCAAAATACCAGTAGGCTGAGGTTGAGAAACCTAGATCAGAAAAAATTCCTTCTGTTTTCTTTCTTTTAAACATAACTTAACGAAAAAGAGTCTGGATTTGTGTTTTTTATGATTATATGTATCTTAGTCTTATATATCATATATTATAATGCAGATAGCAATTTATTTGTCCCAATTTCAATTCGTTTATTCATTCAAACAATTAGCAAGTGACCATAATGATCTAGGCACTAATTTAGGTGCTAGGAATAAAACAGAGCTTACAGCAGGTAACAAATCCATCATCATGGGGCTGATCTCCCCAGTGGGAGAAAACAATGTATAAGCAAATACACAAATGTAATAAAGTTTGTCAGGTGATAGAGGGCACTAATGGAGAAAATTCAACCAAGGGAAAAGAATAGGGAGTATAGAGTGGAGTTGAGAGAAAAGAGCCAGAAAAATTACAATTTTAAGTAGTAAGGTCATGGCAATTTTCACTGGAAAATGACAGTTAAGCAAAAATCTGAAGGAAATGAGGAAGTGAGTCATTCCAGTATGTGGGGGAAGAACATGTAAGGAAGTAAGAACAGGAAGTGGGAATTGACTATTTGACCATATTTTTGAGCACCTATTACTTTTAGATGGAGACTCTATTTTTTAATGCTACAGGCATTTATTTTTCCCCTCCATGAAAGTTTTACTCTGCTTAAAAAACACTTGATAGGGGTGCCTGGGTGGCTCAGTGGGTTAAAGCTCTGCCTTCGGCTCAGGTCGTGATCCCAGGGTCCTGGGATCGAGCTCCGCATCAGGCTCTCTGCTCGGTAGGGAGCCTGCTTCCTTCTCTCTCTCTGCCTGCCTCTCTACCTACTTGTGATCTCTGTCTGTCAAATAAATAAATAAAATCTTTAAAAAAAAAAACAAAACTTGTTAATTTATGTGCTGCCAGTAGTATACCAAAATAGAATAAATAGTTAACTTATATTATGAGCTAGAAGTAGTAATGTACAATAACATTACTTCTCTAAAGATTTTAGCTTTCATGTTTATGAAATTCTTAATGATGATGGAATTAGTTCTGCCCCATGTGTTCTGTTTTATTTCCAATTTATCAAATACAATGTTACTATTAATAATTATGTATTTTAATCAGAAAGAAGAGAAATTTCTAGTAAATATGCTTATTTCAAGCTGTTATGGTTAATGTTTATAGAAATTTAAAAAACATGAAATCGATCATATGAAGAAAATAATTATAGTTATTTAGAACACAACTTTGAAGAACTCTTAGTTTGTGGCTTTAATTTCAGTTGTTTTAAAATTAAAAGCTTAAATGATTTATATGTTTTTGCAATTGTATTATGTCAGTTAAAATTATCTGGATTTGGGAAGAATATTAACCTATTAAAAAAAAAAAAAACAGTTTGACTTTTTTTTGAGAGAATGATCTCTAGACACCAGATCGTATATTTATAAAAGATTACTCAGTAAAAAGCATTCATGGAAGAGAGAATATAATGCTTGAAAATGGTTCTTTTAATTAAGAGTCTTTAAAACAGTTCAGAAAAATAACCCCAGTTGCTATTGCAAGGATTGAAAAAAATGTTAATTCTCTTAGATATACAAATGATCATCAGTGCACTTATATTATATATTTATATAGTTATTGTTGTGTTTATACTTGAATTATATAAGTATGGTCAACTTAAAAATATAATTAGTTAAACACTGAATAAACAATATATCACTTAAAAAAGTACAAAAGATATTCCATTTACTTAAAAATTGGGTGTATATCTACTTTTCAGCAAAAGACCCGGTGATTTAATTGTTACACGTAGATTGCATCTCTATATGTAATTTAATATCTAGAAACCAGTTTATCTTAAATATACTACAACCATGCTGTATAGTTAAAGTAATTCTCCTTTCAAATCATACTTTTCAAAAAGGGTTAAGATACATTTTAGTGTACACCAAGCAATGTCACTTAGTGCAAAGAACTTCAAATATATCCACCTAAATTTTCTAAGCCATCAGTCTTCTAATTGCCATAACACTATTCATTAAAGTAACAGTAATATATGAAATATATCCAGGCAGTTTGCCCAGCACTAAGTATAGCACATAGTTGTCTTCTCTAAGTACTCAAACTACCATTAATGAAAACTAATAGCCCATCAAAATTTACATTAAAAGTACTACGAGAAATCTCCAAAGGACTATATGTGATACTATTCCAGCAATTTTTGTCACCTTAAATTGCTGTGTTCCAATATGTTGCTCTTCTTAATGCTAATTACCTAACAGAATGGATAAATACTACAATTGCAAAGTACATCATAGTACTATTTTTGTAACCAGATTATAATTAGTGATCAGAGAATGGTCTCATTAACATAAATGGTATAATTAAATCATCTCAGTTTTACCCTACTTAAAAGCATTAAATAAGCAATTGTTTCCCCTTTATAAACTATTAAAGGTTAACTTTTCTGGAATTTTTTTTTTCCCCAGGAAAAATAAGTGTACATTGTTCATGTTTATGGCATTAAAAAAAGAACAAATTTGAAAATGCATATTCTTTTTGAGTAGGGGCATAATTGTTTTATATTGCCCCATGTCTCCTCTTTCATTTAAAAAGAAAAAAAAGGGGGGGGCATAGAGTACAAAAAGACATGACATGTTTTAGATTTATAATAGATTTTTGAGTTAATATAGTTACAATAGCAATGTAGTGAATCTAGAAAATGAATCAAGAGAACCAAGGAGGTCATTCCATAAGTCTGCCAATATTCTGTAGGTAATCTCCCATGTTGGAATGTAACAATAATTTGGAATCAAATTATGATCTGGTGAATATTATTCACTTAAACTGAAGTTAAACAATCAAACTTGAGCCCTTTTTGATATTTGGCAACTCTGTTCAACTGAAATTAGACTTAGATAGATGGCATTTAAGCACAAAGGATTTTCTGGGGCCATATATACCTAGATTTAGAAAAATGAAAAAAAAAATGTACCTGGGCATCAGTACGTTTAAATTTCTTTTTTTTCCCCTTTCCATAATCAACATCAGCACAATCTCATATAATGTGGAGAGAATATTAAGCATTACAAAGTGGAAATAAATGTCCTCATCAATTTAATTCTAATTAATAGTGCTCCATATTTAAACATAACCATTCAAGGAATATCCTGTGTTTTATAGGAGAAAAAAATGAAAGAACATAAATCAGGTGTACCCTTTAAAAATATGATGCTTTTAGGTTTTTAAATTGTATGTAAAATTGTTCTATGTAGCTTATAATGCAGATGTATCAAAGATCTACAGTACTCAAAAGGCCAGTGATAAGATTATTTTGCTCTGAATTGACTCCAAATGAGATTATGTGGGAGGAAAAAAGACTGTAATCTTAGAAGGTAAGAACTAAAAGATGTGACGAGATTTAGAAGGGCAGGTAGGTGACCCAGAAACCTTTGAAAGAGGACTCTTCAGTTTGTGGAATAGCAAATACAAAAAGAGTACATGTGGCATGGTAAGGATTACCATTAATTCAATTTAAAAGAAAGACCTTTTTCTTTTTTTTCTTGTTTTTAACGGTGATTTGACCTTGTCATCACCAAGATTGCCTTTAATGGTGGCAAACATATTGAAGATCTGTTAAGCTGGAGTATTTCTTACATTTATATGGATGGACAAAATACATAAAAACTTTATAGTTATAGCATGTAGGCATAACTATACTGTCAGTAAAATTTCAACATTATTTAACCATGTTCTATTATTTAAAAATTTATTTTAACGACCCCCTCAAAACATGTTTTTCTTTTTTTGAAATAGTTAATATACCTCCAAACCATTTCCATACAAATTACATCCAAGCATTCCTGTGTGTAATGTGTGTGCGTGTGTGTGTGTGTGTTTCTTAAGATACTTGTGCCATCCAGATTTGTTGTAGGGAATTCTGGTTGTGAGAAATCTAGTCAAAGTTGGAGATTACTTGGTGTAGAGTTACAAAAATCACATCTCCAGATCATCTTTCCTCATAAAAATTTATATCAGTAAGTGACCATTTTTTTAAAATCCTAGATGTAATGAGAAATGTATTATTTGCAAATTCGGAGTTATATTCTTTTTTCAGGATCATTATATTGTGATCTCTGTCAAACATAGAGTCTTTATCTAGTGGATTTCTTTGTATAAAAAGGAGGGCACAATGAAGCGATCATATAAGAACGCTCATTCTGGCTTTCCTCAGAGAAGGCACATGCATTCTTCTTTATTTTATAGTTTATATTTAAAATACGACATTCATAATTTAATGAAATATAAAGTAAAGGATTGTAGAATGATGCTCACTTTATAAAACAATTTTATTTTTATTTTCTGAGTCAAGAGTATGCTCCAACTAGTACATTTCTCATTCAACTCAGTTGAAAGTATTGAGTTGCAATGACATATTTTGCTAACTGATGATTAAAATGAGCTACTTTTCCCCTGACTTGTGCTACATTGTAGAGGTTTTACATGTTTTTATTTTCAAGTGAATAGATATATTAAATTATTTGGGAAAGGCAAGAACATGTCAAATGGGATCACCAAAGATCATTTATGACTCTTTATTTTTTAACCTTTTCCCCAGTAGTTTATTTATATACCCACACATATATTTCTAGATTAGTAGATTTTATCATATTAATTATTTAGCAGTATCAAGAGTTAGGTAGTAACTGCAACAACAAAATTCATAGTTTAATAATAAGGACAGAACAGCAAATTATCCAATTTAGAACAGCCATTTAAGCAATTTTTAAAATACTGGAACCTTATTATAAACTGTGTATTTAAGCCAAGATAAAATGCTAGTTAATTCTCATGTATCCAAAAGAAAAAAAAATTGCTCAAGAAGCACACTAGAAAGGTGACTTAAATTAATTGAAATTGAAGTTACATAATATGAATGCTAATACAGTAAATTATTTTAAAATGGATAAAAATAGCGACATTTTCAAAATATCAAGAATGTTTGATATAAAACTGAGGTTTAAAGCTTGCGTTAAATTTATGACATATACACTTTTTAAATTATATATAAACTTCATTTCACTTTTAATTTGTCTTAAACATTACTTTCTAGATCAGTAAGGGTTTCAACAATGTCACTTTAATGTTTACATAATATTCCACTATATACTTATATGATATTTTATTTAAATAATCACCTATATATAAATGATAAAGTTTTAATATTCTTTTTTTTTTAATTATAGATATTATGATGACTATCCTAATAGGTAGTCATTTGCTGAGCTTAAGGTACAGTTTTTGATGTAACATTTCTGGGTCAGATTGTTTAGAAATTTTTAAGGGTTTATCATTCATCTTGTTTTGCTCTCATAATCATTTTGTCAGTTGATGAAAGCAGTAGTGCTATTTTTCCCTGCTCTCTCTCCTCACTTGCGCTATCTGGTAAGACACCTAATTGTTGTTGTTGTTGTTGTTTTTTGTATTTTGTTTTGTTTGTTTGTTTTATTTCATTCAGAGTAGCATGGTTCTCAGACCCTTCTAAATCATAATTGTTATCTTCTAAGCCTTCCCATCTTTCAGACTTCTTCCAAAAACTAAACACTAAGGCCTGCACATAATAATGAAGATATATTTAGGACAAGGTCTACTGAGATTAATTCTTCCTGGACACTGTTTTATATGATGTTTAATTACCAATAACAGAGTTTCATTCTGGTTATCTCTGTTTGGAAAACAGAATAGAGTTTCTGGGAAGTTTTTGCCAAAGAGGTGTTATTTGGGCTTACATTGGAATGGCAAGAAAGATCTTAGCCTTGTGAAAATTTCCAAGGAAGAACTTTCTGGGCAGAGAAGATAACAAATACAAAGCCTTAAGGGCAAAAGTGCTTGGCTCTTTGTGATTAACATAGCTAGAGTAATAGGAGCTTCGTTCCAGAGGAGAGGACGACCACAGGGAAAGATCCTGAGGAAAGTACCCAATATGGTAAAGAATAAGGAGTTTATTCTAATAGCCAGTTGAAGGGTTAAACAGGAGTTTTATAATCTGGATGTGTTTTAAAAATATTATTTGACAGTATATGAAGACTGGGCTGTGGGAGGAGCAAGAATAAAAGTTGGAAAACTTCAGAAAGTTGTTGTCATAGGAGTTCAGGTGAGAGACCGATAGCTTGAAGCATTGTGGTACCAGAAGAAGTGGGAGGAATGGAGGTCTTAGAAAGAATTTGGATGTAGGTAAACAGAATGTATTTTAGAAGTAAGGTTCAGATCTGCTTTCAATTCAGGTTGAATTTTCTCTCAGTTGTGCTTCTCAGCCTGGTCCTTCAAAATGTCTCAGACTCATTTTAATAACTTCCCCAGTAAGCTTTTAACAAGTATAAATAAATAAATAAATAAATAAATAAATAAAATTAAACAAACAAAAGCTAGTAGATATGGGGTAGTGTATTAGCTAAGTTTGCCATTATGAAACACTATAGACTGAGTAGATTAAACAGTAAAATTGATTTTCTCACAAGTCTAGAAGCTAAACTTCTAAGATGAAGGAGTCAATAGGTTCTGTTTCTCCTCAGGCCCTCTTGACTTGCAGATGACTGCCTTCACACCAAGTCCTCTTGTCATCTTTTACTCTGTGCTCACGGCACTGGTGTCTCTCCTTAACCTGCAACCAGTCCTATTGGGTTGGGACCCACCCTTTTGACCTCATGATCCTTAGTCACTTCTTTAAAAACCTTGTCTCCAAATAAAGTCACTTTGGGGGTTAAGGATTCAGTATGTGAATTTTGGGAGCACATAATTCAGTCCAAAAGAGGAAAGCCATCACCTAACTTAACCTACTTTAGAGCTTTCTTAAGCAAGAGAGCCCTTAACAGGGGGAAAATTATTCTCTTAAACCCTTCACTTAAACAATGTATAAGTAAATATCAAACAATGAAGTTGTTTTCTTTGAACACTAATAATCTCACTTGTTTACAATTACAACTATAAATGGAAATTCTAATGTTTTATTTTTTCTACCCTAATAGGTCATCTTGCATACAACTTGGACTTGATGATCGCCTCTAGAGTGATCACCATAGGCAAATAGCATAATTCTTTTCTACTGTCAAGAATTACACTACTAATTTCAACCAACTTCCATGCTAATGATTATGACTAGTATAGAGAAGAAAAAATAATTTTCCATTTACTGTCATGGATTCTTGGCTAAGAGACTCCTGTAATAAGGGGGAGATTAACAGGAGAAAAAAATAATTTGTATGTGTATACAGAAGCCCCCAAAATATAGGAGACTGGAAAGGCAGCCAGATTATTGAGGCTTATCTCTCATCCTTAGCTAAGGAAAGGGACAGGGGTACGGGACTTCAGACCCAGACCGTTCAAAGGGAGAAGGCAACTAATAGGAGAGTGAGAAGGGGGAATGCTTGGTAAGCAAAGGTTGCCCTTTGAAACGGAAAGTTTCTCCAGTAAACAAATGATCTCTGGTATTAGCTCTCTTCATGATACAGGCCTCCCTTCTAACATAAATGTCCCTTATAAAAGGGTAACTTATTCTGTTTCCAGAGCTCCTCCTGTGTCCACTTTTTCTCAAAATAATCAGGTCAAAATAATCCTTATGACAAAGGGGTAGCACATGATGCTGTCTTTCATCAACTGCAAGAGAAATAGAATAAAATCGTAGAAATACAATGCAAATCCATCCATCAGTTTGAAAAAGTAATTCCTCACACATTACTGCTGATAATTAGTAGAAATATTTTCTTAATTGTTTATGTAATAGAATCAGTATTTTCACGTATATTTTTGATTTTCTTTTGACTCATTCATTTGTTTATTCAATAAGGTACCGATTATTATCTTTACCATTCAAATCACTTAGCTAGTACTTCCTGTATTATGTGAGTGGGTAGAATTTTTCCCATTTTATACAGGGGGAGACAAATATCAAGGGTACAAGTAAGTTTCTAAGGATCACCCAGAGAGTAAGTATTATAGGCAGGCATCAAAGCAGGTATGTATGACTCCAAATCACATTCTCTTACCTCCTACAGCCTTGAAAACAATCTGTGTGAATGGCATTGGCATAAGTATGGAGGATAAGAGTTAATAAGACATAATTCCTTCCCTGAAGAATCTTACTTTTTTTTTTTTTTTTTTTTTAGAATCTTACATTTTAAATAAGGGGACATACATGTGAATTAAAAAAGGGTCATGGGATTATGAAAGTTATAATATCATTATACACAAATTATAGAACGAAAAGAATTTGGTGATCCACTTTCCCTTTTGACGGCAAAGCTTCCAAACAGAGGTATCACTTTAATTGCGTCTGAAAATGTGTCCATTATTCAGATAATGAGAGTAGAGGTGGTTACAGTGGTGGAGGTAAGGAAGTAAACTGAGGGCAAATGCAAAAAAGCACAGAGATGTTGGGAAGCATCATTTTGGAGAATTATATATACTGTCAACAATATATTAACCTGTTAACTAGGATAATAGAAAATGGAAGGAGGATACAGGTAGAACATAGTTCAGGCACAATTAAACACAACTGTGATACAGGATGAATATTTAATATAAATGCACACAATTAAAATGTTCCAGTAGTCTGCTCTGTTAGTTGAGTCTCCTCCTGCTCTTTCTCCACTCCCTGTTTTTAATGAAAACTATCTTAGGTAACATCAATTTCATTGAATAAACTCTACTTTTTTTATTTTCTAAACACCCAAGCAAGCAGGTATTTGGAAGTGCTTTGTCTTTGTCAGCTAATTCCTCCCTCTCACTGTCATTCCCTCCTTCATTGCAGGAATACTAGTTCACTGGCAACACAGTGAAGCCATCAACTTGGAAATTAAATTACCTGCCATTCTCAAGTTTTTCTCCCTATAACCTGAGACTGCCCCCTCAGCTCTCAATGAGGCAATGCTCTCAATATAACAATGAATGGAGAGTTTAGGGCCATGACTTTCAGTTCAAGGTCACAAAGGCTTCAACACAGAATTCTGGCCCTTGTTCTGCAGTGCTCTCCATCCAGCCTTCACTGTCCTTCTCCAAATTCTCTTTTTAAGAAAAAAACAACAAAAACCAAGTATTAGCAAAGCAAAGAGACATCTAGTTCCATCACAGCCATAAGGATCAGATTTTTGCACAGGTTTCAGACAAACGATAGAGAGCTGCTCCTGCAGAGAGGAGCAGCTAACAGGCTAACAGACTGCTGCTGTAAGCAAACATATCCACCTCCGATTGTCCAGGTGGAGGGGCGTTTCTGATTTGCAGTAGATACAATGTAAAAATGTAATGGTTCCTATATAATTGGAAACAAGAGACTCCTCTTGATTTGTAGGTATTTCTCGTATTCACAGTAGTTTTAATTATTTTTCTTTACAAATAAACTGCCTTTTGATTATTTCTATACATGTTTCTGCCGAACCATGGTTAATCTATCCTGGGATAACTGAAGTTGATTACAATTCAGTATTCCTGGAACATGGAGCACTGGGGCAGTGATAGATCTGGTGATGGAAAATTCACCAGGCATCAAATCATGGATGGCCTTTGTGCCCTGCTTAGAGGGTTGGCAGGGGAGAGCCATTGGAGAGTTTCAAGCTTCAGAGGAGTGATATACTTAGATTTGCATTTTGGAAAGATCACGCTAGTGTTTCCTTAGCAATGAGAGAATGACAGGTACTGAGCCCTTGAGCTCAGCAGTTGCATTGGAAATGGAGAGGAAATAAAACATTCCTGAGATAATACGGGTGAAGAATTAAGTGGGGTTACTCAGACTGGCTGGTACTTGGGTAAGACCATGGAGGAGTGAGGGTCCAAGAGATGACTGCCTGGTTTGTACTCTGATGACTGGATGGGGGTCCAGATGATTCTGTTTTATTCTTTAATTTGAGAAGCACTAATGTAGATTATCACTTAATCTCTGTATTTATTTATAGTATCCAGACCCTCTGTTGTGTATTATTTTCAAGGTCCTCAGTCATCCTCTCCAGAGGGTATTTCTCTAACTCTTTGACCAGGCTTAGAGAGCAGCACTCTCTTGGCTGTGTACATATGGTTCTAATGCCTTTGGAGACAGACTAAACCAATCATCTTTCTTTCTCACTTTCTCACTCCCTGTCTTTGGAGGCCTGATGGTTCCTAGTTGCTCACCCATTCTGAAGTTCTGGAGGGCAGAGTAGCTTGCATCTGGCCTCCTCCCTTTGCTGATGGAGACTTTCTCTTTATCTATAGAGTCAGTCACCAATTATAATCTGCTTCTAATCAACTACAATTTTTATAGCCTCGGTCTTTTTTTCCATTATAAAGACTTCCTTGTCTTTACAGGCTTATACCTTTTTCATTGTTTTCTTGTAAATTTGGGGGTTTCAGAAGAGAGTAGAGATAATAGAATATTCCAGATAAAATACATAATACCCAGTTAAACTTGAATTTCATGTAAGTGAATATTTTTTTGTAGAGGTATTTTTCAGGACACACTTATACAAAAATTAATTGTCCTTTATCTGTAATTCAGATGGAATTGGACATAATGTTATATTTTATATTTTAAATATAAAGGGCTAGTTTTTAAAGAAATACAATTTTTAAATATGGATCTCAGTAGTTCTGGTATAGTTCCATAAAGTACATATTCCATAAAGTACATAAAAAATAAGCTATCAATTTTGATAATACATTTTAAGAAGTCAGGTTTTATTAAAACTTTAAAACTTCATAATTATAATTTTAAAATGTAATAACTGCGTGGCTCGGTGGGTTAAGCCTCTGCCTTTGGCTCAGGTCATGATCTCAGCGTTCTGGGATGGAGCCCCGCATTGGGCTCTCTGCTCAGCAGGGAGCCTGCTTCTCCCTCTCTCTCTGCCTGCCTCTTAAAAACAAACAAACAAACAAACAAATAAATAAATAAAATGTAATAACTAAAATATATATTTCAACTGTTTTTAATTTGGGGCCAAACTTTAATTTACATTTGTCAAGTAATTTTGCATTGCTAGGTTTAGTGTTATTAGGTCTAGTGAGTATATCATTTTATGAGCAGTGCTATGCAGTGGCAAGAGCTTTGAAATTCAGTTAATACCAACTGAGAGTTCCCGCCGTGCTTCTGCTGTGTGACCTTGGAGAAGGTCACCTTCTGACTTTCTGTTTGCTCATCTTTAACAACAGGAGGTGTATTAACACATCACTTCTCATTTATGATAATTAAATGAGACAACCATATTTGCTTATGTTCAGAGCTTAGCAAAGGCCCTGAAACTTAGCACATTTTGGTAAATTTATTTCCCTTGTCTCTCCTCTCCTTTTCTCTCCACTTCTCTCCTCTCCTCCATTTTCTCTCTCTCTTTTGAATGAAGATTTTTAGAGACTGTATGGCAGAATCAATTTATATTTGTTATTTATGTTAATTCTTATATTTCATAAATTCCTTTAATGGGTCCATTAGTAAATGTATTCGTTTCCTAAGGGTGCATAACAAAGTCTTACAGACTGGGAGGCTTAACAGAAATTTACTTTCTCTTTATTCTTAAGCTTGAAGTCTTAAGATTAATGTGTCAGCATGCTTGATATCTACTGAGGCCTATCTCTATGACTTATAGATGGATGTCTTCTCCTCCCTGGGTCTTCTCTGTGTATGGGTATCTCTGTCCTAATTTCTCTCTCTTTCTCCCTCTCTCTTTGTCTCTCTTTTTTGGATACTGATATAATTAACATATAGTATTATATTAGTCTCAGGTGTACAATATAGCAATTCAACAATTCTGTACATTACTCTGCTTCTAATTTTCTCTTCTCATAAGGACCTTTGTCATATTGGATTGGGGCCCATCTTAATGATTTCATTTTAACTTAATTACCTCTTTAAATTCCCTATCTCTAAAAACAGTTACATTCTGAAGTCCTGTAAGTGAATACTTCAACATATGAATTTTGGGAGACACAATTTAACCCATAATGGTGGAGTAGAGATATTCACAATAACTGACATCAAGTTAAGCAAGCAGTCTTTGCATTTTGGTACTTTCTGAAGAATCTAGTAGATTCAAATCAATAACAACGTGAGAAAGAAAAAGTGAGAGAAATACATGTGATTCTAAGTACATAGTAAAAACCAAAGTCCTTTGTGTCAGAGAGATCCTTGAAAAGTATATTTAAAAAGTGATTTTTTTTAAAGATTTTATTTATTTATTTGACAGACAGAGATCACAAGTAGGCAGAGAGGCAGGCAGAGAGAGAGGAGGAAGCAGGCTCCCTGCTGAGCAGAAAGCCCAATGCGGGGCTCTATCCCAGGACCCTGGGATCATGACCTGAGCCGAAGGCAGAGGCTTTAACCCACTGAGCCACCCAGGCGCCCCTAAAAAGTGATATTTTTAAAAAGATAATATCAACAAGGAATGGAAGAGACAGCTTTATTTAAATGTTTTCTGAGTTATGACTTGTTATGGGAGACATTTTTAGGGATATTTATTTCCATAATCATTTTGCATGCATTTAGGAAACTTCTACATCATGCAAAGCACTGTGAAGAATATAAAGAAGTACAAGACAGGATCCTTGTTCTCAAGAGCTTTCATCCCCGGATAAAGAGTCAAAATTAGTACAAGTGAAAAAAAGGGAAAAGCAACAATTAAATATAAAACCATGTGATTCTGTCTGTAGACAGTTTAGCATCAGTGAGAAGGAAGAGTCAATGTGGGATATCCTAGTCTGAAATAATTCCCTCAGGGTGAGGTTCTACTTGGGCAGTGAAGGGTGACTATAGTGGAATTATGGGCAGATGAAAATGGAGAAAAACAGACATAAGTAAAAAATGGAACTGTGCCTATTTTCTTCACAGCACTAATAGAAGTTTTTAGTTATTTTATTTCTTAATTTTTTTTAATTATGATAAGAATACCTAACCTAAGGTCCATCCTCCTCACAGATTTTTAGGTGTTCAGTACAATATTGTTAACTATTGACACAATGTTGTACAGCAGATCTTTAGAATTTTCACCTTTTATGTAACTGAAACTTCACACTTGAAGGGCAACTCCCCATTTCTTTCTCTCCCCACCCCCTGACAACACCATTCTGTTCTGTTTGTGAGTTTGACTAGCTTAAATGCCTCATATAAGTGAAATCATGAAGTATTTGTCCTTCTATGTCCAGCTAATTTTATGTAGTGTGATGTCCTCAAGTTTCATCCATGTTGCTGTATATGGCAAAATCCTTTTTCTTTTTAAAGATTTAATTTTGTTAGAGCAGTTTTACAGCAAAATTAAGAAGAAAATACTGAGATTTCCTATGTACCGCCTATATCCTTACATTGATAGCCTCCCCATTATCAACGTTCTTTACCAGAATATTTCCTTTTTTATCAAAGCTGTTATCAAGGCTGAATAATACCCCATTGTATGTATATACCACATTTTCTTTAACAATTCATCTTTCAGTAGACATTTAGTTTGTGTCTGTATCTTTGCTCTAATGAATTACGCTGCAATTAACATTGGGGTGTTAATATCTCTTTGATATCCTGATGTCAGTTTCTTTGAATATATACTCAGATGTGTGGGATTGCTAGGTCATGCAATAGTTCTATTTTTAATTTTTTGAGGAACCTCCATACTATTTCTATAGTGGCTTTGCCATTTTATATTCCCAGCAACAGTGTGTGCAAGGGTTCCAGTTTCTCTATAACTTTGCTAGCATTGCTATCTTTTTTTTTTTTTTAAATTATAGCCAACTTCACAAGTGCGAAGTGATATTTCATTATGGTTTTGATTTGCATTTCCTTGATTATTGGTTATGTTGAACATATCCTCATATACATGTGGGCCATTTACATTTTTAGAAAAATGTTTATTCAGGTCCTTTGCTTATTTTCAATCAATTTATCTATTTATTGTTTATATTGATTTGTTTCTTTCCTGTTTATGTATCTTTCTCCATCACCAGAACATAGGGTCTATAAAAGCAGACATTGTCTTTTGTTTTCCTGCTATCTACATAGTACTTTATAAATATAATAGATGCTCAATATTAGTTGAAAAATGAATGAATAAATGCATATTGTGAGGTGGTAAGAGTGGATGTAGCATGTCTTAGAGAGAAGCTAGAAAGACATCTTAGTAGGTGGAATCAATTCAGATTATGTCATGATTTAAAAACCTGGTAAGGGATTTTAAATTTGAGGCAATATATAATCAGGAAATTTGAAGAATCTTGAGCAAGAATTAGAATTGATGAATGGTATGTTTTTAGAGGACTGCAACAACCTAGAATAGTTTTTCCGATTTGTCTGTGGTTCTAGTTTCATTCTGGTCACTACTGAGAAGGCTGTTATCTGATTGGTCATAGTCTTTCCTGGGCACAAGTTTCTTTGATCATGCTTCCAAGGATATGGTTTTATCTGTTTTGCCTCTTCTCCCGTTTATTTGACAACTCTGTACTGCCCCATCAGAATCCAGCTGGTTATCCTCAGAGACTTTTTTACATAGACAAGGCATGATTTTGTGTTACTCCTAGAAGCTCCTCCTGCCCTGAAACTGTAATCTAGATTGTTATATGGCCACCTCTATTGACCAGAAGGCTGCAAAAGACTGTGCTTGGCATTTTGAATGTTGCCTGTGGAAATTATTCTTCTTTAGCAGTTTTGGCAGGGAAGACAGTGACTTGCAGTAAGCAACATAGAGTCTGACATAGATTGACTAGCTTCTAATGGATAAGGATAGCCTTTTCTTTTCTTTTCCTTTAGTTTCTTGTTCTTTTCTTTTTGTTTTCTAGTCAAGTCTAGTTTTTACAATTATGAATAAATCTGCAAAAATCCGTGTTTTGTGTGTGTGTGTGTACGCAGACCTAAGTCTCTAACTCCTTAAGTACCAAAGAGTAGATTGCTGATCATACAGTAAGAGTATTTTCAATTTTGTAAAAAACCACCAAATATTCTTCCAAAATAGGTGTACCATTTTACATGCTTATCAGCATTGAATGAGAGTTATTATTGGTTCACATTCTCACTGGTGTTGTCAGTGATTTTTAGCCATTTTAGTAGGTATCTAGTGGTATCTAATTGTTATGTTACTTTGCATTTCTCTGGTGACATATGATGCAGAGCATCTTTTCATATGCATATTTTCCATCTGCATATCTTCTTTGATGAAGTGTCAATGTCTTTGGCCCATTTTTTAAAATTGGGTGATTCATTTTATTATTGTTGAATTTTATGAGTTCTTTGTATATTTTTGAGAATGGTCCTTTATCAGATGAACATTTGTAAGTATTTTCTCCATGTCTGTGGCTTGTCTTCTAAGTACTGATATTTTCTTTTGCAAAGAAGCTCTAATTTTAATAAGTCTACTTTATCAATTATTTATTTCATGGGTTATGTCTCTGATGTTGTAACTGAAAAGGCATCACCTTACCCCAAGTCATCTAGGTTTCTCCTGTTGTCTTTTGAGAGTCTTATAATTTTGCACTTTACATTTAGATTCATGTTCCATTTTGAGTTTATTTTTGTGAAGGGTGTAAGGTCTGTATCTAGATTCACTCTTTTGTATGTGGACACCCACCTGTTCCAGCACCATTTCTTTAAGAGACTATCTTTGCTCCATTGCATTGCCTTTGCTCCTTTGTCAAAAATCAGGTGACTATATTTATAGGGGTATATTTCTGGACTATCTATTCTGTTCCATTGATCTATTGTCTATTCTTCTACCAGTACCACATTGTCTTAAATACTGTAACTTTTTAGTAATTTCTGAAGTTGGATATTGTCAGTCCTTCAACCCTCTTCTCCATTTCATTCATTTTTGAGAAATATCTGCCAAACACCTACATATGAATAGGCATAGATTGTCTGTCACTTGTTCTTTCAAGTAAAGAATGGTATTCTATGGGGACATCTGAATGGCTCAGTTGGTTAAGAGGCTGCCTTTGGCTCAGGTCGTGATCCCAGGGTCCTGGCATCGAGTCCCGCATCAGGCTCCCTGCTCAGTGGAAAGCCTACTTTCTCCCTCTCCCTCTGCCTGCTGCTCCCTCTGCTTGTGTAAGCCTTCTCTCTTTGTGTCAAATAAATAGGTAAAATCTTAAAAAAAATGGTATTCTATGAAAAAAACTAGCTAATTTTCAAAAAAAAAAGAAAAAAGAAAGAAAGAAAAGAGGGGAAAAGACAAGAAAAAGAGAGAGGTAAATCAGGAAACAGACTCTTAACTATAGAGAACAGAGGTTTACTGGAGGGGAAGAGGTGGAAGGATGGGTTAATTGGTGATGGGTTTTAAAGAGGGCCCATGTAGTGATGAGTACTGGGTATTGTATGTAAGTGATGAATCATTCAATTCTACACCTGAAACTAATACTACACTGTATGTTAACTGACTGGAATATAAATAAAAACTTAAAGAGAAAAAAGTAGCTAATTCTTCTTGCAGCTTAAGCAATCTCATAAATACATTTCTTCCAGACAATTATACTTTAGCATGCTGCAGAATGCTTTATGCACACTTCCCATTTTGCCAAACAGAATATTAAAAAGACATGTACTGAAGGATCAAGATTTAATAAAATTAATGCTTTTACTGTTCAGTTAAGGACATCTTCATGTAAAACTGGCTGATTTTTTTTTTTTTCCCTGTAAATGCATAGCAGTGGAGAATCCAGTGATTCCTTGTCAGATCTGTGATGCTGGCTATGTGATTTTTAAGACTAATAGTCAACTTGTCCTTCCTTTTTTACCATGTTATCTATTTGCCCTTTTCCTCTGTATTATGGAAGATTTTCTCAACCATGTATTTTTTAATGTCCTAAGAGTTTGTTTTTCATTGTTCCTTGTTTCAGCATCTTTAATTTTTCTAGAACAAGACATGTATTTGAATATCTTTGATAATTTTTCAAGATTTTTTTTTAATTATGTTTATGTGTCCTTATGTCTGTCTAAGTGTTTACTTTTTACTCTACTGGCTTCTTTCATTGAGCTGGAGATTCTTGCTTTCCCATAATGTCTAACAAAGTAGAACTGGGTGTCTATCATGGGTTTCCTCCTCCTTCATGAAAATAAAAATATTTTTTTTTCCCATATCTCTCTGGGGATGGGGTTTCTCATTGGGAGCTCTGCATAGAATTGGACACTGTGACTTGCAGATTTTGCTTTTGTTGGGAGCTAGGGGTCAGATTTTGGGTCCCCCAATGCTAGAATGAAGAGAACATTATTCAGGGCACCAGACTTCATATTCCAAACTTCTTTGCTGAGCATTTTTAAAAAGAGCTATGGTTATATATTTAATTGAGACTTCTATCAGTTACTAATCCTCTGTAAACTCAGTGCAAGGGTTTGGGGAGATGGTGATGGTAGGTGATATTACATATAAAAATATCTTCACTTGATTATCATATTTTTAGCCTTTATTAACACTCCCACTATATTATTTATAAGCTGAAATCAAGGTCATCCCGAGTTCTATGGAGAGGGATTAAAAATCAGATTTTATTTTATCTTATTTTTATTTTTAAATGGAGTATAATAAAATTGAGTGATGAATGAATGAAAATTGAGAGTGGGGGAATAAAAATCACGATCCAGGTTGCAACTTAGCCTATTTGCCTATTTTCCCATTTCCACTTATATACCACCTTTTATGCATTATTCATATGCCCCTAATTCTGTTGTTTATTATATGAGTGAGTTTATACATGGGTTTTTCTGCTTTGTGTTTCTGTATTTCTATCACAGTGACATATTGTAAGAATTGAAAGGGAACACACATGTATCCAGTCTAATTTACTATACGGTACAACTTTTAATAAAGTCTCTATAGTAAAAGTCTTTTCTTAAAAGATTTTATTTATTTATCTGATAGAGAGAAACACAGTGAGAGAGGGAACACAAGCAGGGAGAGTGGGAGAGGGAGAAGCAAGCTTCCTGCTGAGCAGGGATCCTGATATGGGGCTAGATCCCAGGACCCTGGGATCATGACCTGAGCCGAAGGCAGACGCTTAATGACTGAGCCACTCAGGCGCCCCTACAGTAAAATTCTTTACTCATTTTCTTCACAGGAAATTTTTCTGGTCTTATGTCAATTCAGAAGTATAAACCAAAACCTAAATGAATGGGCTACTCACTAATCATATTCACTTAGATTAGTGAGTGTGTGTGTGTGTGTGTGTGTATATATATATATATGTAACAAATATATACATTTTATAATATATATATCTCTGTAAGAGAGAGAAGACTAAACATCTATCAATGAAAGAGGACAATAGAGCTTAATTTAACACCATGGGCTCTGAAACTGGGGTTTTTTCTATAATTTGGGGCTCCTATTTATTGTATGACCTAGGGAATACTATTTAACCCCATTTTGTCTCAGTGTTCTTCGGCAAAATGGTTTAATAATAGTAGTATTACCTAATAAAATTGTTGTGAAGATTAAATGTAGCAATCTGTAGTATTTAGAATTGTGCATGCACAAAATCGAATTCTGTAAGGGATGATCATTGTTGATGTCTGTATTACTCTCCTTGCAATTTCTGAAACTAGGCTTTGGTTCAGTCTAAATATAGTAGAATTTGAATAAGAATAAATGTACCGTGAAAGTAAAGATTATTTTGTTTTGTTCATACAATTAAATAACCCTTAACTTCTAGGTAGAAATTGAGGGGGTCCCAATTGTGATTAATTAGCTTTTTCAAGAAAAGTCTAAATTGTTCAAAACCTTTTTAATTATGAACTTTATTTTGAATTATTGCCTTTCTTAAAATTTTTATGCATTCAGCATGGAGTCTTAGAAAGAACCAAATTTTGGAGATAGGAAGACCAAATATATAAATTTGATTAAGATAGTTAATCTCTATGAATCTTAGATGTTTCATCTCTAAAATGAGAATGGTAATAGTTTCCTTCTAGTTTTGGCATAATAATTTGAAATAAAATAATAATAAGTGTATCATTTTCACCAGCACACTAGCTTCCTTAAGATCAAGACTCTTTTTTTTTTTTTTTTCTTTTAAATCTGTGGCACATTGCAGGGTCTCTTTTAAGAGAGATATCCAGTACATGCACCCAACAAAAAAATATTCAATACATGCACTCAACACATACACTGAGCAGTTTACATTATTAAAATTTTGAAGAAAGGGGCATGAGCCGTGCAAAAAAATAAAAGATGTTACTATGAGGAATTCAGTAGCAGGGAGTACTAAGTATTAAAAGTTTCCATATTGCAAACGAAGAGTACAGTCTTTTTTTTTTATAAGTTTTGTTTAGATATTTGGTTGGATTTTGCTGTTCATTTACAGATATAATACAGTACGACTGTGATCATGTTTAAGTATGTAAATAATATAATCTGAATTCTATATTAATTTGAATAGGCTTTTATTTATATGGTGTGTGAAATTTTCTTTTAAGAAAAAGAAAAGTTAAGGCAAGAGCCTCTAGCTGGGGAGGAGGGAGGAAAATTTAAACAATAATATATCACTGTGGTTTGCATTTTTAAAAGAGTGAGAGTGATTTCATCGTTTCTCTTAGAAACAGAGTTTGGGGATATAACAAAAGAAATCAAACAGTATTACACTTTAATAGCTGTTTACTATTATTTAATAAGATGAGTATCTTTTTCATAGAAGAAGTCTTTTCACTTTTATAGATAAGAAACTGTGGTGGGCCGACCAAAACTTAGCTCAGCTGGGAACCTGCAGCAAAAGAGATGGAAGAAACCCCACCGTCCTGCGAAATAAGACTTCTGGGGTTGTTCATATGAAAGTGTATGATAAAGAAGCACAGCAAGGCAAGTCACACTGTAATGAATTTGTGCCACTTTTTGAATATATAATGTTCTCTTCTTTTCATATTATTTTCTCAATTCAACAAGTGAAAGGTTTGTATTTTGCTTCTAGTTTAAAAAAAAAAAAGGTGGGGGGAGGCAAATGCTCCTTATTACTGCAGAAGAAATGCCGTTAACATAAGGTATATAATGAGTTTTCAAAACGTTAGCAGGGTCTCCCAAGGAATCTTAATTTGTCAGGTCTTCACAGAGGTCTTATCTAGTTCTTGATTTAAAAATGTAAGAATGAGAAAAATAAATCCCAGCCAAATACAACAGTGTATAATTAAACCCAGAAACTGAATGAATGAGGGGACTTCAAATGGACTATATCAACGTAAGAATTTTGCATCCAAAAGCACTGCATTGTTTGGCTCTAAGCATTTTGCTTTTTTGTTTTTGCTTGTCCAAATGGTGTGCAGTGAAATGGAGTGAGAGAACGAACAGATGGTTTACATAGGTAGACTTGTCACATTGCCCAAATGGCAATTACTTTAGAGATGCCAGCCAGGACAGCCCCACACCTGCTAGTCCTTTCTTAGTTTTTGCTTCATGACCCATGACATTAGCAGAACTCTTTTCCTAGAAAAAATATTTTTCTGCATTTTACTTTCTTACTTTAGTCTCTGCTGTGAAAATCCTTAGCTTCACATACTTTTCTTCTTAGGAAAAACGCTTCAAGAAAATGTGAAGGAATTTTCATCTGAAGGATCTGGGCATATAGACCAAAGCAGAGAACAGTAGAGACAGAATTAGTGAACCAAGGGGATCACTAATTCTGAAGATAGGTAACAAACATCAATTGACAGAATTTATTGGCAATACCAATTGGGAGCCATACCTGCACATCCAGAAATAAAAGGAAGACCAGATTCATGGTTGCCTTCCCTGTACAGAGCAAGGGCCAAATTTTAGTATGAAATCATTTCTGAAATTTCATGAAAAAAAAAAAAGAAAATAATTGCTTTAATAAACAATCAAACAAACAAACAAACAAACAATTAAGTGATTACTGGGCTCCTTTCATGGTTTAGAAGACACTAATACCCGTACTTTATGCACAAATCTGTATTTGCTCTCTGATTTAAAAAAAAAAAATTAATTTTTAAAGTCTTATTTATTTATTTATTTTTTAGAGAGGGAGATGGGGGACAGAAAGAGAGAGAGAGAGAGAATCTCACAGCGGCTCCACCCCTAGCAGGGAGTCCAACGCGAACCCAGATCTCGCAACCCTGAGATCATTACCTGACCCAAAATCGAGAGTCTGGGACTTAACAGACTGTGAGCCAACTAGGTGCCCCTCTGACATTTAAAAAAAAAATAACTATCTATAATAAGGAACAGGAGCGTTTTCACTAGCAAATCTGTAATCAAAATAATTCTTCTGGCATTCAAGCCATGGGGAATAGATTATATTATTGAGAATAAAACATTGGTAATCAATAAATAAAATATCATGACACTTTTTATGGATTTTAATAGAATATATTTGCAAAGTATAAAAGCTTATAGTACTGTGGTAAACTTTAGTTCATAGTCTGTACTTAATGTGATTATATCTGAAAACGCATTAGAAAATACAACAGAGGCAAAAATATATTGTTTCCAAACACGACATTGAAAAATTTATTCCTTCTTTTTCAAAATATGAAAAAGCACATGGTTTGCTTGAAATTGTAAATTAATATAATTTATAGAGTTTTCCCAGATACAACACCAAAAAGTTTATTGGAGGAAAACTTTCTTATATTATGTTTGGCTCACTTTTTTATTCATGCTAACAAAATTTTCCTCATCTTGTAAATGTTTAATCCTACAGGTAGATTTGGGTATTTTACACGTGAAAGTATTCCTAACTTGAGAAGGACCTGTAATACTTGGGAATTAATGGTATAATATGACTAAGCTTAAAATTCAGTGCAAATACTATTTTTACTAAAAGAATGTGCTGATGAAAGCATCTGTATTAGAGAGAATCACATTAACAGAATCATGGCAGGTACCTTAAAAGCTTCATTAGTATGAAATATGAGCAATTTAGAATTATTTAAGGTGTTAACATTACTACCTCTTTGGATTTCAAAGTACAATTAGCTACTTCATTTATCACTTTTGACGTAGATCACTAGAGAGCTGAGACTTCTCGTTAGTCAAGTGGACTCTCTACCTCCACTGGGGAATTGTGTCATGAAGTTTGAACATAAGTCTCATTACAAAATATTAAGCCAAGTTGGCATTTCAAACGTGCCAGATAATCACTACCTAAATTACTGTCTTTAAAACTACTCCAATATTTTTTCCTACATCAATTCATTGTTTGTTAGGCAAAGATACTTACTGCAAATAGTGACTCATTTTTTTTTCCTTTTTTTTTCCTTTTTCTCTTCTTCACTAGTAGAGACTAAACAAGTGATACATGAAATGTATATTGTACAACATAATTGTTAACATAGGCTAATTATATTATCTGTCAAAAATAAGTATGATAAATATACTGCTATTACTGGAATTATATTAAAAAATGCACAGTTCCAGAAGTTCCTTTTCTTATGTTTTTAAAATATATTTAATATCACCAAGGTTATAGAACCCTATTTTTCTTTTGTGATTTCATTCTCTTCCTGAATCTATTTTTTTATTAACTTCAATTTCCTCATTTCCCCTTCTTTCCATTTGATGTTTCTTCATGCTCTCTAGTTAAAAGATTTCTTCTCAATCTCTTCTCAGCTTTTTAAGTCTTTATAGTAGTTGAGATAAATCAATATCAAAATGCAAATTTCCATAGCTTGGCATTGCATTAATATATGTTTAATATATGTTTATGTGTTTTCTATAAACTATATGTATAAGGTCAGTATAGATTATTATAAATCTGAAAATATAACTCTCTCATTAAAATAATCAGAGATCTGAAATTTTATCTTAGTATATAAGTCAGCTTGAGGAAAGAGGGAATAAGTCAATTCACCTTCATTAGTTTATATAGGAGATAAAAGTAATAATTTCACAGGGCAACCCTACTCCTAGCATGTGGCCTTGTATAGGATGGAGTCCAGCATTGACTGAACTGGTAACTATAGGAAATGAGCAGAGAGTATGGTAGATCTCCAGATGAGAAATCTCCCAAGTTGAGAGTATTTCACACTTCAAAAGTGACAGAACTCACGACAGCTTCAACTGAACAATTAAATCCCATCAGACTATTTTGAATTCAGGAGATGAGAAATAATGAGCTGCATTGGTATTTTGAATTTTCCATAGAGCACTATTGAAATATAGCTTTCATCACGCTTTGTAATTCTCACTGGATTTACTGCACTTCATATTAGAGCTTGAACATCCAGTAAGTGGTACTGCATGTCCTCAAATAATAAAAATGTTGTAAAAATGGGATATTTAATGAACTTGCTGGATAAGACTGTAAATTTCTTAATGTCACGCTACCAGCTTTAATTAGCACATTGGGCCTAGTAAATTCAATGGAACATCTTTATAGAATGCCTACCTGTGATTACCTGACTAATATTTGTCATTGCTGCTACGCAGGAATAAGGAGAATTAATATGCCAATTAATTAGATGACTCTTACGGGTGTGTTTTAAATATATTTTGGGAGAATTATGTTCCTAGGAATAGCAAAATTTATTTCCTTGCTTTAAAAATTATTTAAATATATATATACCTCCTTTCTTTTAATGGCATAATCTTCACATTGAGTTAGTAGTATGTTTTAGCAGCTATTTATTTGACATATTTGGATACAATATTCTTGAAAAGGAAGTAACTATAGAGTTGAAATGAAATATCATAATAAAAATCATAATAAAATATTTCCTAGTTTCTGTGATCTTAAAATATTGCAAGTCTGACAGCATTCATGACAAACCAATTTCACTTGCTTTTCTGTAGCCCTGAATCTTCTCGTGCATTGTCATTTGCTTTCTAAAAAACTGTTTCTAATTATTTATTTTAAAATTTATTTTTTGAGATCTAATTGACATATAAAATTGCATAAGTCTAAGGTATATAAAGGGCTGATTTGATACATTTATATATTACAATATGATTACCACCTTAGCATTAGCTAACCCCTCTATCACATCATATATTATCATTTTATTTTTGTGGTGGGAATAATTAAGATCTAGTCTCTTAGCAACTTTGAATTGTAATCAAAGTTTAATTGATACTATAAATTAATTATAGTATTGCTGTGGATAATCACTATGCCACACATCAGACCTCCATTTACTTTTTTTGGGTGGGCAGACTTCAACTGCAATTGCCATTTCAAATTATTCAAGACAGTAAAACATCATACTAACCTCTATGAAGCAGCTGCATTTATAAATCAACAAAAGTATAAATATGTGTTCAAATTATTGCTATCGAATGATACTCTTTTTATTTTTCTTAAATATTTCTTTTGCTTGTTTTCCTCCTATGCAGGCAGCAATTCTTGCCAACTAAATAATGGCGGATGCTCTCAACTTTGTTTACCAACATCTGAAACCACAAGGACTTGCATGTGTACAGTGGGATATTATCTCCAAAAGAACCGCATGTCATGTCAAGGTATAAGGTCTTGGAAAATTTAATTCTGATGCATTTACTTTATCAATGCAAATTTTAGGCAATAAAAATTAGTTTAAAAATAGAAAAAATAATATTAGTGTCTTATTAGAACAATGGTTCACTGCTTAGTCTCATATATGTAAGATTGTTACTATCTAAAATGTTTTAAGTATTACTGTTCTTTAAAGGTCATAATTAGTTATTTTCCGGAACCGCAGTTTATTATCATTTTTAACCAAGCCCAGTAGAAACTACTTTCAACTTGAATAAGCAAGGGCTGAAGTAAAAAGCAGTGACTGGTTACTATTACGATTCAATCTGAATTCAGTTATTCTTTTAACTCTTTGAAAAAAAAATACGAGAGAAGTGGTGAGGGCTTAGATTTGCTTAGCTGAGAGAGAAGATCATTGCCAAAGAACTAAAACCTAAAACACCCATCTTCCTATTTCACGTTTCATAGATTCTAGTTCTTAGTTCCAAAGAAATTTGATTGTAGAATGATCTTTTTATCCAATGATCATGACTTAATTTTACTAAAAAACAGGTTTCAACCCGGGGTGCGTGGGTGGTACAGTCAGTTTAGCCTCTGACTCCTGGTTTTGGTTCAGGTCGTGATCTCAAGGCCATGGAATCTAGCTAGCATCCAGCTCCATGCCCTCTGTCCCCACCCCACACGTGCATGCCCATTCTCTCTCTCAAGTAAATAAATCTTAAAAAAGGAAAAGAAGAAGAAGAAAAAGAAAATATGTGCCTAAAAACATGTTCTGGCATATTAGAAAAATTCCTAAGTATCAGCATGCGGACTTCTGGTAGTCAGCTTTTATGTCTGTGCATATTTTAGAACATACTTTTGAAGCTATAACAGCAAGGTAGTAGCAAAAATTAAGTATTTGGTATGTTTTTAGTGTTTAAAATGTGTTAAATGTGTTAAAATGATTTAAGAATGATTTAACTTTATTAGAAAACTAACAGCTCTGTAGCTATGTAAAATATATACACTCAAAGTTTATTATCATATATAAACAATAAGATAATTGGGTATTAGAAAAGAGGTGGTGAATTTTGGTTGTGAGGCCAGGTATGTTTTCCAAAATTATCTGCCTCTGTGTTTATGAAAGTATGGTTCCCAGACCAGTAGTGCCATCACTACCTGGAAACTTTTCAAAAATTCAAATTATCAAGCCCCTGGGTTGGGGACCTCTGTAATCTGTGTTTTAACAAGTCTTCTAGAACATTCTGATGCATACTCAAGTTTGAGAGCCAGTAATCTATCTTTCAACTAGTCAGAAGTGTAGTATTCAGTTAAAAATTTAAAAAAGGCTAAGAAACATGTTTTATGAAAAAATTAAGACTGTTTGAAATAATGTTAGTAGAATGATTTTAATTTTAAATATTCACTTGGGGCTTTTTTTTTTCTTTTTTCTTTTTTCTCTTCTTTCTTTCTTTCTTTCTTTCTTTCTTTCTTTCTTTCTTTCTTTCTTTCTTTCTTTCTTTTTTCCCCAATTAGGTATAGAGTCATTTCTTATGTACTCTGTTCATGAAGGAATCAGGGGAATACCTCTGGAACCAAGTGACAAAATGGATGCTTTGATGCCTATATCAGGAACTTCATTTGCTGTTGGGATAGATTTCCATGCAGGTAAATAACTTTTTATACATAATTTATGTATGATGTTTTCACTTGATTTATTATGCCTGATGGCAGTATAACCTTTCCCTCTGTACTCTGATAGTCAAGATGTGGAATAAGAAAGCAAATTAGTAATGAATATTTAAGCCTAATACAAATTGTTCTAAGTATGTTTTCCTGAAAAAAATCAAGTAAAAATTTCCTAAAGTATAGCATTTGAATTGCAAGGACATTAAAATGCCATGATTGGCATTTGGTTTCTTCATTTTTTTTTTTTTAAGATTTTATTTATTTATTTGACATAGATAGATCACAAGTAGGCAGAGAGGCAGGCAGAGAGAGAGAGAGAGAGGGAAGCAGGCTCCCTGCTGAGCAGAGAGCCTGATGCGGGGCTCGATCCCAGGACCCTGAGATCATGACCCGAGCCGAAGGCAGTGGCTTAA
This sequence comes from Martes martes, assembly GCF_963455335.1. NCBI lineage: Eukaryota > Metazoa > Chordata > Mammalia > Carnivora > Mustelidae > Martes > Martes martes. The sequence continues at coordinate 107,308,559 of NC_137890.1, read as the reverse complement.
CCCACTGAGCCACCCAGGTGCCCCTGGTTTCTTCATTTTTATCTGTAATTTTTTAAATGACACTTTTACTTTTATTCAATTATAGATATAAAGATATACAAAACATTTTGATTGACTATATACATAAAACATAATATAATTTAAAACATTTTCAGAATGATTATCTATTCTAATATAGATAGTAGCAAATGAATTCCAAGTAAGTAAACAATTACAAATGCTGTGCCATTTAAATTACTTTTGAAAATGGTATGTATTATTTGGAGTCAGATTTTATCTTATTGTCTTGTTTTAGCAAATGTTGAAAGAAAGATCAGACACTAACATTTTCCTGTAGCTAATATAAATGTCTGATTAGAAATTGATGGTAGACACTGCCCAATTTGCTGAAGAAAATGTGTTTTTGTGTGTGTGTGTGCTAATTGCTAAGTTCAGACATAGTATAAGCATTAGATATGCTTCTTAGATTTATACTTAGATCTATAATTCTACACTTATGGTTCTAAACTTATAAAAGCAAATTTCTCTACCTCTCCTCAAGCTAAATCATATGCTACCCATATTAAGGTTTTAGTGCTAAAGATGTACATGTATGTTTGCAGTATTTTTTCAGTACTTGTGAAGACTTAATTTTATCTAATGTTAAAAAGCAGGTAGTTCTTTGATTTATAATCTTAAAAAAATCTTTACACATCAGCATGTGGATTTCTGGTTGTAAGCTTTTTTTTTCCCCCTCAGCTATAACACATTTTGTTTAATCATGTGTTAATGAAATTCCTGGCTACAATTTAATGAATTACTGGGGACCTTCACGAATATTTCAAAGATGACTTTTCTTAAGTAAATTTTGTATCAAATGTTTGGAATCATATACAGGCCAAACCTCCTACATTTTAAAAAGAACCTTTCTTAAAAGGAAATTCAGACAAATATAGTATATTTTGTTGAGCAATATGTAAATTTTGCCAAAATCACAATGTGATTTTTGATCAAGCAAGGCTGTTTGATCAAACCTCATTATATACGGAAGGCTCACTATCCTACCATGCATAATCTACCCTCCCTCTTAATTACATGTATCTTATTCTTTAGAATTTCACCATATAGGATTTAGTCAGTGCAAAACTAAGAAAACTTGAACTTCTTGAAAAGATGTCATGTATATATGCATATATTTTTAGTAAGTACATATAATCCCTTGTTTCAGCTGTTATCACATATTTGATTCTTTTAAAGACTTCATAATGATTTTTGGAAGTATTTGAAAATTTCTGTGAGGTATGATATTAAAAGATTTGGTGGTGTAAATGTCCTGGTTAGATCATTAATATATCTCTTTTTTTCTTATGGGTAAACTGATTATTTGCACAAATTGAATTCACTCTCTGAGGCTTTAGAGTGGCCACAAAATGGTTAAGTTTCATAGAATGTACCACGGCAGAGGATATTTTTATTTGCAGAGAATAGTACTCTCCCTATTTCTAGATTTCCAATAATAATGTCATAATAAACTTATTTTGCATCAACGTAGTTTTTCCCCAGAGAAATTCCTGGTTGTTAGTCAAAACTTTGTATCTTTGTTCTTTATATCATATCTACCATATTTTTAAATTCAATTCCTAGGAAGAAATTGTTTTTAGAAAATCTATTTCTTCTTAATGTATAAGGATGTAGGCATATAGAATAGTCATATAAAATTAGAATGTTCAAGAATGTATTTAAATCCCTATTGTTAATCAGAAAACAACAATGCAAAACTTACTTTGCAATCAGAGGGTTGGAGACCTGGGGCCAGGAAAACATACAGTAAGAAGAGGCAAGACTTTTGCAACAACTCAGATTCTGGTGCCAGTTCACCCTCTTACTACCCCGTGATGTAAGTTACTTGATATTCCTGAGGTTCAGCTGCCTCACTTTGTGGGGTATGGGAATAGTAAGATTAATGTATGCAAATGCTTGGCCCAGTGCCTGATATATATGGGAGATGTGAAAATAGTAGTGATACCTAATAATAGAAAGTAATAAATTGTAAAAATACACATATGTGATGTATGTGTGTATGTAATATATATGTGTTTACACACATACCCTGGAAGCTGTATTTCAGCTTCTAATTAGAGAAGATTTCCTTTTCTGTTCTCTTGACTATATTACACTTTCTGTTCAGTGATCTGCATAGAGCAGTTGTTTCTTAACTTCTTTGGTACAGAGAGAGTAGGTTAGTAAAATTCCCTAGTAAAGATGGATCTAATTATGGTGATAATGAACAGTAGGGAGAATAGATTTTTGTTTTTTGTTTTTGTTTTTTACAGATCAAGAGAGAGATCACAAGTAGGCAGAGAGGCAGGCAGGCAGAGGGGGGGGGGGGCAGGCTTCCTGCTGAGCAGAGAGCCTGATTCAGGGCTGGATCCCAGGACCCTGAGATAATGACCTGAGCCAAAGGCAGAGGCTTAATCCACTGAGCCACCCAGGCGCCCCGAGCAGATATTTAAATATTAAAAAATATCACCAGCTATTTGAAGTCATTAAGTGTAAACCTAGGGGCCAGCAGACAGTACATAGATAAGGAACCAAGTAAAACACTAGTGATGATGATGGCAGTGGTGGTAATAAGAGCCTCCAACCACTTCTGCATGTACCTTTTGTGCTTCGGTCTATTTCACAATCTGGTCCTTTACTAATTGTGTTTTATGAAAATGTATTAGGATCAGAAGAAGTGCCAGCCACTTGATTTATGACACCATTATATACAATATATAAGTTTTCTGGCTTTGTTGAGTGAAGTCCCTTCAGGGAGGAAGGAAGGCAAATGTCTAGATTGCTCCTGAACAAAGGAGAGAAACCAGTTTTTGGCGCATCAACTTTTTTTTTTTTTTTTTCTTTTTCACCATGGCTGTTATGTTTTACCTGATCATAAGTTCTTTCACGATTAGTTCTCTTTGCAGATATTCTATTTCCTCTTCTTTCATTAATGGGCATTCACTTCTGTGACATAATCCCTACTTTAGGAATCTATCAAAGATAAAGATGACAGAATGGAAGGGTGCAGTAGATCCTTATTCTAAACAACAACAAACCAAACAAAACCTTCTCATTACAAAAAGGAGATGGTGTGAAGGAGAATCATTTCTTGAGTATAACCATTATAATTTATGTCATAGGATTTTATTACCACAGTTTTACAGGGATAAATACATTGTTCAAACCTGTGCATTTCATGAGGATTAACAGATTTCAGTCCTGCTGGGTTTTGGTCCTAATGAATTAAAGTTTTCTGCAGTGAGAGGATTTCTTTCACCAGATGAGGCAATTCTGGATAGTATCCACAGGAGAAAGAAGACCCTGTAGCTAGGTTTAAAATGTTCAAAGCATTTTTATCACTTCACTGGAAAAGTCCCATTCCACTGGAAAAAAAAAAAAAATAAGCTTTGAAAATCCTTGCCCACTGGGTCATATTCCTCCTGATGAATGAATATTGAATTTGATGCTTTGAAGAATATGTTTTAGGAGAAATTCCTTCAAAACAAGGCCCATTGCTCCAGTTAGTAATGTGATCTTCAGTAAGTAATGCTCTATCCAGTCTGTCCCTCCCCTCCCTTGAGGGTATTTATGCATTTTTATAATAATCACATAATAAGATATTGCTTGAAGAGAGAGGACATTCTGTTCAGAGAATAGTTATTATTATTATTTTTTGAAAGTTGTCACATTTAGTGTAAAGAGACTTTACAGTGTGGAGTGGCACATACAAGATCTTTCAAAGAATGATTATTTATCTGAAAATTTCAAGCTTATATTCCTGTTTTAATCTTTTATCTCTTTTGTTCAAATTTGAATCATCCAACTCAATATTAACAAATGTTAATTGCTATCTACTAGGTGTAGAATATCATAGCTAAGTTTCTATAGAGAAAAAAGATAAACAAGGAATAGTTTCTGAGGTAATGCATGTGTGGATGATCTGTAGGGTTTTTGTTTGTTAGTTCTGTTTTTTTAAGAGAGCATCAAAAATTATTATTTAGATGTCATTGCTTGGCATTCACTATGCGGAATGTTTTAATGCTTTTTTACACCATCACATAGTGATCTGGCCATTAAGACAAAACATTGAAAGAACTTGTCCTTTTAACTTCTGTTAAAACCCATGGAATATACAACACCAAGAGTAATCCCTAATCTGAACTATAGGTTCTAATATAAACTATGGATATACTAATTTAGGTTCATCAGTAGTGACAAATGTACCACTTCAGTATGAGATCTTGGCAGTGGGGGAGGCTGCATGTGTATGAGGGGAAAAAGCACATGAGAGTTTTCTGCTCAATTTATCTGGGAATCTAAAATTGTTCTAAAAAATAAAGTCTATTAATAAAATAAAGTGAAGGAGAATGTATGACAAAATACTGTTGCCACATTTATACATTTAACTGTCACCTATTTATATAAAGTAATCTCTCATTAATAGTTCCACAACATTTACATATATTGTTAAATGTTAGAACTAGAAGGAACATTTGGTACCATGTAGTAGCATTCCCTCTTGTTACAGATAAGGAAACTGAAATCCAGAGAGATCAAGAGGTTATATAGTAATTAAGTATCCTATTCCCAATTTTTTTTTTTAAGATTTTATTTATTTGTCTGACAGAGAGAGATCACAAGTAGGCAGAGAAGCACACAGAGAGAGTGGAAGGGAAGCAGGCTCCCCGCGGAGCAGAGAGTTCCATGCGGGGCTCGATCCCAGGACTCTGGGATCATGACCTGAGCCGAAGGCAGAGGCCTCAACCCACTGAGCCACCCAGGTGCCCCCCTATTTCCAATTTTTACACTATGCCATCTTATACCTATAACCACTGAAACAAAAGTTTATTTGGACATTGTTGGTGTCACTTGATAAACTACATTGCACTTCTGCAAATTTGTGCTTGTAGAAGATCATATTTTATTTTGATTCATATACTGAATCATTGAATCATGTGACCTTAAATCCATTTAAGAATTGAAGCAGGTAGGGGCACCTGGGCTCAGTGGGTTAAGCCTCTGCCTTTGGCTCCGGTCATGATATCAAGGTCTGGGATTGAGCCCCTCATCGGGCTCTCTGCTCAGCAGGGAAGCTGCTTCCTCCTCTCTCTCTCTCTGCCTGCCTCTCTGCCTACTTGTGATCTCTCTCCCTCTCTCAAGTAAATAAATAAAATATTAAAAAAAAAAATTGAAGCAGGTGACACTCAAGTGATTGTCTCTCCCTTTCCCCGGAGGCTTAGAAGACAGCTATTCACAAAAATTTTTAGTAACCATTTTGTCACCAAACAAGACCACAGAAGAATTATAAAAGGAATTCTTTTTATGTCAGTAAAAGCAATAGCTTAAATATAATACTGTTGCTTTGGGACATTTTTTCAATTTTATGAAAACCATTTCCTTGGCTACAAAGTGAATTTTTAGGACTGGTTCATTTTTTTCTAGTTCTTGTGACAGTGAACCAATACTATTTTGTGTTGTCATTTCAAACTTGCTTCAAGACTGTATTTTCAAATCATGTGAGTATTTTGTATGTATTTGTACATGGTCAAGGCCAGTATATCTTTCAAGAGGCAAAGTAGTAATTACCACAAGAAAACAAAAACTTCAACAACCCTCATAGACAAGAATCATGCATAGATAAGGAACTATAAGTTAAACAAATTATTGTATATATCTCACAAATCATTTTTGGATAATTTCTGAACTCAAAACATAAACTTTCTCAGACATCTGAACTCCCCAGAGGTTACTGGAAACCAAAAGCCCAGAAAATGCACAATGATTACCTGCTAAGATTAAGACTTTGGTCAACTTATTTGGGATTTATATTATTCTCTCTGTCATTGGGAGACAGAAGCAAGTCTCATGGAAACTTCTCACTTGGGCAGTTAACACTCCTCATGAAAGTAAAACGTGTCAATACCAACTTTAGATATATTCACATGAAGCATATCATTTCTATGTTTGGGCACCTTTCTTTTTCCCTCTCCTGAGTCAACATATGCTGATATATTTCTTTTTAGTGGCTCAGGATTCTTTTCAGCAGAGCTACTTTTATATTTGATACTCTAATATATTCCTGTACTCTTTTCCTTATCAAAACTGAGTTAACATGAAACCTATTCTCAAAAGACTTAGCTATATTAATTCACAGTAAATTATTAATAGCTGCTAAGAGATGTACAAGTTATCTTACTCTGTTTGAGGAAAGCACAGTATCTTAACCCAATACCATAAATACAACTAAAGCAGCACTAAAGAGATGTGAGGAAAGTATTTTTTAGATTAAGTCAGTCTTCTGGATGTTTTTCAGATTTCTCTGTGCTTTGATTCTTAGACAATACATTGCTATGTGTTTATTCCCAGAAACTCAGTCCTGGATATGCTGTAAGGTCAAATGATAATGTTGATGTCTCCTTTAGCTTAAGTACATTGATATCATTAACTCTGTTAATTGTGACCTTAAAAAAGTGCTTTTAACCTTGAAAAACTGTCTTTTTCTTTATTTTAAGAAAACCAATAAAATGTTAGTCTATTTTTCTTTTTGACACCCTTTCTTTAAGAAGAAAAAATAAGGGCTTTGATTCAGTTTCTGAGATTATTGATCATTAGTTTTTAATCAAGTATACAATTTTCTAGTTAACAGAGAAAAATGAAAGTTATTTCATTGATTTTGGACTAGTCATAAACAGTAGATCTTTAATTTCTTTTTATCATTTGACTTTTTCTTCACCAGAAGCAATTAGTAAGTGTAGTAAGCAAGTCCTTTGAGTTGTAAGTAAGCAGATCCTTTGGGATGTAGTAAGCAGATCATTTAAGAAGAATAAAGAACTAATTATTTCCATGAATTCCTTACTACTTTTAGAATAAAGACTTGGCTAAAGTAGAAAGACTAGAACTGGAACTAATCACCTACTGTGGGTTAGGAAGAGGAAGTTTGAGAGAAAGAAAAATTAAAATAACATTAAAAAAATCCTTAACATTTATCGAACACTTACTACATTGCCCTAATATGGTTAGGAAACATTTTTGTATTTATGCCATTTAATTCATCTAAATAATTTGTTGAGGCAGTTGGTATTTTCATTTTAACAGTGAAGAAAGTGGGTTTGTGGATAAAATACGGATACAGGGAGAGTTGGTTACTTCAAGATGCCCAAATGAAATTCTTCATTCAGGATTTTCATTTGAGTTTTTGCCTGGGATTGACATAAACCATGAATTGAATACCAGTAGTGAAGTAACCAACATTAGAACCCAGATAATTTCCTGATGAGAATTGTAATCTTATTGTGGTGATGATTGGGAAAGATATTTGACAGTTTCAGGACTTGGAGTTTGGGGAATGATGATGCTATATTCACCAAGGTTAGGATTGCCCCTGCCAAACTTAGGGACAGAAGACCACTAGTACAGCCTCATCTGAGGGGTGACCAAGGGAAACAATGATGATCATTCTAAAAGAAGGGGAAGGAGAAAGAAAAAAATAATTTATCCCACTCTATTTGTATCATTTATTGCTACATAACAAATTACCGAAATTTAGCAACTTGAAGCAATAAGCATTTATTATCTTATAGTTTCTATGAGTCAGTTTATGAGGTTTCAATCAAGGTGTTGGCTAGACACCTTATTGTAGTCTCCTCATGACGCTCAGCTAGGAAGAGTTCGCTTCCAAGTTCATATGGGTGTTGGCAGGATTCAGTTCTTTGTGGGCTATTTGACAGAGGGTCACAGCTCCTCACTGAATACTGATTTCAGTTTCTTATCATGTGGGCCTCTCCACAGTGCAATTCACAACATGATTGCTAGCTTCCCTGAGAGCTAGTGAACAATACAATGAGAAATGGCACACACAAAATGAAAGCCAGACCTTTTGTAACCCAATCTCAGAAAGGATATCTCATCACATTTGGTACATTCTATTTATTAGAAGTTGGCAACCAGGCACAGCCCATACTCATGGGGAAAGGATTAAAAAGGGGCTCGATATCTTGTGGTGGTGATCATTGGTAGTATATTAGGGGCTGTTTTTCAAAGTATTAGAGATGTTTTATCCATATTATCACCATATATTACCGTCTAAGAGATAAATTTTGATGGCTGGTTCGGGTTATCAATGACGTTACCATATGGATAACTTCTGTATTATGGCTTAAATCCTTTAAGAAAAGCCAGCAGCTCCCTACAGTTTTCCCTAGCCCCCTTTACAGTTTTTGACCAGTGTCTGGGAAAGTCTTCATGTAATATTAACTTACACTAAATCTTCTACTGACAACTCCCTGGCACAAAAGCTCTTTAAGAAAAGTTCTTTCAAGAAAATTCTTATACCTGTCTAGGATTGCCTGGGGGATACGAAGGTGTGTAACATGAACAGAATTATTAGCGTGGTTACTTTCCTTTTTGTCACCAATGCAGGCTAAATGTTGACTGATGTTAACTATGCTTAGAATGAGTTCTAGCATTGCATCAAGTGTCCCTTCACAGAGATTTGTGGCCAGAAAGGGAGCTCTGAAGTAGCTGGCAACAATTACCAGTTCTTTATGCCTACCTACTATGGTGCACAAGAGCAATTATGCAAATCTTCTTCCAATCTCCCATCATTTGCTATGAGTAAAACATTCTGTCAGTGAATTCATCTGGGACTATGTTGAGAAACAAAGTTGATTGCTTTAGCTTAGAAGTTTATTTGTTTTACTTATTTATTATTTAATTTTACTGAGGACTGAATGAGAGGAGCTAGATGCAAATTAAGTAGGGAAAAACTCAGATAGAACTAGAAATGGAACTTGATTGTAAGTGTATTAAATACCAGAATAGATTACTTAAGCATTATGACTCTCTGGCTCTGGAGTCTTTTAAAGAGTTAAAACAAACAAACCAACTCTTCTGAATAATGATTTCTCTGGGCTACTTCCAGCTTTTTGACTGTTCAAATTTTAATATTAACAGCTTCAACAGTAACAACCTATAAGCCGTTGTTTTAAAACCATCTATTTTCTTAGTCAATAGTCATTAAAACCTATGTGAACAAAATCAGAATTAGACTGGCATCATTTGAGCATAGAAAGTAGACTGTGTTATAGAATCTGTTCTTTTCTTCAAGGGAAAAACAAATGTTGACAGGGAGACCCCATTTTGGTTGCCACTTCCTGTATAAATTAAATATTAAGATACTAAAAACACTGATGATTTCACAGTAATTCAGGGTTCTAACTAACATGAAAAGTTATTTTATAAATTCTGAATAAAAGGATTCAAAAATTTTGTTACCTATGATATATTATACTGATTAGTAGAGGTAAAATCTAAAATTTATTAGTTATTCTTATCAATAACCTTATTTAAGTAGTGACTATAGCCTTATTTTTTTTCCATTTACTGTTCTCCCTTAATACTGTATTAGAAATAAAATAGTTGATGTTTTTATCTCATTTGGCTCAAATTGAACTTATAGATTCAATACAGTATACCAATGAGTATATTTGCGTACTCAGTTATTCTCAAGGTTCATGTGAAACCCTACTAACTTAAAATAGTGATGATTGAATGAAAAAGTAGATATCTACCAGCTCAATAGTTAAATATTATTAAAATGTGTTTGAGGAGTATTAGTCATTAGTTCAACAAACACTTATTGATGACAGATCTCAATCTATAATTAAACAAATATTTTATTTGTCTAAAAATTCCTTATTAAAATTTTATATTATGAGAAATTAGAAAACATGAAACAAAATTGAAATAAAAATCATCACTAATACTATCACACAGATAGCAACTAATAATATTTTGGCATATTAATCCTTTATATCATTTTGTCTTTTTTTAAAAGATTTTATTTAATTATTTGAGAGAGAGAAAGAGAGCACAAGGGAGAACAGAAGCAGGGGGGAGAGGGAGAAGCAGATTCCCTACTGAGCAGGGAGCCTGACACAGAGCTCAATCCCAGGACCTGGGGAACATGACTTGAGCCAAAGGCAGATGTTTAACTGCTGAGCCACCCACGTACCCCTTGTCTTGTTTTTTCATCATAATAAGTGTACTCTTTAATCCCCATCCCCTATTTCTCCCATCCCCTCTCATTTACTTCCCCTCTGAAAACCATCAATTTGTTCTCCATAATTAAGAGTCTGTTTCTTGGTTTCTCTCCCTCTCTTTTTCCTTTGGTCATTTGTTTCTTTTTTTTTTTTAGAGATTTTATTTATTTATTTGACAGACAGAGATCACAAGTAGTCAGAGAGGCAGGCAGAGAGAAAAAGGGAAGCAGGCTCCCTGCTGAGCAGGGAGCCTACCAGGACCCTGAGATCATGACCTGAGCTGAAGGCAGAGGCTTTAACCCACTGAGCCACCCAGGCGCCCCTGTTCATTTGTTTCTTAAGTTCTTCATATTAGGGGGGGTCATATTTTGGCATATTGATATTTGTGTTATGTGTTTTAAATACAAATAGAACTTATCATTGATAAGATTTTGTCTTGCTCCTCTCAGTTACCATTCTAACATGAACACTTTGTTATGTTATGATTAATAAACTGTAAATGCTGTTTTTGACAGGAGTACATTATTTAAAAATGTAGATAACATTAGTTTTTTATTTTTCCAATTTTTTGGACATTTTGACTATTTTCAAGTTTGGGCTGTAAATCTTTTTTCAACATTTGTGTTAATTCCTCTAACTCAGATTTCCTTTTTTTTTTTTTTTTAAGCTAACAACTTTTTATAGATATAATTTACATACCATAAAATCCATGTGTTTAAAAATTAACAAATCAATGGTTTCGGATATATTCACTGAGTTGTGCAACCATCACCAATATTGAATTTTAAAACATCATCTTTAACCTAAAGGGAAACTTCATGCTCATTAGTAATTTTCATAGTCCTTCCAAATTGTCTGTCTTAAGGGAAGCACTAATCTACTCTCTATCTCCACAGATTTGCTTATTCCAAAAAGTTCATAGAAATAGAATCATATAATATGTAGTCCCTCATGATTGAATTCCTTCAGTTGGCATAATGTTCGTCCATGTTGTAGCATATACCAGCACTTACTTTTTTGGTGTGTGGGAGAATTATATTTGATGTTATATATATATATATATATATATATATATATATATATATATATAAAATTATATTTGATGATATATCACCTTTTTTAATCCATTCATCAGTTGATGGACATTTGAGTTGTTCCTACTTTTTTAACTATTGAAAATAAAACTTCCAAGAACATTCAAGTACAAGTTTCGGTGTGGGGATTTGTTTTCATTTTTCTTGGGCATATACCTAGCTATGAATTTGATAGTTTGCCAAATGACTCTTCAAATATCTGCATACCCTGGAAATATGAAGTAGACATTGTATTTCTTCTACTAGGCTTGCATGTAGGCTAACTTTTCTTACATCTTATAGGATGGTGGTGATTGAACATAATGTTAATTGCTAATATATAAACAACTCCTTGCTCCTACTTAGAAATTTTTTTAATAATTCAGACATTTTCAGCATCATCCATTCTATGTGATTAAAAAAAAATCTCTGAGATACAAGTGGATACCTATTATAGGCTGAATTATGCGCCCCCCAAATTTTTATGTTCAAGTCTTAAATCTCAGCATCTCAGAATGTGATTAAATTTGGAGATTATCTCTTAAAGAGATAATTAAGGGAAAATGAAGTTAGATGGTTAGGCCTTAATCCAATATAACCAATGTCCTTATGAAAAGAGGAAAGACCATGTGCAGACAATGAGAGAAGACATCTATAAACCAAAGGGAGAGGTCCCAGAATGAAATCAACCCCTGTTGACACCTCAGTTTCACACTTCCCAGCCTCCAGAACTGTGAGAAAATAAAGCCTGGAGTTTTAACCATCCATTCTGTTGTATTTGTTATGGCAGTCCTAACAAACTAATACAATATTTAAATATATTATATAGGAAATGATTACTAGAGACATTTAAAATGTCTATTTTATTAGAATACTTGGTAGTTATTACAGGAAATTCAGTATTGGAATAATTATTTATTCAAACTGAAGAGTATAAATTTAATCCCATGTACTTTCTTCCAGGGAGGAAGATAGAAATAGGAATATCCATTTCTGTATACCTTCTGTATTTATCACCCCACATAGAACCTAATCTTTGTCCTTATTTCAGCTTTTAGTGATTTGACTCCATCTGTTTGTTTCACTGTACTTGTTCTGTAATTTTTCTGCTTCTTTTCAGAGCTCAAATTCTGCAGCCAGGTATTTCATTAATGAACTGTAAGTCTTTGCACTCTGTGCTCTTCTGACATCCTTGCTTTGCAAATCCCCAAGTCCCTGTAAAGCCTACAGTCTTCTTTCTTCATCCCTATCTCTATGGTAGCCACACTTTCTATGTCATTTAAATCTTCAACACATTCTATGATCTCATTCCCAGAAGATACCTTTGCATCTTAGTTTATTGAGAGTACTAGGCCATTGTCACAAACTCAAATGACAACAGTGGCCGGAGAACTTTCTTGTGTGAATAGTTAGGGAGAGAGGGAGACCTAGTAGGGACTGACTGTGGCAGACCATATTGGAAATGACCTACCAGTGACAGATGCTACTTAACTACACATTATTTCTGTGATACAGAATTGGCAGCCCTGAGTTGCCAGTTTTGGGTGTTTTTTTTTTTTTTTGTCTTATTTTTTCTTGGGTTTTTTTTTTTTTTTCATTTTCTAAAAGGAGCACAGAGCAGTACAGAGGATAATAGTGAAGATCAATACAACATATTTATTTGTGCCAGTTTGAACTCGTTGACAAAGGCCAAGGGGCATGAAATTCTGTACCTTCTCTCACCCACATTTAAAAATATTCATATCTTGGAGTGTATGAGGTTGATTGGGGAAAGTGTCTGTGTGTAATAAAGGGGATTGAGACTGATGAAATTGAGTTGAATGTGTTATAGGGCTGACCTCTGGGGAGGAAAGTTGGATAGGTTAAGTCTTAGGCTGCAGTACAATTCTAAGACATTTTTTGCAAGGTTGATTGGGAGTTATTGAGCCTAAGTTGCCATTTGAAGAAGTTGTGCATTTCACAGGAGTGTGTCTGCCTCAGTATTTATGTCTTACTTAATCATTGTCTGTGAACCTTGTTGGAAGTGGGGCCTTATATCAGTGGTGGATTCTGTCAGTGATGTTCCCCATAGACAGAGATTTGAGAAGTGCATGTTCAGACAGCCAAAGAGCACTCCTTTTGCCACACATATCTGTGTCTACACAGGTCTGGAAAACAACTCTGTAGTTCCTTTAGGTCTCTCTTCTTGTGAGGAAATTTAGAAGGGGGAGGTTAGTGGGACTAATAGACTTTATAGCTGTAGTTTATCTCAGGCCACAGTTGATAACCATCTTCCTTCTCTTCCACTATCCATTCTAATTGCTCTTCATTCCCAATTATCATTGTGGCAGGTCTAGGTTGCTGATCTGTGACCCAAACCTTAGTTCCTAGGGGTTTGAATCCTTGGTAACCCTTCTCAGACTTGGATTGCTACATGTGTCTTTTCACAGAGGGTGGTAGAAGGTCCCAAGTGGACCACTCAGGTTCCATACATATTCTTCCCTGGCCACATTATGTGAAATTAGCCCTACTTCCTTATCCTGCTCAGGGTTAGTCATGTATGCCAGTATGGTGACTCCTCATTAACCTGCTGATTATTAGACTCAAGAATTATAAACTCTCTTGGCAGAAACCATAGGCTGTAGTTTAGTGGGACCTTGGCTTGTGGCGCTTTGGCAAAAGTGTGCCCTCTTTGGAAACCAGAAGCTCCAATCCTACAGAGTCCAAAGTTTCAGGGAAAAGAAGTACAGAATCCTCCAGTGGGTCATTGAGAGTGAATGAAAGTGAGGACTCTGCTGTTTTCATCTTTTAGTCTCTAGAGCCTGAACTGCTCTGTTGGTGATACAGAGCCATATAGAGGTCTCTAATTTAATGAATATACTGTTACCTGAGGATGTCATCTTGAAAGTGTTGCTTCTAAGCTGATGTTTCACCTATGTCTCTAAAAGGTTGTCCTGGAATTCTATGAGACCCCATGTGCTTTTGGATAGTATGGTATGTGGTTAAATCAGTGGAACCCATGGTCATGGGCCCACTCTCATGCCTCCTTCACCGTGACTTGGATACCTGAGGAGATTGTAGGTTGTGTAGAATTTATGCCTGTGGATTAGGGATTTCATAAGCCTTTGTATAGTGGTGCTTCCTGAGAGCCTGCAGTAAGAAAGGCAAGCCAATACCTAGAATGGGCCTATGTCTTCATGATAATGAAGCACTGACACTTCCAGGTTAGAAGGTGCCTAATGTAGTTGAATTGCCACCAGAAGATCAGTTGATGTCCTTGAGGAATGATATATCATGGGCTCACTGTTCTTTTCCACTACTGATAGATTGGATGTTCAGAGGCAAAATTAGTTAGCTTGGCCTTGGTAAGCAGAAATCCATGTCACTGAACTCTTATTTCAGTCACCATGAACTTTTTGTTTGTGTACCCTGTTCTGGGGTGGCTGATGTTGAAACCCAGCTAAAGCAAAAAACTAAAGCACTTTGATTATCTGTACTTCTTTTGTGGTGGCTGTAGGAATTAAGATACAATAAAAAATCTTTGCACAGATGGCCCCTTTTTTCACTACATCAGTATCTTTGGGGAAAATACCCAGTAGTGCAATTGCAGGGTCATAGGGAAGCTCTATTTTTAATTTCTTAAGGAATCTCCACACTGTTTTCCAAAGTGGCTGCACCAACTTGCATTCCCACCAACAGTGTAAGAGGGTTCCCCTTTCTCCACATCTTCTCCAACACTTGTTGTTTACTGTCTTGTTAATATTGTCCATTCTAACTGGTGTAAGGTGGTATCTCAATGTGGTTTTGATTTGAATCTCCCTGATGGCTAATGATGATGAACATTTTTTCATGTGTCTGCTGGTCATTTGTATGTCTTCTTTGGAGAAGTGTCTGTTCATGTCTTCTGCCCATTTTTTGACACGATTATCTGTTTTGTGTGTGTTGAGTTTGAGGAGTTCTTTATAGATCTTGGATATCAGCCCTTTGTCTGTAGTGTCATTAGCAAATATCTTCTCCCATTCCATGGGTTGCCTCTTTGTTTGTTGACTGTTTCCTTTGCTGTGCAGAAGCTTTTGATCTTGATGAAATCCCAGAAGTTCATTTTCGCTTTTGTTTCCTTAGCCTTCAGAGACATATATTGAAAGAAGTTGCTGTGGCCAATGTCAGAGGTTACTGCCTATGTTCTCCTCTAGGATTTTGATAGATTCCTGCCTCATGTTGAGGTCTTTTATCCATTTCGAGTTTATCTTTGTGTGTGGTGTAAGAGAATGGTCGAGTTTCATTCTTCTACACATAGGCCTCCAATTTTCCCAGCACCATTTATTGAAGAGACTGTCTTTTTCCCACTGTGTATTTTTTCCTGTTTTGTTAAAGATTAGTTGATCATAGAATTGAGGATCCATATCTGGGCTCTCTACTCTGTTCCACTGGTCTATGTGCCTGTTTTTGTGCCAGTACCATGCAGTCTTGGTGATCACAGCTTTGTAGTAAAGCTTGAAATCAGGCACCGTGTTGCCTCCAGTTTTGTTTTTCTTTTTCAACATTTCCTTAGCAAATTCAGGGTCTCTTCTGGTTCTATACAAATTTTAGGATTGTTTGTTCCAGCTCTTTGAAAAATTCCAGTGGAATTTTGATTGGGATGACATTGAAAGTATAGATTGCTCTAGGCAGTATAGACATTTCAACAATGTTTATTCTTTCAATCCATGAGCATGGAATGCTTTTCCATCTTTTTGTGTCTTCTTCAATTCCTTTCATAAGTGTTCTGTATTTCCTTGAGTACAGATCCTTTACCTCTCTGGTTAGGTTTATTCCCAGGTATCTTATGGCTCTTTGTGCTATAGTAAATGGAATCAGTTCTCTCATTTCCCTTTCTGTATTTTCATTGTTAGTGTATAAGAAAGCAACTGATTTCTATACATTGATTTTGTATCCTGCCACATTACTGAATTGCTGCATGAGTTCTAGTAGTTTGGGGGTGGAGTCTTTTGGGTTTTCCATGTGAAGTATCCTGTCATCTGCAAAGAGAGAGTTTGACTTCTTCATTGCCAATCTGAATACCTTTTATTTCTCTTTGTTGTCCGATTGCTGTTGCTAGGACTTCTAGTACTTTGTTGAACAAGAGTGGCAAGACTGGGCATCCTTGTTGTGTTCCTGTAGATCTACTCAACTTTAATGTTCTAATTATTTTCTTTCCAGTTCCATGACCATATGACCTGGCCACTGGCCACTACTTCAGAATCTATATACATGAGTACTTCAGGCTACTTCTTTCACACAAGGTGAATGATTTGGTATACTGCTCACAATTCTACCCCTAGGAAAGGTTTTTTGTTTGTTTGTTTGTTTTGTTTTTGTTCCCCCCCACCTACTCACTTTAAGGCCTACTTTTGAATGCAACTTTAATTCATGTTTATCTTATATGCATATATTAAGCTGAATGATCCCTAAAACAAACTTAAGTTTTTGTTTTGTTTTGTTTGTTTGTTTGTTCGTTTTCCTTCTTTTCTTGATTGGAAACTCTACATAGATGTAGCTATGAGGACAACTCATGATGGTTAGTTCCGGATCCATGGTAACTTGGAGCTTCAGAGTCAAGTATTCTGTTTTCTTCCAGGGTCCAGAAACCTGTCAGGAGCATTTTTTCAAAGGATATGTAATTCTCTGGTACAGATGCCATGGCTTTGCTGCAGAATCTTAGGGGCCCGTGTTGGGATTCCCTTGCTGAGACTTTCCATAAGCTCCACACTGCATATTGTTCTGACCACTGACACCCATCAGGTCTGTTGCATCATATGACCCAAATCCCAAGGCTGGAGGGAGGAGCAAGATGGCAGAGGAGCAGGAGATCTAAATTTTGTCTGGTCCCAGAAATTCAGTTAGATATTTATCAAAGCATTCTGAACACCTACAAACTCAACAGGAGATTGAAAAAAAAAAAGAATAGCAGCAATTCTATGAACAGAAAAGTGACCACTTTCTGGAAGATAGGACGAGTGGCAAAGTGAATGCGAGGTGATATATAGGAAGATAGACTGCAGAGGAGGGCCAGGATCAGCCTTTAGCCAGCTCCCAGCAAGTGATAGAGAAGCAGAGCACAAAAGCAGAACTTTTAGAAGTCTGTTCAAAGGAAGGATGTCACTCCAGTGGCTAAGTCGGGGGTGAAGCTCTCCCTGAGTCAGTGTGGTCTCAGGACCCTTGGGGTCACAGAAAGACTGAGGGTACCTGAGTGTGGCAGAGTTCCCAGGTATTAGAGCGGGGAAGCTGGCTGTGAAGACAGAGCCAAGGAGTAGGCTCTCAGTTCAGGGTTGCCATAAACCATGATCCAAGGCACAGTCGGATCACTACTCTTTGAGCAGGGACCCCACAAGTGGCAGATCCAGGGACTCCCTTCCTCCACTGGGAGGAGTGGCATGGGAGCACCCTGCAAGAATCTTCTGGGTGTTGAGACTCCAGATGGGGCTATGCACCAGAGATAGAAACCCTTGGTCACAGGCCAGGTGAGCTCAGAGGACAGCCAGAGACCGGGGGACAGGAGGAATTGACTGCATTTCTCTGAGGGCACACTGAGGAGTGGGGCCCCAACTCTCAGCTCCTACAGGTCTGGAGATTGGGAGGCTACCATTTTCATTTTCATCCTCCAAAACTGTACAGAAAGCTTTCAGGGAACAAAAGCTACCAAGAGCAAACCGGAATAGATTACTTACCCTGGCCCCTGACAAGGGCAGTGCAATTCTTCCTCCAACAAAGATATTTGAGAATCACAGGGGCAACAGGCCCCTCCCCTGGAAGATCAGAAAGAACACCCAGCAAAGACCAAGTTTACTGATCAATGAGAACTGCAAAACACCAGCACTAGAGCAATACAGCACATAGAATTCATGGCTTTTTCCCCTTGATTATTTAGTTCTTCAAAGTTAAATTTTTAAAATTTTCTTTATTTTTTCTTCTATTTTTTTGAATTTTTCCTCTTTCCTATTTTAACCAACATCTTATTAATACCTTTGTAAAAATATTTTTAATTTTTATTTTTATAGTCATATTCTATCCCCTCATTGTATTTAACCTTATTTTTGGCATATATATGTTTTTCTTTTTTAAAATTTTGGGATACAGTTTCTTCTAACAGACTGGAATATACCTTAAATCTAGTGTATGGCTTTGTTTTAGTCTCCCATCTGATCATATTCTCTCTCTCTTTTTTTTTTTTTTTAACTTTTTTTCCTTCCTTTTTTCAACCAACTTCTTAGCTTATCAATTCCTTTTTAAAAATCTTTTTTACATTTTCATCTTTACAATCACATTCCATCCCTTCATTGTACTTACCCTTATTTGTGTGTGTGTGTGTGTGTATATATATATATTTTTTTTTTCTTTAAAATTTTGGGAAGCAGTTTCTGCTAGCTGACCAAAATACATCCAAAATCAATTGTGTGGCTCTCTTCCATTCACTAGCCTGATCATTTTCCCCCCTTCTTTTCCCCCTGGTTTCCATTATCTTCTGATTTGTTTAGTGTATATTTTTCTGAGGTCATTGTTGCCCTTTTAGCATTTTGTTCTTTCATTCATCTATACTTCTCTGGACAAAATGACAAAGTGGAAAAACTCACTTCAACAAAACAAAACAAACCCAAGAGGCAGTACTGACTGCTAGGGACCTAATCAATACGGACATCAGTGAAATGTCAGAAATAGAGTTCAGAATCATGATTATAAAAATACTAGTTAAAAAATAGAAGTAGAAATAAAAAGCTTCCAGGACAAACAAAAATTAAAGGAATTTGCAAACACCAAACCAGCCTTACAGGAAATATTGAAAGGGATCTTTTAAGCAAAGAGAGAACTTAAAAGTAACATAGACCAGAAAGGAACAGAGACAATATACAGTAACAGTCACCTTACCAGCAATACAGTGGGACTAAAGTCATATCTTTCAATAGTTACTCACAATGTGAATGGGCTAAATGCCCCAGTCAAGAGACACAGGGTATCATAATGGATTAAAAAAAAGAAGACTCATGGATATGTTGTTTGTAAGAGACTCATTTTAGACCCAAAGATACCTCCATGTTTAAAGTGAGGGGGGTGGAAAAAAAAATTACCCTGCTAATGGACATCAAAAGAAAGCTTGGGTGGCAATCCTTATATCAGACAAATTAGATTTTAAGCCAAAAACTATAATAAGAGATTGAAAGGACACTGTATCATGCTTAAAAAGTCTGTCCAACAAGATCTAACAATTTTAACAATTTAATTAAGTTTAATTAAATTTAACAATTTAATCTATGCTCCTAACATGGTAGTAGCCAATTATACAAACCAATTAATAGCAAAATCAAAGAAACTCATCGACAATAATACAATAATAATAAGGAACTTTAACACCCTCCCTTACTGAAATGGACAGATCATCTAAGTAAAAGATCAAAAGGAAATAAAGGCTTTAAATGACACACGGAACCAGATTGACTTCACAGTTATATTCAGAATATTCCATCCCAAAGCAACAGAAGACACATTCTTCTCTAGTGCACATGAGACATTCTCCAGAACAGATCACATTGTGGGTCACAAATAAGGTCTCAAACAGTACCAAAAGACAGGGATCATTTCCTGCATATTTTCAGACCACAGTGGTTTAAAAATAGAACTCAACCACAAAAGGACAGCTGGAAAGAACTCAAATACATGGAGGCTAAAGAGCATCCTACTAAAGAATAAATAGGTCAATCAAGAAATTGAAGAAGAATTAGAAAAAAAAATACATGGAAACAAATGAAAATGAAAACACAACTGTCCAAATGCCACGGCTGCTGGCATCATAGCCTAGACCTACTGCAGTTCGTTACTGCTCTGCATCACACTCAATGCTATGAGTTTGCCAGGTCACCTAGGAAATGAGCTAGAACAATAGTCTTTGGCATGAAATGAATATGTTATCTCCTGAATCTGAAGAGGCTTACCAAGTACTATTCTTCCTTTATAGTAGAGATGTCAAGATGCAATGATTTGTCCTGAACTTTGTCTTTAACTTTGGCATGCTGTTCACCATTGGGCTCATAAAAACATCATTAAAATGTTGTCTCTGAATCTTTACAGGGTTTATTGCCAACCCTCAGGTGCACATGTGTTTTCCCAGTGCTTCCAGCATCCTAGCCACCACTTGCTCATTCTGACTGAGAAGTTTGATGTATTTGATACAGTGGGTTAATATATTCTCTGTAACATCTAGTGGTCCAGATTTCACATCTCTCCAGACTATATTTGAATATGGGCTTTTGACCAGGGGGTAAGAAAATTAACATAGTCCTGAGGAAAAACCATAAATAAATATTGTCCTCTATCAAATGTGAATAAAACTGTATCTCATCCTTCTCTTAAATTGAATTGAAAGCAATACATTTGCCAGATCAAAAGCTGCACACCATGTGCCTGAGGTCTTATTAATCTGCTCTAGTAATAATACCTCATCTGGCATAGTGGCTGCAGTTGGGGCTACCATTTGGTTAAGACTATAGTAGTCGAAAATCATTCTGCTGGGGCAGGACTGCCAAATTAAGCAGAAGTATAATTGAGACCATTTCTTGTCTTTAATGGTGACCATTCAGGTTGGATAGGGAGAGGATGGAGGATATATATTTTTGGAAACAATCCACTAGGCCTTTCCCACTATGATAGCTCTTATTCTAGAGACAGCAAACCCAATGTTGATGTTTATCAAATTTCCAGGTATACCAATTTCAATTATATTTCCTATAACTAAGAAAATGCCTCCTGAGTGGGTCTATGGATTCAGTGGGCTACAATGAATCAGAATTTAGTCTGAACTTCACTTATTACCTGGTCTGTGTAAGCCCCACCTCAAGGGATCAATGATGTTGTATCAATGTCAACTTAAACACCATGTCTAATAATCAGGGTATCTGAGTATTTCCCTTTCTCCAATATCGAGTCACTCAAGTAACTGTTTGTTTGTAGGTCCCTCTGAGGAAAAATCTGGGAGGATTACCATAGTTGTATAACTGACACAGTGTTGCAGGGTTTTGGAGATTTGGCTACTTTTTTAATCAATGGGTTCTGGGTATGAAGATTAGTTCAGATCAGAGATATGAGCAAAGCATCATGACTTTCAGTGGGACAACCACCATTTGGCTTTTGCTTCTCCATTAATGTACTTTTTGGGTTTGTAAATGTCAAGCAACTTCCGTGTGGGCTGTAAACTACCCCCACCTCGAGTACTGGAATTTCTTGGTGGTGATGGTTCCCCTATCACTATTACGCAGCCATCAGCTTTGGGGTGTGTCCTCTGAGATCCTTTGGCGGGTTTTCTTTCTTTATATAATCTATTTCTCAATGTCGACTTCCTTTTCTCATCTTCTTATGTTTACATCATCTGAAACATCATAAAGTTTTTCTACATGGAGAATGGCATAATTTCTCCATGCCTTAAGAGCTACCTTCATGAAGATTGTGTCCCACATCCTGACTTCTTGCCAGAGTATTAAATACTGTCAGTATGCTGGGAAAGTGCTTCTAAGCAAAAGAATCCTTATTTATCTATCTTCTCTTCTAGCCCCTCTTGATCAAGTACCATCAAAATCCAATTTCAGGGATACTTCTCTGGTCCCTGGTATTCATGCTAACTATTCCCCACAGTTCCTTTAGTGTATAATCTCTTTCCTCCTTTATGAGGCTCAGCAATCCCTCTAGCCAGATTATATTAAGATTTACCCATAGTTGTCAGCCTAGCAACCAGAAAAACTGAGTACAGCTCTTGAGGCGATACCTTTTGCCTCACAGGTAAAGTATTTCTGCAACATCTTTCAGCACAAGAAGGTGTTAGCCTTTACTAGGGGGAATTGGACAACCTTTGCATACTCTGAGTCTAAAGGGATAGTTCAGGAATCAGCACCTTTAGGAATATCCACCATCCTCACCCATATTTCAGGTTCCCAGGTCTTAACAACCAGGTCTCTGATTTTAACATACCAGACCTGTCTTTGCTAAGCATTTAGACATCTCTGGAGCTTTGTAGATCTAAATCTTACAGTTTCTGTTTGCTGCTCAGCTGTGTCTACTCTTCCACTGTCTCTCTGTAATTTCCCCGTATTGACCCTCGCATTCAGTTTTAATTGCTTGTAAATAGCTCTCAGCTTTTCATTATTCCTCCTTAGAGTGTCATTACAATGTAGCAGTCACTAGTCAACTCTGATATCTTTGTAGTCATTTTTTCTTCCATATTTTATAAATGCATGAGTCATTGCCCTTCTAAGGATATTTCCCTTTTAACAAGATTTTTCTCAGGTCACTTTTCATGAAAATTTTAGCACCTGAACATCATGTGCTGGAAACTGTCCATGTGCCATGTATCCTCAGGTACATGTCCTCTTAGTTGTGTAGAGAGTAAGGCAGACCCATAGCCACATCTTACCATTTATTTTCTTAGACTACTCCTACACCGCTTGTACTAGTTTGGATCCTCTGAGAAACAGAGTCAAGACAGGATTAGATATGCAAAAGCCTTATTTAAGAACAACCTGAGGGAAAAAAATGAGAAGAGTTGTCAGATTACAATGCAGATCTGACTTATGCAAAAGAGAGAAGGAAGGGAGGCGAGGTAGGAAAAGTCTTAGGCTGGTGTAGTTTCAGTAAAGTTTCAGGAAGGCTGACGGAGAGCCAAAGTTGCCCATCAGAGGAGTTCCACAAGGTGCAGGAATGAGACACTTTAATATCCCTACCTCACACAGTCCTTAGCTAAGAGCAGCCTTGGCACAGTGTGGTGGTAGATCCAGAACACAGCAGCTGGGCCCATCTGTCAGTTATGCAATCTAAAATTAGAGATCTGACAACCTCATTTTCAGTACCGAGGGGTTTTCTGGGACATTGAACTTTTAGTGCTGAGACCAGGAGAGTACTGGGCAAACTGACAGTTGATATCCTAGCTGTGATTGTATCATCATCACCATCATCATCATTATTGTCATCGTCAAATAAAATCCTAAACTCTTGGGGCGCCTGGGTGGCTCAGTGGGTTAAAGCCTCTGCCTTCAGCTCAGGTCATGATCCCAGGGTCCTGGGATCGAGCCCCGCATCGGGCTCTCTGCTCCGTGGAGAGCCTGCTTTCTCCTCTCTCTCTGCCTGCCTCTCTGCCTACTTGTGATCTCTGTCTGTCAAATAAATAAATAAAATCTTTAAAAAAAAAATTCCTAAACTCTTAGTACTAAAACCATCTTTTCATAACAACAAATAAATAAAATCTTTAAAAAAAAATTCCTAAACTCTTAGTACTAAAACCATCTTTTCATAACAACAAATAAACTACACTTTTATACAAATCAAAAACATCTTTCAAACCTGATTTCTGACTGTTCTGTCACTCTCTTATGTTCTGGTAAATAGCGTGTTCTGTTATGTGACATTCTCAGAGCTTTTTCCAAGTACAGCTTACAAATGGATGTAATCTTTCCCTTTCCTAGAGTCTCATTGCAATCTCTTTTTCTTTCCTGAGAAAATTATAAAATTTACTTGCAAGAAAACTATACAGGCAAGTTGAGACGCTCCATTAAGTCAAGAATACATAGTTATCTCTGTATTTACCACAATAAAGCATCTGTTCTATCCTCATTCATATATCTCTGAGCACATTGTTCTTCTCTTAACAATCTACCTTCTCTCCAAGTTCTACAAGGAGATCCAGTTTTTTTTTCCCCCTAACTTTTCTTTCTTTCCTTCTTTCTTCCCTCCCTCCTTCCTTCCTTTCTTTCTTTTTTTCCTCCATATAAGAGACATTATATAGTATTATATAGTATTTGGTATGTTTCATATCTGTCTGACTTATTTCATTTAGCATAATGCCTTCTAGGTCCATCTGTGTTGTTAAAAATGACAAGATTTCATTCTTTTTTTATGGCTGAGTAATAGTCCTTCATATATTTAGGTACAGATACCATTAGATACCATACAGGTATCATCACCATATCTATCTATCTATCTATCTATCATCTATCTATCCATCTGTCATCTACCTGTCTATCTATCTCACATCTTTTTTCTCCATTAACCCAGTGATGGCCACTTGGTTGTTTCCCTGGCTATTGTAAATAGTGCTGTAAGGAACATGGAGGTACCTATATCTTTTTGTTAGCCTTTTGTTTTCTTGGAATAAATACCTAGAAGTGGAATTGTTGGGTCATATGGCAGTTCTTTTTTTTTTTTTTTTTTTTCAATTTTGATGAATGTCCATACTGGTTTCTATTGTGGCTTCCCCATTTTATAGCAACATGGGACCAGGATCACAAGCTTCCCTGGCTGCTAGAGACAGGTGATCAAAATGTATCCTCTGTGCGGCAGACACAGAAATCAGGGCACCAGATGTGTGCAAAAAGCTTCCTTCTAGGGAAGTAGAAAAGGTGGAAGAGAGTACTCCTTCTTGCTCTCCCCTAAAATAACATTCTTAATAAGGACTGGCCATCCTTGGAAACTGTTTTCTTGTTTTGTTTTGTATTCTTCTGTCAGCCGTGAGCAGATGCAGAAACTTCTCCTGAAACATGCCAAAGGTCCAGCTGCTCATTCAGACACCAGGACATACCTGGGGTTATTAATGTCATCAGTGGGTTGTCCTTAAAATCCTATATTCTTCCTCTTTCCAACAATCCTATCTTTGTTAGGCTTCTAGGGCAACAGGCATGGCTAAGGAGAGGAATGGTAAGCCAGTTTATTTTGCAAATACCTGGTAGCCCTAGTGTAGGAAACTGAACTGTGCCCTCACTCTCCAAGGTTCTAATCCCGGGAAAATGTGTATGTTACTTTATAAGGTAAACTCTTTGCAGATGGGATTATTTTAAAGATCTTGAGGTGGACCCAAAATAGAATCACAGTATCTTTATAAGGGAGAGACAGAGAGAGGTTGTTTTTTGTTTTTGTTTTTGTTTTTTAAGACTTTATTTATTTATTTGACAGAGATCACAGGTAGGCAGAGGCAGGCAGAGAGAGAAAGTAGGAAGCAGGCTGCCTGCTGAGCAGAGAGCCTGATGTGGGGCTTAATCCCAGGATCCTGGGATCAGGACCTGAGCCAAAGGCAGAGGCTTTAGCCCACTGAACCACGCAGGTGCCCCGAGAGAGGTTTGATACAGAAGAAAAGGTGATGTGACCATAGAGGCATATTAGGGTGATACAGGTGCCTACCAGTCTCTGGCCCTAGATAGTGTTTCAGCAGGTTCCTAGAGGTGAGGGTGAAATTAGATCCCTACGCTTGGGTCAGCACTTTAATATAAGCAGGTGAGTCTCCTTCACTTTAAGTTTGGGCAAAACAGCTACCTGGCAATGGGGCCCTGAGGCCCGTGAGTCTCAGCATGTTGCCCATTTCTTTTTTTTTTTTTTTTTTAAAGATTTTATTTATTTATTTGACAGACAGAGATCGCAAGTAGGCAGAGAGGCAGGCAGAGAGAGGAGGAAGCAGGCTCCCTGCTGAGCAGAGAGCCCGACGTGGGGCTCGATCCCAGGACCCTGGGATCATGACCTGAGCCGAAGGCAGAGGCTTTAACCCACTGAGCCACCCAGGTGCCCCATGTTGCCCATTTCTTACATGGCTGTGGTCTTGTGGGTCTCAGGACACTAGTCCATTTGATTTTCAAAATTAGATATTTTGAGGGTGCAAGTGAAATTTGGGGTGCCCCACGTAGATGTCAATCCCCTCACTCCTCAAGAAGTTTTACGTTTTGAGTTAATTCTCAATTGTGGGTTATGCACCAGAGGTGCGGTCTATGGCTAGTTGTGTCCCACAGTCTCCTGCCTGCTTGGATGTGGTTTTCTTTTCATTTGCCAGATGTGTAGTTGTCGCTCAGCCAGGTGTTAAGTTTTTGTTTGTCTGTTTGTTTGTTTGTTTGTTTTTGTTTTTTTTTAAAGATTTTATTTATTTGACAGAGAGAAATCAGAGCTAGGCAGACAGAGAGAAGGGGAAGCAGGCTCCCGCTGAGCAGAGAGCCCGATGCGGGGCTCGATCCCAGGACCCCGAGATCATGACCCGAGCTGAAGGCAGAGGCTTAAACCCCTGAGCCACCCAGGCGCCCTGTTTGTTTGTTTTATTAACATAAAATGTATCATTTGCTTCAGGGTACAGGTCTATGAATCATCAGTCTTATGGTGTTAAGTTTTTTAACAAGAAAATTGTTTCATAGGTCGTTGTAGACATTGATGAGTTCAGGACCTTCCTGCCTCCTCATCTTGAGTGGTTCTTCAATTTCTATAATTTCTGCATATTTTCTTCAGTATACTTTCTAATTTATAGTTCTTTGTATACATTTATTTACTACCTTCCGAATTCCATTGTCCTAGAGAGCAGGATTCGAGTTTATGCCTCCATCATGATCGAAACTGTCCCTTCAAGGTAGCAGGTACTCAGAGCTTGTTTTCAGTCTGCCCCATCAACTGGCATTGAACTTTTCTGCCAGTGGGTTATTGTCTACTGTCTTATGAATTTTCTTCTATATAATAACCTCCTTAAAGTTAGGCAAATGTATTCCTAGAGTCTTGCATGCCAAAGGCATATCTGTGTTTTAGAATGAAATTTATTAGATGCAGCCAGACTAATCTACTTAAATATGATCATAGGGGATTTTTAGACAAATGTTTCCATACTTTAATTTTTTTCTGTATTTAAGTGAAATTTATTTATAGTAAAATGTTCAGACACTAGGTGTGCCTTTCATTTAGTTTTGATGAATAAATAACAAGACCTGAAATATTTCTCTTACTTCCGAAAGCTCTCTCTTGCTCCCACCTAGTTAATGCCTATCCTCAAAAGCAATCACTGATCTGATTTTTATCACTATAAGTTAGTTTTGCCTATTTTATAATTTTATATAAATGGAATTATGCAAAATGTGTGCTTTAGCATCTGCTTTCTTTCTCTGGACATAGTTTTGAAATCATCAGATTGCTGCACGCGTTAGTAAAGTGTTCCTTTTTATCACACAGTCATATCCAATTGTGTGACTATACCATAGACTGTTTATCCATTCTTTTATTGATGAATGTTTGAAGACGTTTCTAGTTTGTGGCTTTTATGAGTAAAGCTTAGGACTTTCTTGTTCACAGCTCTTTGTGGAAAGAGTTTCCATTATTTAGCTCTCTGATTTATTCCTCAAATTTCATACAAGCTAGGCTAAAACAACAATGAAGTAAGACATACATTGTAAAATTTATTGACTAATGTTTTGCTTTGTATGTTATTGTAAATAACATCTTACTCATGGAATGCATTCACTCAATCTGAATCCAGTGGAAGAAGGCAGGTCCACTCACTAGATTTCCTGAAGAATTAGAATTTCCTTTTGTAGACTCATATGTTTATTTATCTACTAGTCTGTCACAGTTTCTTTTAAAATCTAAGAGGCTTGGAGCTCAAGGTAATATAGCAAGAGGAAAGAATATACTCACATCTACACACACAAACAAACACACACATACGTAGTATATGTAAATAAAAAGAATTGTTATATCTCCACTTTGATAATTGAAAATATTTCAAGTCAGCTACTTTAGAGTAAGTCTTTGTCCTTGATCTACCCTTCTTTAGATGTTGTATCACAAACTTTCTAAAACCATTTTGTTTGTATTCTCATTGAATGAAAATAGCTTGAGGAGTCTTGTTTTCCTTTTTCTCTCTGGAATGTATTACATTTTTTAAAATGTGCGAGTCTGCATAATTGTTATTTTTATATTAAATTACATATCTCTTAATTTACCTGAAAATGGAAGGTGATATGGGAATCTTTAAATTTAAAAAAAAAAGTTATCCTAGCTAGTTTTCTAATAAAATCTTTAACCTTTTATCAGCATTAGCATAGTCTAATTCAGGTGAAAAATCACCCCCCTTGCCTGTCCTGTTTCAAAACTCTATATTTTTAGTAAACATGTTGCTGATTCTGCTGAGACCAAGAATATGACTATTTCTAGTATGTACTCTCCAAAGCCTTGCTCATATAAATACTTTCTTTGTTTCAAGGATTTTTTTTTTTTCTTTCTTTGGCAGGGAGGGGTAATTTTTTGGTTAGTATAGCTAAAATTTTGCTGAAATTGTTGGAGTTTCGTAGTTTCTGGCATGGGTAGGATACTGACAGTGCCATTCAAGTTATGTTAAAGATTAGAGAATATTTATATATTTTAATACCATAAAAGCTTCTGAATTTGATTTGTAATGATAATTAAAATGAGATGTTCTTTTCAATCTGTTGGAAACTTTTTAAACTTTTGCCATGGAAAGTTTGGAACATAAATAAAAAGGTAGAGGGTACAGTATGATGAACCTTCTATGTGTCCCATCATCTGTTTCAATTCATGATCTGTTTGTCTTATCTGATTTAAACAAATCCAGGACATCGTATAATTGCACAATGGAGTGGTGCTAAACAATATTAGACAAATACTATATCTTTTTGTGACAGCTTGTCAAATTTTTTAATTTTAAATATTCATAATTTCAAAGTGTTCTGATTCTTGACCTTAAACTTTCTGGAATCATCTTTTGCTCATTTAACTTATAGTTGATATATAATGAAACTTATTATAAAATGTTACTTACTATAATTATATCCTGCCATTTGATTTTAATATTTTGCCATAGGAGGGAAAATACAGCTTCATAAATTGGGACACTCAATACATATTCTTTAGCTGATCTTATAATTGACTAAAATATTACTACCTTATGAAATTCCTTCTTCTCAACAATTCTTATCTTACCATTTTTTGGTGTAGATAATACTCTGCTTTAACTTTTTCTTTTCTTTTTTTTTTTTTTTACCATTTGCATTGTTCTGTTTGTATTACTGTTAATTGGATATCAACATTTATTTAACTATCATATACAGAAAGCTGTAGAGAGACATTGTGGATTCAAGAAGAAAAAAATCAGTTTCAGTCTACTGGAAAGGATGATGCACAAAAAGTAAGCAGTACAACACTCTGTATTAAGTACAGTTACAGAGATAAGCACAGGTTATTATGAAAGCACCAAGGAGGACAATGACCTAGACTGGGATAGTCAAAAAGGCTTCCTGGAGGAGGAATGCATGAGTCTTAACATCTGAATAATGGAATCTTAGGAAAGAGGTGCAGGAAAAATGACACGAGAAAAGGCATAGAAGTGAGAAATTATATGATGGGTGTGTGTACAGTGAGTGAGGGCGATGGCAAACAGAATGGTTCTACTAGTCAAACCCGAGGCAGGAAGGTATTTTTAGACAAAAGCAAAGAAATATTTATGGGCTAAATCTTTCCAAGAGGCAAGTAAAGTACACATTCTGTAAATAAATAAATTGGTTAGATAGGAGAAAATAGTAAAACTGTTTATATTTACTTTTTCTTTGTTTCTCTAGAAACTTATATTGTGCACATTTCATGTATGTACATATGTGTAATGAATGAAAAAAAACATAAACACACACACACAAACACACACACACACACACTAGGGGTAGATACTCAAATTGTTTTACTCAACAGAAACGTTTGGAGACTACTGTTTTTGATCATAGGTCGCTTTATATGACTTACTAAGGAATCTGATTTACATCCTTGGGTCATAGGAAACCTACAAACATGAACAGCGATAAGATCTGTTTTGCATTTTAGCTAAGTCACCCTGATAGTTGTGAGAATGGGTAGGAGGATAATAAAATTACAGGGAGCGCCTGGGTGGCTCAGTGGGTTAAAGCCTCTGCCTTCAGCTCAGGTCATGATCCCAGGGTCCTGGGATCGAGTCCCACATCAGGCTCTCTGCTCAGCAGGGAGCCTGCTTCCCTTCCTCTCTCTCTGCCTGCCTCTCTGCCTACCTGTGATCTCTGTCTGTCAAATTAAATAAAATCTTTAAAAAAAAAAAAAAAAGCCTGTTCCTTGGTTTAAAAAATAAATAAATAAATAAATAAATAAATAAAATTACAGGAAGGGAGACCATTTAGGAAGCTGTCACAGTAAATCAGAAGAAGGATGGTGAGGACCTGAATAAAACTATAGTGCTATATTCAGATTTAAAAAATGAAGAAGAAGCAGTTAAAATATACAGAACTTGGTAATTGATTGGATGTGGGGATAAGGTAAATAGATACAGAAAGAATCAATGATAACTCGCAAGTCTTCAGTTTGGGTGATGAATATTGTTTCTCCCAT
This sequence comes from Martes martes, assembly GCF_963455335.1. Lineage (NCBI taxonomy): Eukaryota > Metazoa > Chordata > Mammalia > Carnivora > Mustelidae > Martes > Martes martes. Next base: position 107,278,279 of record NC_137890.1, on the reverse strand, counting down.
CAAGTGAGAGAGCACAGGTAAAGGAGGCGATTGAGGGCAGCTCTGATGGGTTTATCTTCTGACATGCTGAATTTGACTTTTGGATAGTAAGAGTGATGACAGTCATATTCAATCAATGAGCTTTTGTATCCATGCAGTCCAAAGCATTACACCAGCTTCTGTGGAGCTAACTAGGAGGAGAATATATAGCCTTCTTTTAATGTACTCCCAATATAGGTTGAGAAACAATTGTAATTCACTAAGAAAGGATAGGTAATGCATATGGCTACCAAGTACTTATAAGAAGGTGATTGATTCTCTGGGAAGACTGAAGGAGGCTTCTTGGTCATCTCCCATAATGCATATAGCTCTCAAAAATTATCAATTTATATATTCTTTTTCTTATAATTTATATATAAATTATCAATTTATATATTCTTGTTCATAAAAAGAATCATTGTTTCTGAAAGTCTGAGCAGTACACATTTATAGACTATGTTTTATTATCATATTAGCTACAATTCAATAGTAAAATCAAACTAGAAAATAATCATATAAGAATTTTATGTATCTTTGTCACATATGATTTAATAATATGCATAGGCATTTAAAACACCAATTGAGGAAAAATTTTATAGATTTCTTAATGGTTAATAAGAACTCCCTCCTGTCCTAAAAAAATATATATATATATATATATGTATATATATACACATATATATACATATATATATATATATATACACACTTGCCCTTAAGTATAATAAACACTGACAATTTCAAGTAATTCTTAGGGTAAATTTTCTGTGTCTAACTTTTCATAGTAAAGTTAACTTCGCTTTTCTGAAAATGTGAGATGTCACATCCAAATCAATGTTAATTTTTAATAAAAAAATCATAGATGGTGAGTGGAAATATATAGCAATGTCTGATTATTTATTATTTTCTATCTCTTGTTTCCTTGATGTGATTAATTAATAATGTTTTTTTCTTCTTTTGCAAATAAAATAGCAAAATATTTTCTCTATAGTTTTAAATTTGTAAAGATGATTGTATGTTAAACTAAGACCACATTAAAACTTCAAAGGCATATAAAATTACCAAACTGGTCACTTGTTATACTTTTTATTTTATTATATTGTTGTTTGTGTTTTTAAATTTTAATAGTTGATGGTTTATTATATTATGTACTAGACATTAAGTGCTCTAACAAAGATTGATTTATTTACTCCTCCAGGCATGTCTATCATTACCTATTTGTATACTTGGAAACTGAACAGAAAGATTAAGTAACCTGCCCATGTCATAGAGTCACTAAGTAGTCCCGCTAAGAGTTTTAATTCAGAACATAGTATCCAAGCTTTTAGTTATTACATTGCATTCTTGTCTTCAGTAAACTTAAGGTATTTTTTCACCAGAGGTGATAATGGAAAAAAAATATTTACGTACACACACACATATATTTGCTGAGAAAACCTCTGTTTTTAAGGTATACACTCCATCTTTGTCTGATTGACTAATATGAGGCATAAAATAGAAACCAAGTATTTGAGGAACCAGTTTTTTTGTCTTTCCCTATTCAAAAATAAAGGAGAAATCAGATGGCATTGTTTTCTGAAATGGGTTGATGGTTTCCTGAAGTAATGTCTGAGTAGGTGTCCCCTGAAGACATATCTATTCAACATGCTGTCTCAATTTTATAGCTTAGCTTTGAAAATCTAAAGCAGAATAAATTAAAACAATTTCTCCTTGGAGCTACAATTGGACCCCTTCTATTCTGAAGCTGATGAGACTGTGACAGCACATTTTAGCTCTCATATGCTACCTGAAAGTCAAAATTAGGAACACAAGGGCTGTGAGAACTTACTTAATGCATGTGAAAAACAGCACGGTGCAAATGCTTTGAAGAGAAAAAACAGTCAATGCTTAAGAAAATGTGAAAGATTCTTTTTGTTACCCTGAGAGGAAACAGTTCAAAACCTGAAAATGGAATTGCTTTTATAATAAGTATGTTTAATGCAAATTCCATTCAGGACACAAAAGCTAGACGGGCATGTATTTCTTATTTGATAAAGGAGTAATTTAAAAGAGAATGTACATTATCTAAGGTTTCATAACATTGTACCTTAAGGGGATTAAGATATCTAAAACCTTTGAAGTCTGCAGATTTTATTTTATTTACTCACAAGGATGGAGTTCTTTAGTGATTTGTTGCTCTAAGAAAATTGCCCATTAGCGTTTGTATTGATTTGCCTTTCTCAAAATGAAGGAAACAAATGTAATTCATTAGCACTTTATTATTGAATCCTTTTAATATGAAATACTGAGAACTCGGGTCCTTATTAACCTGTAAAATGTTTAAAGAAATGGTTTCAAAGTTGGAAAAGAATAGGAAGTAAAACTTAATTTGTATCTGTACCTGGCAATCTGATGGATTCACAATTGGCTGTCCTCACAGTTTTGGCTCCCCGGTCTTCCTGAAATGCTCTTGTCATCTCTCCTATTATTATGAAGATGACTACACTTATTAAATTGATTCTTTAGTAAACCATATTATGCATTTCTCCAAATGTGAATCCAAATGCTACCCTGTCTTTGAGGCGCAGTGAAAGCCTCACTGTTCCCTGAAGTCTTTTCTGATGACCTTGACAGACCTTGCTTTCCTCTCAATTTCCATAGCACTCGGTCGGCTGCAGGGGTTTCAGCTGGTGTGTCATGGCACAGAGCATGTCAAAATGGGGCGTGATTGGAAAGTAGCAGCCATACTAGTGGTAGCAAGTCTGTCTTTCTTATCGTATAAGTACTGGTTAAACAAGAAGAGATTTCATTTAGATACATGTGTTTCTTATTTATTACTTTATTAGGAAATTATTTACTTGTAAAGAATATATTATTCCTGCATTAAATATACACTAAAATAGAAATTCCTAAAAGATGAGAAATATAAGTAAGAAATCATCACTTTAACATTTTCTCCCATTGTCTTAGACAATGTGTACCCATTCCCTACAGTGTGTATAGCTGACTGACTCTGATGTCACTTATGTATAAAGTATGATTTGTTAAGTTAAAAAAAAAATATATCTGGGGCACCTGGGTGGCTCAGCCAGTTAAGTGCCTGCCTTTGGCTCAGGTCATGGTCTCAGAGTCCTGGGATCAAGAGCCCCACATTGGACTCTCTGCTTGACCAAGAATCTTCTCCTTTTCCCCCTGCATGCATGCTCTCTCTTACTCTCTCTCTAATAAACAAATAAATCTTAAAAAAATACATATATATATATATATAAAATTGTATAGATAAATAGATAGATATAGATGATATAGATATAGATATATCTCATCTTATTCTAAACATTACTGCATGTACTAAAAAATGTGGGAATGGCAGTAAGATGAACAATTAAGATGTGAGGGAATGAATGCTAAGAAAAAAGGGAAAAAGGCAATATGAAAAGAGATAAACTGTATGCTGTAAAATTGTGTATTTTTACTGAAAGTTGGCAGCAAATACAATTTTTGTATTTCTAATAACCAGTACAAAGTCAGGAATGCAATCAATTCCAGGGCTCGCAAGGTCTATATAATTTAAAAGAAAAAAAAAATAAAGCAAAGAATACGTATGTGTGGCAAAGGACATATCATACATAGTTCAATAAAAGCCAGCTTATTGAGAATGGAGAAGGATCCACGCAAAGTAATCTCCCTGAGCTGCCTTTTGATTTAGCTTGATTCAGGTATAGACTGAAGAGCAGTGATTTCTGACAGATCTGGGACCAGTGGCATATCAGTGATGCACGTAGGCCAGGTCCAAGGACACAGAGGGGTTTCTGTAGGACCATGCAAGATGGAAATCAAATTGGCGCCAGCAGGAGGTGAAAGCAGAGACTCTTAAAGATACAGAGAGAGCAGATACAGACTGAGTGTCAGGGAGTCTCATGAAGGAAAGAAGGGAGTCTCCTTTTTGCCTGGGGTCTGAGATTTTTTATTGGTGATTAGGCATCCAGGAACTTGTCAGAACAAGGACATGGTCCAGGTGTCTTTCATAAGTCACTTATCCCTTGAAACCAGGGGTCTTGGTGTCAAGGTGTTTGGAGTCAGTGGTCTCACAGAACATTTATGGTCACTCCTTATTTGTCATCTATTGTGCTGGAAGACTCTAAAGATAGCATTCTCTCTGTCCTTACCAGGAAGATATATGCTATTTGCATTACAAGGCTTGTGTAAAGTGGGGTGGGGTTGCAGACCCTAGCAAGAATAGAACCTGGAGCAAAGGGAAAACAAATAAACAAACAACAAATGCTTTTTTATGGAGTCCCTTCAATTTTCCTGTCTCATCAGAATCAAAAAATTTAAAAATACATCCATATGTATACATAAAATAATAAATTATTTTATATAAAATATTTTATATATGCACATGTGCACGCACGCACACACACACACAAATATATATATATATATATGTGTATATATATATATATATATATCTCCCCCCCAATTTAAAGGTCTCCTCCAACTGGGGGAAAAAAAAATCCCAAATATGTTCTGGATATGGCATTCTTTTCTCTTTGAAAATGCCTTTAGTAGTGAGCCATTAATAACAAAGAGATTGTACTGAGGTCAGGGTAGCATTTTACAATAGCAATCTCCTTCACAAGACCTTAGATCCTGTTGACTAACAAGTGTTTTTCTTCTTATCTGTGCTTTTGATGAGTTAGCTGGTAATTCTCAACCGGCACACTATCGCAGACTAAGCAACTTAAAAATCACTGAGGTGAACCATTATCTTGAGTATTTTTTTTTTTTTAACTTCTCTAGGCAATTCTACTGGACAGCCATTAAAGGAGTATTTAGTTTGAACTGTGTGAAGATAAACCTGTTGCTGAGGTTGGGGACAATAGTTATAGAGGGTCTGTTTTTGGAGACTGGGTAATCTGAAAGGGGAGGGAATGATAAATTGAGATGAGATCAGAGGAGAGCGGTGTGCAATAAGGTGTGAGGCCAGGGCTGCCACTGAAAATCACCTCTGGTGGGTATGACCAGAGCACTTTCTAGAATAAGGTATCTAATCTTCAGTTTGAAGTTCTTTATGTTGTTGTAATTTATCCCCCAATCCCATGCTTCCATAAATTCTGTTATATTATTTATATTTCATGTGTGGGTGGGGTTATAAGAAGTGGATCAAAGGAAAGGACTGAATCCAGTATCTGTGTTGAAATGACTGACACATACCAAGCACAAAAAGCAGCATTTGGATATATGATGACTGGAAAATGTAGAAGTGATGTGAGAAAGTCTCTTCTTCCCAAAAATTACAAGATGATTTCCAAAAGAACAAAAAGTAGGGTTTGGATTGGAGGTAACCGTCATATGTGTAGAAGTTTTAGAATGAAATCCATTTGGAAATCATTATGTTAACTAAGCTAGAGGAATTAATTAATTGCATGTCTTAAGGCAGACTTTGTAAATAGAGAAACAGTTGAATTTCTGGGCCTCCCTGTTAAGGTCACTGCTGATAAATGACAATAAAAGCCTCCTAGAAGCCTTATATTTTTTTTACCTCAAAGGGGGAAAATGTAGGTAACCAGCTCATCTGAAAGTGATGGTAAATAATTAAAGTCCAAGTAAAAACTGATGGTTGGAGGAGATGGGTAAGGATATTGTTCTTTCTGATCCCAAGAAAGAATAGTCATAGATAAAACATTCTCTGGAACCCAAGCATGAAGTTTATCAAGAAACCAAGGCTTACTTTACATAGAATTTCCCATAAGTTAGCACATGCTTTTGGGAGTGAGCATAAATGTCTTTATTTTTAACGTGTGGGATACAGTATAATGGGTCCAACAAGATGGGAACAAAAAGACGTTGGCAAATAAATTAAGCTAAACAAATTTGCAAATTTTAGTACTCACGATTTGGAACTGTCCTTAAGTAATTCTTTGTGTTGTGGATCTAACTTGACTTTCTAAACAAGTTCTTTATAAGCTCTAAGAAGGTACTAGCGGAACGTATTACTAAAGATTCTTGTTTTCTATAAAATGTCTATAATTTTATTAATTTATAAACCTTGGAAAAGTAAACTTCCTAAAAGTCAACCAGATTCTGAGCTTCCGTTGTTGTTATTTACCAAATTATTACCTTAGGAATTAGGTACTAGGTACTAGAATTCATCCACATTACCAGATCTAATGACCAAACTCAGATCCTTTTAGAAGGATTTGTTTATGTTAGAGGTTTTTGTTTTTCTTGTTTTTTTTTTTTTAAGATTTTTATTTTATTTATTTGACAGAGATTACAAGTAGGCAGAGAGGCAGGCAGAGAGAGAGGGGGAAGCAGGCTCCCCGCTGAGCAGAGAGCTCGATGTGGGGCTTGATCCTAGGACCCTGGGATGATGACCTGAGCTGAAGGCAGAGGCTTTAACCCACTGAGCCACCCAGATGCCCCGAGGTTTTTGTTTTTTGTTTTAATTAAGGGAAAAGGAAATTTTATGGTAAGATTTTTAAAAATAAATTGTGGGATACCTTCTAATTTTTGTAGCTTCGCTAACCATGACAATACATTTTTTTGCCATCCAGTTGTCTTTCTCACAGTAGCTGCTAGATTCAAAATACAGCCACATTTATACATAGTGTGATAAAATGGTTTAAACTTATCAGCAATGTATTGATAAAAGATGACAGAAGAAACCTCTTCCTCAAGCACTGATTATAACATTTTTAAAAGTTCATTTTCAGAATGCCTCAGTTTCTCTTCCTCTTCTTATATCTCCAATATTCTCTATTAAGTCATATTAGCATAAGGAGTGGCTATGCCAGTGATAAAATAGAAGTACAATACCCTTCCTTCCTTTCTTCCCTTACTTCTGTCTCTCCCATTTTCTTTATAGTTCCTTGTATTCTGATAGCTAATAGCTCACAAACTCTTTCCATCTTCACGGGTTTTTTGTTTTGTTTTGTTTTGTTTTCCTGAGCCTCACAGCACTGGCTTTATTTGCAAGATAATAGAAACAATTATAATAGGAGCCAGGAACACTTATAGTCTTTCAGTGTTCTGGTGTTCTCAGAATTAAGGTTGGATGTCACCATTTTTACCGAAGCTGAGATTGTATTTGTTATATTTACTTTACCTTTTAGAATTCTAGACTAAATAAAAGACTAAAGCCTGGTGATGTGTGATCAAAGCACTAAGATATAGATCTTTTACAAAAATATTATAATATTTGTAAAAGACTCATCCAAAAAGCCAGTATTTTTCTTGGCTTCGCTGTAATTGTCACCTCTCAGACATATTCAACACTGGTGCAGGAAAAAAAAAAATCCTGGTAATTGAGGAGGAAGCTAAACTAATAAGCTCCCCTCTACTTTTTAATAATAACACATTCTAAAGCCATTCCTTAGTTGAAGCCAGTCATTTGCTCCTTACCTCCTAGGGTAAGCACTCTCAACCAGAGTAGATCAGCACAGACTGATTCCTGGAAAGGGGAGAATCTTGAGAATTTCTTGCCTTTTGATCTGTGGTAGGAGTTCTTTCTGGTTGTATCAGCCAGAATGAAAGAATGATGGAGTTGCAATTGCAGCAGAAAGTGGTATGCCAAAAGTGTATTTTTGATTCTGTTCAACATATTTCTTATTGCCTTGAATAAAGATATAGTTGAACAAATATATACTTATTAAATTGTGGGTATCACAAAAAGGAGCACTGGATAACATGATTTTTTAAAAAAATGTCAATTGACAAGATCACTGATCAAATGTAGCATGGTAGCATTTAGTAGGATAAGTGCAAAGGTCTGTAGTTAAAAAAATAAATATGGTTTCATAACCATTAGTAGCATTTTCTGGGAAAACTCATATGCTTTATTCTTTTTAGCTCCAGACAACAAAGCTAGTTAAAATGAGAAAAAATTACAGAGAAAAGGGAAATCTATGTAACAGTTAAAACTGGGCAGAACTTTGAGATACTATATTCCTTTACAGTGCAACCAAAAATTAAAACCATTAGAACATCAAGAGTTGAAAGGAACCCTAAAAGTTATCTAGATTTTACCTTCTTTTACTTATATCTGTATATCTCTGTCTTTCTGTTTGTGTATTCATATTCATATGTGAGGAAACTGAGGTCAAGAGAGACAAAGTAACTTTGTGAAAGTCTCATGGGAAACGGTGGGACAATCAATGTTAAGAACCCAGCCCTAGATCCCTTGCAATCTAGTCTGTTATCTTCCTGGTGTGTTGGTGACTTTTTCATTAGGAGAGGGAAGCTTGGTAACCTTATACATCATATTTTATCTTTTATTTTTTAATTTTTATTTTGGTATGGTGTTTTCTGAAATAGTATCTCAGTTTAGGTGGGGAAATAGGACTTCGAATTTTCTAGAAAGGACCCAACAATCCAAGCTAACATGGAGACAAGTGTATTCACAATATGATTTTCATTAATCATAAAAATAGATAATAAAATTATATAATTTATATAAATAGAAAAATTTATTCTATAATAAATTATTTTATAATAATAGATTATTTTATAATAAAATAAAATTATATATACTAATATATGTTATTATATATTAGTGTAAACATAATAAAAATAGGAGTGAAAGGCCTTTAAGAGATTTATATTTCTTGTTTCCTATTTTCAGACAGGACTGTACATAATCTAGTTCTGTAGATGGTCAGCACTTCAGCTTAACTCAAAAAGTTTAACTTTTCTCAGCATCAATAAGCTTCTCCCTTATTTTACAGACTAATATCATTATAACCATGTTCAGTTTTTCTTTTAATTCTGACTGTAGTTACAATGCACAATAGCTGGCCTCCAATCTCTCTATATGTAATCCTTGAAAATAGTTACCAATATCCAATGTGTCTTATTATATCTGTGGGGAGCTAATTATAATTGTTATTACTTTAAATTACAAATTCTATTTTCCAATCCTATGATTATTTTATACATTACCAATTACCATATGTCTCAAGACAGTTTATTTTTAATTTAATTCCAGAAGTGAACTCTGTGATTACAAGGACTGTCTATCATGTTCACCACCAAACTCCTAAGCCTATAATAATGTTTAACACACACTAAATATTCTATAAGAATGTGTTGAATAAGGATAATTAAAGTTAAAAAAATATGTTTTGGAGTAAGTATCAGGACACTGTTATGATAGTCTTTTCTTCCCTTTCTATATTTATATGTATTTCCATTTTGTATCTTCACTGTTTGTTGTAAAATTTATCATCTTTCAGTCTGATTTTATTCTTAATTAAGACAGTCTTGACATAATTTGTTTATTTTGCAGATATTCCCAGATACTAGAAAATACACTTTTTTAAGAAAACATATTCTTATGTATTAGTGAACTTACTCAATATAAAATGTGTAGGTCTGAATATGTATGTGAAATAATTGATAAGAAAGAGATTTGGATATGAATGACTGATTTAATTCTGTTGTTTAAATCCTTCTTACTGTGTCACCACCACCACTAGTCTCCCAAAACATCTAATAGAAATAATACAAGGAAACTTTTCAGTTCCTCAGTGCTTTGACCTAGTGGACTTGGCTATTTAGAGATAACCTCAGTGTTACAAATTAATCTACTACCCACAAAATGAATATTCATGAAGTATCTACAGTGCATGTGACTACATTGGTAAAAGTTGGGTCAGTTGCAATCCCTACCTATGAATTATCTCAGAGTCTGATTCTTTATTTTTTTTAAGGGTTTGTTTACTTATTTATTCAGAGGGAATGAGCATCAGTGGGGGGAGGAGCAAAGGGAGAGGGAGAAAGAATTCCAAGCAGCCTCCAAGCTCAGTGTACAGCCCAAAGTGGCACTCAATCCCAGGATCCTGAGATCATGACCTGAGTCGAAATCAAGAGTTGGACACTAACTAACTGAGCCACCCAGACAACCTTCTCATGGTCTGTTTCTAAGAAGAAATGTAAAGCCCCGATTTCAGCTCAATATAATAATAAAAGTATATGTGAACTGTAGTGGTGTTTGTGAAGAAGAATGTTTCTTGGTTATATGCAACAGGAATTTGCAGCCTGGCAGAGTTATTAGAGGGTAATTCAAAAGTAAGATTCCCATACGAAATAAGGTATTTCTTCCTATTACTTGTGAAGATTGTTGTGAATATTTTCTTTGAACTCTTGCAAGATTACTTGCCTGTAATACGTATATGCTGCCCATGCTCCAGTATTGTGAATTGTTAGTCATTTTTTTTTCAAATGCATACCTTCTTCTCATTGAGCTTATAAAGTTTCTTGTGATAAACTCTGTGTCTTCCCCATATCTCCTTCAGCCAGTCTTTGTATAGCACATCACATTCATTCATTATTCAACAAATGTTTACTTTGAGCTTACTGCGTGTCAGATATTATTATTCTAGGTGCCAGGGATAAAGCAGTGAACAAAGTAAAGTCTCGACCCTCACAGGGTTTGACAGTAATAAATGCTATGGACAAAAATAGGTTTGATGAGGTGGGTAGAACATGTCAAGGAAATAATTTTTTACAGAGTAGTCAGAAAAAGTTTCAGTAAGAAGGAGGGGATATTTGAGCTAAGACAGAGGTATGCAGATATCTGAGGAAAGAGCTCCCAAACAGAAGGAATAATGTAAAGAACTTAGACTGATAGTGTTTGGTTTCTGTTAGGAAGAGAAAGTCTGTTACCAGAGATAATGAGTGAGGGCCAGAATGGAAGGATGTCAAGTGAGAGAAGGTTGAAGGATATGGGTAGATTATGAAGGTAATGGGAAGAAACTTTAATTGTGCCTTGGATGAAATGACAAATGATTAGAAAGTTTGACTGGAGAGGAGAGAAATGATCTTGTTTACTTTTTAAAAGGGTAACAATGGCCCCTAACTAAAGAAAGGACTAGGGAAGAAAGGGGAATACTGAGGCGGAAATGAAGCTGGGCAAAAAGTTAGAAAGCTATTTTCTATATAGCTGACCTTGGACAATGTGGGGGTTAAAGGAACTGACCTCTATGCAGTTGAAAATCTGCATATAACTTTTGACTCCCCCCAAACTTAACCACTAAGAACCTACTGTTGACTAGAAGCCTTACCAATAACATAAACAGTTGCTTAACACATATTTTGTATGTATGTTCTATGTATTATATACTGTATACTTAGAATAAAACAAGCTAGACAAAGAAAATGTTACTAACAAAATCATTAGAGAAATACATTTAAAGTACTTTATTGAGTTTATTGATGCTATAATTTACATCATCTGCCTACAGGATAAATTGTCTGTCTGTGACTATATAAATATTGTTCAGTATATTTATTGAAAAAAAAAAAACAAACCGTGGGGGCACCTGGGTGGCCCAGTGGATTAAGCCTCTGCCTTCAGCTCAGGTCATGATCTCAGGGTCCTGGGATTGAGCCCCACACTGGACTCTCTGCTCAGCAGGGAGCCTGCTCCCCCCTCTCTCTGCCTGCCTCTCTGTCTACTTGTGATCTCTGTCTGTCAAATAAATTAAAAAAAAAAAAAAAAAAGAAAAAAACATGTATGATGGGCCTACACAGTTCAAATTTGGGTTGTTCAAGAGCCAACTGTGCTTTAGGCAAGAGTTGATAGTATTTTGGATTGCGCTGTAAGTAGTAGAGAGTGTGAAAAGTAGTTAGATGATGGATATGATTTGAAAGAATTAAAAGAACCAAAAATACTTTGTAATAGATTGGACACTACAGTATATGGGTGATGGATTAGATGTGAAGTTTGAGAAAACATATTCAAGGATAATATGAGGTTTTTAGCCCAAGAAACAGGGGATGGAGATATCATCCATCATACCGTCATGGGTTGTGGAGTTGCAATGTGGAAGATTGCAAGAGAAGAGTGTTGCATGTAGAAATCCAGAATTTGTCTTTTGTATACCAAGATCGTCTTCTCTACATAAAAGTGGAGATACAAAAAAGGCAGTTAGATACATGGATCTAACATTTGCAGAAGAGAATTTGGACATAATGCTTAGTATTGATGAAAAAATAATGTTTATTTTTCACTGATTCACTCTTTCAAATGTTAACTAATACTTTAACAAAATTGGAAAAACCAAACAAGTTCTTGCTTTCCAGATAAATATTTGAAAATGGTACTTCTCTGCTTCAAACAATTATATATTTGACTTACCATTCTTGAGAACAAGGGGATTTGGAATCTTTTTCCAATTAGGCAAAAGAATTTGGACTATATTATACTTAAAATGGAATCTCAAAGCTTATTGATAAATGGCTTTATTATACTAATTGCTTTTTCTTTATTTCCATAGTCTGTCACTGTGCCAGAGGGAAATTATATTGGTCTTAAAGGATTTGTTCTTCAAATGGCCACGTAGGTCACAACACAAAAACTTACTTAGTTGGTGGCAAATTTATTATTTAATGATTTGTCCCCAGTGTCTTTCTGGTGGCTATATTTAAAATCATTGGTCTATAATCGCTACCCTTTATGCATATGCATGCACATATAATATATTTCATTTAGAATCTTTAGACACATTTTTCATTCAAATATTCAAAAAGCACTGTTATTTAAAGACTCTGCAATAGCATAGAGCCATTTTTCAAGTATTCTTAAGCCCATTTGTACAGTCAGAGTTTGAAAAATAATGTAAGGGGTCTGTACTTGACATTTGGGAAACTAGTGCCTCAGAAGGAATAATTGAATGCTAGGGCATTTTTAAGACTTTATACATTTTGAATGACCTTATGCTTAAAACACTCTTGATATAGTTGAAATGCCCTTATGTTTCTTTCTGTTCTCTCTCTACTTTAAGACTTTGTTGATTACCTCCAGTAGTATTCTTTTTATATTTAGAGAACTCAGACACAGGTATAGGTGTGAAGGGAAAAACTGTGGTCCAAAATAGCATGGTTTGACATCAGGGTTGCAAAATAATGTGCGATAAGTATTTTTCGAGTTAAATGAGTAGAAAAATGAAGAAAAAAACAATCAAGGATGTGATAGATCATTTCCACATATATTTCAAAAGTACTTTTAAAAAACATTTGATTAAGTTCTTTCATGTTGTTTTAATATCTTTCTTGCTATTTGTGTTAGTGAATTGTCCTGAAGAATATCTATACCCTAGTATACCCAGGATGATAACCCCCAAAATAGTAATACAATGTGATCCTAATACATACATTGATATCTTTTATAGTGTATGTGTATGTTTTTTGCTTTTTTTTTTCTTTCTGTCTTATCCATAGAAAATGATACCATCTACTGGACAGACATGGGCTTCAATAAAATTAGCCGAGCTAAAAGAGATCAGACTTGGAAAGAAGATATCATTACCAATGGCTTGGGAAGAGTGGAGGGGATAGCTATTGACTGGATTGCTGGTATAATCCATGGTTTTTTCTATTCTCATTTCCTACCTATTCTGTTAGGATCTCAATCTCCTTCATAAAAATTCTGTTTCCAACTCACAATAATGTTTTTTGTACTTCTAGCCACGGGGATAAATAGTCTCTTTTGCTCTTGGCTTCATTCTTTCTAATGCTTTTGAGTCTTTAGACAAGTGTTTTTATGCAGAAGTAGATTATGTAGTGTTAACTTTGCCCAAATCTCCTGGGAACTGTGAGGCAGGTAAACAAACGTGTTAGAAGTTCTCTTTTGCCTGGAGTCAGTAGAAAGTTAAAATAGATCCCTTCTTTAGGTGAGAGAAGTTTCAACTTATTTTTAGCATAGAAATGTATCATTATATAGTTTAAACCACAGATGTATGAGATTGGGAAGTATTTGCATATTAGTTTATTTACAACTATCTGCTTAGGAAATGTACACATTAAAAAAATAGGAAGTATATGATTTCTTGATAGTTATGCAAATGCTTAGAAAGTTAATTTTAGCCACAAATAATAAATACTTTTCTTTCTTACAACCATATTATAAACACACCTGTGTTTCTCCTAGGTAACATATATTGGACAGATCATGGTTTCAACTTAATTGAAGTTGCAAGACTCAATGGCTCTTTCCGTTATGTAATTATTTCCCAAGGCCTGGATCAACCAAGATCTATAGCTGTGCACCCAGAGAAAGGGTAATTTTAAGCTTTACATATATCTTGAGTTTTAAGTGAATTTTCTTAAGTTTCATTTAAAAAATCCAGATGTTCATATTAATATTTATTTTTACTCATAGTATTTGAAATGAAACTCAGTATTTTACCTAAGCAAAAAAAGAAAAGTTTATTTTCACTCTGTGATGTATATTTTAGAATATATTTGATGAGGTCATATTTATTACACAGTTCTTTAATGTATGTGTAAATCCAAGTAAGTATACCAACATGTTTCTGGATTCTCAATTTAAAGTTCTACCCTACAACTGTTTACAAAATGGGTATTTACTTACTTGATGAGTGATTAATACCCAACCTCATTCTTCAATATTTCTAAAGCTTCAATTTCCATTTAAAAGTCTATGATTGCTAAGACAACATGTTCATCCCAAGCTTTGTATTTTTTTCCCTTGAGTCCCAGATAAATATGTCTACCTGCCTTTTTGGCATCTCCGTTTTTCCATTTAGATGTTTCATAGACGCTCAAACTTTGCATATCTAAAATTAAAATGAATTCAATCTGCCATCAAGTTCCATTAATACTTCTTTTCTAAATATTATCAATCTACTACTCTCCATCTTTGCAACTCCCACTTTAATTAAATCTGTTCTTATCTTACACATACAACACTGCAATAATTTCCCAGTTCATCTCCTAATGTCATTAAAGGTTACAGTGATTTTTTTTCCTTTAATATAAATCTTGCTTTAATACTTTTGAGGGATCCCCATTGACTTTTGTGTAAAGCCCAAATTTCTGTTGTGATCCTTCTTTCATTTTTTTTTTTTTTTAGTATCTTATTTATTTATTTGTTATTTATTTATTTATTTATTTTAGAGAGAGCATGAGCAGGTGGGCCAGGAGCAGCGGGAGAGGGGCAAGCAGACTCTGTGCTGAGTGAGGAGACCCATGTGAGGTTCCGGTGCACGGGTCAGGGATCGATGAGGGGTACAATCTCACAGCCTTGAGATTAGGACTCTGAGATCATGAACTGAGCAGCAGTCAAGAGTCAGATGCTCAACCAACTGAGCCGCCAGGCACCTCTGTTGTGATCCTTCTTAATCAGGCCTTATGTAAAGACTTAGGCTCATACTCCTGCTACTGCCACTTTGTGATATCTCAGTCAGTCTCTGTTGGATGACGTAGTTTTAAAAATATTTTCGGATACTTCCTGTTCTTTTCTATTCCTACCCTTTAAGCAACCTCTTTCCTTGATCAGCAGTGTTTTCCTTCCTATTTTTACTTTGCAAATTTTGTTTATCCTTCCCTGGCTTTGTAAACAGATTAGATTGTTCTATTCTGTGACATCAAATTACCTAGTACTTTCATTACTTTCATTTTCTTCTAAATCCCATGCACTAATATTTGCTTATTTACATATATTTATTTGCTTAGTAGCTCTGTTTTTTTTCACTGGACTGGATGATGTCTCCATTCTTCACTGTGCTATGAGGAGAATAGTCATGTGCATTTGGTTTATTTCTCTATCCCCAGTGTTTAGTACAGTGGCTGGTAAAGAATAAGATGCAGACTGATAACTGTTTTTCTCTTAAGCAGTGATATTGAAGTCGTCCTATTATAAAACTTTATATAACTTGCCACCACTGTGTTTCTTTCATTGCTAGTATGATTTGACTTCAGAGTTTTTTTGTTGGTTTTTAAAGGGTGGATGTTTTTATGTTAATAGAACTCCTGTTCTTTTTGGAGGGATGGGAAAGTTAACCATAGTGTATTAGATAACATGATGCTGATTTAGAATGAAGTCGATCTATGTAAAACATCAAATTGGCTCTTGTGAAAGTCTACAAACTTTCTTATTTGTTACCGGTTGTATGTTGTTTTTCCAATATCTTCATTTGCTTCAGTTTCTTGACAAATGTTATAAAATTAAGTCATTGTATTAGTACAGTGAAAAAGGAAATAAAGAAGATTAATATAAGAAAAAGAAATAACACCTGCAATTTGTCCCACTTCTGGCTAAGATTATGTTGTAAAAATTAAAAAAAAAACTTGCATTATGTCAATTCCTTTGTTATCCCTTAATCAGAAATGGATTACATGCCCATCTTTAGATCAGTCAATAGACAGAGGGAAGATATTATTTTGACATACTTAACAAATTATGTTTCATCACAGGGCTTGCATGAGGTCCCAGACCTAACAATATATACCACAAACTCAGTTTCTCAACAA
Organism: Martes martes; assembly: GCF_963455335.1. Classification (NCBI taxonomy): domain Eukaryota; kingdom Metazoa; phylum Chordata; class Mammalia; order Carnivora; family Mustelidae; genus Martes; species Martes martes. Next base: position 107,262,007 of record NC_137890.1, on the reverse strand, counting down.
ACTCAGTTTCTATTACTAGGACAGATCTTGAGGAAGTGAATTTCAATGAATTTCAAAGAGACATTATGAGGAAGAAGGAAACGAATTCTCTTGATTTTTCCATTTCAGTAGTCATTCCAACACGCTCTCCTTTCTTAGTTCATTCTCTCTTTGACACCTTAATTTTGGAGTTCCCTAGGGCTCAGTCCTTGGTGTCATTCTCTCTTCAGTAGACTCATCCCACCTAAATGTTAAAGACTGTAAAATGTTGAAAGCAAGACCCACCTCACTCTAAACTCTAGATTTTTATGTTACGTACTACTTCTTCAAACAGATCTGTGGCAGATTTTATTTTCCAAGATGATTACAATAATATCTGCCATTACACATGCTCTCCTTAAAATGTGATATTGACACTTCCAAACAGAGAAGTGGAGCATCTTTTCCATATGCTTGAGTTTGGGTGGATCTCTGACTATTATGGAACTGACACTATGTAAAATCTGAGGCTATATCATAAAAGAAAAGAAAACTTCTACATGGTTATCTTGGGACATTCTTAGAAACCACCCACTCTGCTGTGAGGAAGCCAAGGTACACCATGAAGGGGCCACTGTAGGTGTTCCAGCTAACAATCCTAGCTAAGGTCTGAGCTGAGAGCCAGTACCAATTGCTAGACATGTTGAGAGAGTGAATCTAAATGATTCCAGTCCCTAGCTGTTATGTCACCTCCACCTTGGTGGCACCACAGTGGATGTGAAGAAGGAATGAATGGTTACTACTGAGCTCTTATCAAATTGCAAATGCAGAAGTAAGTAAGTTACTGTTGTTTTAAACCTTTAAATTTGGAGGGGTTTGCTAGAAGCAATAGATAACCAAAAGAAAATCCACCAGAAATCTTAACCTTAACAGGTTCAAAACAGAACTGAATCTTTCTCTACAATTACGAGTCCTCCATTAGTTGATGCCTGTCCTGTTACTTCAGTTGCTCAGGTCAAAACACTTGGTATGATCTTTGGTGTCTCTCTCATATACCCTATATCTAATATATCAGGAATTCTGTTACCCTTTCAGTATATTTAAAGGCTCACAACAAACCCAAAGTAGTATTATTTCCTCTATTTAACAGATAAGGAAAATGAGTCAGCTATTTTTAAATATTACTCTGCTTTCAAATTGATATGTGGGAGAGTTAGGTTTTTCTAAACACGAAAGTCATGCTACAATGTATGCATATGCATGTGTGTATAACGTATCACACATATACATATATATTGGAAAACATTACAAAAATTATCAAAATACAAGAAAACAGTTTTAACAGTTTCAGGATAAAACTGTAATGAAAATTTAAAAATCAGAAGTATAAGTAAAAGAGAAGATAAGCCGTAATGAGAAAATGCTGGAAAAAAATTAGGAGAAGAAGCTTATAAAATAATTTTGATGTGAGTCTGATTTCCCCTTCCCCTGTGGAGGCCCTTGCCTACAACCAAGTGTATGCCATTACATCTTAAGACTGTGAGGGAAGAGTGTGCTTCTGTTTAATTCCAAGACTATAACACATGACTCAATTGAATATGTCCATATCACACTCATAAACTTAAAAATAAAAATGTACTTTTGGCAATGTGATGGTACTTTAAAAATCTCTTTTTAAATTATAATTTATAATCAAGCAATAAATCATTATCGCCTCAATAGAGAAAACTTGATCGATTGCTCTATTGTGGATAATTATTCTAATGGTAGGAACAAATATAATTTGAATGTTATGAAATCCCAGAGATACATAGGAAATGAGTTTGTTTCCAATAAAGAATTTCTTCCCCTTGTATTTGTAATAAGCCCAACACTTCATTTATATGATCGAGAGTGTCTTGTGCCTGGCCTATTATAGATTCATGCAGTTCAATTTAGCAGGCCCCTTGCTGCTGCTGCTTGTCAATCTGTAGTTTTCTTATTTATTTATTTATTTATTGTTGAAACATAGTGTAGGACCCCAAGTTGTTGTTCCAGGTCTTCTTCTCTTTAAGTATATTTTTATAACTCTATAGCCATCTTAGCAGAAAAACATACATACTTCTCTCTAGGATGATTGAGAACATCAGGCAAAGGGACCCACATATACTCTGCTTTCTGTCAGTTTATTAAAAAAACATTTATGAGTGCAGCACGCTGGGTGCAAGGTCACGTCAGGGCATCTCCATCTCTTCTTCAGCCTTCAGTTCAGTACATCTTGACAAAATAGGACTGCTTACAGTGTGAAAGACACTGGTAGGCACTGTTAAGTATGATAGTATAAAAATCAGATGCTGCTTCTGTTCACAATGAATTTTCTGTTTAAACAATTTCAGTTAAAGTGATAGTCTCATATTGTAACGTGAGATTCATTTTCAGGTTTAAAAAGCCTAGATCAGCATGACTCAAGCCTACATCTTATTCTAAATCTCATGTTAACCTAATTTCTGTAAGATCTTTATAAAGTTACACTGAGTTTTAAGAAAAAAGAGATTGCGTATGATCAGAGTAGGTAATCACAGTGAGGGTAGTAGCAACAATGGTTATGCCTAGTCAAGGTTTTACAGAGAAGTCTTGAAGGAGAGAGGTCTCTGAGATAGGGAGGAAATATATCATATGAAGAAGAAATAAAATAATCAAAGCATTGGTAGTGGCAAACCAAAGGCCATTGGCAAGAGTATAGCCACATAGAGAAGAGCCTATAGGTAGCTGGGAGAACTTGGAGCCATAAAATAGACAATAGCATTCTCCACATATTAAAGCAATTACCACAAACACCTTCTCTACTTTCCTAAGTGAATATTAAAATGGTCCTAGACTCTCTCCTAAACCTTCTCTCTGGCCCCAAAGCCTCCACATAAGCAATGGTTAGAAGTGTAATGAGAGTTTATTGAAATTGTAGCATTGTTTAAATTAGGGAATTCTTAGAAATAGTTACCAGCCTAGACAGAGTCTTATGGGGGAGGGGGTTCTTTCTTTACCCTCAAGCCAAGTAATGGAGAGAGCTACAGGCAAATATGTAAAGGGGAAACTAAAATAAATATAAAAGATCAGTAAGTGAAAAGAAAAGAAAGGAAGGAAAGGGAAGGGAAGGGGAAAGAAAAGAAAAAAAAAAGAAAAGAGAAGAAAAGAAAAGAAAAGAAAAGAAAAGGTCACTTTCTCACTGTAAGTCCTTAGGCCAGCAGGAGTTTGATCAAAGCCGCAGAGAGGGAAAAATTTTAAAATACATATGAAATAATCAGTTTGGATTCAGAAAGATCCAGTCTTTTATGCCTGAAAAAATAATCTTAACATTATTTTTTTTTCTTATAACTGAAATTGTCTTGAAAGTCCTGGATTCTTCTGGAAAAAAGATATTCAGTAGAGTATATGGAATCAAGAGTTGGATAAATATAAAGTCACTTTGGTTTATGCCAATGGTTCAGACTTTGCAATAAACTATGGTAGTGAATGAGATCACCAAAAAAGAATACAGAACAAAAGAAGTCTAAGGACAAAAATGAAGAATGTTTGTAGTTAGGGGATGAAATGATTAAGAGAGAGGAAAAAGAAAATCAACAATAAGACCAAAGAGAAAGAAAAGTGGCCATTTCAAGCCCTCAGAAAATTACTCTATCATAGAAGTCAAGGGGAGACAGTTCCAGGGAGAAGAGTGTGCCAGGAGTAAAGATCTGAGGAGAGATTAAAGTGAAGAACAGAACATGCAGTTGATGATCAGTGTGATATTGTTAATTGTTATCAATTTCAGGAAATTGGTAAAGACAGAAGCCAAATATAAAGAATGAATAAATGAAACATAATTAGAATGTAGAACTAGCATATTTCATCTACAGTGACAGAAATTTGGGCAACAAAGGAAAGAGGGAACAATAGAAATGTTGAGAAGATAGTAGGGTATGGAGAAAGTTTTCCTCTGTGTAGGAGTACTCCACATGTTCATAGACAGAGGGGAAGAAACTGGTGGAAAGGCAAATTTCAGGCAGTTTTGGAAGAACACGGACAAGGAAGAAGCAATAGAGTGGGGCAGGGAGAATAGTGGACCAGAAAACAGATGGACAAAATTTGCGTCTTACATCAGGTATCCTAGAAACAGATCCTGGAATGAGAATTCAGTTCAGGAAATGGGAGAGAATCAGGATAGGAAAGGGGAAGAGACCAAACAAAAGTTCAACTGTGAGCAAGGTCCAGGTCTCCACTGATTACTTGTGGAGCTCTGGAGTATAAACCTCACTTGAGAGCAAGGGAATTTGGCTTTCAAACTCCCACCCAACAATTCACTGAATGAGGACAACCCTTGGGAGACCTATACTCCCAAGATTTCGAGCTCTCAGAATTGCTTGTGTAAGAAGAGTTGCTAGTTCCTGTTCTCTCAAGAAAAGTGCCTGTGGGAACTGTTAGAGAAAAAGGATACAGAACCTGGGGCTGGTGAATATAGAAACAGGAAATAAGATCTGAGGGTGTCTAGGTGGAGCACCATCAGAGTTTGGAACCCCAACTTGGATGTCTCCTACCTTTGAGGTCTTCTGAAATATCTTAGTCTCAAATGCCTATGTCCTTTTTGGTTATTGAAAGGATTAAGTGAGGTAAATTTAAGTGGAAGCGTTGAATTAGGGGAATTTCTCTTCCTTCCTCCCTCTAGTTTTGGAGATGGAGTAAAGAGACAGGATGCAATAATAAAATATATTTTAGCAATTAAAATTAGTGAAATTGAAGAAACTCATAAGCTTATAGGTGATAGTCATAGGAGTAAGGGTAGCAGCTTTAAACGGATAAGTAAGTTTTGCTAAAACTATTGTGGTGACTAGAATATGAATAAAAGAACTTAAAACAACATGAATCCAGCTGGGATAGATTTCTAGGATCTAATTATATGTTTCTATGACCTAGAGTAGTAATAGCACCTTAGCAGTAGCAAAAAAAAAAAAAAAAAGAGAGAGAGAGAGAGAGAGAAAAAGGGAACAGGTGGTGACAGATTCAAAGCTGGATTGTAATGGAATAACCATGAGTTGCTGGTCAGGAGCTGAGGTCTAGAAGTTAGTCACAGAATCATGGAAACCTAAAACAGTGTATTAAAGTCAGAGAGTAAGGAGTAAGGACACGAATGACCAAGACAACTCTATAAATTAAGCGATTATTTCAGAATTGGTAAAATTGGAAATAGAGCAGTCCCATGTGGTAATTAAGATGAGTGTGTGGCGTTGCTTATGTAAGGTAGGGGTAAAGGAGGAATATAGGTCCCTGGAACAGATGAGGTGAATATGAGCTGAGATGTTCTCAAGGTCATCAACATGAGTCATGAAGTCCCTAAGAATGTCAGCAGTGGAGGGAAAAGATGGCAAAGTTTTCAGTGAGTAATAAAGCAATTAAATAGATTCAGTGGTCAATTGTGATAGTGATAATGTGGTATGAGAAAGTAGGATGTGTGAATGTATGCTGTGAATGTTTTAAAATAAGTGAGTATAACCTCAGAGAAAGTTTTCTTTCTGATTTAAATCTTCTCTACTTTAATTTTCTCAGGTATCTCATGCAATAACTCTTCTGTCATCCTTAATCCACTCCTTTCAATGAAGCCTTTCTCTTTCAAATAGGATCAGATCTCTCTCATTTGAAACAAACAAACAAACAAACAAACAAAAAGCAAAAAAGAAAAAAAAAACAACAACCCCCCAAAACAATATCTTATTTCTCTCTGCATGTTTACTTCTCAACTTCTTAGAGAAGTTCTGTTCCTTCCAGAATTGTTAAAATTTATCCATAGCCAAATTCATATTTTTTTCTAGATTTCACACCATTTACCTTCTCTTTGACATATTTCTCCAATGTTATCCATTCAAGAATTTATTTTCTCTATTACCTTCTCTAACGCTGCATTCTCTTGCTCTCTCTCACCCCCTCCATATACCTCCTCTACACGTGTCTCTCTTTGTGTATGTCTTTATATGCTGTTCCCTTTCTTGTTATATTTATCCTTCAAAACATATGTTCATGTTTTTTTCACATCATTCAAGGCATGGCATCCAAAGTCTTATCTTCATTCCTTCACTTGTATTTCCTTTCTCTTTAGAAAATCTTTGAATGTCCACTATAATAGAAATTTAATATATCCACCTACATTTAGTCTACTGACTTCTTTGCCTAACTATTGTATGTCTTTTTGTCCTGACAAGATTGAAACTTACTTTAGATTTTCTGTAGTTTTTCATCTGTCACTAACTCCTGTCATCTCGTGTATCCAGATGTCTCTTAGATTTCCCATTTCTATGCATTGCAACTGTGAGATCAGCACAGACTCAGCTGGAATATCTCATTAAATATTTTTGAATTCCTAATTTTAAGCCCTCCAAACAAAATTTACATTTTAATCCACAAAACAAATAAATATTTGAAATATATAGCAATAATTCAAATATTATTTACCTCCATACCTCACTTTTTTTTTAAGAATATTTCTTAAAAATTAATTAAGTCACATGGATAGATGTTTTTCAGGATTTATAGTTAAGAATTGATACACCTGGGACGCCTGGGTGGCTCAGTTGGTTAAGCAGCTGCCTTCGGCTCAGGTCATGATCCCAGCGTTCTGGGATCGAGTCCCACATCGGGCTCCTTGCTGGGCAGGGAGCCTGCTTCTCCCTCTGCCTGCCACTCTGTCTGCTTGTGCTCACTCTCGCTCCTCCTTCTCTCTCTCTCCCTCTGACAAATAAATAAATAAAACTTTATAAAAAAAAAAAAAAAGAATTGATACACCTTTTTAAATGCTATGCTGATTTTCAGGAAATGTTTATTAAAACATTGGCTTCCAGGTAATATTACATAGACTAGGTGTCAAAATTCACATCATATGAATAAAGTACAGCATTTTCATATTCTCGATGTTTGAAATTAAAACATGTCAGGTGATGTCGCCAAAGAAAAAGGTGAACAATGATGGAGTAAATTAGCTGAATCCAAGATATAAATGTGTCTTGAAAGGTGGTCATGAAGCCTGTTCTGAACAATGGAGACTTGAAATCTTTTAAAACATAACCAAATGCAAAATAGAAAGCATGTATGAATTTACTTCAGCTTGAAAAATTAGTTTCTTCCTTCTGTTGACTTTTTGTAAGGCAACACTTCCTTTTAGAAAAATTGAAATGTAATAATTTTTCATGCTAAAAACTCACTTCCTACAGTAGGAGTCACAGTATGTCACTTTGTATAATACCAAAAAAGTTGGTTAACATCCATAGTGTATGATCTCTAAGTAAAGCACAAATACTCATTTTTGTTGTTGTTGTTTTTTTTAACTGGAATGTGCATTGTTTTGTTAATCTAGCTTTATATATTTATGATCATAAGTAATTTGCTGAAAAGTGTTTCTTTTCATAGGATTCAGCTTAATGTGGGATTTTGGTGTTCGACAACTACATATTGTCAAGTATTCTTTGATTGATTGTATATATACATATAAATATATATATATATGCTTTTAAAATATGCTTAACAATATACAGAAGATCTTGAATGATAGTTTAACATATTTTGAGATAGCAAGAGTACAGCATAACTTAACACTATATCCTAAAGTATGCTTTCATTTCAAGGCAAGATGATACATATAAAAAACAAGTAGATTTAAATTTGGTTTGCAGTGGAAATAATGGTGGAATCAGGCTGTTAGTATATAATATTAAGATGCCATGATGGTCAAATAACTCAGAACATCGCCTAAATTATAGGCAGCTACCTCTATAGGTCTCTAAGAAAAGCATATAAACAAATTATAACAAATGAAAGAAAAGCATCACACTATTTTTCACTAGGAATTTCCTCAAAAATTCTGCTAACACCCTGTTTTAAAGCTAGTTAGTTTTTGCTCACCTCATCTTTTACTATATGCTTCACCTTCACTTCTTAACCTCTAAACATGAATCTTGGATTTTATCCTCCCTGCTAAAAGCAGGAAAGGAGGACTGGAAGTAATAAAGATGCTTTGGGCTATCACTTTATCTCAGTGGCTGATGAAGGAGAAAGAGAGGCCAGTAAGTTCATGCCAACTCCCACTACAGGAGGGAGCTTCTGGTTCAGAACACCAAAGCCATGTTGAATAGAAACCAGAAACAGCCACACATAAACGTATGAATTTACCCTGATTTTTTAAAGGATCTGACCAATAAAACTGTGGTTAAAGGGTAAAAGAGAAATTTGAAAGATTTGTTTCTCTATGTACCTATGGAAATTGTCTCAGTATCTTTCAATGTGGACTATCCAGGGTAGGTTGGATAGACTCATGTATTTGAGACAAGTTAGAGGTCATGAAACAAATTGCATATTTCTGTGTAATATTTTAAGAATTCTAAATCAAATTATGAGTACTATAAGTCTAGGCTCTAAGAATCTAGGTATTAAATATTTCTTGGGAAAATATATATATTTTAGGGATGCATCAAATATTATCTACTTGGGATATCAAAAATGAAAAAAAATATGACCTTGTACTCAGGAAAACTTGTGAAACATGTAAATAGCAAAGTAATATCATATATGTATATGTACATATTTATTAAAATGAGAAGATGTACAATGAGGTAGGTGTAAATTAATTAATTAAGGAACTAAATATAATACAAGCTATAAACATAATATGCTATCGCATTACAGATGCCAAATATATTTTTCTTTGTGAAGTATTTTTATTGATACTTCTCCAGTATTGGCTGGGCATACACATAATAATTGTTTCACTCAATATTGTGAAGTAAGGAATCAAGAAGGAATCTGATGTAAAATGTAAGAATAACAGAAACCAGAGCAAGACCTGTAGAACAAATGATAAATATTATTTTAAGTTTTAACAGAAAAGGAGAACAACCCTGATGGCCTATATTTTTATTTTGGCTCAAAAGAAAAGTTCATTTCTGAATTGTTTATGGAAATGACAACTTCTCTCACCACTGCACGTTTTGAGTTGAAGCCTGTACTTTTATGACTTCGAGACTTAAAGCTTAAATGTTTAAATCAAATTAAATTAAATACTTAAAGTTTCAAGTATTTCTACTGGCATTTTTTTAAGGTAATTTCTTTATTTACCGTTTTGCCTCTACCGTTAATCAGTGGGTTTCATGAGGGTTGCTAAGGCCACTACATTTGGTATCATCAGCTGCTAGCACATAATAGGTACCTACTTGATATTTGTTATGTGAGTACATGTCTGCATTAAAAGAATACATTTGAGAATCATCCACAAAACTACAGACCAAAAAAAAAAAAAAAAGTCATGTTCAAGGTTATACTGTCCCTAGACTCTTCCTTTTAGTGTGTGTTCTGCTATCTGTGCCTGAGTTCTTTTTATATTACAGTAACCTCTAAGCAATAGTAACACATTCAGGAAACTTGAAAAGTGATTTGGGATTGGCATGGAATGCTTTCTCAAAACAAAACTGCACATTAAATGAAGAACAAGGAAATGTGAAGAAGCCCTCACAGGAATAGAGAAGGTTCTACTTTACATCGTTTCCTCATAGGGGATGGAGGATGTCAATTCATGTATTCATGAAATGTATTCAGAGCTTTATATTATTTGCACATACCCTAAAGATGGAGACATTGACATGTTGGCCTACAAAGCATTCAATTAGTATGAGTTTTAAGTAATTTTAATGAAACTGCTAAGACATTGAAAATTGCAAGCAGGTTTTTGTCAGATAAAACTCATGCTCTCATAAAAGCTAACTGCTATTATTCATTTGTAGGGTTTTTGTTTTGTTTCTTTTTGTTTTTTTTTTTTGTACTTTTTGCTGATAAAGTAACATACTGTTGACCCCCCAGTATGGCAGAGGGAACAATAACATTTTTTTTTAAGATTTTATTTATTTATTTGACAGAGAGAGAGATCACGAGTGGTTAGACAGGCAGGCAGAGAGAGAGGGGGAAGAAGGCTCTCTGTTGAGTGGAGAGCCCTATGTGGGGCTTGATCCCAGGAGCCTGAGATCATGAGCTGAGCCAAAGGCAGAGGCTTAATCCACTGAGCCACCCAGGCACCCCAATGGTAACATTCTTGATCCTCAATCAAGGCATTTACCTATAAAGGAATTACATGATCTTAATTTTTGTGCCAGCATGGGAATTTTTGGTTTTATCTCACCTTTCTTTAGCATATCTGATAAAGTATATAATCATGCTCTCTCATAAGGGCATAAGAATAGAAAGTGGTAAGGTTATTGTAAAAATTGAAACCCAGATCTGTGTTCAAAGGAAATAGTTCAGCATTTAAAAAGAGAATCTTAAATTCAAAGAAAATGGTTAATTCAAATTAGTTGTTTTTCACTATTTTCTTATGTCTAAAAACATCACATTTAATCCTGTTCTTTTTATAATAATTTGGCCTTATTCATTCTTTTCTTTCTATCTCACACTTTTTACCCTTCCCTACCAAAGCCAAAGCTTTGTGTTAGCTTTATTTCTCAAAAAAAATTTATTTGTAATTATACAAGGGCATTTGTAATATTTTCTATATTTTTGAGCTTTAATTTAACTAATTGTGAGAGGAAAAAAAGATTTGTTTTCCTTTCTAAGTGTACCTGTATGTGAAGTAATTCTGATTGTTGGTACAATGGTCATATGATAAATTCAATAAACTTTTGGGGACTTTAGGATTTCCGGTGCAACCAAATGGAGTATTTTACCTGCTATTCAAATGTCAATAATTAATTGGGTGTTAATATTGGAACATAATGTGTATTCATTGCACATTTTCCTGCCAAAAACTTCAGTGTCTTATTAAGACAACGTGGATATTTGTGTTACGATGATTTCTGACATTATTCTTATAATCCTTTCAAACCACTTTTGGAATGTCCCATTTTTGATTTTGTGATTGTAAATTATATAACTGCAAGCCTCCATAAATATGGGAATTTACTAGGACAAATTATTATCCAGAGAAACTTTAATTATACAACACAGCATTTGATTTTGACAATTCTGAACATTTCTAGGTCTAGAATAACCTTGAGAAGTATTTTTAGTGCTGGATTAACCAAGCTAATTCTCTAAAGGCAATTTCCTTCACTATATCATACACCTCAACAAACATTTCACTGTGGCAAATTTTGAACTCAAATGGGAACAAAATCAATCTGTAATGCTGTCACTGAATCTTAATTTCCATGGGGTTTCAAAAATCAGTGACAAAGATTTTCATTTCTTTCCTTTGTGAAAAATCACATTTAGATACCAAGAATCTATGTTCGTTAAAGTTATCTCAAGTACATCTATGTAAATTACTATCTTAAATTATTTATAAGTTTCTCCCTGCAGTTTTATAAGCTTAGTGTTCTTTTTCTACATTTAGTTATAATCCCTGAAGGTTCTCAAGGTGCTAATTCTATTCGATTCCTTATTTTTAATTTCAGTTTAAGGAGCAAATAAATTACTCCTTTCCTAACACTCATAAAGTGTTGCTTAATTTTAGTAGGTATAGAATCTTTTAGTTTTATTAAATTGATAAATTATTTAGCCATAAAAGTGATTCCTGCAGTCAGATGAGGCTTCATATATAATGATGATTTATCAAATTGCTATGGGAAATTTGAGTAAAATCTGTACTCAAGACATTTTTATTTTGGATAGTTTTAATTGTTAAGTTTATAATCATTTATTCAAGACTACTGCGTGGAAGTATTACAGATTTAAAATAAATAGGGACTACTTGAGAAAAAAGAACAAGAGAGACTTGTTTCTCAATACTAAGACCTTTTTCCATGGCTTGTTTTGTGTTTTTAAGTATGAAGGTCTTTGTTCTATTCCTTATACCTAGGGAAAAAAAGCATTTGTTATAAGATATTATATCATCGTATTGTATTTATACTTGGTGAGACAACATAGAGAATATACCACAGGCCTGAGTTCATAAAGCCTGAGTGAAATTCCTGGCTTGAACCCTTCCTTGTCATCTATACCATTGTGGATCATTAGCTTCCTGAGCCACAGTTTTCATACCTGTGAGAATTAGAGCTTAAATATATTAAATGGCTAATTTGCCCTGCTCACTCAAAGTAATATTTTTTATTATTCACTTAGTGCATTTGGAAGCAGGTTATTATTAAATAAAATGTATATTGTACATATTTCCTTTCATATTTGAACTCTGAAATATGTTAAAGTAGATGACATGAATCAGACTGAATAAATAAGCACCTGTCTGTGCTGGTTCCCACAATACATTTTTCCCAGTGTCACATCCCCTGCCATTTTGACACAGTGACTGACTAGTCATTTTAGGAGCATTATTAATGCTGAAAATTTTCTTTTAAAAAATTAAATGGGGCAACAAATTTGGCCTCTCAGTTATCTAGTTTATTTTTTTAATATAATGAGAATCCCCATTAAAGTTTAAAAAATTATTAACTTTAATGAAAGCATAGATTTTTTTTTCATGCCTGTTTCAGCATAGATCTAACCAATAAAATATTAGCTGGATTTCTTGCTACAAAGATTTCCCTTTCTGATTTATAGAGCTTGTGAATATGAATGAAAACTTCTTCAGGACTAATATACTTGGAATTCTAGCCACACCTCTTTTTCATCTGGTTGTAAAAGTCCAACACATTTATTTTATATAGCATTTTCAGGGGAAAAAATCAACTTTTAAAATAAATCAAAAGAATATGCATAAAGGGAATACATATATTTTTACATAGTTTATCTTTTTTATGGATAAATAGTAAGTTCATTAAATGGATACTAAATATGAATGTACATCTTTGATTTTTCTTTATCTAATCTAATTTTCTCATGTATGATCACTCATATATGTATTCTAATATGCACAGAATATTATCCAATTTTGCCTGAATGAATCAATGATTGCCATATTTTTCTAAAGTCTAATTATCATTTTTTGATGATTGTATAAAACTTCAGTGGGCACAGCTTCAAAAGAGTGGATCCTGAAAGCATGTATTTTGCATTATAATATGTTTGTAATATAAATATTATATATGCTGAGTGAATGAGTGAAAAAAGCACAGATAATATGCCTTCTATTTTTCTACATTTAGTTTTTTTGATGTGTTTTATTTCAGCATGCTCTGGATTTTCTTTTTGTATTTCATTTTCTTCCATATTCCATTTTGCTTTGTGAGATTACTAAAATAGGAATGTCTGCTTTTGTATGAATCTGTGCTTTATGATTGCTTCACAGGATAACTTACAAACTTCAAACTAGAATAGTTACATTTAGCAATGTAATTGGACAGAATTGAAATTATAGTGCATTTATGTATGCATTAATAAATCAAATATTTATCTATAACTAATTTTTATTTTAAAAATTTTCTAATTTTCTAGTGCTGTAAGTGTCCTAGCAGATAAAAAGGAGAAAAAATCACTGTCTTTCTTGAGCTTATTGTCCAGTGGAGACAAAAGACATTAATAAAAAATAACACTGTACAGAAATATAAGAAATGTAACACTGTAAATTTGCCACTCTAATCCATGCAGAATGTATGGTACAGTAATCAGAACACAGAAGAATTTTTGAGGGAAATGATGTTTGAAATAGGAACAAGAGCAAATTAGTCAAACAGGTTGGAGAAGAGCATTTCAGACAGGGAGTTGCACGAGCAAAGTATTTTGGAGGGATTTTAACCCATCCTTGTGATTTCTATGAATAATTAAATATTATTTACAACAAAAAATTATTTTTATAAACAGAAACACATAAGTGTATTGATTTCTAAAATGTATTATTTTGTTCTATTGATATGGATGTTACTGCTTTATTATTAATAATTGTGTTTTTGTGTTTATTTGCATATTACTATAAATCAACAATTTCATTTCAGCTACTTGTTCTGGACTGAATGGGGACAGATGCCCTGCATTGGAAAGGCTCGCTTAGATGGCTCAGAGAAGGTTATCCTTGTAAGCATGGGAATAGCATGGCCAAATGGTATCTCCATTGACTATGAGGTGTGTCGGATTTCTTAAGTATTTAAAGTGCATTAACTGCCAATTTGCATTAATCCACTCTTACTGTTCCCTTATTTTTTAATAAATCATTTAATCCAAAACAGCTTCTAATATTACTTTTCAATCAATCTTTAGGAAAACAAATTGTACTGGTGTGATGCTCGTACAGACAAAATAGAAAGAATCGACCTTGAGACTGGAGGGAATCGCGAGATGGTACTGTCAGGGAGCAATGTGGATATGTTTTCAGTTGCAGTCTTTGGGGCTTACATCTACTGGTCTGACAGGTAATTTATTTTTTCATAAGTATTTGAGTCTCAAAATGCTATTTCAGTGCCAGTTGCTTTACCCTTGTAGGATTAGCCATTCCTTAGCAAGGTCATAAAAAGGATCTCACAAAGCCATGTAATTTCCACAGAAAGTCAGGCACTCTTGCTTTTCCTGGCTCAAGTATTTCAATGTCACAGACTAAAGTTGGTTTTTTTTCCCCTTCTGCTTGGCCATCTGTTATCTTCAGTTTAAATAACTGACTTGATGTGAATTACTTAAAGATTGTTGATCATGTATGTTCAACTTCTTGTCAGAGCACATGCCAATGGATCCATCAGAAGAGGCCACAAGAATGATGCCACAGAAACCATAACCATGAGAACAGGTCTTGGAGTCAACCTGAAGGAGGTTAAAATCTTTAATCGAGTAAGAGAGAAAGGTCAGCACTCTTTTTTTTTTTTTTAAGATTTTATTTATTTATTTGAGAGATCACAAGTAGGCAGAGAGGCAGGCAGAGAAAGAGGAAGCAGGCTGCCTGCTGAGCAGAGAGCCCAAAGTGGGGCTCGATCCCAGGACCCTGAGATTATGACCTGAGCTGAAGGCAGAGGCTTTAACCCACTGAGCCACCCAGGCGCCCCGGTCAGCACTCTTATATAATGAATACATCTTATGTCATCCCTCTCCTATTTTTTAAACATTTATCAAACTTAAGTTAGGGATTCTTATCTGAATCAAAAACCTCAAAATTCTATTTTTTTACATCTAATTTCCTACAAAAATCATACAGTAGCCTAATGAAATGAATATATAATAGTTCATATATAGATATTTTTGCCTAGGGCATTGTATGTACATGGAAATGTTATATACCTGGCATGTCTTCACTATAGGTTTGGGCTAAGTAATATAGAATATCTATATCTATATCTATATCTATATCTATATCTATCTACTCAACAAAAAATGCATTGCATAATTAGGATACTAGAGAATAAAAAGCAGCCAAAAATACGTGTTTGGGGTTATATTTTGATATATAAAGTGATTATTATCGCTTCTCGGCCTTTTGGCTAAGATCAAGTGTTGATATATAAAGTGATTATAGCTTCAGAAGTTTGCTGTTGGTGTGAAATATTTCTGAAGTCATCACTTCTTTAAAATGTGTATTTTGAAACTGTTATGATGATGGTTTGGATTTTTTAAAAATTTACCTCAGTCAAATTAAATGCCTATTTTATGCCATTAAATATCAATTTTAATATCCATTGAAATAATTATAATTAATTTTCTTGACATCAAAGATAGGTGAGATAATTTTGGAGCTGATGACGGATTCATGGAGGAAAATTAGCCTGATGGAGAAATCTTTTTTTTTTTTTTTTTTTAATTTATTTATTTGACAGACAGAGATCACAAGTAGGCAGAGGCAGACAGAGAGAAAGGGGGAAGCAGGCTCCCCGCTGAGCAGAGAGCCCAATGCGGGGCTCGATCCCAGGACCCTGGGATCATGACCTGAGCCGAAGTCAGAGGCTTTAACCCACTGAGCCACCCAGGTGCCCCCTGATGGAGAAATCTTAATCTTAATATATTACATCTTCCCTCAAAACTGAAGCAAAAACTTATGCTTACTATACTTAGAAGGTTAGGTGCGTTACAGCTGTAAATTTCTTTGATAGCTTTTGTATTTCACAGGCAAGATTTTAAAGCAGTGTGCACTTTGTTGGTGAATTCTGTTCATGTTTTGAAAGAATTGTTACTTGTGCTAAAGATTATAATACATAAAACCTATTGCAATTCAGCATCAAGTTTCAAAAAAGACATATACTTAACTGGCTGATTGAGGGAAAATTTTAAATGGAAAATGGAAAATTTTAAATATTTCTGTAAGAAAAAAATCATTTGAAAAACAAAAGAAAAACACAAATATATATGTTTGTGTATGTATGTATCTTTTTTTCCTCTTTAGGGACCAATATTTGTGCCAAAGACAATGGTGGGTGTCAGCAACTCTGTCTTTATAGAGGAAATTCTCGGAGAACTTGCACTTGTGCCCATGGATATTTGGCAGAGGATGGAATTACTTGCCTAAGGCATGAAGGCTATTTGCTGTATTCAGGGAGAACAATATTAAAAAGTATACATCTTTCTGATGAAACCAATTTAAATTCACCAATAAGGCCATATGAGAATCCACATTATTTCAAGAATGTCATAGCCTTGGCTTTTGACTACAATCAAAGAAGAAAAGGTACCAACCGAATCTTTTACAGCGATGCACACTTTGGAAATATACAGCTTATTAAAGATAACTGGGAAGACAGACAAGTAATCGTGGAAAGTAAGTACAATAATTTTTAAAAAATAATTTGGTGAAATGAGTATCATTTGCATTAGCAGAGAAATTAGAGTGGTAGTTGCATGTAGCAATTACATTTTTTTGAGTTTATGTTCAAGAATAATGCACTATATTATCAGATCTGCCAAAGTCAAAAAATCAATTAACTCTTAGCATGTACTGTATGTATATTTTGATTATTAGTTTTTAATCTTGAACTTTCAATATATTCTTCATACAACCTATCTCTTTTCTCTCTATGTGATTTCCATATATCCCCCACTTTTCCAATTTCACTATACTTAAGGTCAGTCCTTTTCATTACTTTTTAAATTACAAATTGGTTTATTAAATTAATTGTAAAGTATTCAAGTAATATGGATTTAAAAATGAAATTACTCCCTCATCATTGCAACATCAATTCCATATACTCATCCATAGCTGATAGCTGTCATGCATTCAGAAATTTTTTCATGTGTGTGTATGTAATTACAAAATTGAATGATCCTATATGCATTATTCAGCTGCTTTTTTTAACTATCAAATATCTTGAAAACCATTTATTTCAGTATATAAGACTCTATCTCATTCTTCAGAAAGCCTATGCCTATTGTGTACTAAAGATAAACTATTTGACTATTTTCTTCTGATAAACATTTGTTTCTGGTATTTCATCATTACCTACAATGTCACAATGAACATTTGTGCATATAGATACCTTTATTCATACATGTGAGTATTTCTTTAGCATAGAATCCTAGAAACAGAATTGCAAAGTCAGTAGGTGTTTATTTTACTTTTTATAGTTGGACAGGTTTCTGTCCAAAAAGACCATATCAGTTTATATTTCCTCAACTGTATGTAAAAAGTTTTATTGCCACATATTTTTTCCAACAATAATTTCGTAATTTTTTGGCTATGACTGTCTAATTTATAGAAAATATCAACTTATATTAATATACCTGATAACCAGTGAGTTCCAGCATCCAGTGTATGTTTCCTCATATAAATATACATATAAATATTGTCAAACTTTTTATTTCATATTTCATATTGGCACTCCATGCTATGCCTGCCATTCTGCTAGGCCAGTATTTGCCTATTCAGATTTTCCAAATTACAAATATATGTATTACAAATATATACATATATATGTGTATATATGTATATATTTGTACAAATATATATGTATGTATATGTATGTATATATTGTACAAATATACATTTTCATTTCTTTGTTCTCTAAGTAAGGTTACCATACTTATTTATAATTTCATACCAATTTGTAAATTCCAGAACATGCCAACATGCCATTTTGGCTTGTATGTGTGTCTGTGTATGTGTGTGCATGTGCCTGTGTGTGTGTGTGTGTGTGTGTGCGCGAGAGACAGAGAAAGAGAGAGAGAAACAATGCAACTGTAACTGTACTGATCATAGACTTCAGGTATATTTGACTTTTATTGATTCAGTTTAGATCTATGAAGTTTAGATTATAACACTGTGGTCCTCCAGTTTTTCTAGGCTGACACAATTTAGATTTGGAGGTGCTTACACTGTACCCACAATGTATTAATTTATTAATTCATTTTCTGTGCTCCAAATGTTTTGATATAAAGTTGAATATGAGTCCATAGGCCTTTAGAAGCTACAGTTTCAGAAGCAACTACAGGTAAACAAACATTGAAAATCAGTAGAATCTACAAGATACTAGAGAACTAGAGAACAAAAATAATTTCTTTGGGGCAGGGTGCGAGATGCCACTGACCTGAGTTGAGGAAACGTAAAGGTTCAATAGGAATCTATTAATTGATTGGGCTAGATAGGGAAGATGAGGAAGAAGGATAATTCTAGACCTGTGATCTTCAAGTTTGGTTTCCTGGGGTTCCCCGTTGTGTGTTCGTGGAGTCTAAGAGTTATTTTTATGATAATACTAGATAATTACCTTTTCCATGGTATTGACATTCTCATTAATGATGTAAAAGCAGTGGTGACTAGACTGCTGGCAACTGAGTGGTAATCAAGACAATGGCACCAGACTGTCCTAGTAGTCATTGTATTTTTCACTGGCGCTTAACAACTGGGGCGGGGGGGGAACAGTTTCACTTAAAGAACGTCCTTGAAGAGAGTAAAACATTTATATTTTATTGAATCTTGATCCTTCAGTA
Source organism: Martes martes (assembly GCF_963455335.1). Classification (NCBI taxonomy): domain Eukaryota; kingdom Metazoa; phylum Chordata; class Mammalia; order Carnivora; family Mustelidae; genus Martes; species Martes martes. Next base: position 107,243,287 of record NC_137890.1, on the reverse strand, counting down.
CACATCTCTTTAATATCCTGTGTGATGAAATACACATAAGGTACTTTTGCTGCATTCTGAAGTGCAGTGTTGCCTGAAGGAAACCAAGTATTTGTGCTATTATTTGGGTTCATGCTTCTTTTACGGAACACCATGTTTTACTTGAAAGAATGAAGAACAGACTATGGTTATTCATACCTAGGTATGTGGCAGACATTTTCTAAAGAATGAATATAATGAGTCTGTCACTATAAGGAAAATGACTTACAATATCTGCTGCAAATAATAGAAATCAAGCTTTCAAGTAAAAATTAGAATTCTGGAAGACTTGTATCAAGCACAGTAAGCTTGATAACTTCCCAATGCTTAAAGGCTTTTCTGATGAGATGGGTGGTGCTATTACTGAAGTGACTGGGGGGGGGCGTTATTGCTAAATGAAATGTGTCAACAGATATGCATAACTTAGGGAACGAATACTTTGCAAATGGCATGATAAAATCATGCATGGGTAAATGATCCATTCAAAGTGTAGGATAGACCAATGAATTTTAATGTAATAGAGTATGAAAAGTTCACCATTGTGTGTTTCTGATTCTACACTGAAGCTAACCTTTATGTAACTGCTGCTTCTTATGTGTTGGTATAGTGTGAAAGAATATCCAGAATTATCTGAAAAGTCTACTAAAACACTCCTCTTTCTTCCAACTTCATAGCTGTGTGAGGCTGGATTTTCTTCACATACTTCAATTAAAACAACATTACAGATAGGATGAAGAAGTAGATGTGTGAATCCTGCCATCTCCTAGTAATCCAGGCACTAAATAGATTTATCAAATTATAAAACAATATTCTCTCTTCACTTAAAACAACACAGATAGGGGTGCCCAGGTGGCTCAGTGGGTTAAGCCTCTGCCTTTAGCTCAGGTCGTGATCCCAGGGTCCAGGGATCGAGCCCTGCATCTCTGCTCAGCAGGGAGCCTGCTTCCCCCCCTCTCTCTGCCTGTCTCTCTACCTATTTGTGATCTCTCTCTGTCAAATAAATAAGTGAAATATTTAAAAAAAAAACACAGATAATTTCTTAGAAGATACTGGTTATATTAATATACAATCAATTCATTTTTATTTTAAAAGAGATTAATATATGGTTAAAACTACATTTTTAGTTTAAATTTCTAATATGGTAAATAGCTATAGGCACAATTCACACAAAATTTCTCTCAAAGTCCTCAATAATTTTTAAGAGAGTAAAAGTTCTCAAATTAAAAATTTCCAAACTACTCTTCTAAAGACTCAGAAAAATTTTATACAAAGACATGAAAAAACACAGGGTAGACAAAGAGTCATATATCATTTGATATGATTAGAATGTAGGTTATGTGGCCTGAATCAATGTGAGATGAAACTGGAGTTCTAGGGAGGGCTTCAAGAACAAAGAATTTGATCTGCCAAGATAAGAAGTGTTTAAAAAAAAAAAAGGTTTTATTGAGATGTAGTGTTTTGTTGTTGTTGTTGTTGTTTAAAGATTTTATTTATTTATTTGACAGACAGAGGCCACAAGTAGGCAGAGGGGCAGGCAGAGAGAGAGAGAGGGGGAAGCAGCCTGCCTGCTGAGCAGAGAGCCAGATGCGGGGCTTGATGCGGGGCTCGATGCAGGGCTTGATCCCAGGACCCTGAGATCATGACCTGAGCCGAAGGCAGAGGCTTTAACCCACTGAGCCACCCAGGCGCCCCTGAGATATAGTTTATATGCCATATAATTCACTCATTAAAAGTGTACAACTAAATAATTTTTGGTATATTACATTATTAATTTTTTAAATCAGGTAATATATTACAATGCATAAAATATAATACACATATAATAAATAAAATTAGCCATTTTAACATTTTAATTATACCATGCAGTGACATTAATTACATTCATAATATTATGCAACCATCACAACTACTTCCAAAATATTTTTATCACTTCAAATAAAACTCTATTTAAGCAATTATTCTCCATCTACCCTCCCCTAAACCCCTCATAAACTTTGATGTGTTTTCTTTTTCTATAAATTTGCCTATTTAAGATATTGCATGTTAGTGGAATCATACAATATTGGACCTTTTGTGTGTGGCTTATTTCACTTAGCATAATATTTTCCAAAGTTCATGCATGCTGTAGCACATATCAAAAGTTCATTCCCTCCTCCCCACCCAAAAGAAAGTTCATTCCCCCTTTTGTCGCTGAATAAGATTCTATTCTATGTATATACCACATTTTGTTCATCCATTCATCTGTTTATGGACACTTGGTTTCTTTCTACTTTTTGACTATAGCGACTATTGCAAAAGTGCTGTAATGAACATTGGTGTACTAATATCCAAGATAAGTAGTTTTGGTTGTATTTAATAGATAATAGGGAAATAGAGAATAGGGAAATAGATAAGAGGGAAATCACCACTGTTAAAAGATACACATATACTAGGCTTTTTATTTTATAATGATCACTCTGGTTGTGTGATGTTCAGTGAGGTTTAAAGGTCACGTCTGAAGGCAGAGGTGACTTAAGGGGTTGTTTCCTTATTACAGATCCTGTTTCCACAGTGGTAAATTAAACTGAAAGCATATTAATTAAAGTATATATACAACCAAACCATTCTAATCCTCTCCGCTAAAATCAAAGCAATTAAAATGAGTAACACTTTAGTGGGTGTATGTGTTAACTCACATGGAAGAAGTGACATACGATAGCTGGGAGTTGGGAATCAGTCAAGTTTGGACTGAAATCCCACTTTGCTATTTATTTCCTGTGTGATACTGTCAATTTCCTCACCTACAAAGTGAGAAACAAACTCATAATATTTTTTGCCAAGATTTTATGAGAAAGAGTATGCAAAGAAGATAAAAACAAGCATAATTTTATTTAATTTATAACTTTATATTACTGTATTTGTGACACATTTGTGGATTATTTAGGATAATTATCCCCTAAATCATTTTTAGAATATGTGTTAGAGTTGTTAAACAATCAGAAATAATTATAATAATTATAGATGTGGTAGTATATTAAGGTCTGACTAGAATTTAAAAATTAATTAAGATTAGTTTACATTGATAATTTACATAAACTTTTCTAAACACTCTCCTTATGCCATCCTATCTCTCCAAGAAGTTGCTAATTTGTTTAACCATTGTAATCTTCTCTTGAAGTTTTGTGGGAGAATTTATAGTTTGATTTGCCAGACCAAAAAGCAAAAACAAAAAACAAAGTAAAGCAGTCCCCGCCCACCCCCAAAATGAGTTACTGGTATGCAAATAAATACAAATAAGACATAAAATTCATTTATGTCTTGGTATTCCACTTTAATAAATCTGGTATAATGCATTTCATCTTGTTACATATTTTACCACTTACCAACAAAATTAATCCATGGAAATGTGATTAAGTCTTTTAAGATGTCGAGGAGATACCATAGAGCTACAGCTGCAGTGCAGGATTGGGTGAGAAGCCCAGGCTGAGGGTGCTAACCCTTCTCAGTTGCTGCTCTGTCTCTCTGTGGAGTGAGCGGGGCTCAGAGCTCTGGCCCAGCCCTCTTGTGGGTAGTTACTACAAGGAGGGCAGGACCTGCATGCAGCACTACCTGGCCTGGTTACTGCTCAGTCTGTCTGCTGGTGGCCAGGGCTCAGGACACCTAAATGGGTTCATTACAGTTTTGACTGCTGGGCAGAAAGGGCATGGCTGGGGCACGTGTCTGGTCCCTTTGTAGCTTAGCTGCTGTGCACGGAGGGCAGGGCTCAGGGTCTTCACCCTGTCCTTGCATCTTGTTTCCTTAGCTGTGGAAAGAGGGCAGGATTCAAGAATCTCATCCCTCCCAGTTGTGGCTTGGTGTCCGCATAGGGTTAATTGGTATGGGAGCTTGGCCAGGCTGGTTATACCATGGGGTGGGCAGAACATGCCCTATAGTAAAGCAGGCTAGAGGGAGAGCACCAGAAATGGTGCCTATTGGTTCTGTCACCAGCAAATAAGGAGGAAATTTAAGAATGGTATCTGTCAGGGCTTCTGTCCCTGGAGTGCAGGTTCCCGTCTTTCCAGCTGCCACTTTCAAATTTGTAAGTGGGTCTTTCTCACTTATGGGCTAGGAAATTTTTAGTCTGTTACTTTTGCCCAGGATCTCAGGGTGAGTAGGTTTTTTTGCAACCACTTTAAGAGTTGAATCTCCATTCTCTGTAATTCTTTGATTCTCCTGATCTTAATCCCTATTGATTTTTAAAACAAGATGTTTGGGGCAGGGAGCACCTTTCTGATGACAGCTGCCAGAGTCAGAGTTCCTGAAGAAGGACATAATTTCTTCATGCCTTGGGGGAGTGTTCTGTATTTTGGGAATCACCATTGTGATTGTGAGGTCACTACTGCTGGGTTAGGGTCCCAGGGAGGTGGTGGTATCTCTGCCTCTCTTACTCTTCTCAATGCATCCATTATTTATTTATTTATTTATTTATTTATTTATTTATTTATTTTGTGGAGGTGCTGTTCATCTAGTTCTCAGGTCCTATTCAGAGAAAAATGGTTTCATATATAGTTGTGGATTTCTTGTGTTCCTGGGAGAAGTAAATTCAGGGTTTTCTTACACTTTCTTCCTTCATAATGTTTTTATATTTTTTTTTTTCAAGACTACTGGTGGCAGTATGCCTTTTTTAAAAATTATATTGTACTGGAAATATCTTTTTCTTTTCCTTTAAATGGGCTAGTTCCATATCCTTTTATGAGTGCCCCAAAATTCATTTGATTATGTTAATTTTTTCTGTGTGCAATTTCAAAGGTAAAAATGTCACCTTTAAAGTGTATTATTTTAATTTCCTTGGTATATGTCATAACGACATTCTTAATATGTGAGAATCTTAGCTACTCATTTTTTTCAGATTTTATAAAATAAAGAAATACTTTCAGATATATTTATTAGCTAACACAATTTTCAAATTACCTATTTAGGTAATTGCACATATTGGAAAGAGGAAAAGGAACATGCTTTATTATACATTGAAATTACTAAGATTGAAAAAAAGGTAAGAATAAAAGATGAGCATTGTGCATAGGGAGTCAGCAAGCAGTGAGGCAGGGGATAATGTTTATACTGCAATGGAAGACACAGGATAACATCATCATCAAATTATGGAAAGCAGAATCTGGAGTGAGAAATGATTAGTGCAGAGGGAAAGAGAACATGGGATTTCCTCCTCATTAAGTTGTAGGCTGTGTGTTCAGTATGTCTTCCATGAACTCATAGTTTCTTAAAATATTGGAGTCGTTCCAGGAAGATGTCCTGTGTCAAGTTGGGGAGGAAATAATTTTTCCTATAACCTTTTGGGTTTGGGTTAATGAAATATGAATTAAACTGATAAAAGAGCTAATCAGAAAAAGTACACAAAAAGTTTAATGTTAATTTTTTTTTCTGTACATGGAGGCCTTCATAGAAAAGAAATGATAGACCATTTTAACAAGGATGATCAACTGCAGAGAACTAGCTAAACAAAAATAAAAAGAAACAAACAAACAAAAAAAAAAGAGTTTGGTTTTCTAGAGGAAGTAAATTGTGTGGAGAGAGGTACATGGGAAAACTAATGGAAGATAATGGTTGTTCAGTAAGATGTTGCTTATGTAGACGCATTTTAGTGCTATCTCCAACTCCAGTGATAGTGATTGCTCTTCTCTCGCGATCAAAGAGGGGACAACTTCACAAAGAAAATTTATGTCCTATTGTTAAGTAGACAGGGGCAGGGTAGAGAAGATTTCCTGCATCTGCTGTTATAGCTTACAATAATCCTTATGTCATAGTAGCTTATTTTGGGGTGGTATATTCTGATCCCCTTCAAAGGCATGATTGTCCTAAAGTCTCTTACCCTATAATACCAATCAAGACCAGATCCCTCTAGGGCACTAATATACCTGAACAAGAGATATTGAAACCACAGGTAGAAGTCACTTAATATGAGGAGCAGAAAAATTCATGAGGAACAGTATGTTAGAGAAAGAAAAAATAAGGAATTCTGAGTCATCTGCAGAACATTCTACTGAAGTTCTGTAGAGTCAATATGAGGTGTGATTTAGGTCTTGGAGGCAGAACTGACATGGAGAACTCAGGAATGTTCAATGATCAGTATTAGGATTACTCATAGATTCAGAGCTTTGCATTTCCTCATGAATGTGTCAGAATAGCTGACAGTGATAGAGAGTAGAAGGCAATGTGGTCAAGTACTAACTTTTTTTATGTTGAGAATTAGTCTTAAGACAGGAGGCTGAAAAGTTTCCTGCGAAGGTACTCAGGCTCAGGGGACTGCCCTCGTAGATCACATTAGATGGTCTGACAAGGATTTTGTTTGCAGAATCAGAAACTGCTGGATCATGTCAATGTGGCAGAGAATTGGGGTCTTTGCTTATTATTAAACTTGAACTTTGAAACCAATGGTGGCCTCTAAAGTTGTTATAGTTTATGAGTCTGATTAGGAATGGAGGAAAGGAATGAGAAGATACTGTCAAGCTAATGCATCTACCATAGCATGGAGCACCCACAAAGATACTAGGTGGACTTCAGAAATGGATAGTGATTCACATATGAATCAACATCCCGGTATTGGATCACTACCAAGTTAAGTTTTAGCAGGTGTGTGAGGGTGGGAGTAGTGAGATTAATAATCCCTGATCAGAGTCATTTCTGTATGATACATCAGTTTAAATGTAATTACATGTATTTCTTTTTTAACCCTTAGTCTAGGAGTTGAGAGATTGGCGCATATCAACTAGTTTTGATTGCATAACAAATCATCCCAGAATTCAGTGTCTTAAAACTATAACCGCTTATTTATCCCACTATTCTATGGGTTAGCTGGTGGTTCTTCTGGTCTGTGTCAGTTCTTCAGATCTCTAGCCAGCTTCAGATCAGATGGCAACTGGATGATCTAAGATGGCCTCCATCGTGTGTCTCGCAGTTGGCATGCTGTATTCTGGGTTATTGGCCATGAGTCTTTCATTCAACAGGCTAGCTTGGGATGGTCACATGGTTCTCAGAATTGAGAATAGGCAAACATTTTATAAGCCATATGTACTGTCTTACTGGTCAAGGAAAATCACATGGCCAAGTCCAGATTCAGGGAATGGAGGAATAGACTCCTACTAATGGGTTGAAATACTAAGGGGCCGCGCACATAAACCAAGGGGGAGAATTTGCGATTTCTATAATCAACACAGTGTGTAAGCGATCATTAGCCTATCTCTAGAAGCTCATAATTGATACAGTGAAATTTGGCTTGTCTTTTTAAAACTCTTTTCTGTTTTATTTGTTATATAGTGTTTCTGACAACCAATAATAGGCTATGACAATAATATCTGGCTTTATCCATGAACTAGAAATCAATCTGTCTTTGGTGGTAAAGAAATAAAATGAAACAGAAAAGGATTATCTAGTGGGGAAAAGATATAATAAAACCATGGGTTAGTAGATTTAATGATATTGAATTGATTCTGTCAACTTCAAGAGTATAAACTTTTTTAGATTTAGCTCAAATAATGCTGAATTTTTCTTACAAGTCCCTTGTGACTAGTTGCTATTAAGCCACTTTAATTGCCCCACATCTCTGTGTAAGCAATGTGACTGAAAAACTTTATTTATTTTGTACTTTTGACTTGAATGAGAAAGTTGTAAATGGTAACTAAGGGGGAAAAAATCTGTGACATAGTGTTAGAAGAGACATTTTTCATAGGAAGCAATAAAAGAAAGTATACATAGTACACATATTAAAACTTTTTTTTTTCCTTTTGAGAGATTTATGGCATGAATTCAGCAAATGAAATCAATGTACGGTGAATTATGAATAAGACTTTGAGGGGGTGATGATGAATTCAAAATTCCTAGGAAAGCAGTAGAGTACCTGCGGAAATAGGCAAAGGGACAAGTGAATCCAGAGCTCCTCTTCAAAGATGGTTATAACTTGTAGGAATGAAGTAATTGTCTGAAAGGGAAGACATTTCTATTCCATGTACCCATTAAAATGTACTCTGTTTTTGTGGGGTTTGTTTTTTTTTTTTTTTGGCTTGTAATACAAAAATAAGCAAAGTTTACCAGAAATCAACTATTATTTGCATATTCAACTTGCTATTCTCAGCTTTTTAGTATAGCATATCTGGTTAAAAATGTTTTGAGAGAGAATGTTGTAAGAATTTATGCTAAAACAAACCATTACGTGAATCTGTTTCTTAGAGAAGAAATTCATGAACAGATTTTTTTAATTGAATTTTAATTATGTAACTTTAAAAATGACATAAGTAAGATACATAAATTGCACAATTTTTTGTACTTAGCCTTATTTGCAACACCTACAATAGCGTAGTGTATGGCTTAGATTACCACTCTTGCAGAATAGCAGACTCAATCATACATCATGCCATATTCAAATGAATGTTGCTGTTGCAAACCTCATTAACTTTTTAGGATTTCTACAAAGTACAATTTTCAATGTGTAGTTCTATGTTTTACTGACATGTTGATAAAGCTAAGTGTTAACCAGTACTCTCCTCCAACCACGTACCACAGTTCCCTTCCATTTCCTTAAGCAATTTACACCCAGTTGTCTTTCTTCTTTTGCTTTCCACTTAGACAGTCTTTCTTGACAACCACAGCATTTTTATTTATGCCTTAGCACACTTAGCAATCTTCCCATAATTTTTTATAACATTTTTTGACTCTTGTTCTCTGTTTTCACTTTCTGTTGTAGCTTGACAATAGCCTGGGTCTGATGGTTTCTGGGATTTAATGTTTCTTCTCTCTCAGCACAATCTGATTACAATGCATCCAGCCTATTCTTTTTTTTTTTTTTTTTAAGATTTTATTTATTTATTTGACAGAGAGAGAGATCACAAGTAGGCAGAGAGTCAGGCAGAGAGAGAGGGGGAAGCAGGCTCCCTGCTGAGCAGAGAGCCCGATGCAGGGCTTGATCCCAGGACACTGAGATCATGACCTGAGCCAAAGGCAGCATCTTAATCCATTGAGCCACCCAAGCGCCCCAATCCAGCCTATTCTAACATATCTGTGAGCCTGCTTTTCTGTCTTTACCTGCATTATAATTATTGTACACTTTCCATTTCACTCTTCCACTAGTTCTCTAACCACTAACCACACTCATTTTCTTTTTTTCCCAAATCTGGACCAAGAGATAAGGAATGTAATGGTGTCCCTATCACTTTCTTTAACAACCAAATGCTGTTCCCTATGTTTTCTGTTTCTGACTATAGAAGTGCAACGCCTGAAAAAACTTTCTCCCCACTGATGGGCATATTTTCCCTTTTAGGGAGTTCAATGATTGTAATGATTCATATTGAGACATTCATTATTTAATATTACCCCAAGTCCAAATTTGCTGATTTATCTCCTCACCAGTGGAACAGTGTGAAATCTCTAGACATGTACTGAAAATTCCCTTTACTATTCTTGATGTCAACTCATAATTTAACATGCCAACGTCATTTTCCTACCTAAAAATCAGAACCTCTCCCATTTCTCTTGTTAGTAAAATTATTACCTTTTTTTTATAACCAATTAGAATCAAACCTCACAATTATCAACTCCCTCTGTTCCTGTACCCCTGAGCTATTTATTCACCAATATTTTTTTTGTTATCCACTGTCACTATTATGGACCATCCTTTTGTTCTTTCATTACTGAATATTGATGACCTTCTACTTGCTTTCTCTTTTTCTGCCTTGATTTTCTAGGAGTTTCTGCATATCATAGACAACAGTGCTTTCATTGTGGTCCTCCTTAAAATATTAACTCCCTGTTTTCTGCATCACAAAGTGTAATCCATTACCTCCTCTCCAGGTATCATCTTAACCTACATGATCCATCTCACCAGAAATTTCTCTTCTATGTCAAATTTGCCCTTTGATCCTGTTTTGCTCATACCATTTTTGTCTCATGAACATATCACACTCTTTTTAAAAAAAAATTTTTGGTGATGTACCGGTTTTTATTATGACAAAATTCACATAACATACAATTTATCACTTTAACTATTTTCTTTATTAACATATAATGTGTTATTGGTTTCAGAGGTAGAGGTCAGTCATTCATCAGTCTTGTATAATACCCAGTGCTCATTACCTCACATCACTTAATGTCCTTCACCCAGTTACCCCAACCCACCACTCACTCCCCTCCGGCAACCCTCAGTTTTTTTCCTATGATTAAAAATCTCCTATGGTTTGTCTCCCTCTCTGGTTTCATCTTGTTATATTTTTTCCTTATTCTTTCTTCAAACCGTGCATCTTTACTCATGTTGTTAAATTAGAATGGGAGAGATTTTATAGACTTTCAAATGGTCTCTATTTTGGGGGATCTTTATAATTCAACTCAAATCCCTCCATGCAATTAAGGAATTCGGATTTTTCCCCCCATAGAACTGCAGCCCATAGTGGTCTCCTTCCTTTGAAAAACATTTAGGACTTGTCATGTGTCCTTCATGTCCTTATCACCTACTTAGTTTTTACCTATGCCTTTCCTTTGTTTCATTTTTGTCTATAGGATTCACCCCCCCCCCAAAGTTTCAAGTTCCCCTAGGAGGAGTCTATTGAATATAATCTTCTCTATACACCTTATAATCTATAATCGCTTGGTAGATAATAAAAATAACTAGCCTTCTTAGGAATTAGTTATGTTAGTCATATAATTAGGTTGTTAGGATTTGTCTTAAAGCTTCATTTGCAGAATAAAAGGGATTCTTTGGCCTCGATTGCTTGCTTGGTTGGATTCTGATTAGCAAGGGGAGGGAGACTGGAGACTTCAGTTTTGATGAGAAAGTAAGAGAGGCAGCGTAGAATATTGGTTAAAAGCAGAGGTTCTAGAGCCAGAACATCTAGCTGGATCCAGCCTAGCCCCTTCCTTGCTTTTTACCACTTACAAGCTGTGTCTTTGGATAATTATTTGCCTCTTCATGCCTCAGTTTTCTCTTTTAGAAATAAAGATTATGTTAGTATCAGTCTCAGAGGGTTAATGAGATCCAATGAGTTAATACATGTTGGTTAGAACAGCACCTAGTGTTTAGTCAGCACTCAATTAGCATAAACCATTATGAGTGTTTGCCTTCATTCTCCTTAACTGATTCATTTTTTTTAAAGCTTCATTATAATAAATTAGTGGAATCTAACCAGCATGCAAAATGGCCATGATAGTATACAAAGATTTCAAAGAACAGAAGTGATTTCTCCCTTCAAAGTCTCAAATACTATGAATGAAGAAAGTAGAAGGTCCCTGAGGAGAGGGACCTCCGTGGGTGAAAAGGATGTCGGGATCCATAGTTCTTCCAACACCTTGTGTCCTTTACTGGGCTTATACACTTGACTGTTGTATGTTCTGGACCTTGTCAGAATTCTTCTTAGTATTATGTGACAGAAGGTACTTGTGCTATAGAGTATACTTATGTGAGTAGCAAAAGTACTACTTTGGGGGGTGGAGATGAAAAGAACCAAAAACAATAGGAAGTGATATATTCAAGATGACAGAATGAATTTCTATTGTTACAAGCATTTGATTTTCCAAAGATTCAAATACTTTTCTGTCTTCCACCCTTTGCAACTTGAGGCTGCTGGTAACTTATGTTTGGTTGAGTGCCAAGACTAATCAAACCTGGAAAAAAAAAATAAAGAAGAATGTTGGTAAATATAAATATGCATCAGATATACAAGAATGCCTGTATTGTATAATAAAGCATATTTTCATAAGTTCCTTTTGTCTTCTCCATTTTGAACCTGCAGGATAATGTTGCTTAGAAACCTATATGTGCAAAGTGACTGCTGAGAACAGAGTCTATAATTAATCCATGAAAGTCTGAAATGGCAAAACCTTTGTGGAGTGTAAAGTTCTATGTTTTTTGCTATATTCACAAAACCCTGGGATTTGAATGGGCTAGACATGGGGTCAGAATTGACAAGGCAGGTCATCTGATAGTAACCTGCATGCTTCGGAGGACAGGGGTACTTAAGTCTGGAACAGCTGGTATCTGTAAAAGTGCCTGTTGTACCTATTAGTTTTATGGATAATAAGGAAAAATGAAATTAATTTAATCCACATTTGAAAGACATCTACAATAACCTTCCTACTCTGCCAGTGTTAAGTAGGGAACAGAGTTCAGTGAGAAAATGAACATTTGCTTCAGAATTAATAAAAAAAAAAAAAAGAAGCATAATTTCTCAAGTAATTTTTCATCAGGATGGCATGAACCGTGTATTTTTACAAAGAAGTTGAATTTGATAATTGATTAAATACCACTCACATAACACTAGACATCTATTTAAAACTTATTTTGTAAATTCTATAACATTTTCCTCACCCTGTGATTTACCTGCACTGCCATTTTTAAATTTACTCACAGTGCAAGGGAGCAAATTGGAAAGTAACAAAATTTCAGATTGATATCTATATTAGCACATTATATAGCACAGTCTGTTGTTCTGAAGAGGTATTAATGCCAAATGGGTTATTTAAGCTATGGGAAGTATGAAGCAATGCATAAGTTTTCTACATACTATTAGGCAGGGTTTTCTTTCCATATAATTTCATATTATATAATTTCATATGAACTACACAGACTCAGAGATAAGGGAGGATAAATCTTTATTTTCTGAAATGTATATCCAAATTAAACCATTCTATTCAATTTGCTAATTGTCAACTCTGCTAGATACATTTGAATGTTCTGTTCCCTTACCTACTTTTCACATGGTTAACTTGTATTCACATTTATTTTTCAGTTTAACTTTTCCTCAATACCCACATGATACACGTACACACACACACACACACACACACACACGGTCATCTCAGTCTAGATATAAGCATGTCTTTCACAGTTTCCACAATATGCAACTGGCTTCATTATAATACTGTTATTTTCTTTTTATTGAAATAGCTCCTCTGTTGTATTAGAGCAAACACTGTACCTTGCACAGGAGTATATCTCTACTCCAGCCTCCTGTAGGCCCTCAGGACACTGTGCCCTGCTATTGCAAATGCCTTTGGGGGCATTCTGTCACTGGCTATAGAGTGCTGGGACTTAGTAAGCCATCAGTGAATATTCACCAAAGAAAGGAGTCATGCTCTCTGAAAATCAAGATTCTTACTGTCGTAGAATTAACAAGGTAGGGTAAATTTTATCAGTAGAAATAACAAGTTAATATGACACAAGAGTGGTACAAGTCTAAACAGAATGTTTATAGGCACTCAGAGTAAAATGAAATCTCTGCCAGTTAGAATGACAAAAGGGACTTTGTGGAGTAGATGGTCTATATTGACAGTTTTGTTGCATTATAACTCTGACCAGTAATCCTAAGGGTAAATCAATGACTTTTGCTTATGCATCAGGTTATTAATATTTTATGAGAATAATATTAAGACAACAAACATTTATCTTACTTTAAAATCATCCAGTGACAGATGGTTTCTTAAAGTAAAAGTAGCTTAATATGGCTTACAGTTACGTCCACCTATGCCATTCTTGTTTTCCTTTCGTAAAATATTTCTCGGACCTAGCGCATGAATTGAATCTATACAACTGTTTACCTTACTTGGTGAGTACACAGTAAGTTCTCCTTTTTCTCTTTATTATTGAGGTCCCTGCAAAAGTGATTGGTTTGGTAGTAAAGCTGGAAATGAATTTAGTGTCCGGATTTGAACCATCCTAACAAAAGATGAGCTTTGCCTAAACTTAATATTTTCTTATCTTCAACTGAGACTGAATCACAGTTAGTTGTCAAGTAGTATAATACTTTTGCACAAGATAATATTGCAATCTGAAATTACCACCTCCCTATAGACTATAATGTTAAATTATCATTTTTATTCTTGCCTTATTTAATTCAATTTGTCAAATATTCTTTTAGTGCCTAGCAAGAACAGAGTCTGCTTAGTCTCATTTGAAATGAAGTATTAAATGTTCTATCATTTCATAAGTAATAGAATTTTTTTTTTTTTTTACTTACACTCTACTCTTTACCACAAGGGCTTTACATCAGTTTTAGAAATCCGTGGAAATCATATTTATTTCTTCACAGAAAATACTAGAGTGCTTTATTCCACTGACATGAAGTACCCTTTATTAACATGAGCTGTTACTCTTTTGAATTTAGGTGTGAGTAACTTAATAGATGATGGTTAATTATTAATTTTATCTTTTGCTTTAATTTTATTTCATTTGTTCCAAAGACATTTATTATGCATTTAATATATGTTAAGTATTTTATGGGAACATGTAATTCTGTGTTTCTTCAGCACTCTTCATTTGGAGAATCAGAAATAATACAAATTATATATAATAATCCTGGCAAAAATTGTTGGCATTGAAGCATAAGCCATAAACAAAATGTGTCTTCTCTTTAGTAACCATCATGAATAAGGTAACATTTTGATGAAGAATGCTGGAATGTTGATAGAGTGATTTTATGGGGTCATATTTTCTCATGACTTATGCCCCAGGTAGCTTAGCTTTACACATGTGTTTAGTGCAGCAAACCATTTCATGCAGTGCTGCCATTTAAGTTCCATAAAAGCAATAGTGGCATTTGCATGACTGTGGGAGTTTTAATATTTTCTGTTAAAGAGTGCAAATCATATTTAAGGGTTCAAATATGATCTTCAAATATTTCCTTACTCATTGCCATCACAAAATCAGGTTTAGGTTTTTAGAGATTTGCCTTATTCATTTTGGTGATCCAGACATGGGGTCATATTATTCAGTTTTCATAATCATTTTATTCACTGACACCTAAAGATATTTGGTAAGGTATTATTCTGTTAAGATTAAAAGCATGGACTTTCAGGACACATGGGTGGCTCAGTCGGTTAAGTGTCTTGAGCTCGGGTCATGATTTTAGGGTCCTGGGATCAGCCCTGAGTCTGGCTCCACACTCAGTGGGGAGTCTGCTTGTCCCTCATCCTCTACCTCTGCCCCACCCCCCACTTTATGCACAAGCTCTCTCTCTCTCTCTCTCAAATAAATAAAATATCTTTAAAAAGAAAAAAAATCATGGGCTTTCAAATAAGTGAGACTTGGATTCAAGTCCAGATTCTGTCTGCCATTATAATATAGTCAGTTTAAACCTTAACTGAAAATTAGGGAAAATATTAGCATCACCTAGCAGTTTGTATGAGGATTCATGAAAACAATAACAATAGAGTGCATACCACACAGTGCCTGGTTCAAACTATTCCTGCCAAGAACCAGCAGGTTTTTGTTTGTTTGTTTGTTTGTTTGTTTGTTTTTTAATTGTAAGGGTGAATCTTTGATTGTAAAGTGAATCTTAACTCTTAACTCAGTCTGAAACAACCCCTGGAGAAAGTTTAGTGCTGCTTTGACAAAGTCACAATGTGGAAGGGTTGCTGACTTAATTTTTTTCCCCTTAATTCCCAAATCACTAAATGTGCTAATTACTTTTAACTTCATTCTCTTATTAGTAAATAAAAATGAATATCAATGCATCAAATCTCATTATTATTAGTTCATTTTTATTCCAAAATGCTGAAGATGCTGAAGAAAAGGATAGCCCCAAACGTGCTCTTTAAGTAACTCTACGCAGGTCCTTACCAGACTGATGAACAAACATTTAAGATTCTTTTAATGATGTTTGTTATATCCCCGCCACCCCTCAATTCATAGTTTGAAACCTTAACCTCCAGTACCTCAAAATGCAACCATATTTTAGACTATATGTAAAGAGGTAACTGAGGTAAAATAAGATCATATGGGTGGGCCCGAATCCAGTATGACTCATTCTTACAAGGGGAGATTAGGACATAGACACCTACGATCGGAGGGACAACCACGTGAGCATGCAGGGAGAATTCAGCCATTTTCAAACCAAGGAGAGAGGCCTTAGGAAAAATCCAAACCTGCTGACACTGTAATCTTGAACTTCTAGCCTCTAGAACTATGAGAAAATAAATTTCTGTTGTTTAAGCCACCCAGTCTATGATGTTATGTTATGGTAGTTCTAACAAACTAAAAGAATATTTAAAGGTGCGTACCACTGAATAACCAGTGGATTCTTTTAGGGGGAAAATATGTATGTAGAGTTAGAGCTAGTTATACGTAGAATACTTCCTCTTGCTTCCTTAAGGGAAAATAAAAATTGAACGCAGTGTCCAGTCTTAAATGTTAATGTATTCTGAGGTTTTAAAAGCATTAAGACCTATGATTATTTTGAAAGCCTCATTGGCAAGAAGTGAACACTACAACCTAAATAAGGAATTTAGTAACACTAATCTTTCTAATAAACACCTATTGAAATTCCACAAAATTTTATTAGTTTCCCATTCCAAAGGACTGATGTTTTATGAGCAAACACACACGGAAACACACATACCTACACATGTAATACCATAGTTTTCTTCACCATCATCTTAAAACTCTTTCCATTCCCATCCCCGCCATTCTCTGTAAATGTCTTTTATCCTTATCTTACAAGCAAAAGTAGAGGGGTAAATTTCCTCAGTTTCCCTCATTTCCACTTAATGATTTGGTCAGGTTCATCCAAGTGTGGTAGGTAAGGATCTGGACTCTCAATTGATTCCTTGGGTTCAGATCATGGCTCTGCTTCTTAGTAATTGTCACTGCAAAATAAGGATAATAGTGGTATCTGCAACAACGTAGCAAGTACTTTGAACTGTTTGTGTGTATGTGAGTGTACATAAATATATATGTTTTTCAAATAGTGGCTATTATTATCTTTATTATTATTTACTTATTATTTATTATTCACTTTATTATTTGCCCATTTTTCATCTTCCACTTTTTAATTGTAGAAGGTGGCCTTTCAAATGTAAGCCTTATACCTATGCTGTCTGAACCCATTGCCCCTTGTCCCCACGATTTCCCACTCTTCTACATGTTTCATTTCTCTCTGCCCAGTAGCTCTCCTCTCAAACCAAAATTCATGCTCAGTTTTCCTTCACACTAAAAATAAAACCATAAACAAACCTGTCTCCTTCCCTGTTTTCCACTACCCTCTCTTCCTTTCGTTTCACTACATTTTTTTAAATGAGTAGTCTGTACCCACTGATCATCCTCTTCACTGCTTTAACTGTTGCTGACTGCCATGCACTTCCTCATAACTCTGATATCAGACACCATTGATGACCTGCTGCTTGACAAAGCCAGCGAACTCCTTTCATTTGAAATTGTTGACTACTCTCTACTTCTGACAACCCGTTTCTCCCTTGAGTCCCATGACACTCTGTTATCCATTTCACCTGGTTTGTTTAGTTCTCAGACTACACTTTTTTAAAAACATCTTTGCTAGATCTCTACAAGGCTATGTTTCTTCCCTAAGTAGTGGCCGTGTTTGTTGTACATATGACTGGTATTCACACAAATGAATTGAAATCATGGTCCATTTGTTTTTGGTGCAT
Source organism: Martes martes (assembly GCF_963455335.1). Lineage (NCBI taxonomy): Eukaryota > Metazoa > Chordata > Mammalia > Carnivora > Mustelidae > Martes > Martes martes. The sequence continues at coordinate 107,225,875 of NC_137890.1, read as the reverse complement.
TGATATTTTGAGTTGAAAAACATGTTTTGGAAAAAAAAAATAGCAAGTTAAAATATTGTTTGCTGTAACCCTACTGTTTGGGATAGTGTTTTGGTGCATAGTATTATACAAAAAAAAAAAAAAAAATAGTACATGAAAAGCAATCTGTGTGAGCAGAGAGGAATGTCCTACAAGGTAATAAATAAATGTCCTATAAGGTAATAAATAAATAAAAAATATTTAGTACATGAAAAGCAATCTGTGTAAGCAAAGAGGAATGTCCATAAGTTAGCCATTATCTAACTTATGGCTCTTTGGGACCATAAGTTAGATAAATAAAAATTACCTGCTTTTTAAAAAACAATATTAACTAGGGACACCTGGATGGCTCAGTCCATTAAATGTCGGACTTCAGCTCAGGTTGTGATTGATCCTAGGGTCCTGGGATTAAACCCCATGTCTGGCTCCCTGCTCACTGGGGAGTCTGCTTGTCCCTCTCTCTCTGCCTCTCCCCACGCTGATGCTCTTTCTCCCTCTCTCTCTCTCTCCCTCAAAAAATAAATAAAATCTTTTTTAAAAAGTTTTAACTAAAACTATTTTTTAATTCAAGTCTTGTAAACATCAGACTAAATTTCTTCACTTTTCTCAATCTGAAATGATACCTATTTAATTTCAAAAAGCCAAAATTGTAATGGAAACAGCAAATTTACATTTGGGGCAGTAAGGGTCAAAATGTCCACTTCTGTGTCCGTGCATACCTTGCAATCTGGTGGAAGAGTCTGTTGGAAAACAACACAGTTGATGTTTGAACAACATGGGTAAGAACTGCACAGATTCACTTACACATAGATTTTTTAAGATAAATACAGTATTATAAATGTATTTTCTTTTCCTTGTGATTTCTTTAATAATATTTTGCTCTAGTATCTTTATTACAAGAATGCCAGAATATAATATATAGAACGTACAAAAAATGTTAATCAACTGCTTATAATTTTGATAAGGCTTTTCTTCAATAGAAGGCTATTAGTATTTAAGTTTTGGGGAGTCAAAAGTTATATGCAGATTTTTGACTCTGCATAGGGTTGGTACCCCTAATTCTCCCCTTGTTCAATGGCCCACTGTAAATGATAATTAAGGGAATGACTTTTAAAAGTCTCCTAAATCATGGAGTTTAAAAATAAACTTTAAAATCTTTTAAAGTAAACCTTTCAAAATCAGTGGTCAGATTTTGACAGTAGGATTATCTAAGAAGTGCTTCTCATTTTTAAAACACTTGCTTTTTTTTTTTTTTAAGATTTTATTTATTTGTTTGACAGAGAGAAAAATCACAAGTAGGCAGAGAGGCAGGCAGAGAGAGAGGGGGAAACAGGCTCCCTGCTGAGCAGAGAGCCCCATGTGGGGCTTGATCCCAAGACCCAGAGATCATGACCTGAGCCGAAGGCAGAGCCTTAACCCACTGAGCCACCCAGGTGCCCCTAAAAAACTTGTTTTTTATACCAATAAACTGGAGGTATTTTTCTTACTAGTAGCAAGAGAAATACACATTGTATTCTTATGTATTTTACCTAAGGCTTAATTATGATATGATTACCTGCAATGAGAGGTAAATTATACACCTACTCATTTACCTAAAATAAACTGGCTATACTAGATTCAGAAATATGTTCAAATTTGTGAACCTTAGAATAACTTCCACTGAGAAACATTCCAAAGAGCACCTGCTGGGGTTCATGTGAAAACATGGCATTATTTTTCAGCGTCATGAACTTTTCTAATCAAAGACTATTTAGGTTTATTGTATTCATTCTACATTTCCTATTGTTATTTCTCACAATTTGACTTAAAAAGGAAAACAGCTTCTCTGTATTTTTATTTGTTTTAAGTCAAAAAGTCCAATTTATTTTAGAGACAGAGACATTGAGGTGACAACCTATAATCAGAGCTGACTACTGACCTCACACTTACCTAATTTTTAAATACCTTTTCAGGCAATAAAATTATATTTCATTAAAACTTGTCATAGTTGAAAATTATTTGATAAATTTAAGCATATTATGAATGACATGACATAAATGACATGACATAAACCTGATTAAATTTGTAATTTTGTATCTTGATCAAATGTACCTTATAGAGGCAATGTTTACTCAGTCACATCTTTCTTTCCATGCTGAATTATTTGTTCTTTCTAGCATATATTATCTCATCAGCATGTATGGTATGTTAAGCAAATCAGTGTAATTTAATTAACAACCACATTACTATTATAATTAACCCTATTCTTTTAAAATTTAGTTTATTAAAATTCTACTGAGGATAGTCAATTTAATGTATCAACTTGAATAGATAATACTTCCTAGTTATTCACTCAAAAAATAATCTAGTTGGGGTGCCTGGGTGACTCAGTCCCTTAAGCAACTGCCTTTGGCTCAGGTCATAATCCTGGGATCCTGGGACTGAACCCTGAGTCACTGGGCTCCCTGCTCAGTAGAGAGTCTACTTTCCCTTTGCCCCTCCCCCTGCTAATGCTCTCTCTCTCTCTCTCTCCCTCTAATAAATGAGTAAAATCTTTAAAAAGAAAAAAAAATCTAGCTGCCCCTATAGAGGTATTTTGTAGCAGTGATTAAATATGCATTCAGATGACTAAATAAGGGAGATTATGCTAGATCATCTGGGTGGGCCCCGTGATATCACAAGATTCCTTATTTAAAAAAAAAAAAAAAAGACAGGAGATTCAGAAGGTAGAGAGAGAAGGTAATGTGGTAATAGAAGCAGAGATTCAAGCAATGTGGCCCCAAGCCACGGAGTGCCATCTGTCTTGAGAAGCTGGAAGATACAAAGAGCAGATTATCCTCTATGGTCTCTAGAAGTTACCAGCTCTGCCCACACCTTGACCATAAGGCTGATTTTGGACTTCTGACTTAACATTCACAGAACTGTGAAATGATAAATTTGTATTGTTTAAAACCACTACATTTGTGGTGATTTGTTATAGCAGCAAGAAAACAAATACAAAAAAACATTTTTTTTTTTTGCCTGAAAGTATGATCTTGCTATAAAAAATACAAACAAATATGGAATTGACTTTGTAGTTGGGTAATGGGTAGAAGCTGGAAGAATTTTGAGGACAATAATAAAAAAGCCTACATTGTCATGAATAGACTATTAGATATATGGATGTTAAGGACTCTGCTAATGAGTAAGTACATAGAGAAATGAGAAGTATGGTCAAAACAAAACAAAACTATATTGTCTTAGAGAATACTTAAATCAGCATATCCAAACTGCTAGAAATATGGACATTAAGAGTGCTATTAGTGAGGGCTCAGAAGGAAGTGAAGAACATGTTATTAGGAAAAGTTATATAGAAAGTAGAAAACAGTTATATAGAAAACATTGTAAGCAATGAACTTGGATATTTATCTGAAAATGTTTCTAACCAAAATGTTCAAAGTGTGCCTGGTTTCTTCTTTTTGCTTATATAGTAAAATACAAAGAGAGAGAGAGAAAGAGATAAATTAAGGGAAGAATTATAAAGCAAAAAAGCAAAATAGAAATAGGACTTGATGATTTGGAAAGTTCTTAGTCTATCCAGATTGTAAGTGACACGAAAATTCACTATCAGGGAAGTGTATTCTGGAGGCAAGGGGTATACCTGGACAGTCCCTTGTTGGTGCCTAAGAAGGAACAAAAGGTAATTATATTCTGTCACGTGGAGGGCTCCCTGAAGAGACTGGTCATGTGCCTCATGGATCCCTTTTGCCATCTCAGTAGAAACCAAAAATGTGATAGAATTATTTTAGAAGTAACTGTTGAGGAGCATCTTATCTAATGGGGCAAACTTCATAACATACATAGAACTACAAGGTTTTTGAGGGTATTAGCAGAAACATGATTAGCTTATACTGAAAGAGACATAGGTAGGAGAAAATAAAATAAAACTTTCAGACTCACAAAATTCTATAGATGAGAAACAGATTGGTAATTCTATTCATTTACAAATACACAAAAAAGGAGGGAGATTCAGAGGACAGAGCTGAAGTACTGGAGTGCAGTACCTTATGCCACAGCGGATTTTTCCCAAGACTTGAAAACTAATGGAGCTTACTTTGCTAGATTTCAGAATTGCTTGGGACTGGTGACTCATTTTATCCTTCCATTTTCTTCCTTTTTGAGTGAGAGTATCTAGAACTGGAATCCCATGCTTGTTCTATCATTGTATTTTGGGAACAGGTAATTTATTTTCTAGGTTCACAGGTCTACAGATGGAAAGGAATTTTGTACTAAGATGGTTCATACCCAGAACTTCAAACATACCTGATGTAGATGACTAAATTTCAGATTTTTGAGTGGATGAGACTTCGATAAGATTTTAGACTTGAATTGATTCTGTCAGCTTGTTGAGACTTTTCATGACCTTGGGGTGGGATGAACTCATTTTGCATACGGTGTGGATGTGAATCTTTGAGAGCTAGGGACAACTGTGTTAAGATGAATAATGGCCTCCAAAGATGCCCATGTTTTAAACCCTGAAACCTGTGTATTTGTTATTTCATATTGTGTATTTCATATGTTACCATTTCACATGGTAAAAGGGATTTTGAAGGTGTGATTTGGTAAAAGGTTTTGAGATAGATAATCCAGTGGGTGTAATGTAATCAGGAGGGTCCTTATAAGACAGAAACAGAAAGGATTGGAATTAGAGGGGATACAGGGATGGAAGGGGAGATTGTAGTGATTCACTTGGAAGATGGAAGAAGAGACCATGGAACGTAGGTGGACCCTAGAAGCTAGAGAAGATAAGGAAAATAAATTAATAAATTAATTAATTAAATAAAATAAAAAATAAAGTCTTATTACAATGAAAAAAAAAAAGAAAGGAAAAGGAAACAGACTCTTGTTAGAGAGATTTTCTCCCAAAGAAATTCAGGACTGTTTACACTTTAATTTTAGTCCAGTAATAAAGATTTTGGACTTCTGACCTCTAGAGATGTTAAGATGAAAAATTTGTATTGTTTCAAGCCACAAAATGTGTGATAATTTGCTACCACCTCAATAGGAAATTAATTACCAATTTATGCAATTTTTAAAGAGTCATATAATTTTAAAAGACTCACTATAAAAGACAGCAGAGCTGATCTATACCCCTTTACCATAGACAGCTATTTTAAACTATTTTATTAAATTCTTTATTTGCTTTCATATCTAAATAATATAATAACACAACTAAATTTTTAGTTCCTAAATCTGTAGCTTTAAGCATTATGTATTGGCTTGAGGCAGTATCTATTGGCTTCCTATTCCCATTTCCGATCCCCTTATCATCCTAATGTATTATGTCCTAACTTTGGCTAGACACATTCTACATAAAGGTAATTTAGGGATAAATCTTTACCATCATTTAGGGATTATCTTTGTCTTGCTTTTTATTGTACTTCTCTTACAGTTATTTTATCTCGTATTTTGTTTTCTCGTGGATTACTCCATAGTTTTATCAAAGCACCCTAAGAAAGGATGCATGGTAGATAAATTTTTTGAAATCTTACATACAAGTGTACCTTGGAGACATTGTGGCTTCAGTTCCCAACCATTGCAATAAAGAAAATATTGCAATAAAGTGAGTTAAATGAATTTTTTTTTGTTTCCCAGTGCGTATAAAAGTTATGTTTGCAATATACTATTAATACTATTAATCGTGCAATAGCATTGTGCCTAAGAAAACAATGTACACACTGTAATTTAAAAATACTTCACTGCCAAAAAATTGACTAATCATCATCTGAACTTTAAAAGAGTTGTAATCTTTTTGCTGGTAGAAGTTCTTGCCTTGATGTCTATGGCTGCTCAGTGATCAGGGTGGTGGTCGCTGAAGCTTGGGGTGTCTGTGGAAGTTTCTTAAATAAGACAGTACTGAAGTTTACCGTGTTGAAAGTCTTTTTTTTTTTTCCCACACAAATGATTTCTTGGTACTGTGTGATGCTGTTTGATAGGTCTTTACCTATAATAGAACAGAACTTCTTTAACAGTCCTTGTCAGTCCTCCCAAACTCTGCTGGTGCTTTATCAACGAAGTTTGTGTCATATTCTAAATCCCTTGTTGTTGGGGCACCTGGGTGGCTCAGTGAGTTAAACGTCTGCCGTTGGTGCAGGTCATAATCTCAGAGTCCTGGGATTGAGCCCCACGTCAGACTCGCTGCTCACTGGGGGGTCTGTTTCTCCCTCTCTCAGTCCTGCTCATGCTCTCTGTCTCTGTCTGTCTCCCTTTCTCAAATAAATAAAAGCTTTTAAAATAAATAAATGAATAAATAAATAAATAAATATATTGTTGTCTTTTCAACAGTCTTCACAGCATCCGCACCAGGAGTGGATTCCATCTCAGAAAGCCACTTGCTTTGCTCATCCATGAGAAGCACCTCCTTGCCCATTAGTTTTATTATGAAATTGCAGCAATTCGTCACCTCTTCAGGCTTCACTTCTACTTCTAGTTCTCTTGCTGTTTCCACCACATGTGCAGTCACGTCCTCCACTTCAGAAATGTATTTCTTAAATGCTACGACTTGAAAGTCAGACTTATTCCTTGATCCGTGGGCTGCAGGACGGATGTTACGCTAGTAGGTATGAGAACATTAAACTCACCGTACACCGTCAGAGCTTTCGGATGACCAGATACATTGTGAATGAGAAGTAATATTTTGAGAGGAGTCTTTTTCTGAGTGGGAGGTCTCAACAGCAGGCTTAAAATATTGAGTAAACCATGTTGGAAACGGATGTGCCGTCATCCAGGCTTTGTTGTTCCATTTATAGAGCACAGGCCGAGTGGATTTAACATAATTCTTAAGGGCCCTAAGATTCTCAGAATGCTAAATGGACATTGGCTTCCAACTGAAATCAACACCTGTATTTGCTCCGAATAAGAGAGTTAGCCTGTCCTTCGATGCTTTGAAGCCAGGAACTGATTTTTCCTCTCTAGTTGTAAAAGTCCTAGACTGCATCTTCTACTACCTAGCTCTTTAATTTACTTTGCAAATCTGTTGTGTAGTGTAGCTACCTCCATTACTGAGCTTAGCTAGATCTTCTGGAACTTGCTGCTGTAGCTTCTACATCACCACTTGCTTCGTCTTGTCCTTTGTACTATGGAGGCAGCTTCCCTTAAACCTCATGAACCAACCTCTGCTAGCTTCCAGCTATTGTTTTTGGCAGTTTCCTCACCTCTCTCAGCATTTACAGAATTGAGGAGATTTAAGGCCTTGCCCTGGTTTAGGTTTGCGCTTAAGGGAATGTTGTGGCTGTTTTGATCTCTCTCGATCAGCAATCAGGCCGTTTTTGCTTTCTCATCATCTGTCTGTTCTCTGCACTTAGACTTTGTTTTTTTCTGTCTGTTGTCGTTGTTGTTGTTTCTTTTCTTTTCTTTCTTTCTTTCTCTTTTTTTTTTTCCTTTTTTTCTTTTTTTTAATTCACAATGTGGCTCACTGGCTCAAGAGGCCTGGCTTTCAGCCTGTGTCAGCTTTTGACATGCCTTCCTCACTAAACTTAATCATTCTAACTTCTAGTGTTTTAATGTTTTAGCTGAGGGATTTGTGACTTTTCCCTTCACTTGAACACTTACAGAGGGCCACTGTAGGGTTATTAATTGGTGTAACTTCAGTATTGTTGTATCTCAGGGGGTAGTGATACCTGAGGAGAAGGAGAGAGAGAAGAGAATGGCCAGTTCATAGAGTAGTCAGTCAGAATGCCACATTTAATATGGTTGCCATCTTATATGGGTGAAACTTGTAGTGCACCAAAATAATAGTGATAGTAACATCAGAAATCATTAATTACAGGTCACAAAATGAAATAATACTAATGAAATAACTTGAAATGTTGTGACAATTACCAAAATTCACATCTTAAGCATCATGTCACAGACACGAAGTGAGTCAATACTGTTTGAGAAATGGCACCTATAGACTTGCTCGATGCAGGGTTGCCATTCAATTTGTAAAAAATGCATATCTAAAAAAAATGCGTATCCATGAAGCACAGTAAAGCTAAATGCAGTGCAATGAAGTATGCCTCTATAAAAAATGCCTTTAATCTATACTCATACCTGATAGTTTGGCTTATATAATTTTAATTTATGAACCATTTTCTCTTACTATTCCAGAGTTTTATTTATTTATTTATTTATTTATTTTTTTTTTAATTTTTTTTATTTTAATAAACATATAATGTATTTTTATCCCCAGGGGTACAGGTCTGTGAATCGTCTGGTTTACACATTTCACAGCACTCATCATAGCACATACCCTCCCCAATGTCCATTTCCCCACCACCCTCTCCCATCCCCCTTCCCCCCCGCAACCCTCAGTCTGTTTCTTGAGATTGAGTCTTTTATGGTTTGTCTCCCTCCCAATCCCATCTTTTCATTTTTTCTTTTCCTACCTCCCCCCAAACCCCCCCACCTTGCATCTCCACTTCCTCATATCAAAGAGATCATATGATAGTTATATTTCTCTGATTGACTTATTTCGCTAAGCATGATACCCTCTAGTTCCATCCACGTCGTCGCAAATGGCAAGATTTCATGTCTTTTGATGGCTGCATAGTATTCCATTGTGTATATATACCACATCTTCTTTATCCATTCATCTGTTGATGGACATCTAGGCGCTTTCCACAGTTTGGCTATTGTGGACATTGCTGCTATAAACATTCGGGTGCACGTGCCCCTTCGGAGCACCACGTTTGTATCTTTAGGATATATACCCAGGAGTGCAATTGCTGGGTCGTAGGGTAGCTCTATTTTCAGTTTTTTGAGGAACCTCCACACTGTTTTCCAGAGTGGTTGCACCAGCTTGCATTCCCACCAACAGTGTAGGAGGGTTCCCCTCTCTCCGCATCCTCGCCAGCATCTGTCATTTCTTGACTTGTTAATTTTCAGAGTTTTATTTATTATTATTTTTTATTTTTTGGTGAAAGATTTTGTTTGTTTGTTTCTTTATTTTTTATTGTGTTATGTTAGTCACCATACAGTACATTGTTAGTTTTTGATATAATGTTCCACAATTCATTCTGTAGTGTTCCAAATTCCCATGGGGAATTTGCATATAACACACAGTGCTCCATGCAATCTGTGCCCTCCTTAATACCCATCACCAGGGTCACCCATCCCTTTTCTCCTCTCCCCTCTAAAACCCTCCATTTTTTTCCCAGAATTCATAGTCTCTCATAGTTCATCTCCCAATCCAATTTCTCCCCCTTCGTTTTTCCCTTTTCCTAATGTCCTCCATGCTATTCCTTATGTTCTACAAATAAGTAAAACCATATGATAATTGACTTTCTCTTTTTGACTTATTTCACTTAACATAATCTCCTCCAGTCCCATCCATGTTGATGCAAAAGTTGGGTATTCATCCTTTCTGATGGCTGAGTGATATCCCATTGTGTATAAGGACCACATCTTCTTTATCCATTCATCTGTGTTTTGCTGCTTAGAAGGCTCTAGAAACTTTTATGAAACCTCCTCCCCTCATCCCACCAGAATTTTTTTTTTAAAGATTTTATTTATTTATTTGACAGACAGAGATCACAAGCAGGCAGAGAGGCAGAGAGAGAGCAGGAAGCAGGCACCCCGAAGAGCAGAGAGCCCGATGCGGGGCTCAATCCCAGGATCCTGGGATCATGACCCAAGCCGAAGGCAGAGGTTTTAACCCATTGAGCCACCCAGGCACCCCCCCACCAGAATTTTAATGAATTTTTGTTAACAATTTTCTAGAATTTCCATGATGATAAGCCCTAGTGTGAGTTTATTTCTATCTGTTGTTTGAGACACTTAGTTGTTTTTTCATTTCTTTAGCATTGAATATTATTTTTGAGCTTGATTTTCCAGCTCTTTCCTTGAGGTTTTTTTTTTTTCATTTCTGATGTAATTTTGATCTAATTACAAAAGTTCATTTTCGTTTTCTGAGTGTTCTTTATATATATAAATCTATATATCGCTTTATTCTTATTTCATGGATGCAGTAGCTCTCTTTTCTATCTGAGAATACAAAAAATAATTCCTCTGAAATTATTGTCTTTATGTATAGGTTCTGTTTATCCCAAGGTTTTTTGTTTTTTGGTTTTTGGTTTTTTTAATCCTTCCTATTTGAATTAGACTCTTTATTTTCTGTTAAAAGTTTTCTTCACATACCTCAGGACTTTCACTCCTGTTTAAGGATGGAACAGTCAGCACCTGATTAGAAATTTTGTAGGTGTCACAGGCGGGCGGGCAGGCAGGCAGGGCGTTTCTCAAATAAAAGTCATCTGGTTGGAATTTTTTTTTAGGGAACTCTCCATGTCAGGTCTCTCAGTCTTTTCTTTTATGATAGTAAGAGGGTCCTGGTTAAACTCTTCTAGTCACTGCCTGGAAGATATAATTCTATCATTATTTTCAGGGGCAATTAGAGAAAGGTATCTCAATATGCAAAATCATCTCTTTATTTTAAGCATACTACTGCTTCCCTTACTGTGGTTTTGATTACTCAATTCAGAGATGTTCTGTTTGATATTTGAGGGGAAAAAAGTAAAAATTCTGTATCAGGAGCATCAGCAGAGTCTGTGTAAAGTATGGAGAAAATCTGTGGATCTTACTGCTTCCTAAATAGACCGTCCATTGATCCTGTTTTTACCAATAAGTTTCCCTCCATTTTTACAAATATCTGCTACTATTAATTCATCAGGTTTGGAGAGTGGTTTCCTCTATCTCACTGTTTAAAGTTATGGGGTCTACTATTTGAACACTTCTCTATCTGCTTTCTTTCACACATATCTTCTCCATTTTTTTTTTGTACTTAATACTTCCAAAAAATTCCTCTTATGACATTTTACTCTTGTTTTAGTGAAGCTTTAGGAGGAAATGGATACAAATACAGATGATTTATTGCTACTTTTAATTTGAAGTCCTCCTAGATATGTTCAGTATGAACTTGATCCTTCTTAGTTTCCTGATTCTGTTTTGTTTTATTCCATTTTATTTTATCCCATCCTCTAAACATATACCATTTAGAGATGGTATTATTAATTCCCATGGGAAAACAGACAAGTCAACGAAAATCTGTACGACATGTCTGTTTTGAGCCTAGGATCAAATCCAAAGCCAATCTTTTAACATTAAAGAAACTTTTTCTTTTTAGATTTCTAAGATAAACTTATGGTGATTCACAGTCCTCAAAAAGATTCAATATAGGATAATATTTTAATTTTACAGTGGTTAATTATAGTCCACTGTGCAAAAACTAACAATGATACAAATTAATATATATGTAACTATTACTGTCTATGAGTGATATATTTTAAGGCAATTCGAAAGCATCTGAATAGTTGTGAGAACAAAGAAATCCTTAAATTTTAGACCAGTTTTCCAAAACTTGAATTCAACAATATTACAACTAATGATAATTAAAAGGGATTCCATGCTACATTGATCAAAAACCAAAACAAACCAAAACAGAAATGGTTTATTATTTATGAATAAGGGTGTCAGTAAAATAAACAATTGTGAGTTCCTTCATTTTTAGCATACCAAGCACTTAGTAGGTGCTTGATGATTAGTTGTTGAATGTTAGGTGAAGATGAAAGTGAAATCCTGCCAAATAATTAGTTTCTTTACAACCTCTAATTAATTTTATATTCTATTGCTATCTCTTTTTCCGTCCTTTTTGTAAACTCTTCTAGTTTCTCATTACTTATTTCCAGAACTATTACAAATCTCCCTAAGTGGTCTTCCTTCCACTTTCCATCAGTCTACCGTGACATAGCTGTATGATTTATAGTGCTATAGAGCTAATAAAATTGTTTGATTCTTAACACGATACTACCTTGTATAAAAATAACAATTTGTGGGAAAAAATAACATTCTGTGGTTTATAAAAATTATTGCCTTTATTGTATCATTTAAAATTTCCTAGATCTCTGTAAGAAACAAAGGAAGTATTAATATTTCCTAATTAAAAAATAAATTCTGGGTCATCAACTCACCACAGTCGTATCCCTGGCTGTGAATGACAGAGCAAACACTTGAATGCAGATATTCAATACCCAGTTCTGTTCTGCATGTGAAACTGTAATAACATTCTATTCAAGACTCTTAAAAACCCTGTGACCAAAACTCTCAAACAAAGAAAATTCCTCAACTGGCTTTCAAATCTCTTAACAGCAATCTACCATTCTATTCCCATTTCTCATTTCTTCCATCATTCTGTTAGTTTTACAGCAATATGTTTAAGGTTTTCAGCTCTGGATTTTTACTTTTCTCTTTTGAGGGAACATATCTGGCAAATTCATTATTATAGTCTTTCATTGTGTAAGTGTTGATCAGTTTCACAGGCTCCTTGCAATATTCTCAGTTTCCCTGTCCTTAGAAACCACATTAGCTTTGTTTCTAAAACATGCGGTGGCCAGATAAATACTTATATCAAATATAGGGATATATTAAACTTTCTGAGACAGGTTTACAAGCACCTTGGATAAATATATAGTTATGTTTAGTTTAATTTGTAGAATATGCTTTGAACCATGCTGTTTATGTAAACAATAGTGGTTTGAGAATATCAAATGCTTCACAGTTATAAAATTTTTAGAATTTTAGAATGGATTGTGACTTCTAAGGATCATACTATAATTTAAATGTAGTTAGTGTGAATCATGTTACCAAAAATAGCTTGCAATTAGTCTCCATTACTAAATTTATTCTGATTTTGTTATCTTAAAATTCAGGTACAATTTAAAAAATATGATTCCAAGTAAGAAAAATAATTATTAAATACACACACACACACACACACACACTCACACACACACACACACTTATTTGAGCTCACATATTCTAATCTTCTAGGTGGTAAAAAGTTTGGTGCAGTCTTCAGTTTTCATGTGTATTGTTTAAGTCATTAAAATCTTGTAAGTTCCTACTGTTTGTGAAGCACTGTACTTCCTAATAAAAGAGACAGAGAAATGAACACAATAGTTTTTACCTTCAAGACCTTTTGTTTTATAAAGTAGAAGAGAAGAGACAGACTCATAAATAACTACAAAATAAAGAATCTAATTAATGTCCCAAGGGGGCTACAAAGCATGTGCTCTGAGAGAATAGAGAAATCACTTACAGTTTGGAGAGTCAAGCAAAGACATAAAGTTAGAGCTGAATTGTATGTGCTAAAGGGAGAGAAAAGTTCTGTACAACTAAAAAGATTTATGTGCTAGAGGGAAAAGGGAACCACATGGACTGTGAAAAGTATTGGAACATAGGTCATGGAGTTTTCAAGTGTTTCCAGTACACCAAACAGAGATACCATAGTCCACGGAGCAGAGAAATTACATGAAGAAGCAACTCAATTTTAAAGTAAGTCTAACAATACTATGCAAGGTATATGAGAGGAGAATAAACATCATTAGCAGTCATTTATTTTGAAGTCTTAGAAAACCAAGACTTATACTAATGTATCAGTTGTTCTTTAGGTAAACATTTCTGCAGGGTAGAGGAAGCCTAAATTTGTCCAATACCATTACCTAATGTCTCAGGATACATGTCTGAAGTGTGGATGTGAAGGATGATATTAAGGCTAAGGCAGTCATAGCTATAAACCTTAAACTGTATTATTTTCCCAACTAAGTGGATTCTCCACACTGCATTTTTTCCATGCATTTATTCAATTAATATTTATTGCTTGCCTGCTTTGTTCCAGGTGTGGTGATAACAGCAAACAAATAAACACTGTTCTTTCCTTCATTAATTGGGAAGCAGATGTGATGTAGGATCCCAGCATGCCAAAACACCTATTTTTTGGAAACCTATCCCTATCTAATTTCTCATTTTAACACTGGCAGCCTTAGAATCCATTTTTTTCTGAAAAAAAAAAAAAAAAGAAGAAGTAATAAACATGTTCTGTCTTGTGCACTTGAACAAGGCAGTTCTAAGAAATGTTTTACTTTAATGCAAGGGAAAAAGAGTTGGATGGAGGTCTGGTATATTAGGGAGAGCATGTTTTGAGATTTATTTGAGACTGTTGCTGGCACAGGGTAATTCTCTGATGGGAAAACATATTTCTTTGTGTGTGTGTGTGTGTGTGTGTGTGTGTGTGTGTGTGTATGTGTGTGTGTGTGTTTTCTTCCTTTTTTTTTCATTTTTACATCTCAAAACCATCTTCCTTATTAGGAATACTCATAAGATACTTTGTAGACTAACAAAAATACAGCTTTTTTAGGAAACTGTCTCTAAGTAGTCTTAGTTCTTAAGCCAAGATTTTGAAATAAAGTGTGTTCTGAGTTTTCTGAAAGCAATCCTTGGAAATGGTTTATTGATGACGTCAGGATGCTTGACTAAATTTTATGGTTTCTGAGCATGGGATTATTATATAAATATCTGTTTTGTCATCCTTTTTACTCAAGCAATTATGAAAATCATAATAAACTGTTAGTCTTATTCCAAGTGATATTTTTAAACCTTGGACTGTTTGTATGAGTCTCTCTTACATTTTGGTTTATAATTGAACTTGATAAGATAAAGGACTTTCAATACTGGTCAAGAATGAATACATTAAGATTTTCTTCATAGATATCTCATCAAAAGCTGAGACATCCCCCTCCCAACACCTCTTGCCCCAATATTGTAGGACACAGTTATTTATTTGGGTGTGTGTGTAATAAATAGATGTTACTACAAGGTTTGTACTCCACTTTCCTTTGGAAAGAATGAAGTTGACAACTAGAATTTAAAGTGGGATTCTCTAAGCCTTGAAAAATCTGCCTTTTACAAGGTAAATAGATTACCAGCAGGTAAGATTGTGTAATATCCATGTGCTCTGGTAAATTATCTAGATTTTTTAATTATTATTATTACTCTTAGAGAACTCCTCCAGTAATTCTTATGAGTATCTGGTTAATTTTAGCCTTCTGTTGTCTGCATGGCATAGAGTTTATTGCTTAGTGTGGAAATTTGCCATTATGTATAAACAACCTACATGTAAGGTTGTTTTTTCAGGGAGGTCTCTATGTGGCCTTGAAATTGAAATATATTTTTGTACCTATGAGACCCTGCAATAGAGGACATATTTCACATATGCCAATTAAAGAAAATTGGCACAAGTGGCCACTGAAGTAGACCACAGGAAAAGGGGGAAATAATTAAGGCTTACATTTATGAAAGTATTTATTTATCAGAAGTTTGACTTGATAGAGTAGGAATGTTGTCGCAGTTATAAATATTATGGTTGCCTGCTTATTTCTTTAGCATCTAGGTTGGAGAGAAATGCTGGACCAGGTATAAATTTGAATCCATTTTACAATGTGAATTCTAAAACTATTTTTCTTTGAAATAGAGCGCCTTCTGAAATGATTAAATATGAATGAATCTTCAGTTACCACATTTCCATGCTATTTTAGGTGTCAAGGGAGAAGGAAATATTTGACAATTTAGTTCAACTTTCTATGAATAAAAATAATGTCCCAATGAAGCATTTGCATTTCAACATTGTCAGATTATGTCATAGCATGACCTTCTCTTAGAATAATATATGTAAACAAACTTCCCTGCTTTTTTCACATAGTACAATAGTAGTTGAAATGATTAATCAGGTCCTGATTCGAAAGCTCTTTAATCTCAAACAAAGAAGTGAAGTATTGATTGTTATCCAACAGTCAGCCTTGATTTGGTTGTTTAAATCTAAATGTGATTACTTTTGAAGTTTGCATTTGCTGTATGGAAATTATCATGAAATGAAACAACACATTGTTTCATTTTACTGTATCAGGCAGATTAATCTTTTTAAAGAAAGAGTCTTCCAGATATCAGAATTTGAATTATTTTCTAATGTTTTTCTGTTTGTTTAAAGCCACTACACAGTTATATTGCATTGAATTATTGGGGAAATATATCACAAAGCATTTAACAATTTTGAATGTAAGGATTTTGTAATATATTTCCAGATTAAACACAGAGATAAGCAGAAATAATATGTTACTGGACAAACTATGGATCCACCTGTCTATTGCTCAGTAGTGCCTGCTTATGTTATGATGGAATCAGTTTTTCTTTAAATAATGTTCTAAAATGAGAGGAATAGTTTTAGCATTTTGCATTATTATCAGGATGATGCTGGGAAAATATGCAAAAGATGTCTTTATTTTCTCAAAAAAAAAAGCATTCTTTTCATTTCTGTTTGTTATTTTTAGTTTCCTTCCTTCCTTCCTTTTGTTTTTTTCTTCTTTTAATTTGGAAAGAATATTTGAAACAGAAAGCCACTAGATGACTATTTTCGATGTATGATTATTGTCTTCTCCTAGATAGTATTCAGTCTTGAGAATTTTGGGGATCTCCTAATTTTCTTAAATGGTATAGTTGCAAACACACAAATCATACTTGCCATACAGTAAAAATTATTCAGTGTCTTTCAGACATTAAAAATATTTTTACTCTCAAGAAAAAGTATCATATAATTTTAGCCCTCTTATTTAACTGGTATATATGTGACACTTCTGGTTATATGGTGGGGAGGTCTGAACCTTGGCATGAGTAACCAGGTAAAAGAGTTTTTCTGAATGCCATTGTAGTGAATACTCCGTGATCATGATTACCAGCACACTTCCAGCATGGTCTATGTACAATTGTCTGTCACTTACCCTAAAGTTTTGTTTTTTATTGCTTAGTGGAAGCTTTTGTTGAGTTTTAACTAATTTCTCAAAGTCCAACACAAAAATTTTGACTCTTGGCTGATAACTTATATTCTTGTATATAGTATGTCATCATTAGTTAAAATTGTTATGTGGTCTCTTCTCATGTTCTGAAGGCTACATGGTGTTTTGTTTATAATTACTTTCTTAAAGTTAATACACTTTCTTCACTACTGCCCTTTATATGTTTATAAATCACACACATTTAAACCAATAGGTTATTATTAAAAGTTACTACTCTCTAACTTCCTTTTTAAATACTTTTGCAATCTAAAGCATTTGCAGATGCCTCACTGACATGATTAGCATTTGGCTATTTTCTCACTCTATGTGCAAAAATTTCTAAATTTCTCTTACCAGGAAAGGAGTTACCTATGAGAATTGATATTTTAAACCTAAGGCTATTTTTCAGAAATTGTACATTAAGAACAGATCCTCACAGCAAAGATAAAAATAGTTTGCTGCAGAAACTACTGTGAAATTTTCAGAATCTTTCTTGTTCAATTCTATTTGTGAAAAAAAAAATCCATTTCAATGAAAATGGCATTATTTCACAGCTGAAATTTTATTTTTATTAATATCAACAAGGGATTAGTTAAATTCTAGGAGTTTTGCCAATACCTCAAATTAACTCTCGTTGTTCTCTATCATTTATAAAAATTTTCTTCATCATATTCTATCTAGAGTTGGAGTCATTTGATTGCTTGCTTGCTTTTTTCTTCATTTTTAATTCCCTTGTATTATTACTCACTTTCATCCCAAGGGAGTTCATCTTACTACCAGATATATGTTCTTACATAATTTCTTTAACTTATATAATTACTTATATGTTATATATACACCTACGCTTATGTGCTTATATAAATAAAAACTGTGTATTACTGTTCTTTCTCTATTTTATAATCTTTAATTTTGTCTATCCAGAAATATTCATATAAATATAGTCAAATGAACTGATATATATTCCTTTTACTAGCCAAGTAATATTATGTACTATGAATGCACTATATTTTATTAACTCTCTTATTAATTGTGAATGATCTTTTAGTTTTTTCTATTATAAATTATATAAAGATGAACATTTTCATAGTTCTTCTTTATTCTTGTCAGTGAGAGTTCCATCCAAATTTTTAACATAATATTCAAAAATAAATGATAAAGGAGAGAATTGAGATAATTACTTATGTAGGCTTTTTAAATTAGGTCTATATTCTATAATGTATTTCTTACATATTTTTAATGTTATGAAACCTAGAATATTAATTAATTAATTTTATGTTTATCACTTAAGACAGGTTTTTCTGAAGAATTATTTATTTATTTTGGAGAGATCAAGAGAGTGGGGTGCAGGGGCAGAAGGAGAGGGAGAGAGAAACTGAAGCAGACTCCTTACTGAGTATAGAGCCTGACACAGGGCTTGAACTCATGACCCTGATATCACAATGTGAGCCAAACCCAAGAGTCAGATGCTCAACTGACTGCACCACTCCAGCACCCCAAGACAGTTTAAATTTAAGAAATACTTTTGGAGTATATTATAAAAAATACAATGCGTGTGAAATATATATGATTTAAGATGATATGCTGAAACTTTTTTCCAACATAAAACTTAAATAAATAGCAGGCCATTATCAGAGAGGAATTATCAGAACTATTTAGATTGCTCATTTATTGAATTTAATCCAGTGGACAATTTTTAAACTAACTTTATCTCTGTATACCCATAGTCTTAAAACCCTGGTAGTGTAACCCCATTCTTAATAGAGCCTCCAGTAATAGAGTTGCAGTTTCTCCAGAACAAAAGTGGAGGAATCTATTCTTCTATTTCTCATTTCATATTTTCTAGCAACTTTGTTACACCATTCTGTACCTAGTGATTGTTTGATTAAATTGCTAAAGTGAGAAACATTCAGATAGAAACTTGTAAAAGTAACTAACTTAATATTTATTCACCATTTTAAATTTCTTAATAACGATTTCTACATGAATTCAATATTTTCTGTACAAGACTATGTGTAAAGGTTGAATAAATTAACTTAGACTTCTGATAATGGGAAGGGACAAAAAGCAATGGGTTCCATAACAAGAAAATTGGGAAGGAAAAAAAAAACAGATGATGCAAAACATGAGGAGTGACATTATTAACAATTAACAACAGCAGATGTTATCTACTCATTCCTTCTAAATGCAATTGAAATGAGAATAAAAAATAATGAATAAAGCAAAAACACACAGAAACAAAAAGATAAGGAGAAACAGTGATTAAAAATATCAACTAATTTGAAAGACAGCAGGGGAAAGTTTAGGAGAAGTCCTAATAAAAAAGAGAACATTTCAATTAAAACTGACTAGAGGGAGGAAGAGGAATGTAGAGTAAGATTGTTTGCCCTGAAGAACCTGTAGAAATCACTGGGTGTGTGGACCTGATATTGCAGAAGTAAAGTGATGCCAAAACAAAACATTTGAATTTTCCAAATCTATTCTATCATATTTCTCTCTGCCTGATGTTGAATACAGGTTCAGGCAAAACACAGAAGACTCTTTCTTCAAAGAAAATGATGGGTTTCAATCCTTAGATCTCAAGATAGCACTGTTTGAGATTTCCTATGGAAAAAGCCTAAGCACCTTGTGCAAAACACATACTTGACACAGAGTTTGTAATCACTTTTTTAAATAATTTACACTTAAATGTGAATAGACAAAGATCACTAAATATTTGAGGAATTCCTCAAATAAGAAAGATAGAAACCAAAACCAACCAACAGGTAATAAGTTAGCTATAGAAAATGTTTAAGCAGGGAATAGTAAAACTTTTAAAAATAGGAATAAGACATTCTAAGAAGCTATGCATCAATAAAACCAGTAGCCAAAAACCAAGAATAATATGTGAAAAGGAAGAGCTTTTGGAAATCAAATATATGATAGCTAGCAATTTAAAGTAATATATTTTCAACTAATGATTTGGAAAATAAAGTTGTAAAAATGCTTACAAAATGGAAGGAAAGACAAATCAGGATAAAAGGATAATAGACTTAGAAACTTGAATGCATGAAATCCAATACATGTCAGAGAAGTGATAAAATATAAGAAAAGTTTTTAAGGTCTGAGGGACACAGTTCTTCATATTATAAAATCTCAAAGTGTTCAGCACAAAAAAAAAAAAAAAGAAAGAAAACAACAAATCCTGCATATGAAGGAAAAGCTCAAGATCTTCTTATAAAGAGAAAAAATATATATATTAAGGGACAAGAATCAGAATGGAACTTAACTTGTTAATATCATCTTTGTAGTACTGCTTTCAAAATTTGGAGAAAAAAATGAATTTCGCTTGGAATTCTATTCTTGGCCAAATTATCAGTCAATGCAAAGACACTTTAAGATGTGTATGATCATCCAATATTTAGTTCTGGTGTACTTTTCTTAAAATCTATAAAATCTATAAAAGAATATGCATCTAGTAAAGGAAGGGAATAAGACAAAGAGAGAAAGACTTGGTCTTCGAAATATAAAAGAATATAATACAATAAACAAAGTTTGTCCCACCATGAAAATTGTCAGGCATATAAAGCTCATGCTCCAGATTGAAGCAAGAGTGCAGGGACTGGATGGGAGCATTGTAGAAGAAAAATGGTTTTGATAGATTGATGTGTAAGCATCACAAATTTAATATTATGTTCAACTGGTGTGTTATTTATAAAGAATTAAAAAGTTAATAAAAATGAAGCAAGTACAAAAAGAGAATGTTTTTAACTGTAGGACAAACAAAAATATAAGGAAAGAAACATCTTCGTAGTGCATTACTTGGCTTAGAACAGTATGAGTGATACATGAAATTATTGAAAGAACACAAGAAACGTATCGGTATCTACCCTAAGAGAGATTGTCCAAAATTAATTTTAAAAAGTGAGGTTTGAACCCGTTATTTATAAACATGAAGTGTAATCCCAGAAGATAACTCTTTAGAAGTTGTAAGAAATTTCCCTTGCAGAGCAGGAATTTGTTTGTGTTTGGACAGAGATGTGACTTTAGTGAATGGTAGGTTTTAAGAGACTTTGAATAATACATTAAAAAAAAAAAAGACTTTTTGAGGGGTAACTGGGTGGCTCAGTCCATTAACCATCTGATTCTCGATTTCTGCTCAGGTCAGATCTCAGGGTTGTGAGATAAACCCCACAAAGGGGTCCAGCTGATTGCGCAACCTGCTTAAAATTCTCTCTCTTCCTCTCTTTTTGCCTCTCCTCCCCACAATTGTGTGCTTGTACTCTCTCTCAGAAAGATTTTTTTAAATAAAAAATATTAAATAAAAAGTTAAAATAAATTTAAAAACCTGAGTATCACATTGGTAAGTTAAGCATAATTTACATAATGATTGGTAAGAGAATATATATTTCTTCTCCTCAATTTTCATAAAACCTGAAATAGTAATTAACAACAGATATGAAATCATTGGACATTTACATATTTAAAAGTGGAATAAGAGACTAGAAATCAATTTGTTAGCAAAAAAATCTATTTTTGTTGACACTAATTAACTTTTATTACTTACCCATCCCCCATTCAGTGATCATTTTTTCGTTAGTTGCTTGACGGTAATAAAAACAATAACATGGAGGACATGGGGAGATGGAGAGGAGAAGGGAGTTGAGGGAAATTGGAAGGGGAGGTGAACCATGAGAGACTATGGACTCGGAAAAACAACCTGAGGGTTTTGAAGGGGTGGGGGGTGGGAGGTTGGGAGAGCCAGGTGGTGGGTATTAAGGAGGGCACGTATTGCATGGAGCACTGGGTGTGGTGCAAAAACAATGAATACTGTTACGCTGAAAAGAAATTAAAAAAAAAAAAAATTTCCAGACCCAATTCCAGTGTGTGTGTGCGTGTGTGTGTGTGTGTGTGTGTGTCTGCGTGCGTGCAGGCTGCCTCACACCAACAAACAGTTCTCAGACACCAAGAACCATGGATGAAGACCAAATATATGTGAGAAATATATTTTAGTTATCTGAATAACCAAATATATATATTTCTTATAAATGACAATACCACACACAATGTAAGGTTGTTTTTGTTTTGGCTTCAATCATGTATTTGCCCTTTTCTTTACATTATATTTCATTGATTTATGTTTGCCTGGGTTGTCTTCCCACTGAGATGGCAAGTTTATTTTTTTTCTTTTTTTTTTTTAATCTCAGTTTATGCTTAATTTAGGTGGTATTCGCTTTATATTTGCTGTGTTGAATATTCCCCATTTCTTATGTGGCATTTATCTATGTTTGATTGTAAGTCCACTGAAGCTAGAACCTGTGGTTTCTATGTCTTATAGCATCCCCTAAGTTCCAGGGGAACTGGTAACTGTTAAAAATGAACACATCTCAATATTCTTCAAAAATTAGTTTGGCTGAACATCCCTGAAAACAGACCTTTCTTAGCTTTCCACTCCATTCTCCATAATTGAGTAGAACCATTATTCAGCAGAGAATAGCCTGCCGAAAATAGATTGAAGTAACAAAGCTTATGTAAACAGGAGAGCATCATTCCATATATCTAAATTGCTGACCATAGATCCACTACTCATAAAGATTCTATTAGGTGACATGTTACTAGTAAAGTGGGATCTTCTAGTGAAAACGAAGCCATTCTTCTAGTACATTTCATGCTCATTGAAAACAGATTTATAACATATAAAGAGTCCTTTATTAAATAGGTTTTTAGTTCACTAAAAAACAGATTTACAATACAGGAGCAACCCATTGCCTAACATGTTTTCAGCTACTGAAATAGATTTACTACTCAGAAACAACCCATTATCTAACATGTTTCCAGTTCACTGAAAACAGATTTACAACTCATACATAGCCCATTATCTAACATAGTTCCAGCTCACTGAATATTGATTTAGAATTCATAAACAGCCCATTATCTGACAAATTTTCAGCTCACTGAACAGATTTGCAAATCATAAACAACCTATTATCTCCCACATTTCCAGCTCACTGAAAGTAGATTTACAGTGTATAAACAATCCATTATCTCACATGTTCCAGTTCACTGAAGATTGCTACAGAACTCGCAAAGAACCCCAAGGAGTCAGGGTTCCACCTTGGACATGAAATAAATAAATAAATAAATAAATAAATACCTATATTGAATAATAAATAATCATATTTGATCTTAATGATTATCTTGTATCAATAGATATATAGAAAGATTTAATCTGTTATTTTCAATCTTTAAATAGCATATAAAAGAAAAATAATCAGATGAATTTAAAGGTCTGATAACTGCATTTTTGTGTGTTTTTAAACATTCCTGTGTTAAGTTTTGAAAATTTAGAAAATGAAAGTAATACTATTAAAAATGATCATTTTGGGGGTAGTTTTATTTTCATAATCTTAATTTATTTCTAAAGATTATTTAAATCTTACTCTCTTACAGTGTGTAGAAACATTAAAATGTATTTATATTTTTTTGAATTATTAACATACCGAATTCCATTAGAAGTTTTTATTTTAAAGATTTTTAATTCTTTGAGAGAAAGAATAAGTGCACGAGTGGGGGTAGAGGGCAGAGGCAGAGGAAGAGTCAGAAGACCTGGTGAACAGGAAGCCCACTGCAGGACTCTATCCCAGGACCCCGGGATCATGACCTGAGATGAAGGCAGATGTTTAACTGACTGAGCCATCTAGGCACCCTCACCATTTGATCTTTTTAAAAACAAATAACAAATTTTAAAAATAGATAAACTTTCTCATAATATATTTACTGGGCAGTCAATTTATTTTTATCAGTGGGAAAATACTTTTTACTCCATAGTATCCAGAAGTTATACCTTTATTTTAAGCCTTACTATTACAGTTTATCATAATACTTTATCCATTGTTAACCAACTCAAACTTGTGAAATCACAATGAAAAATGTTTCATTGAAAATACTATGAACTGGGGCATCTGGGTGGCTCAGTCGTTAAGTGGCTGCCTTCAGCTCATGTCATGATCCCGGGGTCCTGAGAGGCCCTGAGAGGTCTTGAGAGGTCCTGGGATAGAGACCTGCAACGGGCTCTCTGCTCAGCGGAAAGCCTGCTTCTTCCTCTCCCACTCCCCCTGCTTGTGTTCCTTCTCTCACTGTGTCTCTCTCTCTTTCTTTGTCAAATAAATAAATAAAATCTTTTAAAATACTATGAGCATTTATAGGAGTTGAATAAATTTTGTGACACGTGTTCGTACTCTAAAAAAAAATAAAATAAAAAATTAAATACTATGAGCTCAAATTTAAAATACTAAATGTCACATGATTTCAAATACCTATTAACTTATGAATATATTATGTTACTCTTTAAACTTTTATTATGGAAACTTCCAAATATACACAAAAGTGATAATCTAATTAATCCAATGGGCCCATTGAGCCATTTCAGGTAACAACATGTGGACAATTTTGCTTCATCTATTCAAAATCCTCTTTCCCCAACACACACACACACACACACACACACACACACTCACACACACACTGCCATTGTATTACTTTAAAACAAAATCCAGAAAACACATTATCTTATAATTAAATACTTCAACACATATCAATAAGAGATAATTTTGTTTTTAACGTAATACATAATTAAAATTAAATATTCCTTGAATATCTTTCATTTCATACCAAGCTTACTACTTACATCATATATGTATTTTTTATAATTTTATACCATGAACCAGGTTTTATGTATATTTATATCTATTACATATTAAATATATAACTACATATTTAACTATAATTATGTAAAATTAATTTTATATGCAGAATTTATTACCCTTATTTTTAATGTTGTCCCATAATTTACTCATACTTTTTGTATAGAAGAATGATTCAATGTATTATCTAAAATAGTATATGAAATAATAATACATTTGTAATATTTTTAAGACAGGTATGGTCCTTTCTTTTCCTTCTCCTCATAGATTAATGCCCTTATTTTCATGACTATCATTTCCATTAAACAAAGAAACCGAGATTATGGTATGTCCTTCATGAAAAACACAACATTCAGCATAGAGCAGTCCTCAGTAAATATTTGTTGACTGAATTAATGAACAGAATTATATAAGTGGCAGGAAATTTTCTAAGATTTAGTCTGTCCTTCTGATGTAAAATAATGAGGAAATTAGTGAGTTTCTGGGCCTCTCTTACTGTGTTTTCATCAGTGGGACAATTAAAAGGATTTTCTATCTTTGGAAAATCGTGTTTTCCAATGTCAGGGTGGAAAAAACTTTCCTTCTACACTTTTAGTTTCTGTGGCTGGAATAACAATAAAGATGACATAAAGCAGATTAACAGGAGAAAAATTAATTTAATTTTGTATGCAGGAGAACCCTACAAAGGCATTGATATGCAAGGGCAATCATGTGCTATCCTGAGTTAAAAAATGGGATGGGGCCTGGGACTTCAAAGATGAGTAGGGTAATTTACAGGAAGAAAAAAAAAAAAAAAAAAAGAGCAAGTGTTTGGTAATTAGATGCTTGCCCATCTATTTGGATAGGTCTGTAAGTAAAAGTTATACCTAGCAGGAGCTCTCTTTCTGGACCTTCACATCTAAGTTCTTCTAGATAGTTAAAAGAGGGGTGCATTTTTTTTTCTTCAGTTTGCTGGGTCTTGTTTGCCTTCAGCTCAAAATAATCCACATTATTAAAGTGAAATATCTTGAGGAAGCTTATTCTAAGCCTTTCACTACCAAGCTGTCCACACCTCTATATTATGGAATATCGTATATCAATATATATGGGATAATTTATTTTTGCAAAGTTAAAATAAAAATTAAGCAAAATATTCTATGTGCTTTTATTTTTCAAGATACATAATATTTTTTACCAAAAGGGAGGTATCTGTGTTTTCTATGAAAGCACCATATGTGTATATCATATTAGCATGGATGACAATCAGCCCTACTTCATTTCACAGAATAAAATAACCTGTCATGTATCAAACTCTATAAAAATTTTTGAACTTAAAATATGAGAGGAGAGAAAGAAATTATGCCCATTTTTAATTTAAACTAACCATTTTGCGATAAATTAACTAAACTTATACTCTTGTTTCTGAATATATTTTGTCAATTTTTGTTTCTAATTTATCCTACTTTAGCTGTCAGAAGGGCATTTAGTTTGCTACTTTTTTTCAAAGGTACATGCTTTGTGCCTTTGCTGGTAACATTTTTTTTGTTTGATTTTTTCCAACTTTATTTAGATATAAATTGACATACAACATTTTGTAAGTTTAAGGTGTGCAATTTGCTTATTTGATACATTTACATATTGTAATATAATTACCACCATAGCCTCATCTCTTATTTCCATTCCATGATATAATAACCATTTTTTCCTATGATGAGAACACTTATGATCTACTCTCTTACCAACTTTTAAGTTTTTAATACAGTATTATTGGCTATAATTGCATATTAATTTATAGTGGAAGTTCATAGTTCTGACCAGCATTGCCCTATTTCCTCTATCCCCCAGTTTTTTTTTTAACTTTTTACATATGAAAACGAAACAAAAACTCTCTGAAAATTTTCTCTTTATTTCTTGTAAACTTTCTTCTTATAATTATTTGAAATAACCCAAAATCCCTAAGTGAAACCAATAAGCTTTTCTTTTTATGAATCAGACAAATAATCCAAGGAGATGCATGCATACACACACACATATGCACACACACACACATATGCACACACACAGTTAATATAAACAGAAGAATAAAAAGTCTAGAAAATTACAATGCTGGCTAAAAGCAGTAGCTTCTAACAGCAAGAATTGGAAAGAGGAAAAGGGAGAGAGCAGCAGAGAGAATTTCCTTGTGTAAGAACATATTTGAATAATGTGATGATAAAAATAATTTTTAAAAGAAAATTTTGCAGTGCCCTTGCCAAAAAAGTATTCATCTTCCTTTAGTATTTTTCTAGCATAATCCATCTTATTAACAAGACTATCCGTTGTGAATTTTACAATCACTCTCTGCAAATTTTAAAGGCAGCATCCTGAAATAGTGCTAAAATAATGTGCAATAACAATTTTGTTAGAATTCGTACATCTCCTTAAAATAAAATAAAAAATGTGAAGTTTCTACATCACAAATTATCATATATTGTCACAAAATCTGCCAAGGTGTTTTCACGTTATACAATCTGTTGGCAGATTTCCATTTTTAACAGTAGGTCTGGGTTTTCTGTGACAGTGACAAGAGCAATTCTAAAATCACTGAGGAGTGGGAGAAACAAAAAGCATGTGTAATTCTCTATTTGTGGTCTGACATAGATGACTCATCTTCCCAGAATTATTATATGACATTTATTGAGTCCCCATGTACCCAATGAAATATAAAACCAGTTAAGCTTGTCTCTTTGGGACTTAAACTAGTAAAAAAGGAAATTTATAACTTGCCTATTTTCTTTGTTAAGATATATTGAGTGCTTTTTATATGTCAGGTACTTACCTGGTCTCTGATGGAATATAAGTAGAAAATATCTAGTCCCTGCCCTCTAGGAGCTTCTTTCCCTTCCTTTATTAATGACTGGTCTAGAAGGGAATCACACTCTTAAACAACTTCATGAAAAATGAAACAATGTAGTCATTCCCTAAGGAAAGAATGATTTATTTGGTGTATTGGAATAGAAATGTGATTGCCACTCACAAGATTAAAAATATACAGTGGGAAATAAAAAAAAACTGCAAGAAGTCATGAAGGCTTGAAAGACTTTTCTTCTCCATCAAAGGTCAGAACAGACAGAAAAGCAGGAGACAGGATTTGGAGGTTTCTCTCTCTGTGTCTTTCTTTCTTAAATAGTGAAGCTACTTGGATAATAAAGCTTTAGAGCTTTGCTATTTTAATCATGATATTTTAGTATTAATATATTTATTAAAATCAAAAGAATATTTACTTTTTAGAGGTACAAATTGAAATATTTATTGATGAAATGATTCTGATATATTGGATTTGCTTCCAAATAATCCAGTGGCACATTGAGCATAGGGAAATGGGAAACTTTATAGATGAAGTAAAATTGACCATATGTTGGTACTAGTTCGAACTAAATATATGGGTCCTTAGGGGTTCATCAGACAACTCTCTTTAATCTTGTGTTTGCCTGAAAATTTCCACAGGAAAATTAAAATGTGACATTTTCATAAACTAATATGTATTTGAAGAATGTACAGTCTTCTTTATTTTTTGATATTGCTGTCTCTAGCTCTGAGTCTGAATTCCCTAAATATGAGGGCTTTTATCTTTTCACATTCATCACAGTGAATAAAAACAAACAAACAAACAAAAATACTTCATAAACACAAAATTGTTTAGATGATTAGATGAATCACTAGTAAATTAAGGAAAGGGCAATAAGAATTTTTTTTTTCCACTTAGATAAGTTTGAAGTTGTAAATTACGCCAAGACTAAAAGGTAGGGGGACCTGGGTGGCTCAGTCGGTTAAGAGTCTGCCTTCAGCTCAGGTCATGATCCCAGGGTCCTGGGACATAGCGGGGTGTCAAGTCCCTTGCTCAGGGGGAGGTCTGCTTCTCCTTCTCCCTTCTGCCCCTTACCCCCACTCATGCTCTCTCTCTCTTAAATAAATAAAAATAACAATCTAAAAAAAAAAAAAAAGGACTAAAGAAACCATTCTCCTCCAATGTTAGAAAAGTGATTTTTTTTTATATGCAGTGTATAGAAAGTAAATAAAATGCCAGAAATGGAAAGATCACATCAAAATGGTCAGAACTTACATGAGGATCAAATGAGTGAGCTGACCAGGTTTGAAGTGCAGGCAGATTAGTGAGTTAATTAATGAATTAGTTTAATTGTACAAGAGACAGATTGGCTATGAACATTTAAAAAATCTGACTTGAGCTATAGAAGTGTTTTGATATTTTGTATCCCTGACAATGTTAATAAAAATAATTGAAATATTTAGAAATTTATTGAAATTATTGAATTAAGACAATTCAAAATTCATTTACTAGAAATATAGAAAATATAACAGATGATTACCATCAAGGTTAATGAATATAGAATTTGGAAACCACTGTATTTTTAAAGTATGGGAATAACCTAAACCTTATCTCACTGATGAATGAAGAAATTCATAATTACTTACTTAAATATAAGGTCAGTCAATTATTGAAAATCTACTGCATTTTGAGCATAATTCAAGAGGGGCTGAAAACAGAGAGAGATATGAGATACCTTATGTACATAATCCAATTGAATTTAAGAACCCATAAAAGTTTCTCTTGTGTCATCCTGGGACAACTCTGCCCATTTAAGAAACCTTGGGTAGAATTTATTTAATGCTATCATTTGACAGTAATGATTATACTTATTGATGTTTGGGAAAATGCAATGCCCAGGCAGTAGTATTTCAAATGACAATCTAGTAAAGACAGTGAACAACACAGAGAGCAGATGTTTCTTTATGATAGTAAGAGACCCTTTGCAATACGTTTCAGATGTCAAACTCATTTTTGCTTAGCACTCCTTCTTGTCTCTTATGAGTAAGCATAATTTCTCTTAAACATATGGCCCAAAATGGAGTAAGTGTGGGAAATCCCATTTATAACTTCAGTCTATGTTATTGGGGGAAAAAATCTTCTGAATTAGTAATAAAAACCATCTGTTCTCACTTAGAGGAAAATGCTTCACACTGATGAAGTGAGACTAATATTCAGCATTTTAAAAAAGTATACAGAAAAATATAATGGAACAGTTTCTTTTTTAACAAGATGCCAAATCCATTTATTCCAATTATCCAATCAATCTTCAAAGAGTAAGTGTTAACAGTCTTTAAAATATCTGCTAAAGATCAAGGTGTATATTCCTTTACATGCTTATTCTCATAAAATATGTTAAATATCAAGATATTTATTTTCAGAAATTATTTATCTTTAGGGCGCCTGGATGCTCAGTGGGTTAAGTGTCTGTCTTTGGCTGAGGTCTTGATCCTGGAATCTTGGGATCCAGCCCCCCCCCGCCCCCCGTCGGGCTCTGTGCTCAGTGGGGAGCCTGCTTCTCCCTCTCTCTGCTGCTCCACCTGCTTGTGCTCTCTCATTCACTCTCTCTCTCTCTCAAATAAATAAATAAAATATATTTTTAAAAAATCATCTTCTTTAACTTCATAATTTGTTTGTAATAATAAGCTATTTTAAAATCACAATTGCTGAGCTATTTTAAAATCACAATTTCCTCAGTTTTTCCTGTCTTTTTTAATCTGTTTGTAATGGTAATACAGATTCAAAAGAATAGTAATACAAGTTCATTGAAGAAAAGTTTCATAATACAAATATGAAGAATAATAAAGAAAATTAAAAACACTCATAATCTGACCACCTACCTTTAACATTTTGGTTTCTTTTTTTAAGCATCATTTTGAAATTTCACTTCTATTTTTATCAAAGTTTTGTGTTCATAATTTTAAAATCAAGTAGTTTTATAAATTGTATAAACTAGTAATCAACTATGCGGTGTTTCCCAGTCTCATTACCATTTCCCAGATGCCATTAATTTAAACTCAGTTACCTATTCCTTGTCACTTCTCTCTCTTTCCCTCTCTCTCTCGCTCCCTCTCTCTCTCTCCATACCTATATATGATAATGTATACATATGTGTGTGTGTGTGTGTGTGTGTGTGTGTGTGTGTAAAATATGTAATACTTCTATTTCCTTGTAATTCAGTTTCATATATTATCTTTCCCTTTCAGACATGAACAAAAAGGGCTTGGATTTCTTATATAGTTTACAGACTTTCCCCCCTAATGCATATTTCCTACCCCATCCTTCCATTATGGTTATATTACAATTATATTTAATTTCATCATTACTCTTTCCATATACTTATTATCATATACATCTTAATAATGGTTAATTCAAGTAGTATATTATGGTTATATTATCTTATACAACTTCCTATTCTCCATGGAATTACTAGTTATTTCTTTTTTCTCTCCTTTTCTTATGGCACCTATCACTATTGTATTATACTATTTTCTTAAGAGATATGTATATGTCTTCTCACTAGCTTCCCACAAAATATTCAATAAAATAAACTTTTACAGCTTTATATTTCTGAAAAATGCCTACTTTACATCACTGCTTTATTGTGTTATAGTCTGTGGGATCTCCTCAAATTTATCTTCCAATTTTTTTTTTCTGTTGATTTTTAAGCTTTTGCTACCATACTATAATTTTCTAACTCTCTTTTTGGGATATTCCTTAGTATATATTATTTTCCTGTACTCTTTTGTTTTCTTCATTTTCCTTTTCAATGTATTATTCTTTTTGTCTGGGCCTTTCATGTTGGAGCTGTTCCTCAAATATATGGTGTTATTTCATTGTCCTTTGATAGCCATAGTGGGGTATCTCCACTCAGGATGCTGACTTTTACTTAAATCCCCTTCTCCTTTGGTGAGTTCACCCTTAGCTCTGACTGGTGTTTTGAAGTCCAAATTTTCTGTGGATCAGCTTCTCCATAGTATACCCCTCATCTTCTGTCTGCATATGTAAGGGCTTCTTAAATCATACATTCAAACAAATCTATTTTTCAGACTCGCCCATACCCTGCCAGCAGCACTACCTGCCATTTCTAATTCCTGGGTTCTTCTGGTATTATGCAGTGGCAAAAAATTATAGATACTTAACATCCATCTTTCCCTAATCTGATGATTTGATAATCTGATCTCTGGTATAATTACATTTTTAAAATTTGTATGTATGTTGTAATGTCTTTATTTTCATTTATGTGGACTTTTAGAAGGGTGTGATGATAAATATATTTTATTTTTCATATTTAACTGGAAAACTTTTCACATCTTTTCTTCATGTTCATATAAAACTAACACATACTACCAGCTCTATATTTCCAAGTTTCTCCTAAAATGAGATAGGCACATATGTAGCCATTTATGCCTATGTATAAATTATCAGTTATATATAAAAACTCATTTTTGTTTTGTTAAACATTGACTTTGACATTTATTGTGAAAATTGCTACCCAGGACATGCTTGTATGTACAGTTACCTCAGAAATAAACAAATGTTGAATGCTGGTATTGTAACACAAATTCCCAGATATTAAGGTAATGCTTAATTTCGATAGTATAATGGCAAGATTGTCACTTACTATCTATTATAGGTAACTGTAATAAGAAATCATTAAAATTCAAAACTATAGCAGAGGGTTCCAGCAATAAAAATAGCGGCATATCCATGATTTATAATGGAAGTTAATGACACCCAAAGTATTTCCTTATAATGAAAGTTTTAGAATCAATTATTTTGAATGGTACTTAATACATATGACATATATGTCTATACATACATACACATATGTGTAAGATGTTCAATCAAACCTAATCCAAATTGGGTAGGCATTTTGTATCATAATACTTTCCCACTATTCCATAGTGGGAAATGACACACCAGTCACTAAATCTGCTGGTTGTTATGGTTACATAAAAATATAAATTTATATGTCATGATTTTGGTGGCACTTTATCAAGTGAGTACATCATAATTTCTCTAAATATCCTGTAATATTTGGGCATTTCAGAAATTTCCAATTTTCATGAGTATAAATAAAGGTCTTTCCTTCAAATGGATGACTAATGGAACAACCACTGGATTTGGGGGAGCTGCTAACAAATAAAATAAGTAGTGCAACTTTCTTTTCCAACTTTATTTAGTAACCTCAAAGCTTTAGAGTTTTTTAATATCATTTGTGAATTTAAATAGAGAGCTCTGGTATTTATTTTTAAAATCTTGATTTTGGGGCACCTGGGTGGCTCAGTTAAGTGTTTACCTTTGGTTCAGGTCATGATCTAGGGTCCCGGGATTGAGCCCCATGTCCCATTCCCTGCTAAGTGGGGTGTCTGTCTTCTTCCTCTTCCTCTGCCCCTCCCCACCCCACTGCTTGTGTTCTCTCTTGCTCGTGCTCTTTCTTGCAAATAAATAAATAAAGTTTTTTTTTTTTTTAAATCTTGTCTTCAAGAATAGTTTTTGAAACTTGCATCAAGCTTTGTAACACCATCTTCAATAATTTTTTAAACGTGTTTAACTAGTTTCAGTAATATAAAATAGGTTATATCTGTTTTCTTCCATTGTGTAGTTACTCAGATCTGGATTTACTTTTTTAGATGGGCTATTAGGAGTCTTCAACAAACTATTTTAACATAGTACTTAAACAGTTTATTTCTATTCCTACATTTGTGATAGTATTGTTAGGTTCTTTTTGTACATGAAAGGAAACCTGCCTGATTCTATTTTGTTGTTGTTGTTGTTGTTGTTTGTTTTCTAATGTTTTTCTCCCTGAACTCTGTTTTAACACTTCATTTTCTTCTCAATTTTGGTAATAGAGGTAAGTGAAGTCAGTGTGAATTTTGTTCTTTTGTTTGAACTGTTGTTTTTTCTTTTCCTACACCACCAAGCAGTTCTCCCATTTTCAGAAGACACTGAGTATACTATGAATTTAATATAATTCTGATGTTATCTACCGGAAGATACCATCAGATCCCACAGATTAAGGGTTTTGTTCCACAAGACTGCCCCCACTCCAGACACCTGTTTTAAGTCCCATTTGTACTTCTGACAGACTTGCTATTAACCAGAGGTTCCCATGACCCTTTCCTCTGTTTTGATTAATTTGCTTGAGTAGCTTAGAAAACTCAGAAATGTTTACTTAAATTCACCAGTTTATTAAGATGGACATTATAATTTTTTTTTTTAATTTATTTGACAGACAGAGATCACAAGTAGGCAGAGAAGCAGGCAGAGAGAGAGAGAGAGGAAGAAGTAGGCTCCCCTCCGAGCAGAGAGCCCAATGCGGAGCTGGATCCCAGAACCCTGGAATCCCCACCTGAGCGAAGGCAGAGGCTTTAACCCAGTGAGCCACCCAGGCGTCCCTAAGATGGATATTATAAAAGGTGCAGATGAACAACCAGATGAAAAGATACATAGGGCGAAGTCTAAAATGTCCCAAACGCAGGAGCTTCTGTTCCCATGAAACTGGAGTGTACCATCTTCCCAGCATGGGGGTGTTTTTATGAACCCAGAAAACCAAAAATATCTTTGTTTGGAAGATTTTACAGAGATTATTCTGCAGACCCCCCAGATCCTTTTCCTCTTCGCAGAGGTTAGAGAGTGGGGCTGAAAGTTCAAAGTTTCTAATCACTTGTCTGATTACCTGCCCCATCCAAAGGCTCTCCAGGGGTCCCACCTTGTTACCTCATTAGCATGAACTCAAGTATGCTCAAAAGGGACTTCTTATGAATATTAGAAGACTATCACTTAGGAAATTCTAAAGATTTTAGGAGCTCTGTGCCAGGAACTATGGATGAAAACCATATGTGGCTTATTATAACCCACTTTGTATATAATTTTATTTTCCTGTCTTGGAGTTCATGTATATATGGTCATGAATGTGAAAATTGTCCAGGATAAGTCTAAATGGATCTCTCTCACTATTTTTTCCTGTTTTTTACTCTTCGTGTGCAGTGTTTTCATTAGTTACATAGTAACTAATTTTATCTTTGATTACTGCTTTTGTTACAGTTTTTTAGTCATTTTATAGTTCAGTAGCCTCTAAGTTCCCTCCATATCTATTGTATTTTTACTTATTTTTATCTCTACAAATATACCTCGGGGTGTCTCAGATCCTTCTCATCAGTAATTCAAAGTTTGAAAATGGCAATTGTGTTCTTTACTGTACCACTTGTAAATTTTAATTTTGTTTTTGCCTACTGAATTTTCTATAATCTTTCCTTATTTCAGATATCTTCCTTTTTATCGTAGTCCCTTTCTTTTTATTAGCATTTTCTTTTCTTTTGACTTTCTGCTACTCCTTCATAATGTCTTTTTAAATTTAATTTATTTTGCATTCTATAAACTTTAGAAGTCAGGTCATTTTTAAATATGTTCTTCTGTTACTACCCATTTTCAGAAGCATATTATTTCCTAAGCCTTTGGATGAAATTCATTTTTCCCTTTTCTGAAGTTTCTATACATTAGAATTATGTTTTCTATTTTTCAATTGTGTGTGTGTGTGTATATATATATACACACACACACACACATATGTATGTGTATACGTGTGTGTGTGTGTGTGTGTATATCTATAGATAGATAGATAGATAGATATATGGTAATTTGTTTGTTTGTTTTTTAAGTAAGCTCCATGTACACTATGAAGCCCAACACAGGGCTTGAACTTAAATGACTCTGAGATCAAGACCTGAACTGAGATTGAGAGTCAGATGCTTACCTGACTGAGCCACCCAGGCACCCTTATGATTTTTTTTTTTTTAAATAAGCTCTACATTCGATGTGGGGCTTGAAGTCATGACCCTGGGATCAAAAGTCTCACACTCTACTACTGTCTGAGCCAGCTAGGCATCCCTTTCAATTGTTTTTCTATCTTAGAAGGCAAACCTGCTGTTAGATAATAATCATTATGTATAATTTGCTTTTGATTCTACTCAGATGACTCTCTTAAACCTTTAGCTTAAAAGCAGAGTGATATACATGTCTCTTAACCTGATGCTCAGTGTCTATGAGCCTTTCATCTACATGTTCTAGACCATGTGGTATTTTCTTCTAATCAAAATAGTTACTTCCATGACATCTTAGCTTTGCGGAACATATGACAAACTACAATCTCCTTATTTCATCTTTTCCCTCTAACACATTAGCCATTTGGAAAGCTGTGTCTTCAAAGGTAAAATGACTTCCTCCGGTTTTTATTTCCTAAATGTACTGCCAGGTTGTTCAGTTGCTTCCTGGAATGGATGAAGAAAAATAAATATTACAGACTATAATTAGGGAAAGGGGGCTAAGGTACTCTTTAAGAAGTAATACTTATAGAGTATTATATGATTACTTGGTTTACTATTCATTTGGATTTACTATTTCTGAGCTAGGGAATATACAATGAGGTTGTGAAAACAATACGTGTTAACTTCTATTTTAATGCATTTACTTTATTTTCCCTGGCTAAATATTCCTGTTATTAGTTGTGTTTCTTAATCCAGGCCTGTTGGCCTTATAATTATAGGATAGCTCTCCTTAATGTTGGGGCAAATTTTCCATCATTACCAGAATTTAGTGATGATGTGAATTTTCACGTGTATTTCTTCTGAGTTCTTCCCAAGTCATTTTAGTGGTGGGCACTGCATCAGGACCTTACCTCAGGAACCATTTAAATCAAGTTCCTCAGGCTATTATGTCCTTTAGTCAAATGGTACAGTTCCTTTCCCTGGCTCACTAGTCCTGTTTGGATCTAAGGAAAATATTCTTTTAATGAAATGCTCTAGTTTTATTGCCTCTAAATTGTAATGCTATCAGGCCAGTCTTTAAAATGATTCACCTAAACTCTTTCTGTCTTGGTACCAGATGAATTGACTTCATCTCTTCTGAAGTTTCTGATAAATCTCTGCCTTTTATATTAGAAAACAGAAAATTCAAGGTAGTATCCAGAAATTAAAAACAAAAAGGACTTTTCCAATAGAGTAGCATGTTGAGAATTAATATTTCCCCCAAGGAAAATTATTTCTCCTGTAAAGTTTTTTTTTAGTGTAATATATATCTCTTTATGAGAGCAGAACAAGAATCTTAAAGTACATATTTCTCAAAGCAGAGAAATATTAAAGTAGTTTTATTTACAAATTCAAAACAAAAATGGGATTGATTCACTTATATAAACTTCATGAATGTCTATAGAATACATTGAATTTTGTGTCCTGAGGTTTCTTTATTTTTCTACTACTAAAATACAGTATAAACACATTATCACAAATATACTCCCACTTTTGTTACCAAGGTCTTACCCATACAGATAATAATCCATTTGCCTCGGGGAATTAGAAAAAAAAAAAAAAAATGTAATGCTGATGCCAGCTAAGCACATGTAGCTTTTTTTTATTTTCTTTTTTGGTGAGCCCTAATTCTTATGATTCAGCAGACCCAGAGGATCAGGAGAAGAGGATTCAATGTGATTCTGATACTAGCATTGCAAGCATTCAAACTACTTGGTTTAAGCCAAGTATTATGGCATTGATATGTAACATAACAACAACAACAACAAAATTAAAGAAGCAATCTCTCTTGCGGTGCACTCTTGTCTTTTTTTCAATTCAATTTAATTAACATATAGTGTGTTATTAGTTTCAGAGGTAATTTAGTGATTCATCAGTTTCATATAAAACCCACGGCTCACCTTAATGCCCATCACCCAGTTATCCCATAACTCCACCCACCTCCCCTCCAGCAACCCAGTTTGTTTCCTATAGTTAAGAGTCTCTTGTTTTTTCTCCCTCTCTGTTTTCTTCTTATTTTTCCTTCCCTTGTCCTATGTTTATCTGTTTTGTTTCTTAAATTACACATATGAATGAAATCATATGACATTTGTCTTTCTGTGACTGATTTATTTCACTTAGCATAATACCCTCCAGTTCCACCTACCTCCTTGCAAATAAGATTTCATTCTTTTTGATGGCTGAGTACTACTCAGTACTCAAAGTAGATGTAGTAGATATATATCTTCTTTATCCATTCATCTGTCAATGGACATGTGGGTTCTTTCCATAGTTTGGCTATTCTGGACACTACTACTGTAAACATTGAAGTGCATGTGCTCCCTCAGATCACTTTGTGAGTATCCTTTGGATAAAGACCCCGTAGTGCAATTGCTGGGTCACAGGATAGCTCTATTTTCAAGTTTTTGAGGAACCTCCATACTATTTTCTAGAGTGGTTACACCAGCTTGCATTCCCATCAACAGTATAAGAGGGATCCCCTTTTTACACGTCCTCACGAACATCTGTTGTTTCCTGAGTTGTTAATTTTAGCCATTCTGACCAGTGTGACATGGTATCTCACCATGGTTTTGATTTGTATTTCCCTGATGCCAAGTGATGAGCATTTTTTTTTTTTTTCATGGATCTGTTGGCCATTTGTGTATCTTCCTTGGAGAAATGTCTGTTCATGTCTTCTGCCCATTTCTTGACTGGATATTTTGGTTTTTGGGTGTTGAGTTTGATAATTTTTTTTAAAATTTTACTTATGAGATTATTGTTCTATTTATTTATTAAGATTTTATTTATTTAATTTTGGGAGAGAGAGATATAGTGCACACATGCACATGAGCAGGGGCAGGGCAGAAGGCAGGGGGTGCAGAGGGAAAAGCAGACTCCCCACCGAGCAGGGAGCCTGATGAGGGACTCAATCCCAGGATCCTCGTATCATGATCTGAGCCTATGGCAGATGCTTAACTGACTGAGCCACCAAGGCACCCTGAGTTTGATAAGTTCTTTAACAAAAATCAAGTCCTTGAGCTCCTGAAAGAAAGGAACTTACATTTTTTGAATCTTTCAACTACAAAATTAGTCTGAGCTGTTCCATTAGTAGCATGCAGACTGGAGAGAAGTTAGAATGTGCAATTCAAAAAACTTAAATAGTTCTTTCCTTGAAAGTGCTATGGGTGGGATATAATTGCCACTACCCCATAAAGGATAGTGGTGCTAAACCACCACTGTTCTTTATGAAAGATCAGTGAAATAGGTGAAGGCTGTATTTCAAAGATTTAGAGAAAAAAAATTGACAGAAATTGATGGTCATTTGAATGTGGCAAGTGAAGGGAGGGAGGAGATATACTTATGTAACTTTGGTTTCCACCTTGAATTAAATGCGGAAATCACAATTGATACAGGGAATACCAGATGAAGAACAGGCTTTGAGAACATTATCTTGAGGTTAGTGTTAGATTTATTCAATTTGATGGACCTAAGAAAGGTCTATGCTGAAAATATTTAAAAGGCAGTTTAAAATATTGCCAGAGTTCAGAAAATGTGTTGAAGATCAATGTTCTATAGATATAATCTGATCAGTTTTACTTCTAAAATATATCTTGGGTCAGTCCCTTTCTCCCCAATCCCATCACCAGTATCCTTGTCTAGCTAATCATCACAACTGCTATTCTTGTTGCAACTGTAGACAGTTTCCAGCTTCTGTCTTTAACTCTATAAATTGTGTTCCATAAAGCTGCCAGAGGGATATGCTTTAAGAATGGGATTATATAACTTCTCTGCTTAACCGCACTAGGTCGCAATTAAATAAAAATTCAAAATCCTTGCTGTATCTTTAAGGACCTTGCAAAACCTGTTTCCTGGGATTTCAGATCATTCCTGTGTGATTCTTGAGACTTAAGGCTTACTAGACTTTCAGTTTTTCAAGCTGTTCTACCTCAAATTTGTCATGTATGATTTCCTCTGCCCGGAAAGTTCTTTTTCAGTATGTTACCCCTAAATCCTATCCCACCCTCTGTGCTTACCCATACCAGTATTTTTTCCTTTGCTTCATTTCTCAGTTTGAACATTGCTTCCAGAGAATGATCTGATAACCCCAACTCTTCACATTCTTCACCCTATTCCACAAAAACAAAAACAAACAAACAAACAAACAAACAAACAAAATCCCTGATTTTCTGATTTGGGTCTAACTTGTCCTGGAGACGGTGTGGTTGATGAGAGCAGGGACCACTGCTGATTTGTCCCCAGCATGTATATAGACCACATGCCCATATTCCTCAGTTGCCCAGGAATGTTCCATTATATCTGCTGACCTGATATGATTGTTACCAGCACCTTCTTTCTTGTTATCAACACCTATTACACTTTCACAAATGTCTCTGCTTGGATGATAAATTATATGCCAGCTCATCATGTATACTATACCTTCAATAAATATTTTTTGAATAAGTGAATAAATGGGAGGCTCTAACACATATGCTTTTAAAAAGTGTAGAAAAAAGAGGAGAATTTGAAGTGCAGTACTATAGCTCACTGATAATATAATATATAAAGAGTAGAAGAAGCTACTTTAAGACACCTGGAAAGTGTGAGTATTTGTATATGTGTTTTGTGAGTGTGTAACAACATTAATTATTAACTATTTAAGAATTCATTCAACCTGTAGATAGAATGGTCCATAAAGGTCTCTAAAATTATAGTCTCTCAAAATATAGTTTTAATTCTATTTATTTTGCCACTGGTAACTAAATGTTATATCTTAAAACATTTTTTTATTGTTATAAAGATTTCTTTGTGTCTACCTAACTTTTCATCTCTTGAAACTAAGGTCTGTTACTGCTATTCTACTAGTTGATAGATGGAGAAGGAACTAAATTCCTCTAATCCTTTATTTGATTGAAATCTGTAATAAGAGTAATATTTATCTTAATTAATAGGCCATTTTTTCATTTTCAAATCATTAGAAAATTAGAAAAAATACTAGAAAATCAATAAATTTCATTAAAGCTTTTTCTTCAGAATTATTTCTTTAAATACAAATGTTTAAAAGTCTAAAAATTAATGAAGAGTATTTGGATATTAATATATATGAGGGAATAGCTAGAATTTCTTTTAGATAATTTACTTTTAAATATCTATCTTTTGCTCTATTTTGATATTGAGAAGTGGTATTACTTCATACTATGTTGAAATATTATTCAGGATTCTCTCAGAAAAGTATTGTGTCCACTGGTCATATAAATTTATGTGAATATAGACTTAAAACTATATTTCTCTAAAATATTTAACATATATAGACATTTGGATTTTAGATACTTTTTTAAAGAAAGCACTTACAGACAGAATTTTAAAAATAACTTTGCAAGCTGTTATGAATATAACATGTTTTGACTTATAATTTCAGAATTTTCACTCCATTTAAATGCAAAGAAAAACTAGAAAATTATTTCACTTAATTATAACACATTTTCCTATTAGTATTCAAAATACCATACTTCATTTATCCAAAGAGAACTGGAATAACTCCATTTGTCGAGAAAATATCAAGAAACACCAAGAAAATATGTTTCAATGTATGTGTATTTATGTTGAATATATAGACACATACATATATACAAAACATATGTACATATATATAGGTATATCTGTATACTTCAAAAACAAACATACACACATACATATGCACATGTCTTTCACATACATCGATATATACACATATTATATATACGTATGTATGTCCTCATGTACATTTACATACACACACACACACACACACACACATATATATATATTCCAGAAATGGTGCTGAAACATTTAATTTTATTTCAAACAATAAGCAACATAGAAAATTAAGCAACATAAATTATAAAATGTAGTTACTTTGTGCTCCAGTGTTAAAAGTAACAAAGTTTATGTTTTGTTAATATTAAAAAATACTAACATTATGTGAATAGTATTTATTGGTGAATAGGGCCTGGAATAGAGGAGGCAGCTGGGAATAAGAAAGTACATGGGCTTTGGCATCAGACAGATCTGACTTTGAATCTAGGTTTTGTCACTTACATAATCTTAGAAGTTATTTACCTCTCTGGCTTTCAGTTTCTCCATCTACTAAATTAAAACTATGCTTTGCATGAGGTACCAACAGGAGTGCTTTGTCAAACATACAAAATGTGATTTCTATGCTCAGTGCTCAAACCGGTGGGGTTCAGATTCACCCGTCATGTTCTTGAAGGATATTCACAGACCCAAGTACTTTCAGAGTGGAATTATTGGGATGGTCTCAAAAGTTTGTCCTATGAGATCTAGCAAGATTTATTCTGGAAAAGAAGCAACTAATGCATGAAAACTAACTTCAAAATCGAAAGAGCTGACATTTAGGAATACCTATTTTCTCTCTTGGTCTATTTGGGTAGGTTATGAAAATTGATTATTGAACATTATATAAAGTAAGTAGGTATTATTATATAATTGCAGACCCTGCTGAGAGACTGTGAATCTATTCAAACTCAAAGTGATATAATTATATATAGTGATATAAATAGCATAAAATATATATTACAGAAAATATAACGTGAGTAGAAAAAAAATAAACAGCAACGTTGCTCTAGTTTCAGGAATTAAGGCAAATGACCAAGTAATATAAAAAAGGTAGGAGAGTTTCAAATCAAGAATATTGGGAAAGTGTTAATAGAAAAAAAAGAGAGGCCTTTTTAGAGAGGGTGGAAGAAAGAAAGATTGATTATATTAAAAATTTCAACATAGAAAGAAAGACAGTTAATAAACTTTTTTTTTCTTTTTTTATTTATTTGACAAACAGAGATCACAAGCGGGCAGAGAGGCAGGCAGAGACACAGAGGGGGAAGTAGGCTCCCTGCTGAGTGGAGAGCCAGAAGCAGGGCTCAATCCCAGGAGCCTGGGATCAAGACCTGTCGAAGGCAGAGGCTTTAACCCACTGAGGCACCAAGGCACCCCCAGCAGTTGATAAACTTTATGTCTAATGGTAA
The DNA here is from genome assembly GCF_963455335.1 of Martes martes. NCBI lineage: Eukaryota > Metazoa > Chordata > Mammalia > Carnivora > Mustelidae > Martes > Martes martes. The sequence continues at coordinate 107,183,872 of NC_137890.1, read as the reverse complement.
CAGTCCATTTAACCAAGGAGCAAGCTCATTATGTACCCAACACTGTGCATTTGGTTTCTAGTAGACCATATAATATTTACAAAAATGTGGGATGGGCAATAATATATCATTGACATGTTGCAGATGAAAAAACTGAGGATTTGAAAAAAAAAGGAAAAAATGAGGATGAGAACAGTTAAATAATTGCTTAAGGTCACACATTTGGTAGAGTAAAGATTTAGAATCAGAGTTATTTTACATGAGAGTTTGAGCTTTTAATCATTATATTCTACATCTTCTATAGAGTATTGGCTTTTGTGCTTTTTTTCCCCCCCTCCAACATTTCACAATGACATTTAACTTCTCAAATATTCTGGTCACATATTTATGTGTACTAACAATTCAATAAAAAATATGACAAATGTAAAAATTTCAAAAAATTTCCTTGATTAATTTTCTATCAAGTGCTCATAAATGTCCACATTTTTTTACTGTTATTTTAACTTTAATGAATTAATTTTGGGGGGATCTGTTAGTTTGCATGTAAATTATATAGTGAAAATTTTATTCTTTAGCTTATTCAGATTCTAATTGTATGGAATATAGATTGTGACATATGCATTTTCACATGTAACCATTAATTTTAACGAGATCAATTTGCCCAAGTCACAGGTTGCTAATCTTAATTTCATCATGAAGTCTTAATTTTTCTGTCAAATTCAAATTTTACCATATAAGTTTAAGTCTCTTCCCATTCTATTTTTGTTCTGATTGTATTGTTGGCATCTAATTTTTTTGAAGATCAATATTTATATTTTACAGCCTTGTTAACAAGATGCAATTCCTCAATAAATTTTGAATCTATTATAAGATTTACTAGTATGATTTTAGCCATTATTACTAGCTAATTGACTTAATCTCATGGAACTGACCTCAGAGGCGTACAAGTGCTACCTAGGTAGAGAAGAGATGCTTCCATTCCTTCCTAGAGATTTCTGTTAGGGGGCTCTTGTTAGATGTCAGCTTGGAGTAAAGAACAAGGTCAGTACTGTGGGATTTTTAGAAACAAACATCTGTGACATCTGGATTTGGTTGTATTTTTGTGTTGAGGATGGGATCATGAAATATCAAACAGTTTGAATCTGAAATGAGAAAAGATGAATTTATGCCTCTGTCACCAATATTTCAATTAAAGTTTTTGTGTTTTTAAGAGACAGATATCATTTCCAATTTTGCAGGTTAGTAACTAAATTCTTCTGTTGTTATTTTTGTTTAGTATTTCAAAATCATAACAACTCTGCAATCCAGCTGGACTTGGAAGGGAGTAAGAAAAATATAGAACCCATAGAACTGCAGTGAGAGCACAAAGATTATAAAGTATTTTGAGCAGATGGGGGCAAAGGGATACTTTCCTGAGCCTCAGAAGGAATGATCTGGTAGTTAAGATAAAATATAAGTCAAATCAGATTCGTCCAATCAGCAGTGGTGATCTTCTTGCTGGCCTTGCATTACTGGACACAAACCACATCATGGCTCCCATAATATTTATGTCATCTTTCACTTTGCCAAAAACTACATATTTGCCATCCAACAACTCAGTCATAGCAGTGCAGATAAAAATCTGGGAACTCTCTGTGTTGAGTCCAACATTTGCCACAGACAAGATCCCAGGACCCATGTGCTTCAGGATGAAATTCTCATCACCAAATTCTCCCCATAGATGGACTTGCCACCAGTGTCATGGTGGCGTGTGAAGTCACCACCCAGGCACAGAAATCCCAGAATAATCCTGTGAAAGCAGGATCCTTTAAAACCAAACTCTCTCCCCCATGCTCAGAGCATGAACATTCTCTGCTGCTTTTGAAACTTTGTCCCAAGGGCTCTCTGTCCATGACAATGTCGAAGAACATGGTGGGGTTGATCATGGTGGGAGACACAGGAGGCTCCCGGGTGTGGTATCTGCAAACCCTGTAACTAAGTTCTGAATCAAGTCATACATTTAAAGATTGCAACGGGAACTTGGAAACAAGTTGTCTCCATGTTTAATCTTATGCACAATGAGTAAACCCAGGTATGTATTTATAGGAAGCCAGTGTATATGAGTGTATGATTTTCTCCAGAAGTAATATTCAGTCCCATTGAATAACCTAGTTCTATGATTAAACATAGGCAAATGAAATAGTATAGACAAAGATTTCTTGACTGCTGAGAAGGGCATTCTGGAAATAATTCACATTGGTTTCTATTCAGTTAGAAATAAAATCAGGATTGGCTTAAAAGGAAAATACTAAGTGAATCAATAGCGGGGTTGCAATGATAACAAATAATGTTTTTGTTAGAAACAAATTTACAGGGGCACCTGAGTGGCTCAGTGGGTTAAGCCTCTGCCTTCAGCTCAGGTCATGATCCCAGGGTCCTGTGATCAAGCCCCACGTCAGGCTCTCTGCTCTGCGGGGAGCCTGCTTCCTCCTCTCTCTCTCTCTGCCTGCCTCTCTGGCTACTTGTGATCTCTGTCTGTCAAATAAATAAATAAAATCTTAAAAAAAAAAAAAAAAGAAAGAAAGAAATTTACAGAAAAGGCGGAAATCCAGGAGGTGATTATGAGGAAGATTTTATGCCTAACACTTAAACAGGAAGCCCTTCATAAATATTTCAGTGTTTTTTTTTAAACCAAAGAATTTTATACTTAAAATTACTTTTATACTTAAAATTAAAAAAAGGAATATTTATCTTGAGTGGCTGCTTCACAATCTCTGTAAACACTCAAACACCTATTTCATTGTGGCAAAGAGCATTGGTCATATACTAGATCAGAGTGGTTTGCTCAACATAGCCCTCTGATCAAAATGAAATGACTAATGCTATTATGTGTCCTTTTGAAAATAAAAAACACAAAGACATGATAATGGCTTTTATTTTAGTAATTTTATAGTAATAATTTTATCTGTCCAATATAAGAAGAGATGAGTAAAAATGGCAGACTCTTACCCCTTCGTATATGATCAATATGCTCTTATGGGAATGAAGGTTATTGCTGCTTATATAACGGAGAGTGTACATTAGTGCCCTGGCACTCAGTTTTGTGACCAGTTATATCATTTTAAGCTTAGATGCTTTTGAAGTAAGTAATAGCAGAAGATCAAACAGCTGGGAAATCAGCATGCAGAGAGAAAAAGAGCATAGCTGCAAAATGAATTTATAAATGTTACTGGAGGAGCTGAGAGAAGGTTGCTGAGAAGTAAAGATCCAGTATACTTTAGTAAATACTAGCTATATGAAAAAATGTCTACAAAGTGTTCAACACTATTTTGGACATACACCTACTACTTCACACCTCTTACCTTTCTCCCTGATTTTTCTCTGACATATTAAATAAAACTATTGCGTGGATATGATTCATAACCTCTGAACTTACGAGGTTCAGAAAATGAAACACACAATGTACTATATCTTAATATGCACAGTATGTATGAAGATTGTGCATTTAAATGGTGGTCATTACACCCAGGTTTAATAAGTAGGTAGCAAAATTGTGATTTTGATGAATTTTTCCATGAAAAAAAAGAAGAATACTGGAATTACTGCATTTTACACAAAATAGAAGCACATTGTTTTCTTTTTTCAGTTTAACCAAGCAGGAGGGTTTCTAAGTCCTCAGTAGGTTACCTTTGTTCACATTAGCCTGACATTGCATTTTTTAAATTCATATTTTAATGGTAGTTGTATAAATAATGCAGTAACTTCCAGCAATCAGATTACATTCTTATTCTGTCATTTAAGCATTGTATATTAAAATAATAAAAACAACTTTTATACAACATGTTTATTCTGTTCTTCAACGCAGAATTTCTTCCACATCTTTCCTAGCGCCCTGTGAAGAAGAGGTGGTTAATATATATATTTTTTATTGATAGAGTATATGATCAATGAAGTAGAGGCCAAGAGTAGTTTTTGTGATCTGGCCACTTTAATGGCACCAGGTACTAAGAAAAAATGTATAGAGAGGAAAAAGTTTGTGATATTATATAATTATAATGCCAATATAAAGGAAAGGTAGGATATACTGGATGTATATATTTTTCTCTACTCAGGAAAAAAGATAGAGTTTTATTTATTTTATATTCAGAATTATAAAATCCAGCTGTGTTAGAGGCCTTAAATCTAAAAGTTATATTTATCCTTTCTGCTTAATTAAGGTAGATAACACTATATACGTACATACTTAAACAACATAAAGCACTCACAATTGTTAACAACCACCTTAAAACATTTTTACAAGATGGTATATAAAATAAAAAGGATTGATAGATTTATATCTATAGGATAGATGGATTTACATCTATCTATCTATCTATCATCTATTTATATCAACTTGTATATATGAATTGTGAGTTAAATGTCACAAGAAAAGGATATGCACTGAGTATTCAGGAAATGCTTTTAGTCCCTTCTCCATGTGAGATAGATTGTGGTGGATTTTCTTCCTTTCTGGTCTTACCAGATACTGAATGAAGATTTAGATTTCTCTTCCATGTTACCATAATCCTCATGATCATTCAGGACCTTATCTTTCTTTACTTTGGGACCTAGAAGAATCTTGGAACATTTAAGTTAGATGCCCATGTGGGCAGTTCAGATGGGACTCACCAAGATCTCGGGGCACACATTCCACTTTTTTGGATGACGCACGAACACCAGTCAATAGGATCAGCTGAACAGTTGAAGTAGCTACTCAATATGGCCAACATTGAATGGCAAGATAGGTTTCAGTTCTGCATTCAAACAGCTCTTTGATACTGACAAAAGATGGCAAAGGAAATGAGTTGAGGAAATTCTCAATGCTAACTTTCTGGTCCATCCAGATGGACAAACCTTATCTCTGGTTCCAGAAACCTCTATGGAAATCTAGATCATGCATTTCCTTTGCCAGAATCAATAATACTTACTAGGTCATCTAGGAGTTTAGCTAATCTGTTTACTTTTAATTATCTTCCAAATCTATTGTTCTGACATCAAGTTAATTTGCTCCATTGTCTTTGATTCTTGATTTTTTTTTTTTCAAACAAATTTAGTGTATCTAATTTTTAAGGTTTGGCTTTTAGAAATATTATTTTTAACTTAAACTTCAACACTTATTTTTAAAAAAGTAAAAACTAGGGCTCCTGGGTGGCTCAGTCAGTTAAGCGTCTGCCTTTGGCGCAATCATGATCCCAGAGTTCCAGGACTTAGTCCCACATTGGGCTTCCTGCTCAGTGGGGAGTTTGCTTTTCCCTCTACCCTCCACTCTGCTTGTGCTCTCTCTTCCTCCCTCTCTCAAATGAATAAATAAAATCTTAAAAAAAGAAAAAAAAGTTAAAGCTACGCACTTAATTTGTTTCTCATTGTATTTACTTATGAAAAACTTAATTTTTTCAAGTTTTTATCTCAATTCTAGTTAACACACAGTATAATATTAGTTACAGGTGTAGAATTTAGTGATTGATCACTTGCAACACCCAGTGCTCATCATAAGTGCCCTCCTTAATACCCATTACCTATTTAACCAATCCCTCCCACCTTCCCTCCAAAAACCCTGTTTGTTCTCTAGTTAAGAGTCTGTCTCCTGGTTTGCCTCTCTCTCTTTTTCCCCCCTGTGTTCATCTGTTTTGTTTCTTAAATTTCACATATGAGTGAAATCATGCTATTTGTCTTTCTCTGACTGACGTATTTTGCTTAGCATAATACGGTCTAGCTCTATCCACATTGCCATATGTCTTTCACAAAGAAAAAGATCACTTACAAGAAGTAGAGGCATATTAATATTTTACCCATAACTTCACATAGGCACTATGATTATGTTGGAAATTCAATGCAGAGCAGGTCCTTGCCTTCACAGAGCTTATCATCTAGTAAAACCTAGGACTTGGACATGGACTTTAAGAATAATTTTTTGTGATCCCTAAAATGTTTTAAGAGAGTGAGAGAATAAAATCATCATAAGATCACCAGGTCCAGCTGGTGTATTTACCATAGAGGTTACTAGAGTTTAATGGGTATTTTAGAAAACCTCAAAAAAGTTTTATTCTTGTAAGCACATTCTTTGACAGCCAGATGTTAAGAGTGTTTTATTCTCTTTTAAAGGAAATCATACAGACTCCTAAGAGCAAAACATTTTATTTTAAAATATCTGTCTTTAGACTTCTCCCACCATAAGAACTTTTTTGTCATTGCTCATTAAGAAATAAAGCTTTTAATGAAATTTTGAAATCTTGGGGAGGTTAATTTCCTTCTATACTATCAGTCATTGTTTGAAGATTTAATTTTCATAAAAATAACAGTCATCTGCAAAAGTCTCTGCTACATAGATTACAGTTTTTGTTTTTTTTTTAAAGATTTTATTTATTTATTTGACAGACAGATCACAAATAGGCAGAGAAGCAGGCAGAGAGAGAGAGGGGGAAGCAGGCTCCCCGCTGAGCAGAAAGCCCGATGTGGGGCTCGATCCCAGATCCCTGAGATCATGACCCGAGCTGAAGGCAGAGGCTTAACCCACTGAGCCACCCAGGCGCCCCTACATAGATTACAGTTTTAATATCCATTTGAGCACTACAATTTGTGGATCGCATAGACGACAAATTATAATTTTGTCTTTTCTGTGGAATTTTACACAAAGCCTCTCGAATGGTTCAAGTTTCATATTAAAAAGGCCTTGATAAGTGAGGATGCAAGACTAAATGTTTATATATTGCATCAACGAAGGAGTAGCATCAAACACAAGTTTTATCAATAGCATGTGGCTGATAACTCATGGTCAACAGAAATTAAAGATAGTGTTTTAGGAAATGTGCTGAACAGTTTTTTTTTCATTAATTCATTATTTTATCTATTCATACAACAAATACTTAGTAAATGCCTATAATGTGTCACTCTCTCTCTTACGGAAACTGGGAAGAAAGCAGTACTTAACTTCCTGCTTTTCTGGAGTTCACATTATAGTGCAGGAGACAGGTAATAAAATGAATTAAATATATTCATCAAATAATTACAGAATTTTTGAAGCAAAAGAAACAGGACAAAGGAACAGTCTATATAGAAATAAATGGTACTATTTTAAACAGAGTGACCAGTGGAGTATTCTTTAAGGATGTTAACACTTGAGCAGAAAGCTCTAGGGTATGAGGAGAGCTGAGGAATGGGTGTTCTGGAGAGAGGGACAGAAAGTTTAAAGGCCTTGAGATAGAAGAAAACTTGATAAATCAAGAAAAAGCAGGAAAGCAGGCATAGCTGAAGAGAGTTAGCACTGTGAAAATAAGAGTTGATTAGGTCAGAATCGTGACTGAAGTCCACACAATCTTGGACCTTGTCACCATAAGAAGAAGGTCTTTGGATTTATTCTAAGTAAAATTGGAAGCTTCTGCGGGGTTTGGGAAGCATGAAATAATCTGACCTTGTCTTAGAAAGATTACTCTGTTTCCTAGAATGAAGGAAAGGGAAGTAGTAGAACTGCCAAACTATGTTTAGAATTACAGTAGCTCACTGTATCATCCTGTATAAATTTAAGAATGCAGTAAGGACTGTGCAGATACTGAAATAAAAAAGCATCTAATTTCAAATCTGCCTATCAAAATGAAGCTCATGGGGTGCCTGGGTGGCTCAGTGGGTTAAAGCCTCTGCCTTCGGCTCGGGTCATGATCCCAGGGTCCTGGGATCGATCCCCGCGTCGGGCTCTCTGCTCGGCGGGGATCCTGCTTCTCCCTCTCTCTCTGCCTGCCTCTCTGCCTGCTCGTGATCTCTGTCTGTGAAATAAATAAATAAAATAAAAATCTTTAAAAAAAAAAAAATGAAGCTCATGATCTGTCAGTGCTGTTTAACTGAACCAGCATAATTTATTTACGTATAGTGAGCCCAGTGTATGTATCACAACAGAAGGGCTGGAGAAAGATGCCTTAGGATCTTGCAGTATCTCAAGAATGCTCCACCATAGCCAAGATAAAAAATGATTATTAATTTTAATAAATAATTATTGAAGTTGCAATTTATAATATTTTCTTCTAAGACTTTTTTAGACAACAATAAGGAATGGTCAAGAGAAATCTTAAGTTTTTTTTTTGTTTTTTTTTTTTCTTATTGGGGAAAATAGATTCTGAGTGCCTGTTCAAAGGATATGGTACACTTTTACACAAAATATAAAGATAAAATGATTATATATATAATATATAATAATAACATAAATAATATAATATAATAGTTAATATACTAATTTAATATACTAATTTAATTTAATAAAATATTATATATATATATTTATTTATTTCATGGTGTTTAAATCTCACTTCACTATTGAATTACCTGACCTGTCTATGGCTCCACATCCTTAAATTGAGGATAATAATTCCACCTACTTACATAGTGGTTGTGACAATAAAGTGAGTTAGAACATGTTCCTCCAGGAAAGCTAGCCCATGCTTATAACCCCTAAGCATATCACAGTGCTTTACAGAGAATTAATATGATTCATTTTATAGTCAGAGTTTTGTTTTATTTAAATTAGAACTTGATACACAATAAAATAATGAAGTGACAGAAAAAAAAAAACTGTCTTTGAGACATTCGGGAAGATTCCCTATCAACTCTGAGATAATTTCATTATAATGAGTGGCAAACTTCTTTTGAAGTCCTTTAAAATTGTAAGTTCTTGCTTGCGTTACATCACTCACATACGATGCAGGTGTCTGTGGTTGCATGTATGACTTCTAGTCTAGAAGAGTAATGCCAAATGCTCATGTTTTGAACATAATGAGAGTGAATTTTAGAAGGTAAGGTTAGAGGATTTTTGTAACCCACTTTTTCAGTATAATCAACTTTTACTGGGTCTTAGGTTGATATATTTCTTTAACTGGATTTTTGAGTGTCCCAGTGTCAAAGTGTTGCTGGAATATACACTTTTGATAAAACACCTACTGGGTCATGCCTTGGCCGCTGTAGGTTGAAGGAGGGGTAACAAAACCAGGTCTGTGAGGCTAGAGCACGTGCTGGTGTCCAGGAAGGTCTGTAGCAGTGGCACCTGTTGTCCAGCCCACACCAAGTTCCCATTGATCAAGAGAACTGGAATGACAGACAACACACAGAAAAAAATCTGAATTCTAGAATAACTTTCATGCAGAAGCAGAAATACTTTTGGGCCAAAGATATAGCTTGAAATCAGTTTGGCTTAACAGCTTACATTACTTTCTTATGTAAAGAAAGGTCTGAAGAAAAACCTCTAAACATATTCAAGTACAGAATCAGAAGCTGCATACTCCCCAAAACCTACTCATGATGCGGGCCATTTAAAGGAGACATAGAGTTATTGAAATTCCCATTTATGTTGACAGAGGGATGCGGAGTGGAAGATAAACCACAAAGTTAAAGATCTCATAACCACAAAGTTAAAGTTAAAGACCTCATTTCATTCATCCATCCTCTGGTTAACAGTAATTTGTCCCCCATTTCTTTCTGGAGCATCCTTTCTTTGTATCTGTTCTTAGAGCCTCAGTGCCATTAGCTACAAAATTAACTTCAATTCTGCTCCTAGGATGATCTCTGGTCACTCCCATATCTATTTTGTGTTGCTAAATTGGGTAGGAATTCTGTAACTTTGTAATTGTTTCCGAGGAACATTTCACCCTTTTATCCAAAGCCATTAATAAATAAAACAAGCTATTTGTAAGCCGGATCTAAAGTTTAGTTCTTATTTTTCCACAAGACTTTGGTTCCGTTCATTCTTGGACTATCTTCTCAACCAAGTGGCTTTATACTTCAGCAAGCACTATCACAGTCATGTTGCCTTTTCCACCAAGTTAGTAAAATTTTTTCCCTCAAAAATGTTGAGGAGAACTAGGCTGTGTTTGTGGCTAATGTATTTATTTCCCAGACTTCAAGAAACTTTAGCTTCTTAAACTGAATGTCATTAGAAAAATAATGTACAATGTTGTTTATTTTAGTATAACAATTACTTCTAATTGAACACGTATTTAATGGTATTTCCAGTTACCTTGACTTTCTTTAGAGAATTTTATGTATAAGAACATTATTATAAATAATGGAGAAGAATGTGGTATATTTCAAAATAAGTAGCCACAATACAGTGGTATACATATACTGTGTGTGTGTGTGTGTGTGTGTGTATAGATAGATAGATAGATATAGCTATCTATCTATCTATCTATATATCACTACATATATAACACTATATTATATATCATATGTATCATTGGGTTATATCATTGGAATGGGCATTGGGATTTATATTGTTACTTTATTACCTTACAAAATAACTTGAATATAGGAAACAGGAACACATCTATAATGAGTAATTAAATGCATGAATACATTTTCAGTCTATAAAGGAATAATATAATGGAAGTTGTATTTTCTATTTCCAACAGTGACCCTCAGATTATTCTGGCCATGCTTTATGCAGCACATCTGAGAATTGTTTTCATGAAAGCATTAGTTGATGAATGTCTGCTGACCTAGAATTAATGCTTATTGAATTAACGGTATATTGTGTGCCATGCTACTATACATAATCAGCCAAAGACATTGATTCTTCCATGCTAAAGGTTCAAAAAGCTTTATACAAGAATCAATATTGATTTTTGCAGGTGCAATCTAGAGCAAATTTCTTGATTGTGAAAGACTATTTTTCAAAGAGGCTCACAAAGCTCCTAGTTTCTTCTAATATATTGGCTGCAATAATCTCAGCTCAGAACCAGTTATTTGAAAAATATTGGCTGCCAGAGGTTGTTGCTTCTAACAGTGGGTTTACATTGATCTCAGTTTTGTTTAAAATACTTGTGAACTGGAAATTTATTTATGCTTTCAATACCCTCAGATAAATCGCCACACTGGGAAGATAGTGTAGATTACTGAGAATTACCTAAAATAGATTCAGGGAGAAGACTGACCAAGTTTTGCCACATATATGGTGTTCAACATGTCATTTCATGATCAAATATAGGAATGAATCCTACTAAATTACTAATTAGATGTCTTTTTTTTTTTAAGATTTTATTTATTTATTTGCCAGAGAGAGAGAGAGAGAGAGAGAGTGAGCACAGGCAGACAGAGTGGCAGAGGGGGAAGCAGGCTCCCTGTGGAGCAAGGAGCCCGATGTGGGACTCGATCCCAGGACGCTGAGATCATGACCTGAGCCGAAGGCAGCCGCTTAACCAACTGAGCCACCCAGGCGTCCCACTAATTAGATGTCTTAACTGTTTTATTTCATATATATATATATGTATATATACACACACATATATATGGATATATATAATATATAAATAATTAAATATAAAATATAAAATAAACTATATATATTCCAGATGACAAAAAATACGAAACTCATCTTTAATTATTTTCACCATGTTCTTCATCAAGACTAGTAACTTGTCCAATAAAGTTTCCATTTAATATAATAAATGTTATAGAATAGAGTATCTAATATGGGTTATAAGATTCAGAGTACAGATGGGCAAGTATGCCATTCTAACCAATGGAAAAATTTACTGCTGAGAGTGTCTTTATAACGAAATTCAATTACTTCAGTTCTAAAGTTATTATAACCCAAATCCAAAGAAGGGAATTGTAATTTGTATCTAAGTGACACCAAAATAAAAGTGGATAATCTGTGAATAATAATAATAATAACAATAATGTAGCAAAGAATATTTTAAAATTGGAGCCCCAATGCAGTGGAATTGCTCTTATTCCAAGTGCATCACAAAATTCTTTCTACTTATAGGAAACCCTAGATGACTCATGTATTATTCTCTTTGGCTATAGTAACACTCCTCTTTCTTTTGTATTTTCATTATGTGTCAGGCATTCTACTAAAAGCTCCACATAGCATTTAATCTGCACAGTAACTCTGCAAAATATATCTTCTGAAGAAAACTGAGGCTACAAGAAATGAAGTAGCTTATAGTCTTAAATAGGAAATTACAAACTGGAACTCAAAATTGATCTTTCACCCTTTCTTTAATAGCACTTATTTTTTATAACACTTTCATATTTACTGAAAAATTGAGATGATCATAGGGAAGTTTTCATATATCCCATACCCAGTTTTCCTTATTATTAATATATGAGATATTCATTATAATTAATGAACCATATTGTTACATTATTCTTAACCTGTCTACAGTTTGCTTAGATTTGTGTAGTTTTTACTTAAAGTACATTTTAATATTTTTGTTGCAGGATCCCATTTGGTATATACATTACATTAGTTGTCTTGTTTCTTTGGACTTGTCTTGGCCATTGTAGTTTCTCAAATTTACTTTGTTTCTGATGTCCTAGATGGTTTTGAGGGGTACTGGCCAAGTATTTTGTAAAATGTCTCTCAAATGGGATTTGTCTGATATCTTTTTCTTATGATGAGACTCAAGTTACTTGTAATTTAGAAGAAGACTAGAGATGTAACATGTCATTTTAATTATATCATATCAAACATACATATACTATCAAGATGAGTTATGACTAATAATATTATCCTTGATTACTTGGCCAAGATAATGTTTCTCTACTATAAAATCACTATTTTTTTTTCTCTTTTGCATTATCTACACGTTGGACAGAAGTCACTACGCACAGTCTAGCTTAAAAGGTGGGGAGATTGCTCCCTTTTCTTGAGGGGGTATTCATATAAATTAGTAGGAATACCTACATGGGAGAATTATTTATGTTAGCTGTAGGTTTATATGCTTTATCAAGTTGAGGTATTCTCTAATTCTACTTTGGAGAGACTTTTTGTCATGAATGTGTGTCAGATTTCATCAGTGTTTTTTCTGCACAAATAAATGTGATCAGATTATTTTTTTTTTCTTAGTCAGTGGGTTACATTAATTGATTTAAAAATGTTGAACCAGTCTTGCATGCCAGCAGTAAATCCCACTTGGTTGTAGTGTGTAATTCTTTCTACACATTGTTATATTTGATTTGCTAATATTTTATTGAGGATTTTTACAGCTCCATTCACAAGAAATATATATCTGCAGTATAAAAGAGAGACTCTTAAGCAGGCTTCATGTCCAACATGGAGCCCATGGCAGGGTTTCATCTCACAACCCTGAGATCATGACCTGAGCCAAAATCACGAGTTAGACCCTTAACCAATTGAGCCACTTTGGATAAGGCTCTAAAAAACTCTTCTCTTGCTAAACCTTTATTTATTTATTTTTTTTATTTTAAGTGAATCTTTATAACTGAGGATTCTCAGCATGTTTTGAACGGTTACTTCTCTCCACCCCTACCACCACCACTACCAGAAATATGAGGGATTTTCTTGGAGGGAATTTCTTGAGATTTTGCAAGGGTTCTCAGGAGTAAAACCGACAGCAGTGTGGATTGCCTCAAGACTGCAATTTGCAGGAGTTTCTCCTCTTACTCTAATCTACATTCCAACTCCAATAATTCATCAAAGTTACTTTTAAGGTTTCCTAACAGTTATGGCTTTTGTGGCCTGTGTTCCTATAAACTGAGCTTAGCTGTACTTGCCTTTATTTTCCTTTTTCTCCAGATTTCAGCATAATGGCTTGCCTTGTGATTTCTATTTTCTGATTGGTGCAAGAGAAATGGTTCTGCTCTTATTTCTGCTCTTATTGTACTACTTAAGTACAATACTAATATTCCTTAAGTAATATCTTTCAAGTTCTTTATATATTATGGCTGAAACTAGAAGTCAAATTCTTTATTCTTAATCATTATGCTGTCCTGTAATGGTTTACAAACTTTTTCATGCCCCAGAATTTGCTAGATAACTTGTTAAAACTGAAAATACTGGGCACCACTTTTCAAGGTTTTTAATTAAGTAGGCTTAGGGTAAGGCCTGAGGATTTCCATTTCTTATAAGGTCCCAGTTAACGCTGATGCTACTGATCCATGGACCGCACTTTGAGAACCATTGCTCTATTTTAGTAGCTGCTCTTAATTGAATTCTATCCATATGAGTCAAGTCACCATGAAAATGGATGTCCTGTCCAACCTGCTTCCTGAATTTGACTATACTGTTATTGCTGTGTTGAAATCATCCTTATTTCTTTGCTATCCTTGCCACATTTCCTATTACGTTTTGTTTTTTGGTTTGTTGAAGGAAAGTTTTAACGCTGCCAGTGTTTTTTGTTTTGTTTTTTCTTTTTTAATGTTACCTTGCTGAGTTTTTGTTATGTAAAGCTACTAATTGTAAAACAAAATCCAATTCTAAGAATTTGAAGTCCCAAACCCATTTCAGAGAAGTAACATGGTATGTAATTTTTCTGCACAGAAAAATATTTACAGATGGATCTATGTAGTCCTTAAGATGCTTTTTTAAACTAAGGATGCTTGGAGCACCTGGGTGGCTCAGTTGGCTAAGCACCTGACTTTTGATTTTGATTCAGATCATGATCTCAGAGGCATGAGCGTGAGCATGGAGTCTACTTGAGATTCTCTCTCCTTTCCCTCTCCCTCTGCACCTGCTCCCCAATTCTTTGCTCTCTTTCTCTCTCTCAAATAAGTAAAGCAGTCTTTAAAAAATAAACTAAGGATGCCATGAAATTTTATTTTATACCAGTATCTGTGGTCTCTCTCATTATTCAGACAATTACATAGTACTCCATTTTATGAATGTGCCATAATTTAGTTAACATTTTTGTACATGAACTTTAGGCCATTTAGAATGCTTTCTACAAAACAATGTAGCACTTGACATTTGTTTACAAAAGTCTCTCTATTCCTCTAATGGTGTTATTGTGGTATAAATTCCTACACATGGAATTTTTGAGTCAGAGGGCATATACAATTATCTGCACTAATTAACAATATAAACAATAGTTTGAGAATAACACCAATTTCCCTTCCTATTGCCAACAACAAAAAAAAATGTTGCGAATTTTTGAACTTTGCAAATTTGGAGACTTATTATATGAGTAAGTATAGCCAAAGAATTTAGATAGATACAATTTTTAGGCCCGAAGTCTTATATTTTACGGTCTTCTGTGTTCTACAACTCTCCCTCTCTCTCTTTTTTTTTTTAAGATTTTATTTATTTATTTGACAGACAGAGATCACAAGTAGTCAGAGAGGCAGGCAGAGAGAGAGAGGAGGAAGCAGGCTCCCCATCAAGCAGAGACCCTGATGTGGGGCTCAATTCCAGGACCCTGGGATCATGACCTGACCCGAAGACAGAGGCTTTAACCCACTGAGCCACCCAGGTGCCCCTCTCTCTCTCTCTCTTAATCTCTCCCTCAGTACCTATCTCTCTAAACCCCTCTCTCAATGTCTTTCTCAATCCCTATCCCCTCACCTTGATATTATGTGATGAGTATACTTGTGAATGTAACATTTTATCTGACCTTTATTAGTGTATTGGATCTCACTGTTTTAGAGAGAACTTGAAAAGTATTTATGAATGACTTGGTGCCTTTTCTTTCTACCTTGATAAGGGTATGCTTTGTTTCTATCACTTAAAACTGTTCACCTTGGCCCTCTCATCCCTGAGAGGCACACAAATGTGCCTCTTAGTTAATTTAAATTTCAGACCTCAGGCAAAAGAGCTTACTTCATCAAAGTTGCTTTTCTTTCCATGTATTTGCCATCTAGCTTCAGTGTAATTTTATATTTACTTTGTAGAACTTTGTTGAAAGTGGCAAAGAACATCTCATACACATCAACTTCATGAAAAATTTCCCTTCATCTAGGGCCATGTTTTTCATGTGCTTTGTTTCCTGTATCTACAATTACTTAAATTGGTTTTCCTATAATATTTGAGTTTTTGTCACTCATAACTTGATTGTCTTCACTAAGCCAATGTCACATTTTAAGTTTTATTATTTATTATTATTATCTTTAACCCAAAAAGCATCTGGAACTCCAGTTTTCGTATCTATACTCCCGGTTGGCAGGAGGGACTCCTTGTACTTTATTCATAGAGTGGAGGGATCCACTGAACACCTTGAGAGGCTCTAGGGATGATCTAGTTTCACATTGTCTTGTGTATCTGCGTACTTGGCTGTTCTTCAGATGCCACACCAGAGGGTCTTAAAAGTAGAAACTGGGTCAAGAATGATATGTGTACATTAATCTATTTTAAATTGTGGTTTTCATATCTTCCTTATTGATTATGAGAAATCTTTGGCATATTTTGTATATTAATCTTTTGTTATGTTTAAAACATATTTTCCTCAATATGTTATCTTTTAATTATCTATTTTTTTCATAAGAGAAGTTTTAAATATTTATGTACTCAAGCGTGCTAATCTTTTCTTTTGGGTTCTGGTTTTTACATCAGCCTTAGAAAGGCATTACCATATTTGTAACAAACTTTAAAATGTTTTCTACTACTTTAAAAAAAGTGTTCATTTACTTATTTAAATAGACTTTATTTTTTAAGAGCAGTTTTAGGTTTACTACAAAATTAAGTGGAAAGTACAAAGAATTCCTATGTATCTCCTACCCTCCCCAAATACCAGTGTCTCACACCTGGTTGGTATATTCATTATAGTCATGTAGGTTTCTACATGACGCATGACTATCACCCAATGTCTGAACTTCATATTAAGGTTCACTTTTGGTGTTAATTATCCTATGGGTTTCAACACATATATAATGACATTTAGCCACCACTGTAATCCATGTAGAATAGATTCAATGCCCTAAATATCATCTGTGCTCTACCTATTTATCCACCCTCCCCTTTAACTGTAAAATCTTGATGATGTGATCTATACAGCTGATTTACCTTCGGCTAGAACTAAATGCTTAAACCTTGTAGACACTGATAACTCTCTAGGAATTTGGCATAAATCCCCCTGGTTTTAGAAAAACTTAAAGTTGAAACCAAAATTTATTTCTGCTTGACACAACCAACATCTATAATGGTTCAATCAAAACTAAGTCCAGTTGACTGAGAATTGTATTCTTATATATTTCCAAGTTAGCGTTCAGAGTCATAGTACTTTGTCAGGGGGGCTTTGACATTTGTTGTTTTCTAAAAATTTGTAAAGAATTTGTTAGAATATTTTCCTTTTTTTTTTAAATTTAAACTTTATTTTTTCAGTGTTCCAGGATTCATTGTTTATGCATCACACCCAATGCTCCATGCAATATGTGCCCTCCTTAATACCTACCACCAGGCTCACCCAACCTCCACTCCCACCCCTCCAAAACTCTCACTTTGTTTCTCGGAATCAACAGTCTCTAATGGTTCATCTCCCCCTCTGATTTTCCCCAACTCCCTTCTCCTCTCCTTCTCCCAATGTCCTCTGTAGAATTTTTTCTTTCTTTTTTTTTTTTTTAAATTAACATATAATATATTATTAGCCCCAGGGACACAGGTCTGTGAATCACGAGGTTTACACACTTCACAGCACTCACCACAGCACATACCCTCTCCAATGTCCATAACCCGACCACCCTCTCCTTACTCCCCTCCCGCCAGCAACCATCAGGTTTTTGTGTGTGTGTGTGTGAGAGATTAAGAGTCTCTTATGGTTTGTCTCCCTCCCGATCCCATCTTGTTTCATTTATTCTTTTCCTACCCCCCTAACCCCCCACATTGCATCTCCCCTTCCTCATATCAGGGAGATCATATGATAGTTGTCCTTCTCTGATTGAATTATTTCGCTAAGCATAATATCCTCAAGTTCCATCCATGTTATCGCAAATGGCAAGATTTCAATTTTTGATGGCTGCATAGTATTCCATTATACACACACACACACACACACACACACACCCCACATCTTCTTTATCCATTCATCTGTTGATGGACATCTAGGTTCGTTCCATAGTTGAGCTATTGTGGACATTGCTGCTATAAACATTCAGGTGCATGTGCCCCTTCGGATTACCACATTTGTATCTTTAGTGTAAATACCCAGTAGTGCAATTGCTGGGTCATAGGGTAGCTCTATTTTCAACTTTTTAAGGAACCTCTATGCTGTTTTCCAGAGTGGTTGCACCAACTTGCATTCCCACCAACAGTGTAGGAGTGTTCCCCTTTCTCCACATCCTTGCCAGCATCTGCCATTTCCTGACTTGTTAATTTTAGCCATTCTGACTGGTGTGAGGTGATATCTCATTGTGGTTTTGATTTGTATTTCCCTGATGCCAAGTGATGTGGAGCACTTTTTCATGTGTCTGTTGGCCGTCTAGATGTCTTCTTTGCAGAAATGTCTGTTCATGTCCGCTTCCCATTTCTTGATTGGATTGTTTGTTCTTTGGTGTTGAGTTTGATAAGTTCTTTATAGATTTTAGATACTAGCCCTTTATCTGATATGTCGTTTGCTAATATCTTCTCCTATTCTGTCAGTTGTCTTTTGGTTTTGTTAACTGTTTCCTTTGCTGTGCAAAAGCTTTTGATCTTGATGAAGTCCCAACAGTTCATTCTTGCCTTTGCTTCCCTTGCCTTTGGCGATGTTCCTAGGAAGAAGTTGCTGTGGCTGAGGTCAAGGGGTTTGCTGCCTGTATTTTCCTCAAGGATTTTGATGGATTCCTTTCTCACATTGAGGTCCTCCATCCATTTTGAGTCTATTTTCGTGTGTGGTGTAAGGAAATGTGTGGTGTAAACTTCATTTGTCTGCATGTGGCTGTCCAATTTTCTCAACACCATTAATTGAAGAGACTGTCTTTTTTCTATTGGACATTCTTTCCTGCTTTGTCGAAGATTAGTTGACCATAGAGTTGAGGGTCTATTTCTGGGCTCTCTGTTCTGTTCCATTGATCTATGTGTCTGTTTTTGTGCCAGTACCATACTGTCTTGATGATGACAGATTTCTAATAGAGCTTAAAGTCTGGAATTATGATGCCACCAACTTTGGCTTTATTTTTCAATATTTCTCTGGCTATTCGAAGTCTTCTCTGGTTCCATATAAATTTTAGGATTATTTGTTCCATTTCTTTGGAAAAAAATGGATGGGACTTTGATAGGGATTGCATTAAATGTGTAGATTGCTTTAGGTAGCATAGACATTTGCACAATATTTGTTCTTCCAATCCATGAGCATGGAACATTTTTCCATTTCTTTGTGTCTTCCTCAATTTCTTTCATGAGTACTTTATAGTTTTCTGAGTGTAGATTCTTTGCCTCTTTGGTTAGGTTTATTCCTAGGTATCTTATAGTTTTGGGAGCAATTGTAAATGGGATTGACTCCTTAATTTCTCTTTGTTCGATCTTGTTGTTGGTGTAAGGAAATGCAACTGATTTCTGTGCATTGATTTTATATACTAACACTTTACTGAATTCCTGTACAAGTTTTAGCAGTTTTGGAGTGGAGTCTTTTGGGTTTTCCACATATAGTATCATATCATCTGCAAAGAGTATAGTATGGCTTCTTCTTTGCCAATTTGGATGTCTTTAATTTCTTTTTGTTGTCTGATTGCTGAGGCTAGGATTTCTAGTACTTTGGTGAATAGCAGTGGTGATAACGGACATCCTTGCCGTGTTCCTGACCTTAGCAGAAAAACTTTCAGTTTTTCTCCATTGAGAATGATATTTGCGGTGGGTTTTTCATAGATGGCTTTTATGATATTGAGGTATGTGCTCGCTATCCCTATAATTTGGAGAGTTTTGATCAGGAAAGGATGCTGTACTTTGTCAAATGCTTTTTCAGCATCTAGTGAGAGTATCATATGGTTCTTGTTCTTTCTTTCATTAATGTATTGTATCACATGGATTGATTTGCAGATGTTGAACCAACCTTGCATCTCTGGAGTAAATCCCACTTGGTTATGGTGAATAATCCTTTGAATGTACTTTTGGATCCTATTGGCTAATATTTTGGTGAGAATTTTCGCATCTGTGTTCTTCAAGGATATTGGTTTGTAATTCTCTTTTTTTGATGGGATCCTTGTCTGGGTTTGGGATCAAGGTAATGTTGGCCTCATAAAATGAGTTTGGAAATTTTCCTTCCATTTCTATTTTTTGGAACAGTTTCAGGAGACTAGGTATTAATTCTTCTTTAAATGTTTGATAGAATTCCCCTAGGAAGCCACGTGGCCCTGGGCTCTTCGTTGTTGGGAGATTTTTGATGACTGCTTCAATCTCCTTACTGGTTATGGGTCTGTTCAGGTTTTCTATTTCTTCCTGGTTCAGTTGTGGCAGTTTATATGTCTTTAGGAATGCATCCATTTCTTCCAGATTATCAAATTTGCTGGCATATTGTTGCTCATAATATGTTCTTATAATTGTTTGTATGTCTTTGGTTTTGGTTGTGATCTCTCCTCTTTCATTCATGATTTTATTTATTTGGATCCTTTCTCTTTTCTTTTTGATAAGTCTGGCCAGGGGTTTATTAATCTTATTAATTCTTTCAAAGAACCAGCTCCTAGTTTCATTGATTCATTCTATTGTTTTTTGTTTGTTTGTTTGTTTATTTGTTTCTATTTCATTGCTTTCTGCTCTGATCTTTTTTATTTCTCTTCTCCTGCTGGGTTTAGGCTTTCTTTGTTGTTCTTTCTCCAGCTCCTTTATGTGTAGGATTAGGTTGTGTATTTGAGACCTTTCTTGTTTCTTGAGAAAGGCTTGTATCACTATATATTTTCCTCTCAGGACTGCCTTTGCTGTGTCCCACAGATTTTGAACCATTGTATTTTCATTATCATTTGCATCCATGAATTTTTTCAATTCTTCTTTAATTTCCTGGTTGACCCATTCATTCTTTAGAAGGATGATCTTTATTCTTCATGTATTTGGGTTCTTTCCAAATTTCCTCTTCTGATGGAGTTCTGGCTTCAGAGCATTGTGGTCTGAAAATATGCAGGGAATGATCCCAAACTTTTGATACTGGTTGAGACCTGATTTATGACCCAAGATGTGATCTATTCCAGATAATGTTCCATGTGCACTAGAGAAGAATGTGTATTCTGCTGCTTTGGGATGGAATGTTCTGAATATATCTGTGATGTCCATCTGGTCCAGTGTGTCATTTAAAGCCTTTATTTCCTTGTTGATCTTTTGCTTGGATGATCTGTCCATTTCAGTGAGGGGAGTGTTAAAGTCCCCTACTATTATTGTATTATTGTCAATGTATTTCTTTGATTTTGTTATTTATTGGTTTGTATAGTTGGCTGCTCCCATGTTAAGGGCATAGGTATTTAAAATTGTTAGATCTTCTTGCTGGACAGATCCTTTGAGTATGATATAGTGTCCTTCTTCATCTTTTATTATAGTCTTTGGCTTAAAATCTAATTGATCTGATATAAGGATTGCCACTCCAGCTTTCTTCTGATGTCCATTATCATGGTAAATTGTTTTCCACCCCCTCACTTTAAATCTGGAGGTGTCTTTGGGTCTACAGTGAGTTTCTTGTAGGCAGCATATTGATGGGTTTTGTTTTTTATCCATTCTGATACGCTGTGTCTTTTGATTGGGGCATTTAGCCCATTTACATTCAGGGTAACTATTGAGAGATATGAATTTAGTGCCATTGTATTGCCTGTAAGGTGACTGTTCCTGTATATTGTCTCTGTTTCTTTCTGATCTACTACTTTTAGGGTCTCTCTTTGCTTAGAGGACCTCTTTCAATATTTCCTGTGGAGCTGGTATGGTGTTTGCAAATTCTTCCACTTTTTGTTTGTCCTGGAAACTTTTTATCTCTCGTTCTATTTTCTTTTTTTTTTTTTTAAGATTTTATTTTATTATTTATTTGACAGAGATCACAAGTAGGTAGAGAAGCAGGCAGAGAGAGAGGAGGAAGCAGGCTCCCTGCTGAGCAGAGAGCCCAATGTGGGGCTCGATTCTAGAACCCTGGGATCATGACCCGAGCTGAAGGCAGAGGCTTTAACCCACTGAGCCACCCAGGCGCCCCTCTCCTTCTATTTCCAATGATAGTCTAGCTGGATACAGTATTCCTCGCTGCGTGTTTTTCTCGTTTAGTGCTCTTAATATATCATACCAGTTCTTTCTGGCCTGCCAGGTCTCTGTGGATAAGTCTGCTTCCAATCTAATATTTTACTGTTATATGTTACAGACTTCTTGTCCTGGGCTGCTTTCAGGATTTTCTCTTTGTGGCTAAGACTTGTAATTTTTACTATTAGAGGACGAGATGTGGATCTATTCTCATTGATTTTGAGGGGGGTTCTCTGCACCTCCTGGATTTTGATGCTTGTTCACTTTGCCATATTAGGGAAATTCTCTCCAATAATTCTCTCCAATATACCTTCTACTCCCCTCTCTCTTTCTTCTTCTTCTGGAATCCCAATTATTCTAATGTTGTTTTGTCTTATGGTATCACTTATCTCTCGAATTCTCCCCTCGTAGTCCAGTAGTTGTTTGTCTCTTTTTTGCCCACCTTCTTTATTCTCTGTCATTTGATCTTCTATATCACTAATTCTTTCTTCTGCCACATTTATCCTGGCAGTAAGAGCCTCCATTTTTTATTGCACCTCATTAATAGCTTTTTTGATTTCAACTTGGTTGAAGCCCTTTCTGGAGAAATAAAAGATTATTTCTCCAGAAAGGGCTCTTATTTCTCCAGACAGTGTTTCTCTAATATCTTCCATGCCTTTTTCAAGCCCCGCTAGCACCTTGAGAATCATTATTCTGAACTCTAAATTACCCATGTCTGTATTGATTATTACCCATGTCTGTATTGATTAAGTCCTTGGCCTTTGGTACTGCTTCTTGTTTTTTTGTTTTTTTGTTTTTTTGTGTTGAGTTTTTCTGCCTTGTCATTTTATTCAGTTAAGAATATATAAAGGAGGGAATAAAATACTAAAAGGGTGGCAAAGACCCCAGAAAAATATGCTTTAACCAAATCAGAAGAGACTGCAAATTGTGGGGGGAAGAAAGGGGGGAAAATGAAGTTCAGAGAAAAAATCTTTAAAAAGGAAAAATATAAAAAATGAAAAAAAATATATATATATATATTAGACTGGTGAATAGAACAGGGTCACCCACTTAATTTGGGGAGTATTTTGGTCTCTTAGAAGAAACTACCTTCCAAACTTTTGAAGAGTGAAAAACATATATAAGGGTAAACACAATGGAGGGATGGAATATGACTATAAAGATGAAACATTATTTTTTTTTAATTTCTAAAAAAGGAGTTGATAAGATAAGTTGGTTGGGAGAATAAAGAAAAAGGAAGTGGAGAGAATTTGTTCAGGCTGGAGATTAGAACAAAGCCCTGTGCTAGATTAGGGTATATTTTGATCTATTAGAAGAAGTTATATCCCAATGGTTTTTAGAAGAAAAAATCTTATGTGTTTACAAAAAATAAAGTTAGATACAATGAAGCATAAAATATGAGTATAAGAATGAAGTTTCAAAAAAGATTTTCTTTTTCTTATGAAACATATTGTTAAGATAAACTAGTTAAAAAATGTTAAAAGAGGAAAGGGTAAAAGTTAGAAAAAATTAGCAGAAGAAAAAAATTAAATTAAAAAAAAATAATTAACTTTGCAAGACTAAAGAATCATTGGGAGAAAGCCATGATTTCCATGCTTTGCTTTCTCCTCATCTGGAATTCCGCTCTTCTCCTGGGTAAGTGAAATTGGTCTTGGCTGGATTTCTTGTTGATCTTCTGGGGAGGGGCCTGTTGTAGTGATTCTCAAGTGCCTTTGCCTGAGGCGGAATTGCACCGCCCTTACCAGGGGCCAGGCTAAGTAATCCACTGGGATTCACTTTTGGGAGCTTTTGTTCCCTGAACGCTTTCTGAAGGTTCTGGAAGATGGGAGTGGAAATGGCGGCGTCCCAATCTCTGGCCCAGAGGAGCTGAGAGCCCGGGGCCCCACTCCTCAGTGCAACCTTGGAGAAAAATGCTCCATCACTCACGTCTCCCTGGCTCCAGCTGCACTCCGAGCTCAGCCAGCCTGTGACCAAGCATCTCCATCTCTGGCACACAGCCCTGCCTGGAGTCTCCAAACCTTGCAGATCCTGGGGTTTTCCATGGGGGATGTCTCCCCAGATCTTGTGGGGTCTCTCCTCACAGAGCAGTGGCCTTTGCCATGGATCACAATTTAAGGCAACCATGAGTTGAGAGCTCACTCCTCCGCTCTGTCTCTGTAGCCGGCTTCCCTGCTCCAATACCTGTGAGCTCTGTGACACTCAAGACACCCCCGATCCTTCTGTGATCCCGTGGGACCTGAGACTGCACTGTACCCACGTGGGCTTCACCCCAGCTTAGCCTCTGGAGTGATGTCCCTCAGTGGAGCAGACTTTTAAAAGTTCTGATTTTGTGCTCCTTTGCTCTGCTGCTTGCCGGGAGCGGTCTATCTTCCTGTCTCTTTGGATTCACTTCTGCACCAGTCCTACCTTTCAGGAAGTGGTCAATTTTCAGTTTCTAGAATTGCTGCTCTTCTTCTCTTCAATCTCCTGTTGGATTTGTAGGTGTTTGGAATGGTTCAATAAGCTATCTAGCTGATCTCCTGCTACCTGATAGTATCTCAGCCTGCTACTTCTCTGCCATCTTGACTCCTCCTTCCCTCTGTAGAGAGAACAAAGCAATTTTTTTTTAAATTTTCTTAATAGTCCAGAGATTTTCTTTTTTTTTATTTTCAAAAATCTTTAATATATTCAGTTAGCCAATATATAGGACATCGTTAGTTTTTGATGTAGTGTTGAGTGATTCATTAGCTGGAAATAAAGCCATAGGTTTGTCATAGTAATGTAAGATAAAAAAAAAATTGTGTGTAAATTTGAACTTCTTTTTAGATGACTGTTTAGATTTTTGCTGAGCAGTATGCTTTCCATACCATTTGTCTTGCTAAATATTTGTTCTTTTTTTTTTTTTTTTTTTTTTACCTAGTATACTAGATGAGAAGGAAAATAAGCCATTCAAAAACAAAATCCATTTAAAGTTTTTCTCATTCTAGTCTTAATTTTCCTCAAGATCAATGTTATTGCTCAAAGGTTTCTGTATTCAGTTTTATTCAAGTGAATTATTATAAACTATAGATATTTAAAATACATCAGTATGTGTAAGTAAATTAAAGGCTAAAATTACAAAATTCAAATTATTTAAGGTTCCTGATACATAGAACTCTTTAGCCATGACATGAGTCTAAAGATGTGCTATTTGAAAATTGGAAACTGGAGATGTCAAAGTGGAAATTTACCTGAGCTTAAACATTAGTTCAATGACATTGAGTGTAATACCCTGTTTCCATCTTTTATGTAACCTAGTCCAAGGCCATATTTTAAAAAAATATAGATCATCCTGGACTTAAGCCTTTTTCATGCCTCATTTATCCATTTCTGATTTGTGAGGATTCAATTGCTGATGCCTTAAAATCAGAAAGGAGGCATTTCAAAATACTTTCAAACATATAGTTAGTAATTGAGGATAGTCAGTTTAAATGTAGGCAGTGGTTAACATATTCTCAGAATTAAGGTGCTCTTTAAAAAAATTATTCCCTTTTAGGGGCATTATCAAATACAGAACTGATTAAGCAATCAAACTCCGCTCTAGTTTCAGAGCAAAATGTTAGCCATTCTGCCACTCATTCTTTCTTTTATTACACCTCATTATTGTCTCTTTAGATTCTTTCTTTCTGTTCCGAATGATTTCCTACCTTATGGCCATCGAAGGAACATAGTGGAAGGGTAAAGAATTAATTAAAGTTCTAATGGTGCAATTAGTAGTAAGTGTGAACTGTTAAAGCATTTCCTCAGATGTTTTATAGCTTGTGAGACATCATCTTCACCTCAGCTGACGAATACTGACCACCTGTTATCTATTACCATAACATTATACAAGCAGACTGACAGAAAGCAATCTGGTCTCCAGTGATTGGACTGCTGATACAATTGACAGGCAGTTTCCACAAAGGTAAACTGTGAAAGCTAAATGAGATGGTAAATAGAAAGTCAGGCAGGTGTTTAATGGAGAAATACTATTAAAACAATGCAGAAGTTGTAAAATGAATGTATTGTTTATGCATTTTTTATGGTATTCAGTTTCATTCAGTGTTTGAAGACAGTAACTTTAAAACCAATATTCTATGTCATACAGTTGTAATTACCTGTATGAACTTATAACTTGAGTCAGGAAGTATATTGCACTTAGTAGAGAAAGTTGTAAAGGAAGTTTGTTGGTGCTAAACCAGTCTTGGTTTAAAATGAAAAAAGTGGGCAGTGATGCTTCACACTGCATCTTTCTTAAACTTGATGAAGTAAATAAAGAGAAAATAAGTTAACTTAGAAGGGAAAGCATAATTTGGCAGATTTTATTGAATTAAGGCTATTTGTTGCTTTAATGTCCTACAAGATTTCTTCTGGATGCTGAATAACACTGAATTTCTAATATGACTTGTTCAATTATTGATTTGTTGCTTATCTGTTCTCTAGGAAAGTCAGGTGAAGATCAGCATGACAGTATTTATAGGCTGCATCTCATCTGTGGGATGTAATCCATCTTCGTTAAGTTCAGTAAAAGTGATAGATGGCATTTGGCAGTGTAATGATGTGATCACTCTACCAGCGCCTCTTTAAATCATAAGCTGTTGCTTTCTGTTGTGTAGATATTTAATCAGTTATACACCCCATTACTGATTTAATTCAGAATGTCAGTGGCAGTTGAATAATGTGAGTATTTGTATATTAATATCATATTGTATTAATGCTCCCTTCATTTATGTGTGCCATTCATTTGAAAATCATAAACTGTTGCTTCATGGGTAGAATAAATTTAATCGAGATGTTAGGCATCTAACACCTTCAGTGTTTTAATTCAGCATGTCAGTGAAAAAATATGTTCCTTTATATCTCTGTATTTTCTTGACTCTATGGATTATTTGATGAAATCAGCACTTGCTATGAATGGAAAAAAAAATTCTATTAATGCCTATCCTATGCATATGAACTTTAATTTTCAGATTATAATATAGGAATGGAACTTTGGGAAGATAATGCCAGAGGAACAAATTTTAAAATATAAAGTAGAAAACCCAGCAGTTCTTTAATGGAGATATACTATTAAAACAATCTCAGATGTTCATGATCATTACTATTTTTTCTTTTTAATTTTATATTAATATTAGGATGCAAGATGCTTTCATATATAAAAATCTCTGGTTCACAATACTCTAGCTGATTATGGGGGGTGAATAATTGAAAATAACTAATATTTATATTTCACATTTCTGCTCTCAAATATATTATTCATACCTTACAACACAGAAGTATTTATAATTTAAAAAATATCTTTTTTTCTTTAGGAAAACTTGGTGACATCACTATCTTTTAAAGACCTTTACACTTATTTTGCAGGATCTTAATGTTGATTCCAACACTCAGAATAAACATCTATGGAAAAACTTGAACACATTGTTTGGCATAATGCTTCTATATAATTAATTGAAGAATTTTGTTTTCAATTTATAAGGAGCTTCTGCATTGCCATAATAGTGATAACATTTGTATCTGCAATACGTCTTTCTAACAAATCACAAAATTTATATGGAAATAGTCTCACTGAACTTCATAACATACCAAGAACAGTTAAAGAATTCCTGGTTATTACCTCCATTTCATAAATGAGAAAAAGGTGATTTGGGGACTCCCTCTTGCTTACTTGGTCAACCAGTAATAGTGACTGAGTTGTAAGTCAGTTTTCAGTCTATGCTCAGGACCTCAACAGCCCTGAGGTCCCAGGGTTTTCTAGTGTTATAGGCTTTCAGCCATTCCTTTTTATATCTGTCTTTGGTATTTCTTTGATTAATTTATTTCCTGAAAAAATATTATATGGATATATATGTGTGTTTGTGTACATATGTACACATACACACACATATGCACAGACTTTGAGATTCTAAATCATTTTCAATAAATGTCAAACTACAAAAACAGTCCATGTTGAGATTATGCTAAATTATTCTGTTTTCAGATAGTTTAGATAAGAAGAGATTTATGGGAAATACAGTAATCAGGAGCCATATACCTACAACTGGTCTTTGATGCCTATTTCCATCAGAAGAGCTATTTAGATGTCTTTGCATAATTCTTTTACAAACAGAAAATAATTATTTTCCAATCTGCATCACCATACCTTTTTTGATTTTCATTTTATTAAAATCTTAAGCTCCACCCCCGAATTCTAACTGAAAATTGTATGACAGCTATTTATTCAGTTTGAGGGGATTATATTAACTTCACCTTCCTGGTTCCATGTCTTTTAGCCAGCACTCCTGACCTCAAGCTTATCAAGGAAACAAAACTTTACAGATCTTTTTTGGAAATCAGTAGCTTTGGGCAGTAGTTCCTTAAGTTCTTCTGTTGTGAATATTAATTAATTAATTTTTAATTAATTAATTAACTTTTGCTTTCTCTTCTATGAGGCATATCTTTATTCCTTACTTATTTTCTCAAATCTAACTGCCTAATGGAGAGGTAAAGGTTTATTGAATCTTTCAGTTCTATTTCCTGTCATGCAATCCTTTCTATTTTTACTCAAGAGCCTTGACATTTTCCATATATATTGCATGTTCCACGAATGATAAGAAATTTTAAAAATCCATCACATGAGAGCCAAAATTTTCCATATATATTGCATGTTCCACGAATGATAAGAAATTTTAAAAATCCATCACATGAGAGCCAAAATTTTAAAAATATTCCTTTTGAAGTGAGATTTTGGAGGACTAAATGATTAGTTAAAGGAAACAATAAATGCAAATCTGAAGAATACTAAGTTTTCAAGGGACAACTTTTAAGATTTTCATGAAAAATAATTATAATTATTTTCTTGACAGTATGATTGTTAAATGTTATCACTTTATCTAAGTAGAAAGCCCTTTCCCTCTTGTCAAACTATGTTGGGTAAGACAGTGTATTGCTGAACATAAAGTTTTATCTGAAATTTTCCTTTTCCCTGGATCATTTGAAATGCAAAAAACAAAAAACAAAACAAAACAAAAACAAAAACAAAAGAAACTTGGCACCAGTGGAAAGAAAAAAAAAAAAAAAAAGATCAGAACAAAGAATCCCCAACATCAATGTCACATCTTACCTTTTCTAGTATGAAAAATAATTTGTCCTTGAGGATACATTGACTTGACTGGATTACATTGACAAATTGTTTTCTGTTTCCATTACATTTCTATTTATAAGTAGATTGGTTGTTATGTATCCTATTTCTAACTTAGTAAAACTCTCTCCTATGTTTCTGTTTTGTCATTTTCACTTTTTATGTAAAATGCAGATGTCTGTGTTATGTTGTGGTACCAGAGTGATGTACAGCTTACAATGCTCACATTCTGGCCTTATAATGGGAGTTTGAGATTAAAAAAGAACAATACTTGGGCAATCAGACCAGGAAAACAGATAACCAATTTAATGCTCAATCCATGGGGGAAAAAAAAATAATGTAAACTATTAAAATTGTGAAAAGCACATAGTAAGTGTTTAATAAATGTTAATTAGGTATTTTGTAAGCTTTGTGACTTCCACTCCCCAAATCGTTAACCCCTGACAATGAGAGTTGACACATGCATATCCCCAAAACACTCTCCATAAATTTCAACTACTTAATAAAAAGAAATCAACTATTATTATTTGAATGAAGTAGGTGGAAGTTAATGTTGTTACATCCTTTAGTTTTCACCAAGTAATTTAATAGGACAAATATTATTCAAGACTTTTTGTTACTGAATCCCAGGATTGGCTGCTGTGGCTCAAAAGGCCAATACTTGAGATTGAGTTTTGATTGGAAAGGAGTATAAGTTTTATTCAGGCGGCCTGCCACCTGGGGAGAAGAACTCTTGTCCAAACGGCTGCTCTGAGGTTTCTGCCTGGATTTGTAAAGGATAGTTGATCAATACAGGAATGCAATGGTGTGTAACATTTCCCGATTACATGCAGACTGGATGGTGCAGGCTATGTTATCTCAGTACTTTGTGATTGTGCCAAGGGGTCTGATTCCTCATTGCTGGGTGGGGCCAGGGAGGGACTGTAAAAAGCAGTCTGGTTCCTGTTTTGTGACTCCAGGAGTGCTCTGCTCCTTCAAGGAAAGAGTGTGTGATCAGTAGATATAGAAGGGAAGGTTATTCAGTCATGTGGGAGAAGGCATTTGCTAAATTTTGAAGACTACTAGGTTAGCCAGAGGGGCCTAGGCAGCTTTCATTTTGATCATTGAATAATGAAAGACCTCAAAGGACAGGACATGGTATATATAAACTGATAGTATAAATAAAAGATAAAATCGTTGGATGTGTTTCATAAACTCTTAAGGATAAAGTTTTGGTTCTTAAAAAGTTTAATGTTGCATGTTAAAATAATTTTCTGCCGGGGCGCCTGGGTGGCTCAGTGGGTTAAAGCCTCTGCCTTCAGCTCAGATCGTGATCCCAGAGTCCTGGGGTCGAGCCCTGCATCGGGCTCTCTGCTCAGTGGGGAGCCTGCTTCCCCCTCTCTCTCTGCCTGCCTCTCTGCCTACCTGTGATCTCCCTCTCTCTCAAATAAATGAATAAAATCTTAAAAAAAAAATTCTGCCAACAAATTGTTAAATTTATAGTGAGTTAACAAATTTTTGCAGCACTATTATTTCTTTTTTTTAACTTTTTAGAAGATTTTATTTGTTTGTGAGAGAGAGAGAGAGCACAAGCATGATGGGGGGGCAGAGGGAGAGGGAGAAGAAGTTGCTTAAATGACTCAGCCACCTAGGTGCCCCAATTTCTTAATAATTTATAACTGAATCATTTATAAATGCAGTCTTCAAAAATGAGCATACAAATTCTGAAACCACATCAAATCATTCTTTAAATAGGTTGTAATGATAAATTGTTAGGATTCAGTTTGTGCAGTCTCAGATATTGATTCCTTGAATGAATTTATAATTTAGAAATGAATTCAAAGGATTTAATTCATTTAAATAGGATTAAACTATGATTTTTAAAGTATAAGCACTGCCAGACTAACAACAGTAGATTGAACAAAGAGATTATTTTAATTGACAGTGTTGGAGCATGAACATTTTTTATGATAATATTTAAAATTAGATATGTGAGTGACTTTCTTAAGGTCTGTTTCAGTAACTTTTTTTTTTTTTTGGAAGTTTAAGATATTTATTTTGGGTTCATGCAAGGTCTGAAGAGAGTTGGTTGACTCCCCGCAGCAGCCCTGTTTCACACAGTGACTCAGCAATGTAGATAGCTCCCAGTTCTATACCATATCAGGTGGCTTCCAAGATCATCTTGGCAGGGCAAGAGAGTTTATAAAGAATTTACTTTGTTGTTCTCTGCTTTAACTTAGAAATGATGAATACCTCTTCCAATTGCCAGAATTCCACCTATTTGCCAGAATTAACCAAGTTACAAGGAGAAGGCAAGAGGCCAAAAGGATGTTCCTAGAGCAACAGGTGGCCACATTGTAATCGAAAGAAAAAAATAGAATCAGAGGAGAGTAGTATTAAACATGAGAAAAAATACAATCTAATACAAAAGTAACCCATTCTTAAGTATTTCTATCTCTAACCATTATTGTACATTGTTTTTCTCCAAAAAGATTTATGTTTTAGTTAAAGCAGTGTGTCTGAATATGACAGCATATTATTGACTTTTGATAATATAAAGGGGAAATATTATTCTAAGGAAATGATATTATTAATGCCTTTATCAAAAAAGTCTTATTATATTTTATTTATTTATTTGACACAGAGAGAGGCATCAAGAGAGGGAACACAGGCAAGAGGAGTGGGAGAGGGAGAAGCAGGCTTACTGTGGAACAGGGATCCCAGTGAAGGGCTCCAGGATCATAACCTGAGCTGAAGGCAGACACTTAATGGCTGAGCCACCCATGCACCCTCTAAAATTTTTTTTTTTTAAAAAGGGTCCATAGAGACCGTGGAGCCCAACATGGTTCCTGAACTCAAGACCCCGAGATCAAAACCCTGAGATCAAGACCCAAGCTGAGATTAAGAGTCAGTCACTTAACCAAGTCACCCAGGTGCCGCATGCCTGTATCAATTTAATTTTGTGATGAGTGATTTTATATATATTTTTTTGGGGGGGGGGCAAATGTATTATATCCCCTAAGGCTGCAGGTCTGTGAATCATCAGGCTTGCACATGTCACAGCTCTCTCCATAGCATATAACCTCATAAATGTCCATAACCCAGCCGCCCTATCCCTACCCTCCCACGCTCCAGTATCCTTCAGTTTATTTCGTGAGATTAAGAGTCTCTTTTGGTTTGTCTCCCTCCAATCCCATCATGTTTCATTTTTTCCCTCCCTACACACATGACCCCCCACTCTGCCTCTCAAATTCGTCATATCAGAGAAATCATATGATAATTGTCTTTCTCTGATTAGGTTATTTCACTTAGCATAAGTTCCATCCATGTTGTTGCAAATGGCAAGATTTCATTTCTTTTGATGGCTGCATAGTATTCCATCATGCCTATCTGTGTGTACATATATATGTATATTTACATATCCATATCCACACACACATATACATACGCATACATATGCATATTTACATATACGTAAATATGCATATATATTCATGCATATATGTATATTTGTGTATGTATACATATGTATCTATGTATATACATATATGCATATTATGTGTGCATATATGTATATTTACGTGTGTGTGTATCTCACATCTTTATCCATTCATCTGTTGATGGACATCTAGTATTTTTTCATAGTTCGGCTATTGTGGACATTGCTGTTATGAACATTTGGGTGCACGTGCCCCTTTGGATCACCACATTTGTATCTTTAGGATTAACCAAGTAGTGTGATTGCTGGATCATAGGCTAGCTCTATTTTCAACTTTCTGAGGAACCTCCATACTTTTTTCCAGAGTGGCTTCATGAGCTTGCATTCCCACCAAGAGTTCAGGAGGGTTCCCCTTTCTCCACATCCTTGCCAACATCTGTTGTTTCCTGACTTGTTAATTTTAGCCATTATGACTGGTGTAAGGTGGTATCTCATTGTGGTTTTGATTTGGATTTTCCTGAAGCCCAGTGGTGTTGAGCACTTTTGCATGTGTCTGTTGGCCATTTGGATGCTTTCTTTGCAGAAAAGTCTTTTCATGTCCTCTGGCCATGACTGGTTTATTTGTTCTTTGGGTATTGAGTTTGATAATGTCTTTATAGATTTTGGATATTATCCCTTTGTCTGATATGTCATTTGTAAATATCTTCTCCCATTTTCTCAGTTGTCTTTCTGTTTTGTTGACTATTTCCTTTGCTGTGCAAAAACTTTTCATCTTGAAGAAGTCCCAATAGTTCATTTGTGCCCTTGTTTCCCTTGCCTTTGACAATGTTTCTAGGAAGAAGTTGCTGTGGCTGAGGTAGAAGAGGTCACTGCCTGTGTCCTCCTCAAGGGTTTTGATGGATTCCTGTTTCACATTGAGGTCTTTCATCCATTTTGACTCTATCTTTGTGTGTGGTGTAAGGAAATAGTCCAATTTCATTCTTCTGCATGTGGCTATCCAATTTTCCCACCACCATTTGTTGAAGAGATTGTCTTTTTTCTTTTCTTTTTTTTTTTTTTTTAAAGATTTTTATTTATTTATTTGTCAGAGAGAGTGAGCACAGGCAGACAGAGAGGCAGGCAGAGGCAGAGGGAGAAGCAGGCTCCCTGCTGAGCAAGGAGCCTGAAGTGGGACTTGATCCCAGGACCCCGGGATCATGACCTGAGCCGAAGGCAGCCGCTCAACCAACTGAGCCATCCAGGCGTCCCGAGATTGTCTTTTTTCTACTGAACATTCTTTCCTGCTTTGTCAAAGATTAGTGGACCATAAAGTTGAAGGTCTATTTCTGGGCTCTCTATTCTGTTCCATTGATCTATGGCTCTGTTTTTGTGCCTGTACCATACTGTCTTGATGGTTACAGCTTTGTAGTAGAGCTTGAAGTCTGGAATTATGATGCCACCAACTTTGGCTTTATTTTCCAATGTCCCTTTGGCTATACAGAGTCCTTTCTGGTTCCATATAAATTTTAGGATTATTTGTTCCATTTCTCTGAAAAAATTGATGGTATTTTGATAGGGATTGCATTAAATGTGTAGATTGCTCTAGGTAGCATAGACACTGTCGCAATATTTGTTCTTCCAATCCATGAGCATGGAACATTTTGCCATTTCTTTGTGTCTTCCTCAATTTCTTTCATGAGTACTTTATAGTTTTCTGAGTACAGATTCTTTGCCTTTTTGGTTAGGTTT
Source organism: Martes martes (assembly GCF_963455335.1). Lineage (NCBI taxonomy): Eukaryota > Metazoa > Chordata > Mammalia > Carnivora > Mustelidae > Martes > Martes martes. The sequence continues at coordinate 107,149,783 of NC_137890.1, read as the reverse complement.
ATTCCTAGGTATCTTATAGTTTTGGGTGCAATTGTAAATGGGACTGACTCCTTAATTTCTCTTTCTTCTGTCTTGCTGTTGGTGTATAGAAATGCAACTGATTTGTGTGCATTGATTTTATATCCTGACACTTCCCTAAATTCCTGTATGAGTTCTAACAGTTATGGAGTGGACTCTTTGGGTTTTCCACATAAATTAATATATCATATGCAAAGAGTGAGAGTTTGATATCTTCTTTGCTGATTCAGATACCTTTAATTTCTTTTTGTGGTCTGATTGCTGAGGCTAAGACTTCTACTACTATGTGGAATAGCAGTGGTGATAGTGGACAGCCCTGTCGTGGTCCTGACCTTACAGGAAAAGGTCTCAGTTTTCCCCATTGAGAATGATATTCACTGCGGGTTTTTCATAGATGGCTTTTATGATATGGAGGTATGTATGATCTATCCTACACTGTGAGTAGTTGTGATCAAGAAAGGATGATGTACTTTGTCAAATGCTTTTACAGCATCTATTGAGAGTATCATATCATTCTTGTTTTTTCTTTTAAAAATGTACTGTACCACATTGTTTGATTTGCAGATGTTGAACCAACCTTGAAGCCCAGTAACAAATCCCACTTGGTTGTGGTAAATAATCCTTTTAATGTACTGATGGATCCTATTGACTAATATTTTGGTGAGAATTTTTGCATCTGTGTTCATCAAGGATATTGATCTGTAATTCTCCTTTTTGATGGGGTCTTTGTCTGGTTTTTGGATCAAGGTAATGCTGGCACCATAAAATGAGTTTGGAAGTTTTCCTTCCATTTCTATTTTTTGGAACAGTTTCTGGACAATAGGTATTAATTTTTCTTTAAATGCTTGATAGAATTCCCCTGGGAAGCCGTCTGGCCCTGGGTTCTTGTTTGTTGGGAGATTTTTGATGAGTGCTTCAATCTCCTTACAGGTTATGGATCTGTTCAGATTTTCTGTTTCTTCATGGTTCAGTTATGGTAGTTTATACATCTCTAGGAATGCATCCATTACTTCCAGATTATCAGATTTGCTAGTGTATAGTTGCTCTTATGTTCTCATTATTGTTTGTATTTCTTTGGTGTTGGTTGTGATCTCTCCTCTTTCATTCATGATTTTATTAATTTGGGTCCTTTCTCTTTTCTTTTTGATAAGTCTGGCCAGGGGTTTATCAATCTTATTAATTCTTTCAACGAACCAGGTCCTAGTTTCATTGATTTGTTCTATTGTTCTTTTGGTTTCTAGTTCATTGACTTCTGCTCTGATCTTTATTATTTTCTTCTCCTGCTGAATTTAGGCTTTCTTTGCTGTTTTTTTGACCAGCTCTTATAGGTGTAGGGTTAGGTTGTGTATTTGAGAACTTTCTTGTTTCTTGAGAAAGGCTTGTATCCCTATACACTTTCCTCTCAGTACCACCTTTGCTGTGTCCCAAAGATTTTGAACAGTTTTGTTTTCATTTTCATTTGCATCCATGAATTTTTTTCAATTCTTTAATTTCCTGGTTGATTCATTCATTCCTTGGTAGGATGCTCTTTAGTTTCCCTGTATTTCAGTTCTTTCCAACTTTCCTTTTGAGATTGACTTTTAGTTTCAGAACATTGTGGTCTGAAAATATGCAGGGAATGATCTCAATCCTTTGGAACTGGCTGAGACCTGATTTGTGACCCAGGATGTGATCTATTCTGGATAATGTTCTATGTGCACTAGAGAAGAATGTGTATTCTGTTGTTTTGGAAAGGAATGTTCTAAATATAACTGTGATGTCCATCAGGTCCAGTGTGCCATTTAAAGCCTTTATTTTCTTGTTGATCTTTTGCTTAGATGATCTGTCCATTTCAGTAAAGGGGATGTCCCCAACTTTTATTAATATTGTTGATGTGTTTCTTTGATTCTGTTACTAATTGGTTTATATAATTGGCTTCTCCCATGTTAGGGGCATAGATATTTGAAATTGTTAGATCTTCTTGTTGGACAAACCCTTTAAGTATGATATAGTGTCCTTCCTCATCTCTTATTATAAGACTGATGCACTGCCTACTGCGCTAAGAAGGCACTATTCCTCATCTCTTATTCTAGTCTTTGGCTTAAAATCTAATTTTTTGATTTAAGGATTACCACCCCAGCTTTCTTTTGATGTCCATTAGCATGGTAAATTGTTTTCTACCCCCTCATTTTAAATCTGGAGGTGTCTTTGGGTCTAAAATGAGTTACTTGCCAACAGCATATCAATGGTTCTTGTTTTGTTTGTTTGTTTGTTTTTTAATCTATCCTGATACACTGTGTCTTTTGATTGTGGCATTTAGCCCATTTACATTCAGGGTGACTATTGAAAGATATGAATTTAGTGCCATTGTATTGCCTGTAAGGTGACTGCTATGGTATATTGTCTCTGTTCCTTTTTGATCTGTTATTTTTAGGCTCTCTCTTTTCCTAGAAAACCCCTTTCAATATTTCCTGCAGGGCTGGTTTGTTGTTTGCAAATTCTTTTAATTTTTGTCCCAGAAGTTTTTTTTTTATCTCTCCCTCTATGCTCAATGACAGCCTAGCTGGATATAATATTCTTGGCTGCATATTTTTCTCATTTAGTGCTATGAATATATCATGCCAGTCCTGTCTGTCCTGTCAGGTCTCTGTGGATAGGTCTGTTGCCAATCAAATATTTATACCCTTGTATGTTACAGGCCTCTTATCCTAAGCTGCTTTCAGGATTTTCTTTTTGTCTGTGGGGCTTGTAAGTTTTAGTATTAAATGATGGGGTGTGGACCTATTTTTTATTGTTTTTGAGGGGGTTTCTCTGTGCCTCCTGGATTTTGATGCTTGTTCCCTTCACCAGATTAGGGAAATTCTGTACTATAATTTGCTCCAATATAGATTCCGCTCCTCTCTTTCTTCTTCTTCTGAGATCCCAATTATTCCAATATTGTTTCATCTTATCTTTCACTTATCTCTTTGATTCTCCCCTCATGGTCTGGTAGTTGTTTGTCTCTCTTTTGCCCAGCTTCTTTATTTTCCATCATTTATATCTATATCTATACCTAATCTATATCTATATCTATATCTATCATCTGTCTCTATATCTATATATATATATTCTTTATTCTCAATTATCTTCTATATCACAAATTCTATCTTCTGCCTCATTTATCCTAGCAATAAGAGCCTACATGTTTGATTGCACCTCGTTAATAGCTTTTTTTAAATTTCAAATTGGTTAGATATTTGTTCTTTTACTTCTCCAGAAAGGGATTTTATTTCTCCAGAAAGGGATTCTCTAATACCCTCCATATTCTTTTCAAGCCCAGCTAGCACCTTAAGAATCATCATTCTGAACTCTAGTTCTAACATATCACTAATGCCCATATTGATTAAGTTCCTAGCCATTGGTATTGCCTCTTGGATTTTTTTTTGGGGGGGGGTGAGTTTTTTCAGCCTTGTTATTTTATCCAGAGAAGAATAGGTGAATGAGAGAACAAAATACTAAAAGGGCAGCAACAACCCCAGAAAAATATACACTAATACATCAGAAGAGACCCCAAACCGGGATGAGAGGAAAGGCGGAAAAAAAGAAAAAATATATATATATATATAGAGCAGAGCCACACACTTCATTTTGAGTGTAATTTTGTCTGTTAGAAGAAACTACCTCCTAAAATTTTAAAGAACAAGAAACATATATATATATATATATATATATATATATATATATATACACACACACACAAAAATAAAGGTAGTCACAATAAAGGGATGGAAGAGGAGTGTAAAGATGAAAATTTAAAAATATTCTAAAAAAGAAATTGAGAAGATAAGAATTTAGTTGAAAAAAGAAGAAAAAAAAAAGGAAAGAACGATCAGGCTCGAGACTAGAACAAAGCCATGTGCTAGATTAGGGTATATTTTGATCTATTAGAAGAAATTGTATCCCAAAATTTTAAAGAAAAAAAAAACCCTATATGTGTACAAAAAATAAGATCAAATAAAATGAAGGGATAAAATATGACTATAACAATAGAATTTAAAAAGATTTTTTAAAAAGTATTGATAAAATAATTAAAAAACATTAAAATAGGAAAGAGGAAAAATATTAAAAATAGAGTAAGAAAAAAATTTTTTTTTAAAAATTAACTTTGAAAGACTAAAGGATCATGAGAATAAAGCCATGAATTCTATGTGTTGCTTTCCGCTAGCTCTGGAGTCCTCCAGTTCTCATTGATCAGTGAACTTGGTCTTGGCTGGATGTTCTTGCTGATCTTCTGGGGGAGAGGTCTGCTGCAGTGATTCTCAAATGTCTTTGCCTGAGGCAGAATTGCACCACCCTTGCCAGGAGCCTGGCTAATTAATCTGCTTCAGTTCGCTCTTGGGAGCTTTTGTTCCCTGAATGCTTTCCGTACAACTTTGGAGGAAGAGAATGAAGATGGTGGCCTCCCAATCTCTGCTCCCATAGGAGCTGAGAACTCAGGGCTCCACCCCTCAGTGTGACCTCAGAGAAAAACAGTCAGTCTCCCCCTTCTCCTTGGTCTCTGGCCAAACCCCGTGCTCACCCAGCCAGTGACCAAGTGTTTCTGTCTCCCGCACATGGCCCCATTTGTAGTCTCCAAACCCAGTAGACTTCTGCTACAATGCTCCTCTGGGAGGGAAGGAAGGAGTCTCTCTGTACCTGCCACTTGTGGGGCCCCTGCTCAAAGAGCAGTGGCCTAACTGTGCCTTGGACCAAGGTTTAGGGTAACCCTGAGGTGAAAGCCCACTCCTTGGCTCCATCTTTATAGCTGGCTTCCCAACTCTGATACCCAGGAGCTCTGCAGCACTCAGACACCCCTGGTCTTTTTGTGTCCCCATGGGTCCTGGGACCACGCTGTCCCCAAGAGGGCCCCATCCCTCGCTTAGCCTCTGAAGTGACGTCCCTCAGTGGAGCAGACTTCTAAATGTTCCAATTTTGTGCTCTACTGCTCTCCACTTGCTGGGAGACAGCCACTCCCCTCTGGATCTATCTTCCTGTCACTTTGGATTCACTTCTCCACACGTTATACCTTCCAGAAAGTGGTCGATTTTCTGTTCCTAGAATTGCTGCTCTTCTTCTCTTCTATATCCTGTTGAGTTTGTAGGTATTCAGAATGGTTTGATAACTATCTAGCTGAACTCCTGGGAGCTGATGATATTTCAGTTCTACTCTGCCATCTTACTCCTCCCCCAGTGTCCATGATGAGTGATTTTAAAACAATAATTTGGTATTTTCTAGTCAACTTCTTAATAAAGTAGCTTTGAAACCAGGTGTTCTCTGGGGGACCTAGGTGGCTCAGTTAGTTAAGTCGCTGACCCTTGATTTCAGCCCAGGTCTTGATCTCAGGGTTCTGAGATTGACCCCCAAGTCATGCTCCACTCTCAGTAGGGGGTCTGCTTACAGACTTTCTCTTTCTCTCTACCCCTCCCTCTGCAGTCTTTCTCTAAAGTAAATAAGTCAATCATTTAAAAAATCAGATATTCTCCATCCCCATTTAAATACTCTACATTTAATTTAAAATTAATTTTTGAGAATTCAACAAACATGAGAAATATTGCTTATCAACACGAGATTCTGGACATACTGAGACATTAAACAGCCTATTTCTGTACTCTAAGTGGTCAACCCCAGAAAGATAGTGCCTGTGCATATAATTAAGGGATCTTTGAGGAGTTTGAAACATGCTTGGGGAAGTAGACATAAAAGTTATTATGATGCAGTTTAATGAGTATAGAAATAGAAGTATATAATATGTGGAGAAGTGGGAAGAGATGAGAAAAGTGACAATATGAGAAAAGCATCTTGAGAAGACATTCTTTTTAAGATTTCATTTATTTATTTAAGAGAGAGAGAGATCATGAACAGAGGGGAAGGGAAGAGGGAGAAGGAGACTCCCCACTGAGCAGGGAACCCACTGAGGGGCTCAATTCCAGGACCCTGGGATCATGACCTTAGCCAAAGGCAGACACTTAACCAATGGAGCCACCCAGGCACACTTTTTTAAGTGTATTTAATTTGGATGGTAAGAGAACATGATCTAAATCTGTAACCATAACTCAGATATACTAAGCTTCCCATGCACATATTTAGACTCTTGCCCTATATCCTCCTTGAGGCCATAACACCAGGAAGATTTCCAGTCAACAAACCTAAATAAAAAATGGATATTACATGTGAAATTTCAGAGAAAGGTACTAGCAGGTTTTCACTGAACAACACACAGCAAATTTCTAATTAGATCTCAGTGTTTCCTTGCTCAAATTTCTCTCTCCAGTTATTACCTCATAACTTTCTTCTCTTCAATCACATAGCACTAAAAAATCTACTCTATTTTCCAAAGTATTTCAGTTCTCATAGAGAGCTGGTCTTCTCAACAAGAAAAAGCATAAAGTCTGATTTACCTTCAGTCATGTTCCTCAGGACATCTCTTCAATTATTTCTGTAAGTGATTTATCTAGTTATTTAATTATAATAAAGAGGTTTCTTTTGAGAAGCAAATACTACTACTAAGAAGAAAAAAAATACTCTATAAAGTTAGCAAGCAAAATTAAATCTCCTAAATTTTATTCTGAAGATAGAAAAACATAGAACTAAAAATACATGTTTGGATACCAAATGTAAACACAGCCAGATATAAGTTAAAGTGGTAAGGCCATGTTTTAATCAGTAATGTACTATTGTGTAACACAGGAAAGTCCAGTATTAACCGATTTGTACAGAGATGTTTGCATGATTTAAAGGGAGAATAAGGGAATAAGGATTGGGATTAGCAGTGGAAAGAAAATGAAAAATTTCAGAGTTTGTCATTGTAAATTCCATTAGGCCAACTGTGTCTGTAGCTGGTGATTATGAAAGTTAGGATTCTATTCTCCCACAGAGACTGAGAGCATAGTTCTTATCTTACCTGATGGTTACATTTCAAAGGAATAGCTTTCAGGTCCTTGAGAATGACACTCTTGAGTTGTAGGAGATATATATTAAAAGGGTCAGTGGAAGTATTCATCATTGTAAGTGTTTTTTAGTAAATGCTCTAAGAAAGAGTGGTCAGGGCCTATCAGCAAGTGTTGGCTGGAATATAAAGTAAATTCTTTTGGCAGCCTTGAACTTTCTCAAACAGACACTTTAAGGGGATTTAGGGTTATTCTAGGGATGCTGCCTTAAGCTGTTAGAAAAGAGGTTAGTGTTTGTTTAATTTTTTAGCATGGGGACAGGGAATGCATGAAATAATTTGTGCTGAAAGACTATAGCTTTTAAAGGCCAAGGTTGAGGGTTAGTCCAGAGAGGGTTCAGAGGATCCTGGCTAAGAGAAAGTCTTTGTCAGGGTCATAAGATAGGGCTTATAGCTCATGTCATGAGATGTCTTCTGTTCGCTAAGAGCCTTGGGGATCTCTCATAATGGGAAATAGAAGAGTAGTAGATATATATAGAGAGATAAGAATGTATATAATCATGAAAGTCAAGCAAGGAGAGAATTATGGGGGGAAATAAAAAAAAATGAGACACTGTGAAGGGTGACATATAACTCACCAAGATGTCACTGATGTGTCCCACAGAGAGCAAAAGGCCAATCTAAAGTTCTACTAGATGAGTTTGGTCCATAATTCTCTCTCTTCTTCCAATAATCTTCCATTTTCTAAAGAGAAGTACAAGAAGTAGATTGAAGAATGATATAGCTTTAGAGGAATGAAAGGTAAAGAAAAACATAAAAATTGAGGATAGTAGTAATGACATTAAAATGGTTGACCGTGTTGTTCATTTTTGGTAGGCCATATATCATAGACTGAGTATAGTAATTAATTATGTGATAGAAAATAGATTTCATACTCAAACACTGGGGTACAAATGAATGGTAAGTTCAGTTATGAAAACACTAACAAATAAGAAGGTAAGGGTTGGGAGAGTTTAACAGCCAAGTTGAAGCCCAGAAGTGGTATTGTTGTGTGTGATTCCTATTGAGTAGATAAAGTCATAACAGTTGAGAAGTGCTGAAAATTAGTGAATATAAGATGTGATAAGTAAATTTAGGTCACTAAGGATGTTGAGGATGGAGATGAGGGAGGGAAATGGGACATTTTATAAATGTACTCAGAGAAGACTGTAGAAATTAATCCTGTGAGAAATATAAATTTTAAAAATGAGTTGCATAGACTCTAATGATCTCATTAAAAAAGTAAGTAGAAATTTGAAGATATTTTGATTAAAATGCTTGTGTGACTAAAGTAAATGTGATGACATAAAATTGTTCCGAAAATCACAGGTACCACCCTGAAGTTTAGTACTTCTTAATATTTACACTATGTTATTTGGCATTGAATTAATGGCATGTTAGTGCGGAAAAAAGGTTTCTCTTCTAGTAGATTCTAGGACCCTCCTTTTTGTGTATTTCCTTCTTTATGATGCTGAAGATAAATTATTCAATAAATAATTCTCCTTGCTTGTAATTGGAATATTTGCAAGGAATTTAACACTGTTATTATTATTTTGCTTTAAACATTAGTTAAGTGTGTTTACAATTATATACCTTCCACTCCATTTAAACATGTGTAAGGTCTGGGATGCCTGGGTGGCTCAGTCAGTTAAGCATCTGCCTTCAGCTCAGGTCATGATCTCAAGGTCCTGGGATTTATCCAGCCCTGCATCCAGCTTTCTGTTCTGTGGGGAGTCTGCTTCTCTCTCTGTGTCTGTACCTCCACATACTGTGCTCTGTCTCTCTCTCTCAAATAAATAAATAAATAAATAAAATCTTAAAAGAAAAAATAAACATGCATAAAGTCAATTTTATTTATTTAAAGCACCTTTCAATGGGCAATATCTACTAAGGTGAGCTTTTGTATTTCATACTGATATTTTTAGTTGGCTTTTTTTTTTTTTTACATTATGATATTTTAATATTGTGTCTATGGGGATACTTGCGTGGCTCAGTTGGTTAAGTTTCTGACTCATGATTCCAGCTCAGGTTATGATCTCATGCTTGTGAGATGAAAGGAGTCTCCTTGAGATTCTCTCCCTCTGCCTCTCCCCTCACTTGTGCACACACACTTTCTCTCTAAAATAAATAAGTCTTTAAAATAAAATATCATGTGCACATACAATGTAGTATTTGTATGTAATCAATGTATTATATGTAACAAATGTATTCTGAATTTATCAGTGTTTGTAAAAGATTAAAGAATAATCACTAAATAAAATTCTTAATATCTTTTCATATTGAGTTGAATGCAAAAACTATTATTTCCTAGCAATCAAATATTTCTATCCATCTCTTACATTCCTTTCTATTTCCAGTAATAATTTCTGTCATTTTTCTTTGCAAAATGTGGCCATAGAGAATCAAACCTTTGTTCCACAATCCCTGTTATCTAGAATAGTTTTCTCTATTTTCCTGCTTCATAACTGCCTATCTTTAAAAAAATATATTCACTTTTATTAGTCTTTACTTCCTTTCCTATGTCTATCTTTGTTTCTTTCCTTAGAAAAACTTAACATTTCCTAATTGCTTAATTTTCTAGTAGTCCCACCTCTTTTCCACCTAAAAGATCCTCAAATATTTATGTTATAAACCCACAAGTAACAATATTAAGCCTCAAAGATATAGTCCAAATGGTTGAACTTATTCCAAGGCTTGAGGAATAAATAATCTGAAGATCAAGTTTTTATAATAAGGAGAGAATTATATTTTCAAATGTAGATTGTGCTGTCTTAGAGTTCAGAAACCCACTCCTATAACAATTGTTATTTCTCCCATTCTACTTGTGGAAAATGGGGATGATAATTTATCCAATAAAACATCAGTGTTGCTAAGTGTAATTGGCTGTAGCCTTGTGTAGAACAATGCAATAGTAATAATAATAATAATTAATAATAATGCTGACTTATATTAAGCTCTTTGTACTTGGCACTCTCTTTAAAACTTTACATGTGTTAATTCATGTAATCATGCCAAATGCCTTATGAATTTGGTATTGTTACTATTCCTACATTACAAATAAGGAAATGACAATTTTAAAAAGTTAAATGAATTGAACATGGTTGTATAGCTGGTAAGTGATAGTGCAGGGATTCAAAGCCATTATCTGAATCCAGAGTTTATGCTCTTACTTATTACTGTACATGTTTCTCCAGTATATTAGATCTTGGGCATATAAGAATTAAAACATTATTAGGCAGACTCTGCCTTCAATGGATTAATGTAGTAAAAATCCATTTTGAGTTATTCCACAGATAATTTCATTTGCTTTATCTGTGCCTGGAACTTTGTTCAGTGTTGGGATACAACTGAGAACAAGCCACTCATGCATCCTGCTCTTACTCTCATGTGGTGACAGACATAAAGACCACAAATAGCAAGAGGCAAAGAAAAAGAATACATAAACATATAGATGCTCTTTTGTTCTCTGGGAATAGATCAGATAAGACAGGGGACAGAGCTGAAAAGAAGAGGACTTTAAATGAAACCTTAGATACTACTTATATTTTAGGGGTTAGGTGGCAGGGTTGCCAGGAGATGATGTTGGGAAGGAAACAACCAGTGAGGTAGGAGAGCGCAAGAAAGAATATGTCAAACAAACAAGCAAAGAACAACTCTTGAAAGAGTTTCAAAAGGAAGACAGTCAGCAACTCTTAAGTATCTAGATAAGATGAAAAAAATATGTACTGGATTTAGCAATTGAGAAATTGCTGGTTATCTTTAAAAAGGGTAGTTTCAATGTAATTATAAGAGATCATTTGATTCAGTAAAATACAAGGTCTTTATGTTGTAAAAAGAGAGGAGAAAACAAAAGGCCCAATGCCCTTGCTAAAGAGCACAAGTAGTGGATTTCCCTGTTATAAGAAGACTTTCATTTCTCTTAAGGGGAAGGGGCAAGATACAATGAAATGGATCTGTAGGTTTGGTGGGAAGCTAAGCGGGATGTTTCTGATGAACTTTAGTATCAATACAAAGCACTTTTGAAATCTTGTATCTAATTTAATTGATTCCACAATTTTATTTTTTCCATCTGATTTTGTCCTGTTGTCAAAGAATAGTATCTATTTAATACATTAACAATGGAACACCCCATAAATTTAAAAATTATGAAATGGGAGGATTATTATGACACTGATCTCTTAAGTTTATTTGCTTGATAATGGAAATGAATTTATACTCAAGTTGTTAATGTCTTCATGAAATCTATAATTATAATACTTAAATCTTTAGATAATCTCTATTTTTGAAAGATTGATATCTTAAATTGTTAATCTCATAATTTTTTCTTGGATTCCTGATAACAAAAGTTCTAAAATCTCAAGGCAAATTAGTATTCAAATTCATATTATTCTATGAAGCATTTCACTTGACACTTACTACTGAAGATAAAAAGACATGTTGCTTTATATCTTTGGTTAGTTCTTCTGTAATATTACAAATGACTATCTCATTTTTTTTCAAAGGGGACAAACTATTATACAAGAAAAGCTTTTAGTTTTTTTAATTTTTAAGATGTATTTATTTGAGAGAGAGAGCATATGCATGCAAGTGGTGGGGAGGGGTAGAGGGAGAGAAACTTCAAGCAGACTCCCTACTGAGTGCGGAGCTTGAGGTGGGGTTCAATACAGAGCAGGGCTCAATCTAAGGACCCATGAGATCTTGACCTGAACCAAAACCAAGAGTCAGACATTTAACCAACTGTGCCACCCAGTTGTGAAAAGCTCTTAAAAGGGAAAAGGAATTAGAATCTAAAAATCAAGATCATTTACTGTTACTCTTGATTTTCTAAAGCCATTAAAAATATCATTTATTACTTAGACATATTTGTTCTGAGTATTATAGTGATTCAGAAAAGAATTATTATTCAATTTTATTATTACTATATAGCGTAAAAACATAGATATTGTATCAAGTTACTTATATACATTATGTAAAGAAACAAATTTAACATCAGAATATGGAAAGTTAGCTTGCACTGAATCTCATATGTTTAAGACCAGTCACTTGATACAATAGCATTAAAAAGCCAAGAGCTGGCAGAGCAACAGAAGGGTGTCTGGAATAATATTTCCTCCACTCCACTCTACTCCACAGAAATCCATCAATAAGAGGGAGCGAAGAAGCCAAAACAGATCATTTTGCTGTGGATCAGAATGGCATAGAAGGGATGACATTGATTCAAGTCAGAGAGAAATCAGGGTCTGAAATCACCAAATAAAGGGTTATTTAAAAACAAACAAGCAAATGAAAAGCAGACGAAAGGCAGAATCAGGCAGGAGATAATGGTTGTAGAACATGGAGATAATGGTTGTAGAACATGGGAGAACACTAAAGAAGTGAGACTCTGAATCAGGGGCAAAGTGATGTAGAATAAGTATGGCTTTCAGTAATGTTAGATCAGATATCTGAAGAAGGAAAGGCAGAGCTCAAAGAAGGAAAAAGAAATGAAGGGGGAAGAGACAGAGGAGGGGGAGTGGAGGAGGAAGAAGGAAAAGAGGAGAAAGAGGAGGAGGAGGAAGAAATGGAGAAGGAGGAGAAAGACGACAGCAATGGCTAAATCAGGTGCTCTGCTTCTGATGCCACAGTCAACATCATAATTGCCCTTGACTGAATTCAGTTTAAAAGCCCCTAAGATTACCAGAAGTTACATGTATATATTCTGTCCAATTAATTAATTCTATGTACCACATTTATTATCTTACTAAACATGTATAATTGACATGTACAGCATATACTTTTCATGAAAGTAATAATTTATCATTAAAGAACATCTCACAAGCTGGATATAATGCTACATTTCTGTTAAGGACCATGTATACTTGTACTATATATAGGTACCCAAAGCCCTCATTTCTACTCCTTTCTCAAGACTGTGTTTTTGAAGTTTTTTTTTTTTTAATTGTATTTTTTCAGTGTTCCAATATTTATTGTTTATGTACTACTCCCAGTGCTCCATGAAATATATGCCCTCCTTAATACCTGCCACCAGGCTTCTACCCATCCTCCGACTCTCCTCCCCTCTAAAACCCTTTGCTTCCCCCTCCAGTTTCCCCCAATTCACTTTTCCTTTCCTTCTCCTAATATCCTCCATGTCATTCCTTATGTTCCACAAGTAAGTGAAAACATATGATAATTGACTTTCTCTGCTAGACTTATTTCACTCAGCATAATTTCCTCCAGTCCCATCCATGTTGATACAAAATTTGGTTATTCATCCTTTCTGATGGCTGAGTAATATTCTATTGTGTATATGGACGACATATTCTTTATCCATTTGTCTGTTGAAGGGCATCGTGGCTCTTTCCACAGTTTGGTGATTGTGGCCATTGCTGCTATGAACATTGGGGTACATATGGCCCTTCTTTTCACTACATCTGTATCTGTGGGGTAAATACCCAGTAGTGCAATTGCAGGGTCATTGGGTAGCTCTATTTTTAATTTTCTGAGGAATCTGAAGTTGTTTCTCATCTTTTCTTCTGCATAAAAAAATGACCATATTTTATGGGCCCTTAAAAAATGATAGAGTAAAATAAAACATAGTAAAACATTAATCACTTATAAATTAGAAAACTATTCTCTGGAGTATATTATTTACAAAATGTATTTAAGCAATGAATAGGTGGCCTTATATCAAGGGAACAGGAATCTAAATGATGGATCTTGAGAAGCTGGGCTGTAGTCTGGATAAGAAGACCTTCCCTTTCTTTATAGGATACTAAGAAATTATTGTCTGTTCTGTTTATAAAGGAATTGCTATTGAGATCATTTTGTATTGTATGAATTGAGTGAGGAAAATGTTTAATTTTATCCAGACACCTGAAAATGGGCAAAAACACCTGCTTCCCAAGAATATTTCAGTTCATGATTTTGGCCTGAGGATTTACTGCAATCTCACAAAGAAAATGAGGATGGGTTTCAAGTGACTCACTAATTATATTTCTCAAAGAAAGCCTGTACATAGAAGGTGTCCTAGCCTTTCCCTGGAGGGTGAAGTATGACATACTTGAGTGTTTTAGAAACCTTGGAGTCTATGTTTTTCCTGGAAGCCCTAGGCATTCCAATGTTAGTTTAATCTTACTTGAGTCAGTGCTTATCTCCAGTTACTCCTGAAGGAACGACACAACTATAATTAACCATATGCTCAATCTTTCATGGCTTATATTTCTTTGCTTCCATTAGTGGTGAAACAAGATAGAGGCATTTGTTGAGACATAGCTGAATTTATAAAATTTTCAGCTGAGTCATTAAGTTCAGGCAGAAACTAGGATCTTTAAAGGTTTTAAACCTGAAAACACACACACACACACACACACACACACACTCACAAGTAAGATTAAGAGAAAAACAAAATAAAACAAAACAAAAAACCACTGTCACCTAAAAGCTTCAAGCTGTTTCAATTTGCTTCAATACTCCCTTAGGGCAAATTGTTCCTTTTTTCTGGCAAACCTAAGTAAATAGTCCTGTTTGTTGTGCAATGTAAAGCAAATACTGTCTTCTAACTTGGAAATATTTGAGGTACTCTGGTTCCAGGGAATTAAAACCACTTTTGGGATAATAGTGAACGCTTGTCTTTGTTAAAGATAGATTGCATGACTGTGAACAAGTTTGCTTTTGGAAAGAAAAAAGTGTTTTAGTTAAGTAGGATAATGAGGACAAAAGAGTAATATAAAGCAATTACCCATTCAAACTCTTTGAATGGGTTGTCTCAAGAGGGATGAGGGCCTGAGGTTAAATATCCACATTCTTGAAGGATAACTTTATTGCAATACTTGGGCACAAGAAGGGTCAGATTCAGGTGGTCAAGCATGAGCAGTTGTATAGGTATGTATGTTCATTGACTGGAACCACAGCATAAATAGCTAGTTGGATTGGCATCTTTTTTCTATTATTTATCTACTAGTTATTTTTGTACATAATAGGCTATTAATTTTCTTTATTTATTTAACACTTGCCATGTTACTGAACTCAATAGCTTTTCAGCAAATCCCTTGTTTTCCAGGTATTTAGTCACAAAAATATATATACATTTTTTTTCTCAGTATAATTGTCCCTTCTTTCAATCTGTAGACTCTTATATAGCTTTTGATTTTTTTTTTTTTTTAATTTTTGGTAAGTTAAACTAGTAAAAAAAAAAATTCAGCTCTAAAGAATATAAGAACATAAAGATTCAGGGCAAAGTGTACAGATAAAATCTATTGTTATAGTTTAGGTGTGATCAGGGTTGACATTCCAAGTATTTGGCAGCCTGTGGTGGGCCATCCCCAATCTGAATGAATGTCAAAAATTTCAGATCGTACCCTGGCCAGTACCCTCTACCCGTACTTATCAGTCTTGGTATGTGATTTGTTAATGGTCTTACATAATCTGAGGAAATCAAAATGAAAGCCTATATCTGAAAGATATTTTAGTCATTTTATTGTATTCATCAATGTGAAAATAAAAAATGTCTTCAAACCAGAAGGTGGTAGTCTAATTTATAGTAAGTGATCTACATTAAAATCTATTAAAATCAGTTCTCCAATTGAATAGTTAGAAAAGGGAAAATGACCCACGCAGTTAGTCATTTTTAAAGCATTTTGGTAAGGTAGACTCAAGAGAAATTAGCAGGAATTTTAATTTCCTACAGTATCCTCACTGGCTAACAATTAAACCATATCAATTTTTGTCCACTGACATGTACACTATGTCCAGCAACCCTGTGGCTAGACCCATAATAGAAATATAAAAGTACTTATCAAATTAGAACTTAAATTGTACCCCATTTATTGATGCTTATACTCATATTACTTCGTACATTTCCTTCAAAAGAGCTCCAGATTTACTTTGATCATTCATAGACCATTTTGCCCATTTAAAGTGTCTGTTAGTATTTTCATAGTTGTGTAACCATAATGATCATTAATTTGACAATATTTTCCTCACCTCACCCCTCCAGAAAAGCTCATACCAGTTCTGTTACTTTTTTATTCTCCCACCTCTGGCTCCCTAACCAGACAGCCACTGATCTATTTTATGCCTTTAAAGATTTCCTGTAAAGGAAATTCTAGAATAAGTAGTCTAATGTGACTGGCTTCTTTCACTTAGTACACTATTTTTGTGGTTCATCCATGTTTTAGCTTATTATCAGTATTTCATTCTTTTTTACTACTAAAACATATTCCATTGTATAGATGTACCACAATTCATTCACCCATTCACTAGCTGGTTGACATTTGAGCTATTTCTGCTTTTAGCTATTATGAATAAAACTGCAATGAACATGTGTATCCATGTGGATAAACATTTTCATTTCTCTTGGGTATGGACCTACCAGTGGACTTGCTTTTTCTTTTTCTTTTTTTTTTTTATTTAAAGATTCTACCCATTCATATGACATCGAGAGATCACAAGCAGGGAGAGAGACAGGCAGAGACATAGAGGAGGAAGCAGGCTCCCCACTGAGCAGAGAGCCCGAGGTGGGGCTCGATCCCAGGACCCTGAGATCATGACCCGAGCCGAAGGCAGATACTTCAACCCACTGAGCCACCCAAGCGCCCCTGGACTTGCTTTTTCAAGTGATAATTATATATTTAAAATTTTGAAAAACTGCCAGACTCTTTTCTAAAACAGCTGCACTATTTTATATTCCCACCAACAATATATAAGTGTTCCACTTCTTTGCTGAAACTTATTATCTTTTTAAATTACAGTCATCATAATGGATGTGATGTATGACTTTGATTTCCATTTCTGTGATGGCTGATAATATCAAACATGTTTTATGTTTTATCAACCATTTGTATACCCTGATTAGTACCTGGGTTGAAAATTGAGCCTGCCTCCCTGTCTTTAGATCCTACAGACAAAATTAGGATGCTTTATACTACTCATATAGTTTTAAACAACAAATCTTCTGATAACTTCATTGCTTTAGTAAATAAACCAACGAGTAAGAAAATAGGATACTTTCGAGAGGAGAGGCCATTATGACGCTTTGCAGTTACAGCAAATATCCTGTTAATTTTGCTATAGGATTTAATATGCAACTGCTGTTCCAGCCAGGTGAATGACCATGTTTTGTACTTGTAACTCCCAAGAACATCTTCATTGCCTTTCCCATGTTGTAAGCTCTTCTCCTGAACATTGTAAAGACAAGAAGGAGCTGTTGTACCTTTTTCAGTGGTGATGAGATGAAGGGTGTGCTCTCTAGGAAGTCCTCTGGGTAGCTGTCTGAGTTGTTGTTGTTCGTGTCAGTATGCCAGGCTGGTAGGATCAATTTCCTTGTCCAGTTCTGTGGAAATTGGAATCCAGGAAATTAACTAGAGCCGTGGTTCTGAGTTATTTGCCTGCCTTGTATTTTTTAATGAGCTGACCTCCTCTTCTTACCTCTACAAAAACACTTCAGGACCTCATTCATGCTTAACCAAACCTAATTCCCAGTTCAAAGGAGGGTGGAGGGAAGGGATCGCTCTCTCTCTCTCTCTCTTTTTTTTAAATAAGTGCATGGAATGAAGTTGTAGTATTTTTATTTGGTTATGCATCACACTTCCAATATAATTATTTTGCTGAGGTAAAAAGTATGGAGTTGAAAAAATAACACATTTATTTGTTTATTTATTTATTTAAATTATGCCCATTTTACATTCTTGAATTCAAAAGGATGTTTAATTCTGTTTAATATTTTAGGACTGGTTGACTGGATAGATAAGCATTTTACTTTAATTTTCAAACTGCATAATTATCTCCTAGGACCAATAACTCAAAGTTCTTATTTTACCTGTTCAAATGATTCAGGAACCTTAATGTTCAAACATACACACACACACACACACACACACACAATCTGACATTATGTGAAATAATCATAAAAATGATATGAATGAATTATTGTTATCTCAACTAAGATATTTTTCATAATTTTTAATTTTACATGTCTTTAATTAGCTATTCATTAATAACAAGTGCAATTTATATGAAGAATTAGATATCTTTTTGAGAAAAAGTGTATTACTGAAATACTTTAAAGTGTAGCACCAGATTATGATTAAGTATACTGTCAGGTTGTCATTTATTACAAAAATAAAACAAAAGAGCTTGTACCTGGACAATGAGGTATATTATGTCCTCTAGTAAACCTACACCTATGTCAGCCACGGTAAGGGAGAGTCTGCTTCATCTCAGTGGTGATAACAAGTGTTTTTTCCTGATGTATCGGGGAAAATGTGGCCATGAAGATCTGTCAAAAGAGGTGGAAGATACAGAACAAGAGTAGATGAATCGTTGTGATCTACATGAATTTTTTCACAGCTATGCCATTTCTCACTCTGTGAATAGTGAAAGAGCATAATGCTGCTTACACTACTTAGAGTGAGCTTCATTTCTAACATGGTATGAAAGTGCAAAAAATACAGTGGAAGGGATGATTTTTTTTTAAATTAATAATTGAAATACCTTTAACCATTTTCAATCTCCCACCTACTCACCTCAAGTAAGAACACAATATGATCCACATAAAAAGAGTTTTACAGATTTTATTGTGATTGTGTTTAATAATTTTTTCCCCATCATCTCTGGTCTGTTTCCATACTAATCACCCACATTAATTTCTTGTAAATTGTCTTGTTGAAAGCGTGAGAGGAGGCCACTCACAGTAAATTACTGGTTACACAATTCATGTAGAGTCAGACAAGATGAAACTAATGAGTCATTTGTTTGATTCTAGCTTTGTGTAGATTGAGAATTGGTGATAGGGGCTATAAACCCATCTCTAAATGGTGCGCCAAAGAATATAGGCTTTTGGAGGCACATTAACCTAAAATCGTGCTTTAACTCTACCAGTCCAGGGACCGTGGGTTTCAGTTTCATTTTTAGGAAAAGAAGAACAGTAAAACAAATATCACTGCAAAGCTTTACAGATAAAGTATTGCATGCAAAATAGTACCATTCCTAGCAGAAAGACAGTGCCCAATAGATGGTAGCTAATAATTGCATTGTTAGTGGATTTTTCTCTGTTGTGTATAGAAAAAAACTGACAAAACTTAATCACATTAAAGATATCCAGTTCAAAAGACTTTAATATTGTTTTGCACTGTCACTAAGTTCTGTTAACCACCGAACTAAATATTTATCCATCTTTTTTTTTAAATATTTTTTATTTATTTGACAGACAGAGATCACAAGTAAGTGGAGAGGCAGGCAGAGAGAGAGGGGGAAGCAGGCTCTCTGCTGAGCAGAGAACCTGATGTGGGGCTTGATCCCAGGACCCTGAGACCATGACCTGAGCCGAAGGCAGAGGCTTAACCCACTGAGCCACCCAGGCGCCCCAATATTCACCCATCTTAAACCTGAAAATAACCCTCTTTATCTACCTAACTTTAGAAGAGCTGAATAATTTCTTTCAGAGATTCCTTGAGAGAAATACATTTGAAAAGCTCTGCTTGTTACAATGTTGATTTCTTAGCATGACTGCCAAAGCTATATATATCCTTCCTGAAATTAAACATGCTAAGAGTAATAACTCTGAGGAAAACAGACAACACAAAGGAAAAACTATAATAATTTGGTTATACTAAAAAAGGTACTCAAAACACCTCTGAAAAATAACACAGCTATCTTGTGTTATCCTAGTAATTGGGAACACAATTTAAGAAATAATTACTTTTTCACATTGTCACTTTTATGTACTGGAGTCTGTGTACTACCATTTATCTTTTCTGACAACACTTAAAGTATATGTTAGCTGGTAATTAATTTCATTTTCTTTTACTTTTATATCACATTAGTTGAATAGAATCAAAGAACTTACTACAGTAACTTATTAAAACATTCTCTACCATTGTTTAATGGAAGTGTGGTGTTGGATTTGGCTTTTCAATACTGTTGTAGTTTTTGATGTGTTTATATTTCCTTGACATCTTCAGATATAGTATCAGGATAAAATTCATTATGATTATACCTCAGTGGGAACCTCAACGTATGATTTTCAAAAGCATCTGTAAATTGTTGCACAGTAGATACTTTTTGAAAATTAATGATTAAGATATGAACAAAAGAGACACCATTTTCTTAAATAAAAATCAATTCTTTAATTGAGGGCTTTTTTCTTGAGGGGGTGGTGGGAAGATCCAGACTTTAATGACATGATTTTGCAAAAATTGCTCTTGTGACAAATATACCAGTTCATAACTCAGTTTTGCTGTGTATAATCATCTATCAACTGTAGGCATCAAAATTATTATGTTTTTATTCTGGAGAATTTGTGAAGAAATTATTGCTAAAATAACATGTAGATATATGAATGTATCTTAAATGTTTTTTCTGTCCAGAAACTGTCTTTTGTAGATAAAAATGTAAATTTATTATTTTCTTTCTCCCATCAGATGTGGGCTCTGTTGAAGGACTTGCCTATCACAGAGCTTGGGATACACTGTACTGGACCAGCTCCACTACCTCATCCATCACCAGACACACAGTGGACCAGACGCGGCCAGGAGCATTTGACAGGGAAGCAGTCATTACCATGTCAGAGGACGACCACCCACATGTGCTAGCCCTGGATGAATGCCAAAAGTAAGAAACAGTTAATTATTATTTCTTCATTAGAAGTCAAAGGTTATCAAAGTTATGTTAATTTAAAAAGAATTACCTTTTAAGGCACAGGTGTTCTTTGAAGTTCTCCTTTCCTGATTCATAAAACTATTTTTTTAAATGAGCATTATAAATGTGAATACTTAGAATCCAGACTTGTGAAATGCAAGGTATCAACTCTGTGAGAATTCCAACAAAAGCAAATTTAAATGATGAAAGGGAAAATAGAAACAATACCATGCTGGAAAAGGTATAAGAAGAATACATTAATGCATAGCTGATTGAAATGATAAATCTGAAGAAAACTGTTAACATGTATCAAAAACCAAGAGACATTTCTGTAATCTAATTAAGTAATTTTAGCAACTGGGAATCTCTCCAGTTGAAATACAGAGAAAACAATAACTCTTTGTGTGAAGCTATATTTTCAAAAGACTTGACAATAGTCTAAATTGTCCACATATGTTTGATAATATATCATGCAGGCATTTATAATAATACTTACAAAGAGTTTGTGACAAGAAGAAATGCTCAGGCTATGGAGCATGGAGTATGTAGCTCAGGCTATAGAGTAATAAAAAAAAAATTAGAAAGATATTCATGTTTGGTGTGGATGCCATAAGGAAGCAATTGCATGAAAAAAAGAATAATGAAGCTTGGGTTAGGCAGGAAAAAAAGATATTTATGAACTTCCACTTCCATACAATATGAAAGGAATATTTGTTAACCACTGGAAAGTCCTTTTGTTCTTAAATTAATCAAATAAACAACAATCAAACAAATCTGGCTTTTACCACATAGAAATAGAAGAGCTCTTTTTAGACGTGGCAAAGAAAAAATGAAGAATAAAAAAATATATATATTGATAAACACTGACCCTGACCACTTAAGGAGTGTGTGTAAATTAGTCAGTGTATGACTAACTAAATCTAGATACTCTTAAGAGCTAGAAATGAGATTATATTTAATTCAGTAAACACCTCCATCTTATAAGCGAAGACTCAAGGTTGAGAGAAAGTTGATTCCTCACACAGCTCTGGTGACCTAGCTCAGATGGACACAGGCCCTCAGATGCCTGGGCAGAGCTGGTTCCTCTCATACCACAGACCTACCACATTACAGCTTGTTGCTGAATCAAGTGCATTGACCTTGAAAGTTCACCAGGAGAATCTGAGGACAATAATAAGTGTTCAGAAGTTAATCAAAGGAATTTCTACGACAATTTTGAAATAAACCTAAGGGTGATAATTGATAATATTGTATATGGTTAGTTTTAATTGATAAGTGCTTTATCCTATAATATGTATTACTAAGATAAAATTACACTTCATCTTACATATAGTGAACTGTAAATTAGAATTAAGCACACTGAAATGTTTTAACTGAAAAATTACATGTAACTAAAATTTAAAGTATTTTTTTTACTATGCATATCAATGACACATTCAAATCACTTTTAAAAACACATGTCAGTTGGTTAACAGAAATTTTAAAATAAAATTTTAAATTCTAGGTAAAAAACCATTTGAGTTCAAAACTTGGTTTAGTTACTATAATTTTATTTTATTTTTATTCTTTTTAAAGATTTTATTTATTTACTTGACAGACAGAGATCATAAGTAGGCAGAGAGGCATGCCCAGAGAGAGGAAGGGAAGCAGGCTCCCTGCTGAGCAGAGAGCCCGACGCGAGGCTCGATCCCAGGACCCTGAGATCATGACCTGAGCTGAAGGCAGAGGCTTTAACCCACCTGAGCCACCCAGGTGCCCCCAGTTACTATAATTTTAATTACTCAAGCTCTCTGACCTCCAATTTCTTATTTGTGAAATGAAAGGTGAAGTTAAAAGAATATCAATACCTTCAGAAATTCTGTTATTCTAAAACCAATAATTTAGGAAAATATGACAGGTAAGTGTGCTTAATACTTTATATTATATGGATAACTTCTAAAATGTTTTAACTATTTTTCTTTGAAAAGTCAGAGTGTATGGATAAAACTACTGTGTCATTTAAGAAACTGGAATGCCATTTGTTTTTGCAAAATTACTCATTTAGAGGACAACATATTTTTGACACTTGCTCACTTAGAAAACTTTCATGTTCCATTGGATAGATGAAAAGGCTATGAAACATTTGAACAAAGAGCATAGTTGACCCAGCTTTTCTTGGTGGGGGTTATATTTTAAACTAGCAAATAGAAAGATTTTTGTTGTGACTTGAATATCATTCAGTTATAAATGTTGATTATAATTTTATATGAACTTTAAATGATTATACATAGGAATGGAATATATAATCTTGCTGTAAATATGAAATATTATTTCAAATAATCTTTCTTTGTCAACATATATTAAGCATTTTTTTCAAATATGTAGAATAGCCTGCCTGTCAGCCTCTCTCTCTTCCTCCATTCTTCCCTTCCTCCTTTTTTCCTCCCTCCTTCCTTCCTTCCTTCCCTTGTTACATTCTAAGCAGCAACTACCAGTCTTCGAGTAAACTCTTAGGGACAGTCCTATAGATAAAAGAAGAGAAAGAAGAGTTGTTTTGGTAAAAATGGGGATTAGAAACTGGAACTCTACAGGCTCTATTTTTCCAGTGACTTGTAAAGGCTTCCCCAAAGAACAGGTTAACAAACACTGATTTAAAGCATTCTATAAAATCTGTATGTAACAGATAATACTTATATTATCTGTTGATAAATAATAAAAGGGAGTTGAGGGTAACCTCTGGAATTCCAAAAGCAACATTGTCATTTATAAAAATATCAAACTGACAAAGAGAGAAAAAAAGAAATGAAAGAAATATAGGAGTTTATTAATTGTATTTCTCTAAAACATATGCAAAGGAGAACGCAAAATTTAAAAAGTAAACCAGGAAAGAGAAGGAGATTTAGATATTTGCCAATTAAAGAAAAGAGATAACTGTTTCATCCATGATTAAAATAAATTATCACTATACATCAAATTGACTCAATTAAGTTATTTGAGAGAATGTACAAAACAATTGTTTTTCAGAAATTGTTTCTAGGTTTTATTTAAGGAACTGAGAAAAAGATACATGCATATAGAATGTACATATCTCCACTTATTACCTAGACTTCCTTAAGGGTCATCGAATATGAGACAAATAAATGTACTTTTTTCTTTTTAAAGCTTGACATAGCCATGTTTCTACTGTTTCTGTTGTTAATGAAAACTTTAATTTATTACCATAATTTTCATTTTAATTAGTTTAATGTTTTGGACCAACTGGAATGAACAGCATCCAAGTATTATGAGATCTACCCTGACTGGGAAAAATGCTCAAGTGGTGGTCAGTACAGACATACTCACTCCAAATGGCCTCACTATTGACCACCGTGCGGAGAAGCTGTATTTCTCAGATGGCAGCCTGGGAAAAATTGAAAGATGTGAATATGATGGATCCCAGAGACATGTAAGTTAACTGAGAATTTCTTGATTATAGATTTAAGCAATCATACTTTTAAAAAATATGCTTTGTACTTGTCTAAAATATATATATAAAGGGATTTCAAAATATGTAAGTGTTTGAACCAATCCAATTGAATATAAAGTGAAAAAGAAAACAGGATAATATTTTGAAAAATTTGTTCAAGTGCATTCGGTACCATACAGACAGTCTAACTCTTACAGACTTTATTCTGGAGAAACAGTAACTGAGTTTTTCCTTATGATTAGTTGAACTGGAATTGTTAGAGTGATTTGCATAAGTTTCATTGTTATTTATATTTTTTAAAATGTGAAATGAAACTGATTTGCTATCCTGGGATCAAAGAACATTGGAAAAGAAGAAAATAAGCCTCTGTCTGTGTTTGGGTTCTCAAAGCATCCTAAAAAGCTTTGAAGAGAGAAGAATGGGAATTTTTTCAGGGTCATGCATATTCTCTCTTTTCTCTGGGCTCCACATAAAATGTTAATGCAACAGTCTTTATGCTGCCCCTGTAGAACCCTTACAGCAGGTACTTAGGGCCTATAGAATAGTAAAAGTCCTGTGTGCACCACTTATCCTATGAGAACATCGGTCCTTAGCAACTGGGAAAGCTCAGAGATCAGGAGGTTAAGATCTGGGTGGTAACACAATTGGGGAAATCTTTGCCCTTGCACCACCAGCCCAGTGCATGCCTGAAGGACAAAGTGATTCTGAGGCTCTTCACTCCTCCGCTGCATTTCCTAAAGGGCCACATAGTAAGTCTTTGAAACTTTATGGGCCATATTGTTTCTATCACATCTGCAATACCTTATAGTGCTAAAAGCAGACATAGGGAATATGTAAATGAATGAGTATGACAGTATTTCAGTAAAATTTGATTTACAGAAACAGGCAATCAGCTTGCAGTCCCTAATTTGTTAATGCCTAGTCTATATCATTAAGCATATTATTCAATTCAATTGAATATATGCCTACAAATATATTTATATGTATAAATATACACCTATATATTATGTGTATATGTATATAAATATGCATTGTATATTTATATATTATAGATATGGAAATAGATAATTATCCCTGGGCAACTAATTGTATTTATACATATATGTATATGTCTGTATCTTTACACATAGATATAGATATGCATATGTGTGTGTGACAGAAACAGAGAGAGATAGAGAATTCTGGAAGAAATACATTGATTAACATTTTAGCACAGGTACCTCATCTTATTATGGAGTGACTACCTTGAGTAGTACTATTACAGGACAGTTGAGTGCTTAAGGAATGTGGAAATAATGAGCTAAGACCTGATGAGTTTAGTTTGTGTTAAAGGCAATAACTGTGATGAAAATCTTGGTCTATCTTTTCTAATTAAAAGCCATATGAGGTAATAAAATATACAAAGAACTCACACAACTCAACAGCAAAAAACAAAAACAAAAACAAAAACAAAAAAAACACAACCCACCACCACCAACAACAAAAAAAACAACATAAATAAATAAATAAATAAAATCTTTTTAAAAAGAGGTATCACCTTTTACCTTTTAGAATGGCTAGCATCAAAAGGATAAGAAATGAGTGTTGGCAAGGATGTAGAGAAAAGGACTGTGGAGAAAAAACACTGTGGACTGATGGTGAAAATATAAATTTTCACCACTATGGAAAACAGTATGGGAGTTTCTCAAAAAATTTTCACTACTATGGAAAACAGTATGGAATTTCTCAAAACATTAAAAACAGAAATACCATATAATCCAGCCACTCCACTTCTAAGTAAACCAAGAAAACAAAAATAAACATTTGAAAAGATATTTCCAGTCCTCTGATGATTGCAGCATTATATATGATAAGTGAAATGTGGAAGCAATCCATGTGTCCACCAATAGCCAAATGAATAAAGAAAATATAGTGTATTTATATAATGGGATATTAGTCAACCATAAAAAAGAATTATATTTTGCCATTTGTGACAATGTGGGTAGACCTTGAGGCATTCTAAGTGAAATAAGTTAGAAAAAGACAAATATCTTATGACCTCCTTTAGATGTAGAATCATAAAAAACAAACAAGTAAACGAACAGCTCATAGATCTAGAGAACACACTGGTAGTTAAAAGAGGTGGTGGGAGTGGGAGAAATGGGCATTTTTTTTTCCTTAGCTTAAATAAATTGAATGCTTTTTAATGAAATAAAATGATAGTTATTAGATGAAAATTAACCATCATCAGTAAAAAAAATAGTAAAATAAAAATAAAGGCCAATCATTCAATCTTCATAAATTTTAGTTTTCTATTATATTATGCAAATTCTCTACCTAACTTTCAAGGTTATTATGACAATATAGTACAAAAGTATGTGCCCAAGAATATAGCAAAGAGATTCCAAATGAAGGTATTGGATAATGTTTTTAAAATGTTAGTCAGGAAAATCATTGTCCTGGATGTGGTACTACTTTCTACTAGGGACTAATACAGAAAATGCTTCTATAGTGCCTTATAGCAATGTTTTATCCACCTCAGTTTATTTATTTATTTATTTATTTTGTATACCTGCTTTGCTTTTACCCCTACAGTATACTTTTATGTTTGGCAATTATAGCTACTCTAAGTGGTTCAGTCATCAGATCTCTAACATAACTTAAAAGATTTCTTTTGACACTTAGAAAAATATATGCCTAGTTAAGATTTCAACTCTCCATTATGCATCCTTGTCTAAACAAGGATACTTTCTGGCTGGCTATAGTGAAGAGTACTGTATTGTATATTTGAAATTTCTGAAAGAGTAGATTTTAAATATTCTCACCACCACCACCACCACACACACACACAAATTCTAAGTATGTGAGGTTATGGATGTATTAACAAACCTTATTGTGGTAATCATTTTGCAGTATATAAAATATCAAATCATCATGTTGTACACTTTAAGTTTATACATGTTATATGTCAATTATATTTCAATAAAATTGGGGGGAAAATATTTCTGTCCTGTAGAGAGGCAAATGTTGAGGAGAACATTACTTTAAAGTTTATGATTTTATCCCCCCACACGACACTAACCAATTTTGTCTCAAACTTAGAATTACATGTTACTCTTCCTCTACTTTTATTATTTAAAAAAAAAATCTGACTTGGCCCAAAAACTTGGAAAATATTTCAAAATTTATTACATTTTTACATCCATCTAGATTTCCTTATCTTTATCTTCATTGCAAAGGAGCAAATCTGTGTCCCATTCATCTGGCTTTTAATAAATATGCCTGTGGATAGTTGAATTATAGAAACCATAGGACAATATAAATAATACAATGAAGATTTCAAA
Organism: Martes martes; assembly: GCF_963455335.1. Classification (NCBI taxonomy): domain Eukaryota; kingdom Metazoa; phylum Chordata; class Mammalia; order Carnivora; family Mustelidae; genus Martes; species Martes martes. The sequence goes on along the minus strand of NC_137890.1, from coordinate 107,122,458 downwards.
GTTATATAATCTCTAGTAGCTTCTGCTTCATTCTGTCTTTGAGAAAAATAAATTCTGCAGAGTTCCATTTTAACCAATAGCAATTTTTTATTTAATAAAATGCACATTGAATACTGCAGAGATTTTTCTGTTACCTAAAGACACAGGATAGAGAAATGTGTTAACTTTTGATTATAAATGCAATCAAATATTGACATAAAACAGTTTTCATTTGTGTCTTCTCTCTGTTTTTTTTTTAATTGAAGTGTAGTTGACATAAAATATTACATGAATTTTAGGTGTACAACATCATGATTCAACATTTATAGACATTACAAAGTGATCAGACATTTAGTCCAGGTACCATCTGTCACCATATAAAATTATTACATTATTGACTGTATTCCCAATGCTGTGCTTTTAATCCATGTGACTTATTTTATAACTGGAGGTTTGTACCTCTTAATCCCCTTCATCTATTTTGCCCAACCCCCCAACTCCTTTACCTCTGGCAACTAGCAGTTTGCTTCTGTATCTATGAGTCTGTTTTTGTTTTGTCAGTTTATTTTGTATTTTTGGTTCCACGTGTAAATGAGGTTTTTGTTTTCTTTGGATAAATACCCAGAAGTGGAACTACTGAATTATATGGCACTTCTATTTTTAGTTTTCTAAGGAACTTCCATACTGTTTTCCACAGTGGCTGCACCAATTTATATTCTTACCATCAGCAGATGACCATTCCCATTTCTCCATATCCTTGCCAACATTTGTTATTTCTTGGTTTTTTTGATACTAGCCATTCTGGCAGGGATAAGCCGATATGTCATTATGGTTTTTATTTGCATTTCCCTGATAATTAGTGATGTTGGGCATCTTTTCATGTATGTGTTGGCCGTCTGTATGTTCTTCAGAAAAATCTCTATTCAGGTCCTCTTGCTCATTTTTAATTGAATTGAATATTTCATTAAGAATTTGTGCATGTGGGACGCCTGGGTGGCTCAGTTGGTTAAGCAGCTGCCTTCGGCTCAGGTCATGATCCCAGCGTCCTGGGATCGAGTCCCACATCGGGCTCTTTGCTGGGCAGGGAGCCTGCCTCTCACTCTGTCTGCCTGTGCTCGCTCTCGCTCTCTCTCTGACAAATAAATAAATTAATTAATTAAAAAAAAAGAATTTGTGCATGTATGTTTATGAAGGAAGAATATTGGTCTGTAATTTTTTTTTCAATGCCTTTGTCTGGTTTTGGTATTAGGGTAATGCTGGCCTTATAGAATAAATTTGGAAGCATCCTTTTCTCTTTAACTTTTTGGAATAGTTTGAGAAGAATAGGTATTATTTGTTCTTCATATGTTTAGTAAAATTGTTTTTTGGGAGGTTTTTGATTACTATTTCAATTTCATTGCTAGGAATCATTCTATTCACATTTTCTTTCTTTTTTTTCTGATTCAGTCTTGGAAAAGTGTACATTTCTAGGAATTTATCCTTTTCTTCTAGGTAATTCAGTTTGTTGGCATATAGTTGTTCCTAGCAGTCTCTTGTAATCCTTTGTGTTTCTTTCTTTTTTTTTTTTTTGAAGATTTTATGTATTTATTTGACAGAGAGAAAGAGGGAGAGCACAAGTAGGCAGAGCAGCAGGCAGAGGGAGAGGGAGAAGCAGGTTTCCTTGAGTAGTGCACCCAATATCAGGCCCCATCCCAGAACCCTGGGATCATGACCTGAGCTGAAGACAGACAATTAACCAACTGACCCACCCAGGCACCCCCCAATCCTTTGTATTTCTATGTTGTCAGTTGTAACTTCTACTCTTTGATTTCAGATTTTATGTATTTGGGTCCTCTCTTGTTCTTTTTCTTGATGAAATTGGCTGAAGTTTATCAATTTTATTTACCCTTTTGAAGAACCTTATTTTAGTTTTATTGATCTTTTTTGTCTTTATAGTTCATTTATTCCTGCTCTTATCTTTATTATTTCCTTCTTTTACTAACCTTAAACTATGTTTGTTCTTTCTTTTCTTTCTATGAGGTGTAAGGTTAGATTGTTTTTTGAGGTTTTTCTTATTGCTTGAGGTAGGGTTGTATCATTATAAACTTCCCTCTTAGAACTTGTTTTTCTGGGTTCCATAGATTTTAGAGTATTTTGTGTCCAATTTTATTTTCCCCATGTATTCTTTTTATTTCCTTTTTGATTTCTTCATTGACTCACTTGTTTAGTAACATGTTGTTTAATATCTACATTTTTGTGAATTTCTAGTTTTCCTCTCATAACTAATTTCTAGTTTTATACTGTTATGATAGGGAAAACCACTTCTTAAACTTACTGAGACTTGTTTTGTGGTCTAACATGTGACCTATCCTAGAGTGTTCCATGTGCACTTGAAAACAAAGTAATCAGCAGTTTTTTGGCTGGCATGTTCTGTATGTATCTATTAAGTCCATTTAGTCTAATGTGTAGTTTAAAGCCAGTATTTCCGTATTGATTTTATATCTGGATGGGCTATTCATTGATGTATCTGGGGTGTTATAGTCTCTTACTATGGTTATATTACTATCTGTTTCTCCCTTTATGTCTAGTAATATTTGCTCTATATATTTAGGTACTCTAATGTTGGGTGCATAGATATTTAAAACTGGTATATTCTCTTGTTGGATTGATTCCTTTATCATTATGTCATGCCCTCTTTGTCACTTGTTGCAGTCTGTTTTAAAGTCTATTGTTTTGGGGGCACCTGGGTGGCTCAGTCATTAAACATCTGCCTTTGGCTCAGGTCATGATCCCAGGGGTCCTGGGATCAAGCCCATCATCAGACTCCCTACTCAGTGGGAAGCCTACTTTTCCCTCTCCCACTCCCCCTGCTTGCGTTCCCTCTCTCTGTTAAATAAATAAATAAAATCTTTTTTAAAAAGTCTATTGTTTTATTTTGATTCAAATATTACTGCTGCAGATTTCTTTTTTCTTCCATTTGCATGGACTATCTCCTCCCATCCCTTTACTTCCTATCTGTATGCCTATAGGTCTGAAGTGACCGTCTTGTAGACAACATAGACGTGGAACTTGATTTTTTTAATTCATTCAGCTTTGTCTTTTGGAAGGCAGCTTTGCTCACCGTTATACCACCATCGCCGCCCATCCTATGTCTTTTGATTGAATCATTTAGTATATTTAACATTTAAAGTAATTACTGATAGGCATGTGTATTGCCAATTGTTAACTGTTTTTAAGATGTTTTCTGAAGTTTGCTTCTGCTCTTCTCTTCTTCTGTTGCTCTCTTCCATTGTGATTGACAACTTTCTTTAGTGTCATGTTTGGATTATTTTCTCTTTATGTTTCATGTAATTATATAGTTTCTTCCTTTGTGATTACAATGGAATTAACATATATTGAAATATTCATATATGAGATATATATTTATAAATTTTAAATTAAATATATATTTATTTATAAATGTTTATAAATGTTATTTATATATTTATAAAATATATATTTAAATATATATTTATATAATCAGTCTACTTCAAGTTGATGGTCACTTAAGTTCAGACATGTTCTAAAGTCACTAAAGTTTTACTACCCAACCATGTTTTATATTTTTGAGGTCACACTTTACATTTTTAAATTTTGTGAATTCTTTAATTGTTGTTGATACAGTTGATTTTATTCCTTTTGTCATTTATCCTTCATACTAGCTTTGTAAGTGGTTGATCTACACTTTCATTGCATGTTTGCTTTTACTAAGAGGGTTTTTTTTTTTTCTTTTATAATTTTCTTACTTCTAGTTATGGCCATTTCTTTTCTGTTTGAAGAAATCCCTTTGAAATTTTTTATAAGGCCAGTTTAGTTGTGATAAACTCCTTTAACTTTGTCTGAGAAACTCTTTATCTCTCTTTCAGTTCCGACTTAAAATCTTGCCAGGTAGAGTCTTTTTGGTTGTAATTTTTTTTTTTTTTCGCCATACTTTAAATATATTGGACCACTCTCTTCTGGTCTACAAATTTTCTGCTGAAAAGTCAGCTAGTAGTCTTATGAGGGTTCTCTTGCGTATAACTAGCTGCTTTTGTCTTCCTGCTTTGGAGATTCTTCATTTTAAAATTTTGACATTTTAATTATAATGTGTCTTGGTGTAGACCTTTTTGGGTTCATTTTGTTGGGAACTCTCTTCGATTCCTGAACCTAGAAGTATGTTTCCTTCCCCACATTAGGTAAGTTTTAGCTATTAATCCTTCAAATAAGTTTTCTGCACCTTTCTTTTTCTTTTCTTCTTCTAAAACCCCGATAAGCACTTAATGTTGTTATAGAGATCCCTTCATGTTTTGTTTATTTATTTTTTTAATTTTGGCGGTTCAACCTGGGTGATTTCACCACCCTGTTTTCCAGATTGCTGATCTGTTCTTCTGCATCATCTAATTCGCTACTGATTTCTTCTAGCGTATTTGAAAAATTTCAGTTTTTATATTCTTCAGCTCTTATATCTAAAAGCGTATTATCTATCTCTCTGTTAAAGTTCTCATTGTCTTCATCTATTCTTTAGTGTTCTGTGAGTGTCTTTATGAACATTGCTTTGAACTCTTTATCAGAAAGTTGCTTATTCCATTTTGTTTAGCTTTTTTGTTTTGTTCTGTTTTGTTTTTTTCCTCTGAGGTTTCTTCTTTTTCTTTAATTTGGAATATGTTCCTCCCTCTCCTCATTTTGCCTAACTCTCTGTTAGGGTGGCTGTATATCTCCTAGTCATGAAAGTAGTGGTCTTATGCAGAAGGTATCCTGTAGGGTCCAAAAGAATAGTCCCTCTTCGTCACCAGAAACAGGTGTTCCAGTTGTGCCCCCTGTGTACCCTTCTATAGTGGCTGGACTGAGACTCCTGTGGGCACACTTGTGAGTGGGGTTGTCTCCTGAACCCCATGCCCTAGGGTGGGAGCCACTTGAGGGTAGCACCAGTCCAGGCTGAGGCCACCAGCAGGATGAGAGCTTCTTCGAAGGGGTGCTGGTCCTGGCCAGTCTATCTGCTGGATGAGGCTTCTCACTAAATGTGGTGGAGTGGGAGCCACTTTGCAGGTATGGAGTATGCTGATATGCCCATCTCTCTTTCTATTTTAAGGCAAATTAGGTGGAACCAGGATTTAGATGACTCAGAATATTTCATTATCACATTTATCTTAGTTTCATAAAAATTACTATAATAAAGAACCTCAAAAAAGAAGAACCTCAAAACTTCAGGCCGAAGCAAAAATGCTAAACCACTTATTTACAAAATTATCTCTTCTTCTAATTCCTTCCCAAAACCATAAAACTCCAAATAATATTACTCTCCCATAATCTCTCCTTAATGACAGAGTGATTATCTTTCAAGATAATGGTTTTTTAGGTCTGTGTCACAGATTCCATACTTGAAGATAAACTGAACAATGTTCTCTTTTAATATGATAAGTGGAAGAAGGCTGACCTCTGTGAGTGGGAGGGTTTTTTTTCTCTCTTTTGAAAGTTTGTGTAAGAGACTGGTAAGCTCCAATGCAAATCCAGATAATAGCATTTAACTCATGAAACTGTTCCTAGAAGCCTCATTTATGAAAGAGGCCTCTATGAGTGAATTTAAGGTCTATAGAATAAGAAAAGATTGGAGATAAATTTAATAATTGTAATTCTGTTCCGAATGTAAGATATGAATTCAAAATATTAAGAATTATAATTGAAATGCCAAAAATTTATTTTAGTGTTATTAGCCATCTTTGAATGAACCTGTATTTTATCAGCTTAACTAGATTTGAGAACAGGGGTCATCTTTTCTACATCTTTGAATTCACAGTGACTTTTATTTTCACAAAATTAGAGAACATTATTTATGTTGATTTTAGCTATTATTTGTTTTAATAGCAAATAATTTATACATGAACACTCCCCATCTCAACACTGCTGCCAGATGATTGTTTAAGCACACCTTGAACATTGTCATTTGTCATTTTTTTTTTTAATTTCACTGGATATACTTGATGAAACAACTTATTTTAGTTTTAAGCATTTTTTTTCTTTTTTGAGGCAAAATTTATTTATGAATTTGGTTTTGAGGTCTCAATTTAGGCTTCTGATATAAACTTGAACACACCAGCTTTTTTTCTCTCTCTCTGACAGTGCTTCAAATACTTAGTGAGAATTGTTGTTTTCAAGACAGTCATTACCACTTTGATTGAGTTAATTTACTTTGTACAAAACTTTTACTGTATACAAGACATGAGGCAAGTCTCCATGCAAGTAAGGAAACAGGATCTGACCTTTCTATAGGTGCACAAGGATTTAGGAATTGAGTGAACTTTTACCAAAAAAGGGGAGTTCTTTATGCTTTTATTTATTTTAATAACAGTATAGTCTAAGAAAATTGCTTGGTTAGATGGCCCTCTGTAGTGACCTGACCATTATAATTTGAAATGTAAAGAAAGCACTGAATTTTTTTTCATGGGTAGATATAATCCATCTTCCAATAATACATAAGACTCAATTTTTTTTACTTTCAACCTTCATGTTCTCTTACTTTATCATGTTCATTGGATAAAGGTATGTGTATATATCCAAAGTTATTTTATTCTTTTGCCAGTTTTCAGAATTCTGTGGTTGCTATGCCATAGTGTTCATGGTTAGTGCCATGGAATTACCACTCATTTCTATATATTAACCACTGTGTCTTATGTTTTAATCATCATTTTGTACACAGAATATCTTGAATGCCATTTTTTAAGTTGACTTAAATTTCTGGATGCCTACTATAGTTTTGAGCCTCTTTTCATGATTAATGATTAATGATTAATTACTTGTTTTTATAATTTATTACTAAGATACCCATAAAACTATGAGACTGAGAGTTTAAGTGAGAGCTAAGTCATCTATTATCTTTTGGAAAGATGCAACCCAGCTTAAGTTTAAAGATTTAATAACAAAATATTTCCCTTGAAAGAAAAGAAATGATATTTATTCTGTAAAAAAAATTCTAGGAGTATATAGCATCATGCTAACTCTAAAAATGCTTCTGTTACCTGATAACTGTTGAAAGAGCAGAACAATTTTTCTGATATCCTATCCACTTAGGATTTTTTATTTTCCCACTTATATCTTTTTAACTAACATATGTAAAAAGTATGACTAGAATCAATACTAAATTTGAAATGTTCCTGTCAGCTGAGATGAAGTCCTAGAAATCAAAGAATACATTTTAGAAGAGATTTCTTCTTAGATCCCCACAGAAGCTAAATGCTTCTTATCTGAAAAATTCCTGTGTAGTTAGTTGAGTTCATTCTAATCTTCTGTTGGTTAGTCTGTGTCAGGACCGTGTGTGTGTGTGTGTATGTGTGTGTTTCCTATTACCTTCATTGCTCACTCCTATTGTGTTCCCCTTGGGCAACCATATTAATGTGATTGATATATTTCCTTAGAATTTGTATATACTGTTTTTTCAAACAAGTCAACAAACCAACATAACGAATTTTATTTTTTATATTTTGGCAAAGGCACTGCAGAAATGTGTCACAGGGGAAAATCATAGGATTAAAAATAATGATATTGAGGCACCTGGGTAGCTCAGTGGGTTAAGTCTCTGCCTTTGGCTCAGGTCATGATCTCAGGGTTCTGGGTTTGAGCCCTGCATTGGGCTCTCTGTTCAGCAGGGAGCCTGCTTCTCCCTCTCTCTCTCTGCCTGCCTCTCTGCCTACTTGTGATGTCTGTCAAATAAATAAAATCTTTAAAAAATGGTATTTAGGAAGTAGAAAGTAAAGTTATGAAGCGTTAAAGATTATACAAAAAATTTAGGTGCTGACCATGGAATATAAGAAGAGAAAAAATATTGTTCAACTTATAAAGTCAAAAAGGGCTGAGACAAAGCAAAATTAACGAGTGGCCAGAGAAATAATTTCAGAAAAGATCATTTCTGTTATATGGTTGTGTGTGGTTATTATTATTAATTATTATTATTTATTTTAAGTTTGGGAGAAACAGATGACAGTAGAGAAGAAATTCAGTAGAGAGAAAGAGAAGGGAGAGAGAAAGTGAGATATCAAATATTCCCAGGGGAACTCACTGATTGGAAAGAAGTTTGATGTTACAGTTTGAATTATTCGAGAGTGCATCTTCTTTAATGAGAAGGAAGCAACCTATATGTAGTTATTTGATAAAGCTTGGAGAGATTCTTATAAATCTGGATATTGTAAGGCCACAAATTCAGTACAATGCCATGGTTCTCCCAAAGGGTGTTTGAGGAATTTGTCTTCTCTTGAATATCTGTAGGAATTAAACTGTGACCATGCACATTTTTGAAAATATGGTTTAAACTATGTCTAATAGGTTTATTTAGCATATTATACCTTAAAACTTTTAATCTGCTCATGCACATTATAAATATTAAATGAGAAACATAGCATAGAGTAGTGTTGTGATAAGATAACTTTTTTAAAAAGATGATGTTGTAGAAATTCAAAAAATACTAGTATACTACTTACAAATCACTTATTTTATTAAGGGAAAATTATGCAATCCATTATTAATCAATACATCAGGAAAAGAAATCCTTTCAAAAATCAAAAAAGGTATCAGAAAAAGGAGATATGTTTTAAAATACGTTTTACCTTTTCTACTTTAGTTATCTACTAATATTTAGCTTAAAAAACCATTCATAGGTTTAATTTTTTTCTATCAAACTCAGGTTTTAATATTTGATTTTATCTTATGGTGAGGTCATAATAAAATAGAACCACACATGGTTTAAATATGACTTGTACTGATAAAAATGCAGTAATTTTTTTGGTTTTTCTAATTTTAAATACCACTTTAACTTGTGTGGTGGTTCTACCTACATATTTATTGAGATAGCGTTCTCTGCTTAACAATATACAATTTAATCTTCCAGACTGATGAGTTATTAGAACCCCCCGGCCCCCCAAAAAAGGAAAGAAAAAGAAAAAAAAACACAGTGATTTCATTCTGTTCATTTTTATTTCTATTCTGTATCTGTCATCTTCGTTGTTCCTAGAGTTGAAACAATAACTAATATTGACAGGGGCTAAGACAGGGTGATTATAGCCTTTCTCCCTGCAGTTACACTGTAAGTGTTAATCATTTCTTGGAAGGCATCAGCTACCTGAGTGGCACAAACCTTTCCAAAAGTGATGTTGTTCATGTTCCTAGAAATTGCAATTGCTGATGTTTCTTATTTTTGACACTCTTTTAGAAACTTTGTGCAAAGTTGTTTTTTTTTTTTGTCATTGTTGTTTGTTTTTGTTTTTGTTTTGTTTTATTTTTTTTTCCAGAGCATATTTCCTGGAAAAAATACAAAGTCCTAAGATTTATCTTTAGAATGAGAAAGATATGGGATAATCTTCTTCCTTACAAACACATTCTGATGATATGAACTCTCTTGAATAAAAAATAGGAAAACAAAGTTTTAAAAAACACTAGTCAGTTATGAGTAATATCGATCATAAGGATATTAGATACTTTACTTTTTATAGTACCATATATTTCTTTTCTACTTATAGAATCAGCTATTTCATTCCATAAATGAATAAAGACATCTATCATCTATCAAGACATCTTTTTTCTTTCTTTTTTTCTTTCTTTCTTTCTTCCTTCCTTTTTCTTTCTTTCTTCCTTCCTTCCTTCCCTCTTTTCTTCCTTCCTTCCTTTTTATTCTTTCTTTCTTCCAAATCTGTACTTATGTCTATGATATCTATTCTTTTTGAAACATCATTTTAATGGTAGTATAAAATATGTAGAGGAGTAGACTCTGAAACTTATAAAATAGGTTTTAGTGCCCAGAAAAGTGAATTTTCTGGCAACATAAGTTTGAATTACTTAGCCAACCAAACCATATCCTATCATCAAAAAAAAAAAAAGACATTGTGATTTCAATTTTTAAAAGATGTAAAATCTATTTAGATTTTAAAATTTTCATTTTTGATTTAAAGACAACATCAGAATGAACATCACCATAAGTTTTAGTGAATTGAAAATTTTGCCACCACTAACTGGGACAATCTATAGCCTTGGAAACCAAGGCTCAAAAAAGCAACATTAATTTCTAATGTTTCTGAATGTGGTATCTAATGCTAACTGGTAAAGTTTCCAACTATCTATTAGGAGACACATTTTTAATTGTAAAAAATGTTCTGTAACCTTCCCATTCCTATTCTAAAATGAAATTTTTTGCATTTTATCTATCTTTATAAATTTTCTAAGCTCAATTTAATTCCAGAATTTTAATATAAAGAACATATATAAAGTAATTTATGTAAAAGAGGATATAGCTCAATATGTAAATGTACAGACTAAGGGAGAAATATGTAAAGAAGTGACCAAATGTTCTTTAAAATTAATAATAAATTCATGATAATTATCTAAACACAATGAAGTTAAGTTATCCTTCAATTTATGTAGAAATTCCATTCCCTGAAAAAAAATAAGCATATAGGAAAAGGATCTGTTAAAAATACTTTTTATATATGTAAAATGGAGTTAAAGTCTAGATTTTCATAATTATGAATAGATTTTCACCTTTGTAAAAAATCTTGTAAGACATGTGAAACTTGGCTGAGTCTTACTTCATTGTACAGCATTGCCTTCTATGACATGGTACAACCAGATTCCTGGTCCCTAACTACTGAATTTCCTAGTCAATGCTTCCCACCTCTCTACCCAATTCCCATGCCACAGTCAAGAAAAATCACAACCAGTACTTTCCAAAACTCCCAGAAGAGATGGAACTGCTTCCATTTAGAGCCATTAAGATGAGAAATTGTTTTAAAGTGAGATGTGAAAAAAGGTTTCTTGGCAGGAAATTATCTTTTCTGTTTTATCTAGAATGCCTCAACTACATGGGATTCTACACCTATGAATAGCTATATGGACCATAGACCAAAAACAGAATGACTGTTAGTTACCAGAAGCATTCTGTGAACTTTAATTCTAACAGATTAGCCAATGGACTATACAGAACTTATGTTACAGGTATTGCAGTTCAATATGTTACAAATAAGCCCATTGACTAGTGAATCCTAAAGGGCTACTGGAAACTCAGGTGTTTAATTGCCTTTCACACTTCTCTGAATTCAAGAAATACAATATAATATCCAGATTATTGTATCAGTATTGACTTTTTATATATTTAAGTGTACTTGGACATGAATATTCAAATTATAATCTGAATTTACTAAATTTCTATTAACTTTCTAATCTTTAAGAATAGTAAGTGACTAAACAAAAATGTGATAAAAAAGAATAAAACAATAGAATTCTATGAATACATTAAAATGATGACATAAAATGTGTATTAATTCCATGGGAATATTTATTATATATTAATGGAAAAAATAGAGAGAAATTAATACACTGTTACCCAGACTAGATCTCTTAAGATCTTCCTGGTTTTTGGTATGATGAGTGATTCTTCATTGAACCTGGATATTGTTGTTTTATTGTATGAAATTTTGCATCTAATTTAAGCCTTCTGTTTTAACTGACTTTCACTGGTATCATTATGGGAGAGAGAGGTGAGGTCTTGCTTTTTTACTGCCAAGTGGAGGTAGAAGCCAAGTTTCCCCACTCAGACTCTATTGACACCGAATCATGATTGTTTGTCCTCTTTACTTCTGGATAGGGATGATGGGAGTTATAGTTTCCCAGCTGGTCTTTTCTGTCAGCACTGTGGATTAGCTTCATTATTCCTAGATGATGTTAAAAGTCCTGATTCTGCACGAGGCTTCTTCGGACACCATTCTAGTAGAAAGGGGGAGGGCACCTCACCACTGCCAGGTAGTAGATCTAAGTCCTGGTTCCCCACTTGCCCTTTGCTGGTGTGTGTGTGTGGGGGGGGGGGGGGTCACAGTTTCTTTTTTTTTTTTTTTTTTTAATGTGTTATTTGGCTAGAACAGCACCTCGCTAGTTAGAATGTTTTCTAGTCTTTTGCTTAGAAAGAGCAGGCTTTTGTCATTGTTTGTCTCTGCATATTGGCTTTTCTGAGTTGCCAGTTTACTCAGTTCCAATCTGGGATATATGAGGCAAAAATAAAGTCCAGGGAACTCATCACCATATTGTTCCTCAGTCCCAAGTTCCCTAGCTCCCTGCCTACTTCTCTCTACCTTTCAGTCATCTTGCATTTGTTTTATATATAATTTCCAGGAGTTTTAGTTGTACTTAGTGAGAAGAATTGAAAAATTATGTCTGTTGCATCTTCCCAGAAGCAAGTCAGTGTGCTTATAGATTTTAAAGGACTCAAAATAGAAAAAAGAAATGTCTTATGTTTATTGTTTTACAAAATGTCAATAAAGATATAAACCATGTTCCACAAATCTCTAAAACAACAGAATGTCTGTGCATTGCCAGTGCATTTAAATGTTAGGGATAAGATTTATTAAAGCATACATGTTGGGGCACCTGGGTGGCTCAGTGGGTTAAAGCCTCTGCCTTCGGCTCAGGTCATGATCTCAGGGTCCTGGGATCGAGCCCCGCGTCGGGCTCTCTGTTCAGCAGGGAGCCTGCTTCCCTTCCTCTCTCTCTGCCTGCCTCTCTGCCTACTTGTGATCTCTGTCAAATAAATAAAATCTTTAAAAAAAGAAAAAAAGAAGCATACATGTTATGTTATAATTCATCAGAGCCCAAAGACATCAAAACACTGGTTCCCCACAAGACATAAAGATTGTGGAAATAAAGATGGTGGATTGTGCTGTCTGCATTTTATCATCTGTAACCATGATGGATACATGTTATCATGTTATTATGAATACAATGAAGTTTATATGATGAAATGACATTGCCATATTCCAGTGTCTGAGTAAGAATAAGAAAAGAGTGAAAAGAAGTCTGAAGTTGATGTTAGATGAAATTGTTTTAATTCCTGACTCTGGTTCTAAAGAGATATTTGATCTTCAGCAAGTAACTTAATCTTTTGTTTATTTGACAGATATAGAGATCACAAGTAGGCAGAGAGGCAGGCAGAGAGAGAGGGGGAGGCAGGCTCCCTGCTGGGCAGAGAGCCCGATGCAGGGCTCGATCCCAGGACCCTGAGATCATGACCTGAGCCGAAGGCAGAGGCTTAACCCACTCTGCCACCCAGGTGCCCCGTAACTTAATCTTTTGAATCACCATTTCTATATTTTAAACTAGGTATAAAATTTTCTTCTGACACTTTTTGTGACTTTGCCATTGATTTTGTGGAACTCAAATAGGTGAGCCTTTGGATACGTCTTTTTACATATTAATGTGTATAATAAGATGATGCCACACATGTTGATTATTTTATTCACAGAGATAGTCTTAGCAGCAAAATAAAACATATCACCTTTCAAAAAGCATTACGATGTGACAGAAATTAATAAGTTTAGGTTATAGAGATAGATATTGATGTAAAACTTGGATCCTTGACATATTGTTTAGTATATTTGGGACATTTTCTTAATCTTTCTGTGCCTTAGTTTCTTCTGTAAAATAGAACTAATAGTTTATGCCTCATAAGGGGTATTTTGAAGAGTTAAAGTGTTACATGCAACTTGGTACCGGACAATTGCATACAAATGCTAAATCTTACAAAACTCCCCTTGAACAATGCAAATTAAAAAATAATTTAAAAAATTGTGACTGCACTCACTACATACACATACATTTGTTTGAACATGAATTATATCAACTAAATTAAATCATAAATTGTCTCATTCCTTCTTCTGTAGGATTACTAACATCTGAAGTATAGAACTCATTTTCATCTTTATATTTCTAAAAGCAAATGGCTCAAAGTCTGGTATATTGCTATATTTAGCAAATATTTGCTGAAGCAATGAGCAGATGGATTAATAAACTAAAAGAGAAATTAAAATACTGATTTCTTATATAAAATAAAAAAGTAAACAGCCCAAAAAAACACACCAAAGATTAACTATTTTTGAAGGCCTCAGCCATGCAGGGTAATTTTCTGAAGTTTGTACAACTGATATTCCTGTTTGGTAAGATAAGAATGTTATTGCAGTAAGGTTAATGGTATTTATTTTGAACACAATCCCCTTGATTTAAATCCACATACATTTCAGTGATGGTTCAGCTTGGTTAGTCGTGCAAATTAAAGTGTTACTGAAGCCGAGCTCTGTCAAAAAAGATGTGTTCTAGAGAAGAATAAATGGTCAATATCCAGGGCAACTAGTGTATTCACCCAGAAAATAACTGGTGTCCCTTTAGACTGTAATACTGATACTGATGGATTGATTTAGTATATCTTGGAAGCTTTCAATTTGTTAGGCATCAGACAGAATTTTCAGAAGCAGCCACCTGTCCCACCTGTCTCATTGTAGAAATTCATATACAAAGATACAAAGAACAGATAGCTAAGGAAAGCTATCTTACATGTGCATGCACAAACACACAAACATATTTTTTCCAGATTAATTTTGCTTAGAAATCAAACAGAGGGAAAATCATGCAAAAAAGCTTTAAAGTTATGCTCTTTGGTGAAATAAATTAGTGTATAAAGGGGAAATTAGTAAATGGAAAAGTTTCATATTGAAATTCAGGAAATTCTGAATTAAGTTATGTGAATTTTTCTCCAAATTTCTGGGTAAATTTTTGTATTGCCTCTAGATAATTTTAATGTATTTCTTATTAGTTATTATATGCACAAAAACCAACTTGAATTTATTTAAGCTTGAGACAATATCTTTAATTTTCTTTCTGTTTGACTCGTGAAAACATCTAGAATGCTAGCAAACTGATAAAAACCAATTAACTAATTATTATTTCAACTGTTTAAAAATAATTTAAACTATTTTATAATAAAAGCTCACACACAGTATGTCTACAAATTAACAAAAACATACATTAATTTCTGAGCTTCCCAACAGCCAAGACATTAAGAGAAACCTTTATTTTTATTTATTTTATTTATTTATTTTATTTTTTTAAAGATTTTATTTATTTATTTGACAGACAGAGATCACAAGTAGGTAGAGAGGCAGGCAGAGAGAGAGGAAGGGAAGCAGGCTCCCCACTGAGCAGAGAGCCTGATGCGGGGCTTAATCCCAGGACCCTGAGATCATGACCTGAGCCAAAAGCAGAGGCTTTAACCCACTGAGCCACCCAGGCGCCCCAAGAAACCTTTATATTACTTCGATTTAGTTGAGGGGAACAAAATGTTTAGCATGAAAAGTAGATGTTTTCCATGGCCCTAAGATTTGCAAAACTATTGTAACAAGATCTTTTATTTACATGAGGAGCTTTGAGAATATTTAAGAGCTAATGAAAATCAAAATGCTAAATAATTTCTACTAGACCATACTAACAAATAAATCATCAAAAAATAGGTTGGCTATCAAGATATAAATGTATTTAATAATTCTCAATTAGGATGTTAAATTACAAAAGGACAAGCTAATATTTAAAACAAGGTAAGTTAAAATTAAGTTAGTAAGATAAATGAGCTCGGTTATTACCTAGTTATTAAAGATCAAAAAATAATAAAGAAAAATGGAAGGGAAATGTAAATAATGTTGACTAAAGGTATGTCTTAGAAGGACGTACAACTAAACAGCTATTCACATGAAAGAAGAAACTTTTAAAAGCAAGAAGTACTGCAGACTCTTCGGCTACTATTTCCATCAGGATTCAAAGAGAATACTGTGATCACTAATGTAGCAGCTGCAAATTTGTATAATCAGTAGTTTATCTTGATAAGATAATAATTCCAGACACTGAGAGCTAAAGTGCCAGGTGTTTATTTTCAGTACTGGGAGCTGGAGCTGAGCACAGTCAGGAAAGGGTAGCAACACCTCATGGGGTTCTATTGGCTACCTTAAAAAACGAAACCTAATCAGATGGCCAGTCTATCTACTTCTGAGGCTACTGAACGGTAGGGACATTAAAGGGTATAATAGTTGAACAAAATAAATGCCCTGATTAATGCTGCCTTGGACAGGAAGGAAAAAAAAAACATATATATATATATATATATATATATATATGTGTGTGTGTGTGTGTGTGTGTGTGTGTGTGTATATATACATATACACACACACATATATATATACATATATATATATATATACCTTAATTTGTCAGTGATATTTTAGAAGACTTAGACCAATTTCTTGACACCAAGTGCATATTACAATCCCTTGGGGAACTTTTGTATAATACTGATGACTAAACCTCACCCAAGAACAATTTAAATGAGAATTCCTAAATAAGATGTGGATCTCAGTTTTAAAGTTCGACTTGATTTTTGTGCTTAGTGAGAATTTGGATTCACTATCATAGGCTACAATAAACATAAGGAGTTTACTCAATAGGCAGTCAAATACACACTAAATGTGCATTTTTTTTTTTCCAAGTTAGAGTTTGGGTTTCTCTTACCTGATTAGAGTGTCTGGACAGATTTGCATAGGAATTATCAAATTCTTGGTCTTCTCAGTGCCTAGCACATTTCCCTCCAAATGTGGGACTTTATCAGTGATATCAGGTGGTACACAGAAATAGCATCAATTTAAAGTTAATGCAATAGAGTGAAAAGTCCTTAATTCTGTTTTAATCTTCTGATCGACTTGGGAAGAAAGATTAATTGTGTTGCTAGTATATATTTAACACCCCCGTGACACGTAGTCTATTACTGAGATGGAAGAGGGAAACAGGAAAAAGAGAACTCAGACTAAAATTTGGTGGGTAATAGTATCTAATTATAACTTGATAGCATTGTTTCCATTTCTTTGTAGATATTTTTAGAGTTGCATTCTGTTTCTTCTAACTAATAACTAGATTCCCTGGTATGGTAATGAGTCAATTTAAAGAACAATTTAAAATAAATTATAGAAGAAGTTGCATTCAGATAAGGACCAAAAAAAAATGTGAAAACATTTATCTCAGTCCAGATTTAAGAAAAAAAAGAAAAAAAAAAAAAAGCTTGAGAGAAGAGCTTATATTCTGATTCTTTATGAGGTATAAAATCCCAGGAAGTAGAAGTGAAGGAAGAGGAGAATGGGCTAAGAAGGAGGACGAGTATATCTGAAGAGGTGTGCTACAGAGCTGGCTACTTCTAGGTATCAGGTGCAATGGATTTCATCTCTCGAAACCATCTTCAGAGAGGCCATATAAACTCTGGCACTTTAGGATAGTCCATGGGCAAGTAGGGTAGAGGGAAGGAGACAAACATTTCTGCTGGTCCTTTCCTCTTGGTTGGAGATTTGACCCATGGGTCATTAATTTCCTGCCACCTGAGATATAGTCAGAGGCTCTAGGCACAGGCACAAAATGAAACCACAAGGCTTATATGAAGTCCTTGATAACATCAACTGTAGAAAGAGAAAAAGAAAGAAAGGAAGAAAGGAAGGAAATACAGGAGTAAGAAAGAAAGAAAAAAAGAAAGAGAGGGAGGGAGGATAGAGGGAGGAAGGAAGAGAGAGAGGAAAGAAAGAAGGAAGGAAGGAAGGGAAGGAGGTAGGGAGGAAGGGAAAAAGGAAGGGAGGGAGGGAGGAAAAAAGTTGTCATGAGTCTTTAAGCCAATGTGGCTGAGAGGATATGATGTACTACATAAGTCATGCCTTATACAACAGTATTCAAATAACTAAAGACTAGAAAATAGGTCCCTGACCAGGGACAGTGTCACTGGCTTTATTCTGACCATCCAAAAATTTACAGATTTTTATACCATGTTCTTCTGTATTTGAGCTGCTCAAAACCATAACAGTTGTTTGTTTTGTTTTGTTTTGTTTTTAATAATAGCTGCCATTTAGTGGATACCTAACTATTCTAGTCTGTATTTGGCATAATTATCACCAAACAACCATTATTATTTCAATTTTTCCAGTGAAGTAGTAGAGACACTGAACGTTAGCTAACTTGATGTAGTGACCAAATGAAATCCATGAGACACAAAGGACTGAGTTCTTTCATTTGCCTTGTATCATTATATAATCCATGATCTTTCCAAAACTGTCCTTGCATATTTGTTACCTTTTCCCCAGCAGTTTTGTCTTAGGAAAGGAGTAGCTTTTTTTTTTTTTTTTTTTTTTTTTTTTTTTTTTTTTTTAGTGTGTTTTAAATGTTTCAGTCTTATTCTTAGATCCAAAGTTATACTATATAGACCTAAGATGGGGGAATGTGTTATTTAACAAGCCAGTGCTTCTAGAGATAATGTTAAAATGCAGATTTCAATTTAGTGAATTGGTTTGTTCAGATCCAGAGATTGGCTATCCTAAACTTTCCATACTTTTAATAGCAGGGGTGTAAATGTTATTAACCACAAAATATTTTACTGAAGTATAGATATCTGTAATATATAATATAAGTAATGAGACAGTCTTCAAACATTATGTGGCAAAGTTATTCAGAATATGCTAATTTTTTTAAAGCTTGGAATTTCTAGAAGGGGAAATAGTGGCATTACTATGGGGCTGAGGGCAGATAGGGTGTGGCCGTGCAGAAATGGAGAATGGATTATTTTTTTAAGGTTTTATTTATTTATTTGAGAGAGAGAGCATGAGCACAAGCAGGGGGAGAGGCAGAGGGTGAAGCAGACACCCCACTGATCAGGGAGCCCAAGGTGGGACTCCATCCCCGGACCCTGAGATCATGACCCAAACTGAAGGCAGACTCTTAACTACCTAACTAACTGAGCTACCCAGGCACCCTGGAGAATTGGTTTTGACTGCAAATCCTCCTGTGTTATAAAACAGACCCAGTTTCATGATGAGACAGATTTAGTGAATGATTTAATTTTTACCCAGCTCAATCAATCTTTATTGACTGAAAGGTAGAAAAACTTAATTATCAATAATTACCATAGAAAAATAAGTCACGGGAAATTAATAATGTTGCCTTGGTTTAAATGTTGAAAGCCATTTACAAAATTATGCAAAAGGAGTTTTCAGTTCTGACCTTCGGTCCTCCCACTCTGTCTTCTTATATCAAACTTAAATAGAGGAAGTAAATAAAAGCAATGATGCAAGGTTCATGTCTGTAACTCAGCTCCTGGAGGCCTCACCCTGCTGATCTACTACTGTAATAAATTACACAACTAGTGTGGTTCTTTTGATTTATTACTGCAATAGATCATGAGTGTGATGACTGACATAAACATGTGTCCCATAGACAGCTGGGCTTCGCAATATTTTATTTCTCTTTCCACATTTTCAATTGCTTAGTTTGGAAAATAAGAAAGAAAACAAATTGACAAATACAGGAAAATATTTCCAAAGCCACCCTCCCCATAGACTCTTCAAGTAATAGCTTTTAAATTGAGAAGTCCCAGTGGTCTTGTTTTCCATTCCTCCCTGAGGATTGTTTTTTAAAGAAGAAAAGAAAAGGGAAAAACCAAAACATTAATTCGTATGAATTAACATTTTATGAACTCCAGTTGTAGGGTTTTGTTTTTTGGTTTTTTTTTTTTTTTTGACTATGTAAATACATAATGACAGACTTCATCTGTATTTCCACATTCTTTCTCTGAGCCATTATAAGCTATCATGGAAATGGAAATTATAGACATTTAATATCAAAGTAATTACCTAATAGGCTGTTATACCCGAACTTTAAAAGAAAAAAATTATTCTGTCATAAGTCTAATCTTTTTTTTTTTTTTTTGACTTAGAGTTTATGCTGAAGTGTAAATGACCCTTTTTTCTTTCATGTTTGAAACTGCTCTATCTTGGCTGCTGAGAGAATTCCTCCAGTGGGGCACACAGGGCCTCATATTAATTTGTGGTCACCTATTTTCTCTGTTCTTTATATTAATCTAGAGAGCTAAGTGAAATACATATTACTTGGTCATAACAATTTCTTTGCTTTCATCAACATTTAATATTATCAGACTCCGTATCTCTTTTGTCAAGAATTCTGAGATATTACCCCACTTCCAGAGTTATATACTTTTTATATATGAATATTACAGAAATGCAAGACACCGGGTCAAGGAAAAGAGTTCTTTATTGATACTTATAACCAGATAGTCAGAGTAGTAGTTAATAATTGGTCACCCAGGGGTGCCTGGGTGGCTCAATGGGTTAAAGCCTCTGCTTTTGGCTCAGGTCATGGTCTCTGGGTCCCTGCGTTGGGCTCTCTGCTCAGCAGGGAGCCTGCTTCCCCCTTTCTCTCTCTGCCTGCCTCTCTGCCTACTTGTGATCTCTATCTCTGTCAAATAAATAAATAAAGTCTTAAGAAAAAAAAAAAAAGAATTGGTCACCCATATCTAGACCTGTAGCAAAACAATGAGAGCTAATGGAATCTTTCAAAGTAGAAAACAGGTTACATCCCATAGACAGGAAGAGAGAGGAAAAGATTTTTTCATTTATATATAGAACAGAGAGAGCTACCAACTTTCCTTCCCAAAAGGAGAAAGAAAAGAATTTTTTTTTTTCTCTTTTGAGACTTGTATGGAAATGATCCTGGGTTCTTATCCTAACCTTTTAGAGTATAAATACATCTTTTCAAGGGCCAGATAAAGACTCGATGTCAACAGCTTGTTTTTCTTTTCAAAGATTTATTTATTTATTTATTTTAGAGAGAGGGTGTACACATGTGCAAATAAGGGAAGGGGCAAAGGGACAGGAGAGGGAGAGAATCTCAAGCAGACTCTTTGCTGAGCTTGGAGCTGGACATGGGACTTGATCTTACAACCTTGAGATCACGACCGGAGCTGAAACCAAGAGTCAGTCACTCAACTGACTAAACAACCCAGGTACCCCTGAATATCACGTTTTTAAGACCCAGAAGTTTGTCCAAATTTTGAGATTCATCACTTTTGACATTTTGAGATAGTGGTCATCTTTCTTGCATGTTACGGAGTAACATAAGGACTTGGTCTATTGGATATTTGGCATCTTAGAGAGAGAACTTGTGTTATCCTTCCAGATCAGAGAAACTAGCGAGAAAGTGGCTATGGGTCTAATTTGCATGATATATGAAGAGTACAATGTTTCTGGGGAAAGTGAAAGCAAATACTCTCTATAGTTACATTGTATGCATTTCTGTGTCTCAGGAGGCTAGGGCTTTTTTCAGAGGCACTGAGAAATCCATGGAAGTTTTATTTTCCCACGAAGTCATATTATGCAATTTCTTACCACCTTAAAGAATTTAAGATTCCACTTCTCTGTCCTTACCTCTCCCCTTTCCTCTTTTCTTTGTCTCCTTATAGCCATAAAACATCTTTTATCTCCCTTCTCTTGCCAAAATAGAGCAGTAAATCCCCCTGCCTTTATGCAAGATTACATCTAGTGGGAAGGCAGACTAAACAAGGCATGTA
Source organism: Martes martes (assembly GCF_963455335.1). Lineage (NCBI taxonomy): Eukaryota > Metazoa > Chordata > Mammalia > Carnivora > Mustelidae > Martes > Martes martes. The sequence goes on along the minus strand of NC_137890.1, from coordinate 107,101,250 downwards.
AATATATGCTAAGTTAGGCAGTGATAAATACTTAGACAAAAATTATTTTATACCTGAAGGAAATGAGAGAACTAGATAGCCAAGTGGGTATGTGGTAGAAAAGCATTCCAGGCAGAGATGACTGCAAATGTGAAGGTCTTGAGAAGGGTTTGCAACAGATGATTAAGAGAAGACCTGGGTGACCAGAGGGGGAAGGGAGAGGACAGCAGTACAAAGCTCAATTTCCTAGTCAATACTCATTTCCCTTGTCACTCTCAGAGTACCTTGGAAGGTACCATGTTGACTGATCAGCACCAACACATTAACTGCATTACATTTGATTAAACTCATCTCCTCACCTAAGGAATTGTGTCTTTGTAGATGAGAATAAAAGTAAAGAAAAACTGACGATCTTGGCTTCGATAGATTAAGCCTTCTTATAAAAAAGAAACATTGAAATCATGTAATTGAGATCTGCCAACTTGTGTTTTCTTCCATCAAAATTTTAATTTTTTAAAAATTTTTTTTTTTTTTTAAAGATTTTATTTATTTATTTGACAGAGAGAGATCACAAGTAGGCAGAGAGGCAGGCAGAGAGAGAGAGAGGGAAGCAGGCTCCCTGCTGAGCAGAGAGCCCGATGCGGGACTCGATCCCAGGACCCTGAGATCATGACCTGAGCCGAAGGCAGCGGCTTAACCCACTGAGCCACCCAGGCGCCCCAAAAATTTTAATTTTTTAACTGATCAAAATTATAATGCTCAAATGTGATTTTCAAAAACCAAATAAAAGGTTAGAAGTATTCATCATGAACATTTGATTTGGCATTATTCTCCACTTTTTATTATAAAATTTAAAGACACTGTTTTTCTTATTGATGGTGACATTGTTTTCATCATTAAATTTTTAAACATCACTTATTTTCAGTGAAATTATAAGGGAGAGTTAAAATATCATCTTTGTAAAAACAGTTACATCATATTTATTTATTTATTAAGATTTTAAAAACTGATACAATTATATTTGAACGTATCAATTTTTTTTCCTGCTAATATATATGACTAAAAATTTGAAGGCTAAGTTTAGATCAAAATCTTGAAAATGAGGAATTAAATGAATCAAGTAAATGTGGACTTTGCAAATCCTGAAGTCTATATTGGCCGTGGTTATTTTATACAAATGAAAGTTTGTCATCACAGAAGTGTTATAAAAATATGACATTACTAGGCTCATTACCTTGAGAGACAGTACTGGAAATGTAAACTAATTCAAAAATTTAGACAAATGGATCAATGCCAAAATCTTCAATTTCTTACAGTGTTATACTCTGCACAGTTTTCAAAACTGATATCTCAATAAAGCTTTGCATTTTTCAGTGACAAATTTGTACTGATCATAGGCTAAGTGGGAGGAAACATGTGAAGGAACTTGTGTGGCAATGATTTTACTTGTATGTGGTATCTTCTGTCCACTCACTACTAATTGCACTGGTCTATTATTCAGAGTAACAACCTCTTACACTGAAGGAGAGACACACAATTAAGTTTAATCCAAAGAAATAAAATATTCTTTTTTCTAAGTTAATAAGCTGGGCAGACTATATGGACTAGAAGAAGCAAACAAAAATTAGTAGAAATCTCGAAGAAAGGAGAATGAGGCTTCAATGTGTTTATTTTTGAAAGCAAACTAATGAGGTGAGTAAATAATGTCATTGAATCAACTATTAGAGTAAATGACTAAAACTGAGCTGGGCTAACCCCCTGTCAGTCCCTCCAGGTACTGACCACTTTGAGGGCAGTAGTATTATAATAAAAAAAAGCTACAGGCAACTGAACCAAACAGTAATTAGGGATGGTGTGATATGAGTATTAGCTAATTCTTTCCGAGGCGATTTTTGAGACAGGAAGTAAGAAGAGTTTGTTTAGTTGAGCGCAGTTAATCTTAGAAGCTGACCTTAAAGTATAAATGTTAAAGAAAAAAATTGTTTCAAACATGTGGCCTCAAGAATGATTAGATTCTGATGGTCTTGTATCTTTTGGTGGCCTAGTTACATTTCATGAATCCATGCTCATACAAGTCTGAGTAACCCCCATCTGGAAATGGAACATGTCCTTCTTCTGCTAACATTTTTTAAGTTGGCTTGTATTATTATTGGTTATATTAGGTGGCTTCCTTATTTTCTTTCTCTGACTCATATGTTCACAAAGTAAGCAAGGGAGTGGGAAAGAGAGGCTCTCAAATCAAAATGCAATTACAGAGAAATTGTTTGGGGAGCAAAATATATAGTTGGGATTTTTATCCCAGGTATCTGAGCAAGAACTATTGCTGCAGATGCTCAAGCGACCACAGATATGATCCCAGTGGCTTTTAAATCCCAGGTTATAATATGATGAAAGCATTTCCCTGGGTCACCTGCAGCATCAGAAGTAGGAAGATATATCAGTTTACACATACTGTTGGTTTAGCGAAAGACTTCATTTCAAAAGATCAAGAGTACCAAGATCAAGCCTTGTTCATTCTTGTGATGCTTTCCCTAATGTTTCCTCCCTGCTATGCCAAACCTACTCTTTGATTTTTTTTTTTTTTTTTTTTAGTCTTTTCCCTGGGCTAAAATCCTTTTCCTTTACTATTTCCCTTCCTTTCTTTTTGAAATTCACACAGAATATTGAAAGTAACCAATTATGAAATATTTGGAACTGAAAATAAGGTGTACTTGAACATGAAAAGTTATGGCATGATTAACATAAAAAGGAATTTATCTATTGGAAAATAGACCTTACATGAATCAGAAATGCAACATAACATATACAATACATTAATTTTTGAATTGATCATGTCTATATGAACTGCTCAGGTCTGAGAGATAAGGAAGACACCATAAATCCCTATATCTACCTAAAAGGCATTTGCATTTAGTTTGAATAATATACTGTTAGCACCAGAAGTGTTCTTTGAGACAATCCTGACAAGTTCACTCATTTCACAGAATAATAATTGGCTCATAGTTGTAGAGCTAGTTCTCTACACCTGTTCTAGTCCCCAGAAACTATATACTTAGTTTAGGACTATTTTTTTTTTTCTTTTGCTTCATTACAGGATCATCAGTATTCTATGTTATTATGAAAGTATCCCAAGGCCATTCATAGTGCTTAGCATCAGGGCTAACGTGAAAAGCTGAAGGTTAAGATAGAGAGTGTGACAATACTATAATTTGCCAAAAGTATTTAAAGAAAGTTCAATTTTATTTATGTGCAGGCTATTACCTAATCATTGTGTATGGATGCTGAATATTTCCTTTCTTATTATATATTCTATTTAATGCCTCAAATCATATTCATTAAGAAATACTGCTTATTTAATGACTTTTTTCAATGACTTAACAATTAGTGTTAACATTTGGGTAATATTAAAGCCAACAGTTAGTTATCAAAACGCAGTTCAAAGGAGAAACTTTTGTTATCTAATATGAATGCTAAGAGATGATTTATATACTGAATAGTTCAGAACATGTCCTTGAACAATTGTAGCTGCTTATTTTTTTGTCATCTTTCTGGCAGGTGCCAAATTGTGATGCTTAATGATTCAATTTAAATTAACTAAAATGAATCCTTGTGGAAAAACATAATACCTGTCTGGTACAAGGGAGCTGATTATATTGCCTTCATTTACACAGAAGTTATTCATAATTCATTGGCACCCTCTCATTACTAAGCTATGTTTTGTTTTGCTTTGTTTTGTTTTTCTGAGCAAATGGAAAATATATAACTTTGTGCAGGTGTTCATGCTATTTAAGCCATATTGAGTAGAGTGGTCAAAATGTTGCTCCTAGCTCATGGAATTAGCTAAATAAAGTTTATAACTAACCAACATGAAAAGTACTTTGATGATATATGATAGCATAGCTTCTTCAAACAGTGTTTCTCCAAACATTTATCTTTAATATGCATTTTATTTAGATAGCTTAAAATGCATGGCAAATGACACTAAAATATAGGAAAAAATGACTTGTGGCAATGGGAAGTTAGAGCAGAGCATGACATTTTATAGAATTTTTGAATGTTATAGATTTTTAAAATCTTAATTAAATCAATTATAAGAAGGTAGATGCAAAGTGTCAGAGTTTGAAAGGTAGATAAATGCATATTAACATGTAGAGAGAGTAAAGCGTTGAATTTTAAATTAACTACAAAAATGGAAATCATTCTCTTTATTCCCACATTTTTCTTCTTTTTTATTATAAAAGATCTCATTTATAGGCCATAAGAGGAATTAGTAGTAATGCTATTTAAAATGTACAGCTTAATTATTTTTACTCTAATCTGTCCTTGGGCAAAATACTTCCAAGTGGAAGAATTTGTTAGCCTAAAAGCCTCTGCGTTGGAATGCCTGCTTGAAAAATCACAGGACTGAAAACTAGTCAATTGGGTAATCATTTTAATTGCCAAAACTGGTCATTAAGAAGGCCTTCCAAATAGACACGGAGTTGGAAATAGTTGATTTAGTGGTTTCATGTAGCTTATGTTGTCTTTACTTTTTAAAGACAACTTTATCAGGATTGAGAGATTGACATTTTTTTTTTTTTAATTTATTTGACAGAGATCACAAGTAGGCAGAGAGGCAGGCAGAGAGAGAGGAAGGGAAGCAGGCTCCCTGATGAGCAGAGAACCCGATGCAGGGCTCGATGTGGGGCTCGATGCAGGGCTCGATCCCAGGACCCTAAGATCATGACCTGAGCCGAAGGCAGAGGCTTTAACCCACTGAGCCCCACAGGCGCTGCTGAGAGACTGACCTCTTATGTTTTACCCTTTCTTCCAGGGATTTACCTTCATTAAATCTAAATTATCCCATCTGTAAGGGAAAAAGAAGTCAGTACATTTCTATAATTTTTATTTAGATATTTAAATAAATCTGACTCAAGGATAATTTCCTTCAATTTACAAATTTTGAATGATTAGTGCTTGTTGCTACTGTTATTTTGTAAGTGTTTAATAAAAGGATTGAAAAAATCTTAAATTTTCTGATCTCATGCAAAATACTCCATAACTTTTTAGGTCATAAACAATGAGAAATAATTGCCTTAGTGAAGATACTAAGACTGATTTTTTAAGTTTCTTATTTACTTGTTTTAAGTGTGTAGAATTTCATATACAGATTTAATTTACTTAAATTTAAAAATAAATATTCAGAGTCACAATTAAAACAAGAAAATGTAAATAAGTAAATATTTTCCATAGAGTGAAACATCTGGTAAATTGTCACTATTTCATCTTTTTTTTGAGATTATTATTACTGTTATTAATTTAATCCCCTTCACCTATTTCATCTATCCCCCCACCAACCTCCCCTCTCTGGCAATCATTTGTTTGTTCTTCCTAGTTAAAACTCGATTTTTTTGGTTTGTCTCTTTTTTCCCCCTCTGTTCATCTGTTTTGTTTCTTCAATTATATATTTAAGTGAAATCATATGATATTTGTCTTCCTGACTAACTTATTTCACTTTGTATTATACCCTCTAGGTCCATCCACTTTGTTGCAAATGGCAAGATTTCATTCTTTCATTATGGTGGAGGATTATTTCATTCTATATACATAGTACATCTTTATCCATTCATCTTATGATGGACACTTGTGTTGTTTCCGTAGCTTAGCTATTGTAAATAATGGTGCAGTAAAAATAGGGTTGCATATATCTTTTTGAATTAGTGCTTTTGTGTTCTTTGGATAAATGCACAGTAGTGGAATTACTGGATCATATGGTAATTCTATTTTTAATTTTTTGAGGAACCTCCATATTGTTTTCCACAGTGGTTGCACCAGTTTGCATTCCCACCAACAGTGCACAGGGGTTCTTTAATATACATGTTATCTAAGGGTTAAAGAAATTAGTAGCATTTTGTGGATACAAAATTAAAGATTCTTGAATTTTCATTTTCTAGTATTTTATAATTACATGGTTTAAATTATGCTGTGGGTCATAGAATACTCCTTAAAAAAACTAATTCAGAAAAAATGATATATAAAGCAACTTCCTTATGTGACATATTAACTGTATCCTGTAAACTTTCTTATAAAATCATGATTAAATATATATTTATATATACACATGTGTAACATGTACATAATAAAGAATTAGAAGGAAATGGGATACATTTACCATATTTTTCTGTTTACTGTTATCTCACTTAGAAGCTGGAGTGAAAAAATGTTTTCCTCTTGGTGCCTGAGTTTTTCCTCTGGAAAATGAAACCCCAAAACCTAGAGTAATGCTATCTTATGCTGCAGATAAATTACATTAATGTTTCTTGGAAGATACACTTTTAAAAATATATGACTAGGCCTTTCAGGATAGCAGTGTTTCTGGAACATTTCCTATGACTGGTTTTAAGTTAGGCTTAAAAGCTCAAATTTTGTTCTCTTACACTGCGGCCCAGCTTTTACTTGAAATACTTCTTCTGCACTTAGACAATTAAAAGGGGAGGGGTGTCTCAGAGTCTGTTTGACTTGCTTTCTTCTTATTTTTAATTAAGAACATACATGGCAAGAAATACACTTAATATTCTACATGTATTTATTTTCAATCTTCAAAAATTATAATGTTTAAGTGAGAAAGAGCCATTGATTAGTGGAATAAAAATATCTCAATTTTTATACTGTAGAGGTTAAGTATTTTGGAGATCAGCAAGTTTTCTTAGTAGTGAATATCAAGTAGTTTTCACTGAATTTTTTTCTCCTAGCATGGAATTCAAATTATTTTACTGAATATTTGACTATTCATATTTCAGTGTTTGCTTTTTGACTATAATACACAACAGTATTGAGAATGAACTTGATAAATGCATGTTGAAGATTCCTCTTGGTATAACATTTATAAATAGCATTCATGTAATTTATTTGATTAAAGTGGTATGAAATTCTAATAGAAAATCTCTTATCAGTCTAGGGTGTTATCTGTGGAAGGCAGGATATTATTGCTGAAGTATATTACTTAAAGGAGTATAGATTTGCTCCCAGATTACAAAGAAAGTTTGGAAGAAAATGGAATGGTTAGGGTTCATTACAAATTGATGAAATAGAAAATCTTAATTCATAGGAACTGGTGGGTATAGGAAGTGTTCATGTTGTAATGATACTGTGTTCATCTACCCAAAGCTCCTATTACCCAAAGTGCAATCATACTTTAAAATTGCTTAGGTTTTGCTATTCTAGAAGATACGTATGGAGGTTCTCCAGAGTTAAAAATAGAATTACCCTGCATTCCAGCAATTGCACTACTATGTATTTACTCAAAAGACACAAAAGTACTGATTCAAAGGAGGACATGCACTCTGATGTTTATAGCAGTATTATCAACAATAGCCAAATTTTGGAAAGAGTCCAAATGTTCATTGACTGGTAAGTGGATATATGCCACATCTTCTTTAGATAAGATAGAGGATAGAGGATAGATGATAGATAGATAGATAGATAGATGATAGATAGATGTAGTGGTGTGTGTGTGTGTGTGTGTAAAATGGAATATTACTCAACCATCAAAAAATGGAATCTTGTTATTTTCAACTATGTGGATAGAGCTAGAGTGTATTATGCTAATCACAATAAGTCCATCAGAGAAAGACAAACCCCATATGATTTTACTCATGTGGAATTTAAGAAACAAATCAGCTAAACACAAGGGAAGGGAACCAAAAAGAAGAAAGGGCAGCAAACCATAAGAAACTCTTAACTATACAGAATAAACTGAGGGTTGCTGGAGGGAAGATGGATGGTTGATAGGCTCACTGGGTGATGAGGATTAAGGAGGGCACTTATTGTAATGAGCACTGGGTGTTTTATGTAGTCATGAATCACTAAATTCTACTTCTGAAATCATTATTACACTATTTACTGACAAATTATTGGTGCAGCATCTAAAAGAGATGTCTCTGTATTGGTTATCCTATCTACCCCTCTTTCCTTAAAAAGTTTAAACACTTAAGAGTAGTGAAGAATCATCAGTGTTATTATTTTTGTTAAATCATCAGTGTTATTATTGCATCAGAAGAAAACAGACTATAGGCTTTTAGCTGTCCAAGTCAATCCATTCTTCTTTCTTACTCTATTTCTTTTGATAAATTGTGGATGAAGCATGCACTTCATCATTTAAAAGACATTTGCCCTGGATTCACCTACAGCAAGTGGTTACAATAGCTTTAAACACTTCTGAATATTTTGTTTTGAACATAATTCAAGGAAAACAGTATTCTTAATATTAAAACATGATTGAAAGTACTGTAAAATGCTGGCATAATGAATCAATTTTCTCAGGATATCTTTTTGATAGAAACATTCCATTTTCTAAATAACACCTAGTTCTGTAGTTTTAAATCAGTAATGTGGCACTAGTAGACAGGAAAGTGGTTGCAACATTAAGAAGACATTAACCCACTTACTAGGGTTGAGCTATATAATTGTGAACTGTCAGAACAGTGTTGCTTTTCAGATTCATTTTTCCTTCAAAAATATTCAGTGAATAATTTTTTAAAATGATTATGACAGATAAAAGGAAAATGTGTTTACAAAGCTTAAGCTTTTTAAGCAATAGCTGAATAATACAGAAAATATCAAGTTTTATTTCATGGACTCCTTTACCATTAACAGTCTCTAGACTGTTTCACCTATTCTCTTAAGAATCTAAGTCTTTATTAGTCTAAATCTGTTGTCTTTAGCTCACTAGCTGTGTGTGTGTGTGTGTGTGTGTGTGTGTGTGTGTGATAATAGAACGTGTAGGGAGTCATGCCTTGGTTATAGGAAACTGTTTTCTAAACTTGGTTCTGCAACTTACTTGGTGAACATTGAAACTTATTTCCTGTTACTAAAAATATATACCATCTTTTTAAAATTTTATTTATTTATTTATTTTTAAAAGATTTTATTTATTTATTTGACAGAGATCACAGGTAGGCAGAGAGGCAGACAGAGAGAGAGGAGGAAGCATGCTGCCTGTTGAGCAGAGAGCCCGGTGTGGGGCTCCATCCCAGGATGCTGGGATCGTGACCTGAGCCAAAGGCAGAGGCTTTAACCCACTGAGCCACCCAGGTGCCCCAAAAATATATACCGTTTTATTTCATGGGGTAGTTATAATAATGACAACTAATTTAAGTTTCTTCTCTTACATTTAACATTTTTTTTTAATTTTACCTTTTTAATAAAAAATCCTCAAAATATTGGGGCATCTGGGTGGCTCAGCTGGTTAAGCAGCGGGCATTGACTCAGGTCAGACCCTGGAATCAAGCCCCATGTCGGGCTTCCTGCTCAGTGAGGAGTCTGCTTCTCCCTCTGCCCCTCACCCACTGCTCATGCTCTCTCTCTTTCAAATAAATTAATAAGATCTTTTAAAAAAAATTGTCAAAAGGCTACAAAAGTTGAGATAATTGTGTAATGTACCCCTTGTACCAGTTACCTAACTTTAGTAATTTGTAATATACGTTAAGTTTTGTTTCTTAAATAGCCCTCACACTTCTAATCTATGGATGAGTTTGAAGTATCTCTTAGACATTTAAATATTGTGTCTTTAAGCATTTTAGTAAATACTTGTAAATGATAGGACATTATTTTTTGTATTTAGTTTTCATAATCAAAATATTTTATTATATCTTAATAAATAGTACTCCCTTAATTCATCAAATTATCCAGTCAAAATGTTTGTAATTATCTTTTTAAAAATTAATTGAGTCTGAATCATAATTTACATAAGATAAATTCACTGAATTTAAATATACAGTTTGGTGACATTTGAGAAATGTATAAGATTATATAATGACTGCCACAATAAAGATATAGCATATTTATATCACATTATATCACTCCATAATGTTTCCTCATATGCTTTTATTGACTGGGACATATAGTTGGTGCATATTTAATTAAAAAAATGTTAAAGAGTGACTACTCCATTTAACTGTCCCACCAACAGCATATGAGAGTTCTGTTTCCTCCCCATTTTCACCCATTCTGGAGTGTATATTAATATTTCATTGTGACTTTAACTTCCATTTCTTATGCTAATAATGCTAAGCATCTTTTCATGTGGCTACTGGCCACTTACCTATTTTCTTTGTGAAATTGCTGTTAGTATCTTTTGTTGATCTTTATTCCTTTACTTAATTTTCTTTTTAAATTTGCCTTCTTATGATTGAGTCCTAGGGTTTTTTATTTACTTTGATTCTAAGTACTTTGTTTGATAAATATGATATTCATATTTTATCCTACTCTGTGGCTTGCCTTGTATCCATTTATTTTATCTTTGTTTAGTAATGTATCTGAAGGGAAAAGCATTTCAATTCTGATGAGTTTGAATTTATCAATCTTTTTTATGGTTCATGTTATTTGCATTTATCTAAGAAATTTTTGTTCACCTCAAAATAAAAAAATATATATTTTATTTTGTTTCCTTCCAGAAGTTTTGTAATTTTAGGGGGAAACAATTCAGGCTTTCACTAATAAGTAATACCCTAGATTTAGGATATTCATTAATATCCTTTATCAGTTTGAGGAAATTTCCTTCTGCTTCCAGTTTGCTGATCATTTTATCAAGAATTGGTTTTGATTTTCATCAGATGTTTTTTCTACATCTATTAACATAACATGATTTTTTGCTTTATTTCATTAATACATACAGTGAATTACATATTAATTGCTTTTTTGAATATTCAAATAATTATGCATTCCTGAGATACACTACACTTGATCATCATGTGGTATTGTTTCCATATGAGGTTAGATTGGAATTATTATCTTTTTGTTTAAAATGTTTGCATGGATAACAAATATTGACCTGTAATTTTCTTTCCCTGTAATGTCTTTTTTAGATTTAGATGTTAGGGTTATTCTATTCTCACAGAGTGAGTGGGAAAGCATTTCCTTCTTCTCTGTTTTCTGAAAAAGTTTGTGCAGAAGTTACTATTGAAACCATCTGGGCCTGCAAGTCTTCCTTTCTCCTTTCTTCTTCCCTTCCATCCTTTTGTCCTTCTGTCCTTTCTGTACATACACACACACACACATATTTATATCCAGTTGTTTCAACTCCATTTGTTGAAAAGATCACATTTTCCTCAAAAGTACTTTTGAGCTAATTCTTGAAGGGATGAGCTAGTTGGCCAAGTGGGTATTTTAGGGAAGGATCTCTCAGGCACCGAGAACAGCCTGTGTGAGATCCTTATATGTGCTTCCTATGTTTGAGACACAATCAGACACAAATTGTGTCCAGAATAGAGTGCGAATATGGAGAATAATAGGTGATAATTACAGAGAGGTACTAGGGTCAGGTCATATAAGACATCATAAACCATTTCAAGGACTTTTTGAAGAATCTTATAAAAGATTAGATGTATAGATACACTCATATCTGAATGTAAAAAGGTTGTTACCTTTTGCTTACATTTTTTGTGTGTTACTGTTAATTTTTTTTGTTTTGAGTTTCTGCTTCCTCTAATAGATTTCTATTGAATAATATGAATTTTAAATTGAGACACAGTATGTTTCTTAATTTTAAAGATTATAGGCAATCACCCTTAACAACTATGTAAGACTTTTTGTAATTTTAAAAAAAAGCAGCATTTTACAAGTATGTATTATCACTCAAGAAACTGATGACAGTGTTCACTTCTGAGGAAAAGGATGTGAGGTTGGGAATTGGAGGTGGAAAGGAGTGTGTGCATGATTATTCTAATTGTTAAAAATAAGTTCACCTCATTTTATATGTAAATTATGCTTCAGCACAGTTGATTGAAAAAACTGTATGTATAGTAAGGAAGATGTGTTTGTGAAAGTATATATAGTCAATGCAGCCTATCCTGCAGTAGTTTTCATTGAGTTTTTATTTTTTCAAGTTATATCTTTTAATTTGATTAATAAAGAAGAATTTTAAGATGATATTACCACATATTTATGAAAATTCAAATACAGTTTTATTAACTCACTTTGCTACCATTACATATAATTTTATAAATATTTCCACATTTATTGAAGTGACCTTGGAGTAGCCTATGACCACATGTATAAAATTTAATCAATATAATATATCAATAAAATAATATCATATATTATTTTATATATTATAAATAATGATAATATAATGATATAAATAAAAATGCTTAAGTAAACATTTTGGATATAACTTTCAATCATAAGTCTTTCATCCCTTTCTCAAAGTGACATTTAACAAATCAAATGAGTATTATTTTTAAAAATCTTTATTTTTTTAATATAAATTCAATTAGCCAAGGTATAGTACATCATGGTTTTTGATATAATGTTCAATGATTCTTCAGTTCATCAGTTCAGTGTAACACCCAGTGCTCATCACATCACATACCCTCCTTAATGCCCATCACGGAGTTAATCCACCCCCCTACCCATCTCTTTCCACAACTCAAATGGGGGTTATTTTTTTCATTTTGTTTTGTTTTGGCTGGCAAATATTTAGAATGTTTAGAACAGTGAATGTTTAGAATGCTTAGAAAAGTATGTTCCAAAGAGATATAACCCCTTCTTCACACATACAATAAACAAAAATCTTCGATCTACAAAATTGGAAATCAGTTACAGTTCTAAAACTCAAGGTGATAGGAGTTTCAAGACAGCTTCAGTGTAATATGGCTTGCTTAATTAAAATCACTGCTTTTCGGTTTTCCCTCAAAGTTAATAAATTTGACATAGTAACCTTTGTGACTCTTACCAGAAATTTCCAGTTGACACGCAACCAAAAAAGAAATGGAACTCAAGGATCTTACCAAAGCAGACATTAATTTTATCTCTAAGCATAGGTTTGATGATGTGATGATCTCAGAAGTTGAAAATACGTTGTTTACAAATGGAAATCTCCTGTAAAAATTTATTTTTTAAGTTGATTATCATTTTTAACACTTTTAGAAGTAAGTTTTTTAGAAATATATAGAATATTTTTAGAATTATAAATAGAATTTTAGTTATGATTCTATTATATCTATATTTATAATATAAATATTTATATATTTCTATATAAATAATATTTATATATTTATATATAACATATATTGTATATATTTATATATGTTTATAATTTATAATTATAAATAGAACTATAAATAGAATAGTATTTTAGAAATAAGTAAGTTATTTAGAAATAAATAGAAATAAGACTGAGTATTTTATTTTATTTATTTTATTTTTTTAAAGATTTTTATTTATTTATCTGACAGACAGAGATCACAAGTAGGCAAAGAGGCAGGCAGAGAGAGAGGAGGAAGCAGGCTCCCTGCTCAGCAGAGAGCCCGATGCGGGACTCGATCCCAGGACTCTGGGATCATGACCTGAGCCGAAGGCAGAGGCTTAACCCACTGAACCACCCACGTGCCCCAACTGAGAGTATTTTAAAGTACTACCTTTACAAGCTTATCTCATTGCTTCTTCATCATGCAAAAATAATTATAGCAAACATTTATGAAAAGCTTACAATGTAACCATGTTAAGAGTTGTATTAATATTATTTAACAGTTTCTAAAATTTTATGATACATATTACCTCTGTTTTTGTTAGAAAAGAAGAAAGAAAGGCCTGGAGAAGTGAAATAACAATTTATGTTGCACAATAAGAAAAAGTTTGAAAACAGTCCCAATCATTCTAACTTCAGAGCCCAGGCTGATAATCCTAGGCTATATTTTCTTTACAAATATAGCGTTTAATTAATTTGTTTCTACCCTTTCCCCTGTGTAGTTTTATTCATACTTACACACACTGGAAAACACATTTTCATGCATACAAATAATCATCCTTTTATGTAGAATACTTGTTCTTTCTTTTTTTTTTTTAACTCTTACAATGTAGATTCTAAAATAATATTTGATTTTTGTCAGATAGTCAGTAAAACCCAATTTGAAAAATTAAGACTGGCATTTCAGTATAGCTTTGACACATGAGGTTTTGATTTAATATATACTTCTTTAACTAGCTCTTCACTTTTTCTAGTAAAATATTAAAATTCCAGGAGAGTTGTATTTAGACAATGATCTAGAGAGTAACAGCACTGAAATATTTATCAAAGGCGTGAATGTGATCCTGAGAAGATTAAGCCTACAGTGTTTCAGTAAAACACAAATTTAGTAATACCATTTTACAAAGAAAAGATTATATCTTTGGGTACACAACCAAATAAAGTACAAAGCTGAGTTCAAATTTCATATAAATATACCTTTAAAAAGTAAGAAGCAAAGGAAAGAAACCCAAACACAGGAAGAAATGTTTTTAATTACTCTTTTAATTTACTTTTTAATTACTCTTGTATTAACTGATTTGATAAATAATCATTGAACATTAAATACGTTCTATTCTAAGCACTTGATTTGTGAAAATGAAAAGATAGAATTGCTGGTTTCAAGTATTCCAGTCTTGCCAGGAAGATGGATAAAATATAAGCTCTTATGATATTCTCTGTTGAGCATTATGAATGTGTGTAGAAACTGTCTGGATATTCAGAGGAAGGAGCCATTTTGCTTTGGGCAGCAAGGAAAGGATTCTCAAGAAGTCAAGTCACTCCTGAATGGGTCTCACAGTGGACATTTTTTAATGGAATTCAAAGCAGAAAGAACTTACTGAAAAGAGATTCAGGTGTTTTTGTTTTTTTTTTTTTTTTAAGATTTTATTTATTTATTTGACAGAGATCACAAGTAGGCAGAGAGGCAGGCAGAGAGAGAAGGGGAAGCAGGCTCCCTGCCGAGCAGAGAGCCCGATGCGGGGCTGGATCCCAGGACCCTGGGATCATGACCTGAGCTGAAGGCAGAGGCTTTAACCCTCTGAGCCACCCAGGCGCCCCAGATTCAGTTTTTTTTTAAGTTTATTCTTTATTAATACTATCAGCTTTTGATTCTCGAACGGTCTAATATATCTAAATTAGAAATTTGGCTAAACTATAACTTTATTACTGCAATCATATATGAAGGCACAATAATCAAAACATTAGAAACTTGCTCAAGTTCCAGTTAGGAGTGGCTATAACACTTCGGGGATATATTTTTAGTCCTTTGTGTGACCTTAGGGAGTAGCTTAACCTATATTTTTCCTTGAAATAAGAGCAAAGCTGAGTCATTGTTTTTTACTATCCCATTTTGCAGATTAGGAGACTGAGGTAAATAACTTATTTGGGGAAAAATAATGAATCTCAGAATAGGGTTCCCTTCTGCTACTTCTCTCAGGCATATCCTCTAGATCTTT
The DNA here is from genome assembly GCF_963455335.1 of Martes martes. NCBI lineage: Eukaryota > Metazoa > Chordata > Mammalia > Carnivora > Mustelidae > Martes > Martes martes. The sequence continues at coordinate 107,086,049 of NC_137890.1, read as the reverse complement.
TCCCCACATTCTTCCACCTGTTCTTCGCCCCAGCAGACTTTCTTGAGGTCACCTGATTCATTGTCCTCTGGCATCTGGTTGAGTATGGTCAATAGAGAGATCAGAAAGAAAAGAGTATAAAATCAAAGTGATTCATTCTCTAATCTACCTCTATGATGGGTTTGCCTTTTTAACTGAGGCTGGTAATACAATAGGCAGTCTTTTAGATGATTGCTGTGAATGTTCTTTTCAAATTTGTTTGGATACTGATGACGTTTTGATACCCCATTTTCTTCAAACGCTTTCAAGAAATTTAAATAACCAGCTATTCTTAAATTAGATATTTCTCAGTTTTGAGTTGCTGATTGACCACGTCATCATCCTCTCCAAGGTGAAAGCAATGGCAGTTGTTTCTTTGCAATCTGTAACACTTTGTCATGCCTGACCATGGCAGGGGCCAAGTTGTCATTTCTCATGATTATGTACGATCCTGTCGGTGAGGCAATCAACTGGGGTATTTGGGAAGCCTCCTGTTTGCTTGGCTTTTAAATTGTTTGGCTTAACATTTAGCATCTGGGTGTTAGAATTATGTTGTCTGGTTTATAAAACTGAATATTTCTGTATTCTATCATCGGTTCTAGTGCTTTCAATAAGGCAGCAGGGAAGTTTTAAGATGGAAAATCATGTGATTCATAATTACATTCCTGACATATGATTTCAAGTCTATGTGGCATCACCAATTTAATTGTCTATCTAGAGGACACACGTGAGATTAAGTGAATGTGTCAAGAAATGCATTTTCTGAATGAACATGAATTCTTATTTTGAAACATGGGCCTATTTATAGGTTCAAGGTGAAAATGCCTCAAAATTTTGCCATACTGGTACATTTCCATATGACATGGTAAAGTGCAATTTATGATGATAGATCTTCTGCACTGTAAATAAAGATGCTGATTAGGCTTACAAGGTGCAGTATTTGTGAACTTATGATAAAAATGTTTTAACATGGAGATGAGTAAGTATAATTTAGTGGATTTTCACATCTCCATGTTCCACATGGAACTCTAACCAGTGAAATGAGATGTCTGGAGTCAGCTCAATTCTTAGTAGAACCTATTGTACCCTATTAAAGCAACATGCATAATTATAGACTGAGTTTAATGTTGCTTTTTCCTCTTTCTCTGTGTCAGCAGAAGTAGAGAAGTAAACTACTAGACTCAATCAGTGTTAAAATTCATAAAAGTTGCTGTATACCAAATAGACTTTTGGTAACAACATAGGAAAACTTTCATTGTCATAAGCCTAGCTATTTGTTATCCATTAAAAATAACTTTTTATTTATGTCTAACTATTAGAATTTTGTTTTCATTCTTAGTGCTTCATTGAAGTATGAATTTTCATGCAAAATATGATACTGGATAGAAAAGGGAATCAGAGATAGTAGTATAATTCCTAATTTGAAGGAGCATAGATAAAATAATAAAGACAACACATTACATATATGCTAATATCAAAGAATGTCTTTACTTTCTTTAACTAAGGCAAATTTTTTTAAAGATTTTATTTATTGAGAGAGAGAGTAAGCGAGAGACAGCACAAGCTGGGGGGGGGGGGGCAGATGGAGAGGGAGCAGCAAACTCCCTGCTGAGCAGGAAGCCCAATATGGAACTTGATTCTAGGACACTTGGATCATGACTACAGCTGAGGGGAGATGCTTAACCGACTAAGTCACCCAGGCGCCCTGCAAATTTTATATAGAAAATTGAAATCAGATCTCAGTTGCTTTGGATCTGAAATAGCCTCAAATCACTTAATAAATCTGTGACCTTGCATTGATTGTATAACCTTGTTAAGCTTCAATCCTTACCAATGAATGTGTGATGAAATGGTCTCTATTTATCTGTTAATGTGGAGATTAAAATTAGGTTTTATATGTATAATGCATACACATCCCATACACTGTAAGCATTCATGAAGTGTTAGCTTTCACTGTTCACCAAAAAAATTTAATAATAATAATAAAAAGTTAAAAAAGTAAAAGGACTAATGAATGAATGAACGAGTGAAAAGCCTCATGAGTTTGGATAAAAAGTGAATCAGGAAGTCCTTGGTTTGCAAATACTGCTCTGCTATTTGTATTCTTCTTCACCCTTCTGAAAACATCAAGTGTTATCCCTTTCCTGGACAAATGCAGTGGGTCTTAATTGGTCTCTCTGCAGCTATTTCGTTTTTAACTAATCTAGTCTGTATACCAGAGGCAGAATAATCTTTAAAACTATGAACCAATAATGATATTAATGTGCTTAAAAAACATGAGAGATTTACCATAACTTTCAGAACGAAATTCAGGTTCATAGCCTTGATCGGAAGGCCCTGTACATCTGCCCTTCTGGCCTTTCTCACCCTGCCCCTCGTGAGATCCTCTTAGATGTCTGAATGACCCATATGCTCCCTTACTCTTTATTCATTTTCCCCACATTTTCTGTTCTCTCTTCTTCTTGGCTTTTACACTGGGTGTTCCCTTTGTTCCAAGCGCTTCCTCTGTCTTTCTCTTTTCCTGTCCTATTGAGTATTCATCCTTCCCTTTCTCAGGCACATCTTCCCAGATAGCACATTAGAACACCTATGATTTTCACACTCTCATAGAAAACAATCTTTCTTTCACCATTTTTATTTTATTTTTTTTAGTTTATTAAGACTTAAAGTGGATATAAATCTTAAAGTTTGGTTCTTCTAAGAGGAGGGAGTGAAACTGTTAGCTTAATCAGCCCGTGCTGCTATAAAATACCATAGACTGTGTGGCTTAAGCAACAAGAGGTTTATTTCTTAAAGTTCTAGAGGCTGAGAAATCCAGATCACCATACCAATATGACAGGGTCAGGTGACAACCCTTTTCCTGGCTTGCAGTGCCTGCCTTCTTGCTTGGGGCAGTGGGGGGAGGCAGAGAAAATAAATACTCTTACTTCAAAATGATAACTAATTATATCTCTGTGGTATAATTATTTATTTTCTTTCTATAATTTTCATGTCACGTTCTCTCTTCTGGTTATCTGAACTCTTCTTTCAAATAACAAATATATGCTCATCTTTAAACTATTGTTCTCTTCATCCACTGATTTCCTAAGGAGTTGAGAACTATTTGGGTAGGTCACCTGTGGGTTAGGTTTAGAAGTAGAAGTGAAATAAAATGACTAGATGGCAAATCCATTAATTTTCCTATTATTCCCTCTGTTTCTATCCTGCCCCTGCCCACTTAGTCCACGGGAAACACTGTTTTTGTTTCTTTGTTTGTTTTGTTGTTGTTTTTGTTTGTTTGCATTTTAAATTTATATGAGTGGTACCATATACTATGTATTTCTTTTTGTCTGGTTTCTTTCACTCGGCATATTTATTCTGAAAACCATCCATATTGTTACATGTACCAATAGTTCATCTTTTTATTTTTTCTCAATAGTGTTGCATTGTATGTGTTAAGGAAAACATATATCCATGATACTTGTTAAATCGTCAATACAGGCTTTTTTCAGGACTATCAAAAGAGATATAAGGAAGTATTGCAATGGAATTTTGTAGTAGGGAGAAAAGATGGGCTCAATACTGAACAGAAGAATAAGTAGAAATTTATAGCCAAGGAGAGAATGGATGGACAATTACTAAGAGGAAATATCAGGAGTTAAAGGAGGATTCTGCGTACACTGACCTAACAAGATTCTTGGTGATGGTAGGTCAAAGTGATCATACTTCACCGGTGGAGTCCCGGGGATGAAGATATTGATGGTGATTAGGTATCAAGAGTGGGGAAGTGCAGCTAAACTGACATAGCAAAACTCAACTTTCTGCTAAAGTCGAGCTCCTGAGCACATACCCAAGCTTAAGATAATATGGATATATGTGATTTGTTTATGCATAAATCTGTACATGAATATTAAGTAGCTTCCGGTTTTTGCTTATTACAAGTAGAGCTTCTGTGAACATTTGTGTACAAGTCTTTATATAGATATATGCTTTAAATTCTTCTGGTAAATAAATGCCAGGGAATGGAAGGATAGATCATATGCTAGCTCTATGTTTAACTTTGTAAGAAAATGCCAAATTGTTTTCCAAGTTTGCTGTACCACTTTCTATTCCTATAAGTTCCTCCATATCCTCACCAATGCTTGGTTTGTCAGCCATTTTAGTTTTATTCTAAGAATGATGCAGTAATTTTAGCTTTACTTCACTAATGTCTCATGATGTCAAAAATCTTTTTATATGCTTATTGTCATGCATATGTATTCTTTAATAAAATGTTTATTCAAACCTCTTTCCCATTCTTTGTTAGGTTATATATTCATGATAATTTTGAGTTTTGGAAGTGTGTTTTTTTTTTCCCTCAATATGGGTCCTTTGCTAGACCTAAGATTTGCAAATATTCTTTTAGAGTTGGTGACTTATCTTTTCATTGTCTTATCATTATCTTTTGAAGTATAGAAGTTTTATAATTTGATTGAGTTTATTTTATCAATCTTTTTCATGAATCATGCTTTTGATGTCATACCTAAGAAATCTTTGCTTACCCCAAGGTCATAAAGATTTTCTTCCATATTTTTCCTTATAAATTTTATAGTTTTAAATTTTGTATTTAGGTTTATGATATGTTTTCAGTTCTTTGGGTTTTTTTTTAATGGATGGAACTTTAGTTTTTGTGTATGAATATTTATTTATTCAAGTACCATTAGTTGAAAAAACTATCCTTTTTAAAAGTTTTGTTAAAAATTAGTTATCCATGTACATATTGGTCTGTTTGTGAACTCTTTCATCTGTTCCACTGATGTATTTCTCTATCTTTTTCCAATACTACGCTGTCTTGGTAACTGTCAATTTATTATGTCCTGAAATGAGGTAGTGTTAGTCCACCAACTTATTTTTTGCCTTTTTTTTTGTTTTCTGTATTCTAGGTATTTTGTATTTCCACACAAAATTTGGAATTAGCTTATCAATTTCTAGTAAATGTCTTCTGGGTTTTTATTGGCATTAGGTATAATTTACCAGTTTGAGGAGAGGTGACATCTTAATGGTTTTGAATCTTACAAATCATGAATAGGGTATATCTCTTTATTTATTTGGGTTTTTGTTAGTTTCTCTTAATAATGTTTTATAGTTTTTAGGTTCTTGTACATATTTTTACATAAGTAACTAAGTATTTCATATTTGTTTATGCCACTGGAAAATTTTTTTATTTTAATTTTCAATTATTCATTGTTAGTATACACAATTTTTGTAGCAATCTTGTATCATACAGCTATATGTATATGTATATGTATATGTATATACCATACAGGTATATTAGTTAGTCTAAGCAGCTTTTTTCTTGTAGATTTTATTGACTTTTTTAATGTAGAGGATTATGTCATCTGCAAATAAATGCATTTTGATTTCTTCCTGTTCTCCCCCCACAATTTCTTAAAAATATTGTGTTTTTTGCCTTAATATTCTGACTAGAAAGTCTAGGAAAAGCTTGAGTAGAAGTGAGAGTGATCATTCAGCTTGTTCCTAGTTTAATTTCTATTCTAAGTTTTTATCAGGAATGGATGTTGGATCCTATAAATAATTTCTCTGCATTTATTAACATCTTCATATGTGTTGTCTTTTTTTGTCCATTAGTATGGTAAATTATACTAATAGGGTTTTTTTTAAATGTTAGATCAATCTTTATTTCTGGAATAAACCCCACTTCATCATTATGTATTATCCATTTTATAGTTCTGTAATAACAATTTTTTAAATATCATTGATTTTTGTCTATTGGGTTTTTTTTTTCTGTTTTCTATTTCTTTGGTTTCTCTATCTTTATTTTTTTTTTCCTTTCTATACTTTAGGTTTAGCATTTTTGTTGAGGGCATTAATTTAAGATATTTCTTTTTCTTTTATATCTTTTCTTGCATAGTAGCTTAGTGGTAAATTTTTCATATTTCCATTAAAATACTTGAGTTCTGTTCTGGGGAAGAGTTAAGCTATGTGAAACAGTGTGATCCTTTGAGGTCTTCCTTTAATCTTTTTTTTAAGATTTTATTTATTTATTTGAGAGAGAATGAATGAGAGAGAGCATGAGAGAGGAGAAGGTCAGAGGGAGAAGCAGATTCCCCAAGGAGCTGGGAGCCCGATGCGGGACTCGATGCTGGAAGTCCGGGATCATGACCTGAGCCGAAGGCAGTCGTTCAACCAACTGAGCCACCCCGGCGCCCTTCCTTTAAATTTTATTAGGAGTTAGGGCAAAGTTAGTCTAGGGTTGATTATTTGGCATTGCTGAGGCAAGACCCTTCCAGTTACTCTATTCAGACTCTCGTGAATTGGAAAGTTTTCAAATCTGATTGGCATTAACAAGCACAATTCACGGACCTGTGGGAATTTCGGGAACTCTTCTCTCTGATCCTTTTGCATGGCTCTTTCACCAACCTGAAGTTGTATTAGATGCTTGTGCATGTGCTTCGTACTTGGCTGAATCATCCAGGAGAGCCCTATGCAGATACCTAGAGTTCTTTTCCTGTTACATTCTCTTCTCTGACACTCTGCCCTACGAGATCTAACCCCACTGCCCTCTAATTCTCAGCCCTACCCCACTCAGGGTGTTGTCTAGGTTCTGTTGGGTTCTTCTGTTCTAGGCTGCTACCTGAATCTCTCTCAGGCCTTTAGCCATGGCCATCATGAGACTCACTCAGTTTATTTCCTGAATTAATTAGGAATACTTGTCCTTTGTTACCTGATGTCCAATGTGCTGAAAAGCCTTGTTTTATATATTTTATTCAGTTTTGTAGTTGTCTTATTGAGAAGATAAATCTAGTCCTTTATTTTGGTCTAAGTAGAAGTTTTGTCTTTACTTTTAAACTTTTATTGCCAATATATGTATAGCTGGTTTAATCACTCATGGTGAAAACTTCCTGAAGGAAAAACCTGGGTCTTATAGTTCTTTATAATCCTTTTGTAGTTTTGAGAACTTGATTAGTGTTCACTGGCTGTCTGATGATTCTTAATAAAGATAAATGTTTATTAGTAATCACAATCTCATATTTTTGACCTGGTGATTTCGTTTCATAATGCTGAAAAAATGCAGTTGTTTATATAAGCTGAATGATTAGTAAATAGAAATATACTTAAAATAGTAAATAAACACATAGTAAATGCTAAGAATGATTGAAACATTTAAAATAAAGCTATAAAGAATTTTATGATAATATAGTTAGTAAAATGCATTTTTATCTGATGATTTTTTTATTGATTAATCTTATTTTTTTAATTTTTGAAGCAAAAATAGATGAGGATATAGGAATACCTACATACTCATTTAAAAAAATATATATATATTTAAATTTATTTCAGGTGATTGTTAAATCTGGGCCAGGAACTTTCCTCAGTTTAGCTGTTTATGACAATTATATCTTCTGGTCAGACTGGGGAAGAAGAGCTATTCTGCGTTCCAACAAATACACAGGGGGAGATACAAAAATTCTTCGTTCTGATATTCCACATCAACCAATGGGAATCATAGCTGTTGCCAATGACACCAATAGCTGTAAGTTACACTAGAAACTAAATGTATTTCTTAATAACATAGTCTCTCAAAAAATTATGTTTTCTAGTAATACTTAGTTGGATTTTTGTTTTCTTAAATTTCCTGGGGTAGTGTTCAGGATTTGACTACTCAATATATTAAAATTATCTGAAATGCTCAAGGTAACTTCTGTAGTTCTTAATTTATCACCAGAAGAACAATTCCTTTTTAATCACTTGTTTCTGGGGAATTTATTCTCTCTTACTCTCAATCTTCGAGTATTCAAATCAAGTTGTTTTTGTGAAAATAATATTTCTTGATAAATAAGCTTTACATCTGGGCTTAAGAGTTCTTTAATCACTGGAATACCTACAAAAATTGCAGCCTGAAGTGTCAGTATGTTTTTAAGTGATACTAGTGTATTTGATGCCATGACATTCTTGACTAATGTTTTAGATGATGAAATGACTTATGTGACATGTTTTTCTAATGTTCTTATCTCTTGTGATGTTTGGATTTTCAAAAGTCCTGAATCTTCCTTGTTTATATCTTTGAGAGATGGGGGCAGTGTATCAGTTTACTATTAATTTCTATCTAACATGGAATAGAAATTCAATATAAAATGTTACCAATAAAGTCTCTTCATTGCAGGTGAACTTTCTCCATGTTCTTTATTAAACGGAGGTTGCCATGACCTGTGCCTTTTAACTCCTAATGGGAGAGTAAATTGTTCCTGCAGGGGGGATCGAATATTGCTAGATGACAACAGATGTGTGAGTAAGTAAAGACAATTAAAATGTGATATGATAGAGTTACTCAAAGGCATACATGGGGGCGCCTGGGTGGCTCAGTCATTAAGCCTCTGCCTTCAGCTCAGGTCACGATCCCAGGGTTCTGGGATCGAGCCCCACATTGGGCTCCCTGCTTGGTGGAGAACCTGCTTCTCCCTCTCCCCTACTTGTGTTCCCTCTCTCGCTGTGTCTTTCTGTCAAGTAAATAAATAAAATCTTAAAAAAAAAAAAAAAAGGGCACACATAGACATTGAAATTGTTTTAGTGTTCATGAAGTTGTACTCTCCTCCAATCTTAGGTGCCCAGTTGGCATATCTCTCTATTCTAAAAAGAACTTGATTCACCATTCTACTTAGTTGTAACACCATAAGATAGATAATGATAACCAGAAGAGTGACAAACGGTGTACCCTGTATTGCAGGTTGGAAGGTGTTGGATTAGTTAAAGAAATACCGGCAAATCATCTGAAAAGCTGCGGTTACAACTTTGAGAATTAAGTCAATGGCAAAATTAATTAAAGCTGAAATAAACCAATATATAGACAGTAGATCGGTAGCCTTGTAGTAAAACCACTCAGTCCGTCACAGTATGTAAATGAGAGAGAATGGCTCATGCAGCTTATTTGTAATCATTTCCAAACGGTTAATTAAGAATGTAACATTGCAGCGTTGCATGATGTTTATACCTCCCAAAAGGCATTACAATCTTTAATTAGTACCATTACAGTATACACTTATTAGCAGCTAAGTTTTCAAACTGTTTTCAAAATAAATAAGAGTTCAAGTATTCCAAAGTTGCTATGAGAAATTAGCCAACAACATAAAGAATGTTAATTTATCTTTAACATTAAGACTATTTGTATATAAAAAAGACAAGAGACAAACATCTTGGAAACTGGTGAACTCACTCTCGGGATGTAGCTCTTGTTTTGCCTGTTTTCCCTCTTCTCTGTATCCTCATCTTATATCTTCATTTTAGAAAATCAACAGAGCTGAGTATGTATACATTATAAAAATAAGTATCAAGATGGTGTAAGTATACTCCATGTTTATCTTCAGTCTTCTTTTGGTCTTTATTTGCCAGGAAGATCTGTTTTATCTGTTGTGTACTCTAATAAAAGCACTTTAATATCATTTTTTTTACTTTAAAAACAATTGCACTGAAGATAAGAATATACACATATATTTTTACTTTGTGAATTAGTACCACAATCCAAGGGGTACCTCTTAGTGAAAGACGTAAAAGACTTCTATTTAAGACTGTACCAAAGCAAACAAGGGAGTGATGTAATTGGTCAGTGAGCTTTAAATGAAGACAGCCAATTTTAATAATTCGGGCCACAAATTCCTGTATTTCTTAGTAACCTAACACTTCCTTGAATTGCTCAGGCAATTGTTTAAACTCTCTCTTTCAGTTTGCTTTTGTGGTTTCAGCTGTAATGGTCTGGATCGGATGCCATCTGTAAGCCTGGAGTGTTAGTCATGCATTAGAATCACTCATGTTTCTTTCACAGGTCACTCCAGGCCAGTAGAAAAGCAATGCCTTCAGTCAAAACAGCAAGGCTTATTTGTATACAGTGGATGCCTGTCCTTGCTCCAAAATAGATTAGATACATCTGTCCCTACTAAGCCACCTGCTTCTCTCTATTGATGAGAGGGAATGAATCAGAAAGAAAACTATCTTTTAAACAAGCACAGTTGTATCCGCATGCAACTGTAGAGTGATATTGGATTCCTCAGAGCAGACAGACCTTTATAGAAGCGTCCTGTATCCATGGTGCATTCATATTGAAATCCTGTGGTCCAGCGGAGAGGCTGGAGAGTGACTTCTTGTCAAATCCATCTTTGGGAAATGAGGATGTTTCTGGCATATCTATGTCCACATCTGAATTAGTTCATCCAGAGCAGTTCATGAATGATAATGACAGTGTTGAAGGGGTGAAAGGCCATTTATTAACACCTCCCTCAGGACAACGGAGGGAAAAGCAGGTGTTGTCATAACTCTTGACAGAAAGATGAGGCAATTCCATTTTACACAACGTTCCTAACCTTATCAACATCTACAATAGAAATAAGAATGACAAATATAATTGAAGTAATTACCTTGTAAGAGAATGAGAGGACAGCTGAACCACATTTTTGTTTCTGCAAAGAAGTATAAAATACTCAATGCTATTTCAATTGAACATACCTAAGCAAGAATTGTGCTTATATAAGGTTTGATTTTACATAATAAAAACATTTTTGTTGTACTTTCCCTCAAAGGCATAATGATTATAAAAGCAAAATTTGCATTTTCAATCATAACAGTTTTCCTTAGAAGTGAGAAGTTAAACAAGATATGCTGCAAGTAGACAGTAAGTTGGGAAAGTCAGTAGCCTCTCAGTAAGTGAATTTTGTTCAGTTCATGCTTGAATGTGATCATGTGCAGAAATGTCGGTACCCTTCTTAACACTTGTTCCTTTGAAGTTAATGATATTTTTAGACTTTTAAATTCTTTGTCACTTTCTCTAAAATGACTTTCTACCCTACCAAATTTAGTCTGCACCAAGAAAAAAAAAATTTGTTTTGGAAAGTGAAGAAAAAAATGAACATTGAAAGAGTTCAGTTAGAAGTCATAGGTAGATAAATAGATAACCTGTAAAAATGAGATAAATTTTAGAAACAATAAAGAAATAAAACTCTGGAAACTTCAAGTAGTATTAGTAACCATGTAATTGAATATTTCTAAAATACAACTTTGAAAAGAAATTGATAGTAAATTATAAAATTAAGCTATGTTTTCTGCATTAGTAGAGATAAATGAATTCTAATTATCTCCAATATAATTAGTATGACTGGATTTCACTGTACAATTATTCAATGAGCAATAGAGTGAGTATAAGCAAGCAAACAACATATAATGCAAGAACAGAATTGCATTCCAATGACTGTTGGTAAATCTATTGTTTAAGAATAAAAATAGGTCCATTTTCCCCAGGAGAGATCTTTCTAAAACAAGGGTCACATACTGGATTCCAGGGATGAAACCTAGCTGTAGCAAGATGGTTTTTGTTTGTTTGTACTTTGTTGCTATTGGTCTGGTCTCACAGATTGGACAAGTCACATAAAAACTCAGACTTTTAATTTCTTAAGAAAATCTTGAGATTTAGAAATGGGACATATGGCAGTGGTCATCTGGAGCCCATAAGCTTCTCTTACACATGCTTTTCAGTTGGTCGGACTCCCCCAGTTAAACCCACAGTTTCCTCTGCATCTCAAGGAGTAGTCGCTGGCCCTGTGTGGCCCTCCTGCCCCCAGTACCTCTCACCACATAGAACAAGAGGCTGATGAGGACACTTTTAGCAATTCCAGTACTTCTGAACAATGAAAACGCCTACAGAGACTTCTTTAAAAGGTAGTTGGGGAGGAAGATCAGCTGGAGGGAGATTTAGATGAGATAAATCAAGGCAAGCATTAAAAAATGAGAACTCTACACCTGAAATAAGTCGAGCATCAACTACTCAAACAAAAATAAAGAAAGAAATAAAACTGAGAACTCTGTGTCCTGGAAAATTCCAATGTGTTGAAAAATATAGTTTCCAATAAGAAAACACACATATAAAAAATCCTCTCTCCATATGTACAGGGCTCCTTTAATTGGCTCTTTTTCAGTATTTATTTTTAAGGTAGACGGCTATGCTAAGATTCATAAATATACTCCCCCAAAGCCCATCCTTCTTTCCACACATATACAGTCACAAAATAATTACCCCAATGTTCAAATAGATGTAAAAGAAAAAAATGAAGTGAGGCAACTCACAAAAATTTTAGAGAGGGAATATAAAAACAGCAAACAGAAAGGTGTTCCTTTTTTTTTTTTTTAATAAAGACATGCCGTAAACCACTGCCCTTTATTTTATTCTACATTTTGATAAATTTTAATTTAGTTCTATAATGAAGATTAAGGGAAAGAGATGTTATAGTACCAGAAATGTTTGTTATTGAGTCAAAACATGGACTTTTTGGGGGCACCTAGGTGGCTCAGTGGGTTAAAGCCTCTTCCTTCGGCTTGGGTCATGATCCCAGGGTCCTGGGATCGAGCCCCATATCGGGCTCTCTGCTCAGCAGGGAGCCTGCTTCCCCCTCTCTCTGCCTGCCTCTCTGCCTATTTGTGTTTTCTGTCTGTCAAGTAAATAAATATAATAAGAAAAAAAAAACATAGACTTTTTTCTCCTTTCAGCTAAAAATTCATCTTGCAACATGTATTCAGAGTTTGAGTGTGGAAATGGAGAGTGTATTGACTATGAGCTCACCTGTGACGGCGTGCCTCACTGTAAGGATAAGTCAGATGAAAAACTGCTCTACTGTGGTGAGTGGCTCATATATGATGTCTGTCCTCACTTCAGAGAGAAATTTGGAATTATTTTCATAGTTTTGGGTTTGATTGTCTCCATGTAGCTCACATGTACGATTTCCTTAACGTCACCCATTACCATGTAGGTCTAAGGTAATTGATTTTGGCCTTCTGTTCTTGTTCAAATGGGACCCCTATGTCCTATTTAGGACCCACGATATTCAGTGAAGAATTTTCTCGTGGCTCTCCATCTACAAAGTGCAAGTTTAAATACAACAGGGGCCTTCATTTAAGCTGTCTTACTCATCCTATAGTGATAGGTTTTAGGTTTACATTCTTAAAAAATGTAAGTCAGAATTATTAGTCATTGGTGTATATTGTAAGTTTACCCTGCACAAAAGTCTACTATCAGTCAATAATAGCATGTTGTTGAGTTGATATCAAAGTGTTGTCCCTATTCTTGCCTCCAGGATTGGCCCAGGGCTAGTGTTGGGTTCAAAGGCTGATGGCATTAGCCATCCTCCTCATCAAGCATGAATTCCTCTAGCTATGCCTCTGTAGGTGACACTAAGTGATAACATTAAGTGATAGTCAAACTTTCACTCTCTCATGGGAGTAGAGATTGGCTTTTTGAGCCCAGTAAGCCACTGATATTAGCCTTCATCACAATAATATTTTTCCTGGAAAGTTAAATATGTGTAATCATTAATAGTTACTGTAGAATTGTTCCAGATTATTTCTAAATTGGTATGATTTATTTTTGTACTATAATATTACAGTATTGTTATTGTACGCTCTGTAAAAATCGGGAATCTGTACGTGAAATTGCTATATTTGGTTTGTACTTTTCTCCTTTGTTCGTTTAGATAATAATTATACCTAAATAATCAAAAAGTCGTTAAAATAAGAGGTGGGAAGAGTCTGGGAAATTCACAGGCAGTCCTCTCATTCGTTTTGGTACAGGATCACAGACTTTCAGTTAAAATCATAGTCAGATGTAATCTGCCCATAATTGATCTGTAACTAAAACTTTAGTGAATTTACCTCAAATGGCATATTCATTTAAGTGGTTATGCCCTATATGCTATGAAAATATTAAAGGATATAAAAATATAATAATAATCAGCCTGCAAATTTGCATTTGTTATGAATTATCTTGGGAATATATTTCACATTATTTTTACCTTCTGAGAAGCAAGATAATAGTCACGTGAGCAGGGGTTGGCAATCATTATCTGCAAAGGGTTAGCTAGTTAAGTATTTCAGGTTTTGTGGGTCAAAAATGCTCTCTATGAAATATCCTTTATTTAAAATAATTTGTTTTGCAACTATTTTATAATATAAAAACCATTCTTAGTGTCAGAGCTATACAAAAACAGGCTACTAGGCTGCATTTGCCCTGTGGGCTATAGTTTGACAACCGTAGGTATAGATTCTAGGCTTTGTAATCACACCTGAAGTTAAATCTTTGTTCCTAAACCCACTAGTGTATGACTAGTATGAGCAAGGGTACTTCTCCATATTTTAGTTTTTCACTACAAAACAAACTTAGTTTGAATATTGGCTTAGAGCACTAAATAAACAAATGTATGTTTACATTTGCTCCATATTATAGAGCCAGGCACAAAACTGGTGTTCAGTAAATGACAGCTAGTACCTTCTGCCTGAAATCAGAAAGTGTCAGGAGACTCTCTTTAAGGTAAACAGAATTCAGAAGGTAATTATTTTTCTCCTTAGGAAATTAGGAATTTTTAGATGATTCTTAAGAGAAATTTATGGATATTAGGTAAGCCTCTGATTCACTGGTTCAGGAATACATATTTTGCCACTATTTTTTTTTTCTTGTTATAAAAGCCTTAAGAAATGCAAAGGAGATAAGATATAGGTGTTGAGAGTGTCTTAAGAAATAAAGACCTATTTCTTGAGAGTTGAATATATGTTTATTTCTGTACTGACACACAAATACCAGAAATGATAACGTGGGTATAATTTGAAGAGATCTCCAAGTATGAATCACTCAAGTTAAAGCACTTAGTCAAAACGGTCTTTAATGAATGAATTCCTTGATAATGCATGAGTATTCTAATCCAGAGCTTTGATACCGCACAGTGCTTCTTTTGTAGATCCACGATCCAAACATTATGAAACGAGAACTCATCTGTGATTTTCTTTTTTGTAAAAATATCTCTGTAAGACCTCCAATGATGTTTCTATTTTTCTTTATAAGAAAACAGAAGCTGTCGACGAGGTTTCAGACCCTGCTACAACCGTCGTTGCATTCCTCACAGCAAGTTATGTGATGGTGAAAATGACTGTGGGGACAATTCTGATGAACTGGACTGTAAAGGTAAATGTATGCGGCATCAGCCTAGGAATATTATGCAAAGTGTTTCCTGAACATTTTCCGTAGTGTATTCCTGAGAGCATCACAGTTTCACCCTTTTGGTACATGGCCCCTGCCAGTACAGATAGAGCACACCTTGTTAATTGCTGTTGGAGGGGAGTTATTGCAGTTTGTTGAAATTAAGAGTACAATCTCTATTCTGTTTCTGTCCCTTTGCTCACTTCAAAACTCTTGTCATTTCTCACCTCTTCAGTTCTACTGCCATGTTTATTGGACATTTGTACCAGAATATGGAACAGTGAATGTACGGCTCCAAAAACGCTCTCCCTCACTTCTCAATTCTCTGCTTTTTGCATGACCTCATTCTTTTCCAAACAATTGGACAGGAAACCTTGGTGTTATCCTTGATTCCTCTTTCTATTACATTTTATCACCCAGAAGTCCATGTATCAGTAAATCATCCAGTTCTTTGAAATATCTTCCCTTTCAATCTGCCTTGAGCCTAGATAAACAGAATAGTCCTTTAACTGGTCTCCCTGCCTCTACTCTTTCCAGTTAATCACAAAGTTGTAGTCATACTGTAATGTTTTACTGAATGTGTTCTGAGTGAAGTACTGACACCAATCAGCAAGCCAGATGACTTAGGTCAGAACCTCCACCCCAACGCTGTCTCTGTGTCTTTGGGTAAATATCTAACCACTCTGTGCCTCAATTTCTCAAGCTGTAAGAAAAGAGGCAATAATTAAATGAGTATATTAATATTAAATAAAATCGGAACAGAACTTGGCATATAGAAAATACTATATAAGCATTCACCTTGTTTTTTGTTTGTTTGTTTGTTTTTGTTTTTGTTTTTTGTTTTTATCATGGCCCTGATAAAGAATTACAAATGGAGTCTTTATATTTGCAGAATAAACAGCAAGTTTTTTAGTCTGACATTTAAGGACTCTTAAAATCTGGGTGCAACAGATTTTTCTTTTCTTTTCTTTTCTTAGACTTTATTTCTTTATTAAAGAGAGAGAAAGAATGAGCAGGGGGAAGGGCAGTGGGAGAGGGAGAGGCAGACTTCCTGCTGAGCAGGAAACCTGACGGTGCTGCTGCTGCTGCTGGGCTTGATCCCAGAACCCTGAGATCCTGACCTGAACCAAAGGCAGATACTTCACTGATTGAGCCAGCCAGGTGCCCCCAGACAGATTTTTTTGAACCAATTTCCTTTAAAAATTTTCATTCCCCAACATATTTCATTGGGTAAAATGCATTAAGGATGAGACATAACACTAATAAGTCCTCTGCCTGCCCTTAAGAAGTTCAAACTCCAAATAAAAATAGTTCAAGAGACGAAGGTGTATATCAGGTTTTATGATCGCAGATATAAAAACATAAGTTTTGAGGAGAGGGTTGGAATAAAGTATAAATAAGGTAGAATGATCAAAATAGAAGGTGATTGCAAGTAGAGAGACTAACATTGAAATCTGCAAATACTTTGATATGTTTAGAGCCAAATTACATATTGGCAAGTAGTTTAAAAAATAATGAGGCAAGTGAGAGGAAGGAGATAGGACTTAAAGGTGTTTTTTGATGCTGTTTTAAGGAACATGAACTTCTCCTTGCAGTCACCAGAAAGTTACCTACCAAAGGTCTAAAAGAAACCCAATACAATCAAATTTACATTTCAAAAAAAGTGGGGGGAGAACTATGCTTGTGCAAATGAAAACTATAATGCTGAGATGAGAAAGGTAAAACAGGAGACTATCAGAGCAGCCAAAGCTAAGAATAAAAAGGAGAGAGACAGATACAACGGAATTTTAAAAGGTGGCATAACAGGTCTTCTTGTGTAACAAAGAGAAAACATGGAAAAGAATAGACAAATTTTGTGAACTCTTTCCCCTCTTTTTACATTATTGTTTGTTTTTCATCAATTTTTAAATTTATTTTTATAGGTCTTTTATTCATGTGGGATCAGGGATAAGATAATAAAGATGGTTTGCATTCGGACAGTAGAGCACCTGTAGACATTCAGATGGAAATGTCCTGGAGACATTTAGATAGATAGAGATCTGGTAGTAGATTTAGAACAGAAGTGTTAATTTTGGACTTAATACAGAGAGAAAGCTCAGAGGAGGTATAGAGTAACAGTTGTAGGGGAGTACATCAGAATTACCTACTGAAATAAAAAATTAAAGACATTAATAATATAAGAAAAGGAGAAGTGAATCACAGGACTAATGGAAAGATCTTCATAAGGCATTATTATGATGATGATGATGATGATGATGATTAAGAAGGGAGGATCAGTTAGCATTTTAATGTGTTAAGGGAAGGCAAGAAGGCCGGTATAGACTAGGCAGTCGTTGAACTTGGAAAACAGGAGATAATCTCTTTGTTACCTTCATGAAAGTCAATTCAGTGGAATGGTAAAGAAAAGCCAGATCTCCTTGAGTTGGGACAGAAAATGGATAGCGAAGAAGTAAATAGAGTGAATAAGTCTATTTTTAGAAAAGACTGATGGTAAAGGAAATATGTGAAGTACAGATGGCAGGAAAAGGTGATGCAAATTTGTGGAAGAGGACAGAATGCACACACACCATTTTGGAGCTAGAAAAGAGCTCAGAAGTTACTCTGCCACCTTAGACTGTAAGACGTTAGCCAAACACTTAAATAGCTTACTATCTAAGGCTGACACTAGTTTAGGAAGAGCCAAATACTCGTGCAGATTTTAAATCAGCTGTTATTTCATATTACCTACAGAAGATAAAAAAAATGATAAAATATAGTAAGATACTGGGAATAAGTAGAGAAAAATGGATAAGTATTTGGAAGAAAGGAAGAAAGCAAACTAGAAGTAGATCTCCCAAAAGGACATGTTTTATCGGTTATTTGCAAGCAGGAAAGGAGAATATAATAAAGACATTAAACTAGGTTAAAGATAAAAATATCAAGCTAGAATGTGAAGGAACTGAACAAAAGATACAGAAAGTAGATTTTAAGACAAAAGTCATAAAAGGGACCATGGGAAGTTAATAAGTTACTGTGGATTTTCTTGAAAAAATGAAAAAAAAAATTCAAAGGTGGTAAATAAATTAGTCAGTGAGTTCGGTTTTATGAAATAATAGCACCTACTACCTGGTAGGTGTATATTAAATTCTTGTGTTTCTGGTGAAGCCATAAGTTTTCCAAAAATATAGATAGGTTTTATTCTGACTAATATCATCAATTCCAGCTGCTGAATAACAATGAAAATAACTCAAAACATGATTTCCCCTTTTTTAGGCTAAACTCTTGATTTCTGTGTTATAGCTATCTTAGCCATATACTTGGGCAAGAACTACTCCATTTGTGAATCAAGTTTCTGTTAAGACTTTTCTTTTGTGATAATAATAGTATAAAAATCATAATAATTGCATACCTTAAAAACAACAACAGCAACAAAAACTTTGGCCTTGAAGTTCTTCCCATATAATATAGGACATTTGAAACTAAAAGCACTTGTGGGAACTCAAACATACACCTTATTTCTAGAAATGAATAGATTTAAGTAAGTGGACTAGCTCCTTTAGGATAAACAATTGGGTAGGTTTTTAGATAAGAGTTTACTGATTACAGTTGTATCTTTTGGATTTGATTTTTCTCTCATATTAAGGGTGGTTACATGGTGTCTTTGTAAGTCACATTTCACATGCTAGGGGAAAGACTTCTCTGGATCCATATCGCATAAGCCAATCTGTCTTATAATTCAGATGTGTGTTTATCCAACAAATGGAACCTTACAGTACTTAAAAGATGATGAAGTTTGAAAAGGAGGATGGAGGGCCTCAGGGACACTGGAAAAGGAGTTCTTGCTCCACATCTTTCCTTCCAGATACTTCTCTGTTTCTATCATCAGGGCAACATATGTGTGCAGTGTTTTGTTGTATATATGCGTGCACACATGTGGGCACACACATGTGCACACACACACACACACACACACCACCTATTATTTTTTAAGTGTAAATAAAGTAAGACATGAAGATTTTAAATTAGTACAATAAAAAGTCAATGTATAGAGAGAGTTTGATAGACTATGGAGAAAGGCGATGGTGAAATCATCTGTAAATTTTTTGATGTTATACTTTTATTTCTTTAGTTTAGCTGTTCATAGTAACTAATAGTATCATTATTCTTATCCCACAGCGCAGATTGGAAATGGATGTTCCAAGGAATCAGTTTTGGTTTCTTCTCCTTTTGAAGGGAAGCAAAACCCTAAATCCTTATAAATCTTTTATTAGTGCCCTGAGAGTGTTACACACCAGGCTATCTGGCGGGGTGGAGGTGGGTAACCTGAAGAGTTGTTCAGAAAGTCTGTCACTCTGATTTCTTCTCGTGTGTGAGAGGCTGGGTGAATCAGTTGGGGAGAATACATGATATCCCTCCTTCTCTTCCTATTGAGGTGGGTCTAATTACTCTCCTTGGGTAGTATATGAGCTTGCCTCGGTCACCTGGACACCTTTAGGTGACTAAAAAGCTAAGTAGTTCTAAGACTACCTGATGGAAAGGAAACTGGTGTTAGTTTTCTTTTTTTTTTTTCTTTCTTTTTTTCATAAGTTCATAGCAACACTTTGAAGATTCCACAAACAATAAGCTAAGGGAAAAGAATAAGCATTCCTGTAGATGAAATCATCGTTCCTCTGGGTTTGCATACCCTTAGAGCTTAAGCAGTAAATTAAAGAAAAGATGTGGTTTGAAAGTAAGCAGAAGAGAGCAAGAAGACAGAAAATGTAATGTTTTCTTTCTTTCTTCACCCCCCCACCTTTTTTTTTTTTTTTTTTTTTTCCATGTCAGCTGCTGTGTGCTGCAGGCTGTGCAGGGAAGTTGGAAGAGAAAACATAGACTTAAGATATTCATAAGAAATGTCCTGAAAACCACAGAAAGACCAATCAATGCTACATCTCTCCTATCTCATTAAATATTTGAACTGATATGGAATAAAAAAAAGTGGATGAATAGGAAAATTAAGGAAGTATGTGAGGGGAAGAGTGGTTTTACTTTTTCTCTTAGTGCTGCTTTGATCCACAATCCCTGTCAGATCTTCCTTTGTAGTATCTCATTGCTATTCCTGGGGTGGCTGCGGTATGTTTTCACTCACATTTTGTAGGCTTACTTTACTTTTGGACTATCTGGAGGGAAAAGTTTAGTATTTCTCACTTGGCTTATCTTTATTTGGACTACATCATTTTCTTTTCTCTCTTTTATGACTTTTAGCCTGAGGAAAAATTGTCAGAAAGCTTTCATATTCACTTGACAAATTAGAGATTCCAACATATTTCTCCCTCAAAAATCACCCTAAGGGTGAAACAAATTTCAATACTTGATTGACCAAACAAAGTAGGAGGAAATATAGTGGAAGGAACACAGAGGAAGAGGTTTTGGCAAAAGAGGTATTTGCTTAACTATTTAATAAAGTTCCTGCATTCCCTTGGATCTCTCCCATCCGCCTCTGCTACATGGGAAATTCTGCCAACCACTTAGTATGTCCCATTCCAGTATGTCTTAGCACACTACTTAACCCTCTGGTGGTTCTCAAATTCTATACCAAGTCAGGGACCCTGTGAAGAGAGGATTTGAACGAAAAGGATAGTCCTATTTGCACATTGCATGTACTCTAATAGGCCTGCCTGTCCTCCTCACCAAGATTCGTTTGCCCAATTTTTCATTGGAAAATGGGAGAAAACGCATCCTGCAAATATTCTGCTCTCTACCTAGTTCTTCCAACCCCCACCTCATCATTTCCTCCATGTCTTTCTTTTAAATATTATCTCCTGGCCATTCATTTCAACTTCAAAGTTCCCATTTCTTTTCATCTAGTCAGAGTTCTTCTCCTTTCTTTCTTCTTCTCAGACTTCCATCTAAAACTGGGTTCCACTTGCTCCACATCTCTGCTCTTCTCACAAGGCATTCTTTATGTTCACTGTCACCTGAGAGCCCCAGTACAGTTTTTGAAACTCCATTAATGCAATACTTCTGGATCTTCAGCCCTCATAGCTGTGTAAGATGCTATCCTCATGTCAATGGAGTCATAATTTGCCTCTTCACCCATCTGCCACCAATCTCCACTCAGATGGACTCCCTACCATGTACACAGAAGCTGTTCTGTGGAAGTTTGGGGAGAGATGGAGATGATGTGGTGAACTGTGATTGTTTCCATCAGAATTCTTCTGGTACCCTTAACCTCTGTGAGTGTAAGATAGAAACTCTAGGGTATTATGACATTACCATGATCTAGAGGACGTTACCACTACCTAGGATGTTGTTTCACAGAGAAATGAATCCTGTCTTCTAAATAAAGGGATTATAAGGAATCATGTGGAACACAACTCCTTAATTGGAGATTGCTGACAGACAGCAAACTAAGAAACAAAATATAAATGCTTGTCATGATTACTTTCTATGTTATGTATTCCATTTACTGTTTCTATTGAAAAAATATTGAATGTAAAATGTAATAGAAAGGTATATGGAAGAGATTTTGCTTTTTAGAAATAAAAGAATATTTCTTTTTCCTGTTTGGAACAGTATATTTATCTCTACTCAAAATAGTATTATCTGTTTCATATGATAAGATGTTATTTTTAATGAAGAAAACACTGAAGCAATTATAATTGCAAATTGTAAATAAAACATTTATTCTAATCATCATTTAAGCACAAATAAGGATACAATTGCAAGATACAATTAAATATAATAAGAACAGTGCATTATGAAATACAAATGACATATACACCCTTGGGTAAAATTTGCATATTTTAAGGTAGCATTTTAACTATTTACAATTGATATAATTTCTATTTATAAATAAATAGGCTCTTTAAAATATCAACACTAGTAAAAGTGGCATAGTCAAAGAGCCCTTCAGGTTGCACATTTACATAATCAACCTGTGAAAATTTGAATTTGGAATAAAAATCTCACCTAAGTTAATCTAATGTACATATCGTGACATGCACCTGTTCGCACCATATTGCTGGAAACCATTATATGGTAATGAATGTGTGAGCAAAGTAGAAATGAATATATGATTAAGCGTAAGCTATTCTGTATAAGGTATATATAATGACAGTAGCATATTGAAACTGATTTTCATCTAAGCATAGCAGGGAATTGGAAAGTCAGACTTTCTAACAATAGAGACAAGTCATAGCACATTTATGTTTCTTGGCATGAGGTAGTCATCTTTCCTATACCAAATGTTAGTGATATGGCCATGTAAAAGAGTAGAACATAGCATGGAAGACTTCCTAGCATGGTTGAGCTTTTTCCTCTGAGTAATAAGCAAATGTTCAGCAGTTTCTCCATCTCAGTTTCTGTCTCCGACAGAGGGAATGTTCTACTTGTTTGCAACCAGTTTGGGATTTCCCTGTACTTCCTCCATCAGACATTTGCTTAGTGCTCTAACCTTATACTTTGGAACTTGGAAGGAGAAAGAATTTTCAGCAACACTTGATGTTTTAGTACATTGGCTTAGCGCTACACTGATACTATGATGGGAACCATGCACAATCCCTGCTTTCATGGAGCTTATAACTTAGTGGAGGAGCGGATACATACACAGGCAATTGCAGTGAAGTATTATAAGTTCCACAACAGGGGAAGATATATGAGGCATCCGACCCAAGCCTGGGGTTGTGGGTGGAAGCCATGGGTCAAGTTTACTTCGCAGAATTAAAAAGGCAAAACCAAACAAAATTACATGAATTAGTTAAAATATAGATCTTCCTCAACTTACAGTGCACTTATGTTCTGGTAAACCCATCCTGTGTTGAAAATACTCAAAGTCAAAAATGCATTTACTACACCTAACCTACCAAATGTCATAGGTAGACTAGCTTATCTTAAATGTGCTCAGAACACTACCTTAAGCTATAGTTGGGCAAAATTACCTAACACAAAGCCCGTTTTATAATAAAGTATCACATATATCATGTAATTTAGTGACTATTGTACTGAAAGTGAGAAACAGAATGGTGTCTGGGTACAGAACGGTTATAAGGGTATTGATTGTTTACCCTCATGATCACAGTGGCTGACTGGGGGTCGTGGCTCACTGTTGCTGACCAGCATCAAAAGGGAGTATCTTGCTGCATATCTCTAGCCCAGGGAAAGATCAAAATTCAAAATCTGAAGCACAGGTTCCACTGAAACATATGGCTTTCACACTACCCCAAAGTTGGAAAACTGTGTCAAATCACGGTACGTCGGGGACCGTTGGTACTGAAGATGTTAGAACGAGGAGTCACTTTGGTCTCATCTATCCATTTATTTATTTACCTGCTTTTCCAGTTTCCACTTGTGCTGCTGTTGAATTCCGTTGTGCCGATGGGACATGCATTCCAAGATCAGCACGATGCAACCAGAACATAGATTGTACAGACGCTTCAGATGAAAAGAACTGCAGTAAGATAATTCACTACCTTTTGTTTGTTCATCCCTGGATACCTTTGGCATTCCATCTAACACTGCCCGGTGTGCCACTGAACCTTGTCCAGAATTGATATGTAATTAACCCCTGTTGTGTAGGATAATTGCATTCTTACTTCTTCAAATGAGGTTAACTTTGCTTGTTTCTATGACCTGCATAGAAGGCTTGTAATCTTTGCAGATGAGGTATTTTTCATTTCTCTGTTTACCTCTTTGTAGATAATACAGACTGTACACATTTCTATAAACTTGGAGTGAAAACCACAGGGTTTATAAGATGTAATTCGACCTCACTGTGTGTCCTGCCAAGCTGGATATGTGACGGGTCTAATGACTGTGGGGACTACTCAGATGAATTAAAATGCCCAGGTAATTTTAGAAAGAAAAAAAAAAAAATCTTTGCCTTGAGATTTAGAGGTTCATTGTATAAAATAAATTTATTAAGTTTTAGTCTTGATATCCAGTGATGAGGATTAAAATTTAAATAATGTAGACTAAATTACAAGTAATCATCCCGTTCCAAACATGTCCCTTGATCTTTTTTAATGAGTTATGAAATGATACTTAAGAAATCTGTTCTGTATTTGGATCTATTTCCTTTTAATGTTCAGTTCATGAGTAATCCTCTTAGAGTTGGTGATTAAGTCTTAAAATGCATGATTTCTAAAGTTGCCACGAAAGTGTCAGACACTGAGAAAAAACTATCCATGGACTAAAGGAGAAAGACAATGCTTCTCACCACTGGCTTTACTCAATGCCATATAGGTTGTATTGTCATGTTAGGCTGTTTGGTGAAGTTTTGCACTCTTTCAACATAGTAGCATGGATAATAGCAATTATCACTGAGTCAAGGTGGGAAAAGTATATTTATATGACTTTTAACCATCTTTATATACATAAGCTCTGAAAGTGTCATCTGTATTCTTAACAGAATGCATTCCATTAAAAAGTCATGATCCTGTTCCTTTCTAACTATTTCAGGAAAAAAAAATTAAAAAAATACAAGAAGTAAAGGTGTTAAATTACTCTAACTGGAAATAGATATGATTTATAGGAAACTATTAAATGTGTCCTCATACTGTAACTCTCTCTCCTTAGCCTGCTGCTACACTCAATTTTTCCATGTTTAGTTGACATATAATAATATTTTGAAATATTTTAAGAAATTATACAGCAGTGCACACATACACAATCTACTGTGAAGAACCAATAGTCTTAATTCATAATCTATCACTTAATTGGGCAATAGCAGATTCCTTTTTTGTTTATTTGTTTGTTTTTTTGCTCGACAATGTGTAACATTCTATGATCCCATTTTTGTTCTTTCTGGGTTTGAAAGGCTAGCTGTATCCTAGGAGGAACTGGTGAACTTTTCTGCTTCTGTAGAGAACTTTTATATGCACTGGTCACTGTGGCTTACCACAACTCTTCCACATTTTATTTTTGTCACATAAAACATTTTAAAAGAAATATAGTAACATTGATTTAGACTCAAAAAGCCTGGGTGTCTAGATTCTTAATCCATTGTTCTTTCTACAACAATTATGTACCTCATTATAGCTGTAGTTAATTCTTAAAATTAATATGAAAGAAACATATAACAGATACCCATTAAACTTACATACATATAAAACATATTACATATATATGTAAAACTTTGTGATCTTTATATATTTCTAGTATTAATAAATTATTTTAAAAGTTAACTTTTAACATTAATAAAGAATTATGATTATAATGGGGAAGGGAGAAGAGGGAGCTCATGTAGACTGATGACATAGGTAGACAGCCAGACAGGAAGCCAGTAATAGGTCAGTCTAAATACCTTAGCTTGTATCTAGGCTAGTCCTAAGAAAAATAAGACACAAATCAAACTCAGGACTTTTTGGTTTAGTGGTGAATTCTGTCAAAAATTTTATTTTCATCTTCAATTTACGAAGCTGACTTTTGAAAAAATAAAATGGGATTGTTATCTTAATAGAGTTATAATGGATTATATAGTGTGGTTATTATAGTGTGCATGGATTATTACAGTGTGACATATACTATAAGATTTGCTTCCACAGGGGATGCCTGGGTGGCTCAGTTGGTTAAGCAGCTGCCTTTGGCTCAGGTCATGATCCCAGGGTCCTGGGATCGAGTCCCACATCGGGCTCCTTGCTCAGCAGGGAGCCTGCTTCTTCCTCTGCCTCTGCCTGCCTCTCTGTCTGTCTGTGCTCACTCTCTCTGACAAATAAATAAATAAAATCTTAAAAAAAAAAAAATTAAAAAAAAAAAAAAAAGATTTGCTTCCACATTGGCTATGGTTTACAAAACTGCGAACCTGAGGGTGCAAGGGGATTGATGACATTCAGTAGAGAAAAATCTAATATTTTATATGCAGTTTTGGAAGTTATAATAATAATAATTCTCCCCAATCTAAAAATATATAATTTACAAAATAATTTTATATACGAATACTTATTATTCTCATGCTATTTCTGTAAGGTACAACAGTTTTAGAGATTCTATTGTAAGTTGTCTCTTTTTTTTGAAGTGGAGAGTGCTTCTATAAGCCTTGTCAAAGCGTATTGAGAATATGGGACAGTAAGAACACCATGCCCACATGTTCTTAGTAAAAATCCACTAATGTTTTTATAATGTTATTGATTTTTATGAATATGGAATTACAGATATTTTCTACCAAAAATGTTTATTTGGCCCTGGCCTAATTCACTTTATAATTATCTCAGTTATTTTATTTTAATTCTATTAATGGGATACCACATTATTTGGATTTTAACAGTTTTTCTATTAGTGCTTTTTTCAGATCCAGGATCCAATCTTGGATCGGATTTGATTATTATATCTTCCTAGTCTCCTCTGTTCTGTGCCAAGTTGTTGTTTGTTTGTTTGTTTGTTTGTTTTTAGCTTTTCCTTTGTTTTCATGACCTTGACATTCTTGAAGGGAATGTCAGCTCTACTTTTTATTTAACTTTTCTCGTTCTTTATTTCTTTCAATTCAAGGAGAATTGCTGTTTTATTGTCTACACTATAGTGTGGAAGCCTAAGATTAATCTAAATTACTTGACATTACATTCTGTATTTTATCACAGTTCAAAACAAACACAAATGTGAAGAAAATTATTTTGGTTGTCCTAGTGGAAGATGCATTTTGAATACCTGGATATGTGATGGTCAGAAAGATTGCGAGGATGGACTTGATGAAATCCATTGTGGTGAGACTTTGTATTTTGTTCTGTGTGCCATATTATTATTTATATGCTGATGTTCTCTTACACAGGGATTTTATACAAAATATTGCTAATTGATTTTAACAATTTTCATTTTTATTAAGTAGCACAAAATGGTACAAATTAAAATAGAACAGAAGAACTTGTCCTCGAGAGTAACACTCTCCTGCCTCTGTCTTTTCTTTTAACCTTTTCTGCTTTTGTTACTGGTTATCTTTGTCAGTCTAAATGATATACCTTCATTTTCTTTCTGATTAACGAAATCCTAATCTATTTACTTTCTGCAATGAAAAATAAGGATTTATTTTTATATATTCTCCCTACCTGTTATTGACTATTATTATTGTAAATGTTTCTATTAGTTACATGTATAGCTTTAAATAGCACTTAAACTTGTATTTCCTCAAACTCTCATCTTTCACCACTACCTCCTAATTTCTGTGTGTGTACATTTCATCTTACTTGGCAAGTCAAGACAGCATTTTAAAAAAATTATTTTATAGAATTTATGGATTTTATGATTTCTAGGCCAAAGAAATTTCCTACAGGAAAACAAAGCCTATATTCACTATTTTCATTTAACACAAATAACATACACTATGGTGAATAGACAAAGTAGAAAAAAGATTAAAAATGGATCTTCTATGAAATGTCAAACTCCTCTAAAAGTAAATGTCATCACGAAATATGAAGGTGCATTTTGTTTGATTAAGATGCTATATATCTTTACATTAGAGCCAGATTGTGAACAGGATTAACAGAGAAATTTACAATTAGTTTATGCAGATTCTTAGTTTCTGGACAGGAAGCCATTGTATGGTTGTATTTTCGTTAGTTTCATTTTTTCCAGTGTTCAGTTTTTCCACATTTCTCTCTTTATCATAGGTCATCTAAGTGAATATTTTAAATAAAGATGCAAGATTTTCACATAATTTATGGGATTGAAACTGAAGTGTTTATTTTTTTATAATTTACATTTTGAAACACTTGAATTTGGAAGGATTTTATTTTGGATGTTGCCTGGTGATAGATATACTGAGTGGAGGGACAGGCAGAAGGTGGAGGAGAACAATCACAAACTTGACTTAGGAATTAAAAAGAATACACTATGATAAGTGCATAATGTGGTAATAAAATACAAACCACCATGCCAATGAATTTAGATGTTGTTCATCAGACTTGTGTCCCCAAGAGAAGTAAAAACCTCTTAAGTGTTTAGTTCGTATGGGTGTGAAACTGGTGGCTTGTCATCAAGCTAAAATCCCCTTAATCACCTCATCGCTAAAAACAAATATATATGCTGGTGAATATATCATATTATAATCTTGCCTAGGATGCATTTTTTTTTCTAGTTGTTCAAAAGTCAATCAAGATTTAGAAGGGATGGTCAGACCACACTTGGAACATTTGTTTTTTATCTGTGCATCAGATATTGTGGTTTTTTTGTTTGTTTGTTTGTTTTGTTCTTAAATGACACCCTAGAAAATACTTAGGGGAGAGTGGCTAGTATAATGAGTAGCTCAAAGTCAAGCGCTGTGAGAATTCTGTAGGAAGAAAAATGTTACATAACCTGGATCCTGAGAGGGAATGCACAGCCTGTTGTCAAAATTTTATAGAGCTGTCATAGAGAAGAGGAATTCGGCTTGTTTTATTATAGAACAATTTATTTTAGCAAAGTCTTTCTCACTGTCAGACCTATCCTAAAATGGTGTCAAATGATTTTTTTTTCTTTTGCATCTAAAGCAAACACTTTTGTCTTCTAGATTCTTCCTGTTCTTGGAACCAATTTGCTTGTTCTGCACAAAAATGCATATCTAAACATTGGATCTGTGATGGAGAGGATGATTGCGGGGATGGATTAGATGAAAGTGATAGCATTTGTGGTGAGTTGGTTCTTCTATGTTCTCATTCAATTTTTAGGCATATGTTATACATACCCATTATCATTTTAGAGAATACATAAAACTGTTAAATTTAACATTAAATTTATATATACATTTCTATGTAGCTGGTTTCATTTTTTAATGGCAACCTATTATTCTACTATTTTTATATACACGGTCTTTTAGTTTTTAAGATATTTTCCTGAATATTCACACAATGAATGTATTTGTAAATTTTATTTTTTTAGTCTTCATGTACTTCTTTGGACTAGATCTCAATGACTGGGATTACTTGCTTCAAATGATCAAACATTTTCTTCTTGGTCTTTGACATGCATTCCTAAATTACCCTCCAAAATATACTGATTTACATTGCCACAAACCACAAATGCTATTTGTGTTTCTACAAATATATTATAGTGATTATTATTATTGAATTATTTTAAATGGGAAGTAAAAAGGGGGCTACTGTACATAATTTTAAAATGTACTTCAAAAAACAGCTTTATAGGATTAGAGGTTGAGTGTCCTACTATATATCAACTACAAAGCCAATGTAATTGCTTTTAAATAATCACAAACATTTAACAAATAAATTAAATGGCATTATTAAGTTAATTTTTAAGGGATAAAAGAAGGAATTGATCTAATCTTTATAAGTTTATTACAAATAGCCAGGCATTCTACTAATGTATTCATATGCTTCTTGGTCTATCTTTCTGATCTATTTCTACGTGTGTATTTGTATTTATAGGCATAAAACCTTTACTCATTATATCAGCACCATTTCATAACTGTTATTACCCTATTTTCTCTCTTTTCTCTCTAAATAAGGTGCATATACAGAGTTAAGTGTTCTTGACACCACTTTCAAAATTTTGGTAGTGGTGGCCTGTTTTAGGTCAGTACCACAGAGACAGGTAGGTAGGATTTTATACTACTCAAGCTAAACTGAAGTTCTCTGTAAATAGTATAAAATTAGAGCTGTATTCTGAAAGCAGGTACTTTGTTTTCTTGTATTTAAGCCACCCAAATCTACTTATTATTTACACAGCTGAGACAACTTTGTTATACAACAAATAAATTTGTATAAATTTGTTATACAACTAATAGATATAGAAAGATCACTATCAAAAAACTCTGAAAGGAAAAAGAACTCAGTAATCAATTAGATGTCTTGGCCAGTCACTTTTAACTACTTTGTTTCTTTCTGAAGAGAAAGATTTAATAATCTTTCTTTAATTTTAACAGAAGAATTACCTACTTAGAATGGGTTGAGCACGTTGCCAGTCTTTAAAATCATCTAGCTTTTTGACCTTCTGTTTAACCCGACACTAAATGGCTCAATTGATATCCCTTTCCTTTCTGAGTGGACACAATATAGTAGAAGGTATAAAGACTCTGAAACCAGAGTTGAATTCTCCCACATCTATATTTTCCTTACCTATTGGGAGGGTATTAAAAGATCTCCCTTATGTAACTATTGTGATCATCTAACATGACCGTTGTATACAATATAAATGAATTTATTTCTCTTCTCTTTTGTTCCATTTCTCGTGCTCTCTCCTTTATTTTTCAGAGTTATTGCTGCATCTACATCTATCAGTGTCCTGATAATTTTTTAAAAGAATTAAAATGGTAATGGACATGTTTACCTGTTGTCAAAAACAGCCAGTCCATTTAATTTAATTACAGGCTGCATTTTATATGCTAACTACCAAGCTGGTGACACATAAAAAAAGACTGCTTTACACCAAATATCATTTAATGAACTGAACCTAATATACTAGGATTGGGAAGGAACTTTATAAATAATTTATCTCAGTGTTTATCATCTTTAGTGCACAAAAGATACTTTTCAGAAGTTGCTAAAAATGAAGATTCCTAAGCTTTACCTACAAATATTCTAATATGGACTGTAAGTACAACCTTTCTTAATAAGCACAATAGTGGTTCTGACTTGGGATCTGAGGGTCCCATTTTGAAAATTATAATCTAGTACACCCTCATCATTTGACAGATGAAAAAAGAGAAACTCTTAGAAGTTAATAAATTGCCTGAGGTCACTCAGTGAATCAGTGATGACAGAGCTAAGACCCGAATTCAGATTTATTAAATCCTTTTTAATGGGATAGTAACTCTTACCAATCAAATATCATATCTGAGTAGGTGCACGAGATGGATCTGGTAGAAAAATTTCAGCTTGTCTTCTTCGTTTCTTGGGATTCATTTCCCTAAGGAAGTTAATGTGTTTCCAGATGGCAGGGGTAACCATGGAATGAAGCCATGAGTTTTTTCTTTGGCCCATTTTCTTTCTGATTGACTGTGATGTTTTGGCATGCTCTTAATACAGAAGCTGTTGAATACTATCAAGGGAGCCGGAAAATTAGCTGCAAAGAGCTTTATGCCATTTTATAGCTTGAGGTATCTTAGTAATTATCTAGTCATACCCCTCATTTTACAAATAGTGAAACTCAGACACTTAAGTCTTCTCCAAGGTCATACAGAATTAAATTTCTCAACAGCCAAATTGATATTATATCTATTATGCCTACCTTGAGATTAAATGGGAATGATAAAAAAAAAAAAAGTAGACAAGGAGGTCTACATGTATCAAAACCCTTACTACAGAGAATGCACTTTTTAAAAATCTCAAGCTAAATAACAAAAATATTATGGAAATTAAAGCACTAATTGAGAGTATAATAGTGAAAGTGACACTTTATATTCTTGTGGCAAGCTTAAAAAGATAGATCATAATGAGGAATAGTATAAAAATAAATTCTGTAGGAAGATGATTTTATTATAGAAGATATTAAAGACATAATAGCAGGTAAATTCATTTTTAAATGAAAGCAACACTTATTTAATAGATTTTTTTATGATTTCTTCCAGTAATAGGTATCATATTAAACCCCATCCTTTTAGCACTGATACTCAATCAAATGAGCAAATCGGAATTACCTGGAGGACTTTTCTATATTCACTTGCCATTCTGTCCCCCAAGCTAAAGTATATGTCAAGGACAGTCATGTTTATGATGGAAAAAATCCTCAGAGGGTTTTATTTTAGCACCTTGCTCCCCCCATTTGAAAGCATTGCATTGAAAAGCGTGATCTGCTCATAACAACTCTATAGCTGAAAAGAAAGGTGATAATCGTTCTATAATTAAAGCATTTTGGTCACTGTTTTAAATGTTTGAAACCTAATATCTCTCATTCTATTTCTTCCTGTAGATATCAGCATTTAAAAAAAATAATTCTAAAAATTAACATCTATTCTATGGATAGCTTTTGCTCACAGGAAAAATGGAGTTAAAGAAAAGTTAGAACATGATTTGAGGCTATCTAACTGATTCACTCAACAAATATTTTATATAAGTAAATAAAGAATTCAATATGTGTAACTGTACTAGATGCTAGGAAAACATCATGAGAAATAATTATGTTCTATTTCATACGATTGCTCTATACCCATACAAGGAGAAACAATGAAACCACCTATGATCCTTTGAGCATATAATCAAAGTCAGCAAGCATTTTTTTTCCTGTATACATTTGAAAAAAATCATGCATCTAAAGGGACATTGATTTGACAGAGCAGAGAAAAAGTAGATTTTATTCATTAAGTGTGTAAAATCAAAAAGAACATGCATACATTAATTATTTTGAACAACACAAGGTAGGGAGTAACAGTCATGACATCAGCGGTCGAGAGAAGGTGCTCAGCAATCAGAAGGGTTTTGAACTCCCAGCTGAACATGTGTCATCCAGCACAACTTGTGACGTTCTGAAAGCTTTTCCACTTCTCTGAGCCTCAGTTTCCTTTTAGTGAAATGAGACCAATAATAGTTCTATTGGTTGGAATTCTTGCAAGAATTAAATGAGTTAATATATTAAGTGCTTAGCATATATTAAGCAATAAAATACTATTATTATTATTATTATTATTATTATAATCCTTATTATCCTTATGGGTTCAGTCTTTTAGAAATTTTACCATAGTTTATTGGCAATTCTATGGCGTTTGTATGCCTTGCTACATTTTGTAGGGAGAAAAGATCTTTATTATTTTCTGCATTAAGAAATACAATACTTGTACTTTAGGAAGGCATGATTTCTGAGAGGAAACTGTGTAAACATCTATAGGAGAAGGATACTATGTGATGATTTCAAATAGCAACAGTCTCTTCTTTGCCAGCAACATTCTTCTGTTTACTTTCTTTTTAAGGTAAATAGAAATGTTAGATCTTTCCCAGAAGACATGCAGTGATCTTAATGGCATTCTCTCCTTGGCTTTCAGGTGCTGCCACCTGTGCCGTCGACATGTTCAGCTGCCAGGGATCCCATGCCTGTGTGCCGCGACACTGGCTTTGTGACGGTGAAAGGGACTGTCCAAATGGAAGTGATGAGCTCTCCACAGCTGGCTGCGGTAGGACACTGTAGGGCTCTGTGTGAAGGAAAGCTGACACAGTTTCCTCAGACTCTTCCTTTCACAGTACTCACCATATCACATTTTCTCTCACTTTCCCAATCCCTGGACTCATAAGTAGTACCCAGATTTAATCAGGTGGGATGTTGTCATCATGGGAGTTCAGCAATCCCTCTAACCAACTGCTGTTCAGTTTTTCAAACATGCAGAGTGAGACCACCCATTTTAAAACCCTTCTGACGAGCACAGATTCATCATTTCACTTCTGAGATTATGTAGCTGCCTGATGAATGTGTGTGACTGTGGTAGATTTGTTATTTTCTTTTTAGACCCCCACTGCCACCCCCACAAAGGCTTTTAGATTTCCTATTACAGACACTCTATAAAGGGCTGATGTGATCCCAAATAACCACTGATCAGAAGGTCAGTAAACACCTATTAGTCCTACGGAGAGGGTATTAACCCTAAGGTCAGGTAAAAATAGTATGGATATAGCTGAATGAAGCTAGGATATCAGGTGGACACCTTTGGAGGTCAGATGATTTATTAAGTTTCTGACTCTTGGTCACCTCAGGAAGTTTTCACCGAATTGCTCAGTAGTAAAAATTTAGATAAATTTCCTTTGCATGATCAAGAAAATGAAGGAGCTGAATATTTGAATGCAGGTCCCAAGGTCACTTAGGGTATCTGTTGAGGGGAGCAATTTATCAGAAACAGTGTTATGAATTCTTCTCATTAAAGTGAATTCTGCCAGTCATATCTCCAATGACCTGTCTTCAGGTCTTTAAAACTGTATTTGAAGCCATAATGGTGGTGTATGTGTATGTGGGTATGTATATGCGATTTGGGGCATAGTTAACATGGAGGAGAAAAAAGAAAACTTTGAGGCAGGCCTATGTGCATAGAACTTATGCTAGAGTAGAATAATTCACTTTGATCTTGAAACTGATATATGTGTCTGTAAAGGTCAATGGGGCTACTGAGGGCTACATAATAAAGAATTATGCATCAATTCAGGGATCCAGATGGTCCCAGTATACTGTTGCTATTGTAGCAAGTTAACACTCTGGGAGGCATATTAGCACTATTGGACCACATGGGTGCTATTAAATAAATTATGCTAAAATACAACAAATTGTACTCAAGTGACCTGAAAGCGTTAATGCCAAATAAGCTTCTGTTGCTTATGTTTTAAAAAATAATTCATCTGTTAGAACTGGCATAATTCACTTTGAGTTATGTAAGCTATCATACAGTTCAAAGTTAAA
This sequence comes from Martes martes, assembly GCF_963455335.1. Lineage (NCBI taxonomy): Eukaryota > Metazoa > Chordata > Mammalia > Carnivora > Mustelidae > Martes > Martes martes. The sequence goes on along the minus strand of NC_137890.1, from coordinate 107,051,800 downwards.
GGAATTAGTAGTAACTGCATTTTACTTTGATAATAATGGGCAGTTTTTAAAGCTCTTCCTACATGGCTTCTGCATAATTTTTGAAAATAATTTTGTTGAAAATAAATTATACTTGATTAAATCCAAAGAATCATTTCTGTTTTGCTTACTCATGTCTCCCTTCTTGTCACTACTGACTTTAAAGCAGAGATTTCCTTTTTGGAATACGGGGAAGTCTGGGACTAGGGAGCTGATAGACTTGTTTTTTTGTTTGTTTGTTTGTTTGTTTGTTTTAATTTCTTTTTTTAATTTCTTTTCAGTGTTCCAGAATCATTGTTTATGCACCACACCCAGTGCTCCATGCAATACCTGCCCTCCATAATACCCACCACCAGGCTCACCCAACCTCCTGCCCCTCCCCCCTCCCAAACCCTCAGATTGCTTCTCAGAGTCCACAGTTTCTCATGGTTCATCTCCCCCTCCAATTTCCCCCAACTCCCTTCTCTTCTCCATCTCCCCATGTCCTCCATGTTATTCCTTATGCTCCACAAATAAGCAAAACCGTATGATAATTGACTCTCTCTGCTTGATTTATTTCACTCAGCATAATCTCCTCCAGTCCCATCCATGTTAATACAAAAGTTGGGCATTCATCCTTTCTGATGGAGGCATAATACTCCACAGTAGATATGGACCATATCTTCCTTAGCTGAGAGACTTGTAAAAATAATCATTATCTTCTAAGTGTCAGAACGAAGTATAGAAAAGACACTGGGTCATCACAAAGAAATAATATATAAAAAAGAGTAGAAGTGTCATGGAAGGATTTCAAGAAAAAGTAGTAACAGCTGAGTCATATTGAACAAAGAGAAGAAAGAGAAAGGTGTTCTAGATAGAGGGAAGTCCATAGTAAGACATGGAAGGAGGAGGTTGAAGGCATGTAAATTTTTTCAAGTGTCCATTATATGCCAATTATTTTGGTAGGTGCTTTTATTTACATTATTGAATTCCCCCAGTATCCCGGTGAAATGTTTTTGAGGATCTGCCAAAAATAATTGTTACATGGATAGGAATTTAAACAGCACCTAGGAATTTATTGAGTACCTGAAATGAGCTGATCTGCTTCATATATCTTATCCCGTTCTTCCAAGAAATTTATCTAATGGATTTTATTATCCCATTAAATGGATAAAGAAACATGCAACAAGAAAGTAAATACCTTCCTCAGGATACAAATCATAAATAGCAGAGTGACTTTTTGCAAAATCTTCCTGTTTCTGGTATACTATCATGGCATATATCAGATTATTTTTTATTTTACTTAAAAATGAGATGTAATTGAGGTATAACATGGTATTATTTTTAGGTGTACAACATAATGATGTTATATGTAATATTACGCAGTGATTACCACAGTAAGTTTAGTTACCATCTATTATATAGCAGATTATTTTTATCCCAAATCTTGAGTCCTAACAGAGCATTTATCCTTTAAATATAAGACAAGGTAACTGAAAATATTTAAATTATCTCCTCAAATTATTATTTATTCTATGCATATTAAAGCTTATTCACTCTGCATAAGTTACCAGCTTCTGAACTTTTGCTGAAAGTAATTGTACTTTTTGGTCAAACACTTTCCAACTTGGTTAGGATCCTTGCTACAGCACTACTGTCATGGATCAGGATTCCAAAGGAATGGATATTCCATTTTGTGCATAGGTATTTCAAATTTATGTGATACTTAATGTTTGGGCTTATCACACCATAGATCTTAATTTAACCCAAAAGCTTTATTTTCATTTTAGAGGTAATAACTTTCTTAGCTTTTTTGATGTTTTCTTTTCATTTCCATCATGACCATTATTAGCACTTGGTAGTCTTTTCAGTTTCAGTTTTCACAAAGAAACGAGGTGGGTTCTTTTTTTTTTTTTTAATCACTTTACTGGTATTACTACAGACATGAAGAAAGGAAAAAACCCAGCCACATTATTACAGTTGAGTGATTTTTTTTTTTAATCATGTATGAACCTTTGAATTCATCCTTCAGCAAACTGACAAATTGCTAAGTGGCCTGAAATTTCAGGGTCACTGTGGAATTGTTGAATGTATTACTACTGAAATTTTGAATTACATTCATATATTTCATATATAAATATATGTATGTTAACATATATTATGAATTTATATATATGGTCATATATATTATGAATGGAATATCGGGCAAACTTTTCTTTCTCTAAATAACTATGAATCATTGAGAATAACAGCATACATCCCCTAAACTCTTCAGGTGGGGGAAGATAAAATAGGTACTCATCTAACTTTATTCTTTGTGATATCTTTCTTAGCTCCCAATAATACATGTGATGAAAATGCTTTCATGTGTCATAATAAAGTGTGCATCCCCAAGCAATTTGTCTGTGACCATGATGATGACTGTGGAGATGGCTCTGATGAGTCACTGCAGTGTGGTAAGTATATATGGACTTTTCAAGGAAGAGATTCTCGGGCTGAGTGATGGTCTTTTAAGATAAGTCAAGAAATATAGAAATAGGGACGCCTGGGTGCAGGGGAGTCTGCTTCTCACTCTCACTCTCCCTCTGTTCTCTCTCTCTCTCACTCTCTCAAATAAATAAATAAATAAATAAAATCTTAAAAATATAGAAATAAATGATGAAGACAACTCATAATGTCACTAAGGGCATGCTAACGTAGTTATTCATAGAAGTACCACAATAACCTCTTTATGTTCTTGCATAGTTACACATTGATTTGGAGAGCATGCCTACTTGTGGTGTGTTCTTATTAGGAACCACATGGGGAAATGGTTAGAAAAATGTCTTTGGTTGAAACTACTTTAAACTTTAAAGACAATATATGGCTAGCTAGTTCATTCTTTTAGCCAAATCAAATATTTGAGTGAGGAAAAAAGTAAGAGAATTCACAATTATCAGAGAAACTGCATACTTAACTTTTTTCTTTCACCTTAACGGTTTACATGTGTACTTATTTGTTAAAATTAAGTTTTATTATGATGAAATGTATCTTGTCATTGCACATATATTTATCTGACCATCACCTATGTAATGTGTATGCAAATACATATGTAACTTTTGTAGTGAAAATCATTAAAAATTCCTAGTTGAAATTGAAATTGAAGTCTTACATGACCCTAGTATTTTTTGTTAAAAAACCTCAAAATCCTTAAATGCATACATGAATAAATATAAAATGAAAAGCCATAAAATCCATATATAATCATAAAAGGCAGTCGATTTAGTGCCCTCTGTTGTCCTCCTTGTGTTGTGTCTACAGCCTTAGTCTTTGATAGTAATCTCTTTGAAATCAGTGGATACCAGTTTTTATGCTCATCTCACCATAAAGTCATGGATTCAGTGTGATATTTTACAAGGTACATCATAACTCAAGATGTAAATCTGAAGTAGAGCTATGTCTGATTGAATATCTTCCCTCTGCTAGACACTTATTCAGTTGATATGGAGATGAATGAGATAGAGATCCCACTAGAATAATTTGCAGACAAACAGGAAAATCAAATAGAATAATAGCACACATTGTCAGATGGGACTAAGAATCACAATAGATGGGATCAGAGCTGAGAGAATAATTTTTGAAGCACTAAAGAACAGAAATAGGGCATGTTAAAGAAAGTCATATTTAGATGGTAGATAAAATAACACAATGGTTAAAAGCACAGACCCTGGAGGCAGATGGCCTGGGTTTAGTACCTGGCTCTGCCCCTTACTATCTGTGTGATCTTTGAAGTTATTTCACCTTTCTGTCCCTAAATTCCTCATCTGTAAAAAAAATATATAGTAACATTTTAACTCTTAGAGCTGTTAAGAGAATTAAATGAATTAATATTTGTAAAGTGCTTAGAATAGTTCTGGACACATAGAAAGTTCTATGTATGTCTACAAATGCCTACAAATTCACATTGGTGAAGAATAGCAATTTGTCTTTTGTGAGGTAAATTGAAGTTAGAAAGTTGAAACTGGATTCTAAAAAGTCTGAAATACAGTGTAAAGAATTTGTATTTAATTATTTAAGCTCTCAGTTGCCAACACACCTTTGAAACTGAGAATGCCACAGTCAAAATATGTTTCAGACCCATCTTTTTCAGCAGAGTGGATGAAATATTGCCCTGGGAGAGGGGAGCCATTAGGTAAAAATAAGCTAGATAAAAGAGTATTGCAATAGTTAGGATGATTAATGAGGTGATGGGAAGCCAGGGCAGAAATGTTGGAATGGAAAGAACAGAATGGGTCAGAATTCATTTACAGTCAGATGTGGAGGATAAAGGAAAATTTCCAGGTTGGATCACTTGGTGGATGGTGTTACCATCATTAATGAGATTTGGTACAAGGGAGGTTAAGGGCCACGTTGTGCTGGTGTAGGAGAAGAGAAATTTTAAAAAGAATTAATTTTGGACGTTTTGAATATGAGTGTTAATCAGACAATCAACATGAAGCTATACAGTGAGTGTTTGAAAATTTAGTTCTAGAGACCAGAAGGATGATCAGGACAAATAAGTTTAATTTGGTGACCATACACATAAAGGTGATACTCAAAAATGACAAAAAGGGAGAACACCTAACACTGTAGAAAGGAAAAGAGAAGAACAATAGGCTGAAGATTGAAGTTGGAGCTTCACCCACAGTATTTTAGGATGGAACAGGAGATGCCTTCATACAGAAGAAAGGATATAAGGGAACAACAGAAGCAAAATAAGACAGATGCCACGGGAGTGGGTTGTAAAAATTAAACCAGGCAGTAATTTACAAGCTAGTGGGCTCAGAAACATCAAGTGCGACACGAACGTGAAATAGGAGTCTGAGGCTCCTTTGAATTTGATGCTTGTCACTTGGTATTTGTTAGCTCTGAGAGGAATTTCAGAAGGTAGAAGTTGTAGAAATGGATGTGAATGATTTGAGGATGAACTGGAGATAAATAAGGGAATGCCAGGTAGGGTGGTATGGAAGAAGAATCATGTGTACTTAAGAGTTATGTGGATGGTTTTTGTTTTCTTTTTAAAGATTTTTATTTATTAGAGAGAGAGTGAGCGAGAGACAGAGAGAGAGAGAGAGAGAGAGAGCGGGCACATGAGCAGAGGGAAGGGAGGAGTGAGAGAGAGAATCCTTAAGCAGACTCTCCCTGCTGAGCATGGAGCCCTACGCGGGTGGGTGAGGGGGGCCGAGAGGTGCTTGATACCAGAATCCTGAGTTCATGAGTTGAGCCAAAATCAAGAATAGGCAGCTTAACTGACAGCTACCCAGGCGCCCCAGATGGATTTTTATTGTTACTGGACTGGGAGAAACTTGAATGTAATGTACCTGTTGACTGAGAATGAACTAGTAAAGGGCAGAGAGGAAGAGAGACTGGCGAAACTGTAGGTATTTTAGAACTTTGTAGTTTTGCCATTCAGTATGATAAAAATCTCAATTATATAATCATTGTTGAATTATTTTTCGATTGGAATTTTGTTTATTTGTTAATTAACATGCAGATCTTATTCCCTCTCTTCAAAAGTAGAATATTTACCAGATTTACCCGAAAGTTTCTAATAGAAATGACAGTTTTATTTTTAACAAACTTAGCAAAAATTCGATCTAAAACTCATAATAGTCAAAATCAAATGAGTTTTACTTACAAACAGGCATAGATATGATCATTAAAAATTGACGGGTTGGTACTGTGATTTGAATAAAGCTTTTTAATGCCTCTAAGTATCAATACATAGGATAATTATAATAGTTCTGTGCTTATTGCTTTATAAATTGGCTTTTTTTTTTCATTTTAACAATGTCTTTACACTTTCAATGCTGCTTCCAAACATAAACATGACATTACAGCTTCTGAGAATTATCATTATAACTTGGAATCACCTCATCCATATGTTCTGGTACTATACCTAACCAAGCTTAGTCTTGAAAAAAATTAATAGCATTATTCTTGTTTTCTTTTTTTAAAAAGAATTATTTATTTATTTATTTGACAGAGAGATAGAGAGCACAAGTAGGCAGAGAGGCAAGCAGAGGGAGAGGGAGCCTGATATGGGACTTGATCCCAGTACCCTGAGATCATGACCCGAGCCGAAGGCAGCTGCTTACGTGACTGAGCCACCCAGGTGCCCTGCTTTATTCTTGTTTTCTATTCAAAGGGAATTCTTTAGGATATAGGTAATAGGGGAACAGAGATAGTATCCTTGAGTATTGCATTTTGTTCCTCTTCCAGAAGCAATAAGATTGCTTTGCTTTTTATTTTATTTCCTAGGCATTTTTTTAAAAAGATTATTTATTTATTTATTTATTTGATAGACCAAGATCACAAGTAGGCAGAGAGGCAGGCAGAGAGAGAGGAGGAAGTGGGCTCCCTGCTGAGCAGAGAGCCCGATGTGGGGCTCGATCCCAGAATCCTGGGATCATGACCTGAGCCGAACGAAGGCAGAGGCTTTAACCCACTGAGCCACCCAGGCGCCCCTTCCTAGGCCTTAATCCTGCTTCTCAACCACAAATATTTCTTGCATGTATGACCACTGTCCCTAAAAGGAATAAGAAACATTTCCTGTAGGAGACATGGGTAACTCCCATTGTTAATTAGGTATAATGTATGTTAGGGAATGCAGATTTAATATTTGTTATATGAATTAGAATGTTTATTTCTTTGTCTCTAGGATACCGACAGTGCAATGCAGAAGAATTTAGTTGTGCTGATGGACGATGTCTCTTAAATACTCAATGGCAGTGTGATGGAGACTTTGATTGCCCTGATCATTCTGATGAAGCACCTTTAAATCCAAAATGCAAAAGTGCAGGTACAAAAAATATATAATATTATACTTATTCCCATATTGGTTTTCAATGACAAAACTGACTCTGATTTTCACTTCAGTCTAGTATGATATTCAATGAAAAGAAATGCAAATAATTAAGCGTGCGATGTTATAAGTGACGCCATGAAAGATCCTAGTAACCAACTCTGTTTTGCAGCAAGTTTTAGAAATTTAAATCTGTGCTAAAATATGAAGATTTGGGGCAGTGAACCCAATGAATCCATCATCTTGACCCCTTCAAAAAAGTCATTTTTTCTTAATACATAATTTTATGTGAAAATAATTTCTTTGTATGGACCTATTTGAAAACTCAAACAAAATAAGTTGAGATTTACTGAGAGAAAGTCTGTATCAGTAATACTTGGGCAAAATGAAGTATATTGCATATCATTTGAACAAAAATATATACATACCTAAACTTGGTCTGTTTATCATTTCACTATTCCAGAGACTGAATACATAGTCATATATTTAAAATAAACTCAATTACCTTTTTCTCATGTATTTTACATGCTAATAGGCTTTCTTTTATCATGTATGATAATGAGTAATGTTCAAGTCATCAGGTTTTGAGTAGCTGCAAAACCTAAACTCCTTTTCCATAGCTATATTTGGAACAACTATTAGTCACCACAAATGTCCTTTTTATGTCCTGACTTAAAAATGTCAGTGTTATATTTCCAAGAAGAAAAAGAATTTAGGAATATCTACTTATTCTAGATTCTTAATTTTTAGTGACATATAATTTCCCAGAGACCTATGGCTTGAGGGAAATGTCAAACTATCATTATACTTTTGAATTAATTCTTCACAATATAGATGAAGACAGAAATACTTCATTAATTTTACTATAGGTGCTTATTTTGATTGCTAATTTTAATGGCAAAGAAAGATTTTCAGTAAGTGTTGAACGTGAAAGTACAGTTTGCCCTTGATTTTTTTTAATATTTTGTGTATAAAAGACTACACTACAGAGGATTTTATATGTATATATATATATTTACTATAATTTTTGACAGATAAGTTATCATATTTGTGAATGTTTTCAGCAATTGTAGTATAAAGCAATGGCATGCCCTTTATGTTCCATTTGTTTTATTTTTTTTTTCCAGAACAGTCATGCAACAGTTCATTTTTTATGTGCAAAAATGGCAGGTGCATTCCCAGTGGAAGTCTTTGTGACAATAAAGATGACTGTGGCGATGGCTCAGATGAGAGAAACTGCCATATAAATGAATGTTTGAGCAAGAAAGTCAGTGGATGTTCTCAAGATTGTCAGGACCTTCCAGTCAGTTACAAGGTAGGTTCTTATCAAAAATAGCAAATCACATGATACATTGGATTTGCGATTAAGAATACCATTCAATCAAATATGGCTATAATACTTATAATGCATCATGATGTTTTTAAGTAAAACTACTTAAATTAAAAGTATCTATACAAGCAATTCATGATAATAATGTGATATAAAAACTGTAAAAATGTACTCAGAAAGACAAAAATGTGAAAGTGTTTTTCAATATATGCTAAATATAAAAGAGAAAAAAAAGCAAGGGAAAACCAGTGTTTAGGGAGATATCGCCATGTTAATAGCACACAAATATGTATGCAACTCTTAAGTTCCCATTCCTTCCCTCATTCTTCCTCCCATCTTTGAAGTGAAATGGGCTAATCATTTATTTACCACAACACTGGATAATACAATATTATTCATAGAAACAGGAAGAAAAAATAGAATCCATCAATTATTAGGACTGAGTGCAGGCACACTAAAAACAAATCATGCCTAATATCTTAAGTGCTTTTTGTTAGCACTATTTTCCTGAAGAGTGTGATTCACTGACAAAATTGATTGACAGGAATAATTTTTGAAACCATTCCTGTTTCATTCATGTTGGAATGGAGGATGCAAACCATTGGAAGAAGTTTTGCCTGGAGCAAAGACAGCTTATTAACTGAATTTAAATGTATGAAATACTGGATTAGGGAACGGACCTAGTCTGAGTTACTTCCAAGGTTGGAATTATGAGTTGGGAAGCGGATTCTGTTCAATATGAGGAAAAGTGTTCTAAAGTACTCTCTTTGAATTGGAATGAGCTGCCTCATTTTTCACTACTAAAAGGGTTGAATTGTAGCTAAATGTCTTTTTTTTATGTTCAGTTAGCCAACATATAGTACACCATTAATTTTTGATGTAGTGTTCAATTACTAAATGCCTTTCTTTAAAGCATGCTAGAGAAAATATTTCTGTGTTGCAGACTTATTGTACCTTTTTCCCTGCCAAATTTGACATTCTATGGCAAGCCAGTCCTATCTATTGGTAAATTTAGCCAAACAACCACTTTGCCATTTGAAATCTCTGAATTTCTGGTATTATGATTAACTTAACTACATTGATAGAATTTTATTGTAATATATTATATATTTAACCAGAGAACTACCATGATCATTTTTCCCTGTGCAAAAACAGATAAAAAGTGAAACATTAAGAAAACTACATTTGTTAAAAAAAAAAAAAAAATTAGTCCAAATACTGTATTAAGATTTGGTTAAATTTACATACTTAAGACACACGTGTACTCACAAGTGTTGTATTGTAGGTAAAATGAGACAAATGAGCCAAAATAACTCTTAATGAGATTAATGTACCAAGCAATGAATTTTGGCAGTGAATATTTTGAAACCCAATGAAGCAGAAAAAGTATTACCAGTGACTTAGGCCCAATCAAAATAGATGTGTTTCCTGAAAAATTAGGGAGTGTGTCATAGAATTATTAGAGATAATTAGTTTAATTTCAATTCACAGTTTAGAAACAGTTCTTTAGACCTGTGTATATAATATAATATGAAATATAGAATGTATATATCATTCAATCTGTATTTGCCTATCTACCTAAAGACATTAATTTCAAAGTAGAGCTCTTTATGCTTATCCTGAATATATTTAAATCTGTTGTAACAACATTGGTGAAATCTAAAAATTTTAGAATATAAGGTGGTCACTTTTTGACATGACATGCAGAATGAAGTGTAATACTTTTTAAATGGTTTCATGTGGGGTGCCTGAGTAGTTCAGTTGGTTATGCGTCCAACTCTTGATTTTAGCTCGGGTCATGATCTCAGGGTACTGGAATGGAGCACCACATCGGGCTCTGTGCTCAGCAAGGAGTCTGCTCAAGGATTCTCTCTCTCCCTCTCCCTCTGTTCCTCCCCCCATTGTCTCTCTCTCTCTCTCTCTCTTTCTCTCTAAAATAAATAAATAAATCTTTAAAAATTAAAATGAAAAAATAAAACGCAATAGAGAGCCTGCATATCAGAAGTACCTCCTGCTCAGGAATGCCATGTTTAGAAAACGACTGTGGTAGAAATAGGTATCATCCAGAGTGCCATGTTAAATCTATTTTAATTACTTTATAGGACATGTTACACAGGAATACTTATTGATAATGTACTTATATTGATAATGTTTTTTTTTTAAATCAGTGTTTTCACCTTAACTTCTCAGAAAGGCATCACAGAATGAAGTGAGAATTCTAGTTAAAATAGACAACATATTTAATCATTCAGAAAGTCTATATGTATACCTGACAGAATTGATATGAATAGTGTTCTTGAATATGTACACATGTCAAAACTAATGAATAAAATAAAACATCTATTGGGGAAACAAGAGCAATATAAAAATTCAAGTAGCTAAGACTAGAATCATAAATGAGAGATTTAAATAAAATTCCAATCCAAATATTTTACGTATTGTGCTGAGATTTTACACACACACACACACACACACACACACACACATTTATATTCATGATAATTTGTTGATAAGAAATTGAATAAAAAGCCTTCTATACAACAAAAGACATCTATATTTTGGGGGTGGGGGAGTCAGTTTGTGAGTTTCTCTCTTCCAGTGAATGGGGAAAACCATCCAATAACCTATTTCTCATGATAATATCTGTAGAACATGACAAGAAATCCTCCTCCAAAATCTGCAATAAAATAAAAATTGCTTACAAAAGCACGATTTAGATTTTATGGACTGTGAACAATTTGCACGTTTGTTACAAAATAAATACAATGTATCTAACTATTCAAAAGGGAGTAATAACATTTACTAAAAGCAAAGATATTATTTTGATGTGAAGTATAATTTACCATGTAAAAATAAATGTACCTCTGGGAGAGAAATGAGTTTTAATATATATATTAGGAATAAAATAATATTTGCCAAATATCACTTAAAAACCTGCCAAGAAACTTCTCTGAATGCAATAGGAAAAGTTTGAGTACCTATATTTCTTTCTAGTAACTGTAGGACCTTATATAAAACTTAATACAAATCAGGACAATTTGAAGCTGTTCTTAATGATGAGAAATATTAAGATGTATTGAATATATATAAATCTCAGTTTCATAAAGATTGTTTTTCTTTATAGATGAAAGTAACAATTTTTTAAATTTATTTTCTATTAAATGTAGGTGAATCTCTCCTTTTTTATCTTTGAAAATGCAAATGATTATTAGTTTCTTCCTTTCAATTTATGAAAGTTAGACTAGTAGGATTTCCCACTGAGGCCTTTGGGTTATTTTGGAGCAAAAAAATGTTTCTGTTGGTTATCTTTTAAAAAATATTCTATTTCAATAAACAATTATTTTAAAAGTTACTGATAACCTTAAGCATTCTAATTTTATTTGTTTATAGAAATGTATATTACATTTGGTAACTTCTACCAATTTTACTTTAAGAAATTGATTTTTCATAAATATGTTTTTATCTAAGCTGTCTCTTTGATATAATAGTTCTATAAGCCTCACATTAGCCATTCAAAGTGATTTCCAGAAATCCCATTAAAACCAGGACACTGTTTATTTTCTTTTATAATACTCTTTGAGAAGAATTCAGTACAGTCTATTAAAATTCCTTTCACTTGTCCTTAAAGTGTCCCTTGAATTCAACACTGTCCTATGTCAGATTACGGCTCTCTGGTTTCCCAACCTCATGACCACATGACCTATTTTCCACTGCTTTTCAGTGATAACTTTGTGTATCCTGTTATTTTCTCACTTTCTTTTAAAAACTTAAATTGTGGTAAAATATACCTGACATAAAATTTACCATTTTAACCATTTTTAAGTGTACACTTAGGTGACATTAAGCATCTCGCTTTCTTTTGCCATCGCAAAGCACCAATTGTCTTGACTTCCTAAATCAGGTAGCAGGATGAATATTCTCAAAGAAAGTAAGAGTTGGATGAGAAGAGTATGGAAAATCCAGCTATGGCTTTTGCTTTGATTTGCTGGCTTGCTAGTGGTTCCTAGGGATTAAAACGAAACAAAGCAAAACAAAAAAAAAAAAAAAAGATAATTCTTAAAGATCATTAGCTAATTTTTGGTGTAAATTGTTAATGATGAAAGTGCTAAGAGCTTAAAGGGACCCATTCCTGATAAAAGAACTTAATAAAAGTATTTAATTCTTCTTAGAGCCCTTTCAGGTGAAGATGATGCTGCCCCTTCCCCGAGTAATGAATGCTTTTTCTGGTACCTAAAAAACTGTTGTTTGTTGACTATTTAATAATGTGCACATATATCTCTAATATTTTCCCAAGAAATACAAAGCTCTGCCATCACCTTTACCTTCAGATAAATAACTTAGGTTATTAAATGTTTGCATTGAATAACTCTTGAATACTAGTTACTCAACAATTTAGGGTTTCTTTTTAACTTGCTTACTCAGTATTTGCACATTCCTTTATTCAAAGAGTGCTAAATAGTGTTTGTAAAAGTTAATATGATTGTACTCATTTGGCCAATTATAGGTTCATTTTGTGTAATTACAATCCTCATATAGTACTTGGCAGGAAATAAGTACAGACCTGAAAGACAGTGACTGTTCACAGGATCACAGTATGCTACTTCCTTAGGACTGCAAAAACATATATGGTGTGACATTGTATTCAGAATTTACATTCCATTTAGTCAATATTGCATATCATCATCAAAAGTTCATATAGTACATGACAGAGATGCTGAAGAAAAGATTTGATGATACAAATTGATTAATTTATAGTGGGGAAATTGTTACTATTATTTTATTTCTCCAGACAATATCAACATGATTATGGAATTAGACCCAGTTGATAAATATTAATTGAGCCTTGCTGTGTGTTACAGATAGTCTCAGCTCCCTGACTTTATCCAGGCAGCTTCATCTTTGTGCCTCTGGGTTTCTCATCAGATCACTAAAAAGAGCAATACCCACATCATAGATTTCTGTAAGGCTCTGATAAAATAACACATGCAACAAGGTTAGTGATGTTCAAAGGTCCATGTAACGGTTAATTCTTATGATTATTAAAGTCCTCTGAAAAGACAATCTAATGTAATAGAAAAAGAACAAAAGAAGTTGACTGGTGTTACAGTCATCATCATGCTAGAGCCACATGGGTCTGATGATGCCAGTGAACCTTTCTAATTTTGCCAACCTCAGATGATCAAATGAAGGTATTTGGGAGAATTCTTTTTTAGCTTTACTTAATATACATAATTCTTATTAAAATCACTGGACACATGGGGCGCCTGGGTAGCTCAGTGGGTTAAAGCCTCTGCCTTCATCTCAGGTCATGATCCCGGGGTCCTGGGATCGAGCCTCGCATCGGGCTCTCTACTCAGCAGGGAGCCTGCGTCCTTCTCTCTCTCTCTCTGCCTGCTTCTCTGCCTACTCGTGATCTCTGTGAAATAAATAAATAAAATCTTTAAAAAAAAAAATCACTGGACACAAAAAGACTTGCCATTACCTATTCTTACATGATTTTCTTTCTTGAATCATGTTAAAGGGATATCCAATAGGAAAAGACAGTGACAATGATATGAATTGATTATGAATGTTTTTCATTCTTCAGTGCAAATGCTGGCCTGGATTCCAACTGAAGGATGATGGTAAAACATGTGTAGACATTGATGAATGCTCCTTGGGATTTCCGTGTAGCCAGCAGTGCATCAATACATATGGGACCTACAAGTGCCTCTGTACAGATGGCTATGAAATACAACCTGATAACCCAAATGGCTGCAAATCACTCTCAGGTATCGAACTGAACTTGTCCACTGATCCAACCACAGTTACACATATGGATTCTGAGTTTTATAGCCATTCTTACTGAATTCACTCCCCCTTGCTGTGTGTGAGAAATCAAAATTCTTCCCTACTTACCTTGATTTAGGAATCTGTCACTCTAATTTTGTGTGCTGTTCACAAACTATTTTGTTTGTCATAAAATTGCATTATGGTCTTGTGAATTACTAAGTGCTTTCTAGATTTTGAGAGTTCTCAGAAGTAAAAAGAACTATTTCCTGCTGCATCACAGGTTCTTAGGAGCAAATTTAGCCAAGACTATCAAAAAGCCTATTGTGACTGTATTATAATAGTTTTTCCTTCTCCCCTGTACCATACACACTCATATATGTATGCCAAGGAGAAGAGGTCAATAATGGTAATGGCAATGATGATGGCAACAACAGCAATAAATCAGCTATATAGCACTATTTGAATTCTTCCAGTGATTCAGTGAACATTATTAAACTTCTGCTCATTCCAAGTAGTGTGTTTGATTTTGTGAATTAGAAAATTCAGTAGAACATGGGCCATAATATTAAAAATATTATAATTCATTAGGGGAGAAAATCACACATATTAAAATAATACAAAGCAATATAAAACAAATAATGACTGTTTAAATGAGCAAAAATGATATCTAATATGTCTCTTATCCCCTTACTTTGTTTTTGAGTGTAATGAATCAAATTAGCATTGCTAGTTTCTTATGTATAATATGCATGACACCATCTAAAACATTAGATATTTTATTTATTTACATAAAATAAATTCCAGGGACAGAAATTCTTAAAATCAGCTTTCAACTGGTTAAACCTTTGCACATTTTGGACACAAAAAATAGCCCTTTCAAATTTTTTTTTTATTTCATATTTACTTATTCTTAGAATATTCATCACTGAATCAATTTGAGTATTATTTGGAGACTGTTTTTTTGCTGTTGTTGTTTGTTTGTTTGTTTTACCAGCCTACTTGGTATATCATGCATTCAGTCACTTAGGATAAGAAGAGATAAAATCTCAAAACCAGTCAATGTTTTTATACTTTAAGCTTTTTGCTAAGGATGGTATAAAGGGGACGAATGCTAATGATTACAATTTTGGTCTTATTATGTAATGTATCCATGCTGTAGCTGTTTCTTATTAACAGTAATAATTAGAAACTAATAATAATTTTAATACAAAAACTGTTGCTGAAGCATGAATCTTTTGCTAAAGAGAGGATAGATTCTTTCCAACTTTACTGAGATAGTGTTGACATAAAACTATGCAACTTTATTTTTAATTTTTTTAAAGCTATGTAACTTTAAATTGTATAATGCATGATTTGATACACTTATATACTGCAATATCATTGCCACCATAGTATTATGAACACCTCCATCACTTCACCTAATTACCATTTCTTTTTTTCTGGCAAAAGCATTTAAGCTCTACTCTCTTAGCAACTTTTAAGTATGTGGTATTATTATCTATAATCACCAGGCTGTGACTTTTATTCTCAGGTTTTACTTGTCTTCTAACTGGAAGCTTGTACTTTTTAACCAACATCTCCCCATTTCCCTTACCCCTCATCCCTGGTAAACACCATTTACTGTCTGTTTCTATGAGTTTGTTATTGTTGAGATTCGATGTATAAGTGATCTCACATAATATTTATTTTTCTCTGGTATAATGTCCTCAGGGATCATCCAAGTTGTACATGGCAGGATTTTATTCTTTGTCATGACTAAATAATATTCCATTGTGTATAAGTGTATAATATTGCATATGCATGTGATATAGAAAATATTTAATATATACTAATATATTATGCATATATTGCATATGATATAATATGCATATGTGTAAATACAAATATATAAATTAAAGATGCATTTCAATACAGATATCTATACACATAAACATATTTACACATATGTGTGTATATGTCACATCCTTTTTATTCAACCGTTGATGGACACTTAGGTTATTTCCATGTCTTGAATGTTGTGAATAATGCTGTCATTAACATGGGAATGTAGACATATCTTTGTTACCCTGTTTTCAATTCCTTTGGCTAAATAACCAGCAGCGAGATTCTTGGGTTATTTGTTAGTTCTATTTTTAACTTCTTTAGAAACCTCCATACTGTTTTCTATAGTGGATTTACATTCCTAGCAATAATGGACAAAGGTTACCTTTTCTCACATTCTTGCCAACACTGGTTATCTCAAGTTTTTTGATGATAGCTATTTTAATAGATGTAAGGTGATATCTCATTATGGTTTTAATTTGCATCTCCCTGATGATTACTGATGTTGGACATCTTTTCATGTACTTGTTGGCCATCTGTATGTCTTCTTTGGAAAAATGTCTATTCAGATCCTCTGCTGATTTTTATTTATTTATTTGTTTATTTATTCTCCACCCTCAGAGAGAGGGAGGGTTGGGAAGAGAGGGAGATAGAGAATCTTAAGAAGGCTCCATGCCCAGCTCAGAGCTCATCACAGGGATCAGTCTCACAACCCTGAGATCATGACCTCATGAGCCAAAATCAAGAGTCAGATGCTTAACAGATGGAGCCATCCAGGTGGCCCCCCTCTGCCCATTTTTAAATCAATTTTATTTTTTATTGATTTGTATGAGCTCTTTATATATGTTCAATATTGACCCTAATATTAACACCTTATCAAATATATAATTTTCAAATATTTTCTCCCATTCCATAGGTTGCCTTCTATCTATGTTGTTTCTTTTGCTGTGCACAGCTTTTTAGTTTGATATATTTCTGCTTGTTTTTGCTTTTATTACTTGTGGCTTTTTATGTTGTACCTAAAACAATCATTTCCAAGAACTTAATGGAGACTTTTCTCAATGTTTTCTTCTAAGAGTTTTATAATTTCAGGTATTACATTTGAGCAGTAAAGAACATAACTGCCTAAGTATTAAAGTAGACCATAACTCACTAATTTTGGATTTATAAATATAGTTGATAAGAGATGACAAGGCACCTTCAACTCCATAGTCGACTCCCTTTATTAGGGTTCAGAGTCTCAATTTACCATCAACATGAAGACAGAATGATTGGGGGTGCTGCCCTTGCTAATGGAAAGTGTCCAGCATGTGTGGCACACATTTCTAACCCCTGGCATGTAAAGTATTCTAAAATATAATATAGAACCCTATGTATTATATATTTACTGTGAAACTAAAAGATTAAAAGAGGAATGTAATAATTTTTAACATAAATTTAACAAACAGGACAATAACTCTATAACAATAAATGATTCATAATAAAATCCATATTAAATTACATAAAGTAACTACCATTTTCATTGCCTTTTTTTTTTCTCTAATTTCTCCTGACACTAAATTTGCTTATCAAGAACTAAATATATGACTTCATCTTAGAAACAAAGCTGTTTAAAAAAAGAGTTTGAACAAAACTTTGATTGAATTGACCCAGGATTATAACAATCAAGGATGTGGTCAATTTGAATTTAAATTATTCAGGTGTGTATTCATATAAATGTGCTATACAAACTATCTGAATATTTTTTATTTACAAATCCAGTTTGTAGGGGAAGACACCTGGGTGATGCACTCAGTTAAACATCTGACTCTTGGTTTTGGCTCAGGTTGTGATCTCATGGTTATTAGATTGAGCCCCCTGTCAGACTCCACCACTCAGCGAAGATTCTCTATATCCCTCTCTCTCTCTAAAATAAATAAATAAATATTTAAAAAACAAAATAAAAATCCATTTTGTTTCCAAAAAATTCTTAAGAGAAAACTGATCTAAAGTTTTAAAGAATCCTCATATATTTGGAGCATGGTCAGATTCTTTTTATTATCTATCCTAGATTCTAGAGCAAATGAGATACTATAACATACTACAACAAATGAGATTCTACAACATAAACATATTAGACAAACTGTAAGAAGGAAATAAAGACCATTAATGACCATTAAAGGGCTTAAAGAGCCAGATTATAGGGAAAGGTAAAATTAATAAACAAAAATTATAGAATCCAGAGTTCCAAAAGTATCTAAGGGAAGTCTCCAGACAGATTAAAAAAATATATATAGAGAGATAGATAGATAGATAGATAGGCAGTGATACTCTTGATCTTCACCAAAGTCATTCTGACAGCATAAGCTGTTTATTTGATTGTCAATAATGACTTTTCTGATTATATGAATTAAATGTACTGTAGGTTCTAAAATAAGTGTAGTGTATTATTTCCTGAAACTCATTAAAAAAATCAGATTACGACAGCAGATATTTTCCACCAATTCTGAATAAATTAGATAATCTGCTGTTCATGAAAATTGAAGGAAAGAGAGGGATGCATTTAGAATTATCTGGATTTTCCATACTGCCTGGGTATCTGCTATTTTTTCATTTTATTATCAATTGAAATTTTCAGTGTGAATTTTTTAACCATTAATCTACCAGAGGGCACTGAATTTAAATTTGTTATGCTGCAAAAACTGAAATTGAAACTAAGCAAAGTTGAAAACCATATATATGAAATTTTAATTAAATTTTTGTCTTGGTATTTAGATGAAGAACCTTTTCTAATTCTGGCTGATCATCATGAAATAAGGAAAATTAGCACTGATGGCTCCAACTATACACTTTTAAAACAGGTATGACATTGTCATAATGATTTCATGTTTATTATGGGTACTCCAGATATGCATTAGAATTATAGAAATATCTCACAATTAAAATTTATGAAGCATTTACTTATGGACACATGCATGTATATATATATAAGATTACCATAGATTTTTTTTTTTATTTGAATTGTCCAGGTGATGTTCCCAACATGTTACATCACACCATATCTAAGAAAGTAAAAAATAAACAAACAAAAACAAGTGAACAAATAAACAAAAAAGACAACAACAAAAGCAAGGTATAATTAATGGAAGGGAAAACTGTCTCAAGAAAAGCTAGATTAGAAAAAGCATAACATTATCTTTAAAGTCTTTTTTAGGTTACCCAAATTGGTTTTACCCCTTGGGATTTAAAAATTAATGCCTTTTCAAGAATTTTAAGTTTATGTTTATAGAACTAAGAAATAAAGTAGGATTGGTGGTCTCTAGCTTTTAAAATTTAGAATTAGCAAGGGAGCAAAAATGTAATGGTAATCCAACCACGGTTCAAAGGTTGTGAGGCACATATTTTCAATCTTATCCTCTTCATCCCTCAACGTATCCACTCCAAGAGAGTCTAGGTTGATACGTTTTGATGTGTAAGTTCTGTGGTCAGAGTTTACTTATATATGTTATTTGAGATAAAAAGGTATGATTTCCATTTTAGGACAGGATAGAAAACTCTGAATTGCTCACCTCAACTTTTTATTTCTCACAGTCTGCAGTGAAAATAGCATAAAATCAAGTCACTAAAACTACAGTGCTTACTACATGAACTAGGGAAATCATATGCAGTTAGGTATACCATATTTTTAGTTGTCAGGAGAAATAGCTTCTTTGGGAAGGTTCAGTTAGTATATGTTTTGCTACAAATGCCTTTTTGCCCCAGACCATATAACAGTGACATAAATATTTGAAAGCACTGTCTAGAACAAGTGTGCCAAAAAAAAAAAAATAGGGACATTTCTTGTTCTTATAATATGTTTGTGCCAGCATTAGGCATAGGCAAAGAAGGCCATTCATGTGGTGATTTTTCAGCATAAGAAAAACTTACTTTACTACAACTATTTTTGTCACCTACTGATGGATTCCTCCATTGCCATTGCCAGTTTCATTCATTTTTCTTAAGAATTTAGTTTCACTTTAAGTGCAAATATTCGTTAGCAATGGGACACTGACTCTCCCTGACAGTTGGATTTTCCGGTTTTCCTTTAAGTCACAGATTGAAGATGAAACGTTCACATAAAAATCTAGATTTCAGGCTACTTCTGAAAATAAATGGGAAGGTATAGCAGTACTGGGCTCACATCCTTGAATGTCCACAATCCAAACCCTGTAGCAGTTGACACTTTGATGTAGAGGCCAACGCTCTCCAAGTCACTGGAGTCATCAGACTTCTTGTGCACTCGTCACGCATATACTTGTTCATGAATGTCTGTGAGGTTTAGATTCGTGCTCTTGAGATTAGAGTGTGCCGCCAACATTCACTGTATCATTAGAGAGAAGAATCTCTCATTGTGAACCCTGCAGAGACTGGGAAAAATGTAAAATATTTTCATGTTGTTTATAAAAACTAAACAGAAATCTATTTAAAATATAAGAATTAGACCACTATCTCTTTAAGAGATGCATAAAATAAGAATAATAATGACTAACAATATAAGGGAAACAACTCCAGGGAAAAAGTTTTAGCATATATAAATGTGAAAAATGTTTGCAGCCCAAATGGCTTTCTACATTATTTAACTTAATTCTTTTTTTCTGTGCAGCCTAATTTTAAGCTTATAACAAAGTTACAAAGTCCTGAAAATCATCTTTTTTCTTTTGGAGTAGGTCTCTATATTCCCTCTAAGCCTCTCTATACCTTTAAAGTTGAATGTGCCAGCCATTGATTTCCTCATATGGTATCTGGAAAAGGGACGTGCTTATTTTCTCTTTACTGGGTTGTTTCTGTCTGTTTGTTTAGCATTTTTTCCTTTTAGATTCTGCTGTCAGCAAAGGAGAAAGTTCTTTCTTTAGGACACTCTGTGTATAAGCTCAGTTGAACTAATAACTAAAATAACAACAGTATTTATTGACTTCATGAAGATGATAACAGAGCTTCAATGACATCTCCTTGCTTTATTTTCCAACCCTGTGACTCAGGACAATTCTGCCAGTATCCCTTTTGTCTTTTCATGGATAACATGTTACCAGAGATTGTTCTTAATGGAGCAAAATGATTTTTTTCTGTATGCATCATTTAAGTCTCTTTCATATACCCAGATTTCTTTAATATACATGTTCAGATAGAACTTCTTTCCTGATACCATTTTCGACTATTGCCATTCACTAGTACCTAAGTGGGGGTGACTATCAGATGGTTTTCTTCGTGTAGTGTTTATGGAAATGAAAAGGGAGTGAGAAAAAAGAGGAAGCTCGTGAGGACTCTGAACATCTGTGTATTGGGAAAGCATTTATTAATGTGACCACTGAGCAGGGAAATAGACACACAAAAAGCTAGACAGAACCCTTACATCCAGTTTTGCCTGCAGTCTGTTTGGAATATATCATTTCTGTCAGGGGTGATATTTTAAACTACAACTCATTATAGCATTATAGGAATTTTCAAGGAGTTCTAGGCAGTAGAAACAGGTTTTTTTTTTTTTTTTTCTCAGAGATTTCTGTCTACATGTGAAGAATGAAGTAAAAAAAATGGAAGTAATTATCTCCCCATATTTCTCTCAGTCAAAATAAGTGAAAAGACATCCTTGCCTTAAGTTGGGGAGGATTTTTTTGGTGTGTGTGTGTGTGTGTGTGTGTAGGTGATTAAGAAGAACGATTACCATAATATCTTGAATTTTATTCTCTCTGTTGTAGTCTGTACAATCTCATGAAGCAGTACAGTGAAAAACTATAACAACTGGTAGATTATTTTTTACCCTACATATTCTAAAACATAGTGGTAGCTCGGCCAGCTATAACAAATTCATATACCACATGCATAAAGAAAATGTACTGTAATAACATGGATTTTGGAAGTAAGATGAATTAATCAAGTATTAATTTGATTAATTTAAGAGCATTAATCAAGTGGTTTTCCAGTGTTATCCAATTCAATCCTAGCAGTGATTTTTACTCCAGTAAAATTGCATTGGGAAACAAAACACAATTTCCTAAATTAATCATCTTGAACCAAAGGGTGCAAATCTTCAGCTATAGAAATGAAAGAAGCAAATAGGAATTTGATGAAACCAATTTTCAGCTCTAAAGCCACTGGGATGACTCTAGTGTTTAGACATTATTTTGACCATGCCCTTGGCTGTTTTAATGTTCCTTGCATATGATTCTACAAAGAGAATTGCAAATTTTTCTATGGGGATTAAGGGTAAAGCTGTAGAAACAACTATTGGAGTGAATTTATTAAACTCTGTACAGAAATTCAAATATACTCAATTTATATTTTAAAACAACATAGACAACTTCCCAGATATGTATGCTGAAGTGCATTTAGTTAAGGAATCTTCCAGTTTTTAGCTTGTGAATGAATATTTAACAAATCTTTTCTTTCTGTGATTGATTTTTTAAGCATTAATGGTCGTTATTTTTGATTAGTAATATCAGTAAGAAATATACTTGTGTTTATTCACCTGGGTGTAGTGAGGAATTTAGACACTATCATGTGTACTTATGTCTCTTATTTATGACCAATGGCAGGCAGTTCCAAACTGTCAGGCTATTTCAGGTTAACTTTGTAATCTGGGGCAGAGGAAAGAGATTGCTCATGTTAAGCCAAATAAAAACATAAGACTTGAAACTATGATTTTAATGCCATTACCACTAGAATTCAGCCCTGCTGAGAGAAAAAAAAAATCCATATTTGCCAGAACCTTCTCTGAATTGCTTCTATAACTCAGCCATCCTCAGTCTTCTAGACCACTAGAAAGAAATAAAATATGAACAGTAATAATTTAGCTTTGGCCTGAGTCTTATAAAAGAGTATATAAATCTAATGCAGGGTCATTATATCTGCTTTTGAATTTGGGGAATAGATCTGGAAACTGAACCCAGATGTGGTAATTATCATCCTTCCTTTCCCTCCCCCTCCAACAAAACAAAATAGCTCATCTCCCTGAAGGTGCTAATCCTTACCCATAGGACGCTAGCTACTTATAAATGACCCCCAAAACAATTTAAGACTTAGTTATAATTTTAGGTTGACTGTAGATATAAGCAAGTTTACAACAGATATAAAGATATGGCTCGCTAGGGCTTTGCCAAATGTCTATAGTGTCAATTATTTTTAATACATAAAATTCATATATTAAAACTATCCAAGCCTTAAAAATGAGTTAACACAATTGAAATCCTGATCCAAGTTTTGTTAGTCCATTGGGGTAGTAAATCTATGAGCCCTGACAAAAGGTCAGAATTAAATTAATCCCTCAGCAATCATTTGAACAATTCAGCACCTAAAAAAGATACCCAGGTCCTGATGTACAATTCTCAAATCAAATCTTTCAAAAGGCACACCCATCACACCATAGAACTGTGGTATCCAGAAACCCATCAGTTGGATTCGTGTTCAGTTTTGTTACCTTCTAAAAAGACAGGAGTCTGAAGCAGGCGTTCCCTACTCTTTCCATGTGGAATAAAAAGATGTTGACCACCCAGTTCCTCTTTAGTCAAATACTGACAACTCTCCTAAGATTATAAATTTTAAATTCCGACATGGCACTCTCTTGGCTGAAGGGCCATTAGAAGCAGGAAGAAACAAAATGAGGGAGCTGATTTATCTTGTTGATACAAATGATTTTGGACAAAGTCAATTCTAAACCTTCTTTTCTGACTGATCAGATGGCTATCCAGGGCTCATCTTCAATCTTCAGGGATCTTTGGCCTTTCCAATTTAGATATACTCTCTTTTCTGGTTATTCTACACAACAGATAATAATGACATTAAATTCATACTTTTTAACATTAACCTAAAGTGAGAGTCTTTTACTTTATCTCCCTAAAAACAGATTTTTTTTTTTTTTTCCACTCACAGTACTGGCTATTTACTCAAGTCTTTATCTATAAGTAGTCCAAAATTTTTGTGACCCGCATGGAAAGTATTTTCAAGTGAATTATGCAACATCTTAAGTGGTATGGTACAGAGAAGATATAAACACTAAGTGCTTTTAAAAAGAATTGGTCACAAGTGCTCTTCATTGTAATAACTATAACTATTTAGGTTCAAAAGAAGATAGTGATTCTTATGAACTAAAACATTTTAAAATAATTTCTATAAACTATTATTCAAACATATCCTTTTTTTTATTTTTAGGGATTAAACAATGTTATTGCTATAGATTTTGATTACAGAGAAGAATTCATCTATTGGATTGATTCTAGCCGACCCAATGGCAGCCGCATAAATAGAATGTGTTTAAATGGAACTGACATTAAGGTAACTCCATGTTACAGTGATGGGATTATTGGATATTTTATTGGTATATCTGACTTGAATGGAAAATACTATCTCATGGTAATAATAAAACTCATAGAATGTATTAGGTTGATTTGAATTTCACATTTGTACAGTGTTAATACATACTTTAAATATGAAATATGAGGCTTTTTAATCCATATGTTTTATTATAATACTACTTCTTACAATAAGATAGAAATCAAATTGGGAAAATAAAATTCAGAACTTTATTCACAACCCTACAAAACGTGAGGGATGCTTTCGGCTTGAATGATTAGTGCCTGACCTGTAATTGTGTTGATTTATATAAAAGGGAAAGTTGAGTCTGAGAATCTATAATTGAAAAAATTAATTACTAGACTCTAGATTGAAATTATAGCTCTATTAAAATTAACCTTCTATACACGGAAATAATTGAATGCATTTCTGTAAAATCATGAATGTTCTGATCAGACAGCATCATAATTAAATATATGTCACATTCTAGATATGAGCTACTTGGCACTATTTCTGAGTTATCTTGAGTTTTATGTTCTGCTGAAGTGAGCACTATGTTACCTTGTGTTTTAAAATAAAATTATATGAAAAAATAAAATAATTTTTGCTGCCTATATGCAGTAAAATATATTATAAAGACATTTAAATTCAAGTACATAGAACCTATCAATTGCTTTGACTTTTTTTGTAGCCGTCTCTAATATCATACAGAAATTTTTAGTGGAAACAATCATTTTTGAAAATATTAATAAAATCTTGAAACATGTATATGCAATACCAAGACAACCAGTGTGATTGTATTTATATATAAGCTTTATATATTTATGTATAAACTGATAATTTTAAATGAAATACCAGTTTATTTATAGAACAAAGAAACAGATGAATTTTGTCTTTTTTAATTCTTTGACTATTTATATAAAAATTGTAAAAGTACCATCACCCAAACTTGATCATATTTTTTTTACATTTAAATTTTTGGTTTCCTTTATATTTTTTAGTATCTTTTAATATTTTAAAGGATTAATTATCTACTGCCTTGGGACTATTAGCACATTAGGACCTTAAATCATATCATAACATAAGGTCACAAAATGAATCATATTTCTATTGAGATAACTAATTCACTAATTTTCATGTAAATTGTTGGCCATGCCAATTTTTTCAAAGGTAGAATTTGGGAGAAAGAAGAAAAGATATCTTGCAATTCAATATAGTAGATTGATACCATTAGTTTCTGAAAATGCTATTTGTTATCTTTACTACTGACAACATTAGGGAAAGAATAACTATAAACTTTGATTGTTGTTTTCTTGTTTCTAATATATTACCATTGACTGCTGTATAGCCCTAAA
Source organism: Martes martes (assembly GCF_963455335.1). Lineage (NCBI taxonomy): Eukaryota > Metazoa > Chordata > Mammalia > Carnivora > Mustelidae > Martes > Martes martes. The sequence goes on along the minus strand of NC_137890.1, from coordinate 107,026,401 downwards.
TTTCAGTTTCTCCTTTCACATAATCCTCAAATCATTGAGAACGGAGAAATAGCAGTTATACAGAATCTTCAGTTATTTTATATGCGTCATGTTTATACATACAAAGTTTATATCCTTATTATAGCTGATATTGACATGAATTAGAATGAAGTGCAGCAGTCATATGAATTTCACTTCCTTTGTTTAGGTTGAAATAAGGTATGTTCTCACTTGTACTTTTTTTCCCTCGTGTTGTAGTAGGTAATTTAAATAGGGCAAGGCAAGAGCAGTTAGGAAAGTAGAAAATGCCATTGGTATCTCCTCCAAAACCTGTTAAAAGTAAATAATATCAATAATTCTGTGCGTGTGTCTTTGTGTGTGATAGAATTTCTCCCCCCAGTTTTCAGAAGATGGTAAACTATAACAATAATGTCATCAACAAATTTGTAGCTGCCCAACAGTTTTTTATTTTGGTGTTTACTTCATAACTCCATATGCCATATTTAGGGGCTGATTAAAGATATTGTAATTCCTTGCATCACAAATGAGTAAGTAATTTTATTAGGGTAAATGTGTTCTATGTTTTATGCTTATCTAGATTCTATTTCTAATGTTTAAGTAGAATTCTATTATCTCTGTAAAAATCAAAAAGCAGTTGCTCAGTTCTTAAACTAGGTATTTACATTGTTAACTTTTAAATTCTTATCTTGTTAGGTAGTGCATAACACAGCTGTCCCCAATGCACTTGCTGTCGATTGGATTGGAAAAAACCTCTATTGGTCTGACACAGAAAAGAGGATCATTGAAGTATCCAAACTCAACGGTTTATACCCTACTATACTTGTTAACAAAAGGCTGAAGTTCCCCCGGGACCTGTCTTTAGATCCTCAAGCTGGGTTTGTAACAAACATTGAAAATCTTAAATTAAAGATTGAAACTGTGGATTACATTCAATGTAGTAAATCCCATTCTGTAGGTTTTAACATGAAAACCAAGATGAAGTGTAATGTGTAGACATTCTTACTGGGAAGTCAAAAATAGGAATGTGACTATCACAGTGAAAAAGAAAAACATTTAAAATGATGAGATTTTGCAGCACGTATTTTTAAAAGTTTTAAATGCAACTGTTTTTCTAAGTAATCTATAAATGTAGTGGAAATAAATAAAATGTGCAGATTTCTCTAATTTTAATGCCTTTAAATCTGGAGAAAAAGAAGCCATTGTGGTGGGTCATGAATATAATTCCTGTACCACTTTAGGGCAAGAGACATAAGTATTGTCCATGAATAATAAATAACAAGTACATTATCCATGCATTCCAAAGGGATAGCAAAATGGAAATACTGAGAAATATTCATATTGGAGCTGTGTTTGAGTTGCATTTCGTTGTAAGAAAGGAGAACAAGTCATTGTAAGGGTTAAGGACAGCAGGCTGGAGATTCCAGATGAGGGAAAGAACACACAATAAGGTGTCAGAATTTAGGAGTCAAAGTCAGATATGTGGCCGCTAAAGTTCTGTAGACTATGACCATTATCATTCACTTTTAATTGTGCTGTTTTGGTAGAGAAGGCATGCCTTTCCTTTTTTTTTTTTTTTTCCTCCCACTATAATTTAGAGTGATTACATACTCCAAAATGATCTCTGTAGAAGTTCAACCTTCTCAACATGCTTGTTAAAAGAACAAATTTAGAGAAAATGTGATTCTTTAAAATAGGACACATTCACAGTAACAAGTGTCATGATAACAGTAGTGCTCTAAATTTTCTGCTGTGGAAATTAATTTCACTTAATATGTCTCATGAAATCACTGCTTTTATCATGTCACATACAACAACTAGCAATCGTTTCTTGCTAATATGTTGCAACTGTTTTTTTTTTTTTCTTCCCTTATGTTTGTAATTGGCAATGTGATCATATCACTGTATATTTTATAGCTTAATTTTAAACTTTACTTTGGGTAAAAGCAGTACCTAATAGGAGAAGACTTATACTGTAAATACTCTTCTGTTTCCAAGGTAATGTGCAACTTTTAGGTTTTTGCTATATAATTATGTAACCATTTTGTTACCTTTTAAAGTATTTTCCTTACCATAGCAACAGAAGATTCAAAGAGTGTCAATTCCATTTTAATTGAAACAGTCACAGAGAGTTTGTTTTTAATATGTCTTAGGAAATAATGGCCAGTTGTACTAAGTTTGACTATTGTCATCATTCATTCATAAGAATGTGAGTATTTTAATTACTTCAGTATTTTATCAGATGATATTTATTTTAGTGTGTTCAAACCATTGTCCTTTTCTTTGAAACCAATATGGTTGGCTTAGCTTCTCATTTTATACTCTCCAAGATGCTTCATATTAAACAGACAAGCATTACCTGTAGATCATAATAGTATTGTGGAATTTATTAGTTATAAGGCAAAAACTGTGTCTTTGCCTAGTGAACACAGCTGAGCTTAGCTTTAAGTTTTATTTCTCCTGGGTTATAGGTATTATTACCCTGTAAACTGAAAGCAGCCTTAAGTTATCATTAACATAAACCCATCCATCAAAAGTGTCAGTTAAAATAGTGAAGTACTAAATTACTGTAAATATTATGAAAGACTCCCTTGATTGCAATTTTGGATAATATTTTATTATGATATAGATAGGCAAAAAAAGATAAAAATCAGATCTTTTTATGTAACAATTAAAGCCACCTATTTTAGCAGATAAAATTTAATGACACCATTTTGTACCTGCTGTTTTTCTTCTTCCCGGAGTGAGACAATACGGCAAACTGGGATTTTAGTTTGTATGAGATGAGCTTCAGGGTGAAAATTTCATAACTGTCTAAAATATTGTGTAATTCTGCTTTAAAAAATCAGCTTAAATTATAAGATCATGTGATAAAAATGTCCTCGAATATTTCTACATTAGATTAACATCGCAGTTTACATATGTTTTGAATTGGCCAACATGACTGACCCCCCATTTCCTTAAGGAGAGTAATTTCTGTCCTGATATTTAGTGAGGGATAAGGGAATCGTTTGTGTAAAGGAGGATAAAGATCACTGGACTAATGTAATGAAGCAACTAAACTTTTAGGAGGTAGCTTAGAGGTCCTTTCTGTCTTTTAATGATAGTATCCCAGTTGTCACAATATCAATTTCATATGGTGGTTACTAAAAATGATAAGTAGATCAGGTAGACAGATTGATCACCTTCCTGTTTGTTACATTTAAATTCAGCTGAGATCCAATTATCCTAATCGTTCTGTTATCTGGTTTAGTTTGGGAAATGCTGTTGTAATTTTTCATAAGTTGGGGGCAACTAATATTATTTACACCAGTGTTTTTAAAAGTTGTCATTTATGCAGAATATATATATGTATATATCTATGCATTTTAAAGTAGAATAGGAAATATAATGTTAAAGCCAGACTGAGCATAATTTATTTTTTTGGTTGATTAATGTTATTTCAGGTAATCACATAGCAAAAGACCATTATGACAGACAAGTGAATGTGTGATATTACTGGTTAATAGAAGATTAATCTACTCATTCATTAATTCAACTCATATTTCTTTAACATTTAGTGTCTATCTGTCCCTGTTCTAAGTAGCATCAAAAAAATAAAAGGCATAGTCCTATCTCTAGGTATTTCACAGTTCAGTGTATAGGCAGATGAGTAAATAATTACAATACAATGCAGTAACTTATTAAAATAGAAAAAAAATAGAAAATGTTTCTATCTCAAAAAAAAAAAGAAAGAAAAAGAAAATGTTTCTATCTCAACTAGATTCAGAGTCTCCTTCCTGGACAAGATGGGTAGAGTAAGAATTAGCCAGGAGATGCGGTGCACTTCAGAGCAGGCAAAAAGAACAAGCTCTGTGGGAAAGCAAAGATGCATAGGAGAGCATGGCACATTCAAGGAACTGAAAGAACTCAAGTTCGGGACAATTTAAGTATGAACATTTGTGAAACTTTGATACCAGTCCACTTTACAGAGCAGAGAAAGACCTAGGGATCAAAATAACAACAACAAAACAAACCTTATAAGATTTCTGGTTCAGGCAAACAGGTTAATAGAGGAAGATTTCCCTAGAATATGAGGAATACAGGAAAGTGGCAGAGATAAGAAAGGGAGATGATCAGTGTGTAAACCTACTGGGATTGGAGTTCCCATGTAATAACAATGGTAATGAAGATACCTAGCTGCTTCTCTAGAATTCTATGAATTTGAAAACTGTGTCTGCATTTTATCACTTTAGTTGCTTATACTGTTTTTCTGAGTCTGTGAGAAAAACATTATTATTCTAACTATTATCCTTAAAGTACAGAAAAGAACATTCAACCTCAAAATGGCCTAGTGATTCTCTCAGGATCATACAGGTAGTAAGATACTAAATTGAGGATTTAAACTGATTCTCAAGTTTTGGTCCCTTACTTTTCCTATTATTAGAATTTTCAGTAACAAAATGATCTTGGATCGTGATCATGTTTTTCAGGAGCCATGCAAACAGAGATAAGAAAACAAACATATAAAGACAAAACTACTATAGTTTCTTCCATTTTAATAAATAACATTTTTACAAGATTTTAAATGTAGATATGAGTATTTTGGAAAAAAAAAACAATCATTACAAGCATGCTTTATTATTAAGAATATTTTTCTTTGGATTTCTTTTCTATTAGTCTGTTAGCAATACCACAAGAAAATAATACTAGGTGCTATTTTGAATTATAAATATATTTTAATGAAAATATATTGAAGGACTCATATATAACTCAGTATCTGTATCCACTATTGCCAATACAGATAATGATAATGCAAATACATTTGAAAAAGACACATTTTATGTTTCTGTATCTTCCATATGTCATTCTTTCTTCCTAGAATGCCCTTCTGATTTTCCTCAAGTTTGAATAACTTTCCATTTTTCCAGCAACAGCACGAAATATCGCTTCCTCTGTGAAACATTCCCCAGCTGTGCCGAAGAAGTCCCTACATATTGAACACATACCATTGCATGACTCTTTATTTTTTTAATTTTTATTTTTGGGGTATAATTGACATAAAATATTACATTAGTTTCTGATATACATATGATTATTATTGGTACAAATGTCTATCTCTCCATCTAGAAAGTGAATTCTTTTCACAAGAAGGCTTGGTTTAATCACTGGTTGTGCCAAACACAGAGATTGTTAAATTCACTGCAGAAGGAAATAATAAATGGGTAACTGGATGTACACAGCGAATAGGGTTATAGCTACAGGGACATTGTACCTGCATCATTGCCCAAACCAATACATCAGTATGTAAATAACCTGCATGTTTCAAGGAGAAAGGTCATAAGGGAACTTTTGTTATGAGGGAATGAAAGGCATGCTAGGAATAAAAAATCAGTTTCTGATTTCTGCGGGAAAATAGAAATATTCTATTAAAAAAAAGTTGCATTAAAAAAATCCTTTCTCTACCAATTTTTAAACCTATATTTCCATATTTAGTCAAAAACATACAGGAAATGAACATCAAAAATTAATTATAATTTAAAATTAGAAATAATTGCTGTTGGAAGAAATATCTATTTCCTGAATTCAGGAAAAAATAATAAAAACAGCAGAATTCTATTTTAATTTTTTAAAGAAATGGAGCATATTATATTAAACTATAAAAGACATCTTCAGGAACCACAGAAGCCTATTGTTATGGTTACAGCAGACATTGTTTTCTATGTTCACACTTTGTTATAACTTACAGGCTAGATACCATTTGGGGCTGAGGTTTTTCAGATGTGATCCTAGGTAAACATTACATATAATACGGATGAAATTTGGAACTCCGCTTTTGACACTTTCAATGAAGTTTTCATTTTTCAGTTTTGACCATTTATAGAAAGTTTTGTACTTAAGTAGTTTTTAAGAAGTTGAATTTCAGATGTTAAAATTAACAGAATGTCTGGTACAGTCTTACTGAAAAACTTGGAAAAAATGTATGGTAAAGGGGCTTAAATATGGAAAGTTAAACCATTAAAGCTTAACCATCAGAAGGTAGGTATTCATACGGAAAGAGAAATCCTGTGTCTATGAAGATTCATACATACCTGAAAAGAGTTAAATTATATTTTTCTTCAATGTAATAGAATCTTTTCATAATCTTCTTTTGGTTGATGAGTATTTAAAAAGACAAATCGTGATAAAACACATAATAGAGACAAATTATATAAAATTATATGCACAATTCAGATGCAACAAGTCACCTATTAGGTGAGTATTACTAAACCGATATAGATAGAGGGAGTGGACAGATATATATGAAATATATAATACACACCTAGTACAGATAAAAAATAATAGCTAAAATTTGCTAAACTCTTACACCATGTTTACCAGTGCTCTAAATTTGTTTCCTGTATTCCATCACCTAATCCTCATGATGACCTTATGAGGAGGAACTATTATTATTCTTTTCAACATGTGAGTCAACACAGGCTCAAAGAGGTTAAATTGGCCACATTCACACAGCTAGTAATAGGTCAACCCGAAATTTGAACCTGATTAGTCTGTTTCTAGAACTCATTTCCTGAAGGCTCTACATAGTGCTGCTTAGAGAAAAAGGTAGTCTATAAATCTAGAGACCTGAGCCCTTGCTCCAACTGTATCACTATCATAATAGGCTGTGACAACACACATAATCTTATATGGTTTCCGTTTATCAGTAAAATGAAGGTCTTAGGCTAATGATCTTTAAGATTTGTTACAGCATTAAAATCTTCAATTAAGTTATATTTTGTTCTAAAATCTGAAAGAGATCAGGATTATTCATATCTTTGTAAGGTAACTATGAATATAAGATTTACGTTCAAAGAACTATTAGTGAGCACAATATTTCTTTCATGCTTTCTTTCATCTAGGTAAAATTATCATTCCTTCTTTTGTGCCTCCGTAGTAGTTTTATCATTATACTTTTTTTTTCATTTGTTTTACATCCACCTATATTATATTCACTGAGAGATCTTTAAAGGCAAAAATCGTATCTGTTTACCTCTGTGTTCCCAGTTCTAAGGAGTACCTGGTACATAATATGGCCTCAAAAATTATTGTTTCAAAATATTGTTCTCAATCTACTTAAGAATGGCTCTGGTACTTATTAGAGTTTTTATACCAGCTGAGTAAATCGAGGTAGGTTCTTTGATTATGAGGCCTGAGAATCTACATTAGCACTTTGTGGGTTCCTAGGTTCACAATATATCTGTTGTTCAATTACACATTGTGTAATTGAGTAATCGCAAGTGAGATAAAGGATAGTAATTCTGTAGACTAAAAAAAGCTAAAGCACAGTTTCCCAAAGTGTTTCCCTAGGAAAATAAATGCTATCACCTAAGATTATGTGATTAAGAAAGGGACATTATACCTCCCTTTGAGAGAAACACTGGCATATAAAAGCATATTAAAAGCTTTCACAATAAAAATAAAAAAAAATGATACTTATTTTGTTAAAGAAAGCATTTCTCAAATATGTTTAATCTTGAAACCTATCTTGAAAAATGTGATCAGGAAAGAATTTGTGGTAAATGGAGGGGCAAAGTGAATTATGTCTAACTGAAAAGGTCTATGCAATTGAAGAGGGATGGTCTCTTCCAGTGATTTTTATGGAAGCACAGAAATGAAAATGTAAATACTCCAACTAGAGCTGAAGTGACATGTTTTAATGGTGGGGAGTCACTGAGAGAACTATTTTTGTGCCTTTTTTAAAGGAGAGCTTGAATGGCAGGGATAGGATTTCAAAACTCTTAGAAAGCTTTCTGAGAATGATGTAACAGATGTCAGACTCCATGAAATATACTCTTTCTGTTCTTGATATCTTAGCTCGAGATGGTGATGAGACTAGTCAAAAAAAAAAAAAAAGTTCAGATTATAGATAAAAATTTTAAATTCCTATTATATGGAGGTCAGGCCCTTTGGAATTCCTAAATTACACTCCCCCAAATTTATTACTATTCACATCCAATAATTTGCAATACTGTATTGATAGCATTTGATGGAAAAAACTCTTCTTTTTAACTTTTGGGATGTTTTAATTTCAAGTGGAAGCATATGTAAATAGCTAAATAGAAATATGAATATTACCTCTAATTAAGCTATATTGGACATGTACTTTGTAATGATACAGAATGTTATTGAAATACTACTTTAAATTTGTATTTGTTTATATTCACTTTTCAAAAACATCATGGTTGTATATAAGCCCACATATATTTAGTCATACCTGACATGTGTGAGAGAAGCTAGCATATAAATGATATCATCTATTAGGGAAAAAAAAAATTGCTTTGTTAGTGTTCCCTAGATTCAGAGTCATATGGGAAGGAGGAATGTTCTGATTTCAATGACATAAACTGTCTTTGCATTTTTACTTCCTTCTGATTCATTTTCTTCCTTTTTATGTGGACTGTCATTATCTCTAGTATAGACAGCAAGGTGCACCCCCATAAAGTTATTGGAAAGGAATGGATTGTGTTTTTCTAGTTGTATTTTGCTAACATGTGTTTGCTTTCAAAATAAAAATTCAAGATTTAAATAACTTAAAATAATTGAAGATTTAAAGAAAAAATACTTTTAATCAATTTCTGAAAAGTTTGGTATCTTTTATTATCTGATGATTTGAGATTTTCAAATTTGTTCAGAATGAACATAGATATACATAAGCACTGGATAGCAATCCAGTATTGTACTATACAAACTTGACTGTTGAATTTCCAGACTCAAACATGTTTTTAAATTCTCACTCTCAGAGCTCTCTTTGAATCTCTGCTTGCAATAGTCTACCTTTTGTGTAGTCCTTACCAGATACATATTTCTTATTTTAAGTGTCATGCTTAATTAGGACTCTTAATGATATTTTGGCAAGTAAGAAAATTTTAAAAATATCTTATAATCTGCTATCCCCTACCTTTAAGCAGAACCTCCCAAAATAATTGTCAGCACAAAAATACACATATTTCTTACAATGATTATTTATGTTAGCCCAGTATTTGATAAATGGTTTTTCTTCAACTCTTTTATTTCTTTTGTAGTGTGTGGTTAAAATGTCTCAACACAGTTACCACTATCAGAATGTATGAGCAAGATTTTTCTTTAAGGAGTATTTTGATTTTAAACCAAATATGCCAGTTATAAATCATATAGAATAATTTCCATACTATATTATTTTAATTACCACATTTTCCAAATCTGAAGAATTAATAGTCAATGATTTTATACTTACTAAAAAGAAAAGAATGGATCTGGGGACACTACTTGGGTTAATAAGTTTTAGTTTTGGTGTTGGAATGTGAAATGGATGTTAATGATTCTCTGACTCAAATCTTGAATCATATAGAGAAGAAAACATATTCAGCCAGATAAAGTGACTTTTTTCTACTATAAGAAAAAAAATAGATGGTTTAATTAAGTAGAAATTTCTCAGTAATTTCTGTCACTTATACATTATTTCTATTTTACCAGTGTATAATATTTATGTTTAACTCAGTTAGTTTTAGTACCAATATAACTTTCTTCCTTTTTTGTTTATTTTTTTATTTTTTATTTTTTATTTTAGATTTTATTTATTTATTTGACAGAGAGAGACCACAAGTAGGCAGAGAGGCAGGCAGAGAGAGAGAGGGAAGTAGGCTCCCTGCCAAGCAGAGAGCCCAATGCGGGACTTGATCCCAGGACCCTGAGATCATGACCTGAGCCGAAGGCAACAGCTTAACCCACTGAGCCATGCAGGCGCCCCTTGTTTATTTTTTTAAACTACTATCTGATATACCTTAGTCTAGAACTTCCAATAACATAATTGAAATCAGTACTGCCCAATAGAACTTTCCGTGGTTATGGAAGTGCTCCAAACCTATGCTATTGGATATGGTAGCCATGTGACATATGGTTATTGGGTACTTGAAACATGGCTAGTGTGACTGAGGAACAATACAGTTCATTTAATTTCATATGGTTTTAATTAATTTAAATGTTAAGAGTCACAGTTGCCTAAAGGCTACCACAGTGAGGAATGCAGATTCAGGCAAATATAATATACTCCTCCATGAATCATTTTGAAGTTTTCATTGGTAATGAACCAAAAAGGAAAAAAAAAAAAATCTGGATAGTTATTCCTCCAACATTACATATGCAGCTTGAAGGCTTACTTCTGTTAGTTTTAGGGATCTATAATTTGTTAATGTTTGTAGAAATAATGTTCTATATACAGGTTTGTGTGCTAAAGGAAACATATTTAAAATTACGTGGATATTTCATTATTTGCTTAATAAAAATCATAAGAAAAGCTTGTATTTAAAATATGCTTCTTAGAAGTTACAATTCAGAGAGATACCATGAAATAATTTGGAGAATAACTGAGTAAATAAGTGAAATATTGTGTGATGTTTCGCTCCCTGAGTGTCTGTAAACAAAATGGCTATTGATTTTTCTTTCCTAGGTATTTGTATTGGATTGACTGCTGTGAGTATCCTCACATTGGCCGTGTTGGAATGGATGGAACCAATCAGAGTGTTGTCATAGAAACCAAGATTTCTAGACCCATGGCACTAACAATAGATTATGTCAACCATAGACTCTACTGGGCTGATGAAAATCATATTGAATTTAGCAACATGGATGGATCTCATAGACACAAAGGTTGGTCTGGTAGCACCAATGACTCAGTATATTTTAATAGTGCATAAATTATTCATTTAGAAAATATGTGCACACTTTAAAAAAAAGAAAACATGTGTACAATTATTTGTATTCATTATACATATTTTCTCTCAAATACATTTTATAATTTAAGATTATACTACTATACTCCTTTATAACAATATTGGTAAATAAGAATTAGGCATATTTATTCAGAGCCTCTGTAATCATGTATAAAAATCATTTTGACAATATTTTCTCTAATTGTATGTTTCAAAATAGTCCTTATACTAAGTGAACAATATTTTTCTTAGTTAATATATACATAAATCCTTACTGAAATTGAAACAGAAGATTACATGTTTATAAATATAAGGTTATTATTGCACTGGTAGGGCTTATTTTAAAAAAAATACTAAGTAAAAGTACAGTTCTTTAAAGAAATGACATAATAGTATTTAAAAATTATCAATTATACTGCACGCATGATTGAATTTATTGTTATCAACAGTGGCCGCAAAAGTTAACGTGGAAAATGGCTTTCAAATTACGGTAACATTCAGATTATTTGAATATCAGCAAATGTAAAATTCTACAGATACCTCAATTTTCTGTTTTTTTGTAACTCTGAGTAGATTAAAAAACTCTAAATATAAAACAAATGAATGAAGCAAATGGATATGAGGGAAGTGACACTTGAATTAGGGACAAGGGAGACATCTGAGGGGAGAGGATCTGAGGATGAGGGATCAGAAAAGAACACCAGAGAAGGATATGCCGAAGGAGAACAGGGTGCGGCTGGAGATGACAGGCATGGAACAGAAACCACAAATGGTTCCCGTGAACACTCAAAAACACTTTTCAGATGTGAAAAGATGAGATTTTTCCCAGAATGAAGAAGATAAATTATTTTCTTTATTGATCTTTCTTGACCTAATGTCACCTTTTTGTTATTAGGTGTTTTTATCTTCAAATAGTAAAAGCCCAAGTTCACAGAGAGATCCCAAAGAAAGCCCACACAATAGCCTGGTTCAGTTTCTCAGGCTGCTTTCTTCCCTGGCAGTAAGTTTAGGACAAAGCCCAGGGAGGAGGGAACCCAGGGAGATGATAAGAGAGGATTATTGATAATTTCACTGGCAGGTGAGGCCATGCAAGAGTGTACCGGTATGGAGTCCTGAGAAGGATGAAGCCATTGACTTAAAAAGTAAATAGAGAAATACAGAAAAATAAAGGAGATAAAAGTCACTGAAGTCACACCACTTAATGATTTTGCCTAAGTCCCCCTCAGCTTATATTTAAACAACTAGATCATTCTAACTAAAAATGCTGGCAGAAAGCTCTTAAAGGTGCTTGTTTCAGGGCAAGAACATTGAGATATCACAAGTGTGGTTGGATGAGTCACTTATTTAGGTGTTGGCAATCCAATTATAGAGATAAAGAAACTCATCAGGATGCAGTTTGAGTGAAGAATTATTTAAAGATGACTTTAGGATTTTAATTACAGCAAAAGTAATGTTGACAAATCAAAATCGCACTTAGCATTCAGCAGTTATATCTTCTCCGAAGAATCAATAATGAAATGTTCTGCAACATTCTTAGATGATATAATTGAAAGTTTTATTGTGGCAATCAGTATTTTCCCCATGTAACTATAAACCCGTCTATTTTTAGCATCTATATAAAGTACTAGATTGTTGTGAATGCATTACTTTCCACTAAAAACTTTCACTGAACAATAGAATTTAAACCATTTTTGGTTAAATGAATGAATATTAAAAATAGAATTTGCAGCATCAAATATTTGCCTATTCACTTGACACTTTGTGTTTGAACACAAATTGTAGTTAAAAATGTTATCTATTAGAAACTATTGTTTCCATCCCCTATTCATTATTTGGAAATTATGTCAGATGTGTGGGGGACTAATGTTTTGAAAACTTAATACAAATTTAAATGCGTATAAATGAAGTGTCTTGGAATCATGGTACTGGTGGTGACTTTGGGTTGAGGGACATACATAGCAAGAAGAAATAGCACTAATTTATTAGAGTGAAATATTTGGCTGAAAGATACCTAGGTATGATGTCATTAACAATTTACAGTTTGATTTTGAAAATACTTGGAAACTCAAGAGGGAAGCAAAAGAAACCGAAAGAGCTGTTGCCATCAGAAGTATTTTTCCTCTTGAAGGCTTTCTCAGAAAGACTAATGAAAAATTCATTAAGTGTCTCATCAGGCATCTACCAATATCTGAATGCAAGCCAACAATTACCTAGTAGTTACTAATGAGCTACTGATTGTAGGTAGCCTAAATTATGCCAACTCCACAGCCAATGAGAAAAAAAAAAGCCATTCATTTGCCGTGTTTGTAAAGAGGAGTAGCATTTTCTACTTCTCGTACTTTCCCCATAAAGACATAGAGAATGCTGTGGTCTCTTAATTATGTATGTGGAGGTAGAAAATGAGACTTTGACATTAATAATAAATTTTTGCATTAGTCTGGTCACTGATCTCTTTCTTTCTATTAACCAGACTAGTGTTATTGTTATTTATTCTGTTGTTGAAAGTAGAATCAAAACTCATCAAAAGAGTGGGCTATGCCATTCATGACAAAGTAATTTGAAAACATGCAAGGTATATGAGAAATTTCAGAATTATGGCTCTTTTTGATAAGCCAAATCTTAATAACGGAGAAAAATAAACCCTGACAGTTTTGTGTTTTTCTCCAAACATATTGGGATTTAACCATGCAATAATTTCATAAATGAAGCTTTAATTTATTATTACTTATCCAGCCTAAGAACTTCTAAAAATACATAATTCTATGCCCTAAACAATAGGTCAGGTTACCTCCAAGGTACATGTGACTTACAGAAAAATTTCCATCCATCTTTCTCTACTACCTCCTCTACCCCAGACCACCTTCCTACCTAGTCTAAACACCACATTGTAAAATTAACTAAACAAATAAACAGTCAATTTGCCAGCTTTGGAGCATCTACATGCAATCTTAGCTAGGTGAACCTCTTCCTAATGCCTGTGTATTTCATTCTTCTGGTTTCCATTATAATAATTTTATAATATGGTTTAATATAATGATGCCATTGAATATGACACATGATACTGGATGACTGAGTCAAATAGTTTATTTTAAGTCAAATTTTCATTAGATCATTTTTTTTTTTAAGTTTCTCTGATTTCTTCCCTTTAGATCTGGCCATTCATTCATTCATGTATTCATTCAACACTTAACCAATGTCTCTTTCAATGCCATGCCTTATGCTGGGCCCTCAAGTTACAAAGTGAATAAGTTTGTGCTTTTTAAGGATTTATATATAAATGGTCAAAAAAAAAAAGATATGCAAGTAAAAACATAAATTAGATTGGGGTTAGAGGAATATACGAAATGTTTTGAAAATGTAGGGAAGAGTAGAAAAGACATTGCGGAAGTAAGGGAATCTTTGAGAAATCTGAGAGATTTAGTACAAGTTCTCCATATGGGGAAATATATAAAGGATTCTTCACACAGAGGGAACAGCATGTGCAAAGATGTAATAGAGTCTTGAACACCATGGGGTTTACACAATTTGGCTATGATTGGAAGTTGTATAAGAGGGAGATAATGTCACTAGATAAACAAGGGCAAATATGGGCCAGATTGTGGCAGGTCTTATATGCTAAGTAATTTGGAATTTATCCTTTAGGTCATAAGGAGCCATTGATGGTGTTCAGTTGATTGAATGCTATCATTAGACTTGACAACAGCATGGAAAATGAAAGACCCTAGAAGGGTAACCACTTTAGAGGCTGTTAAAATATTTTAGGAGAAAAAATTTGAAGTGATTATAGCTGTGGGAATGGAGATAAACTATTACATACAAAAGTTATTTGGCAAGAAAAAAAAAGAAAAGAAAAGAAAATAGGAAGAGTTGCATTTGTAAGCTCAAAGTAACAGAAATTTTGGTGGTCCAGTTGAAAATATTAAGTGAGTGTTTTATATTATCATCCACTTAGCTGGGATAAAATAACATCATTTTGATGACTTAATAGTTTCATGTATATTTGTACACTTAAAAGGAATTTTAAAAAAGTACCAAACAAAGGATAGCTTAGAGATTCTTCTTGAAAAGCTCTGTTTTAATGAGAGGTACATTAATTTTAACAAAAGGATCAGCATAAGAGGAATTCTAAGGATATGAATAAACAACCTCCTTTGTATCTCTTTCCCTAAAAAGCATTTCACAATACCTGATCATTTATCTAGAAGAAAGGTTGCAAATGAGTGTTATGGGGGTGGGGGGTAGGATGGACTGCTAACTAGCTTTTTCACCCAAAAAGCATAGGTAATTTTCCTAGATCTTGGTTGGTTCTTCTATGGAAATAAGGATGTTGGGGGAAAAAATGGCATCAAAGAATGCCAGAACTAAAATTCTAAGCCTCCAGTTAAATGGATCACACAACTTTTACAAAATGTTTGCCAGATCACACAGTTTTAACCTGAGGAAGCTAGTCTTCAATTTAAACTTGAGACAAGCTGAAAATCTGTAATAAACAAATGCTTCCTATTTAGCCTTTCTGAAAATCTCAAAATACAGTCCAATCCTCAGTTCTCTCTTTCAGTAGAAACTTTCTTAGTCTGCTGCTGGGGTTCCAAGAACTGGGACCCTCCTCTTACAAACTCACATTTCTATCTGAAGTCTAGCATGTTCAAGGAACTGTGCTTGACGCAATACATGCCCTTTTAGTCATTCCATCAACAAACACTATGTGATAGGTACCATCAAAGCCATTTTGCAGGAAGCAAATAGGATTATAGAGATTAAGAAATTTGTGAAAAGCCAAACAACTAGTAATCAGGAGGACCAGAATTTGAACTCAGATCTAACTGGTTGCAAAGCCTGCTTTCCTTCCATTTTCCACACAGCTTTATTTTTGAGCAGATAATTGACTGAAGATTTGTTGCCTCCTTATTGCCAATTTTAAAAGCTACTGTTATAGTGCAAATAAACACTTAACACAAATAAAGGTATATCCATACCTGAATTTCTTCTGATTGGTTTAAATAATGGCTGTAGTTAAATTGTGAAATATGTGAGAAACAAAGAAACAAAAAGTTGAGCCACCAGAACATAATTACTGTACAAGAAAGAATGTATCTTATTAAATCTAAATTTTTTGGTGTTGTTAAATTTAAAAAAATCAATTTTAAAGATCTAATTAGTTTTTTTAGTTGATTTATGAATCAGGCAGCACCCTGTCTAGCGAGTGAGGGGAGCTCTAAAAAGTTACAGACAGAAAGGTTTTTAAAGGTAGAGGGGGAGTGGAAAAAAGGAAATTATTAGAAAGAATCCATGTTTTAGGCAAGGTTTCCCTTCTAAGAGGAACAGAAGGAGTCTATCAGTTAATTTCCTAGTGCTGACCAGGAAATTCCCATGTTGACTCGTTAAAGGGGATATTTCTGGGGGATTGAAACTGCAGTTAGATTAAGTATGAAGTCTTGGTTTACCGAGTTGGGGCCTTAACCTAAGTGATGCTATTTGGGGGCCTGTGGTTTTCTTTTGAACAGTTTATTTGGGATAGTAAAGGGAAAGTAATGTTGCTTAAAAATGTACACCCTGCTTTAGTGGGATAGTTTGATGTTGTAGTTTGTTATTTCCAAACTATCTCCTACCTAAAGGAAAACTTCCAGATCTTATTTGGAAATTCAGGCCAGAGAATCTCTGAAATTTGACCAAAGTAAAGATCTTTTGTCATTTATTTCATGCATTCTAAAAAGCTCAGTCTTCTCTAAATGGAGTATCTATAAAATAGGTTATATACTATCTCCTGAGAAAGAATTTCAGCATAACTTTGCATATGTACCCTAACTCAGAAGCTTTGTTTTCCATTTAATGAAAAGGAAATTAAATTCTTGGAAATTCTAGTCTTTAGAACAAAATTTCATTCTGACTGCTTGTATCAAGCTATATAACTTAAGATTTCGTTTTCCTCATATTCTGTTAGATGTGCCATTGAAGTTGAGTTATCTTAGAGAAGTAGATATTTTCTTGACAATAGGGCTGAAAATAGTTTGTGATCCATATTAGCAATAGGGTGAGCTAGGAAAAAGATATGTCTGACCTTGAGTTTTACAATTTATTTGTTCTAAAAATAAATGAATAAAATTCATTTTTTCTAGTAACTTTTTTTTTTTCAGAATACTCTTGTTTGTATCCCTGCATGATTTAACCTTGTGTTAAATCAGTTGGCCATGTACATATTTTATCCAACATCCTGGAAAAATATATACTCATAACTGCTAATTTCTCTGTAGAGTAATCATTGGGTATGATTCCAAACTACAGTTTATCACGGAACTATCTTTTAGTTTGTGGACAAATTGTTTAAAATTTCATGCAGTTATGTTGACTATGGTTCTTCATTTGTTTCCATAATAGACCTGAAGGTCTGCACACGGAAGTATTAGTACTGTTGTCTGTCTCCATCGTTTGTTTATTGCTCTGGGAATCCAGTTTGTGTTGTGAGGGGGCCGTTCTCTGTTTGGATTCAAAAATCCAAATCATAACCCATACAGTGATCACCTAATTAATGTTGGAAAAGAAATCCAGATCTCAGTGTGCTACTGGTGAAATAGCATAAATATATATATACAACATTATTGTTCTGTGGGGGAAACACACTGAAAAAGACAAAGGGAGCATATTGTTCTCATCTACTCTGAAACTCAGTAGCTCTTGCATTTGGATCTTTAGAATATTTAAATGTACACTGAAACGCACCAAAAAAGGGAGGAAATCTAATAAACACCACCCTCTGATTTTATAATATTCTAGAGCATTTCTTTCTTGGTAGGATATTTCATTTTAGTACTTTTGGGAAAAAAAAAAAAAAAAAAAACAATCCCTATCATTCACAGTCCATTACAAACAGTAGACTTCACAAGCTATTTTATGCCAACGGTGTTGATGTGCTGCTGTTTACAATACAATAAAAGTTAATGGAAGGGAGCATAATACAATTCAGTTACCATAGATATGTTCCTGAAACAGTAAAATAAATTGAAATTAACTGCCATTTCTAAAAAGTCTTAGAATTTCAGTGTCAATCATGTCTTTCAGTTTTGTTCTTAGAATAGGACATGTTACATTAAATTGTATATATGTTTCAATAGATTATTATTTTGCAAATGCCACATATGACCCATATACTTTTTTTAAATGGGAAATTTTAAGTATTACCCTAGCATGAGCTTACAGCCACTTTCAACAGTCTGTTCTACCTTAAATTGGAGGCAGTGGGGTGTTGGGGATCAGTAGATCTGGCTTTGGTCCAGGTTCCTGTATAATTTAAGCAAGTTTCTTTGCCACAGTATGTTTCATTGTTTTTATCCAGAGAATGGGGTTTCTAGTTAATGAGGGATTTTCTAACATTTCTTAAAGGAATTTAGCTGAGGTTGGAACTGGGACAGAAGGCTGTTCTATCAATTCCTTCACTTACTCCTACTTATTCCTACAACTACCTAGAACATGTTTTGAAATGCTTGAAATATGTTACACTCTTCACTTTTTATTCTAGAACCATATTTGTAATTGTAGGAATGTGGGAAGACCAGATACCAAACTCATGTAAATGGCTCTGCTGATACCTGTCCCAAAGGCAAAGTGCTTTCTCCCCCCACCCAAGGTTTCTGCTGTCATTAGGACTCTCAAACACATTCCTAATGCATGTGTGCGGGGAATATCATAACTCCTGTATTTAGTATTGGTCACCAGCTCTGAAAACACATTGCCAAATGTCTATGAAGGTTTGTTTCACCAGCAGAAAAAACTCAGAGCCTTTCAAAGCAACAGGACTATATATTTACCTAGTACATGGAGCAATGTTGCTTCATTTAGAGACTGCAGAGCAGTGTCCTGGTCAAGAGATATTACTTTAGGCATAGTCTAGTTTTCAAAATAAATGTACAGACAGTTCACATTGTCTGCTTTATAAATTCTCACACTCACTAACAGAAATAACCCTTTCAGATGTTAAATATTAAATGGCCATATTTGACCTCTATTATGAATAACTTTGAAAAAATGTAGTGAGACCAGAAAGTGGTTGACTCATATTAAACCACATATTTGTAATCTATATAGAGAGTATATATTACTTGAAGTGACAAGGAGGAGAAAAAGAGACAAATAATACTAGAAAAGGATGGACAAAGGATTCAGTTAGCCTCTTACAAATGGCTTTAAAGAAGAACTCTAAATATAACATTAGTTTCTATATTTGCCATTATACATGACATTTGTTTCAAAAATTTATACATTTAAGTGTTCCAGTATAAACTAATGCCAAATATAACTATTATTTGGACATTTGTTCAGTGTCAGCATTTAAAAGATAGTCTCAAATAATAGACTCCTGGGTAGTAGCAACTTAGATCTGCTATTCACTATGGCATATACTGAAGAGAAGAAACTTATTTCTTGTCTCATTTAAGGTTTCACTGATGGATGAACTTTTTGAAAGATTATGTTTATATTGGAAAAAATAAATTTGAAATTCTATCATAATATTTGCTAATGTTAGATATCCTTAGTACTCTTGCCATTTCTTAATGCCTTTATTCACTTTGAACAATGGACTTCAGATCCATTTGCCTGAAATTTTGTTTATAATACTATTACCATTAAGCAGAGTTGCATTAAAGAGTAGGCAGAGAAAATGGTCATGGAGGCAAATATTAAATGGAATATTTTGTATCTTTTTAAAGTTGGTTTTGAGGAAATACTTATTCAAAAAAAGGACTCTGCAACCAATAACACTGAGGGGATGTATAATTACTGACAAAGAATAAATGTCCTTGGCCCTAAGGTTATATAAAGCACATTCGTTTTGATGGGGTATTTGTAGCTATAGCTACTGGCTTAGCATTCATTTTCTGGAGATTAGTATACTGGGACCATTTTCCCACCCACTCTTCTCTGTCACTCTTCATAAAGAAAAGTTATTATCCACCCACTTACTGACCACTGCTTTGAAACTCCCGCTTTTTTTTTTTTTTGCCATGTTAATCCATTTTTTTCCATCATCTAATTTTATTGTGTGTTTATCAGCCTATATGCTTTCTGAAGCCTTAATTTAATCTCACCTCATTTTTTCAATGCTATTTGTTTTCCTTTGTTTCATTTCTTCCATTTTTGGGGCTTTCATGCTCCTCCATTAATTTATGCCCCAACTTCTCTACATAGGTTGTTGTACATTATTTTTTAGAAGGATGTCAGGAAAAACGGTTAGTATCAGGGTCTCTCAGAACAGAGGATTGCTGAACATCTTGATCCTCTTCTGAAGACAAAGATGTTTTCGTCAAGCTCAAATGCGTGCACCATACTGCCTACAAAGTGGATGTCGTTGATGGTTTTTGATTAGGGAAGAGATATGTGAGATTTTAAAAAAATGTTGGAAATAATGACTGGATGGAGCTCTAGGTTATCTTACCTCTACTTCTTTGCCATGTTCTAAATGCTAGAATGTGGATTTCTGTGGACTGTGTCACCCAGGCTCTGTCATATTCTGACTTCAGGTTGAATTGTATCCATGAGATTGATAGGAGATTGAATGGTGGGTGGAGGAAGATGTTGGACTATTTACTTATTTCCTTTCCCTCAGGCCCAACCACAGTGGTTTGGCAGAGGCTGAGCTCCTTCACTGAATGATCACTGTTCTTGTTGTGTGGTTCTTCTCCCTTAGCTATAGCTGTCACCAGATTCTGATAAAAGGCATAAGAAAAAACAATTCATCATCAGTCCATTGACCATGCCCATACTTCTGTAAATAATTCATTTATTGGGGCGCCTGGGTGGCTCAGTGGGTTAAGCTGCTGCCTTCGGCTCAGGTCATGATCTCAGGGTCCTGGGATCGAGTCCCATATCGGGCTCTCTGCTCAGCAGGAAGCCTGCTTCCCTCCCTCTCTCTCTTTGCCTGCCTCTCTGCTTACTTGTGATCTCTCTCTGTCAAATAAATAAATAAATAAATCTTTAAAAAAAAAAAAAAAAAATAATTCATTTATTAAAATCTTTTAAATCCTCATTTAAAAATGTATTTTCTGTTTATTACAGGAAACCTGACTAACACAAAAGAGATTGGATGAGATTAAAAACAATGAAAAAAGTTAGAATAATTTTTCAGTATTTCAGGTGTAAGAGAATGTGAGCCTTTACTTGGGATAATGGCACCAAGAATAAGACAATGGGAATCTTAAAATACAATAAAAAGGGAAAAGTTGGCAAAATTTCACATTTTATTTGATATCCTTGTTTACTTTAAGTTTTTAGATTAAATTTCCAAATATAATCAGCCGTACAGTGACAACCATTTAGGTATTTTCTTCTAAACAATACATAAATTCTTTATACTCAAAAAAAGAAAAAAATAGTAATGCTCAAGTTAATCTGTAATTTTGATTTACTTATAGTAATAATTACTGAATTTGGTGGTTGTGTTCTATGAACTTTGTTTTACTTTACTTTGTTTACTTTGTTTTACTTTACTAGAATATTGCTAAAGTTTTTAAAGTAATTTTATAACATAATAAGTTATAGGGATTGCTGCATATAAAGTAATATTTTAAAATCACATTTAATTCTTAAAGTAAATCTTGGAGGGGATATAAGGGAAAAAAGAGAGAGAGAAATTTTACCTCTAGTAAAATTTCTATTTTAACCCACTGGGCAGAGTCATGCTGATTCTACCATTATCCCAATATTATATCTTACCCATAGCACCAATTACCACATTTTAACTCAATGAAAGATGAATACTGTGTAACTGGTGCATTTTGTTAAGTATTTAAGCTGGATAAGTTGAAATGCAAAATTTGAAAGATATTATCAAGGAATACACTTGTTTAGCATGATGAATGCTATCAAAAGATCAGTCATCAAGAGCATCATAATAGAATAACTCTGTGAGGCAGTGGTTAAGCCAAAAGCATATTCTGGATTGCCACCTTTTCTATTTGTTGTAATTACTAGAAATGTTAATAGGATAGCATCCAACTTGACTAAAAAGGAAAACCTTCACAAAGAGTATTTCTTTGATGTATTTTTTTGCCAAATACCAAGTTCTTTATTCTGATAGATATAGTCTATAAGATAAAAATTAGGAGCCTAACACTTGAGTGAAATGCTGGAAATGGTAAAATAAATAATGCTGTTATCCAGAATAGAGACTTAACTGCAGAAAGCAGTTTTAAAATATATAATAAATACCCACTACAGGCCATGAGATAGTTCTGTTTTTTCTGTCTTATTTTGTATGTCTACTGTATACCTGTAAATGAAGTGTGCTTTAAGTTTATTTTTCACATTTCTCTTTTAATTAAGCAAGTGCAGTCTTATACATGATACTCAGTGATACTATTTTTCTTTTAAATAGGATAGCCATTATTATTTTGAGAAAACATTGACTACTTTTTCCATAAACACAGCCACATCTCAGTGAATTTGTTAAATGTTTTTCTCATGTCATCACATTCCATGTTTATGTTTATATGGACTTACTTATTATGTACTTACTATGAATTGTATATGAATATACATAGATAAGTATATGTATAATAGATATATTACAAATGTACACATATATAATATATAAATGCATGTATACATATAAATGTACGTATTTATAAAGTAATAAGAAGATAAATAAGGAGACAACCAAAAATAAACAATTTTATTTTTCTCATTCTTAATCAGGAAAGTTCCTTATACTAAAATGATGATTTGACTCAGAACATCTCATTTAGCCTCAATGTGGACTGAATTCTTCATCTGTTGATGGAAAAGCAAACATGGGATTCATTTATTTATACTTATCATTTAGCAGTTAATATATGGCTTTTCCCCCCCAGAAGCTTAAGCAAATAGTCAAATACCTTGTTGGAGAGGTTTAAATCCTCAAGAAGAAATAAAGTGTACTGCCAAGTTGTAAGCTAAACTCCTAGAAGGCAATATAAAAAGATTTTGTTTGTGTTTGTTTTGCTTTCTTTTGTTTGGCTTGATTTTCATTGGCATTGTTTGTGGTATTAAGTGAAGTTTCACCATCTCTTAGAGAATAGATTGTTGGAGCTACTATAGTGTTAGATATTTGGGACTGGATATCCCCTTGTTAACAAAAGTTGGTGTTTTTACTTTGTTTTCTCTAGAACAAACACTCTGGTGGTTGTATCTGATGCTGTTTGGGAAATACACATGTTTGCCAAATGAACAGTCCTGGGAGTGAGTTTATAAAAGCTAAGAGTGATAGTCTTGTTCTTTACCCCAGTATTAAACAAGGGATTAAATCAAACTGATAGTCTCTTTAAGCAAATAGACTAATTTTCCTTACCTTGACCTTTTCTACGTTGATCTCTATACATTCAGTTGTGTCCCATCTTCTGAAGTAAGAGTTCACCTTTCTGATCTCCATAAATTTATATTATCTGATAACAGAGATTTTCTGATAGGTAGTCACTACAAGCTTAGAGAGAGCAAACTTGTCCAGTACTTAAATTGCCCCATGTCTGAAAATATAGTGTAAATTCAATCAAGTAATTAAATAAACTGACTTTCAGGGTGCCTGGGTGGCTCAGTCAGTTAAGCATCTGACTCTTGATTTTATCTCAGTCATGATCTCAGGGTCCTGGGATGGAGCCCCAAGTCAGGGTCAGTGTGGAGTCTGCTTGTCCCTCTCCTTCACCCTCCGCCCCACCCACTTTCACATGGAGCTTATGAAATCAGTCTTATGCCTTTATATATTTGCATTAGTTTGCTAAGGCTGCCATATAAAATACCACAAGCTGGGTGGCTTAAACAAACATTTATTTTCTAATAGTTGTAGAGGCTGGAAGTCCAAGACGAAGGTCATGGCAGACTTGGTTTCTCCTGAAGCCTCTCTCTTCTTAGCTGTAGATGACTATCTTCTTGCTGTGTCTTCACATGACCTTTTCTTTATATGTGTACATCCCTGGTGTCTCTGCTTCTCTCTTCTTATAAGGACACTGGTCATATTGGATTAGGACCTCGCTCTTACCTGTCTCCAAATATAGTCATCCCGGAAACTAGGGCTTCAACATATGAATTTGGAAGAGAAGGAAACAATTCAGTCTATAACAGTACTTATGCCTATGAGGCTGGCTTTCTTGAAACCAGTGCTAGGAGGTAAAATGGCAAAGAACTTGGCAGCCAGAGACTGATTTAGATTTAAATACCAGTACCTTCATTTACTGGTTTTTAATCCCCCTCTTTGGTCAAGATACTTAAATTTTCCAGATCTTATCTTGCTTATCTGTGAAGTGAGATCTGTCTGCTACTACACAATAAAATGATGCATATTAAATAAAATAAGGTGTATAAAGTAGATATCTTACAGCAGAATTTCATAACCTCAGAACTATTACTATTTGGGCCTGAACATTCTTTGTTGTGGGGCCAGAATTGCCTGCCCCCACCCACTGAAAATCACTGCCAACTTCCTGGCACAAGAGTACTTAATAAATGTCAGCTGTAAGTTACTTACTGAATAATCAAAAAGACTATGCAACATTAGAGGTGTTAATAGGCAAATTCATAAAATAACTCCACTTTTTGTGTAGAAATTAATTGAATTTCTGGTGAACTGAGACTTTTTTAAAATGATGATTAACTTTTTGAGTCCATATTTAATGATCTAATTATTTCCTTTGCATCTAAAGAAATCTGAATTGTATCTTTCAACTTTTTCTGCCAAGTTTTGTTTTATTGTTAAGATTTCCAAACATGCACATGTGTTGAAAGACTGTTACAGTCACCCATCACCAAGATTCTCCTGGTTGTTAACATTTTACCACATTAGTTTTCTCTTTCTGGAATGAATTTATACAGCCAAAGAGGGAAAGTGGGAATGGTTTGTGTAAATAACTCAGATATGATTCATTCTAGTAAAGTATCCTCTTCATCTTTCTATCCAATTCTACTTATCATTCTAGCAATAGACTTCATATCTACAGGAGTGCACAGATAATTCAGTTTGAGTACTTGCATCAAAAGTGTACACTTAATGGTTTTTTGTGTTTTTTTTTTTTTTTTTTTTTTTTTTTTTTTTTAGTTTTGCTTCATAGGCATAATATCTATTCTGAGATGGATTTCTGGCTACCCCCTAGAGTAATAATTGTCAGTAGTTTAAAGTGTCACCTATTTGGAGAAGTTTCATCTTACTGCTTTTATTTCTATTTTCTCTGTGTCACAGGGACAGACATCCTCTGTCTCTGTGAATTCTCTGATCACCTTTGACCCCACTGAGTAAAAATTCCAAATTGTATTTGAAATTTTGCTAGTTTCTCAGTTATTCCTGAATGAGGAATATGAAAACATTAATTCTCAGTCATGAAAATCTAATTTATAAAAAGTACTTGTTATTGGACTTACAGTACCTTTTTTCATTAGTGAACAGTTTCTCAGAATTTCTAAAAATAGATCTGAAAACAAATATGGGAAAACATTGTAATGCTTGTGCAAATTAAGGAATTTCCACTTTCTTTATTGGTAGCTTTTGAAACTGTTTTTGAAGAAAACTCTATCACATTTTAAAGTTACTTAAACCTTAAATCACCAAACAAATTTGTCATATCTCATATGCCTGATAGGACCCTGGAATCTCTTGAATGAAAAATTCACATTTGTGATGCTCAATCTACTATTTACATTTAAACTTAGTCCTATAATGTAAATATAATTATGAAATAATTTTAACATGCAACTAAACAGTTTTATGACTGTTAAATCTGCCTAATACATTGTTGTCTGTCACACTTATTTTCCTCCATCCCTATCCCAGCTCATCTTGCATGTAAAAATACTCATAAAATCTCAGTGACTAAAATAGTTTATAGTGGTCTTATAGTCATTCTATCTCCAGGTAGATAAACACTTCATCCTGGATATATAATTTAATCGATTTGGAAGTGGAAGAAAGTAGTAGTCAATAACCTTTTAGTTGTAAGGATTTAAGTTGGCACCAATTGGATGGATATATACACATATTTAACTATTGGATGGTATTTGTTTCTGGTGAAGCAGCCATTACTCATGAGCAGGATAGCATTCACTTCCTCCCAGTGGTCGAATCGGGCAAACTCTGAGCAAAGTAAACTCCTGCGCCAGATCCTGCATTCTCTTAACTGGTAATAAAGAATCTTGCTGGCCTGACAGGTTGTCACAGCAATTATTCACATGAAGTTCTGTAGCAGTTGTATCTGTCAGCCCATGTAGTATTGAATATTTTAACTGGCAGTCTTCCAAGACTGAACATTAATCTTACCATCTCCTATTACAGTCCCTAATCAAGATATTCCAGGGGTGATTGCACTAACATTGTTTGAAGACTACATCTACTGGACTGATGGGAAAACCAAGTCACTCAGCCGTGCCCATAAAACCTCGGGAGCAGACAGACTCTCACTGATTAACTCATGGCATGCCATCACAGATATCCAGGTGTATCATTCTTATAGACAACCCGATGGTAATTATTCTTTCCATGATTTCCATAAGCACATCCACATCTTTTAGTAACATTCCATTTTTGTTTCCTCCATGGTTAAGTGTAAATTTATTTTTGAGAAAGAGTACCAGATTTCATTATTTAGCTTAACTGTATAGGATGAATTGGATTGATTTCAAGTTTGTCTATTAAGGAATATGATTAGAAGCTCAATAATAGTATAGAGAATTATTAATTTGTTGAAATGCTAAGTTGAAATGATAATAAATGTAGTTAGAGAAGTAGAGAATGCATTCTTGAAATGATTTCTTAACAAAATAGTTATAGGATCCTTACTTTCTGGAATGCTGTGTGAAAGGAATTATACTTAAGTATCTCTGGGGCTCTAAGAAGGAGAAATATATCAAGTTTCTTAAGTGTATGTCTAGTGGAATTCTGTCAGGTCTTATGCAATAACAGTTTGATTATTTTGCTTAAGCCACTATTTGGCTTATAAAACAAAGCCATCTACACTATTAGTGGTAGATCATTGCTTCATTGTTTTATTTTACATTTATAATTATAAACATATGTATGTTTTCATCCAAAATGCTTCTACTCTATATTCTGATGGACATTTTTTTTCTACTAAAATGCTTGTTTTAGTGGAACTACATCTTTAAAATTATTTAATGGTAAAATAAATACCATTGGGCAATGAATAGAATTTACAACAGAATACAACTATATTTATGACCTTGCTGATTTCTTGATTACAAAATGCTACAAGCTATGAAGTTTAAATGCCCTGTTTCTAATCCCATGTTATATTTTGGTCTTGATTTTTCTGTTTTGCTGTTTCTCTTTCATCTGTAGTCTCCAAACATCTCTGTATGATAAATAACGGTGGTTGCAGTCATCTGTGCCTTTTAGCCCCTGGAAAGACTCATACCTGTGCATGTCCCACCAATTTCTATCTTGCAGCT
Source organism: Martes martes (assembly GCF_963455335.1). NCBI lineage: Eukaryota > Metazoa > Chordata > Mammalia > Carnivora > Mustelidae > Martes > Martes martes. The sequence continues at coordinate 106,999,282 of NC_137890.1, read as the reverse complement.
GACAATAGGACTTGCTTATCCAACTGCACAGCCAGTCAGGTGAGTAGAGCCCTAGAAATTGTTTCATAGGATGTCTCATCAAGCTGTTATAAAGATTTTGCCTGCGTTTTATTTATTGGCTTAAACCACTGGGAAGCATCTTTTTTTGTTATTTAGCATAGTATGATGAACCTCCCATACATCGTATAGAGAGTCATTGAGTAAGAGAAAAACAATTGATGTCATCCTGAGAACGAGACCTCAGGAAATAGGAGATACAAATAGAGGCCAAAAAGAGAAAAACAAACCTGGAAACCATTTTTACACAGCTCCACACAGAGTAATGGTTCAAATCATGAATGGACATAGCAGAATCATTAGAAGAGATCGAACATATTTCAAGAAGGCAGGGTGATTGTGGCATAGGGTGAAGACTAAGATATATGCAGTTTAAACAAATAAACAAATCTTCCTAGATAATCTGCTATGTCACCATGTATACTCCCCTCCCATTCCTCAACAAAGGATATGTATGGAAGAGATGAATTGGACAAAAAGTCAATTTTCTAAATTTTTTATTGAAAAATTATATGATCTAAATAATTTCCTTCCCAAACTCTTTTTCTTCAACATGTAACTACATGTTGTAATTAGTAAAGTAAAGTAAAGATTTTAAAATGTATGCTCAGTAGTATTTAGTTGCATGGACTTGATATTACTACTTACAAATTTTGGGTGATAGATGACATTATAAGATTTGATTTTTTATATTTGAGTTACTCTGTTATATAATATAAAATTGTCAAAGGAACCATGATTTGTTTTGAAAATGTCTAAAATTTGTTCTTAGAATTCTGTGGGGGGTACTTATTTTTATTTTTAAATTATTATTATTATTTTTTTTTATTTGACACACACACACACACACACACACACAGAACAGGCAGGGGGAGCGGCAGGCAGAGGCAGAGAGAGAAGCAGCCTTCCCACTTGAGCAAGGAGCCCCATGTGGAACTTGATCCCAGGACTCTGGGATCATAACCTGAGCTGAAGACAGATACTTAACCGACTAAGCCACCCAAGCATCCCAGAATTTTGTGTTTTGAATCTGCTGGTTTCCTAATTTTAGCAGTGACTTTGTGGTAAAACACTGAATTTCTCTTTGGGTGTGTTTATTTTCAGAACAGAGAAGCTAATATTAGCTCACCCAGTTTCTCAAGTTATCACTAGGAGTATCACCAGTAAAGAACTGTATAATGCAAAACATCAAACTGCTTTGTGGTAGACAGTAGGTGTAGTGATGAAGGGTACATTCACTGGGACTGTCACCCTGACTTTGCTTGAAATTGGCTGAATAATCTTGGGTTTGTTACTTACCTTCAAGATGCTTCCGTTTTCTCATCTTTTGAATGGAAATACTAGTATTTCCAGGCCACTCTTATGGAGATTAAATGGGAGAAGTTCCTGGTACATAGTAAGTATTGTTACTGGCCGTGTCCTGGGGTCCAACTAGAACACATGCAAGGATGTGTGCGCAATTAGTGTGAGCTGCCGTCAGGAGGTTCTGATGTGTTATTGGAAGCACAGGTCACAGTTTCTTCTTCTTTTTTCTTTTCTTTTTTTTTTTTACAAAGTGTATTGTTTTAATTATAATCTCCCAAGCATTTGTGTAGGTAAAATACTATATCTTTAAAGAACTAGAAATTTAAGTCACTGTGAGAGACAAAATAAGCAAGCTAATTATTCCTAGAAAGAAAATCTAAGGGAGAAATCCTAGGTTCTTAAAACTTTTTAAATATAATTCCTGTTAGTACTATTTAGTTTAGAAAATGTCCAATTTAAACTCAAGGTTATTCTGAAATAACTTGGTCCCTTGGGGGTGAGATCCAAGAGTCTCTCTGTTGGTGCCTAACACTGTGGCCTTACGTGACTTAGTAGAAATGATGATGCCTGCCTGAGCCACTTACAGAGTGAAGAACCTCTATAGCCAACCAGAAATGGAGCAAAGCCAAAGGATGTTTGACACACAGATGAATATCTCAAAACAGCAGCCTTCCCGTAATCATAAAGGGAATAAAATATTTCAAATTATTATATAAGAAAACCTGTAATTATGTTTATTCAATGCCAAAAAAATCAGATCAACTAAATGAATAACTAAATCAACCCAGAAAAATATTATTAATATAATTAGATTATCTCCCAATTTGGTATTACTGATGATATGATTAAAATATATTAAAAAACTTTTAAATATCCCAATAGTGTTTTTATAAGACTTTTTTAATTTAAAAAAATTCTACTATAGTGAGACAGAACACTGACAATAACAACCCAAATTGTGAATCATATATCTTTGTTGTCAGCAGTACGACCTGAAGAAAAGAATTATTGTTCATTTCGTTTTTACAAAAAAGTTTATGAAGAGCAGTTAATATAATCCATTAGTAGAGATCCCAGTATGTCTTAGGGTTTATGTAGCCATTTACTGCTGATTTTTTTTCCTGATGCGGTGAGAGAAAAATTATCTACTATATACTTCTTGGAGAAAAGTCAGTTGATAGAAACACAATTTTAAATGAGGGTTGAAATTGAGATGAAGCAAATAATCCAAGTATTTCAGAATTATACCAGTTACCATCCTGATAAAAATGTTACATTTTAAATTTATCTTACTATAGGATTTTTTTAATTTTTTAGCATCTAAAAATATATCCCCTGAATAGCATTGACTTTTAGAAAAATAAAATAGGCAAATCACACCAGTAAGAATTCTAATAGAATTGAAATGAACATGAAAATCTTTTAAAAATCAAGATTAAATCCAATTATTATAGCACTTATCATTTCAAATATTAAATTTAAATCATTTTTATTTTTAATAAAAAGTAAACTAAAAATAGTTTTACTTAGTTTTTAAATGGAGATTTTTCTATTGCAAGTAAAACCTCACTTGTGTATGCAGGATTTGCATTTTATACTTGCATCCATTTTAATAGACATGTATTTAGTAGTTTCTTTATAGCTTCTTCTTGTGGGTGATAATTGCAGTTTGCAATTTATTTTATGAAGATATTAGTCTTGGAGAACATTTACCATGAAGAATGTTTTATATTTATATTTAGCATTTATCTTTTTTAAGTTACTGTATTTAAGTATGAAAAAATGAAGCCCAGACACAAAATAGAAGAAATCTTCCTTTGAGAGTAATGAATAAAATGTTGATTAGCATAAAAAGAAACATAATAAGTATATTTTACCCTGGCCTTCTCTTAGCTCAAAACCTTTTTATGTTCTTATTAAAAATGAAATGGCAAGCACAGTCGTCATGTCATATATAATTCCAACAGTTGGTATTTATTTAAATTGGGCATATGTAGTGAGTTTTAAAATATGTATTTTAGGTATTTTTCAAATCTTGATTGGGAAGGCTTTGAATATACTCAGGAGACATGAAATCCTCTTGCTAATGTGCTTTGATATACTGTAATGACTGGAAATGTTTAATGTTCAGGGCAATTGCTTTCAGAGTTAGCCTTATATCCCCAGACAGTCACTATCTATAAAGGTAATATTTTTCCTGTGGTAATTTCCACCACAGACATGACCACAGGCTTAGCAAGTATGGGAAAATCAGTGGGATTTTGTGATACATGTTTTTCACTGAATTTCTGTTGAAATAAAGAAGAAAACAATTTGATAGTGTTAGAAGAAACTAAACTTTGTTGCTTAGTTTTAATATTTTAAAGTAAATTTTTAATGGTAACTATTTCAGATATATATACTCTTTATATGGAAAGCATGGTTTTCTTCAGTTTCTTTTATGAGAATAAGCTTAAAACTTATTGAGATCACTAAGTACTGAGTTTTCTTGGTCTCTGCCCATTTGGCAAATAGTGAAGTTTAGTAGAAACAATAATTCTGTGCTCTGTTTTGGGAGAAGAATTTGAATTCGACACCTTTCTTATAAAAAATCCAATAATAACCTTCTGTAATATTTTTCTGGTAAAATGTTATATGTGTGCTAAGTAGCTTATAAGTAAATACTACCATATAACATTTTCAACTAGTTTCTCTGTTATTAATCTTCCATTTGATGTTTATTTCAAAAGAAAGTTCAAAAAAAACTTACTTCTGTAAATAATGGAATTTCTTTTCTTATAATTTTTAACTATTTATTTTATTTTATTTTTTAAAGATTTTATTTATTTTTTGACAGACAGAGATCACAAGTAGGCAGAGAGGCAGGCAAAGAGAGAGGGGGAAGCAGGCTTCCTGCTGAGCAGAGAGCCCGATGCGAGGCTTGATCCCAGGACCCTGAGATCATGACCTGAGCCAAAGGCAGAGGCTTTAACCCACTGAGCCACCTAGGCACCCCAATTTTTAACTGTTTTAAATGGAAGGGATGATAGGACAAATAAAACCCATTAATAGGGGTGTCTGGGTTCTCCACTGAGTGGGGAGTCTGCTTCTCTGTCTCTCTTCCTCTTCCTCCGCCCCTACCTCCAATGTGCTCAGGCTCTCTCTCTCTCTCCTAAAATAAATAAACAAATCTTTGAAAAAAAAAAACACACTAATAAATATGTCAGTGAAATTTTTTTTTTCTTTTTATAATCTTAAGAATAAGTTTTTTTTTTTTTTTTTAAGATTTTATTCATTCAGAGATCACAAGTAGGCAGAGAAACAGGCAGAGAGAGAGGAGGAAGCAGGCTCCCTGCTGAGCAGAGAGCCCAATGTGGGGCTCGATCCCAGGACCCTGGGATCATGACCCGAGCTGAAGGCAGAGGCTTTAACCCATTGAGCCACCCAGGTGCCCCAAGAATAAGTTTTTTTTTTTTTTTTTAATTTTTTTATTTTAATAAACATATAATGTATTTTTATCCCCAGGGGTACAGGTCTGTGAATCGTCTGGTTTACACATTTCACAGCACTCATCATAGCACATACCCTCCCCAATGTCCATTTCCCCACCACCCTCTCCCATCCCCCTTCCCCCCCGCAACCCTCAGTCTGTTTCTTGAGATTGAGTCTTTTATGGTTTGTCTCCCTCCCAATCCCATCTTTTCATTTTTTCTTTTCCTACCTCCCCCCAAACCCCCCCACCTTGCATCTCCACTTCCTCATATCAAAGAGATCATATGATAGTTATATTTCTCCGATTGACTTATTTCGCTAAGCATGATACCCTCTAGTTCCATCCACGCCGTCACAAATGGCAAGATTTCATGTCTTTTGATGGCTGCATAGTATTCCATTGTGTATATATACCACTTCTTCTTTAGCCATTCATCTGTTGATGGACATCTAGGCGCTTTCCACAGTTTGGCTATTGTGGACATTGCTGCTATAAACATTCGGGTGCACGTGCCCCTTCGGAGCACCACGTTTGTATCTTTAGGATATATACCCAGGAGTGCAATTGCTGGGTCGTAGGGTAGCTCTATTTTCAGTTTTTTGAGGAACCTCCACCCTGTTTTCCAGAGTGGTTGCACCAGCTTGCATTCCCACCAACAGTGTAGGAGGGTTCCCCTCTCTCCGCATCCTCGCCAGCATCTGTCATTTCTTGACTTGTTAATTTTAGCCATTCTGACTGGTGTGAGGTGGTATCTCATTGTGGTTTTGATTTGTATTTCCCTGATGCCGAGTGATGTGGAGCATTTTTTCATGTGTCTGTTGGCCATCTGGATGTCTTCCTTGCAGAAATGTCTGTTCATGTCCTCTGCCCATTTCTTGACTGGATTATTTGTTCTTTGGGTATTGAGTTTGATAAGCTCTTTATAGATTTTGGATACGAGCCCTTTATCTGATATGTCGTTTGCAAATATCTTCTCCCATTCTGTCAGTTGTCTTTTGGTTTTGTTCACTGTTTCCTTTGCTGTGCAAAAGCTTTTCATCTTGATGAAATCCCAATAGTTCATTTTTGCCCTTGCTTCTGTTGCCTTTGGCGATGTTCCTAGGAAGAAGTTGCTGCGGTGGAGGTCAAAGAGGTTGCTGCCTGCATTCTCCTCAAGGATTTTGATAGATTCCTTTCGCACATTGAGGTCCTTCATCCACTTTGAGTCTATTTTCGTGTGTGGTGTAAGGAAATAGTCCAATTTCATTTTTCTGCATGTGGCTGTCCAATTTTCCCAGCACCATTTGTTGAAGAGGCTGTCTTTTTTCCATTGGATATTCTTTCCTGCTTTGTCGAAGATTAGTTGACCATAGAGTTGAGGGTCTATTTCTGGGCTCTCTATTCTGTTCCATTGGTCTATATGTCTGTTTTTGTGCCAGTACCATACTGTCTTGATGATGACAGCTTTGTAATAGAGCTTGAAGTCTGGAATTGTGATACCACCGACTTTGGCTTTCTTTTTCAATATTCCTTTGGCTATTCGAGGTCTTTTCTGGTTCCACATAAGTTTTAGGATTATTTGTTCTATTTCTTTAAAAAAAATGGATGGGATTTTGATAGGGATTGCATTAAATGTGTAGATTGCTTTAGGTAAAATAGACATTTTCACAATATTTGTTCTTCCAATCCATGAGCATGGAATATTTTTCCATTTCTTTGTGTCTTCCTCAATTTCTTTCATGAGTACTTTATAGTTTTCTGAGTATAGATTCTTTGCCTCTTTGGTTAGATTTATTCCTAGGTATCTTATGGTTTTGGGTACGATTGTAAATGGGACTGACTCCTCAATTTCTCTTTCTTCTGTCTTGTTGTTAGTGTAAAGAAATGCGACTGATTTCTGTGCATTGACTTTATATCCTGACACTTTACTGAATTCCTGTATAAGTTCTAGCAGTTTTGGAGTGGAGCCTTTTGGGTTTTCCACATATAGTATCATATCATCTGCAAAGAGTGATAGTTTGACTTCTTCTTTGCCGATTTGGATGCCTTTAATTTCTTTTTGTTGTCTGATTGCTGAGGCTAGGACTTCTAGTACTATGTTGAACAGCAGTGGTGATAATGGACATCCCTGCCGTGTTCCTGACCTTAGCGGAAAAGCTTTCAGTTTTTCTCCATTGAGAATGATATTTGCGGTGGGTTTTTCATAGATGGCTTTGATAATATTGAGGTATGTGCCTTCTATCCCTACACTTTGAAGAGTTTTAATCAGGAAGGGATGCTGCACTTTGTCAAATGCTTTTTCAGCATCTATTGAGAGTATCATATGGTTCTTACTCTTTCTTTTATTAATGTATTGTATCACATTGATGGATTTGCGGATGTTGAACCAACCTTGCAGCCCTGGAATAAATCCCACTTGGTCGTGGTGAATAATCCTTTTAATGTACTGTTGGATCCTATTGGCCAGTATTTTGGTGAGAATTTTCGCATCTGTGTTCATCAAGGATATTGGTCTGTAATTCTCTTTTTTGGTGGGATCCTTGTCTGGTTTTGGGATCAAGGTGATGCTGGCCTCATAGAATGAGTTTGGAAGTTTTCCTTCCATTTCTATTTTTTGGAACAGTTTCAGGAGAATAGGAATTAATTCTTCTTTAAATGTTTGGTAGAATTCCCCTGGGAAGCCGTCTGGTCCTGGACTTTTGTTTGTTTGGAGATTTTTGATGACTGTTTCAATCTCCTTACTGGTTATGGGTCTGTTCAGGTTATCTATTTCTTCCTGGTTCAGTTGTGGTAGTTTATACATCTCTAGAAATGTATCCATTTCTTCCAGGTTGTCAAATTTGTTGCCATAGAGTTGCTCGTAGTATGTTCTTATAATTGTTTGTATTTCTTTGGTGTTGGTTGTGATCTCTCCTCTTTCATTCATGATTTTATTTATTTGCGTCCTTTCTCTTTTCTTTTTGATAAGTCTGGCCAGGGGCTTATCAATCTTATTAATTCTTTCAAAGAACCAGCTCCTAGTTTTGTTGATTTGTTCTATTGTTTTTTTAGTTTCTATTTCATTGATTTCTGCTCTGATCTTTATGATTTCTCTTCTCCTGCTGGGTTTAGGCTTTCTTTGTTGTTCTCTCTCCAGCTCCTTTAGGTGTAGGGTTAGGTTGTGTATTTGAGACCTTTCTTGTTTCTTGAGAAAGGCTTGCACTGCTATATATTTTCCTCTCAGGACTGCCTTTGTTGTGTCCCACAGATTTTGAACTGTTGTGTTTTCATTATCATTTGTTTCCATGAATTTTTTCAATTCTTCTTTAATTTCCTGGTTGACCCATTCATTTTTTAGAAGGATGCTGTTTAGTCTCCATGTATTTGCGTTCTTTCCAAATTTCCTCTTGTGATTGAGTTCTAGCTTCAGAGCATTGTGGTCTGAAAATATGCAGGGAATGATCTCGATCTTTTGGTACTGATTGAGACCTGATTTATGACCCAGGATGTGGTCTATTCTGGAGAAGGTTCCATGTGCACTAGAGAAGAATGTATATTCTGTTGCTTTGGGATGGAATGTTCTGAATATATCTGTGATGTCCATCTGGTCCAGTGTGTCATTTAAGGCCTTTATTTCCTTGTTGATCTTTTGCTTAGATGATCTGTCCATTTCAGTGAGGGGAGTGTTAAAGTCCCCTGCTATTATTGTATTACTGTTGATGTATTTCTTTGATTTTGTTATTAATTGGTTTATATAGTTGGCTGCTCCCATGTTAGGGGCATAGATATTTAAGATTGTTAGATCTTCTTGTTGGACAGACCCTTTGAGTATGATATAGTGTCCTTCCTCATCTCTTATTATAGTCTTTGGCTTAAAATCTAATTGATCTGATATAAGGATTGCCACCCCAGCTTTCTTCTGATGTCCATTAGCATGGTACATTGTTTTCCACCCCCTCACTTTAAATCTGGAGGTGTCTTCGGGTCTAAAATGAGTTTTTGTAGGCAGCATATGGATGGGTTTTGTTTTTTTATCCATTCTGATACCCTGTGTCTTTTGATTGGGGCATTGAGCCCATTAACATTCAGGGTAACTATTGAGAGATATGAATTTAGTGCCATTGTATTGCCTGTAAGTTGATTGTTACTGTATATTGTTTCTGTTTCTTTCTAATCTACTACTTTTAGGGTCTCTCTTTGCTTAGAGGACCCCTTTCAATATTTCCTGTAGAGCTGGTTTGGTGTTTGCAAATTCTTTCAGCTTTTGTTTGTCCTGGAAGCTCTTTATCTCTCCTTCTATTTTCAATGATAGCCTAGCCGGATATAGTATTCTTGGCTGCATGTTTTTCTCGTTTAGTGCTCTGAATATATCATGCCAGTTCTTTCTGGCCTGCCAGGTCTCTGTGGATAGGTCCGCTGCCAATCTAATGTTTTTACCCTTGTATGTTACAGACTTCTTTTCTCGGGCTGCTTTCAGGATTTTCTCTTTGTCGCTAAGACTTGTAAATTTTACTATCAGGTGACGAGGTGTGGACCTATTTTTATTGATTTTGAGGGGCGTTCTTAGCATCTCCTGGATTTTGATGTTTGTTCCCTTTGCCATATTAGGGAAATTCTCTCCAATAATTGTCTCCAATATACCTTCTGCTCCCCTCTCTCTTTCTTCTTCTTCTGGAATCCCAATTATTCTAATGTTGTGTCGTCTTATGGTGTCACTTATCTCTCGAATCCTCTCCTCGTGTTCCAGTAGTTGTTTGTCTCTCTTTTGCTCAGCTTCTTTATTCTCTGTCATTTGGTCTTCTATGTCACTAATTCTTTCTTCTGCCTCATTTATCCTGGCAGTGAGAGCTTCCATTTTTGATTGCACCTCATGAATAGCTTTTTTGATTTCAACTTGGTTAGATTTTAGTTCTTTTATTTCTCCAGAAAGGGCTTTTATCTCTCCGGAGAGGGTTTCTCTAATATCTTCTATGCCTTTTTCGAGCCCGGCTAGAACCTTGAGAATTGTCATTCTGAACTCTAGATCTGTCATGCTACCTATGTCTGTATTGATTAGGTCTCCAGCCTTCGGTACGGCCTCTTGTTCTTTTTTTTGAGGTGAGTTTTTCCGCCTTTTCATTTTGTCCAGGTAGGATTTGCTTTCTCCTGCTGTGGAATTCCGCTGTTCTTGGTGACTGAAGTTGGTTTTGGATGGTTTCTTGTTGATCTTCTGGGGGAGGGGCCTGTTGTAGTGATTCTCAAGTGTCTTTGCCGCAGGCGGAATTGCACCGCCCTTGCCAGGGGCCAGGCTAAGTAATCCGCTCGGGTTCGCTTTCCGGAGCTTTTGTTCCCTGAGCGCTTTCCGTAGAGTTCCGGAGGACGGGAATGAAGATGGCGGCCTCCCAATCTCTCGGCCCGGAGGAGCCGAGAGCTTGGGGTTCCGCTCCTCAGTGCACTCTCAGAGCAAAGCGCCCAATAGCCCCGCCTCCCTGGCTTGCGGTCGCGCCTCGAGGAAATGAGTCAATTGTTGGAGCTGGAGAAAAGCGCCGGGTCGCTTTTGTCTCCGTGGCCTCCGGCCGCGCTCCGAGCCCACCCAGCCTGCAACCGGCACAAGGTAACCCCGGGCTTAGAGCTCACTCCTCGGCTTTGTCCCTATAGCCGGCTTCCCCGCTCTAATACCTGCGAGCTCTGCGGCACTCAGACATCCCCAGTCCTTCTGTGACCCTGCGGGTCCTGGGGTTATGCTGACCCCGCCTGGGTTTCCCCCCAGTTTAGCCTCTGGAGCGATGTCTCCCAGTGGAGCCGACTTTTAAAAGTCCCGATTTTGTGCTCCGTCGCTCCGCTGCTTGCCGGGTGCCGGCCCCTCCCCCCGGGGTCTGTCTTCCCGTCGCTTTGGATTCACTTCTCCGCAGGTCCTACCTTTAAGAAAGTGATCGATTTTCTGTTTCTGGGATTGTTGCTCTTCTTCTCTTCGATTTCCCGTTGGATTTATAGGTGTTCACAATGGTTAGATAAGCTATCTAGCTGATCTCCTGCTACCCGATGTCGTCTCAGCCTGCTACTTCTCCGCCATCTTGACTCCTCCCCCCAAGAATAAGTTTTATTACAGCAATTTTCTTCAGTGTTTTATTTAAAATATACAATATTCAAAAAGATATTCAGCAAAAAAATTTGTTGCAGCATTATATTTTTTTACTGTTTTTTGATTTGCAAATGTTCATTTTAACTTAGAGATACCTACTATTTGCTAAGTTCTTTGCCAGGCTTTGTGGGGAGGTTATAGCATAGGTTGGTAAGTCTTTGACCAAGATAGCATTAACATTCCTCAGCTTGAAGAACCTTTAGACAGTTTCTTCCTGACTGTAGGTCCCTGAGTCCCTTTTCTTAGAGCATTCACTTTAGAAAACTTGCAATTGTGGATTACTTCTCTGCCCTTTGAGATGTAAATTTTCTCCCAGCTTCTTGCCAGTTTTACAGCTTAGGAATGTCTTTCTCGGGGCACCTGCTTGGCTCAGTGGGTTAAAGCCTCTGCCTTCGGCTCGGGTCATGATCCCAGGGTCCTGGGATCGAGCCCCGCATCGGGCTCTCTGCTCAGCAGGGAGCCTGCTTCCTCCTCTCTCTCTCTGCCTGCCTCTCTGCCTACTTGTGATCTCTCTCTCTCTCTCTGTCAAATAAATAAATAAATAAATAAATATATTTAAAAAAAAAAAAAAAAAGGAATGTCTTTCTCAAGGACTGGGAACCATCCCTAGAGATTTAATCATCAAGAAAGATAGTCCCTGACTATCTTGGTCTCTTTGGGAAGGTTGGAGCCCACCTTTGATAAGTACCATCTAGCAAATACAGACAGCCTAATCATGTTGACCAACATCCTCCATACTTTTCCATTAGTTTACCTCTAAGCTTCAACCTACCCCCACTTTTTGTTTCAGTGGAGTTCTGTTCACTCTCTCTCCCCTATTGCAAGTTTTAAACAAAGTCTTCCTTGCATGTTTAACTATCTAGTGCAATTTTTGTACCTATTTTTTAGTTGTGACAGTTTATTTACCCTCAAAGATCATGTATATTTATTAGGAATTCTGAATACTGAAAATAACTGTACCAGTTTTAACTGCTTTAAAGAAATATTCTTAAAACTTATTTGGGCAGATATTCATTATGGCTAAAGGCAGTATGTTCAGAAAGTTCCACGGAATAACAGCATGACAGTGCCGGAAAAGATCATCCAGATTATATTTAACTCCTCATTTGGTGGCTAAGGAATAGAGATAGAGAGATGTTAATCCAATTGTCTAAGATTCCTAAGAAAATGCAATTCAGTTAACTTAATTTGAATTAACTAAGTTAATTCAACTTTTCAATACATTCAGGATAACTGTTCCTGATATTTCTGGTGATTTTTAGCCCTCTTCAGCATTTGCCATGCTTTTTGTAAAGGCTCAGCTAATGAGTATTTAAAATTTGCTGGCCACATGGTCTCTGTAGCAACTACCTAACTTGTTGTGGTGCGAGAGCAGCCAGCAGCCGTAGATCATATGTAAATGAGTGAGCTTGTCTGTGTTCCAGAAATCCCAGGAGGTCTTCCTGAACAATGTGCTTTCCTGGAAGATCATTTTGCTGCTTGTTGTGCATTTATTCCCTATTGTGGAATGCTCTAAGACCACCACAGTTAACATTTGCAGCAAGAGTGTAGGCTAGGCTACTCTGCCCTGGTGAGTTTTTAAATACCAATTTTGTATCGGGGTAGGGTTCTTCAACCTTTTTTTTTCTTTCCTTTTTTCTTTTTTTTTTTTTTTTAAGTTTCGATGCAAAACTGATAAATGTATTCCATTCTGGTGGAAATGTGACACTGTGGATGACTGTGGCGATGGATCTGACGAACCTGACGACTGTCGTAAGTACACTGGTGAAATGTGGGCATTCAGAATTCAGAGCTCCTTAAATCTCAGACACTGAAAATTGAAGTGAGTCCTTAAGTATGACCTTCTGATACTTTTACAAAATCTTTAAAAATACAACAAAAATTGTTAACAGTCTCTTGAGTATGTCTCTATTAACTGTTACATTTAGAATGACATCAGCAATTTGTGTTAGTATTTTGTTTTAAATTTTCTTACTTACAGAAAAATTACACTCTTTGTGTAATGATCAGTATAAATAACAATCAACATGATTTTGCCTGGATATATCACCAAATTAAAAGCAAAAAATGACAAGTCTGCAGAATGCCAATCAATAACTAAGATCTTACCTTTAAGAGATTAATCATAGTGTTAAAATACTGAACATTCTTTAAAAGTGAGATTTTTTTCCCAACATAAATCATTAGTTTGTTCTACTAGTAATTTAGTATGCTCTTAAGTATTCATTAAAATGACTACTAATTTTACTTTGACTCAAATTGTGATTGGAATGGTTAGATGTCAAATACATACATACATACATATATATACATACATACATATAGGTAGGTATACCCATATAAGAATGTGTGTGTGTGTGTGTGTGTGTGTGGCTTATGTATATGTTCACATATGGGTATATACATTTATTTATCTTTGGTAACTTTGGTTGTAATGGACAATCAGTAAACTTATTCTTGATAGTCTTTTGTAGTTCAGACCATGGGTCACTCCAGTACAATCCTATCAAGTTGAAGATGCTTATAGTCGATCATGATAATTCCCTCAAATCTCGGTGGATAGTTGCCATGATTTGGCCTTAACAATTGAGTTCAAGATCCTTAAGCTTACACTAAAGAAAGTATACTAAGTAAAAGCTAGTTACTTTCTGCTGTAGAACTTTCCACCACATAATTACAAAACTGTTCTAACCTTAGGGTCTCTAGATAGTTACTTAGATGAGAGGCATTCCATATCTCTGGTCACTACAAAGTGTATAAACCATTTGAAGTTGTTTTACATTGTTCATTGTTTTCATTTGAAAACAGCTAATAATATATTCAAGAAAAAGGAAAAAAGTTACAGAAATCATTGCTTTTCTAATATTCTTCTTATGTTTTTGAAAGGTCCATTGGTCTTTGATTTTTTAATATAGTTTTTGTTTTCACTGTGATAGACAATACATATGAGTAGTTTTTGTATGATGTAAATATACTATTATGCCTGAATTATATTTGAATTAAAAGGACTATCAAAGGAACAAATTATATTGGTGACCAACTGAGATTTACTCATTAAAAGAAAGTTACTGATTTCCCTGCAATAAAGTAAACTTTTAATAATATAATAAAATGAACACAACAGATTTTGTAATTTACAGAAATAATGAAGAACAAATACATTAAATGAGTCCTCATATTAGGATGACTTTCCCTGCCCAGATTCCTGAAGTGTTCTCTGAGAAATACTGCCATAATGACTTACAGACACAGTCAGTGGCTCCCAATGCTTTCCCTTCTAAACTACCTGCAGCTCCTTAGCTCTAACTTTCATCTTGACTGGAGTATCATGCTGTAACCATACTGATATAAAAAATTAAAGATTTTCATATTTATACCCTTTGAAAATATAGGATGAACAAATATAACCTTAATGTCTTTTAAGGGGAAAGCAAAGAGACATCTGCTATTTAAGAGTCTCTGTATCATCCTTATCCTAGTTAAATACCAGTACTACATGTTTTTATTGGTGACATTGTCTCTGTGATCTTTTAGTAAATAATCTTTTACTTGGAGTCAAAGGGTTAATAGCACTGAACTTCTGTAGGCATGAAGCCTTATTTTGAGAGTTATGGTGAGGTAGGTGGGAAGTGATGTACATGAGTCTGTGGACTGTCTAGAATTCATATTTGAGTAGCTATATCTTCAAAATTTGCAGGTACTAAGTTACTGACAGTCTCAATAATTTCATCTGAAAAGGCATGAAAGATTAAACCCAGTTTCACATACTTGCAAGCTTCAATAATGTTGTTTAAATAAATGTGGTTAAGAGTGATGCATCATGAATTCTCTGGCATCTTAAATTTTTAACTGCATTTTCTATGATGCTCTAGTACACAAAAGATCATTCTGGAGACACATTTGAAGGTCAGATAGGCTTCCCAGCTATCTTCCAGGCATTGGAACTCCTCTGATAGTTAGAAATCTTCTTATGGGAAGGTTGTTTCGGTAGAGGACCATCCTTTACTGCCAACATTCAAGAAATCATATGTGGTTTCAAGAAAATCATATATGAAGCAACAAAAAATAGAGGAAATGCATGAGTTTAGAATGTGAGAAATTAAGTATCACACAGTTTTAACACTTAGTGTGGTTTACTAAGAAATGTTAGAAATTGAATGACTTTCAACATTTTAGGACTCACTTCTATGGAAGTCGAGCACATATTGAGTTATTTTTTTAATGTTAAGGAAATTTTTACTTAATATTGTAAATATAAAAGCATAATTAATTTCCCAGAGAAAGTTTAAAGCATCACTATTAATATTCATTCAGTTGACATATCTGAACTACATACATTAGGATTATCAGTCAAAAGGTAAGTATTTTATTGCCAAGCAATATAGTTTGTGAGAAACTCAGAGTCAGATCTAGATCTAATTTCCATACCTGGCACTTGAAACTTGTACATACTTGAGTGAGTTATTAATATCTATGAGACCTAGTTTTTTCATTTATAAAACAGTTGTGGAGATATTGAGGTGAGAAGGTTTTGATGAGATTCAGTTAGTACCTCTTTGTGAAAGTGTGTCACCCAGTGTTTGATACAGAGCAGATATTCAATAGAGCCTACTTTATTATGATGATTATTGTTATCATTATTTCATATATAAACTAAGAAATATGGCAAAGATGCATTATCATCTTGGATTTCTTACTGTTAATTTGTGATATGTAATCTGAAGGCCATTTGAGTTGCTCATAGCCTGGTCATACTGTACATCTGAATCCAATAGCTACTAAGTATGAGACATTCACGGTGTGCTCTAGGGTATGTTTAATATAATGAAATAATAAATACCCATAACTTCAGAAAAGCTCTATTTAAGAGGTCATGAGCAAAGCTTGGCGTTCAATGATACCAGTCTGTTTTCTCCCCTAGCTGAATTTAAATGTCAGCCAGGCCGGTTTCAGTGTGGCACTGGGCTCTGTGCTCTGCCAGCTTTCATCTGTGATGGAGAGAATGACTGTGGTGACAATTCTGATGAACTCAACTGTGGTAGGTGATTAAATTCTTAACCAAGGAACCTAAGTCCAATTCTTACCTGATTTTGTCTGCACCAGTTTAAATGCAGGCACAGTTTTCAGTGCAGATTTGTTGTTGTTCTTCTTTCTTTCTTTTAGACACACATGTCTGCCTGTCAGGCCAGTTCAAGTGTACAAAGAACCAAAAATGCATCCCAGTAAACCTCAGATGTAATGGACAAGACGACTGTGGGGATGAAGAAGATGAAAGGGACTGTCGTAAGTCACCTCAGAATGTTCCATCTTGTCTTACTTCTGAGTCTCAGCTGACATGGATCTAAAATTTTTTATTGTGTGTCATACATCTGCACAATGTAGAAAAATGTAACTGCAATTATGAACATATACCTCCAAATTGGCACCTTGGGGGATGGGTTACTTAAGAAGTTCCCTATAGAGGCTTTAAAGAAAATTAAAACATGGGTGGTCTATACTTAGATAGCTACCTAAAGATTACAGCAAATATTAAACAATGAACATTCATTCACATCGTCCTTAAGAGAAGAAACAAAACCAACATTACAGATGACTGTGGTGTTTTATTCATAAATTGATTTTTTTTTGCCCACATTAAGTAGCTACAAATAATTTTCTTCTGTTGATTGGTTACTTGAAATCAACTCCATTAATTAGAGATCATTTCCCCCCATAAAATACATGTCAAAAGCATGATGAGAAAATCTGAGCAAAAAAAAACTAACAAAATTATTTGTTAAAAAATGTAAATAATACTCTGTTTAGTGTATCTTTGCCAGCTACTTCAAAGAACAATAGTAAAATATTTTCTACTCTTTTCATCTCTTCTTTCCATCCCCCACCAAAAATCAAACAGATTCAATGGAAGGCAAAACGATTTCCATCATATACATACATGCACGTAGGCAGATGGGCATGCCCACACACAAACCCAAACACACGGAATACGAGCAATAAAGTACCTGTCAGGTTTCAGGGTTTCAACAGAACTGCTGTCAACGTTTCTGTTTTATTTTATTCCCCTAAAACTTATATCAGTAAATAATGTGCAGTCATCCAGCAATTTGATTAAGATGGTGCTTTCAGAATAAAGTCAGTACCAGTTCTTTATGGTTAGTCATTCCAAGAGCTGATCCATTAAACTGACTAGGATTTGTGAGGCAGTTTACAGTCTAAGTCAGATGTTCACTCCTTCCCTCAAAAACTCAACACAACTAGAGTTTTTGAGAAGTTTGATGTTTTTTTAGTTCCTGATTCACAAATACCTTCTGATTTTATTATTCTTCTATTTATAGAAATGCATATGTATAAATTCTTACATTTATTTGGTAAAATTATTCAGAAAGTTTCCAAATTCTTTGTTTTTAAAATTGATTTCAAAATATAGCTAATCAGGGGAGGCTTGTATTGAGAACTCTGATTTTTATCAAATGTATCATTATAGAAATATGTTTTATTTCTTTCTACTGGGAAGGATATTTGGAATATATCATAGATAATGAAAGTTAAAACCCTTCACCTTCAGAGCCTTATTAATTAAAAGATAATACATTTCCAGTTGACTTTCTTAAGCATTTGTTCTTCTGATCGATTTTTATATAAAATGTCTGTTCTTGTTCAAAGCTGCATTTTAATACATGTTTTTTTCTTAAGCCGAAAACAGCTGTTCTCCAGACTATTTCCAGTGTAAAACAACTAAACATTGCATTTCCAAGCTGTGGGTTTGTGATGAGGATCCAGACTGTGCAGATGCATCAGATGAGGCCAACTGTGGTGAGTGTTTTGTGACCCTGGATCGTACCTATTGTATTTGTGTCATCATCTGACATGGCCACAGTGAAAGGAATTTGAGCACAATTCTGGTGAAACTAAGGTCTCACACGAGAAAGTTTTGTCCCTCTGTTCACAGAGTCGTAGCAACCCGTTTTTTTGTTAAAACAAACAAACAAACAAAAAAAACCCAACTCAGGTTAGCTACTTTTACCCATGTAAGGCAGAAGAATAATACTGCTGAAAATGACTCAAAACTATTTCTAAAAAGGTGGATCTATAAGGTAGGCTAAACTATCACCTTCTTGTCTTGTATGCATGTGGCATTAGTATTTAATGAATGGAAAGAATGAGACATTATCTTTGTATTGTTCCAGACTTTTCTTTCTTTTTTTTTTCTTTTCTTTTCTTTTCCTTTTATTCTTTTTTTTTTTTTTTTTTTTTTTTTTTTGCTTAAATACGTATGATTTTCCAGTCATGCAATGATTACTGGTTATTCTTAAACATGGTGAAAGGAAGGGAGAAGATAATACAAGTATCTGTTCTGTTTTAATAGATGACAATGATCATTTAAGTTAGCGTTTGTTTCTGAAACACTTATCTTTTTACTTAAAGTCAAATACTTTCATTTACAAGAATTATTCCTTAATTAACATTGCAGAAATGGTGAACATATTTGTTTTGTTTAATGCATTTCATTCTATCTTGAAAGTGTCAACAGCAAGACAGAAATGAAGAGTAATTGTCATGTGTAGTTCATGTTATCAACAATTATTAAACACTAATAGTAGCTATATTGTAGGTGAATACACCAAACTTGGCATTGTTGGGGAAGGAAAAAAATATTTAATTTAGTAATTGATTAAGAAAAGCAAAGTTTGGAGTACCTGGGTGGCTTAGTCGGTTAAGCGCCCAGCTCTTGATTTTGGCTCAGGTCATGATCTCAGGGTTGTAAGATGGAATGCCTTGTCGGGCTCTACACTGGGCATGAGGCCTGCTTGGAATTCTCTCTCTGCTTCTCCTTCTGCCCTTCCCCTACCTTCTAAAAAAGAAAGAAAGAAAGAAAAAGAAAGAAAGAAAGAAAGAAAGAAAGAAAGAAAGAAAGAAAGAAAGAAAGGCTTATTCAAACTGAGTATAGGACTTCCAGGTTTCATAAACAAAATTTTGTTAAATGCATCTGCTATATTCCACAATGCTCTTAGTGAACTAGGAAATAATGAAAAACCTTTATGTTCTCTGAAACTCCATTTATACTGAACAACATTCATGGTCTATATGTGTAATAATTGACATTCATGTGTCTTTAAGTGTTTTTCCTAATACTGTCTTCCATATGTCTTCAGAGCATGAAAAAAAAAATTTATCATAGTATTATGAAACCCCATTTACCACTTTGTGAACTTGGTACTCATCAGTTCACAAAGCTTCAAAGTATAGTCATCACTGATTATCAAGGACTTTTGCAGACTAGTTCATATTACTGGCAAGTTTGCTTTGTTGTCTTTAGTATTTTTTTGTTTACTGAAACAAAATGGAATAATGACTTACGTTAGCTATATGAATATTTTTCTGGAATATCTATAATTTATTCCTTACGATAATGTGATTTAACTGTTGCGGTATATTATACTGTTTGAACTGATCATTATTGATCATTATAATAACTGTAATTCCCAATATTTGCTGTGCTTGCCATATGGCCCAGAAAATGTGTTAAAGGCTTTATATTCATTATTTCACATAATCCTTTATTATCCTTATTTTATTGATGTGGTAAAAGAGCCCCAAGGAGGTTATATAACTTACCCAAACTTTCATGACTAGCAGGTGGTGGAACTGGAACTTGAATCCAGGGTTATTTCACATGAAAGCATTTACTCTATGAACATAGTATAAAGCCACCTCATTCTTTAAAAAAAAATAAATAAATAAAAATAAAAAGATTTTATTTATTTATTAGAGAGAGGGAGAGAGAGAGGGCTCATGTGTGCACACTCACATGCACCAGTCGGGGTATGGGAGAGGGGAGAGGAATGGGAGAGGGACAAGTGCCCAGTGCAGAGCCCCACACAGGGCTCGATCCCTGGACCCCAATATCATGACCCAAGCTAAAACTAAAAGTCAGACAGGTAATTGACTAAGCCACCCAGGTACCCCTAAAGCCACCTCATTCTTTATGTGTAAAGAGAAAAATATTTAAATGTTTTCTGTTATAAAGTTATATAGAATTCTCCTGGCCATAGTCATTGTTGTGAATTCCTGACCAGTATACAAGCACATACATACATACAGTAAGAGGGAGAGAAGAGGCAGGAAGGTTGCATCTGATTTGCCTTAGACCCACTATAAAATTTTATTGTGGGCAGGCACTAATTTAATTTAAAAAAACTTTTCTTTTTTAAGATTGTGTATATATATATATATATATATATTTGTTTAGAGTGTGAGAGAGAGAGAGCACCAGCTGGGGGGTGCAGGGGGAGAGGCAGAGGGAGAAAGAGAATCCCAAGCCGACTCTGCATTAAGCCCATCCATCTACCCTAAGTGTGGAGCCTGATCTGGGCTTGATCTCAAGGCCCTGAGATCATGACCTGAGGCGAAATCAAGAGTCAAACACTTAACAGAATGAGTCACTCAGGCACCCCAATTTAAAAAATACTTCTACATACATTACAGTTTAGAATAGCATTTCTCAATCTTTATTCTTAATGGGATAAAAAAACTACCTCCTTCCCCTTTCTTCTGTCTTCAATAAATGTAGAAATGCCATGTATTTTTACTAAGTCTGTTAAAACCTTTGTGGGATAGTTCACCTTTTAATACTTCCATTGAGTGGGAAAAGAAAAACACTTCTCTCTCTCTCTTTTTTTTTTTTTTTTTTTTAAGATTTTATTTATTTATTTGTCAGAGAGAGAGAGAGCACAAGCAGGGGGAGTGCCAGGCAGAGGGAGAAGCATGTTCCCTGCTGAGCAGGGACACCCCCCTCACCCCCGCCATGCAGGACTTGATCCCAGGATCCTGAGATCATGCCCTGAGCCGAAGGCATGTGCTTAACCAACTGAGCCACACAGGTGTCCCCAAACACTTCCTAAAGATGAACTCTATCAAACTAAGTCCTTATTATGTGAATCTGAATTACACGTGTTTTTGTGGGAACAGACCTTGCCTAGAATAGAAAGCAAATTTCACTATTTGTCATGTTGAGTATCCTCAGAACCTCACAAGATATAAAATAGATTTGCATGAAGTGCTATTGAGTGACTGAACTATTCTCTTTTATAAAAAACTTCAATATGCAACTAGTTTTCACTGTTGTTCCCACATACTTCTATACTTTTTTAGTTCACTGCTAAATTTAGGGGCAGATTCTCTTTTACTCTTGGAGTTCACTTAGCTCTTACATCTTATTTCTCAGCAGCAATTTATCTACAATTTTAGATCTAATTGGCTTCTGTCAGTTCTAAAGGTCTAAAATTGTAATTTGTTCTACCTTGACGTATCCTAATTTTTTATTTTTTATTTTTTTGCTTTAAATTGTATGGATAATACCAATGTAGGGGTTGTGGTTCACTGAGACACTGTGGAAAAACCTAACAAAAGAGAGCAGAATAATTTGCAAACAAATAAAATACACATGTAGGACAGGGGATTATTTAAAAAAAAAAAAAAAAAAACCTCTAAGGCATAAATACTTTTAAAATTATTTAATCTTTATATTTACTTGAATACCATGTTTATTGAGTTCTGTCCAGTGTAATTCTTGAGTTTTTGCAGTTCTTGCAGATTTAACAACTATCATTTAATATGTGTAAAAATTTTATGTTAATCTAGAATTTAAGGAGCCTCAAAACCACTTTGAATAGACATAAATTAAATATAGTTTAGGAGTCTTTCTCCAATAGTTTAGTCTTGGTGAGAGTGGATACAAATTTTAAAATTAAATTACATATTTTCCCATCTTATTACACATAGTTTTTGAGATGGCTAAATTTATGTGTAAAAACTGCATTTGGCACATTTGGATTTAAATTCATAAATATTTTTAAAACATCTTTTAGCTCTATTTCTGTGTAAGTAAAGATTTAAATCTATGCTATACTCATATTTATGGCAAGATAAGTTCAACTTTGTGAGTTGTTAATAGTTGTTATAAAATCGTTTATTTTTGCTTGAAGGTAAGGTGTTTACTCTTCCTTTGCTATATGCCCTCAGGATTAAAATAATCTTTATAAAATGTAGATCTATACCTTTTATTAAATTATAGGTGTTCACCATTCTTGGAAGGCTGTTCCACTACTTACTACGATGTTGGACAAACACCGGATTTGGATGCCTGATCAAAATTCATGCAATACCTCAATTGTAGTAGCTCCAGCAATTTCATTCCAGATTTTAATTTCAAACTTTCCCCACTTTCTGCCTGCCGTTTTCTATTTTAGGAAGGAAATGCAGATTTGGGATTTGACAAATCGGTACTAGATTCTTGCTTCTACTTTGTAGTCAGAGTTGAAACTTTTCTATAATTTAACTCTTATAAGATGATATCAGAAGCAGGGTCGAGCCTGATTAGTACTTGAATGGGAGATGATATCAGGATCCATGTCTTTCCATTATGTCCTCTGTCCCCAGTTTAGAGCTTACAATTTCTGTTCCTTAGATGTCGATGTGACATTCTCTTTTCATCAGTTGTTCTCCTTGGGCTTTCTTGGTCAGCTCCATACTCCCATCCCAGCTCTCGGGAACGCACTGTCTGCTCTGCCATATTGCTCTTTCCTTTGGCCGTGTTTCCTGCTTTCTTATCTGGTCTCCCTCTGCCTTAGCTAGAATTCTTGATAATTCTTGGTTCAGCATCATTTGTTACTTTTGAGCAGTCTTGGTTTATAACCTGCTGTTTGGCTAATTATCTCAAAATAAGATGCTAGCTATAATCATACCAACTAGAGCTTATGAGAGGAACTTGAGTTTCCTACAGTAACTTTGTACTTTCTGTAGCCTGGTTTTCCAACATGATACTGCACACATTGAAACTAAAAGATAGGAGTGACCAATGTGTGCTTTTATTTTCCCCTTAATCTCTGATGAGGAAATTTGAATTAGTCTACTTAATCTGTAAGAACATAAAAATAGATGTTTTAGAGTTAAAGCAAGTGCATACATAATTATAAAATACTTCTACCATGCAGACTTGTACAGAAGTTATATAGTAAGTAATGTACCATTTTTAATAGATTTTAACATTTGGCCTAAGGTATCTCTTTTAAAACATTCAGACCCCTACAATAACATATAAAGCCCACCTCTATCTTCTCTCCTTCCCTTCTTCTGAAGTAGTTGTGTATCATTCATGTTTTTTTTTAACTTGTACTATATTTGTGTGTATTCATTAATATATACATAATAGTTAATAGTATCTTAAAAGTTTAGAGGGTATTATGCTTAGTGAAATAAGTCAATCGGAGAAAGACAACTATCAGATCTGCCTGATATGAGGAAGGGGAGATGCAATGTGAGGGGTTTGGGGGGTAGGAGAAGAATAAATGAAACAAGATGGGATTGGGAGGGAGAAAAACCATAAGAGACTCTTAATCTCACAAAACAAACTGAGGGTTGCTGGTGGGAGGGGGGTCAGGAGAGGGTAGTGGGGTTATGGACATTGGGGAGCGTATGTGCTATGGTGAGTGCTGTGAAGTGTGTAAACCTGGCGATTCACAGACCTGTACCCCTGGGGATAAAAATACATTATATGTTTATAAAAAAATTAAAAAATTAAAAAAAATCGTATCTTAAAAGTTCACATAGTCTTGTCTTTTCAGTATTAAATTAAAGCTTGATATTTTCTGGTATTCTAGTGTACTAATGTGAATAATGCATTTAATACTGAAAATTATTTCTTCATGTTACAATTATTATATACTCATGGGCAAATAAAGCACAAAACATTTCATACACTCTGAGCTACAGTCATCATGAAGTCTCAGTTCCCTGCTCAGGTGCTCTAATTGTCAGCTTCCATGAAAGTTTATTTAAAGTCATTGTGGGAACATCCGGAGGAAGGAATCTTTTAACTGTACAGTCAATATTGGCCTAAATGACACGTAGGATAGAGGGCCTGGAGTGAGCCTGAACAGAGAAGCTCTGATATTGATGGCTGTAACGACAGTAGAATAATTCATGATATTTGAAGTTAGGTATTTTCAAAATATTTAATTACTTGCACTTAGAATAGCATTCCCAAATGTTAGTTCCCTGATTTCAAGACAATCCGTGGGGGAAATTTCTGTGCTCCTCACATACACAGTAAAGGATGATGTACTAAATTCTGTATCTTGGAAAACAGTTCATTTACATGCATGTAGTTAAGGTGTCTGTTTAATGTCTGTAATCAATGTTCCCTGCATTTAAAAATAGGTTACAAATTTCTGTGTTGTACTTTAATTAGCAAACAAATTATGTGATCATCCGAAAGCACTTCTTCCCTGCTGGATGGCTGTCGCTTTTGTCTGGGGCCAGGAGGAGGAGTTTGCTGTTGAGGGAGACTGCTGGGAGCCAGGTTTTAAATTTTCTAACACATGGCATCATGATATTTCAGATACTTAGGATGGTAGGATTATATACCTTTACATTAGCAGGTGGAAAGAGAAAGACCCTCCTTTCTCTGGGACCTGACTGGTCTCTGCTGCCTGATTGGTCTGATCTGCACCCCTACAGTACCCTGTGCTGTGGAGTGCAGGCATGACTACCCATGGCTGGAGCATAGGCTTGGCTGTGTCCCTCCATGTCTCCATTTCTGGTGAGCGGCAAACTGATCTTAAGTTTCTGCTGTTGTGTAAAAGCTCTTGAGCTAAGATGCAGAGAGACACATGGTCCTGGAAACCTCCAGGTCTTGTGAGGAACCAGAAATAACGTCTCTTGCTTATCTCTCGAGCTCCTACTCACTTTTAATGTCATAGAGTCGCCCCTGAGTTTTATTGACTGTGTTACATACCTGATATTAGATGTTTCTCCTGGAAGCTTGGCATCTTTCTGAGATTAGATTTGATTACAGAATCAAATAAGGAATCAAATAGAGAATTAAAAACTAGGTGAAGGATAAGAGCAGCAGTGTAACAAGGATGAAGTTTTTGTTTTTTTTTTTCTCACAATCTCTCAGGACCCAGAAGTGGGCACTTTACTTTCTCTACCTACCTAAAGAAACTTCTTCTACATCATATCTTACCATCCTTGAGGTAGTACTTGCCTACTCCTCTCCTTACCCTGGCAAAACAGCTGTGGAGCAATACAATTCATGACGGAGAGAGACGAAAACCACATTGCTTTACTGTTTTAGAAGATGTTTTACTCTTACACTGATTTGTCCCCAGATGATTTGTAAAATAACACTCAACAACAATCTTATAGAATCACTATCTCTCAGAATATATTTTAGACATATTGCCTGGCATGTAAGTGTTACTGAAGTCTGTGTAGTTTATACTCAATCTAATGCTAATACATTTTATTTTATTTTACAAATGTGTAGCTCTGTATTGCTACTTTAAAAGCACAATGTCGACAAATGTCATCTCCTTTCTTTTTAAAAAGAAATTTTTAAAAAAATGATTCAACTTCTGGTACATTTCTGAACTTTTAAAGTAGTTGCCATGAAAATTAATATATTTTTTTAAAAAGCGTGGTAATCTGAAGAGCTTATTTTCTGAGCAAAGAAGCTTCTGTTAATTCAGTAGGAAGTATTTTTATACTAATATTATTATATTTTATGGTAAATTTTTTGATGGATCATATATTTTGCTGTCATCCATCTATTTGTTTGTTTTGCAAAATGCAATCTTTTCTCCATTTTCTGACAATTATATTTGTGTTTGAGTAACTCTCTCTCTTTCTCTCTCTGTATGTGTATGAGAAAAATAAAGAAAGGGGAAAATAACATCTTTGGCACTGAAATATTTTGGTTCTTACAGAGCCCTTGAGGGAAAGCCTATCTGTATGAATAGGACCAGGAAACGGCCGTCTAGTATTTTTGTGAAGAAATGAATGACCTACATGTGCATCCTTTAATAGTCTAAGTGGAACACATTTAGTCTTTTTATAACTTGTGTTCAATAACTTCCATCCATTGACTACCTCTCTCTCAAAGGGTGTGCAATTATTTGGTGATGTTATTTTTTTTTCTTCTTAATAATAAGAGGAAATCGTGAGATTTGACCAGAAAGTTAAAAAGGAGCCCACACAATGAGTCAGAAGGTATGCCAAATATTCTAGAATCTAGGTTGATCTGTAGTAAAAGCCATGAATAGAAACAGCTTTTTGCCCAGCGAGGTTTATAATTGAGTTTGTAAAAGAAAGAACTATATATTTGTTTTAATACGAACTGTGTTGATGCAGTTGATATCTTTTTTTTAAGGAAATTGACTCAGGAATTTAACATTCCGTGATACTTTTGTTTGAAAAACTTCATCCTTGTTATACTGCTCATCTCATCCTTCACCAGGTAAATTTGATTCTCCAAAAATGCAAAATAACATCACACACACACACACACACACACACACACACACACACACACCCCTAGTTGGAGACTGATAGCAGAATGTGAGAAAAATAAGTATTAGTCACTTTATAAAAAATACTTAAGAAATGTAGAACTTAAAAAAAATACATTTAGTCTACCCTTAGAAGAAAAATATTTGTATTTGTTTTGGTTTATAAGATTTTTAAATTACTATTTTAAAAAAGCAATGTCATTTCATTTAGGAACATAATAGATAATAAAAATAAAATGACCAGTGGTGCCTGGGTGGCTCAGCTGGTTAAGCTTCTACCTCTTGATTTCTGCTTAGGTCATGATCTTAGGGTCCAGAGATTGAGCCCCACATCAGGCTCTGCACTTAGCGGGAAGTTTGCTTTTCCTTCTCCCTCTGCATGCTTGCTTGCTCGCTTGCTCTCTCTCTCTCTCTCTCTCTCTCGCAAAATAAATAAATAAATATATATATTTTTAAATAAATACATCTTTAAAAAAAAAAAGTAGAGGTAACAGAGTTCATTATCTCAAACTAAATCCTACATTATCTCTCTCTCCACTTCCATAATTTCCCACATGAACATTGAACAAGGAACCATATACAAACAGTGCCCTAATAACATGAAAACTCCAGCCCAGAGATTTGTAATCTAGGCATTGAATCTAAGACTGCTCACAGTATAAGTATGTCTGTCAGAATCATCATCTATGTCTCTGTCCACAAAGATTACAAAGCTAAATAGTAGTATAATTATAACTCTAGATTAGGGTTTTTACTCTCATTAATATATTATTTCATAAAACTGTTAATGGCTAAAAATGGATAGTTGTTTTGCAAGCAAAATCTGATACCACTTGGATCCTCAAGCTAATTTTAACATATAAGCACAAATCTAAGTTTTCTTTTCTTTTCTTTTTCTTTTTTTGGGGGTTGGTCATTTTATTTTTTTAATATATTTTTTAAAGATTTATTTATTTATTTTAGAGAGATAGAGAGAGAGAGAGTAGACCCATGAGTGAGGAGGAGGGGCAGAGGAACAGAAACAGACTCTCTGCTAAGTGCAAAGCCTGATGTGGGGCTCAACCCCAGAACCCTGAGATCATGACCTGAGCTGAAGGCAGATGTTTAACAGACTGAGCCACCTAGGTGGTTCCTCACAGAAATTTCTTATATGACTTAGCATAAGGAGCTTGATATGCCCCATTCTAAATATGTTATTGGGTTACATTTTTAAAAATCAAATATGGAGGGGCACCTGGGTGGCTCAGTTGGTTGGGTGGCTCCTTTGGCTTGGTCATGATCCCAGGGTCCTGGGATCCAGCCCCACATCAGTCTCCTTGCTGGGGGGGAGCCTGCTTCTCCCCTGCCTGCCGCTCCCCCTGCTTGTGGTTGCTCTTTACCTCTCTCTCTCTCTCTGTCAAATAAATAAATAAATCTTTAAAAAAATGGAGTCTGTTTATATTTAAGTTTTCTTTGTAATTACCTTCTGAATTCTGAAAACAAAACATACTCAGAAAATGCAATATATTACTTAATGCCAATTAATAATCATTTTACTATAAAAGAATCATACAGCTATTTTAGTTAACCATACCCGTAAAAAGAAGTTTGACACATCCTGTGGATGTTTCTGTCTGTTTCTAGAAATTGTCCATAGATGTTAGAATGTTATATTATTTTATAAATACCTATCCTAGGAGCTCTATGGATGAACCTAGAGTTTAGAATTAGCATATACCAAGTCCCATGATGATTACTGCTTCAAGAAGATAATCCTTTGGAACAACTGCTCAGATCTTTGGTCCTTGTGATGGTTAAAACCACAATATTCTTAATATAAACATGCAATGAGCAGTAAAAATCCCAGTGGCTAACTATCAGGGAGTCACAGAAGTACAGGAAACTTACCGTCAGGAATCCTAAAACACGGACAGTTTATTCGGTTTCTTTTCAATAAAGGACATTTCACTGAGTCAGAGAGGAAAAAAAATTGGGAATCATTCACCTAAAATATAAGCAAATATACACATATTTTTCTTTCAGAATCCATTATGTCCATTTTGTAATGTCTTAATAAAAGTAATTATAGCTTACATTTTAAAATGTTTTTATTTTATTTTTATTTCATTTTATTATTTTAATTCCAGTATAGTTAACATGCCAAGGTATATTAGTTTCAGGTGTACAACATAGTGATTCAGTAATTCCATTCATCACCCAGTGCTCATCATGACAAGTGCACTCCTTAATCCCCAATACCCTTTTCACCCATACCCACTGCCCCCCACCTCACCTCTGGTAACCATGTTTGTTCTTAATAGGCGAGAGTCTGTTTCTTGTCTTATCTCTCTCTCTCACATTCTGTCTCTTTCCCTTGCTTATTTGTTTTGTTTCTTAAATTCCACATATGAGTGAAATCCTATGATATTTGTCTTTCTCTGACTGACTTGTTTCACTTGGCATTATACTCTCCACTTCCACACATGTCATTGCAGATGGCAAGATTTCATTCTTTTTTTATGGCTGTACACTATTACACACACACACACACACACACACACACACCACATCTTAAAATTAGTATGGGAGATATGTAAAAGTTTGGTATCATCAGGAGATATTATTAGTAGGTATGGGTATTACCAATAGGAAATTTGGAAGTTATCGATGAGGTTGAACTTCAAGGGGCTCTCATACAATACCCCTTATTCTTTGCAGAGGAAAACTAAAATCCTTGGCTACAATTAGTTTATCCTACAACATACTTTGGGCACATTTTGTACTATTTGTTTTGTTTTTATTATTTTGTATCTTTATAACATTCACTTATTTTAAAAATTAGTAAATACCTGTTAAATATGTCAAGTAAGCAACTATATTAGAGAATCAGGTAATTCAAAGAAGTCCAATAGGGATAATTAATAGTTTTGAAAGCTTATTACATGTAAGGCATTGTACTAAACTTTATGTGAAATATCATTTAAACCTGACAACGGTCCTATGCAAAATATACTATTATTATTCTTATTTTATAGGTAAAGGTATAAGGCTCAAAACACATAAGTAATTTTCTTTACACAGGTCACCCAAGTGGAAAGTGGTTAAGCAGATATTTGAACCCACAGGATTTGGCTCCAAACCCATACACTTAACAATTATTCAACTGAGTAACCTGCCCTAAATTTACAATAAGGCAAGGAATTAGGACACAGATACAAATAATCCCAAACAAATTGTAATGATTAAATGTCACTGGAAAGAATACATACACAGTTCTTCAAAGGATCTTATCATCACTAACAATAAGTGAGTAAGATAGAAGTGGCAATAAAGGGATGTCTTATCTATAGTCAATTTGAAAGCAATAATAAACCAACTAAAAGTCGGTCTGTGTTTTATTATAACTTTTTTTAATGGCTATCCTGACAATGTCAGCAATAAAAACCCCATCCCTGAAAGGACAAACCATTGATCATGACTCCAAATGGAAATCTATTAGCTTGCCATAAAGGTAATAGTAAAAATAAGTACAATGAGAATAATATTATTAAATTCTAGTTTGACTGAATTCTAGTTTGATGCTGGCCTATCAAAATCTAACTCTCTCTTTGTGAAAAAGAGAGGTTAGTGAATGTCATAGAAGCCATGTCTTTTCATGACCAAAGTTTTAATGATGAAGCAACTAGGAAGAAAGAAAGACACTTGAACAGAGCATAAATTTCTCACCAGCCAGTATGAAATCATACTATATAGCACCATGTTTACATATTTTTAGAAGTATCTCTTGCTTACTGTCTATGCCATGCAAGCTACACATTTGAAAACATCGTCCTCCTCTTGATTAACTGAAGGAATAAACATGAGTATAGTTTTATTTTTTGATCATGCCTTTGCTCCTTTCCGCAACTTTTCCAGTAACTATATATAAATTGTACTATATGTATATAGTTTGTTAATATATAATGCATATAATATATTATACATAACATATACTACATATAATTATATATAAACTATGTATAGTTTATTAACATCTTAAATTGGTTCAAATACAAGAGAGTATCGAGAAGAAAGTAAATATTCATGCTAATATTAATTACTTTCAAATATGCTTTCAAATATTTTTACTATGCAGAAGTGAAAGTCATCAACACTGCTTTGCTCCAGTTTTTTTGAAAACTTTAATAAAAAAGCATTCTCTTTTTTCTAATTTTATGAAAAAGTTTGTAATTGACCACTGGGCATAAATTGTTCAAATTCTTTTCTGGAAGATACAGTTAAGTCTTGGCACTAAATGCTGTGTTTCTTGGCACCGAAACAGTTATAAGAAATGAACATGTTAAAATCTCTTGTTTGCAATAGTTAAGCCAAATGTAATTACATGTGAGTCTATTGACTGAAGGTATGATTGTTATCCAAGCTTTAGCCATATGGGTTATGGAGGTGACAATGCCAATCTTAAATTCTAGAGCTTTTTTCATGCTATTTGGTTTTCACAGCTGGAATTTATTACTTCATAGTGCAAAATTATCCATCCACTTGGTTTCATTTCTTGGCTCAATATTGTGACTTAGTAATTTTCAGCATCTTATTGACAGATGGAAAGTGTTCCCTAAACATGTTGCTGAATTAACACAGAATATACTTCTAAACCACAATAAAGAATGGAACTGAAAATATCAAGTCCACTAGGTTCCATCTAAAGCCCACATATTGTTATCATGGAATTTTTGGATAGAAATGGTTCATTAGAAGTTATGCGGTTAAAGCGCCATCCTTAATCTAAACAAACAAGTGAACAGAATACTCCTTTATGTCTAGACAAAATCCTTATGCTATAAATTAAACCTGCTTTTTTTTTTCTTTCTATCCTTTCCAATAGAAATTTTGAATAACCTAACACTATCTTTTGCGTAAAATGCCTTTGTTTAAGTACTCTCAAATTAAATTCTTTCACATTCTTCTTCAGGCCAAATAATTCCATTTTCTTTTATCTCTCTACATGGGTTCTATTTTCCATTCTATTAATCAGTTGTTTATTTCTCCCCTGAAACCTCCCCACATTCTTTGCTTTGGCTATGATCTATGAAACCGAACACAGCATTTTTAAGTACTGTGTGTCTCTTGTTCCCCACTGTATATGCCTGCTTTTGTATTTTAATATTGTGTTTGATTAAAAGCAAATAAAACCACAGTATTCACACTGTTGATCTGTGGCCAATTTATAGGAATCTCTAGTCTTAGAGATTTCACATACATTCTACCAGATTGTCAGTGTCATGTATTTATGAACTGCATCCATGTTGTTGCCTTTTGAAAAGTTATAATGAAGTCTACTGTCTCTCTTGCCAAATTAGAAGTTCCAAGAGGCCTGGATCTACATATCTTCTAACTTCCTAATATATACCCAGTACATAGTAAAGAATCTGGCATAAATAAATATTTGAAGAATGAGTGAAGAAAGGAAATTTTAAAAGGAAGACTATTTGGGTTCAGCCAAATATGTTTCTCTTCAAATCTGGACATTGGGACTTTGGTTTCCTTTAAGTTTATATGTATTTTGTTACATTTTTATGTAAGTACTGCTTTCCCTCCTGATCAATTCAATAGTTTGGGCTTGATTTATATGCAAAATTGACTTAAAGTGTAAGGGAGTTTCAATATACAAAATCACTGCCAGGTTCTTTCAAACTTGGGCAATGAGATGTGCCTCCTCATCTCTCAGAACGAAGGTGGGCTATGACAGTGCATTTGACAGCTCCATAAAAAGAGCCCATATACTCCGGACAACTAGGAGCAGAGCTCCCTTTTTGATTTCAACTTTTATTAATTGGGTAGGTTTCTTCAGGTCTCTATTATTTCCTCATTTGTAAATGGATATAATCATTTGTCCCTAGAAAACTGATGAAAGCATTTAGAGAAGTAAAGATAAATAAGCACCTAGTAGGTATAAAAGTCGGTAGTAGAGATGTAAGTACCTAGTAAGTATATAAGTACCCATGAGTATATAGGTATGTAGTAGGTATGTGTGTACCTAGTAAGTGTGTAAGTACCCATGAGTATGTAAGTATGTAGTAGGTATGTAAGTACCTAGTAAGTATATAAGTACCCATGAGTATATAGGTATGTAAGTACATAGTAAGTATGGAAGTACCTGTAGGCCCTCAAAAATATTTTGCGCTCTTTTTTCCAGCACTTTTTTTTTCTAAATATTTTGTATTGACAGGTTAAAACACTCAAATTGTTTATTCTATAATGGGGATAGAAAGGGAAAAAAAGATTTAAATAAATATGATAAAGTTTTATGACAGAATGAAGTGGTTCTATGAATTCTCCCATTTCTTGTCAGGAGAGAGGAAAAATAAAACATCATTAGAATGCACAAAGAGTTTTTAATGTAACAGATTAATGGGAAATATAATAACAAATGTCAGAGAGTGTGACTAGTAGGAAACTTCCAATCTGTGTTATATCATTTCCACAAAATGTTAGAATCACAATCAATTCTGTATATGCACTACATTCCTCTGTAAATCCCGTTTGTTTGTCTAACAGCTTTATTAAAGTATAATTGACAAACAAGAATCTGTATATATTTAAAAATGTATAATCTGATAAGTTTTAACAGATGTAGATGTCATGAAAACGTCATCACACTTATGATAATGAACATACTTATCACTCTTGGAAATTTGTTTTTCTCTCTTTCAGCACTTCCTGTATCCTTACCTCTACAGACAAACACTTAACTTGCTTGCAGTCACTATAGATTAGTTTGCATTTAGGTAAACATAGAGACATACATTATGCATACATTTTGTCTGACTTTTTCTGCTCAGCTTAATTACTTTGAGATTATCCATGTTGATGACAGTATCAAACGTTTATTCCTTTATATTGCTTCAAAGCATTCTACTGTATGGATAGACACTGTAGAATGAATATTTTGTATTCATTCACTCATTTATTATCACTTGGGTTAACTCAAGTTTTAGACTATTACAAATCAGGCTGCTATGATCATTCATGTAATTAGTCTTTAGATGAATGCACACTTTCTCTTCTCTGGGAATTGAAGGCTAAGTTATATGAGTGTGTGTTTAACTTTTTAAGTACTGAACTCTTTTCCAAAGTAGTTGCACCATTTCACATTTTGCAATTGTTGGAGAGTTCCTGTTCCTTCACATTCTTATCAATACTTGATACTTTCAAATTTTTGACATTCTAATAGATGTGTAGTAGTATTTCATTCTGGTTTGAATTTGTATTTCATTTATGACTAATGATATTGAATGTCATTCATATGCTTATTTGCTATGTATCGACCTTAGTGAAGCATCTGTTTAGATGATGTTCCCATTTTTTTTATTGGATGGCTTATTTTATATTATTGAATTTTGCAAGTTCTTATACATTGTGGATCCAAGTTATCATTCAGATAAAAATTTTGCAAATATTTTTATTTTCTTCCCTTTACTTTTGTTTTAATTTGCTTTCCTTATTCTAGCTCATTGGAAGTTGATGTCACTGGTTTGAAATCTATCTCTTTTTCTAATATAAATCTTTTATACAGATATTTTCATTATCTAGGATTTGGCCTATTTTGATAAAGATTCCATAAGCCTTTGAAAAGAAAATATATTTTTTGTTGCTGGGTGAAATGCTCTATACATTATCTTAGATCAAGTTGGTTGATAGCACCGTTTAAGTGTCCTCTATCTTTACTGAATTTTTTGGTATTTATTCTGTCAGGCATTTTGAGATGAGTACAAATTTCTGACTATTGTTGTGCATTTTTTAATTCTCCTTGAAATTTTACCAGTTTTGTTTCATGTATTTTGAAGTTTTGTTATTGGTGATTCAGGACTGTTAAGTTTCTCTTAATAAACTGATCTATATGTCATCAGGAAATGATTTAAAACTAGTAATGTGCTTTGCAGTGAAATCTACTTTGATATTATTACAACCTCTGTAGGTTCCTCTGGTTTTATTATTGGCATGCTTTACTTCTCTCCATCTTTTTACTTCTAATCTACTTGTGACTTTATATTTAAAGTTTATTTTTTTATAGTCGCATAGAGTTAGGAATATATACAGATGGAATTTTTCCAAGCTGATAATCTTAGTCTTTTTAATTGGAGTTTTAAGACCATTTACATTTATATTATGAATATGTCTAAGTTTTAGTCTTTTTTTTTTTTTTTTACTATTAACTAAATTCCACACTTTATTCAAATTGCACTAGTTTTTCCACTAATGTTGCTTTTTCCGTTTTAGGATCCCACCATATATTTAATCGCCAAGTCTCCTTAGTCTCCTTGATCTATGATAGTTCCTCAATATTCCCTTGTTTTCAATGACTTTGAGAGTTTGAAGACTACTAGTGAGGTGTTTTTGTAAAATGTCCCTCAATTTGGATATTCGTAATTTTCAACGATGACTGTTTTATTGTACCTAGCTTATCAAGGTGTTTGGGCTAAGGTGTGCTATCCAATTCAAATAGGTTGAAGATAGAAGTTTCTATCTTTGATTCTACTTTTAGATTCTAAGAGCTGCCAATATATTGCAAATCCCTTCCTTTTCTCCTTAAGTTTGCCAGGGTTGGTGTTCCTTAATTCAGTGAGTCCCATGATTAATTCACAGGATTAATTCACAATATCTCCCTGTCACTCTTTCAAACTCTCATGCTCTTTTCCGGCAACCTCAAATATATTAAATTCTTAACATGCTGAGATGCTTACAAAACTCCTTAACTTTCCCTGTTTGCATCATTCCCTGGTCTTACTCAAATGTCAGTGATAAGACCAGAGGTAATTTTATTTTTTCCTGAGGATCACTTTCTTTTTCCTTCCAGTTTTATTGAGATATAATAACATTATATTAGCCTAAGGCTTACAACAAGATGACTTGATGCATGTAGACATTGTAAAATGACCATCAGGATAAGTTTAATTGTCTACCACGTTACATAGCTATAAATTATTTTCTTTATTATTTCTTATGATCTTATTATTTGTTTTCTACTGACAGCATTTGTGCTTTCTTTTTCTTTTACTTTTTTTTCCTGTTCTTTTTTTTTTCACTTTTTTCCCTGTTTCTGCTAGCCCTTTTATATTGTTAGGTGATGGACATTTTTTTATTTCCATAAATATTTTTGAGGTTTGTTTTGCAATACTATTAAGTTATTTGAAACAATTTTATTCATTGAAATTTTGCTTTTAGGATTTATTAGATGGGACCAGAGCAGTATTTTTGTTGTTGTTTTTCTCAGGACTAACTGTTCGCTACTAGGGCAATGTAATTCTGAATGCTCTACCCAGAGTTCTGTGCATCATATGATCGTCCAATCTGACTAGTGGGAACAGGCACTATTCTAGGTCCTGTTTGAGTTTCAGGTACTGTTCCCTATAACCTTTTCAGAACCCATTTTTTTTTTTTTTTTTTTTTGGTAGTATCAGGCAGTTTCTTTGGATGTATACCCTGATTGATTTTCTACTGTACATTCAGGGGTGATCCTCTGCAAATCTGTGGAATTCACATTCTAGGCAGCATTCTCTTCTCAATTAGTGCCTGAGAACTGCAATGGTCTCCTTGGACTCTCAGTTCATTCTTTTTTTTTTTTTTTTTTTTAATATATAATGTATTATTTGGTTCAAGGGTACAGGTCTGTGAATCATCAGTCTTACATAATTCACAGCACTCACCATAGCACATACCCTCCCCAATGTCCATCACCCAGCCACCCTATCCCTTCCCCCACGCCTCAGCAAACCTCAGTTTATTTCCTGAGATTAAGACTCTTTTATGGTTTGTCTCTCTCTCCAATCCCATCTAGTTTCATTTTTTCACTCCCTTCCCCCGCCATGAGTGTCCCACCCTACCTCTCAAATACCTCATATCAGAGAGATCATATGATAATTGTCTTTCTCTGATTGACTTAGTTAGCTTCGCATATTACCCTCTAGTTCCATCTGTGTCATCATAAATGGCAAGATTTATGGGTTTTTTGATGGCTGTATGGTATTCCATTGCATATATATACGTGTGTGTGTGTATGAATTCTTCTTTATCCATTCATCTGTTGATGGACATCTAAGCTCATTCCATAGTTCAGCTTTTGTGGACATTGCTGCTATAAGCACAGGTGCACATGCCCCTTCACATCACTACATTTGTATCTTTGGGGTAAATACCCAGTAGTGCAATTGCTGGGACATAGACTAGCTCTATTTTCAACTTTTTGAGGAACCTCCATACTGTTTTCCAGAGTGACTGCACCAACATGCATTCCAGAGGGTTCCCCTTTCTCTGCATCCTCACCAACATCTTTTGTTTCCAGACTTGTTAATTTTACCTATTCTGACTAGTGTGAGGTAGTAACTCACTTTGGTTTTGATTTGCATTTCCCTGATGCCAAGTGATGTTGAGCACTTTTGCATGTGTCTTTTGGCCATCTGGATGTCTTCTTTGCAGAAATGTCTGTTCATGTCCTCTGTCCATTTCTTGATTGGATTATTTGTTCTTTGGGTGTTGAGTTTGATAAGTTCTTTATAGATTTTGGATACCAGACCTTTATCTGATATGTCATTTGCAAATATATTCTCCCATTGTGTGGGTTGTCTTTCCTTTTGTTGACTTTCCTTTGTTGTGCAAAAGTTTTAATCTTGATGAGGTCCCAGTAGTTCATTTGTGCCCTTGCTTCCCTTGCCTTTGGCGATGTTTCTAGGAAGAAGTTGCTGCACCTGAGGTCAAAGAGATTTCTGTCTGTGTTCTTTTCAAGGATTTTGATGGATTCCTGTCTCACATTTAGGTTTTTCATCCATTTTGAGTCTATTTTTGTGTGTGGTATAAGTAAATGGTCTAGTTTCATTCTTCTGCATGTGACTGTCCAATTTTCCCAACCCCCTTTGTTTAAGATACCGTCTTTTTTTCCAGGGGACATTCTTTCCTGCTTTGTCAAAGATTAGTTGGCCATAGAGTTGAGGGTCCGTTTCTGGGCTCTCTATTCTGTTCCATTGATCTATGGGTCTGTTTTTGTAGCAGTACCATACTGTCTTGATGATGATAGCTTTGTAATAGAGCTTGAAGTCTGGAATTGTGATGCCACCAATTTTGGTTTTCTTTTTCAACATTCCTCTGGCTATTTGGGGTCTTTTCTGGTTCCATATAAATTTTGGGATTTTTCCATTGCCCATTTTTTTGAATCAAATTGATGGCATTTTGATAGGGATTGCATTAGATGTGTAGATTGCTCTAGGTAGCATAGACATTGTCACAATATTTGTTCCTCCAATCCATGAGCGTGGAACGTTTCCATTTCTTTGTGTCTTCCTCAATTTCTTTTGTTTATAGTTTTCTGAGTACAGATTCTTTACATCTTTGGTTGGATTAATCCCTAGGTATTTTATGGTTTGGGATACAATTGTAAATGGGACTGACTCCTTAATTTCTCTTTCTTCTGTCTTGCTCTTGGTGTATAGAAATGCAACTGATTTTTGTGCATTGATTTTATATCCTGACACTTCCCTGAATTCCTGTATGAGTTCTAACAGTTTTGGAGTGGAGTTTTTTTGGGTTTTCAACATGAAGTAACATATCATCTGCAAAGAGTGAGAGTTTGACTTCTTCTTTGCTGATTTGGATGCCTTTTATTTCTTTCTGTTGTCTGATGCTGAGGCTAAGACTTCTAGTATATGTTGAGCAGTGGTGATAGTGGACAGTCCTGCCATGTTCCTGACCTTATGGGAAAAGCTCTCAGTTTTCCCCATTGAGAATTATATTCACTGTGGGTTTTTCATAGATGGCTTTTATGATATTGAGGTATGTACCCTCTATCTCCACACGTTGAAGAGTTTTGTTCAAGAAAGGATCCTGTACTTTGTCAAATGCTTTTTCAGAATCTATTGAGAGTATCATATGGTTCTTGTTGTTTCTTTTATTAATGTATTGTATCACACTAATTGATTTGTGGATGTTGAACCAACCTTGAAGCCCAGGAATAAATCTCATTTTGCCGTGGTGAATAATCCTTCTAGTGTACTGTTGGATCCTGTTGGCTAGTATTTTGGTGAGAATTTTGCATCTGTGTTCATCAAGGATATTGGTCTGTAATTCTCCTTTTTGATAGGGTCTTTGTTTGGTGTTGGGATCAAGGTAATGCTGGCCCCATAAAATGAGTTTGGAAGTTTTCCTTCCATTTCTATTTTTTGGAACAGTTTCAGGAGAATAGGTATTAATTCTTCTTTAAATGTTTGGTAGAATTCCCCTGGGAAGCCATCTGGCCCTGGGCTCTTGTTTGTTGGGAGATTTTTGATGAATGCTTCAATCTCCTTACTGGTTATGGGTCTATTCAAGTTTTCTATTTCTTTCTGGTTCAGTTGTGGTAGTTTATATGTCTCAAGGAATGGATCCATTTCTTCCAGATAGTTTCCAGATTGTCAAATTTGCTGGTGTATAGTTGCTCATAATATGTTCTTATAAATATTTGTATTTCTTTGGTGGTGTTTGTGATCTCTCATCTTTCATTCATGATTTTATTAATTTGGGTCTTTTCTCTTTTCTTTTTGAAAAGCCTGGCCAGGATTTTATCAATCCTTTTAATTCTTTTGAAGAACCAGCTCCTAGTTTTGTTGATCTGTTCTACTGTTCTTTTGATTTCTATTTCATTGATTCAGGCTCTGATTATTATTTCTCTTCTCCTGCTGGGTTTAGGCTTTCTTTGCTGTTCTTTCTCCAGCTCCTTTAGGTGGAGGGTTAGATTGTGTACTTGAGACTTTTCTTGTTCATTGAGAAAGGCTTGTATTGCTATATACTTTCCTCTGAGGATCGCCTTTGCTGTGTCCAAAGATTTTGAACAGTTGTGTTTTCATTTTCATTTGTTTCCAATTTCATTGGTTTAAAATTCTTCTTTAATTTACTGATTGACCCATTCATTCTTTCATAGGATGCTCATTAGCCTCCATGTAATTGAGTTCTTTCCAACTTTGTTTTTGTGGTTGAGTTATAGTTTGAAAGTATTGTGGTCTGAAAATATGCTGGGAATGATCCCAGTCTTTTGGTACTGGCTGAGACCTGATTTGTGACTCAGGATGTGATCTATTCTGGAGAATGTTCCATGTTCCCTCAAGAAGAAGGTGTCTTCTGTTGCTTTGGGATGGAATGTTCTGAATATATCTGTGATGTCCATCTGGTCCAGTGTGTCATTTAAAGCCTTTATTTCCTTGTTGATCTTTTGCTTAGATGATCTGTCCATTTCAGTGAGGTGTTAATGTCCCCTACTATTATTGTATTATTGTTGATGTGTTTCTTTGATTTTGTTATTAATTGGTTTATGTAATTGGCTGCCCCCATGCAGGGACAAGGATATTTAAAATTGTTAGATCTTCTTATTGGACAGACACTTTAAGTATGATATAGTGTCCTTCCTCATCTCTTATTATAGCCTTTGGCTTAAAATCTTATTTATCTGTTATAAGGATTGCCACCCCAGCTTTCTTTTGATGTTTATTAGCATGGTAAATGGTTTCCTACCCCCTCACTTTAAATCTGAAGGTGTCTTTGGGTCTAAAATGAGTTTCTTGCAGACAGCATATTAATGGGTCTTATTTTTTAACCATTCTGGTTTCCTATGTCTTTTGATTGTGGCATTTAGCCCATTTCCATTCAGGGTAACTATCCAAAGATATGTCTTTAGTGCCATTGTATTGCCTGTAAGGTGATTGTTACTGTATATTGTCTCTGTTCCTTTCTGATCTGTTACATTTAGGCTCTCTCTTTGCTACAGGACCCCTTTCATTATTTCCTGTAGGGCTGTTTGCAAATTATTTGGTGTTTGCAAATTATTTTAATTTTTGTTTGTCCAGGAAGCTTTTCAGCTCTCCTATTTTCAATGACAGCCTGGCTGGATATAGTATTCCTGGCTGCATATTTCTCTCATTTAGTGCTCTGAGTATATCATGCCAGTCCTTTTTGGACTGCCAGTTCTCTGTGGATAGGTCTTGTGTCAATCTAATATTTCTGCCATTGTATGTTACAGAGCTCTTGTGCTGATCTGCTTTCAGGATTTTCCCTTTGTCACTGAGACTTGTCAGTTTTACTATTAGATGACAAGGTGTTGACCTATTTTTATTGATTTTGAGGGGGGGTTCTCTGTGCCTCCTGGATTTGGATGCTTGTTCCCTTCACCAAATTATGGAAATTCTCTGCTATAATTTCCTCCAGTATACATTCTGCACCTTTCTTCTTCTTCTGGGATCTCAATTATTCTAATATTGTTTCATCTTATGGTATCACTTATCTCAGGAATTCTCCCCTTGTGGTCCAGTAGTTGTTTACACCTCATTTATCTGCCTCATTAATCCTATCAGTAAGAGCCTCTACTTTTAACTGCACCTCATTAATAGCTTTTTTTAATTTCAACTTGGTTAGGTATTAGTTGTTTTATTTCTCCAGAAAGGGATTTTATTTCTCCAGAAAGGGAATCTCTAATATCTTCCATGCTTTTTTCAAGACCAGCTAGCACCTTGATAATTGTCATTCTGAACTCTAGCTCTGATATCTTACTAATGTCCATATTGATTAGGTCCCTAGCTATTGGTACTGTCTCTTGTTCTTTCTTTATATATATATTTTTTTTGAGGTGAGTTTTGCTGCCATGTCATTTTGTCCAGATAAGAATAGATGAATGAGAGAACAAAATACTAAAAGGAGCAATGAAAATAAATAAATAAATAAATAAAAATTAAAAAAAAAAAAAAAGGAGAAATGACCACAGAAAAATATACACTAATCAAGACATCTGAAACTGGGGGAAGAAGAAAGGAGGGAGGGATATATAATGTATATCATTCATACATATATGTATATATCATATATATATATGACAGGTGAATAGAACAGAGCCACAAACTTGGTTTTGTGTGTATTTTGATCTATTAGAAGAAACTGCCTCACAAAATTTTAAAGAAATGTGTGTGTATATATATATATATATATATGAAAATAAGGGTAAACATGGTGAAAGGATGGAATATGACTGTAAAGATGAAAATTTTTAAAGATTCTAAAAAAGGAATTGATAAGAGAAGTTGGTTAAAAAAAAAGGAAAGAATGTGATCAGGCTGGAGACTAGTACAAAGCCATGTGCTAGATTGAGGGTATA
This sequence comes from Martes martes, assembly GCF_963455335.1. Taxonomy (NCBI): domain Eukaryota; kingdom Metazoa; phylum Chordata; class Mammalia; order Carnivora; family Mustelidae; genus Martes; species Martes martes. The sequence goes on along the minus strand of NC_137890.1, from coordinate 106,957,880 downwards.
TTTTGATCTGTTAGAAGAAATTGTATCCTAAAAATTTAAAGAAAGAAAAACCTATATGTATACAAAAAATAAATTTAAATACAATAACGGGATAGATATGACTATAACAATGAAAATTTAAACATATTTAAACTTATTTTTAAAAAGTTATTGATAAAACAGAATAGTTTAAAAAGTTTAAAATAGGTAGGAGGAAAATTAAATATAATAAGAAAAAAATAAAATTGAACTTTGAAAGACTAAAGAATTACGAGGAAAAAAGCCATGAATTATATGTGCTGCATTCTCCTAGCTATAGAGTTCTGCAGTTCTCATTGATCAGTGAAGGCTGCCTTGACTGATGTTCTTGATGATCTTCTTGGGGAGGGGCCTGTTGCAGTGATTCTCAAATGTCTTTGCCTGAGGAAGAACTGCACCACCCTTGCCAGAGGCCAGGCTATCTAATATGCTTGGGTTTGCTCTCCGTAGTTTTTGTTCCCTGAATGCTTTCCCTACAGCTTTGGAGGAGGAGAAAGAAGCTGGCAACCTCCCAATCTCCAGCCCAGAGTAGTTGAGTGCTTAAGGCCCCTCTCCTTAGTGTGCTCAGATAAAAGCAGTCAATCTCTCCCGTCTCCCTGGTTTCTGGCTGCACTCTGAGCTCACCTGGCCTGTGACTGAGCATTTCGACCTCTGATACATGGCCCTGTTTGGAGTCTCCAAACCCAGCAGATTCCTGCAGCTTACTCCCGCACTGATCCTCCCGGAGGAGAAGGAAGGACGTGTCTTCCCAGATCTGCCACTTGTGGGTCCCTGCTTGATGAGCAGTGTCCTGACTGTGCCTTGGATCATGGTTTAAGGTAACCCCGAGCTGAGAGCCCTTTCCTCAGTTCCGTGTCTTCAGCTGGCTTCCCTGCTCTGATACCTGCGAGTTCTGTCACACTTAAGCACTCCTGGTCTTTTTGTGACCCTGCAGATCCTGATACCACACTGTCCGCATGAGGGCTCCACCCCCGCTTAGCCTCTGGAGGGATGTCCCTCAGTGGAACAGACTTCTAAAAATTCCAATTTTGTGCTCTGCTGCTCTATGGCTTGCCAGGAGCTGGCCCCTCCCGTGCAGTCTATCTTCCCATAGGTCGCCTCAGATTCACTTCTCCGCAAATCCCACCTTCCAGAAAGTGGTTGCTTTTCTGTTTAGAATTGCTGCTGTTATTCTCTTCGCTCTCCTGTTGAGTTTGTAGGTGTTCAGCATGGTTTGATAACTATCTAGCTGAACTCCTGGGACCTGATGATATTTAGGTCTCCTACTCCTCCACCATCTTGCTCCTTCTCTCAGTTCATTCTTGTTAGCTCATGGAGTCCACTGGACTTTGCCTACCTTTCTCTTACCCATGTTGAAGCCTGGAAACTTTCCCAAGACATTAAGGCCTGGCAGTGTTATTGCTCACCTTACCTCATTTGTTTCTTGTCTCTCAAAGATTACTGTTCTTTCCTGCCTGATGTCTCATATGTGGAAAAAACATATTTTGTCTTCTGGGGGTTCTTTTTATTCTTTCTTGTTGTTGTTGTTGTTGTTGTTATTTCAAGTGGGAGGGTAAATCTGGCATCTGCTACTCAGATCAAACCATCTATTAGTTTCTATATGAAGCTCTACCTATTTGATAAACATTCAATGCTTTGCTTTATTTGCCCTCCCCTGATTTCTCTACCCCAAGTCTTACTGAGTCATAATCTACCATTTTAATCAGATTTTATTTCCTCAGGGCTTTACCACCTTGTTAAGGCTCAGTTCAAGTACTACCACATATATAGAGAAGTTGGTATCAGTAATAATTTTGGAATAACAGAGACATTGAATATAGTCCTAAACAGGGACAGAGTTCTTAATACATTGTGACTTTATTCCAATAAAACTTTAATAGTATCTTGTCTTTCTGGTCTCTAAGGGGTGCACATTTCTTTCATCAGGTGTAGGTACTTAGAGAGCAGGTGTTGTAAGCTCTTGCTTTACAGGCCTCACTGGAAGAATACATGTGGCTGGGGATTTTTCAGAGACTTTTGGAACTATTTAGAAGGGAAAGTGTAGATGAGGAGCTGACTATAGCACTCAGTGTAGATTCCCTGGGGTGATAACTTTTCTAAGCATGTGCCAACCATGACCCTATACTATAGTCAGGCTAAGTTATAAAGCTTGTAAGTGAAACTACATCATCAATGACTTGAGGACTTTCTCCTTCTACATTATTTTTGAGGATGGTCTTCCTATACCCTTTTGTCCCATTTTTAGTGCCCAGAAATGTCTCTCAGCATAGCAGTGATGTGAAATAATCCTGAGTTGCAAAGCATGCCTGTATTTTATAATCATTTGGCCCATATGCAAGATCAGGTTGTAATGAGTTATTTCAAAATCTAGAGAATTATCTACATGAAGAAGATACTAAGAGTGGTGATTCTCTCCACAAAAGGAGACAAATTCAGCCCTGGTGCAGATGTGTCGCATAGGAGTCCCTAGGTTATTCAGGGCCAATGAATCAGTATCTATGGTGAGAGGCCATCAGCCAAACCTGAATTTGCAATTACTATAACTACACCAAAGCCTGCTATAGTAATTTATTGTCTCAGTGCAGCTGTTGCCACAGTCCCTTAAAGACTCAGGGAGAGTGTGATGAAAGACAAGAGAGTTATAAATGGTTGGGGCTTGAATCTGGGGGATTTGGGTGTATGTAGGATCTCAAGTTCTGTTCAGGAATCAGGCCAGGCTTTAGGAAAGAAGGCAGAGAACCAGTGGTAAGTGAGATATGGAAGTATCCCCCTTCTCTTTGTTGGTGAGAGCCCATCCCCTTTCCACACAAGCATTGCCTTACCCAGAGCACATTCTAATGCCACTGGAATATGCAGTAGAGGTTATTTATTTATTTATTTATTTGACAGAGAGATAGAGATCACAAGCAGGCAGAGAGTCAGGCAGAGAAAGAGGGGAAAGCAGGCTCCCTACTGAGCAGAGAGCCCAATGTGGGGCTCAATCCCAGGACCCTGAGATCATGACATGACCCGAAGGCAGAGGTTTAACCCACTGAGCCAACCAGACACCCCTGCAGTTGACTTTTTGAAAATGTTAGTTATTTAAACTGATAAGATACAAACAATAAGGATATTAATATTATTTTTTTTTAAATTTTGGGCCAGGAATTTATTTGTGGAAATAAAAGAGGAAGCTGAAACTGAATCAGTATGATTTAACTGTCTTTAGGGATAAAGCAAAAAAAAATATTCCAAATGAGTACAGAAATAACATTCGTTTCTACAGTTAATAACGAGAGATGGACATTAGAGAGTACTTAGGGAAAAATATGAGCTGTCTTTTTAAGGTATTAAGAAACTCACTCGACTTAAATCCCATTAGAAATGGAATTCTCTTTTTATCAATAAACAGAGGACAGCATTGCAAACTCTTTGCAAAAGATCAACTTAATTATGCGCCAAGATCTCCTGCTGAGGTGGAGATGATATTTTGCTTAACGTGGAACAAATAGTTCTGCAAATGACACCATAACTAGCGTGGTCTCTGGTATGTGAATATCTGTGAAGTGAATACAAATAGTTTTAAGAAATGTCATTTTTCCTTTAAAAACATTTCTAATGGTATATGTGATTTTATTTTAAAAAAGCAAGTGCCTTCTTATTTAGGTGCTTTTAGTTTAGAGTAAAAATTAGTACCTTTGCCTCTCTAGTCACATGTCAGCTAGGGAGAGGTAAACTTGTTGAACTAATGCCTTCTCAGGTAAGTGTTACATTTTAGCAGGCTACAACAGAGGTTCACAGTGACAGATTTCCCATTGAAAACCTCAGTTCATATCTGTCCATTGAGGGATTTTCTGTAAAACAAAACAAAACAAAACAAAACAAACAAACAAACAAAAATTCTTAAATATCGACCAGAGAAAGGAAAGCCAACATTAATACATCTGGAGTACATAAGAAATTTAAGACTGAAGATAAAGGATTAAGATGGCTTTAGTTTCTCCTTAAGCCTCCAAATATAACCTTGGGGATGTCAATCCAATATTTTAGTTCCAATACGATAGAATGTATGCTTGTGTTTGTGTGTGTAAGTACGTTACATTTATCTTTCTTCAAAGCTAAAATGATGCAACCAATATACCATTATTATACTTTCTGCCAATATAACCTATCGTTATTTTTTACTTTTTTATTTTTATTTTTTTCACATTTTTTATTTAAATTCTAATTAGCTAACATATAGTGTAATATTGGTTTCAGGGGTAGAATTTAGTGATTCATCACTTACATATAAACCCAGTGTTCAACACAGCAAGTGCTATAGGGCTTTGTAAAACCCATTCTTATTACAGTATTTCCCAGTATATAGTATATATTTAAAAAACTCGTGGTTCCTACAATTCTGTTAAATGTTTGTACTCTTGTTAAAATGTAAGATAACATATTTTTCAGACTTTATTCTGTCATCGTTCTATATCATAAGCATGCTTCATAAAAGCTTTTGAAAATCATTTACTTAATTAAATTTATAAAACTGAAAATGATGAGAAATCATCAGAATACTCCTTTGAATAATTATGCAGATACCACACTAATAGCATTATAGAATGTAAAGAACAGCAAAGAATTTAGCCTCAGGATTTACTGATCATGTGATATTAAGTGTATAAACCTCTGTAAGCATCAGTTTTCTTAGATGTAAAATGAGCAATATCTATTATAAGGTTATTAAAAGGATTAAGAAAAATTATCTTCTCAGGATGAGTTATTTTATATCTGATACATGATGGATGCTCTGTAAGTGAAATTTCTCCTCCTAAAAACAAATCTGTTCTCTGACACTGAATCAATAGAGCACCCATGCTAACTTAGAAATAGAGAGAGGAATATGGTTTTCATCTAATATATTTAGATTAGATTTGGCTATATTTACTTGCATTTAGATACAAATTTTCCACAATATATCTTGTTCATTTGCATATGTGTATCTGTTTTCATTTTCTTGGATGAGCAATAGCTCATTTGAGAGTAGCCAATGAGAGGGTTCTGTATAAAAATATTTTAAGTCTAAAACATTAGGAACTGACTCAGAAGTTAACTATAACCAGTGCAATTAGACTTGTAAAGGGAAGAAACCCTTGAGAAACTTTAATAGTTAAATATTCTTTGATGGATTTTGTGAAGTGTTTCCATTGCTGATAAATCCTGGAGAAGACAGTACGGAATCTTGTGGAAGAACCTAATGATATTGTTCTCCTTTCATTTTGTCATCAGACCTCAGTGACTGGGGGGAAGGGCTGTACCTAAGACAGGTCTTGACTAAAGATGTGAGCAAAGGGAAGATGAGGTTTTGTTATCAAATTAATCACGAGTGACCGAAAACCAGCAACAGATTTATGAGATTCTGATGCCTGAGAAGCTTTCCTAAATGTATTCTTATTATGCCTCCAGGTTCTTTACCTATAGTCAGGTTTGCTTTTTCATCATTTGAATTGGGAACATAAGGTCTTGAATTAAATTACAGGATTCATTCCTGGCCTTTTTCAGAAATGTTAGGCAAAAGCTGGGATAACAGAAAGAGAAGATGAAATAATTAATTTTAACTGAGGCCCTAAGACGTGTCAAGCACTTTCTTCCAATCCTCAGAGAAACCTTTACATGAGGTGGCATTGATATTATTATTATGGTTTTATTATTCCCATTTAACAGATGAGGAAACAGTGTCAGAATGATAAGGTCAATGCCCAAGCTAATAAGTTGGTAAGCACTGATTTGAATTCTAGTCTATCTGGCCCCCGGGAACATTGTATCTCCACATCATTCCAATACAGAAAGCATGTGCCTACTCATTGTTTTGTCTTTAGCACTGTGAGACAAGTCACATTAGACTTCTGAGGCTGTTTCTATACCTGAAGTTTAGTGCCTTGGATAATCTTATTTATAAGACTTCTTTTCTCCCAGATAGGAACTTTAATCATCTGCAAATGGTAAGAATCTGAATATAGTCTATATAATAATAATGAAGCATAATTTTGATTACAAAATTTGCAATCCAAATTGTTACTTTTTTCATAATGATTAGTTTCTGTCCAAGTTAGTTTCAATGACTAAAAGGAGAAAAAATATATAATAACAAGAATGTGTATACAATTCACAAAAATTTCCATTTACTGTTACTTGAGCTTGTTTCAAATTAGTAGTTTCAATTAAAATAATGCATGCAATAAAATATTTTGTCTTATAGATACAGAAATCTTGTAGAAAGTTGATTTCTTTATTATACAAAATAAGTTTCATTAAGATACAAGAAAGGAAGTTTACTCAGATATCTGGTCGAAGAAAATTTGGTTCACTGTTGCTGATTTAGCCAGTCTGTTAGTTCACATTGGAAAGAAGAAAACCTCAGTTTTCTGGGTATTCATTTTCACCCCAAAAGATTTTACTATATAGTACAGAACATATTTACATAGTGATTCATAAATTTCATTAACTCATAGACCTACAAATCTCAGTTTTCTTTATCAACATTTTGAGGATCCTTCAGTCTGAACAGAATAAGATGAATTTTTCTTTACTTTTCTCAGGAAATTTAATTTCAGTTTATATCTCCTCCTTCCTTCATCGCCCTTTGGATCCTTCTTCCCATCTCTCCATTTTCCATCTTTTCTCTTAGCTTTCCTTTCCAGTTTATTCCTGCTTTATTTCCATCCTTTCCCTGCCAAATTACAATAAGATTAACTCATAAATGTGGTGTGAAGTCCAGGTATTTTGTTTTCTTACCTCAAACGTGTTACCTAAATTAGTAAATTTGGAATCTCTTTTACCATCATTTGAGATCCATGTGTGTAATCTATATACCAAAAGGTATTTATCCAGTATTATTTATCCAATTATTTACCAATATTGTGGGGAGGAAGCACAGAATTATGGTGATTATGCATTTTGTCATCTCTCGTATTTTGGTGACAATTTTAATAACTTTTCTCACAGCCATTGTCCAGTTGAATGTTTATATCACCTAAATTTATTATTAATATGCAATTAAGAATTATTAATACACTTCAAATTCTTTCCAAAAACCAGAACCTTGATATGTGTTGTCTAATCATGGTCAACAAATTTGAGAAATAATATCAAAGTTTTTCTTGACCTTTGCCATTAGTCATTCATTTGTTTGAGAGACATAATATATCATATATAAGTTATATCATTTTATATAATACTGTATCCCTGTGAAGACGATGTTGGGATAATTATTTTAGAAAAAAACCCAAGGGCACCTGGGTGGCTCAGTCAGCTAAGCGTCTGCCTTCTGCTCAGGTTATCATGATCCCAGGGCCTTGGGTCCTGGAACTGGGCCCCCCCTCAAGCCCCTCTTCAAGCACCCCCACTTCCATGAAGTCCCATGGAGTCTAGCTTCCCTTCTGCACCAGACTCCCTGCTTACTTCCTGCTCAGCAGGGAGCCTCCTTTCTTCCCTCTTTCTGTCCCTCTTCCCTCCTCACAGCTCACAGCTCCTGCACTCGCTTGCTATCTCTCTTTCAAATAAATAAATAAAATCTTAAACAACAACAGCAACACCAACTCCCAGAACAGTTTTCTCTCAAGTCTTAGAAATATTACTGTTCTCTTTGGTGGGGAAAAAGCTGGTATATTTAATCTCTTGTATATCAGACACTTTGTTATTTCCTTTTATATTTATTAAAGTCTATTCTCTACCCCCCACCCCAGAAAATGAGAATACTTACCTCAAAATCACATCACGACATACTTCTCCCAGATTTGTGCCATCTGTAAGTTTGTAAAGAGTACATATTATATCTTTATGTAATTTCTTAATAAAAAGTTTAATAAAGTTGTGTCAAGGATGGATTTGTTGGTATGACATCAGAATAATCTCTCCAAGTTGCCATCAGATATTATTCTTTGGGTCTAGTTTTTCAGCAGTTTAGAATTAACATTCAAACTATTATTTGAAATATATTTACCATCTCCTCAAACACTAAGTGACTTGTTTTCAAGATACAGAATTCCCACAATGTTACACTGAGATGTCATAGTTGGTGTGATTCCTTTTGTTGTCATATCCATTTTTCTCTATAACATTTGGTTTTCCATTTTTTTCCTGGGCACTTTTCTTTCTTCCTGATTTTTTCTTAAGGAAATCTAGGTCAAATTCTAAGTCTTATGTTCAATATTCTTTGTGAACTTTGTGAAATATATTCATTCATTGCTAGGCATCCATCTTTGAGTTCTCCTTGACTTATTTTTGTTTTCTTAAATTTCTTATGTAAGAGAAATATGTCAGTGTTCTGGAAGAAAAGTTTTAAGTTTGGAACCAGAACATCTAACTATTATTATAAGGACTCTGACTTCACAGTAGTGCCTTAAGTATTAGGAATAGAATAATTAACTAAAATCACGGATACTATCAGTAGGATGTCTCCAATTCATGTGTCTGTTTATGAGTGTGTGCTTATATGTGTATTTTACATTTGAAAATATTTGGGGGGAAACTGCCATGAAGTAATCATTCTTGATGTATAGCAAGTATATGTAAACAAGAAATTATTTACATTCTGCACAGAATAATTATGTATTTTAAATATGTAATTAAAATATATAAGCCAGGATATCAGATCATGATATCAAGAATCTTTTGGCACATAATGAAGCTAAATTTTAAAAAGTTAAACAGTTTAAAGAAAAATACTAGATAAAACCACAGCAGAGGTGATATTAGCAAATAGCAAATTTGTGGAAGGGACACATCGGTGAGTGAATTGGAAAATATGGTCTTATAAGATTGACTAGGCACCTGTTCAGTGGGTTCTTTCTGCTTCCTTTTTTACATAGTAGCTGTTCCCAGTCAGAAGAGTCAACCTGGTCTTGTAACAACACTTGTCACCAACTTTCACTATGAGTAAAATTTTTATTAATTTGGTAATATATCCCATAAGTCATATATGTTTTGAAGTGCCAATTATTTTCTTTCTTATACCTAATAGGCTATAATGTGAAGGACAATTCTGTAACTTCCTTGTTTATAGTGAGACATTTAGAACTTGAAGGAATATTTAACTGAGCTAAATTAATGCAAATTTAATGATGATTTATATTATCCATTGAGATACTTTACTTTCTGCATGTGTCTAATGGCTGTATTAAAATGTGAATTTTATTGGCACCTTTATTTGAATTCTCATATTAAATTCAGCTCAAGCATTGGTTTTTAAAATTTCTTTCATAGCCTGCTGTCTCTCTGATAAATATCATTCTACAGCAGATGCAGGATTATTATAGGAGGCAAGCAGGCTTATTAAAAGGTGAATAAAGACATCTAGCAGGGAAGTGCACTACTAAGGTTTTTAAAGATGTTTGGGAGTAAAGCCAAGCAAACCATCATGTACTGTAAGCAGAATCTTAAAAAAAATCAATACCTTGCTGACCAGGCCGCCAATGAGGAAATGATAAGATAAAGGCTACTGTGATAATTTATTGATATGTAGCACCTAGCTGAACTCTAAGTCAAGTAAGGGACATGTTCTATATCGAGAGAGAGACTGCTTTTTTTTTTTTTTTTTAAATGAGCTAACTTGTGTCCCTCAAAGTTTAAAGTAGGCCAGATTATGAGAAATAACAACAACTATACATAGTTCAGGAATAATAAATCTTGTCACTGAAGGCTTTGTAATACTGTCCATATTTATCTCTGAGCATAAATTTATAATCACTATATAAATATAGTTTTCCCCCTCTCTTGTAGATCTACTGCAGCTTTAGGGTTTTATGGTGAAGACAGCTATATTCTTCCTGAACTCACAACTTTTGACATGTATACAATTTTAGTCAGCTCTTAGTGTCCATAGAACTGAGATCTTGGTATAAAATAGCAAAAGAAAGAAGCAATGAGGACTTTTGTTTTGGGGAGTTATTTGTGTCCCAGTTGCAGAATAGTTTTTAGTGCAGATACTGGATCAAATGATACAGATCCAAGTCCTGGTTCCAGATTTTAAGAGCTGAGGGTTTTGAAACAAGTAATTTACTGTAACCTTAGGTTTAGTATCCTCAGCTATTCAATGTACTTTCCTCGTTGAGTTGCTAGGAGGACTCCATGAGTGAGACTGAGCCTTAAACCTAAGAAAGAGAAAACTATCTAATAAATATAAGTTGTTATTAGTGTCTCCAACCTATAAAAATCTAACCTCAAATCTAAAAGTACCAATACCAGTTTTAAAAGATGGCCCATAATATTTACTTATGAATCACTTCAGTTATACAAATATTACTGTATTGATTATAATGAAATAACAAATACCCATGTTTTAAAAAATAAAATATAATTCTAGTTGCAATGATAGACCTATTTGTTACTTCTATAACAATAAATCAATAAATCTAGTCAAGAAATCAAATTATTGACCTGTAATCAATATAACATATTAGGCACATTTTATTTTAAGATTCTCAATATTCTTTCAAAGTTGAGTTTGGCTTTTTACTACCTATTGTATACTTTATCAGTATATGCCATCCTGCTAGCTTTGTAGATAAGAATAAACACCAAAGCTGAGAAAAAGGTAATTAGGGTAATTATCCAGAATATGTACAGGCCAAAGATTTCATCATGGCAGTTCCAAAATCTGGATTAATATATTGCTGCAGTCATTCAGCAATCTTTCAAATTTTCATCTTTATTTAGGCATAAATCTAAAAAATATGTGAAATTCATTTGTCGAAAAAAAAAAAGAGGTCAAATTTATATGTTCTTTCAAGGAGGAGAAATAGCAAGAGAAGGTCCACGCAAAGCGTTCTCTGATGTGAGTGCTCTTCCTCGACAATGGATCGTCTTCCTGACCTCTCTTACCACCCTTGACCCTCTCTCTCTAATTCACCTATCTTATCTCCCTGCTGTTCCTTGGATACTCCAGGCCTGGTTATTCCTCCAAGGTCATGTTTCTTCTTGGAATGCTCTTTCTCCCAGAAAATGCAGTGTCTCAGTCATTTTCTCTCTGTTAGTATTCAAGGTCACTCCTTAATATAGCATTTTCAAACTCTCTTAGTTGAAATTCCACCTTCACACATATTCCCTATTTCCTTCTCTTTTTTATTTCTCACTGTAGCACTCCATACACAATAAAGACCAAGTAGGTTAGCAGAAAGTGAGATTGGCCATTAGACATTGGTATTACATGCTTTTTTTTTTCATACACCATACTTGAAGCATTATTTCTCCTAAGCATTGTAAACCATATAATATGGCTTCTCTAATGTACTTGGGGTATGGATAAATAATAAAAGAAAACTGCAATCTAGATGTAAACTAAATATACTTATCTATGATGTAAAATAAACAAAGGAATAATTAAATGTTTTACATGTTTTTGAATAAAATATAAAATTATTCAGTGTAAAAAAGGTATAAAAGAAAAAATTATATGACTCAATATGAACAATACTAAAAAAAAATAGAAAGTTAAAAATATTTCTATTTGAGTACAATTCTCCATGAATTCATGCACAAAAATGAAGGTATTTTAATGAGAAAATTTGACAAAGTCAAAACCGTAAAAAACCTGAGTATATATTGAATAAGTGAAGTAATGTGTTTATGTATATAAAAATGTGTGTATATATACATCATATATGCATATATATGTATACATAGATATATATGCATTGTGCATATACATACGCATATATATGCACATATATGTACATATATGTAAATAAGTGTGTGTATCTTGACCTTAGCTTTTCAAATTATTAAGGCACTAAATTTTAGAACAAATGTAAACCTCCAAAGAAGTGTTCAAAAAATAGTAAGTATTCGAGTGGTTTATTTCTCAGTTAAATTTATTAACACATTTTTGGCTCTGGCATTCCTAGCTGAGTTCATTATGCACTTTCCAAAGCATATCGGTTGGATAAATGATTTAGATCAGTTGCTCAAAAACAAGGAGATTTCTTTAATAACACTGCTCCTAATGTTCCTCCATACACAATACCACAACAAAATATGCCATTCATTATAACTGGTAGAAATATTTTTCTACAAAGATGAGTCTAGCAACGAAATAATAAGAATAACAAAGGAAAAGTTTTCTTCAGTTGTGGTATCAGTTCCTCCAAGATTTCAAATGGACACACAGGTTAATATTCAATGACAGTTGAAACTACATATAAATCTTGATTCTTGTCAGAATCTAACCTACAGCTATCTTTCTCTTATACTTTCTCTTTCTAAGGTAAGTACCCATGCACACACACGTGTTTCAGAGATAACTAGCAGTATTCTTTGTATGCATTTATAACTGGTATCTACATACTGACTGCAGGGATGTGTATACGTGTGCATGTATCATTTTTACTTGGCTTTTAAGAGACAGGTATCTCTCATCCCACCCCAGATATTTATTTAATAATGTGTATCTAATTGTATGTTTCTAGTAAATAAAATTTTCTCTCAATTGCCATCCTTCTTCACCTCCCACTGAGTTTTATAATCCCAAATAAAGGTTTGCCAACTACTTTACATTAAGAAGTTGTTTCTTTTAATGTTCATAATTACTGATTGATACAGTCACAAAAACTCTAAACATGAATGATAAATTTATAAATACATCTTATATCAGAAAGACTTTCAGAATATCGAGCAGAAAGAATATGTGACTTTGTTAAGTAAGTAACAAATGTCACATTCAATCTAAGATTGTTAGTTCCTGTGCAAGGAATTTTAGAACGTAGGCTAAGGACAAGATAAAGATATAAAGATTATCAAATATAAAATGATGTGAATATCACTAACAAAGACTCTTTTGAAACATGTATCCACATACATGACTGTAGAAGAAAGTATTTTTATTCCAAATGTTACCTTCCTTATTCAAATCATGAAAAAAGTTATAGCTTAGATACCAAACTCTAGGAGAACAGTTTAGCTAATGTATATCCACTAGACAAATACTATACAGCCATAGAAATGGCATTTGTAAGAATTTTTAATGACTTACAGAAATTATTTCTATGTAATTTTTAGTGAAATATAGTATACAACATTTTATTTTCATAGTGAGGGAAACATAATGGAGTTTCTTTTATGTGGCTATGAGCTATTTGTTTCTACTTCTTTGTGTTATAGCTTATATTTCCATAAAGAGTACTGTATGTGTCACTTATATAGTTAAGATACTGTTTTTCAAGAAATAAGAATAACACAAGCTGAAAATATTTTATATATCTGATAATTAAACATATATTCAGATAACAAAATTAAAGCACAGTTTTGTTTAAAAGACTGCAAGGGTCTTGTAACCTTACAAATTTGCAGATTGGGAATGTGATTTCCCATAGTATTTAAATGTCTTATGTGACTCATAGTTATGTGTGACCTTGAGCAAGTTACCTGGTCTTTACTTATAAAATAAATAGGATGCCTCACAAAGTTATAGTAAAATCATTTGTTCACTTAAAATAATAACATTATAAATGTAAAGGACTTAAAGCAGTGCCTGCAACATAGAAGTCTTTTAAATAAATGCTACTCTTTTTCCTCCTAAATTCACATTGCTTGTTGATGGTAAAGTTGAAATCTGCATCTTCTGTTTTTATTTACTATTTGCTTATTTTTACATACTATTTTTTTCTATTTATTTATTAACTATTACTACTATTTAAGTAGCTGGTTACTTAATTATTACTATTACTTAATTTTCACCAGTTACTCTTTATTAAGCCAGATGTTCATTTCAATATGTGTATTTCACTTTCTTAGCCTTTGTGAAAGTGAAGCAAAAAGAAGATAAATAATTATTTTTAAATTATATGAGTAGGAACTAGAATTACCATTCAAACCAAATTTTGACTTTAATACTCAGATTCTTTTCGCTATGCCTCACTATCCTCCACCAAATCAGAGTTTGATATTGTTCATCCTAAAAATGTAAAGTGAATTGAGCAATTGTCTCATGCTTCTGACTTAACTGTGTCAGACCAACTAGATAAATGTAATCAAATGGATATCTACAAATATTTTGGTAGACTCACTTTTTAGTTGCCTCAAATTGCTTTTACTTTGCTTTTAAAATAAAACATGGAATCAGGACACCTGGGTGGCTCAGTTGGTTGGGCAACTGCCTTCAGCTCAGGTCATGATCCTGGAGTCCCGGGATCGAGTCCTGCATCGGGCTCCCTGCTTGGCGGGGAGTCTGCTTCTCCCTCTGACTCTCCCACTTCTCATGCTCTCTCTCTCTCAAATAAATAAATAAAATCTTTAAAAAAAATTAAAAAAAACATGGAATCAATATTTAGAAAAAAGGCAGGAAGAGTCTTTTTTGTTTTCCCATAAGCTAGGTGAGGAAACCTAAGTAGAATTGCTGGAAAGTGACTACCAGAATCTCTAATGGGAGCTCTAGAATGATTCTGAAGAGTGATGCCCTACCTACCTCTTCGTTTACAGAGATTTGGGTCCCTCTTCATTTGTGGTTCACAAATGCAAATTTGTTTGTACAATATTACCATACAGACTGTCAAGACAACAGGCTGTCGAAAAGAGAATGATAAATGGAATAGAATGGTTTTGGCAGATGATGCAGTGTGTTAGCAAAGAGGAAATAATAACTACTTCTCTCCCCTCCACAGTTTACAACCGTAGAGTTACAATACAACTTTCTAAATAAGAAAACACACACACACACACACACACACACACACACACACAAATTCTTGTCAAGTGCAATAGATAGTATTACAGGATTTAATATGACACTTTCTAAAACTGCATAATGTGAATTCAAAAAATTTCCAGTGAAAATTACATTGCATTGACATGCAATTTATAAAATGTCATTATTGGAGCTTTCAGAGAGCAGGCTTCTTATAGATTCACCTCTTTATAAAGAAAATATGTCATTGGTAGTTTGTTTTACTTTATAAGCCTTTCTCTTCTCTACCTAGAAGAATAATGTAAAAGTTAAAAAATAAGTAAAAATTCAAAAGTGAAGGAGGAGTAGTAGGATCCCCCTGGGACAAGCAACATCTGGCATTGTTATTCTCAACTACTGGTGCATCCACAGATTCTTTCCACTTCCCCTAAAAGAACAGGCTGTGCAAGTAAGTGTTCATTGAGGAATATTACCGTGATTGATGGGAAGTAACATGAAATTAATTTTCAGATCCACCAAACACTTTACAATACAAGGCAACCTGCAGCTTTCCAGATAATCAATATCACTAGAGGCGGCAACAGCATATGCCACATAGAGAAGAAGCTAAAAAAGGGGGGGGGGTGTTTGTACCATCTCCCATCTTCATGGAAGCCTGGATTTGCAAATTACTTTTAAATAGAGACTAATTCTGAGGCTTCTTGTGGAAAGTGATTGCATTTCCCAGGTAATTATAAACCAATGAAATAGCCTAGGAATTATGTAAATCAGCACACATAGATAAGAACATTAATATGAGAAGTCCCTCATTTTTTAAGCAATAAAATAATATAATGTTTGCATCAGTCAGGACTCTTGTCTGTAAATGACAGAAACCCAATGCAAATTAGTGGCAAAATAAATTTTCGGCCTCAATTCCGAGGAGTGGATGGAGTTGACTTCAGGAACAATTTGAATACAGGTATTTACATAGAGTCATAAGAGTCCTATGATTTTTTTTTTTCCATTTCTAAGCTGTTTGTTACTTTGTTGATGTCTTCTGAGAATGGTACTTTCTATGTGGATTTTTAAATGACTGATGGCAACTTGATGCTATAGTACTTGTAATCTCAAGGAAAGAAATAGTCTCTTCCAGTAACCATTGAAATCACCTCCAATGGCTTTAATTGGCCTTGTTCGGTTTTTAACAGAGACTCCTAAAATGCCTGTCCCTATACCCAGTTTTCATTCCCCCCTCAGAAACAGGACTGTAAATTTTAAGTTGACACGTTCCTATTCAGAATAAGTCATCACATCTCCATCTCCCCTTATAGCAACATTTTTTTACATGACCAAATGCAGACCATTGAAATGTAAACAGAGTTGCTATATAGGACTTCTAGGAAGTCTGTTTTAGGGTTTTGTTTTTTGTTTTGTTTTTGTTTTCCTCCAAGTAGAAGGGCTTCTTTTTTTGTATTTTTGTTTGTTTGTTTAGAGAGAGAGAGCGCGTGCCTGTAGGGTGGTGAAGTGCGTGGGGCAGGTAGAAGAGGAGGGAGAGAAACAATCTTAAGCAAGTTCCACACTCAGTACAGAGCCCAATGTGGGGCTTGATCTCATGAGCCTGAGATTATGACCTAAGTTGAAATCAAGGGTCTGATACTTGACTTTACTGAGCCACCCAGGAGCCCCTCTTCTTTTGCTTTCTTTTTTCCTCCTTTTTTTTTTTTTTCTTTTTGATTTTTTTGCTCTTTCTTCTTCAGACCTGCAAGGTGATGACGCAAGCACTAGTAATCATCTTGGCCCATGAGTGACTAAGAACAATGGAAGTCATTAGTTAAGATGGTAGAGCAGATTGATAAAAATTAGTGTTCCTCAGGATATTGTCTAGCCACCATATAATCCTTGCACTGCCTTCCTTTGTGTATTTAACATTAAAGAAGAAAAATGTATCAGGTTTAAGCTGTTAAATCTTTTTTTCTTTCTTTCTTTCTTTCTTTCTTTCTTTCTTTCTTTCTTTCTTAAACATGAATAATATGACAATTGTAAACTAGTTGTAGTCTAGGATAAGAGGCCACCCAGGATCATATGATCCTCTCCTGTGACAGAAGAGGTAGTGACCTATGTGTAACAGCTTCACCAATTATAATATGGAACAGTAATTTCAAAACAGACCAAAAAGACCCAACCAATAATAATGGTATATATCTACTATATTCATATTACCAAAAAGTAGGTGCCAGTGATCCTATCAGCTAAAGAAAATAAGGAAAAAAAATGACCCTTTGTATCATCACTGTTGAGGAGCTCAAAACATCAAGGAGCTTTAGAACATTTGGGAAGCAACTTATATAGGTATTTATTTCCATATGATTCTAACAGAGATGTTGAGGAGAATTTAGACTGCGAGATCAGAATTGTTTAAAGTTGATTTAAAAAAAAAAAAAAAAAGAATGACTTCTACATGAAGAGGCTATGCTTTGATAACTAACAGTTGGTTATCCTGCCCCCAATGGAAGACAAGGTTTTCTACAAGAGAAGGTACTCCGTTCTAACCCCATACTTCTCAGAGTCTATGATGTTATAATCTGGAATAAAAGAAACAACCAGCTACCATGATAAAGGCTCAAGTTTATTGTTCTCATAGTTCTTTTTGCCTCAGTGTTTCTATGACTACGTTTCCTTTTTTTTTTTTTTAAACAACTGTTGTTGCATGTTACTTAACTGTTTGTAATCATAATGTTTCTTGAAATGGAAGATGGAAAGTGTGATTACAAAAACAAAACAAAAAAAAACAAACAAAAAGAAAACAAAAACAAAAAAAAACCCAAAACTTTAGCAAGAACAAAAAAAACCCACATTCCCATTTTTGTTTTTGCAGGGAGAGGGAATGCCAACATTTCTTAAATCACAAGCTAAAGTCTTACTAACTTTGCTCTAAATTTTTTTTTTATACAGTATATTTTCAAGTTGATGGCCAACTGAGCCCTATCCCTCAAGATGTAAATTTTTCCAAGCCATTTTATTCTGATCAGCTGTTGAATAAACACATGGTAAATTTACAAGTGACATTTTATTTTCTAAAGCAATAGTAAAGTATTACTAGTGAAACCGTGTATAATTTCAATTTGGTTAGATATCTCTTGAATCACTAAAATATTATTTTTTTAGAGTATTTAATATACAGGGGCACCTAGGTGGAACGGTCAATTAAGTGTCCAACTCTTGATTTCAGCTCAGGTCGCAATCTCAGAGTGGTGAGATCAAACCCTACATTGAGTTCCTCACTGAGCATGGAGCCTGCTTAAGATTCTCTCTCTCCCTTTTCCTCTGATCCTCTGCCCCACTACACTCAGGCACATGCAATCTCTCTCTAAAAAATTTTTTAAAAAGAATAATATACAAAAATGCATGTGTATATGATATATACATATATTATATACATTATGCATACCATATATATTATATATTATTTATTATATTATATATATGTATATGCATATGCAGTAGGCATCATTTCACATATTCACTGAGGAATTAAATGTTTCCCTAATAATATAATTTGCTATTTTGTCCTATGTTGCAGAATGAACCAGAAAAAAAAAAAAAAGAAATGTATTATATATGAAAGGCCTACATATAATACCTACATGTAAGGCCTATACAATTTTCCACTACTGAACCTCACTGGAAACATTTTAGTGGCATACATTTTTTAGGATGTTCTCACGAGGAAAAAAAGAAAAGGGATATAGACAGCTTGAAGCATCATTTAATTCACAGATTAAAATAAAACATTTGGTATATCCAAAGAAGATGCAGTTTTTGACAACATTATTGTTCATGTTCTATATTCTGAATGACATATATTGTAGTTGAGAGCTATAAGAAAACACATTATTTGCATTTTTTGAATGCCTTCTAAATTTTCAAAAGGTATGCTTTTTGGGAAGGCAAAGCTAACTGTACTTTTGGTTCAGAGTGATACCAGATGCGAACAAAGTGCATTTTATGTCTTAGGAAATCCAATGCTCTTATTATAACTGAAATCATCATCCCAAAAATGAAGACAGATAATTACAGACTGATACTATGAATGTCTAGGGCAGAATGAATACATGGTAGCTTCAAATGCCAAATTAAAAAATCTCTGGAGACATTTGGAGGTGAAACATACATGCTGTTGTTTACACTTAGTGTGGAATATTTAAATTTTGAGACTTTAAATAATTTTTTTAACAGAATGCTCTTTCAAACTACCCTTCTGTCTTGAATATACCTGAGCATTGAGGGACCAAATGAATAATTCTTTACCGTAGTATAAATGTTTGGATGTTCCAAATGCCTTACAATCTAATAGTGAAGTAATTTTTAATTAAAATATAATTAAAATTATATGCTCAGATCGAAAATGTTCACTTTAATTTTGGCAATTTTATACAGCATTCAACAAACACTAAAATAAGATCCAGAACACTTCCATCCCCCTAGAAAGTTCCCTCATGCCCCTTTTAGTCAATTCCCCTAATATTCCCCTTTACAACCTCCAATTCCTCTCCAACACCATAGATGACTTTTGCTTGTATTTGGATGTCATATACATAAATGCATTTAGTATTTACACTTTTGCCCGTGAATTTTTCATTTGCATGAAGTTTTAAAAACATTTCTAAGTTATATCTCAAGAATTCATTTTTTTTTTAATATCTGAGTAGTTTTCAGTTGCATGGATATATTCTCACTTGGAATATCTTAGATGCTGATTACTATAAATAAGGCTGCTGTTACGAATTTATTCTTCTTGTACGAATTTATTTTGTGAATGTTTGTTTTCATTTTTCATGAACACTTAGATGTAAAATTGCTGGGTTATAAGGTAATATATGTTTACCTTTTAAGAACCAGAAGAGAGAGTTTCAAGTCCTCTGTATTCTCATGAAAATTTAGTGTGGCCTTTTTGATTTGAGCAATTTCACTAAGTATTTAGTGGTATCTCCTGGTTTGAATTTGCATGATTCATGAATCATGATTCATGATTGATGATTTTGAGAACCTATATTTGGCATTCAAATATCTTTTTTTTTTGGTGAAGTATCTTTTCAAGTCTTTTGTCTGTTAATGTATAAGATATGAGAATTTCTATATATTCTGGAGCTAAGTAATTTCCCAGATACATTGTAGTGCAAATATTTTTTTAATATGTTGCTTGCCTATTCATTTTCTTAATGATATCTTTTAAAGAATAAAACTTTTTAATTTTCTGAAGTCAAATGTACCAACTTTCAGTGTATTATTAATTCTTTTTGTGTTCTGCCCAAGAAATATTTGCCTACTCCAAGATTATGAAAATATTTTTCCATGTTCATTAAGTTTATGATCATCTCAGATTAATTTTTTTGTAAGGAGTATGATGGATTGAGATTTATGTTTTTCTTATGGATAGCCACTTTTTCATCAATATTCACTAAAAAGGACTTTTTTTTGTCTATTAAATTGACTTGAGTCCTTGCTGAAAATGACCACATATGTTTGCTTATATTTCTGGTTTCATTTTGCTTAGTACTACATTTTCTCAATTACTATAGCTTTATAGAAACTCTTGAAATCAGATATTGTAAATTCTCCAACTTTTTCCTCTTTTTCGGTATTGGTTTATTATTCTAAACCCTTTACAGTTCAGTATAATTTTAGGATAATCTATTTCTTTAAAAATAACAAGTTAGAATTTTGATAGAGATTGAATTAATTCTTTATATTAATTTGAAAATTTTAAAAATTTCAAGTATTCTAATCTATGGGCACGATATATTTTTGCATTTTCTTAAGCATTGTTCAGTTTTTCTCAGTTGTGTTTTACAGTTTTCAGTATGAAGATATTATACAACTTTCACTAGTTTTATTCCTAGGTATTTGTTATTTTATTGTAAAAGCTTTCTTTTTTTGCAAATTTCATTTCTGGTTATTCCTAATATAGAAAAATATAATTAAATATGTATGTATTTATGTATATACATATATATATATGTATAGTCCTTGTATCCTGTAGCCTTACCAAATTCACTTATTGCTTCCAGTAGTTTGTACATTCCTTTGGATTTCTTTTGGTGCAATGAGAAACTTAAATTTCTCTTCCACTCCTGTATCCCAATCCAATTCCTCAGTTCTAGCTCAAAAAACATCACAGACACCAGATTTTTTTTTTTTCCCCAGAAGTCACCCTTGCGTATATAAGTGCCAGTAGTATTACAGTATACACCATATACAGTTCTACATTTTGGTAGTCCCCCTGGGAGGATCAAATTTTTAGTAGTATCTGTAATTCATGTGAAAATATTTTAAATTAAAAAAAATACAAGTTTTCAGAAACTCATTTGTTTTCTCTATATTTATAATACCCTCCAAAAATAACATTGTTCCAAAGCTATATAATAATTTGAATTAATAGAAAACTTCATATTGTGAACATTTTATATTAATTACTATAGAGTATTATAATGTGGAATTATATATGTTCTGTTCTTCAATCAGTTTTTTTGGCCAGTGATTTTCAATCTTGGCTGTTCATTGGAATCAGACATATAGTTTTCATAAAAATACTGATGTCTAGGTTACACCCCAGAGAGTCTGACTTTATTGATGTGGGATATTGACTGGGAAAAGGGATTTTTAAGTATACTAGATGATTTTCATGTGTAGCCAATTTGAGAACTGCTGTTTTAACTTGATCATACATTTTCCTATTAAAAATATACTTACATTTATATTTGCGTTAATCTCCTCAAGGGAGACTTTAAATACAGAACAAGGCTATACAGATTGTATGGTTTGCATTTGTAATTTGTATAAACAATGTCATGGATCAAAAAGTTAAATAATTTGGAAACATAAAATTTGAATAACCTTGCATAAGGCAATTAACCTTTCAATGCTACTGTTTTTGCATGCCCCAAATGGAAATCTTTGCAATGAACTGTAACTTGTTTTTGTTAAGAAATAAATGCAGATCTCTTTCAAACACAAAATATGACACAAATATTTAACATAGGAGGAAAAAAAGTACAAATAGGATGCAGAAAAAAAAAACCCTCAAAAATACTTGTTTCAATACTTTGTATCCATGGGAAATTGCTTGGAACTAATGTTGTAATACTAGGTCCTATAGTCTATTTGTATGATCAGGTCTGATCTTCCTGACTTTCTTATATTCTAAAATTTTAAAACAATATTTAAAAATAATGCAAGCAACACAGAAAGAAGAATAAATAAAGCCATGTTAAATAAACATAGAATAGTGGTCTCAGAGAATTTTGTTTTAAATGCCAAAATATAATGACCATCTACAAAGTTCAGTACCAAATCCCAACCCCCATATTTTCAATGGTCATTATTTAAGTTTCCAATCATCCTAACACAATTATTGATTGAGTGAAATGTGCCAAATGCTATGTTAGAACATCTACAAATTTTAAGCCAATTTTTAAATCTAAATTTAGGTATAACATAGGCAAAAAGGATATATCACCAAACATAGCACTGTGTGACAGAAGTTGGGATCTGAGTAATCATTAGCAGGCAGGTAGGCTGCAACGAAGAAAGGGATGGAAGAAGGAAGGGACAGACAACCTCTTTATATATGGACGTATATAAAGATATCTATCTATCTGTAGACAAATTTGACAAGTTTGAAAAATTTGAATTCTGTCTCGAGAATTTCCACAGAAATGTTAAAATTTTTTGGAGTGAGATCTGAATATAAACTTCTCCATTGCCATTTAATACCTTTTGTAATATTGGAGAAATTACTTAAACTCTTTGAGAGTTATTTTCCCATTCACTTAAATGCATATAACAATACTTCTGAGGGATGTTATGAGAATTGAATATGATCATGTTTATGAAAATGCTTACCAAGAGGTGGGTTGGATCCTTAATAGATGTTCATTATTTAATTTTCTAATTATATCTAAATCACTTTTGCTTTCCTAATCTTATTTGAGTTTGAATTTTATAAGACACATTTTAAAGAGTACCAACTAGTAACAAATAGCTTATCTTCTCCTTTAATTAATTTATTTTACTAGTCTGAGTTGTTAAACTCACTGTAGATCTCCAATACAGGTGAGAATATGGAGTCGATCTAAGTATATGAAAGGAGAATGTGTCCTAAATTATATGTTGACATTTATAATTTTATTATCATTATATTATTGAATTTATCCCATCTTTATGTTTCAGGCCCTTGCTACTCAGTATATTTCATAGACCTAAGGAGAATGTCATCATTGGAGAGCTTCTTAGAAATCCAGATCTACTCAATCATTGTCTTCATTTTAGCAAAATTCCCAAGTAATTTATATATATGTACACTGAAGTTTAAGATGCAGTGCTTTAGACTATATACAGTTAGCTATTACTCTTACAGAAATTTAAGAATGAGTAATCTAACTTTAAATAAATTCTTATTGTATGCATTCTGATTCTGGCTCCATTATGGACACAGATTATGTTGTAAAGACTATTAAAGCAAGAGTAAAAACACACAAATATATATATTGACTATGCCATTTAATGATAGTAAAAATTCATCAAGCTTCTAAACTCTAAGTCTGTCTTTCATCATCTGTAAAGTGAAAGGCTAGTTAATACCAGTCCTTGCACCCAGTGGGATTATTAAGGAGTTCAAGTGAGATGGCACTTTATTATTTTTCGAGGTCTGTACACATTAGATTTTATTATACTCTCTGAGTTTAGATCAGTTGATAGGTAGGGAGAAAGGTAAGATGACAATCTCAGGTTCTGACTAATAACCATTTCTTTCTGCTGCCTTACAGAAGAAATAGAAGATGGCTTAGGGAGGGAGTGCTAAAGAGAATGTTAGTTCTTAATAGTTTTGATTTTTTTAATAGATTTATTTTGACTTTATGTGGGTGGGCCAATCAGTTGCTTTGTAATTAGCTAGTGATGAAAGCAAGACTGGAAAACAACATAAAACAAGACATTAGCATGAATTTTATTTAGCACTTGCCTTCAGCTTTTCTTAAAGATGCTTCTCAGTTAGTAACTGAATTAAGGTCTGAGGAAATGTCATATACCCTGGATTTGGCAATGGCAGTGAGGGTATTATGAGAGATGTCTTCATGGAAGTCAACAACACAAACTCTGGCTCTTTCTCTTACAGATAAAAAGACTTGTGGGCCTCACGAATTCCAGTGTAGAAACAACAACTGTATTCCAGATCACTGGCGGTGTGATAGCCAAAATGACTGCAGTGATAATTCAGATGAAGAAAACTGTAGTAAGTAACTCTTGCTTGAGAACACTGTGAGCTTGACAGCATATTCAATAAGCAGGATAGCAATTTTTAGTTCAGTTAAGGTATGAATTTGAACCTATCTATCCTGCAGCTCACATTTTTATACATATATTCACATTTGGGCAAGAATATCCAGACTAAATTGACCTGAATCTCAAATGGTAGAATTATTGAAATGCACATACTGGGAGTTATTTTCTTATAGTTATCAGAATTGGTATGAAAGTATCATGAGGTTTAATGCAACCCATTAGCATGCAATGAAGTGAGCCCTTGATGCAAGTTCATACAAAGGGCTGAATGATGTGGAGACAGAACAAAACATATCATTCTTTAGCGGATGGTATTCATTTCATTTCAGTCTCAAATCCTTTTACACTACAAATTTACCCATGAGCATCTTTCAGCGAAATATCATTTATTCTCTCTGGAGTGGTGAACACCATATGTATTCAGGATGCTTTTCTCTGAAAATAGAATAACACTATTATCATCATCTGCCTCCTGCATTTTTATGTAATAAATTTAAAAGACAATAATTGTCCAAAAATTTTACTTTCTAGAAAGTATGGCAGTATGTAAAATTGTGACAGCATCTTTATATTCTAGCATTAATTTCTGAATATATTTCCTACCAGCACTTTCTCACAGTGCTGTTTAAACAAAGAAAGCAATATGATCATGTTTTAAAATAAGATAATAATCAAATTCCATTTATTAAATATTTATATTCTGCTTACTTCCAGAAAGGATTCGATGATAACTATAGTGTCTACTCTTAAACATTGGACTAAGAGTATTCATTTCCTAAGACACAGGAGATGAAATAGATATTGTTATGTTAAAACATAGGAAAATTTTCTACTAAAGTGTATAATTAGTAGAGTCACAGCCTTAATAAACCACTTGGATATTCAGTTTGCAAATTATCAAATTTTTTGAAAGCAACTTTTGAAACTTAATCTGACTGGTGTTTGAGCATCAGGTACATTAAGTATGAAACCTCTGGATCATTAGGATTATGGAATACTCTGATTTGGGGACCTTTTATTACTCCTTCACATATAGATATCTCAACTGATCTTACTCTTTAAAAAGGTAAACAATATTGCAAATAGGGGTGTCTGGGTGGCTCAGTCCTTAAGCATCTGCCTTCAGCTCAGGTCATGATCCCAGGGTCCTGGGATGGAGCCCTACATCAGGCTCCCTGCTCAGTGGGAGGCCTGCTTCTCTCCCTCCCACTCCCCCTGTTTGTGTTCCTTCTCTTGCTGTCTCTCTCTCTCTCTCTCAAATAAATAAAATCTTAAAAAAATACATATATATATATATATATACACACACATACATATGTGTGTGTATATATATGTGTGTGTGTATATATATACATATGTATATATATGTATATCTTAAAGAGTCATTAGAGTGTTCCAGATTCTTTTGTAAAGCAGGTTTTCAAATTCTATCCAGTGATTAAAATAAAAACCTAATGAGGTAAGAGTGGCAGGAATAGAAGGTCAAATACAAAAATGAGCCAATTATATACACACTTTCTGTTTAATTCACTTCTGTTTCGGTGCTTAAATATAAAAAAAACTATTTAGCTTAATTTTAGATACATTGAGTGTTACTTGTCAATAAGACACCTGAGAAGAAGTGCCTTAAGATTGAAGGATGTTGAGAACAGGAGAGGGGAAGTGAGAAGTTCACGTTGGAAACTTACATCTTTGAAAATACTTTGTTCAAGGGGTGGTTGAAATTGTGTGAGAAGTTAGGTTACTGCTAAACTGGAGAAGAAGGGGAAGAAGAATGAAGGGTTTCTTTCATTGGGGAAGGGTTTCCTAGGTGGTTGAGAATGGTTTTGCTGGCAACTCCTAAAAGTCATTTTTTTAGGCAAGAACACAAGAAGGAACACGCCTCTCACTCATCACTGGGAAAAGTTAGTGATAAATCACTGTAGCCACGGAACTCTTAAGAAAAAGCAAGAGAGTGGCTACAATACCAAGCATTGCAGTATAAAACACCCAATTATGTGTGAATCAATTTTAGTTCCCATTCATTCTGATCATGTGGCGTAAGATAGCAACACTGATGAATTTGCAGGGGACTAATGACAGTGAACAAGAAGGAAGCATGTTATAGTTGTGACATGGTAGGGTAGAGGGCATACACAGGACCAGTGTCAGAGAACTGGTAACATGGTAAACGCATAAGAATGTATAAGAGGAAGGACTGAGGGATCTAGATAACTGGGTGGTATTTGAACATAGCGTATGAATAGACCCAAAGAAATGAGAATGTTCAAACATCGAAAATATTAGCAGTTCTACATGGACAGAAGCTCGGTCAATGAAGAAAGAGAAAATAATACATAATAGCTATATAGAACACCTAGAAATTGGTCATATGGAAGTCAGCTTTAGAAAAGATACTGCTCCTATATAAAATGCTATCAAGATATTTGCAATTTCTCATTATCTATTGAAACTATTAGAACTTCTTGTATATAATTATAATAAAATTATTATATATACATATAAATTACTATTTACATATTGTGATCACAACTCTCTATATAACACATCACATATATAAATTTGATTTTAATATGTATATATGATAACAGTATAGCAAAAAAGATAACAGTATACTGTTACACATTTTCTAAATATCATTAGTCAATTGTGTGCATTTTGGTTCACATTTGGTGGTTATTGTTGGAAAATATTAAGTAGAGAAGTATAGCAGAGATAATAAATTAGCCTTAGAGTTAAAAACAACAACAGCATCTTTTTTTTTTTTTTTTGAGAGAGAGAGAGAGAGTGCGCACGTAGGCAGAACAGCAGGCAGAGGGAGAGGAAGAAGCAGGATCCCTGCTGAGCAGAGAGCCCGATGCAGGGCTCGATCCCACCTGGGATCAGGATCTGAGGCTAAGGCAGCTGCTTAACCCAATGAGCCACCCAGGCGCCCCAACAGCATCTTTTTTTTTAAATTTGACCATGTTCTGTCAACCAGCCACTCCCCGGCATTCCATTATACCACTCATTTCTTTTTTGCATGTATCTTAGTTCCTATTTAAATATCTGGAAATAGTGTATGGAGCAGGGCTATTTATCAGGGTCCAGAATAGGGCCTGACACATTTATAATATTAGCAATGTATTGTTAAAATCACTTTTGGACTTACTTGTTTATGAATTTCATATAATGAGTTTATTCTTTAAATTGTGTTGGAAATACTCCAGGCATAGATATGGGAAGAATCTGAATCATAGTGGAGCTATTAACTTCAATGATGTTTTAAATCCATTAT
This sequence comes from Martes martes, assembly GCF_963455335.1. Taxonomy (NCBI): domain Eukaryota; kingdom Metazoa; phylum Chordata; class Mammalia; order Carnivora; family Mustelidae; genus Martes; species Martes martes. The sequence goes on along the minus strand of NC_137890.1, from coordinate 106,930,623 downwards.
GCTTTCTACTTTTTTATATTTATATGGGATAATTAGTCCATTGTCATTTTTTCATCATCTGCTGATGATTTCCCTTGTTAAGTGTTCAGCAGGGACACTGTGCTCCAACAATGATTTAGGCTCTTAAAAACAAGACAATTTTTTTTATTATTGAAGTTATTTTGTCATCTGTATCAAAGGTTTGGAAATATCTGACGAATCTATCATCTATACTATCTTTATCAGCAACAAATACAATATATATGGCATGTATGCCATCTAAGTAAATGACGTGCAAGATAAATTATTTTACATCTTTGCATTATTAAGAAGTAACTAACAATCCAATAGAATTAAAAGCACCAAATAACTTGATCAACCAGATTAAAGTTTTTGTAGAGAGACAAGCTGTGTCTGCCTTATTTGAATTTCTAGTACTTTCACGCTGAATTTATATCAGAAGATTATTTGTATAACATGTCAGTTATACTAATTGTATTCTAAAAATTCTCCTCAGATGCTTACACCCACATTCATATAACTTTTGAACTTATCACCAAGGGTTTATGATAATATACTCAGCAGAGAAATTGAAGTCTGGAAGCCTTTCTGCTCTGCCACTAACTCTGTGGCTTTGAAAGTCACTTTTATTTTCTAAACTTAGTTTCTTCAATTTTGTGCAAGATGGCTTCCAAAGCTCTTTTCAGTTCTGAGCCTGTATGTTTTTGCCTCCTTTAGTATTGAGGGAAGTGACTTTTCCATACAATGTCCCATTTTTTTATTCTTACTATAGAATCCAGATCGACCTTCCAAAAGATGTCCTGAAAAGGCTTCTTTTTGTTAATTTGGCATGTTTAGATAAGATTTATGGAAACCTGGTCAATTATTCATGTGTGAGGTTCCCTATCTACTTTAGATCTGGGGACATAGGTAGTATCAGAGAAAGTTAATGTGAGAAACACATTTTGGTAATACTGGGGAAATTTTCACACTCAAGTTTTCTTTCCAAATGGGTTATCTTCCAGATAAAATCATTTTGTTAATTTTGTTTTTAACAAGAAAAATGCTAACTATCATTCCAAGATCTAAAATTGTTCTTATACTTTATCCAAAAAAGATCAAAGGTAAGAAACAATAAGAGAATATAATCCCGCAGGACCTTCTTTCATAAGTAAATTACCTTTTCCTCAAGAAAGAGTTTCTTTTTGAGACACCCAGTGGCAAAAGATTCTGAGGCATATAGATGAGAGTTAAAAACAGACTAGCTATAGCTATCCCATTCCTTGATGACACTTATGCATAAATAATTCATGATTATTATTCAGAAGTGGTTTTGCTGGCATTCTTAAAAGCATGCTAGAAACTTACAGAATTTCATATGCACTGAAAAAACTTTTTCCAACAAATCACTCAGTTCCTCTGTGCCCATATCAGAATAGAGTAATTAATGATGTTAACAAAGTCTCTATAGAACAACCGTTCTGTGGAATTATTGGTCAAATGCTTCGAAATACTTTATAACATAACTTGTTATCATCTTAGATCAACAACCTTCAACCCTTCCTATAGCAAAGTGTGTCAAAGTTTGTGAAGTCATTGTTGTTTGGCATATGATGAACACACCTGTGTTTAAGATAAAGTCAAGTTAAAATATTAAAGGAAAAAAAATCCCATCCAGATACCTCCAACTCCATGAAATTTGATATTTCTACTGCTGTTACTTGTAAACATTTAAATACAATGTATTTAAAAAATACTCTCTAATTCTTTAATGAAAATCATTTTGATTGTTATTGACCACTATTAAATAGATTAAGCACTTCTTTATTAATTAATTTATTAATTTCACTATAATTTGTTTTCCCTAAGAAGAAAACTGCATGTCTGCGAACAGGAGGGTGAAATGGCTTCAGCATGGAGGAATGATAAGATAAATTTTTTATTTTTTTAATTTTTATTTTTAAATGAACCTTCAGCAAGTAACTTGATCTCAGGGCTTTATTGTTAATCTCTGTAATATGTGAACACCTTATTTCCTCAGTAGTATGGGGGGCAATGATATGGCCTAGTAGTAAATAGTTCAGGCCCTAATATCAGATTGCGTATGTTCAAGTTCAATACTAGCTCTTCTGCCTGCAGGGTGATTGGGAGGAAGTTCTTTATCCTCTCTGTGCCTCAGTTTACTCATTGACGAAAGGGTCCTATAATAGTACCTACCTCATACAGTTGTTAGGATTAATTGCTGAGTTAATTCCTGTGCTTAGCATTAACTTCACCTACTGCTTAACAACAAATAAGCAATCACTAGTTGGTAGGAATTATTATTGTTAAGTAGTGGTATTAAACCGTTGTTTTTTAAGATTAAAATGTGGTGTATGTACATATAATGCAAAGACAAAAGGAGAAACTGTAATTGTCATGCTCACTAAACAAAGGAATGTTGAGAAATGAGGGGGATCCTCCTGTTAAGTGGCTTTTTCTCATCCCACTGAATAGCATTTTGTCTTATTCATAGACTGAAATTCACACTGTAGACGAAGGTAAGTCCCAAAGCAGAACAAAATGCTGATACATATTACACTTTCCATATTGCACTGGTCTCATGAGGGATTTTTCTACGGAAATATAAGAGCCTTCATGATACCAAACATTGATGCCATTACCTGACAGCTAGAAACTAAGTGATTGTGTAGAGCAATATTCAAATGCGGGCTGAAAGAACTAAAATCTTTATGCAGAAAATTGGGCTTCATGTGGATACTCCTTAAATTAAATGTCTGTTATTCCTACTTCACTTGAGTAAGAGTATCATTGTGTGTGAGGCAGCTGTAAATACATTTAGAGTAGAGAAAACAAAAAGGGGTCTTCCCTCATGCCAGATATCAGTTCTGTTTAGAGAATAAGAACTAAACAAGAGATGATCTCTAGCGGTCATATCAATTACCCACAGGGAAAAATTCCTAAAATCCTATTTCATTGTTCAGAGGAAACATACTCCATATCAGAGGTAAGCCAAGTAGCAAGTCATACTCTTTGGCTTATATCCTGTGTGGAAGATGGTGAATCATAGTTAAATCAATAACTGGCAAATTATCTAAAATGACAGGTAAATGATACAGAACATCAGCAAAACATTGCATAAACAAAGAGGCAGTTTTTAAAAAGAGCCTCCTTCTGTCCCTTCCACTCTTACCGGCCCAGTCATGTCCAATAATATCCCCATGTGCCCTTCTTTTTTTAATGAACTCGAGATTTTCTGGAGACAAAATTGACGAATTAGGAAGTCATTAGAATGCAAAATAGAAGTCAAGAGCCAAAGGCTGGACTTACAACTCAATTAGTAAATAGCCCCATGAGTACAGTTACAAAACATCTTACTTACTTAAACTAAATACATAAAATAACAGAATTCCAACAGCTGAAAAAGATTTTTTATTATGTAATATGTAGATTTCTGTGTCTTTTATTTTACTTTGATGTTATCAAAGTAGGCTATCAGTTGTCTTTTATACTTTTTTTTTCTGAAATATCACTTTCTATTCATGACTTTAAAATAAATGTGAAAAATCATTATATACGTCCCAAAGATGCTTCATGAAACACTTTTTTCTAAAGAATTTATTGGTTCTGCTTGTCTAACTTCTTTTTTCATAAAGCCAGCTCATACTATATGGCATATAAATTTAGAATGCAGTTGCATATAATAGAATAAAGCTGTGCTATTTTTTTGTGTCCCCAGAGCCACAGACCTGCACACTGAAAGATTTTCTCTGTGCCAATGGGGACTGCGTTTCTTCAAGGTTCTGGTGTGATGGAGATTTTGACTGTGCAGATGGCTCTGACGAGGTAAGCCACTTTGCCAAGCCAAACAAAAAAGAAAGTTCTTTAGACTCACATTTATAATTATTATTATTCAATCCAGTGAGGTGTGACATGGACAGTTCTGAAATGCACTTTACTCCTGACACAGTGTGATAAGTAGTATTATATCTAAGTGCTGTGTGGCACACACCAGCACAGGGAATAGCTCTTGTGCTACTATTGACAGTTAATTTTATAATCTGTTTTACCTCAAGTGGTGAATGGCTGGGTTGGGAATAAGATGTTTGGAAACCTTATTCCCTATAGCTGGTGCCTTTGCCATCTGTGAATTTGTTCATAAATTTGCTGCAATATTTATAGTCAGAACTAATATTTTTATGCATTTTAAACAGTTTCTTCTCCCCAGTCTCTTTCCTCAGTAGATACACTCTTATAGACTTCGGTGCGGGTCATCAATTTTCATGAAACCACAGGTTCAGCTTTGCTTAGATGATGAATCACAACCTATTTATAATAAGGTCTATGTGAAAAACTCTGGAATATTTCTGGATGATTCTGGAAACTTAGACTGTGTTAACACTTATAATGTTTCACACAATTTACTATTTATGCCTCTATGTATTTGTGTCTCAGCTGTTAATTACTCTATAAATATTTTTTAAAAAGTATATGATACACAGTTAATATCTTTTTATCAATCAAATCTAAAGTGAATTGTAATCCTTCACTTTCAAATAGAGAAAAGTCCAGTAATAATCACTATTCATGATTTTCTCTGTTAATGATTTTCCATATTAATATCAGGAACACAGCACTGGTGAAATCAGTCCTACTCAGAGATAAATGAAAAATGAAGTGTCTGGTCCTCAGTGGCCACCATGGTTTGTTCTAGGGTACAATGAATTTTGAGAGCTCTGCTGTTCTGGAAGGTCTCACATATGAACCTTCCCCTCATGAAGGTCATCCCATTGACTCTAGGTTTGCCTAAAGAGAATCTTCTCTGCTATTCTAGAGGTTTCTGTGTTTCAGGTCAAACTTCCTTACTCATCCACTGATTTTCTGCATCTTTGGATGACATTGTATTTATAGAACCCATGCAGACTGGTTCTTTCCCAGTCTTCAGGTATCCTTATTAAGATTGGACACTTCTCCATTTTCACACTGTGTTGGAAAAGTCCCCAGTCACATTCAGAAGCCTAGATTTTGGAAACAAATGTTTTTAACTTCTCACCTAAAAGCCAGAAAACCTAAATCTTGGGGGTTGCAAAGGTGTCTCAGGAGAAATTGAAAAATACCACTTATATTCATGGGGCTGTTCACAAACAAGTCAAAACAAAATAAAATAAATTCATAGGAGAGCTAAACTCTTACATTGCCCAGCTACATGTTTACTTAGTATCCATTTATTCAAAAATTATCTTAAATGTTACCCAATGAAACACTTTTCACATAAACTCATACATACCATGGAAGTTTGTTTAACCTACCCTGTGTAATCCCTGAAACCTCAAGAGGTAAGGATATACTGCTTAAGGCTTATGATTTCATCTTCCATGTTATTCACTAGATATCCAAGGTATGTAAACAGACTCAAACACATCTTTTTCAAAATCTTAATTCAAATGAAAGTAGATTAGATATTTTTATTAGCACTATTTATCTCATGCCCTAAATTAATGGAAGTTATGCAGTTCCTTGATGGCTGACTAGAACTCCATTACTCAGACATTTTCATGATAATGCCCCTAGGGAATCTAAATTACGTTCTTTTTTTTATTTAATTTTTTTTATTTTTTTAATTTAACTTTATTTTTTCAGTGTTCCAAGATTCATTGTTTATGCACTGAACCCAGTCTTAAAGGTGATCTTCCTCTACGTTTACAGCCATTTAGTATAGTCTGTAAGTAATGAAGTGTCTAACACTACAGGCAGTTGATTTCTCTTTTCTTTTTAAGGTTTGGAATGCCAGGTTACATTGACAAACAAAGAAGCAAACAAAACAGTGAACTGAACAGGGGTTCTGGGTGGTTCAGTGGGTTAAGCCTCTCCTTCGGCTCAGGTCCTGATCCCAGGGTCCTGGGATTGAGCCCAGTGTCGAGCTCCCTGCTCAGCAGGGAGTCTGCTTCCCTCTCTCTCTCTCTGTGCCTCTCTGCCTACTTTTGATCTCTGTCTGTCAAATAGATAAATAAAATCTTAAAAAAAAAAAAAAGTGAACTGAACAAATGGCTAGAAAGCCAAGTTACACACAGGATACTCTCATCTTAGAAACAAAAGATAAAATTATGAGGTTTTATAAGGATGTTAACTGATAATGTAATTAGCTTGTTCATATCCAGCTAAACAATAATAATAACTGGGATCAACGTCATTGTGTATCACACTAATAGCAGAAAAGAATTATTTAAAGTGGCTTTAAAATACAGTATTTAGCCTCTGCATTAAGTATATTGCATTGTGTGGACAAAAAAATGCAAATGAATCTTAAACTGTGTTCATATATTTGGTAATAATATTGGTTTAGGTAATTTGAAGCTTGCATATATTGAAAATAAGAGATCAAATGCTTAGTTGTTTTCATATTATTCGCACTCACAATTTTTAAGTAAAAGAAAGGAGATACCAATGTAGGAACAAAAAAGTAAATAAAATTCTGTAATATTAAATTCACAAGTATCAGTAAGAGATTTTGATTTATCTTACTCTTAGTAATTCCTAGCTAAACTGATGACATCTCAGCATTATAGACTGACCCTAACATTCACATAGTGGCCTCTAAATACCATTTTCCAATTAAAGGAGACAAAACTCCTTTGAGAAATGTTCAGTTCTAGATCTGAAAAAGGAAATTGACAAAATGAGCCACTAACATCTTGTTAAGCCAGAACAAGACTATTACTATAACATCCAGAATACATAGGAGCTAATTGAAGGGATTTTCTGCTAATCAAAGGGACAACTTGAATACCAGGGTTAAAAAAAGTGACTGTAATGGATAGAAATACAATACATGTATAAAAATACATGTGTTTATATATTACTTTTAAAAAACAAAAATTTCATTATTCACTTTAGATGTTACAAAAGTATCTTTTTTACGATTCAATCAGGCAAATTCAGAACCGGAGGCATTCAACGGAACAAATAACCTAGTGTCTTCAAGTAGTAAATGGCATTCAAACAAATAAACAAACGAACAAACCAAAAACCTAGGAGAATGGGAAATAGTCATTCATTTAAACAAACTCAGGCCAAATTCAAAGTGTAAGCTTCTTTTAGATCTTTATTCTACCAAATAGTATCTTAATATAGTTTAAAACATGAGAATATTTTGGATATTGATTGAGAATGACTTTATACTAAGGAATTTTTGCAAATTTTCTGATACTATTAATGTTCTACTACTATCGTTATTGTGTTAAGTAATCCAGACTATAAATAAATGTGGTGGAGGAGGATATATGAAACATGAATAGTGAAGTGTCGATCATTGTTAAACAAGCAGAATGGGCCCATGAGGTTCATTATACTATTTCTTTCTGTATGCTTTTAAGAATCTAAAATGATAAATAAATAACCTGAAAATATAGACACACACACTCATCAAAAATACTGTAATTTATTTCAGATTGAAATCTTCTGATAGAAGAAGTATCTAGATGTGCAATCTTCTATATTGTTGACAATACAGATATACCAGTGCCATTTGTTATAGAACTATTTTACTTAAATTCCTTTAGTGCTGAGATAATCATTAATTCTACAAATACTTCCTAAGCAGTTATTTAAATCATGGCACATTATTAGATATTTGGTTCACAAACACACATGATCCCTATCCATACAGACATGATCCTTTTTCTACTGGAACTGAATTACATGTAATTTTAATTTATATTCCTTGTTTTCTACAGTTGTGGTGGGTATTATGGAGGGCACATATTGCACGGAGCACTGGGTGTGGTGCATAAACAATGAATTCTGAAACACTGAAAAGAAATAAAAAAAAAAAAAAAAAAAAAGAAAGGTACCCAAAAATATATCTACTACTGTCTTGTTTGAATTCCAAATAAAATCTGTATGCAGCTAGTAGAAGTGACAATTGTGACAGTTCATTTCACAGTTCTTTAACAACAAATGTTGGAAGAGCGGTAAGGATTATAAACAGCAACTAATCTGTGAAGGGACAGGTAGTGAGGAAAAGGCATGGGAAGGAGAAAGGAAGGACACATGGGGAAGTTCTGCCAACACAAAACAGATTTGCCTTTGGGTTCTTTGCCTCACATTCATCCTGTCATTCCATTCGCAATGAACTGAATGTACTTGCTTAGAAATAATTTTTTAACACTTACTTTCCCCCCACAATCTTAATTGTCACCTATAATTATCTTAAAATTAAATTATCCCATGACTGTCTATTGGAAAATGATCTCCTCAGAGCAACTGATATAATAGAACTATGGGATCTATGTTCTTTTCTCATTTTTCGGTTTTATTATGACTCGCAAAGACAAATGAAAATAGAAAATTGTTATTCTTTTGCTATATATAACCATAGACTTAAATGACCATCTGAGCTTCTTGTATGTGGTAGTCATGGTTTCTACACTTCTAGGTATCTGTTCATAAGGTTTCTAGCTGTCTTTGGGGTTTGTATATATTTGTCGAAAAGCTTATGTTATATGCTTTTAATCTCAGGAACAAACTGAGGGCTTCTGTGGGGGGAGGGCAGGGAGGGATATGTGTCTGGAGTATGGACATTGGGGAGGGTATGTGCTATGGTGAGTGGTGTGAGTTGTGTAAGACTGATCATTCATAGACCTGTACCCCTGAAACAAATTACACATTATATGTTAATTTTAAAAGAAAACAAACAAACCAACCTTGACTTAGAAACTCCAACAGCAGCCCTCTTGGGTCCCTTCCCTCTTTGGGAGCTTTGTACTATCACCCAATAAACTTTGCTTCGCTGCCCCTCAAAAAAATAAAAATAAAAATAAAAATAAAAAATAAAAGCTTATGTTAACTGCACTGTGTGATTTTGACAGAGAAATTGTGAGACAAGTTGTTCCAAAGATCAGTTCCAGTGTTCCAACGGTCAGTGTATATCAGCAAAATGGAAATGTGATGGCCATGAAGACTGTAAATATGGAGAAGATGAGAAACACTGTGAGCCAGGTAAAATGACTGAGGTGATAGTTAGTTAAGCTGATATTTTAAGTAGGTATAATTTCAATTTAGGCAATCATGTACAGAAAACAGTGGCAAATGTACACACACACACACACACATTTACTATTTCAGAAATAAAATTTTAGAAATATTTGTAGATAAAAAAAAGAAATATTTGTAGATGGATTCATTGGTGTGTCCTTGCTATGTTTTGAAAGTGTTTTGGCAGGTAAGATCATTACTATGTTGGGGATCCAAGCATTAAACTCCTAAAAGTTTGATTTTCCGGTTTCTCTCTCTTTCCACAACATTTGGAATTATTTTTCCAAGATGGCAAAACGAAATATGTTGAAACTGTAAGTGCAATAAAAATCAAGTTTTCAGTTATGGAAATGAAGGTTATGAAACAGAATTTAGTAGTTTCAACATGATACCAACTGAGAAAATGTGTAAGTGTATTATTTCTATTTCCATCTTGGTCCAAAATCAAAATAAAATTAGGAAGCAAGACCAGAGTACAGGAAAAGAATACCCAATTTATGATACATTCTTATTCTTTAAGTATGGGATTTATAAATATGCTCATTAAAACTTAATTTTTTATACCTTAGGTATTTTAATGACATTATCTTACAGAAAAAAGAATTCCCGGAAGAAAATTATGTTATAATCTGTGTATAATCACAAAAGCATTACTTTGAGAACCCAGGTGACAGTAGCAGATACAGGACACACACATTGTTATATGTCTGTACAATGCACATGGTTCATATTGGTAACTGATTGCATCTTTTTTCTTACTGAATTTAGTTCTCAGACTCCATATGAATACAGACCCCTAGGCAAACACTGTCAATTAAAAGGAATTAAAACTCTAGGAAAAAGCTTATTAGAATCCTGGAAATAATAAAGATCAGAGCAGAAATCAATGAAATAGAAACTAAAAAAACAATAGAACAAATCAACAAAACTAGGAGCTGGTTCTTTGAAAGAATTAATAAGATTGATAAGCCCCTGGCCAGACTTATCAAAAAGAAAAGAGAAAGGATGCAAATAAATAAAATCATGAATGAAAGAGGAGAGATCACAACCAACACCAAAGAAATACAAACAATTATAAGAACATACTACGAGCAACTCTATGGCAACAAATTTGACAACCTGGAAGAAATGGATACATTTCTAGAGATGTATAAACTACCACAACTGAACCAGGAAGAAATAGATAACCTGAACAGACCCATAACCAGTAAGGAGATTGAAACAGTCATCAAAAATCTCCAAACAAACAAAAGTCCAGGACCAGACGGCTTCCCAGGGGAATTCTACCAAACATTTAAAGAAGAATTAATTCCTATTCTCCTGAAACTGTTCCAAAAAATAGAAATGGAAGGAAAACTTCCAAACTCATTCTATGAGGCCAGCATCACCTTGATCCCAAAACCAGACAAGGATCCCACCAAAAAAGAGAATTACAGACCAATATCCTTGATGAACACAGATGCGAAAATTCTCACCAAAATACTGGCCAATAGGATCCAACAGTACATTAAAAGGATTATTCACCATGACCAAGTGGGATTTATTCCAGGGCTGCAAGGTTGGTTCAACATCCGCAAATCCATCAATGTGATACAATACATTAATAAAAGAAAGAGTAAGAACCATATGATACTCTCAATAGATGCTGAAAAAGCGTTTGACAAAGTGCAGCATCCCTTCCTGATTAAAACTCTTCAAAGTGTAGGGATAGAAGGCACATACCTCAATATTATCAAAGCCATCTATGAAAAACCCACCGCAAATATCATTCTCAATGGAGAAAAACTGAAAGCTTTTCCGCTAAGGTCAGGAACACGGCAGGGATGTCCGTTATCACCACTGCTGTTCAATATAGTACTAGAAGTCCTAGCCTCAGCAATCAGACAACAAAAAGAAATTAAAGGCATCCAAATCGGCAAAGAAGAAGTCAAACTATCACTCTTTGCAGATGATATGATACTATATGTGGAAAACCCAAAAGGCTCCACTCCAAAACTGCTAGAACTTATACAGGAATTCAGTATAGTGTCAGGATATAAAGTCAATGCACAGAAATCAGTCGCATTTCTTTACACTAACAACAAGACAGAAGAAAGAGAAATTGAGGAGTCAGTCCCATTTACAATCGTACCCAAAACCATAAGATACCTAGGAATAAATCTAACCAAAGAGGCAAAGAATCTATACTCAGAAAACTATAAAGTACTCATGAAAGAAATTGAGGAAGACACAAAGAAATGGAAAAATATTCCATGCTCATGGATTGGAAGAACAAATATTGTGAAAATGTCTATTCTACCTAAAGCAATCTACACATTTAATGCAATCCCTATCAAAATCCCATCCATTTTTTTTAAAGAAATAGAACAAATAATCCTAAAATTTATATGGAACCAGAAAAGACCTCGAATAGCCAAAGGAATATTGAAAAAGAAAGCCAAAGTCGGTGGCATCACAATTCCAGACTTCAAGCTCTATTACAAAGCTGTCATCATCAAGACAGTATGGTACTGGCACAAAAACAGACATATAGATCAATGGAACAGAATAGAGAGCCCAGAAATAGACCCTCAACTGTATGGTCAACTAATCTTCGACAAAGCAGGAAAGAATATCCAATGGAAAAAAGACAGCCTCTTCAACAAATGGTGCTGGGAAAATTGGACAGCCACATGCAGAAAAATGAAATTGGACTATTTCCTTACACCACACACGAAAATAGACTCAAAGTGGATGAAGGACCTCAATGTGCGAAAGGAATCTATCAAAATCCTTGAGGACAATGCAGGTAGCAACCTCTTTGACCTCAACCGCAGCAACTTCTTCCTAGGAACATCGCCAAAGGCAACAGAAGCAAGGGCAAAAATGAACTATTGGGATTTCATCAAGATGAAAAGCTTTTGCACAGCAAAGGAAACAGTGAACAAAACCAAAAGACAACTGACAGAATGGGAGAAGATATTTGCAAACGACATATCAGATAAAGGGCTCGTATCCAAAATCTATAAAGAGCTTATCAAACTCAATACCCAAAGAACAAATAATCCAGTCAAGAAATGGGCAGAGGACATGAACAGACATTTCTGCAAGGAAGACATCCAGATGGCCAACAGACACATGAAAAAATGCTCCACATCACTCGGCATCAGGGAAATACAAATCAAAACCACAATGAGATACCACCTCACACCAGTCAGAATGGCTAAAATTAACAAGTCAAGAAATGACAGATGCTGGCGAGGATGCGGAGAGAGGGGAACCCTCCTACACTGTTGGTGGGAATGCAAACTGGTGCAACCACTCTGGAAAACAGTGTGGAGGTTCCTCAAAAAACTGAAAATAGAGCTACCCTACGACCCAGCAATTGCACTACTGGGTATATATCCTAAAGATACAAACGTGGTGCTCCGAAGGGGCACGTGCACCCAAATGTTTATAGCAGCAATGTCCACAATAGCCAAACTGTGGAAAGCGCCTAGATGTCCATCAACAGATGAATGGATAAAGAAGATGTGGTATATATACACAATGGAATACTATGCAGCCATCAAAAGACATGAAATCTTGCCATTTGTGACGACGTGGATGGAACTAGAGGGTATCATGCTTAGCGAAATAAGTCAATCGGAGAAATATAACTATCATATGATCTCATTGATATGAGGAAGGGGAGATGCAAGGTGGGGGGGGGGGTTTGGGGGGAGGTAGGAAAAGAAAAAATGAAAAGATGGGATTGGGAGGGAGACAAACCATAAAAGACTCAATCTCAAGAAACAGACTGAGGGTTGCTGGGGGGAGGGGGGAGGGGAGAGGGTGGTGGGGAAATGGACATTGGGGAGGGTATGGGCTATGATGAGTGCTGTGAAATGTGTAAACCAGACGATTCACAGACCTGTACCCCTGGGGATAAAAATACATTATATGTTTATTAAAATAAAAAAATTAAAAAAAAAAAAAAAAGAATCCTGGAAATAAGCATTTCACACCACAGATTCCTTATATAAGTACATTTGGCTACCTAGTAGACAAGTGCAAGGCCAAGAACCTTGGAGGTTTGAATGCTGGCCTAGCAAATTCGAACCCATAGACAAAGGCAACAATCATAATTACTGTGTCAATTAATTAGATTTAATATTGATAGTAATTTAAATATCCACTTGTTATTTTTATTTTCTATGTCATAAAGTTGCTATAGACTCAGTTAATTTTACGTATATTCATGTTTAAGACCCCAAAACAAAAGTACTTCTCAGAATTTATGCAGATATGACATTTATGTCAACACAACCAGCTAGACATCATGGGGTCTATGAGACTATGCCAGGTTTTCTACTTTTAGATTTATATGATGTGTATATAAATTAACATTTCCAAGGGTCACTAAATCCCTTTACAATTTTAAAAACAATTTAAGGCCTTTGTTTTTAAATAATTTAATTTAAAATTATGGAAAATTCATTTAACTCTTCAAAACTAAAGAGGTGGAGACTATATAGATTTTTTTCTTTCTTTCTTTAGTCTGGTGAGTTGAATACTTACTGAACAGGTTATTACATCATTTTTTTAGGTATATTTAATGAAATGCAATAATATTGTGAAACACATTTTAAATAAATGTTTGATATCAGATATGGACTATAGTTTAAATAACATAAACTACCTTCATTGCTGTCTATGCATTTTTTACATGCTTATTTATGTTTTTATCTATGAAACCAATCATTCAATTTACCGAATCTAAATCTTAACTTTATAATTATATTCAGCTTCTCCTACTTGCTCATCAAGTGAATATATATGTGCAAGCAGAGGATGTATTTCTGCATCTTTGAAATGTAATGGAGAATATGACTGTGCTGATGGTTCTGATGAGGTAAAATCTATCATTTGATTAAAATCTCTGAATTACATGAATTAGGTTTGGGAAAGCAAACATAATAAAAATAGAGTAAAGAGACAGATTCTTGATTCTTAGCAATGTCTAAAATGTTAGGACAAGTACACTCAATACAGAAATTGCAACAGATACCTGAGTCTGCATGCTGTTCATATACTAAGCCCCATTGTCATTTGCAGAGGTTATATTCATTAAGTCAAAATAAAAGAAAGCCCACGGTGTAATAAATCTCCAGTATTGTCAGCTGCATGTTTATTTTGCCTGTGACTATGTCATTATCATTAATGAAAACTGCAGTGCCTATTTGTATTTGAACAGATGGACTGTGTGACTGAATGTAAGGAAGATCAGTTTCGATGCAGAAATAAAGCCCACTGTATTCCAATTAGATGGCTCTGTGATGGCATTCATGACTGTGTGGATGGCAGTGATGAAGAGAACTGTGACAGAGGTAAGGTGTCTGTGTGTGTGTGTGTGTGTGTGTGTGTGTGTGTGTGTGTGTGTGCGTGCGCACTTGCCTGGAAATAAGAGAATGACAGTTAAAATGTTGTGCAGAATCAATAGGGCACTAAGGCCAGAGGATGGAATCACCAAATGATTCTCTTTACCCATTCCTGTTTCATTATGTAACATCCTGGTCTGAGTAAGCAAAATCTGGATAATTTTCAGACAGAGTAAATGTCAAGCTTCATATGACAAAGGCAACCAAAGTGCAAGTGTTTGATGTGTCCTACCCCAAGCCTGTCCTCGTATTAGATGCTGGGTCAGGAATAGGGACAGGAGAAGGATGCAGGGAACATAACTGTAGAGCTATTACTGCAAAAGTATTTTTGAGATACATTTCTCTTCCACATTGCTTGCCTTACTATGAAAGAATAATAACATAAGGCATGCTATATTACACATACTAATTTGCTAGATCATACCTAGGTTGCAGCTTGTGCCCCAAATTTCCTTTTAGCCGTATGGCTGAGAAAATGATCTACATTTTTTGTCAGTCTGGAAGTCAGCTTTAAGATTTGTAGTGCATTATTTTCTAGTTATGTGAAAATATTTCCTGAAAAATAACAACTTTTTAATTGTAATTCACTACATTACAAGCAACTTTGTTACTACTTTAAGGTTAATGAGATGAAAGCAAAGAAATTGTGGGCGAAGCTTAAAATGATCACAAATTCTATAACTCTTATTATTTTCATAATGTTAAATATGTTGTTTAAATGCAAAATTATTTTTAAGCTGCTTTAAAAAGTCAATGGACTTCATATTTCAGAATCTTTGGAATGTCATCAACAGAGATGATGCTAGATATTGATGTATGTTGCAGGGCATTTGAACATGTACTCAGGGTTTATACAGTTTCAATATACCTTTGCAACCACATGGATGGAGTTAGGGAGTATAATGCTAAGTGAAATAAGTCAGTGAGAGAAAGGCAAATACCATGTGATTTCACTCATATGTGGAATTTAAGAAACCAAATAAATCAACAAAGGGAAAACAAAAGAGGCAAATCAAGAAATGCACTCTTAACTATAGAGAACAAACTGATGGTTACAGAGGGGAGGCACGTAGGGGGACGGGCGAAATAGGCAATGGGGATTAAGGAGTACACTTGTGATGAGCACTGGGGGTTGTATGGAAATGATGAATCACTGTATTGTACACCTTGAATTAATATTATACTGTCTGTTAACTAACTGGAATTTAAATAAAAATTTTAGAGGCACTTGAGTGGCTTAGTCATTTGAGAATCTGCCTTTGGCTTGGGTCATGAACCCAGGGTCCTAAGAACAAGCCCCTCTTCCGGCTCTCTGCTCAGTAGGAAGCCTGCTTCTCCCTCTCCTCCCTGCTTGTGTTTTCTCTCTATCTCCCTCTCAAATAAATAAATAAAATCATTTAAAAGTCTTTTAAAATAGAAAAAAAATAAAGATTTACTTTTATAAAAATCTAGTCACTCAAAGAAAAATATCCCCTATTTTCTTTAATATTAGATCAAACCTTTATTATTTTCTAAAATCTCCATACCCAACCTGATACAGTATTGTAATATTCACCAGAAGAAATCCTAGTTCTCATTTGGAATCTGCAGTGCATTATATAGAGCCATAAAAAGGTTGCACTTCCCTAATAGCTGTTTCTACTTTGGTTAAGTTCTCACATTCACATTCTATAATTGGTCACTTTAGATACAGCAAACTTTGTAGACATTCTGGCACCAAAAGCTCTTAAATACAATCATATTCTAAGACTTCAGGACAATTAAGTAACTCATCTTTTTCCATTTTCTAGCTAATAAGCTCCAGCCCCTCAATTTCAGTCTCTGTCACCAGTCTGGCTCTTTCTCTCATTGCTTCTTGCCTGGGTTCATGTAATGCCGTGTAATTGGACTCTAATACATTCCACTCACTGCTGCCAGGTTGATCTTATTGAAGTGTAACTCTGATTATGTCGATGTTAGCTCGAAGCTCGCTCTTTCTGGTTATATATAAATACAGCAGTCAGGGTTACAAGAGAATGATCCTGTTCTACCTCCCTACCCTTATACTCAATTACTTCTCTTTATATCATATATCCTAGACCAAACTGAAGAATAAATCTAGTAACATTTTCCATGTTTTCCAACGTCTGTCCTGATTCCTCTGCTATTTCCACCATCTCGATACCTTTGCCAATAAAAATTATATCTAGCTTTTCAAGTCCATTCAGTTGCTACTGTCTTCTACCAAATCGTAGTCTCTTGTGGAGGTTCCCTAGCAACCCTTTGATTGCGTTCCTGTTATTTTATTCTTCCTTCTATTATAATTGCTTCTGTATTAGTTGACTAAATTTCCCCTGTTGGAATGTGAGTTTCTTGAGGTAAAAATTAGGTATGCAAACAGAATGAGGAAGTGCATTCCAGGCAGTGTTATCATTATGCACAAAAGACTCAGACGTGAGAGAAACTTTAAGTGTTTAGGAATTATGAGTAACTGGAAATTAATGCTATAGAATTTCGTTTTAATATTAAGCATAATGAGAAGTTTTCCAAGGCTTTTAAAGAGTCTTCAAATATTTTCTTCAAAAAGAAAGGGTAAAAGAATTTGTACTAAGTAAAGCACAGAGAATTTATTGAAATGAGATTCAAGAGATATAGTTTCTTGTCTTACTTCTAGAAGCCTTTCTGTACTAATTTTTGATACTATCAGATCCAACCACACTGAAATGTCTCCAAGAGCCGTAGGAATATCTAGAAAGTGAGTGACTGTATGTGTGCGTGTGTGTATAAGGGCAGTCCTGTCAGGATTTATATATTTTTAATATTAAATTTCATAAGAAATGTTTATTTGAACAAAGATTACAGGTTAAAAATCAAACATTATGGTAAAAAAAAAAGATAGAACATTAGCATTGAATGATAGCATTTGAGATCTGAGTTATCTTTTGGATTTAAACCGACTCTACTAAGAGTTTAAGCTTACTGATTAAAAAAAAAGAGTTGAAGACCTTTAATTCAATTATTTACAAATGTGTCAAAGCTCCCTTTCCATCAATACTCATGTTTCTAACTTTCTTGGGTTTCTTTGCTGCCAGGTAAATTCCAGTGAATTATCTTGGTGGTTAAAGTATTTGATCCTGTAAGGATGTACCTTAAGGCATGCTCGAATTCAGATTTCTAGTATTTCATTACCTCCAGCAAGTGGTTTAGGTACTGTATAAATGTACTTTAAGGCTTTGAGGAAAAGGAATCCCAGAATAAACAAATCTCACTTCATTCATCCCAGATCTGGACCCATGAACAAAGGGTTGGGGTTGGAAGGCAATAGGGATGCAGTAACATTTTCTAAGAGAATCAGCTTTACTAGTTTACTTTAAAAAGTCAAACCCCCAAATACTGTGGAATTAAAAGCAGCATTCATACTTCCAAAGCTAAAACATGTTGCCTCAAGGAAACTTGGTATTTGTTTTGGTCTGAGCTCCCAAACTTTATTCTCTTTAGCAATTTTGGTGGACAAGATTGAGAATTATTCTTTTTAGTAATCACCAGCTCAAAAATATGTTAACTATTAATGAAAATTTATAAAAATAAATAAATAAATAAAATAAAAAATAATAAAAAATCTAAAAAATTAAAAAAATAATAAAATGAAAAATAAAACATTATCATATATTAAACTTTCCCTCCACCTAAATTAAAATGGGAACTCTAGATGCTTAATTTTGATGATAATGCCCTGTCCAGATTTCTATGAACCTGCCAAAAGTTCAGTTATATTTAGACATAGGTTTTTGTTTATATACACACACACACACACACACACACACATACTTTTCTATTTTTCTAATAATCTTCTGTTGAGCTTATTAAGAACATGACTAATGACTAGGAAACTGGAATTTTGTTGGTTATGTGTGCCTCATGCCATTTCAAAATAAGCATTTTATGTTAGACTCAAGATGTCATGGTAGCCTCATGATGCATTTTTTTTTTTAAACAAATTCTTCATGGTACAATAGGAAGCCTTTAGTAAGTTATCACAAAATGTTTTTCTTATTTTACAATTGTGATTTCATTTATATTTCTCTTCTTCTTAATAAAAATAATAATATGCCCATTTATGGGGAAATTATGTTATCTAATGTGATACCTTTGGGAACTCATTTTTTTTTTCCCTTTTAACAAGACTGATGTGCTACCAATAGACTTTTCTAAAATACTCAGAGGATGTCAAGAGTTCACAAATTTTGTTTGAATATAATCCATTGTAAAATAGAACATGCAATGAGATTTAGTCATGAGAGCATCTTTATTCTAAAAGAATATAACTTTCATATTCCATGGATTTTGATATAGAATTAGGCAAACACTCACCTCCTATCAATATTCTTATCTTAAGTTTCTTTAATACTAAAGACTGTACATGTTATCTTTTTGTTGTTTTCAGACAGAGTTGTTAAGTGGTAAATATTTTCTTGGATGGGTTTTGATCACTGAAATTATTCTTAGAATTAGGGCATTTTAGAACTGACCATTCCAGAAGTTGAAAGAAGGGGCACCCCAATGCCAGATATTATATTGTCAGTCTTACATGGTGATACTCACCATGGTGGACTTACCACAGACTTGCCTTTTTCCATATTTTAGAGTTTGCTAGTCTTCAGAGATGCCAATGTAGGATGTGCCAGCTCTGTTAAGCATTTTTGGAGAAACTCTCAGAACTGTTCAGATTGATACCACTATAATATCTTGGGCTCAGCTTCAACTATTAAGATTCTAAGCCATCAACCTATATGTCCCTAATCATCTCTCTACCATTAACCCTATCGAGTTTTTAAAAAGTTGAATTTCTTCCTCACCTTTTACTTCACAGAAATAGTTTAACATCTTGAGCTTTATTCAACATCTGGTCACCAAATTAACAAATCTACCTAATGCTGTGCCTAGCCCAACCTTTCCCCCATTCCTCCCTCTTGAAATGGGAGACTTGTTTCACCTCCAATCTAAGGATAATCCTTTTATATTAGTTTAAATCCTTCACAATTTCTGGATTCTCAAAGAATTCATCGTATCAATTACCTTCTCTCTCTTCCGTATCTTCAAGTTTACTCTGTCTACTCAATTATTCTCACAAGGACTTAAGTATATCAGATATCTGTTTTACTCCATACAAGAAACCAGCCTCTCTTATTCACATAACTTCCTCCTTTCTTCCTCGCCTTTAAGACCAAACTCCTGGAAAGGGATGGATGATTACAGTAACTACTACTTTTTCATCTAATAAGAAAATACAAACACATCACTAAATCCACCACCAGTTCACTGAACCTCCTCTTTTAGCATTATATAAATGTGCTCACTACTACTTCCTTGTTGGAACACTTCTCAGGTATTTCTCCAACAACTCTGGCTACTTTTTCTGTCTCTTTTGCAGACTCCTCTTTATCTATCCAGTCTTTAAATGTTGATTTTAACTGTTTTGTTCTAAATTTCAAATAATAACTACATTCGGATCATTCCCAGCTACATATTTACAGCTCAGACTTGTCCTATGTTTTAAATACATTTATCCACTATCCTGTTAAATATCACTACACGGTTGTCTTACTAGTCCTTAAATGAATTGTGTAATTATTTCTACTAAGCTTACTCCTCCTTCTGTATTTCTTTATTTTTGGACAATACCAACATTCAGTAAATGATCCAAATAAACCAAAAATAGAGTACTCATTCTGCTCATTCTCCTTGCCACCTTCATCTTTTTAGCCATCAGATCCTGAGGATTCTACCTCCTGAAGCACTTTCAAACATAGCTACTCTAAATTAAGTACCAATAGTTCTCTTCTGCATTGCTACAACCTCTCTTCAAATTGGTCTTTTTCCTCCAGCCTTGGCTTTACTCTTGCTACCTTTATTTCCAAGTTCTCTACATTCTAGCTAGTGTTATCACGCTAAAACCCAAATCTCGTTCTGTCATTTGCTAACTTAAGTCTTTGCTACTGTCAGTGAATTATTAAAGATTCGTATACAAGTCAAAACCCAACAAGGTGAGCTGTTTGACCCTCATAAGTTTAGGCTTATCATTCCCTCTAAAGTGCATCCATAAAATGAACAATGTTTCCTTCCAGGATTTTCTAATCTTACAAGGATGAGCACTATCACTCTCCTGCCCCATGTTTTAATAAACATATCCACTTTTAAATATGTTAATGCCTTAAGTCATCAAATCTATCTAATATGGAAACCATACTTATTATCTTACGAGGTTTAAATAGGTAGTAAAATTCTCTGAGAGCAATCTTATTTATCTTAATTCTGAATTCCCATCAGGTTGTTTTGGGTTGTTTCCCCAGGTACTGCTTGTAAATATGACCTTATAAATTACTTTAGCCATGCCTCTCTTATAACTGAGTCCTAGGGAAATTAATAGATAGGCAACACAAGGGAAGTTCCTAATTCCCCAACCATTGCAGTTTCCACTATATATTATTACATATCTAAACATATAACCAAAACTGATTAGTATTTTGGTTACTTTGCATAGGATAAATATATTTAATTTTAAGTGAGCATATATTTTATTCTTGATGTTTTATATTTAATTGTGAAAGGAGAAAAAAGCAAACATTTACAAAATACACAAAAAATCAGGTACACTACTGTATACTTTTTATAAGTATGACTGAAATATTTCACCACATCACCAACTTCTAATTCTGTCGTAAAATTAACTGATTATCTGTGATTGCAAAAGCTTTTTATTGGTTATTCTGTCTTCAGCAACTCACAGTTGCCAGATATAACCAAATTGAACTAAGAATTTTGCAAGTGTCTTTTCTTTCCAGAACAACCCAATATATATAATGAAAATTAATACCATTTAAAATCTAAGTTTCTTTACAGTAACATAAAACATTTTGTGAGGTGGAAGATAATTTATATTTGAAAAAACTTTCTTCTACCATCTTACCAGTATTTTCCAAAGGAAATATGATATACCTGGGTAATATCAGATTGTTTTGAAAAATAAACCATAAGTAACTTAAAAAAAAAAAAAGTCTGGATACTGCTTGTCCCTCATATTGTACAGGAAAAAAATATAAGAAAGTGAGAAACTAGGTACCATGTGAAGATAATTAGAGGAATATGTGTCCTGTTGACTGGCATTAATTAATTATGCTACATCTCTGTGTCTCTTTTTCTGTTTTGTTTGAAAATAAAGGAGGAAATATATGTAGATCAGATGAGTTTCTCTGCAATAATTCCCTTTGCAAACTACATTTCTGGGTGTGTGATGGAGAAGACGACTGCGGAGACAACTCTGATGAAGCCCCTGATATGTGTGGTATGCATTTCACCTGGGTCTAGATTATACTGTCATCTCCAGATCTAACATGCTGGCATGAGTCAATAGAGTGGTGAGGCAACCCACAAAGTCTGGGGTTAGGTAGATACAGATACAGCTTTTATTCAGGTAGTAATAGATTACCCTGCCCAAAGTTGATGATTTTACAGAGATGGCCCCTAAATCTGAATTTGTACATGTCAACACTATTCAAAAGATAGTGTGTGGCCTATCTGGGAGGACTTATAGTGGTTTAGCTTTTGAATTGTGTGAGGTTCGTATAAGGACTTGGCTTTGTACCAAATTGGTTACTGAGGCTAAAACATTTTTTGTGGGGGAAGATAAGTACATGGACAAAATGTGAATAGTAAAATCATGTAGCCCCACAAGTTACCCACCACTGAGACCAATGTCAGGGAGATATATATGGAGATAATATGTAAATATATTGATAATATTTTAATATGTAAGTATATTGATGTTTTTTATTACATAAATATATTAATATATTTAAATGTAGCATATATTATTTCTTTGTATATGTCCTATGTTATAAATATATTAATACATTTTAATATATATATAGACTTAGGCAGAGAACTGCAATTAGGAGTTATATAACCTTTCAATCTGAAAATCTTAACAAAAGTTATTGCTTCTTCAAATTCAAGTTACTCTTGATTCTTGACAATTGTCAGGATTGTACTTACACAACCAGCATCTATAAATGTCCATTTATATCACCAAGTAAAGGATTTCTTATAGGTAACAAACATTTTCAGTTCCTTCTTCTCATTCTTTGTATCTAATTTCAATAAAAGTGTATTTTACCTCTAATTTAAAGAAAAATACTACTACTTTGGATATAATTAAGTAGCACTTCAGGTGAATTAAAGAAGACATAGCATGAGTGTATATACTTAAATTCTTTGTTCTATTTGGTACACCA
This sequence comes from Martes martes, assembly GCF_963455335.1. NCBI lineage: Eukaryota > Metazoa > Chordata > Mammalia > Carnivora > Mustelidae > Martes > Martes martes. Next base: position 106,907,942 of record NC_137890.1, on the reverse strand, counting down.
AGTTAAAAAAATATTTTTTGATAGGCAATGACATTGACTACTGACATTACAATTGAATAAAATATCCAAAGCATGGGGGCAGCTTTATTTTTAAAGGGATTTAAAACTTAAAAATGACAGTCTTTGGAGAGTGTTCTCTATAGACACAACTAATGAGAGATATAACTAAGTTTCAGTTTTTGTTCAACATCATCTTACACAATGGACTCTAGAAAATCACCAGAGATTATATTGTTTCTGAATTATAATCCATGGAAAAATATAAATTTACCTGCCAATATCAAGCCGGAATCAATTATTTTTATAAAGTATGTATATGTATACATATATGTGCATATATGTATATATATTTTTCCTGTTCTCTTTTCCACTTCAGCACACAACTAGTGAGTGGAATAGGAAATGGTTGCTAATTAACCATGTGAAGCTCCAGTGTCATACCCCCAGGACCACTTCTAGGACCAGGAAGTGATTCTCAGTGACATGCCACACAGCTGCTGGAAAACCTAAAATACAACCAACTTGATTCTGTGCATGTTTTTATATTCCCCTAGGTCATCAGTATAAACATTGAGTCAAGCTGTTATGTACCAGGGACTGTGCTAAGTAATTGGGATGGAAAAAAAAAAAAAAAGGAAAGAAAGAAAGAAAGACAAAGAAGAACAGCACATGGTTCTCTTTGACAAGATCTTACTCTGATTGTACAAATCAGATTTTCATGCATTATATTTTAAGCAATGGTGGAATTAGGTAAATGCACAGATAAGGAGGAGAGGAATAAGATGGACTTTGCCTAAGGAGGAATTCAGAAAGCTACAGTTTGAACACTCCAAATTAAAAGACAGCATAGGCATTATGCACAGCATGGGAAATAGTGTCACTCATTCATTTAATAAATATTTGTTAGCATAGATACTGTTATTATTTTGGGGAATATAATGATGAGAGATACAGACATGGACCCAGATGTCACAGAACTGAGAATCTAGTGGACTAGGTATTCAAATGATTTAAAAATATATGGTTGAAAATTATGATATGTGCATTGAAGAAAAAGAGTAAGTTTTAAAAGTATAGAACAGAGAGATTTTATTCAATCTTGGGTTATGGTAAATAATATTTGAGTTTTAATCTGAGAGATATATCACTACCAAGTAGGTGAAAGAGATGGGCTGGAGGGAAGGCAGATGACATAATGTTGTAGGCAAAGAAAAATGTAGACAACCCTGAAGCAGAGTGAACCATAACTTATTGGAGTAACTGAAAGATCCCTGTGCTTGGAGAGGACAGGTCAAGGTAGATACTGGTTTAGGATGAAACTGAAGAGACAGAAGAGTCTGGAATCTTGTAAGTCTTCATGGGGAATTTTGGATTTAGCCTCAAAGTAATTAAAAATACTAAAATGTTTTGGGGCACCTGGGTGGCATCCGACTCTTGATTTTGGCTCATGCAGTGATTTCAGGATTCTGAGATCAAGCCCTGGGTTGTTCTCTGAGATGGGCATGGAGTCTGCTTAAGATTCTCTGTCTCCTTCTCTCTTTGCTCCTCCCCCTGACCTCTCCCTCTTTCTCTCTCCCTCTCTATAAATAAATAAATAAAATTTTAAGAATTGTTTTAAGAAAGAACACTAAAATGTTCTAAGTACAACAGGCATATAGTTGTATTTATATTTTACATATATTGGATAGAAAGGGGCAAGGCTAGGTAAGATAATTGCTGTACTCTAAGCAAGCTATGCTACTAGCTCGGGTTAAGATAATGATAGCCCGTGGTGGCAAATATATTTGGAGGTAGTTTGAAAAGCAAAATAAAATTGGATTAAATAATAGATTAGATAGATAAGTCAAGGAAGAGGAAGTTACTAGGTATAATTTGTAAGGGGTTTGTGCTTGTTCAGTTGAATACATGGGGGATATAGGAAGAGGAACAGTATTGCAAGTAAAGATTAAATGCCTGGTTTGAGATACATTTGAGGAGACATTCAAGCATAGATTTCAGGTTCTAGATATTTTATTCTAAAGCTTAAAAAGCTGGACTAAAGTTATAAATTTGAGAGTCAGAATAAAATGGGATAATGAATACTATGGACTTTGTAAGATTTAGGCTGGGTGGGAGTAAGGCATAAGAGAAGAAGGAATTTAGGATAGAATACTGAGTGCCACCAAACTTCTAAATAAATATAAGCAGCTGGAAGAGACTCAAGTGAGTTACCACAAAAGAATTTGGAAAAAAAAAAAAAAAGATATGGCAAAAGAAATACCAAGGTAATGAAATGTATCAAGAAAGATGGAATGGTTCCTGAAGAGGCAGGAAAAATGGGCTTCAGAGCAGATGAACACTTAGTTTTAGATAAGAGTAGTCACCCCTTTTCTGTTATTAAAAATATTGACATGAATTGATAGATTATCTATAGATGCAGGTGGATGTCCAATTATATAATGAGGTGATAACAAATTCACCATCATTTTATTTCATTTTTATATATGCAGTAGGAAGTATATCCATATATAGAATATGGAAGGTTGTTATTTTAGAAAATTTGAAAGGAATACAGATTTAAATTGTTATTGAAAAGGGTAAGAGACGAACATGCTATCTCTATCTGTACTTATATCCATATCTATCTATCTATCTATACATGTATATCTGTATTTATATCTATGTAGATATAGATGTATATGATTTCCAAGTAATATTTAGGGCTCATCTGGTATTAATAAATATTCGTATTTGTGATATCAGTTGGTCTTGTGGCATGATCATCTGCAATGTTCCTGGTCTTCCCAGAATGCAGAAATTGGAATAGCGGATGGTTTTACTCATCTAAGCTTAGGGTTTTGTTAGATAACTAAATGAAAAAGAGAAAAGGGCCAGATAATCCAGATTATTTGTACTGAAGTGAGTTTCTAAATGAATTCTTAGGACATATAATAAGTTACCAATAAATATTTGTCAACTGAGTAAACTGAAAGATGGGGCATGGGATCTTATGTCAATGCAGAGGTAACTAAAGACAAAAACACTGGAGAATAGGAAAAGGTAGATCTATCCATGGACTAAAGTTTCACCTAAGACAGAAAAAAGATTTAATGAGACTGGTTAAATTAAAAATTGGGAAAGTAAGAAATGCTGGTCAGAATTTGTAGCATTCAGATTAGTGAGTTTCTAAATGAGGCCATTGGAGGAAACTGTATATCCAGCTGCGCTCATGTAGATCAATTAATATTCTTACCTGCAAGCAACACAAAATGTCATTGGCTAAATTAAGAAGAAAAATATATTGGAATCTACCAATCTTCACAACCTTCTAGGATACTTGCTGGCTTAGGTGAATTAGAGTAAAATGTTACTGGGTATGAAAAACTCAAGGAGCTAAGAGGTACAGCTATTGGTTGGTTTGTTCATGTAGACGTTAAAGTCATCTAGGATGTTGAAATGAGTTTGGACAGAGAGCAATAATGATGAAGGAAGGTGCTACAGTCATTAGTAAACTGGGGAGGAGATGATTTTATAAGGCTAATGAGAAAATAGCAATAAGGAAGATATTTAATCAAGTGACTGGCTATCAAAATAATGGTTTTTTTCAGTTTATTTTTAAAAATTGAATGTGAAGATATAGTAACAAATTTCTGAAAGCTAAAGTAGGAAATTAAGGTTATTTAAATGTAAGATAACATGAGGCTTGAGAAATTTAAGAAATATTCCTAAAAGATCTGAGGAAGAGGACCTATGCTTGGAGTGGGAACCAGATTTCAATTAAACCATGGAGGTCAGGCAAAAAGGAGCATGGCATATTTAAGAAGCTAATAAAGTAGTATTGCTAGAATATTAAGAGTGACAAGGGATTTGTCTGTAAAAGTAGCATGGACAAAGTAGTGATCAGTCCATTATGGCACGTGAAGTATCTTAAATTTTATTCTGAAAATGCTGGATAACTATGGAAGAGATGATCAGATTAATGTCTAAGATGGGTTGTTCTGGTGCCTTTGGAAGATTTTAGGTTGGGCAATGAAATAGAGATATTTAGGATTCTACTGCAATTTTCTCTGTAAGAGAGAGTGCAGAGCTGAACTGTTGTAACTGATATGTATGGAGAGAAGGCGGCAAATTTGGGGATAGTATCAACCAGATTTGTTGACTAGTAAGAGCTGAAGGTCAATAAGAGAAATTCATTTAGAATAACCCCAGACTTGCAGTTATGGTGTGCTACTAACTGAACCATGGAAATAACACAAAGCTTATGTTTGGGGAGAAGGTAGTCACAGGGAGGTGATAAAGAATGGAGTTCTGAACTTACTGAATTTGAAATTCCTGAGGGGATATCCTATAATCAATTGTGAGATGCTAGAATTAGATAGTGAATTGAAAGTTTTAAGGGTATAGCGTCAAGTAAATCCATGAGAATATCAGCAAAGAATTCAAGAATGAAAAGATCAAGAAACCAATGAAAGCACCTGGAGTATTCCACGTGTAAAGATAAAGTGTCATGAGAGAGGTTTCCTCCTCTAGGGGTAGAAGTCTTCAGATTAGATAATGATAGAAGGGACAAGGATAAAATTCTCTGGCTTTCACTGTTGTCATTTTAAGTCACACACGCCGCCTGCCCAAAGCTACATAGGCCCACAAAAATTATACATAAATACAAAGATCACCTCTGTGACTCAAATACATATTTATACATTTGTTGACAGAGATACAGAGTAAGAAAAACAGTTATAGTATTGTTGGGACTTTTTTTTTTTTTTCACTGGATGACCTATTTTCAAATTTGGACCTGTAACGTATGCTTGCTCAAGCTCTATTCTGTGTGAAATTGCTCTTTCAAATAGCTAAGTGTCCTGCCATGTTGTATAAACTGCAGGCATAAATTAGTTTGGTACACCAAGTGAAGTCAGCTAAGATAAGCCATCTGGAAATGAGACCATGAAGTTTGGCTCTTTTTCTTACTTCATTTCATTTCAGCTGTGCACTCTTTTCTGTAGTTAATATAAATAACTAAGATCATAGCTTCTATTCTCATACAGTTTCTAGTACCTACATGAAGGCAATTTCCACAACAAAAGATATTCAGAAAAGCCAGATTATGGATTTGAAAAGAAGGAACAAAATAAAACAAAAACAAAAAACAAAATAAAATGAAGCAAAACAAAGAAAGGAAGATTTTTTAAAAAGGGGGGGGAGGGGATCATTCCTCATAAGTCAGTGTATCCAAAGGAGCGGCTTTGATTTTTTCTTTCCTTTTTTTTTTTTTTTTTTTTCCAGCCAAATTTCTTTGCCCACCCACAAGACCTTACAGATGCAGAAATAACAGAATATGCCTGCAGCCTGAGCAAATGTGCAATGGGATTGATGACTGTGGGGACAACTCAGATGAAGATCACTGTGGTGGTAAATCTGTTTAATGTGAAATAATTGATTTAGTGACAGCTACAAGATAATACAATGTTTTGGGGGCTCAAAAAATTACAAAGAAGTATTTTCCATGTAGCATGTCTGAGGGTATTTTTTTCAGACACTTGATCTTCTGACAAAGTATGAAAAATAATCTGCTAACATTCATTTGAATAGTAGAGCTGAGCGGCTTTATCCAAACTCTCTACTAGTCTGTAAATCTCCATTGATGATACACAGTTTATTTCTGAAAATACTGCATGAGAGAAAAAACAGTGGTTTAAAAATGTTCTCTATTAAACAGCTCCTTGAGGGGAGAGTGTTAATAAGGAGTTTATGTCTGTATACACAATTCCTTCTTCACAATTATGAAATTAACAAAACTTTTAAAACCGAGGCCTTACTAATGTGTGTGGCAAAATCATTTGATGTCAAACCCTGACTTGAACTGGTCTGAAGCAGTTTTTATTTAAGAACAAGGTCTCACTTAAGTTGAATATTCAAATATTTTCCGGTGGAAATGCAGTGTCACTTATTATAGGGTAAATACACTGTTATTCCTCTAAAAGTCCAGAATTTTCAAACTTTTTTCATTTGGCCCAAGAACTTCAAATAAAGGATTGTGGAGCCATGTTTTTCATAGTGTTTAAATAAAATCTTGACTATGTTAATGAACTTAATAAATTTGTTTTGATTCTGTGAAGTACTAATCATTTTTTAATGACTCTATAGGTAAGCTTCCATATAAAGCAAGACCATGTAAAAAAGATGAGTTTACTTGCAGCAATAAAAAATGTATCCCCATGGACTTCCAGTGTGATCAACTTGATGACTGTGGAGATGGTTCAGATGAACAAGGCTGCAGAATAAGTGAGTTTAGTTTCTGTCAAAGTGTAGCAACATGCAAGTTCAATTCTCCTTCAACATGACTAAAATCTTCTCTACTGATGTGAGAAAATATCATTCTTCACAAATGTACTTAAGTATACTTTCTTTTTGGTAAGCCCTTACCAATGCAACCTTAGAATGCCGCTTAAATTAATATCAGAAAGTATGAGGTGGAAAGGTCGTTTTCACAGTGAGTACCCTTGTTAGACCTGAATCTGAGATCTCAATATCCAATTGCAGACTTTGTTATCAGCAAAGATATCCATATCCCTTAATATTTTATTTCATAAAATATAAATTTACTATTTTTTCTTACAAACAATGGTATTTAGTTGAAAAATAATGAAGGTCTTAGTAATTTATTCAGTGTTTTAAGATTTTAATCCATTCCTGAGTTATTCTTAAAGAAGACATCATTGTTTAATTTAGTTGGAGTGTGATGCTATTTGAGTTATTAGGGCTTGGTTATTTTCATGTTTAATGTTTGATATCTCATTTTTCATATTAAGAAAAATATCCAAACTTATGACTCTAATTCAGATTGCTTATAAAAGTCATAAAATCCTTCCTATTATGGGGTCTTTCACTTTTTCTCATTTATGCATCCAAGTTGTTCCTCTCTGGGTTGATGAAGCATTACCTCCCGCAGTACAGCCACATACACCTCAAGGCTGAGGTGAAATTTCACTGGTGTACTTTAATTAATTATAAAATATTCAAGAGTCGGTGGGGATTAATAACCATTATAATTCTGATAAAGTTTTCATATTTCAAAATAATTTGATATATGTAAGTAAAAAACAGATAATTCAACATCTATTTTACAATAATGTCTCTCTCATTTATTTGAATTCTAAAATGTTTTCTGGAATGAGAGATAAAGCTATGAAATTGTAATTACTATGCTGGGAATGGCAAATAACACATAGTTTGTCCTAACTTGTGTAACAGCCCTTGACCACTGGAGCATACTGCTCCTTCTATATATTTTCAGGCTAAAAAAAGTTTAAGAACTGAAGATTTAGCCTACTTGTTTGAGTAACATGGTAGTACCCTTGATTGAATTCCTGAATACTAAATTTAGGTTATCAATTAATTCCACATCTCTGGGTAGCTTCTAGGAAACTTTTTGTTTCCTAGAGAAGGATATAGTACTCATATATCATACCATTGTAATGATAACCTGTCATTAGAAACATTGAGAGTCATTGACTCTCGACCTCTTTCCACAAGTGTTGTACTTCAACAGCTGTAAATATCAACTATTGGCAGTTTGGTCTGAAACTATGGGCTCAGCTTTTTATCTGCTTCTATACTTTTATAAGAAATCATGACTTAGATAGAAAGAAGGTTATAATCTTATAAATTCAAAAAGACTTATCTGTGGAATAATAAATATAATTTCAGTTAAGAAAAAAGGTAAACTCCCACTTCAGGAATTAGAATTATATTAGTTTTGATGGTATTTTTAAATCCTAGCTCCCGCTGAATATACCTGTGAAGATAATGTGAATCCATGTGGAGATGATGCATATTGTAATCAAATAAAAACATCTGTTTTTTGTCGCTGTAAGCCTGGATTTCAGAGAAACATGAAAAACAGACAGTGTGAAGGTATAGTACATTTTTTCAACAGCTTGCTCTTAAATCTTTAGGTTATAAAAGACTCACAAGGCTGTTAAATTGTGAGATGACATGGGATTGATTTTCATCAGATTGGTGTGTATCTACGGGATACCGTTTTACCTACAAGAATGAAAGTCCCTGGGGTCAAAAGCCTGTTTGTATGGCTAAGCTAACCATCTCTGAGAATACAAAGCCTTTTCTATAGCAGATTCAGACCTGCAGGAATTTCAGTTGTACTGTTACAACTCTGTTTTGAAATGCAAATAAAAAAAAAATTGCTGGTTCAGGAACTATTGGAGAATTAGAGACATTTCATGAAAGAACATGTTTATGATGACCCGTCTCTCCCGAGTTGTGGTATTTGTGGTACTGCAATAGGCAATTCACTTTGAGAGAGCTGTGGGCTTTTGTCCTAACACCATGTCTCTAACAGTGCTTTATATTATCAAGAATGCCTTCTAAAATTGAAAGACAGGATCTAAAGAAATCTCTATCAACTTACTTGAGATCATTTAAAAATTGAGCATGATAGGATAGCCAGGATCTCATAGTAAATTATAGGTAAATATAATATACATCGAAGTTTTAATGAGAGAGCCATGAAATACAGACTTATATGTACTTACTGCCAGTTTCTCCATTAAAATTCATATTATTTTGATTAGAGCCAAGCCTAAATTGTTTAAGTCTGGCTTATCTACTGTAAATTCAAGTTGTAAAATGCTTTCACCCACCAGCTGACTTCTCTACTGTCCATGTTATTCTTGGATAAAGAAAAGTGATTTTTGCATTGTGTCAATCAAAATGAGATTATTGAAATGAATTAATTATATCCACCCAAAAGAGAAAGAAGTATGTCATATTTACATACATTTTGAATTATATACTTGTTTGAATTATCCATGGCATTTTATTTCTCCATTAATATGGAGCACTGAAAACTAACAGCCTTCTCTATTTTTTTAAATATACTTTTTAAAGATTTATTTATTTGTTTTAGAGAGAGTGAGCGGGGGGAGGGGCACAGGGAGAAGGACAGAGAGAATCTTAAGCAGACTCCCTGCTGAGCATGGAGCCCAACCTCAGGACCCTGAGATCACAACCTGAGCCAAAATCAAGAATCAGATGCTCAGCCTACTGAGCCACCCAAGCACCCTTAGGTTTTCTCTATTTTAATTTAAGAAGTAAATTATTTCTCAAGGCTATATTGTTTCTTTCTTCCCCAGAAACTTTCTATCAATTATATATAAACATACACATACATACACACAACCTTTACAAAATTTTAATTTCAATATCATCAATTTTCTAACATTTATTTATGAATAATGGGCTGTATTTCCTTATAAACTTAGTAAATTTAAAACTCAAAATTCTCAAAATTTTCGGTATTTTTAATTGTTCTATGTCAAATAAAAGCTGCAACTTCTCTTTTCATTTTAAGTTGCTATAAATCCAGTATTCCTTTTGTGCAAATTAGTAACTTCTGCACTCCAATAAAATTTGTACCCTTATTAAAGGAAGTTTCGATAGCAAGGAAAAGCAATTTGATTTGGTATGCAGGAAGGGAAAGACATGACTTTGATTCATAATTCAAAAAATTCAAATGCGTTTGTGCTTTCCCTATATATAGCTCAAAAAGAGACTAAGAAATCACTATGTGATGTTAGAGCCAATATGCTTTAATTAGAATATGTAAAGGGAAGACAAATTATAGAAAACAGCAGAGAAGTGCAATGTATTAACAGTTGCTGTGTGTCAGGCACTGTTCTATGTATTGGACATGTGTGAGATTCTTCCACCCCTTACGAAAGCTCACAATATCAAGGGGTGTGTGTGTGTGTGTGTGTGTGTGTGTGTGTGTATACTTTTTTTTAAGTAATCTCTCTTCCCAACATGGGACTTAAATACCCGACCCTGAGATCAAGACTCACATACTCTACAAACTGAGTGAGCTGGACCCCCTGACATTAGTATAGAGATGAAGAGAAAATGATGATTCTGGCCAATATAGGGCCATGTGAGGGCCCCGAAATTTTTATCAAATCATGTAGATTTTTGCTTATTTTGACTCCATATCAAAGGGAAATGAAAGATCAAATAACATGCTGTTCAAAGTTACAGATGTTAAAGAATCAGATGTATTTATTGTAATACTTTTTTGATGGCCAGGTGCCGATAAAATGTATTTTGCTTTGTCCCTGTTATGGTATTCACTAACAATACAGCTTTCTTTATCTCTTTGTCCTGTATTTCAATGAAACACAGAAATAAATTGTCATGAGTGCCTAAGTTCACCTTGGGCAAAGTATCATAGTAGAGACAAAAGAATCAGAAAGCCTGTGTTTGAGCCTTGCCCCTGTCATTGCAAGTGTCCCTGGAAAAGTCCTGATCTCTACCACTAAGGTTTCGGAACACAGTTGAGAACTAAATGAAAGATAATTATTATTGCTGTGCTTATTCTTAGATTTTCTAATTCAAAAGAAGGATTTATCTCACAGATTTATTACATAATTAGAGTGACATGAAAAAAAAAAGCAGAAGAATTAAGCTGACTGAAAATAGAGAGAGAAAGTAGTAATTCATTAGAGTCACCTGACATCATTGCTGGCTCTGCATAAGCCATTAAAATTAGAGGCATGTGCTAAACAACAGAATATTGCCTGTGATTTGTTTATTTATTACTTATAATGTATTCATTTATTTGTAGGCATTCAGGGGTTTGTTGCTTTTGTTTGTTTATTTCACATAGCCCTTCTTGTAACATTGTTTCTTTGTATATAGGAAGCCAGAAGTGTGGTATAGGTGTATCTGTATCTTCATTTTTTTGCAAGGAATTGTGTAACATGCAGACAAAAAAAATTCACAATAATTTATGCCCTCCAGCAGCTGACAGTCAAGTAGGGGGTATGAATATATGACTACATATATAATATACAGTACGTATAGTGCTGTAAGAGAGAAACACCCAGATAGTAAACAGCAGAGAAACTGTGGGATGGATGTACATTGGTGGAAAACAAGAAAGGTTTTATGCATGTGGATCTTGAGAGATGAATAAAAATTCTTTGGGTCAAGGTGGGCAAGGGGCTTATAGGACAGTATATGATATGTACAAATGTATGGAGGTAGGTAACCAGAAACAGTCTCAAAAGGAAACCTCAAGAAGCGTTTGAATGAATGAAAATACTAGGGAAGCTTGAAAGGGCTATTTCAATGTGTTAAGTGGATTAAAAAGCAGTGTACAAACAATTGATGTATTATTACAGTGAAACTATTGTAAAAATTGTTACGGTCAGAAAATATGACCTAGCAAATCATATACTTGAGAGTTTTAAAAGGACAATAAAAGAAATAGAAATAAGTTGAAGGAAGAAAAGTAAATTTGTCTTTTTTTAAATGTGGAAAGAATAGAAACGGTAATTGGAGGTATGATGATGCTATTCGGAGCTCTTCTCTTCTAGATCTTAATGAATGTTTGGTGTTTGGCACATGTTCCCACAAATGTATCAATATGGAAGGGTCATATAAATGTGTGTGTGACCAGAATTTTCAGGAAAGGAATAACACCTGCATAGCAAAAGGTAAGGTTATAACAGTTATTTCAAATTCTATTATAACTGCTATAAATATCTTATGGGGAAAACAATGTTTCATATTATATTTTAGCAATAGCTCCATGCCTGAAAATATAACAAAATCTCTTTTTAATATTGGCTTACTTGCCAGATTGGTTTGTTGTTTTTCTTAATCTAATCTGGGATGATTTATAGACATGATTATCAAATATGTGGTTATTGTTAAAACCACTTTCATGTTTGAAAAATCTGTCAGAAGAAGGGAAAAGTTTACAAGCCAACGTGATAGAATATGAAGCATCTTTCTTTATGGTCTGCTCTCAGTGCATATGAAAAATATTATTATATAATGGATAAAAATAACAGTTTAAAGGGTTAAAGGTTAGCACTATAAGGAGAATGGAATTTTGCGTAAGAATTTAAAAGGTTTTGAAATAAAATCATGCATTAATTCAGACATCCTTTACTTAGATATATCATTTTTAAAACTTAAAAAAACAGGTATTTGGGACTTTTTTAGTTATGAATTTTCATGCTCTGGTTTTTACTAAATAATATTATAACAAATATTGTTAACTTACAGGGCATGATTGGACAGTGTTAATAAAACAGTTATTACAGGTGTAAAACAACATGATATAGTGGATTAAGGATGGGCTAGAGAGGTAAATGTACTTGAATTTGAATCCTAGCATTGTGCCTTTATGATCTGTGGTCTTGGGGAAGTTATAAAACTCTTTGAGCCTCAGTTCCTCATCTGTAGAATGGAAATATGAATCTCTACTTCCTATAAGAGGAGAAGATAAATTATGAAAGTTGTAGAATAGTGCCTCCCATAGAGTAGATAAACATAACCAAGTGAGAACCATTAAACCCGTAGGGCTGAACTAGAATTCATAGTCTATTTTTTCTAATTTGCAGATAGTGTAAATATAATTCAGTCTTCATGGTCTCATTAATTATTTATTTAATATATTCACAATTCACTTTAGGGTTTTACTTGTCTCAATATACAAATGACATTAGTATTTTATTGTAGGTGTCAAAACTTTGGATTACAGGGATCCACTAGCAAGATCCTAAATAATATTGACATGACATTTAAATGTAGTAAATATTGATATATTTTTATAATAAAATTAGAAGAATATTTGAGATATATGAATATTAGAAGAAGACTCTCCCCCTCTTAATTTTCATTTCTTAACCTAAGAAAATGATGAATTGGATGCATAAACTAAATGCTCAGGAATGTTTGAGGCTTAATGAGTACACAACATAACATCTGAATATTGAGGATCAAAGCATTAGAACATAATGTATTGCAATTTATCAAATAGAAATCCCTCTTTATGAAAAGGATATCTACCACAAATACCTAATTCCTAGCCATAAGGTAAGCTGTGTCTTGGGAAAACCTACATCAATAACTCTCATTAAATTTAAGTAAGTGTGTATTAGAAATAAGTCACGGAGAGTATAGTATGGTACGAAGTTGGTTGATTTTTACTGAACAAGAAACTGTTAAGAATAATAATTCAAGATAATTTAAAAGTATAATTATTGCTTTTACATTAGTTGAAATTTACTTTATTTTTGTATTTTATTATAATAATCTCCAGGCTCTGAAGATCAAGTTCTCTACATTGCTAATGACACTGATATCCTGGGTTTTATATATCCATTCAACTACAGTGGCGATCATCAACAAATTTCTCATATTGAACATAATTCAAGGATAACAGGGATGGATGTATATTATCAAAGAGATATGATTATTTGGAGTACTCAGTTTAATCCAGGCGGAATTTTCTACAAAAAGATCCATGGCAGAGAAAAAAGGCAAGCAAACAGTGGCTTGATTGTAAGTAAATAACATTGACTATTTGAAGGCTCATACTCTTCCACCTCCCTATTTTTTGTAATCTGTCAATCACAATATCTGATTATAGGAGGTAATTAATATGTACAGTTATTTCTCCCAATATTCTCCCTATATAGAAATCAAGAATTTCCCTACTCATTTATTCTCACAGCTGCATATAATTTAATTGCATGATATTATGTATTTCTTTAAGTACCTTTGCTTTAGCTATGTAAGAATGGTAATGAATAATACCTAATATTTCTAGTACATTTTATATTTTATATTATTTAACATTATATAGCGTGAGTTTTTTTCATTATGAGATGAGGTTGGGAATCATTACTTTGTTTTCATGTTAGAAAATAAACTTAAAATATGCAGGGAATATTATTTCATTTTGAACAATATCAGAAATACACCACTCTTCTAGGGCAAGAGATCAACTCAATTGTGTAACCATTTCTTCTGACTCCTGATAACTATATTTCAGGGAACATCCAAAACAGAGGAATATTATTTGCTGGTGTGTGATGGACATGTTGATTACCATGGTTATTCCTTTTGAGAAAAATAAACTAGAGCATTTGTTTAGATTTGTGGTTGTAGACTACTTTTTTTTTTGCTTTAGGGCATGTCAATTATTGTGTATTTTGTATTTTGAGGTAACCTGGGAGAAAAATGACAGATAAATACTTATTTTATGAGGCCTGGCCCATTCCCATACAACCAAAAAGTCAAGTGCTGTCACAGTAGGATATAATTGAATCTTTGTATTTGAAAAGAATCAGAGGAACCTATCTGGAAGTCCTTACTATCCTTTGCAGTAGTATCACCCATAAAGATTTGAACTGCATGAATACCATTTGATAGAAATTTGGAACACATTTTTATCAGGTAGATAGCTGTAATCTGGTTTTAATGAAGTTATATTACCTTTCTAATTCAGGTTAGATTAAATTCACTGTGAGCAAAAATCCATATATATATATATGTATATATATGGATTTTTGCTGATATATATATCAGAGCTATTTCTTCAACTCTTCCCCCGCCAAACACAGTGAGTGTTACACAATACCTTTAAGTTACATAAAGAACAGTTCTAGGAGAGAGCCATAAAATTTAATAGATCCCTCTGCCTTCCTTCACTCACTCACTTGCTATCAGACTAAAAGCTGGTTCAGTCTTGGCTAGCTTTAGCTTTCATTATCTGTGGAACACAAGTCTGCTTTGCAAAAACTTTGTTCCTAAGGTAACTGTTATTAATGAAGTTATAAAGAGTATGTACTATGGAGTTACATTGCCTGGGTTTTTATTCTTGTGTATATATATACAGGAACTGTTAACTACGTTAACATGTTAACATACGTAACTATGTTAACAGTTCCTGGCACATGATAAGTACTCTCTAGATGCTTGCTATGAATGGGGTGATGACCACAATGATGCTTCTGATGATGACAATGATACTGTTGATGATTGACAAGATGTTCTTCTCTAAGATGCATATAATTACACGAAAATTATTTACAATTTAATTTTCTCTGAATTTTATTTTCTAAAAATTCATCTTTCATTTGGTAGATTTTTTTCAGTGAAAATTACTGGATAATTATTTTAGTTTTATCTGGGGAGATTAATAATTAATATATAACCAGTACCTTCTAGTGAACAAAGTTTATTTTAAACCTGAAGCCAAATTTGCTTACAGTTAGATAACTAAGTTTTTATTCTTATACATAGACATATATAAATGTGTATGTTTTATTTGTATTATATATATTTACCTGTATATATCCTATTTTTTAAAGATTTTTTTTGTTTGTTTTTTGAGAGAGAGTGAGCATGAGAGGGGGAAAGGGTAGAGAGAGAGAAAAGAAGGAGACTTCCCACTGAGCAGGGAGCCAGTACTCTGTGATCGTGACTTGAGACCCCAAGGCAGAAGCTTAACTGACTGAGTCACCCACGCTTCCCCTTATATATTTTAATTTTTAATTTTATAACTGTGGTATAGAATCTTTTGTAAATGATGGCAAAGCTACTAGATTAGTCTTTTGCTAATAGGATATGAAACTTCATTTTGTCTTTTTTTTTAATTTAAATTCAATTAGCCAAGTTAATGGTAATGATTACATATATCTTCTAGACTTTGTTTTTCTGTCTCTTTTCAGACTTACTCATGAATGACAGGATTCACCAGGAAGAAAGTGGGTAACACTAGGGTACAGTTTCTAAGATTCCATCATAGCTAATTAAGTGTCAAGATTATAAGATTGGAACCTCTGAGCCATGAGTTTTAGGACCATGTTCTTAGCCACTCAGCATTCCATAGAAGTTCCAATCAAGGCATTGCAAACAAAATAAAACAAAACTTAAGGCTATACAGATGAGGGCAGTTATTTGCTTCCTAAATCTTTTTGTAATCCTGATTCCTCAATATTATAAATATTGGAATAAGTCCATTCTTACATTCTTAATAACTAATATGCATTCTTAGATGAGTAAATGACTCATTTATGGCCATGCAGCTAAAATGTAACCAAATTTAGACTTTAATTTGAAAGAATGGTTACATCTCTGAGTCTCAACTTACTTATCTCAAAAACGACTATCATATTGAAGTAGAAAATTTCTAAAGCCCCTTCCAGATAGTAAATATATATGATTTCCAAAAAACGTGTGACATAGTTTATGTCTCTCTAGTTGTTTACTTGGACAATTTGTTTTTATTCCTCTGAAGTCCAGCCTATGGATAAAGATTTGATGGGTTTTCTTTTTTTTACCCTGCTGAATTACTCTGCAATGTATGGTATCTGTTTTTTTATCAGTCACCAGCTAGTCATCTAGTAGTTTAATGAGCATACAATCTATTGCATCTTCTCAGTTTTGACACCATGCTAGGAATGGCCAGCAATGCCTGTACCAACAGATGAAAGCTTACTCCAAACTTTGCTGTGAAAGGAGAGAAGAAAGCAAGGAGGTCTTCGCTCAGAAATAAACACTTTGCTCTTCACTGCTTTTATTGGTCCTTCAGGATAATCACAAATCCTTATCATTGTTTCTCAGTCAGGGGATGTTGACCTGGGGTTTTACTGAAACTGGGAGGATCTATTTACAGGAAAGATACAATGCTTGGGGCACCTGGGTGGCTTAGTCCTTTAGCTTCTGTCTTCAGCCCAGGTCATGATCCCAGGGTTCTGGGATTGAGCCCCGCATCAGGCTCCCTATTGGGTGGGAAGCCTGCTTCTCCTTCTCGCACTCCCCCTGCTGTGTTCTCTCTCTAGCTGTTTCTCTCTGTCAAATAAATAAATAAAATCTTTAAAAAAAAATACGGTATGCTAATTGCGTGTTCTACTAAACATAGTCTAAGGGACAATGGATCACAGGGCAGTCAACAGTCTGAGTTAAGAAAGGTTAGGGGAAGGTAACTCCCCGTGACATTCCAATTACTGAGTGGTCACTCAAGGCTTGGTGTTCCAAAGGCCTACACCCTTCTCGTAAACCCTCTTCACCCCCAGCAGCCTCTGTGTTAACATTTTAGCAAGCCAGGTATTATGGCTGATTTCATGCTCTACATTAACCCCAACAACACAAATAGTAAATGATACTGACTTCTGAATTCCCCACCCTTTGGAAAATGAAACTCAAAGATTTTTCCCTGAGCTGAATATGGAACATTGGTTTCCATTTCTGAACCAAGAGGTGAAAGAAAGAAAAACACAAAAATCAAACTATGGGTACTTTAGTTAAATCCCCATTATCAGTGAACCAAATGGAAGAAGTTAGCCATAGGATAATAGGATGTCTTGAAAGCATGTTCAGAGAAACTGAAAATATTGGCATATTTCCATTTCAGTAAAATGTAGAAAATATGTTGTATCAGAAATCAGAAGAATATTACTCAGACAACTAAATGTTAACTGAAGTCCATTCCAAAGGAAGGTAATTTTCAATATGATCTTTTTTTGGAAGTCGTGAAGGGAATACTCTTCTGTAATCTGTGAAAATGGCTTGAATACTAATTATGATTATAAATTTAAATTTCAAATGCAGTCTAAGTTATTTATAGATAGAAATGCTTATGATTTTCTAGCCCCCTGGGCTATACAAAATGGATGGATTTTTTTTCTCTTTAAGAAAATTAAATAATTTAAAACTTAAAAGGCTGACATGATTCAATCTATATGTAAAGCATAATGAGATTTCTGAATTTGAATTTTAGTAGTCAGAACAGAATATGATAGCATTATACAACAATTGTACATACTTTCTGGCAATTTATCATTTCTAGTATGAAATGCTGTACAGCAAAGTACATGATGACAAGCACTATAAAATAGGTCAATGCTTGGAGAAATGCAAATGATTTTAAAAATACCGATTAGATTTTTACCATTAAAGAGCTAAATATTCCAGAGCAAAACAAATGGTTTATCTGATCTACCTAATTTTGAAAAGTGAAAATGAGATACCATTTTTGGCATATTCTCTATTATGCAAAAGAGGGTTTCAGAACGAACATGCTTATAGTTTTATTCATTAATAATTGTATCTTTTTTTCAGTAAGTTGATTAGGCAATTATTTTTCCCTGAAAGCTTTTAAGAAATATCCAGCTAAGTTTTATTTAATAGGTTTCCATCTTTAATTGGGGTCGTAGCTATAAACCACAAACCCCTATATATGGGTTTGTGTGTACATCACACACACACACACACACATGCACACACACACAAGTGCAGAGGTATTCATGTGTGCTCACAAATAAGTTTATGTGTGTATATGTGTGTACACAAGTTTTGTCAAGAACAATGTCTTGTTTTAGGACATTGGAAACTAGTAGAAATTGATAGTTTCTTTTTCCATTTTTAAATTTATTTTTATAAATTTATGGTAATCTTTATAACTTTACCACGAAATTATCTACACTTGCTTGTCAAGAATACTTTTCAAACCATCTGAGTTTATTCAAACCATTTAACAACAAAAATCATTTATTCTGATTTCTTTGGAAAAAATATAAAACTATCAAATCATTAAGTTATTGCCATTTTGTGACTTGATTATTGCTGATTGCATAAGACAGCAATCAACAATATATGTTGATTGGCATTAAATTGTTCTGTAACAGTTGTGATCAATATTCAAAGTTTTATTGAATATAAATCTTGTAGGACTACATAAAACAAAAGATTCCACAATTAATAATACTGAGGATATTATTCAACATATTGTACAGTATTTTAAGGTGAACCAGTCAAGTTTTTCATTCATACCCAAAGCTTTATTTAAGAAATCTGTTTGTTTAAAAAAAAAAAAAAAAGAAATTGTTTGTTAGGTTTAGTGTTGTGTTCCTAGGATACAAAATGATAACAGAGTCTTATTCTTATGATGCTTATATTCTGGGGAACAAAGACAAAGTCAAGTAAACTCATAAATAAATAAATACCAAAAATTCCAATTTTTAAAATTATATTGAAGGAAATACAGAATGGACCAAGAAAGAAAAACTCAGTCGTTGTTAAGACTTCCTTGAATAGGATGATCTATAAAGGCCCATTTAAAGAGATTTGAGCAAAGACCTAAAAGATGAGGAGAAAGCAATGTCATCTTATTTATGTATAAGACAGCTATTTTACTTTTATGTAGAGAATGGATTTGGTGGGAGAAAATCTGGAACAGAAAGAGATCACATAGGAGGATTGTGCTCCAAGTTGGTGCAAAAATAGTGGAGGTTACAATATTATAGTCTCAGTGAAATGGGATGGAGAGAGTAGAAGTTTAACAAAGTTTGCAAATAGAATGGATGTAAAAAATGAGTATAGGAAGGACCTAAGACCTAGATTTTACAACTTGATGAATAGGGAAAATAATAAATTCTGGGTTCAGTTTCAGTCATAGTAAATCTGAGATCCAAGTGAGGGATTGTAAGAAATCCAAGTGAGTTGTTAAATAGACAATGGTGTATTCAAGGCTTGATCTTCATCTCTGGGATTAGAGATTTTAAGGAATAGAAGAATAGAGGAGATGTCTAGAACCATGAAGCCTGACTAGATTACCAAGAAGAGAGTACAGGTGACATAAAGAAGCACTGGAACCAAACTCTGAAGCCAGATTAAAGTGACAACAGTGAGTGGAAAGTGCATTAGGAGAATAGAAGAAATTGTAGTGTCACAGAAACTAAGATAGGCGACTGTTTTGAGAAAGAGATTGAGGTTATATTTCTAGCACTGCCAAAAGATCGAGTAAATGAGGACAAGGAGGAGTTCAGTAAGTTTTGTGACATATTAATTAAGGACCTTGATAAATGCTGAAAGTCACAGAGGAAGCAGACATCAGAGAACACTCAGTGGTTCTACATCAGTGGTCCTCAACTGAGAATGATGCCCCACTGCAGGGGACATTTGGCAATGTCTGGAGATATTTTTTATTGCCACAACTGAGGTGTGCTGCTAATCTTTGGTGAGTATAGTAGAGGCCAGCAAGACTGCTTAGAACTCTACAGTACATAGGCTAGTTCCATATAACAAGGAATGATCCTGACTGAAATGTCAAAAGTTGAGAAACCGTCTTCTACATAGTAATATCAGTCTTCCCAAACAAACTTTAAGTAGATCTTTTGTGTCTGTACATCATTTTATGTAATAATAACCCTGAAATAGAAAATGATTCTAAGATGAGTCACCGATATAGTTATTCTTTATTGGTCTCTTACTATCTCTCACACCTGAGTCTTTTTTTACTTCATCCTTTCTCCTTCCCTCTGAATGTTAGAATGCATGTAGGCCCTGACCATGATCCTCTTTTTTCTACCTTTTCTCACTTCCTTATAAAGTTTACATAGTTTAATGGTTTAACATGTACCTGCATGCTAACAACTACCAAATTACTATCAGGCTCTGTTCAACTGCTTACTTTGCTTTTTCTTTTGGAATTTTTAAAGATTTATTTATTTTAGAGACAGAATGCACTTGAGCAGGGGGAGGGACAGAGGGAGAGAATCTTTAAGCAGACTCCCCAGGGATAGGGGAGTTTTAAAAATTTTAAAAGTTTTAAAAATGTTCCCAAAGTAGCATGCCTAAAAATAAACTTCTCTTGATTGACAAAATCTACTTTTTCAGTCTCATTTAATGACAAATTAAATTTGCCCACAGTAAAAATCTTGGAGTTACAAGGAGCCCAAGTGGCTCAGTGGGTTAAATGGTTGAGTCTTGGTTTTGGTTCAGGTCATGATCTCAGGGTGTAAGATTGAGCCCCGCGTGGGGCTTCTGCACTCAGCAGAGAATCTGCTTCAGGATTTTCTCTCCCTCTGCCCCTTCACCCCCAAAATAAATAAATAAATCTTTTAAAGAATCATGGCGTTACTATTGTTCCTTCTTCTTTCATAATTCCCAAATCAGGCTATCCTGTTGAATGTACCTTCAACATATTCTAGGAACTAACTACCTTACATCAGCTTGACTTTAAGTACCTACTTTTGAACCACTATAATTTTTCTTCTGATTTAGTGCAGTAGCCTCCTAACTGGTCTTCTTACTTTCTTAATCACTGCACAATTGCCAGAATGCATCTTCTAAGACATAAATTAGATCACATGACATCTCTGATCAAAGATATTTAGTGGTTCCACATTAGAAAAGATAAATTTCTCATGTCTTGCAAGGGTTTAAAAGATCTGGTCTCCTCTCTGAATTCATCTCCTATTAATTTCTCCCTTACTCTTCTCCAGGGATGCTTTGGTATTTGTAAAACTCATCAATACCTATTAACGTAAGGTCTTTCCTGAAATGTTCTCTTGGCCTAAATGTTCTTAGGTTGGATATCCTGTATGGCTCAATTCCTAAATTTCTTCAAGAATTTGCTCAAATGCCATCTACTGAGGGCATAATGTATTGATAATTGCAATCTACTGTTCCATTCCCACCCTGGATCCTCAACACAATACTCTTTTTTTTTTCACTCTCATGGTGCATATCTTTGTTAAATTGCTATATAATTTACTTACCTATTATGTTTATTATCTACTCTGTAAATTTCTTTGCTGTAAGTAAATTTTTATGTCAGTTATTTTTGCTGTTTTGGCCATTACTATATGTAATCCTAACATCTAGAATAAGATCTGTCATAAAGTAGGTACATAATATTTTTAAAGAATTAAAAACAATGAATTAATTGAAAATCTTTGGTATACATGACATTAGTATATTGATCTTGAAAGTTATACTTTACAAGTTATTCTTCTCATCCTTGGTATTCGATTCATCATAAGATCAAATATTTTTATCTCCAGATATATCCCATTTTTATTCACTTTTGTCTCATTAAAACTTAGATTACAACTCCACATTTTCATTTCTGAAATCCATTGAGTAAGTCTCCTTTGATTATCCTGTATCTACTTCTCATCCCCAGTCCTAAGCCATTCTCCACACTATAGCCAAAATAATTTTAAAATATTAATATAATCATCATATCTCCTCACTTAAATCTTCCCAGTGAATTTCCATTGAATACTCTTTGGTTTATAAGCCTCTCTATGATATTCCATCTTATCTTACACCACACCCTTCCCATTGCCTTACACACCTATGAACATATACATATATACCCACAAACACTCATTTTTTCCTAGCCATTAAATACACCACATTTAATTTCCAGGAATGCGACTTCATTTCAGAATCTTCAAGCACCTTTCCTTTGCCTCTCTTAATTATCCTGGTAAACAGAAGCTCCTTTATTCAGAAGATACTGTTTTCATTATCATTGCAGTCATTAACATTGGTCTTGCTTAGACATTATAGATCTTAGCCTACATAAACTTTTCTTTTTGTGAGTCTTTCAAAATTGAACCAACTGTTACTTTTTGAAGGGACAGGCCACAGAAAGATTGACTGTCATCTAAAGAATGTCAGTTGAATGGCTAGGAAATTCCTTCAAGGTGGCTTCATGATTATTCCAGGTTCTGTTTGGATCTGGGAACTGGAATGGTAGGGAGTAATAAGACAGTAGGAAACTAATTTTAATGAAGCTAGCCAGAAAATGATGTATGAAACTCAGCATTATGTATTATTTACACATACACACACACACACACACACACACACACACATATACACATATTTACAATCTGAATATATTTGATGTAGGAGCTACATTGAATTACAAGAGCCCAATGTATTTATTCAAGTATATAACATACAGTATTATATAAGTTTTAGGTGTACAATATAATGAATGATTCAACAATTCTATACATTAGTCAGAGCTCATCACATGATAAGTAAACTCTTAATCCTCTTCACCTATTTCACCAATTCCCCCTACCCACTTTAGCAACCACTACTTTGTTTTCTATGTTTAAGACTTGGGTTTTTTTCATCTCTTCTCTTTGCTCAATTGTTTTGTTTCTTAAGTTTTACATTTGAGTGGAAATCCTATGGTATTTTTTTTTTTCTGACTCATTTCACTTAACATTATATCCTCTAGATCCATCCACATTGTTGCAAAATCTTTTTTATATCTGAGTAATGTTCCATTGTATATATACACCGCATCTCTTTCCATCCATCTATGGATGGACACTCAGGTTGCTTCCATATCTTCGTTATTGTAATAATGCTGCAATAAACATAGGGGTGCATTTTTGTATTTGTGTTTTAGTTTTATTTTAGTAAATGCACACTAGTGGAATTACTGGATCATATGGTGATTCTATTTTTAATTTTGGGGGGAACCTCCATACTGTTTTCCACAGTGGCTGTACTGGTTTGAATTCCCACCAACAGTGCAAGAGGGTTCCTTTTTCTCCACATCCTTACCAACATTTGTTGTTTCTGTGTTTTTGATCTTAGCCATTCTCACAGGCATGAGGTGATATTGTGATTTTGATTTGCATTTTCCTAATGATTCATGCTGTTGAGCATCTTTTCATGTGTCTATAGGTCATCTGTATGTCTTCTTTGAAAATGTGTCTTTCCATGTCCTCTGCCCATCTTTTAATTGAATTATTTGGCATTTTGGTGTTGAGCTGTGTAAGTTCTTTATACAAAAGCTCTTTATAAGAGCCAAATTTGTACATAAAGAGCTTTTGTATAAATAACTTATACAGCATATGAATATATATATATATATATATATATATATACACATATACTGAATATATATATACTGAATATTTCTGTTCATCCACAAGATGCTTACTTAATTATTTTGGAGACAGTATCAACATTTGCTTCTGTGATTCTTTTTCTATGTGTTTATTGATATCTTAACTCCCTTTTTTATTGATGCATGATTTACCCAATAAGGTCAACTTCTTTTGTTTCTTTAAGGCATGGGCTGCAAACCAGCTATATGGGTAAAATAAATGAGTGATTGACATAACATTAGGGATCCAGGTAAGAGGTCACATGCCTCTTGTTCCATTAAATCAGGAGGCAGCAGCTGATTGACTGTTATTCTGGAATGTTGCCCTGTTTTTATATACTATCTTATATATCCTTAATTTTTAAGAAAAAAAAAAAAACAACTTGTCTTTTTTTTTTCTTTACATTGTTGGTTTTTGATATAATGTTCAATGAATATTTAGTAAATGCTAAAAAAAAACTTTGATTTTAAAGGTTTTATCTTAAGTTTAAACTTAAAATATACCTAAAAGTTTTATTTACTTGAACTTAAATTCAGTCCCCAATCTACCATTTTGCAATCTCTGCTTTCAGATAGCTCTCCTTCCCATCTCAAGTGCTATGCTTTTTTTAAATTATAAATGCCAGAAGACACCTTTATTCCTTAATTCTAGGTGACTCACATAGGGGATGATATCAAAATTGCTCCCATAAGTACCAACAAATTTTTTACATACTAATGCATGAAAATTCACTGTTAACATTAGATACATCCTTAAATCTATGTAAAATGCAGGTTAATAGAATGGTTAATATTTCAAACTGTTGTATCATTTAATGTTTAGAATCTGAAAAATTTTACAGATAATCTAATCCAAAGCCTTTATTTATATATCACATAATTTACGGATAAACTAGGATTAGGTTTTATACCAAGTTTCTGCTTCCAAATTTAGTGTGCTTTTTAATCTTCCATATTTTTTTTTTTTTTTTTTACCTGATAGTGTGAAGAACGTTGTCGTAGCCAGTTTTGCTCTTTTCTTGGGGCGGGGAGTGGTAAAAGATGAATAAGTTTAAAGAACACTAAGTATGCTAAAAAAAAAAAAAAAAAGATAAAGTCACATTCAATTTTGAGTCTATAATCCAAAGACAAATGTGGTCTTTTTGGAAATTGTCCAAGAGTTGTTTCTTTTCCCCCCAAGAAGAGGTTTTTTTTGTTTGTTTGTTTTGTTTTTTTTAAAGATTTCATTTATTTATCTGACAGACAGAGATCACAATTAGGCAGAGAGGCAGGTGGGGGTGGGGGGAGCAGGCTCCCCGCCGAGCAGAGAGCCTGATGCAGCATGATCCCAGAATCCTGGGATCATGACCTGAGCCAAAGGCTGAGGCTTTAATCCACCAAGCCACCCAAGCGTCCCCTCTCCAAGAAGTTTGTGCCAGGTGGACATGGTCTTAAGGTAGATAAATAGAGGTTTAAAATTACCCAGATTGAAATAATCTGTGCTTCAGAATAAATTGTAGGTAGAAAGCAGGGATTTCCTTCCTGAAGTGTTTTAGGAACTCTTATACATTCTAGCTCCAAATATAACTTTTTTTGGCTCTTTTTGGATTTCCCCATTGCTGTATGAGCTTCTAGATTGAAATAATATACATCTACATATCTTATAATATTATTAAGCCGTATAATTTAGTAATGTTCAGAATTTGCATAGTCATTATTTTACTTCTATTTCCTGGTTTATGAGAATTTAATCTGATTCATATATTATGGGTCAAGAGTGTAAATAGCTTTTTCATTTGGTGAAATGAAATACACACACACACACACACACACATATCTTTAGAGTGGCTTTACATCTTTGTTTTAATAGTATTACATTACAGGATAATTAACTTTAGTAAAATAAACCAAATTTTCTTTGATGAAAAAATAACATAGATAAAATATATGACTACTTCAAATTACCCTCATGTTAACTGTATTTTCCTAAAGTATGTTGTTAACTGTAGGAAATCTTTTTTAAAAAGATGGCACTATTTCCATGATTCAAATGCTTGAAGTCCCACTTCATAGGTTTTCCTCTTTCCTTAATTTAAATCAAATGTTTCCAATGACTTATATCTTTAGTTTCCTGAAGCTGGAATTCTGACCGATACCTTACAATCCACAGTTGTAAAGGATTAGTAGTTTAAAGTCGTAACCTCTAATTTTGTTACAATCAAGCTGCCAATTTTTCTGTAAGATTTAAGTGTTTCATTCATTGGACTAATATATCTCCATAAGGAAGAATGCCTCAGGCCTCAAAACTTTGGCTGTGTATTTAGAGAGCTTATTAGGAAAGAAATCATCTGTCTGGAGAAAGCAGTCAAAATGTGTCTTCCACTTTGTGCAACAATATGAGCAACGTCTTTTGTTGTCAGGGTAACCACTTGCCTCTACAGTCTCTTCAACATGACATATTTCATTAGTGCCTCTAGCTCATAGGCCTATCTGTCTAGTAAGCTAGCCGAAAAGGCAATGAGAGTTTTAGATTTTCTTTTTCTTTTGAATCTGATATTTGTTTGTTTTGTTTTGTTTTTCACCTTTTGGGAAGCAAATGGCTTAGCTTTCCCCTTTCTATTGTCCCGTGTCAGACTCCATTCCAGCCCCCAGAACCTCAGTTTACTTTTACTTTGCCCTTTTGTACTCACCTGTTTGATTTTGAACCTCTCCATAAATTCTCTTTTTATTGTGTCGAGAGCCAAGAGGAATTTCTACCTTCCGCTCTCCAGCCAACATCCATTTAATACTAGAGTCCCTTTTATATGGCTAATACTATTCACAATCCTGCTGGTCAAACTATGGGCGATAGAGAGGGGTATTATTTCATTCCTATGGAGCCCATTATAAAGGGTGATTTTTTTTTAAAGATTTTTTTTTAAGATTTTACTTATTTATTTGACACAGAGAGAGAGAGAGAGAGAGAGAGAGAGATTACAAATAGGCAGAAGGCAGGCAGAGGAAGAGGGGGAAGCAGGCTCCCTGCTGAGCAGAGAGCCCTATGCAGAGCTCAATCCCAGGACCCTGAGACCATGACCTGAGCCAAAGACAGAGGCTTTACCCACTGAGCCACCCAGGTGCCCCTATAAATGGTGATTTGATATGATATAAAGGGTGATATGATTTTGGTCATAGTTTCCTTGACAATAGGAGCATCCTGTTGCTTTCTTGTTACTGTTCTTTTCCTGTTCAGTTCTTTTCTCTTCAGTGTTGAGAATCATTGAGCATTCAGTATGTTGTGAAATTGATGAAGATGAACATCAGGTAACATCTTCACCCTGATGCCACTATTCTCTGAGAATCATCTTGTCACTGATGATTTATGTCCATAGGTTGAATTTATCAGGTGTGGCGTCCTTTACCCCATATTCTAACTATTTAGTTGATACTGGAATGACATTGGGGATTTCTTGATCAGGGAACCAGAGAATAAATGTATAGATTTAAATGACTCCATCAGTATCTCTTTGTGCTTCGCATTGGAAAGTAACATTTTTCCTTTCCCCTAAGCTGTATTTTTAACCCTAGTAATGTGACATAAATCTGATTTATCCTTCTAGAATTTGCCATTAGTAGAATCTTCACAAACCTGCGTACTTGACAAAGTATCACTTAATCAATCTTCTGAATGTTCTATGAAAATAAAGAGTTTGGGTTTTTAATTGTCCACAGTCCATGTGTAGAAGTATAGAATGGAAAGATAATCAGACATTTTTTTTTTAGAATGAGTAAAACAAAATGAAAATCCTAAATTCAAAAAGTGGAACTTTGCATGAAATTTATCCTATTTTAACAAGGATATTATTAGGATAAGAAATCGTGTGTATATATTTACATCTCATAAAGGGAAACTATTTATTTTTCCATGCTCATGCCAGATAACCAATATCATATTTTTCTGCATGCTGAGGGTTTGCTTTAATAGTGTTAGAAGATGATAAATATACTCCAACAAACTCTGAACAGCTTATAATGGTCATTTTCTCCATAGTCTGTCATATTTATAAATTTATGACTTACGCTGACATGTCCATGCCATTTGTTCATATATTTACTTTTTTTTTTTTAAGATTTTATTTATTTATTTGCCAGAGAGAGAGAGAGAGAGTGAGCACAGGCAGAGAGAGTGGCAGAGGGAGAAGCAGGCTCCCCGCCGAGCAAGGAGCCCTATGTGGGACTCGATCCCAGGACGCTGGGATCATGACCTGAGCCGAAGGCAGCCGCTTAACCAACTGAGCCACCCAGGCGTCCCATATATTTACTTTTAAATGCTGCCAAATCAGGGGAAAAATTACAGTTAATTTAAATACTGGAACATTTGAAAATAATTTTGTGGTTTAGCTAGTACAAATATTTATGTTCTACCTACCTGTGACATTATTTATACTGTGTTTCTAAAGCATATTGTATAGCAGAGTGCTTTTTGTTAAACATCACTGAGCTATCACTGGGTAGATGGATAGTATCTATTGTTAGAGTTGAGAAATAGGTAACTATAAATTTCATAATTTCAGTTTTTAAATCAGTATGTGAAAGGACTGATAATAAAAGTTGTTAGGAATTTCTATGGGTTCTGTGTTTAGTTCAGGCCACATTTTCCTTCCTAGAGATCCCAGTAATCACACAGCAGGCAGTGGCTTGTAATTCCTGTTTATTGACATCTCATGTTCTTTTTTGAGTTTAGTTTCTCTTCTTTTAATCCAAGTCCACCCACTTCAGTAAAATTTACTCACTAGTAATTCACTCAAGAAACTATCATGGTTAAAAATCCATATTTCCACCAGTTGCCAGGTCCTAATGATGCTCTTACACATTGACCACATGTCTAGTTATAATCACCTTCAAATAATTGTTTCCATTCGTGATATAATACCCCTGGGTATCCTTTCTCACTTTTGGTTATGCACAATAAACCTGACCATGTCAAATTAATTATGACACTAGTTCCTACTCGAATTGTCCAAGTTAATTGAAGGGCACAGAGTGTATGTTATTTTCCTCACTGTCTATTTGCAAATAACTCCTTTACCTTTCTGTCTTACAATAACTCAATAATACAATATAAAGCAGAAAATCCAAGCTTGTGCATTTAATATAAATGACATATATTGTAACTTTCCTTAAAATATGTTTAAATACAATACCTTTCTAAATATGTCCATATTTACTAATATTTTTTTTCAACTTTTAAATCAAATTACATATGTTGAGAATGCAGGAAAAACTGGGGCTTCCTTAAATTGCTTAAAAGAGTGTATATTGGTAAAAAACATTTTGAAAAAAAAAATGCTAGCAGTATCTATCCAAGCTAAGTATATGTATACCTTAAGACTCAACAATTCTATTCTTTGTTAAATACTCAACAGAAATGAATTTTTGTGTCCACCAAAATGCATGTACAAGAATTTCATGGCTTCAGTTCAGTGGCCTAAGGCTATAAATAATCAAATAGATATCATCAGTAAAATGGTGAAAAAACTGTTAGCATATTCATAAAATGAAATACTACCCATCATAAAAAAGTATTAGTAACTGACATATACAACAGTGTGAATGAATTTCATAGATACAATGTTGAATAAAAGAAGTCGGAAATAGAACAGCATGATGCAATTTAAATGGATTTCTCAAACTATTCTATTTTGTTGGACATCACAATTATGGTGAGTCTCAGAGGAATCCTGACTGGGAGAAGTCACAGGTGAACTGTTTACAATTCTAGAAATAGTCTAACAGGATGGTGTTTATACAAAGGCAGTGATAGTTTAAACTCCCATGAATGTTGCAATTAAGATTTGTGTAAATTATAATACCTATAAAAATTAAGAATAAAGTGGAACATTTTAGATATTTTAAAAAACCTGTGTAACAACACCTGACCATGTTGATATTATTCCTATGCAATACTAATGTATACAGACCTCCCCTCCACCACTTTGCTTTTGAAAATACTGTGGTGTTGTTTTGTTTTCTTTCAGTGTCCTGAATTTAAAAGGCCCAGGGACATTGCAGTCGACTGGGTTGCTGGAAATATTTATTGGACTGATCATTCTAGAATGCACTGGTTCAGTTACTACACCACTCACTGGACCAGTCTAAGGTACTCCATCAACGTGGGGCAGCTGAATGGCCCAAATTGCACCAGACTCTTAACAAACATGGCTGGAGAACCCTATGCTATCGCCGTAAATCCTAAAAGAGGGTAGGTTAACAAGTTGGCTATTTATATTTCTTGATACACATATCCATTTTTAGGGATTTTTTCCCACCTCTTCTCTGTAGTTTTCCTTCTGTAATTAATGTTCAACATATAATAGATTCACAAGGCTTCTAAATTTTCCTCTACTTCTGTACAAGAGCATGAGCTTTTCACACCAAATCATGGCACAAAATACATGTTTTCCTGAAAGCCTGCTGCATGATATATTCTAAGTCTCTGTGTGTGTGTCTTATGTGGACATTTCAATAAACACATAACCAATATGGTTAACCTAAGATTGAATTTTCAAGACATTAACTATAATATTGAATGTGTGAAGTATGGAGTATCAGTATTTTGGCCATTTGTGATAATAAAAGATGAAGGTGTACATATGAACAAATTTAAACAATTTTAACACAGATATTTCCTTTCCTTTGCTTGAATTGTTCCTTTTTTTACTCTTTTATTTTTTTCATTTATAGAAAATGACCTAAAAGAAAAATAGAGAAATGTTAAATAAACCTCCTAATCATCTGCTCTTATTGGACATTCCCTGTCCGTAGGTTTAGAGTTGGGTCCAGGAGTCTGCATTTTCAGGGACTCGGGGGTGGTTCTGATGCATATGGTCTGAAGGGAAACTGTTTTGAGGAGCAGAGCTGAGTTAGCTGCAAGCTAATCTATTTGACTTGCCTCGTCAGGATGATGTACTGGACTGTTGTTGGGGACCACTCCCACATAGAAGAAGCAGCCATGGACGGTACTCTGAGAAGGATTTTAGTACAAAAGAATCTGCAAAGACCCACAGGTATGATGTATTTCTGACACAGTCTAGAATGTGGAGCAATGTGTTCAGCATATTAGTGTTAAAATTCTTTCCAGGTTTGTTGGCAATATAATCATTTTTACAAGCAGATA
Source organism: Martes martes (assembly GCF_963455335.1). Taxonomy (NCBI): domain Eukaryota; kingdom Metazoa; phylum Chordata; class Mammalia; order Carnivora; family Mustelidae; genus Martes; species Martes martes. The sequence continues at coordinate 106,877,310 of NC_137890.1, read as the reverse complement.
AAATAATTTATAGTATCACTTTATGAAAGTCATTAACATTTCATGTTGTATTTTTCCACCTTGAAAGTCAAGGCCTTATCATATTGCCAGTGATATTATGGGGATATTATTTGAAAATTGCCTAAGTTGCAAGGCCATTTGTAGGATTTCACATACGTGGAATTTTGACAGTTTATAATGTATTAGGGTATTTTTTACTGATATATGTTAATGCTGCGACAGATGATAATATTCCTAGAGGATCAGAAACTAAATGAGCAAAAAAAAAAAAAAAAGAAAGAAAGAAAGAAACTAAATGGGCAAAGAGGTGGGAAAACAAATAATTTCTGTAAAAGGCAGACATCATGATTCCTTGCCCTTTCATTCACAGCTCTTTTTAATCAGGCTTTAATATCCCTCCCAGCTATGTCATCTAAGCCACCACTCCACAAACTCCCTATACTCCCACAACTGCTCAGGAGCCTGCGTGTTTTGTTCTACTTGCCTGTTTTTCTCCCATTGCATTTGCCTCCCAGGCTCCCCATCTAGAATGCCCTTCTGACTTCTGTGCACCCAGATGATCCTTACTCACCTTATAAGGTCTAAGTTTAACACTTCTTCAATGAAACATTTCCAGAACTGAAGGAGCCTCAAGGCTCCTTCCTGTTCATGCCACACACAACATCCTTTGGCACTATATCCCGAAGGAGAGAATACATGTCTAGAGTACATATTACTTAATAATTGTGCTTTATAGTATCTTATTTAGTTGCAATTTTATTTATATTTGGCATCTATATTCTTTTTTTTAAATTTTTTTTAAAGATCTTATTTATTTATTTGACAGAGAGAGAGACAGCCAGAGAGGGAACACAAGCAGGTGGAGTGGGAGAGAGAGAAGCAGGCTTTCCCCCAAGCAGGGAGCCCGATGCGGGGCTCGATCCCAGGATCCCAGGATCATGACCAGAGCCGAAGGCAGACGCTCAACAACTGAGCCACCCAGGCGCCCCTGGCATCTATATTCTTATTAACTGTTAATGTGCCATAGGATTTTTCCTTCAACTACATTGTTTTTACTCTTTATGGGAAGGAGCAGTCTTTGGGGAATTAGTTCATTTACATAAGTGTGTCTCCAGTATCTGATTTAACAAGTACCAATTGAGCACCTACCTAGTGTGAGAAATTGTTCAAGATGCTGAAGACAAGTTCTAACTCTTGAGAAGAGATTACCAACTGTCATGAAACTTACCTTCCTCCAGAGAATGGAATATTTAATATAAATCATGCCAGATACTAGTAAGTGCTATGTGGAAAAGAATGGGGACTGTGAGGGGTGGAGTAGAATTATGAATAGGATTATCAAAAAAGTCATCTCTAGAAAGGTGATATTTGAGAAGAGAACATCACAGAGGTAGGAAGCTATGTGAGTATGTAAGCAAATAACTTTCTAAACAGAAAGAACAGCATGTTATGAGTTAGGAGTGAGCTTGGCATATGTCAAAAACAGCTGGGATGTTATTATGCCTAGGAACATATGAGCAACTCAGGAAAATGTCGGAAATGAGGTTGCCCAGGTGCCCAGGTATAGATCATCTAGGACCTCAAACAGACAGTTAAGAAATGAATTTTATTCTAGCTTTAAGGGGATACATGGGAGGCAACTGAAGAGACAAGTGGCATAAGATGCTCAAATACTATTTTCATTTTTAAAAGCATTTTAACTATCTTTTTAACTTTCCTCTTTTTAACTAATTCTGGACCTACAGAAAAGTTGCAAAATTAATTTTATAAAAAGGTCCGTGATGTTAATAAACAACATAACCACAGTATATGTAACATAATTTTCATCTTAAAGAAGGATTATGGCAGCAATTTTTAGAATTGCCTGTAGGAGGGGTCTTAGGAAGGCCTGAGACAGGAATTCTTATAAAGGTTATTTAGGAGGGGAGTGTTGTTCAGAAGAAACCTGTAAAAGATGGAGAGAGAAAGGGAAAGACACCAGAAAGACTGTGTTTCAGGGACACTCTCATTTTGTCTTGAGCCACAGGGGATGTGCTTTGGAACATAAATCCCACAGCAGGGAGGGGTCCTGTTTTATATGCTCCATCAGTCATTGGTTGACCTTTGGGCTCTAACTTCCCAGTGAGGCTGCTGCAGTCAGTTGAGCACAACTCTCCGGGAAAGAAGGGCAAGTACGATTCCTTAGCTCTAAACCAGCAGATAGTAGTAGACAAGTATTTGGTATTATCTCCAAGACTGGAAAACTCCCTGAAAGATGTCACTGGAACAAGTACTTGAAGGATAGGTAGGCATTTGAGAGGTGGGCAGATAACCCATCATGGTGTAGATGTTATAAAGGTGTTCTTTGAAGTCAAGTATATTTGGTTTTAAATCCTGAGGGATTACTTACTAGCTGTGAGATCTCAGAAAGGAACTTATTATCTTCAAACTTTGATTTTTATCACCAGCTACCAAAGAATATTGTTGTATACATTGAATGACATAGCACTCTAAGCCAGGAGCTGCAGTGTAAAGCCACATGGCACGTCCTGTGATATTAGGAGTCATGGAACACCTAGAAGGGGACAGGATAGGTAATGTAAAATGAACTGAGACTAGGGAACTTTAAATACCCTGGTGTTTTGACATGATTTTTGAGTTAATAACGAACTACTATACAATTTTGATTCAAGGAGTGATGTGAATAAAGTAGGTCTCCAGGCTTATTGCTTTGGTAGTATTGTGCCAATGAAATAAATAAATACAGAGCTAAGAGACCAGCTAACAATCCATTGAGTGATCTTGATCAGAGCTGAGAATAGCATAACTAGAATAGTAACAGGAGAAAAGGGGAGAATGTATGGGAGACAAAGTCGAGTTTGCACAGTAGAATTGATCAAATGCATATGAGAGTAGTGGAAGAGATAAAAAATGTGTCAAAGAGGGACAAAAAGTCATTAAATTAAAACTATTCATATAATTATCTTCTTATTTCCTTCATTTATCCATCCATCCCTCCTTTCATTAAAAAATATTGGATGCTCACTATATGCCAGACACTAGTGGTCATCAGAAATATGGTTTCGTGCACTCACTGAGCTTAAATTCTAGTGTGGGGGACCATAGAAAGAAAAACCAAAAAAGTGTATGTGCATGTGTGTGTGTGTGTGTGCATGCACAAATGCTCGTGTGTGTAAATGGCTCTGATAGAGAGGAGTGGGTCAGCATGCAGCAGGTGCCACATTAATTATGGTGGGGAAGAGAGGCTCTTTGAGTTACTGATGGTTAAGGTTAATTGCTAAACTGTACGAAGTCATAGACATGGGGAATGATGTTGCAATGCAAAGTAAAGAATGGGACTGAAGTCCCTGAGGTAGTAAAGGCAGAGTATAGTAAACAAATTGGAAAATAGCATGAAACAAGGCTTAGAGGGGTGGGTAAGGGTCAGACCACGCAGGATGTCAAAGACTGTAACAAGTATTATTGCTTTACATTAAGTAGATCATAGGATCTGAGCAGACATCCACAGGGACATGTCAAGAAAGGAGTTGATGTGGGGCTCTCTACCCCATGTGACTGGGTATGTGTGGCTTTTATTCTCAGCAACTCTGTTTTGAAAATTTCTGCCTCACTTATAGGCAGTAGACTCTTGGAAGCCATTTATTCTCTCACCCAACTAATACTTTTTTGTGTGCCTACTATGCATCAGGGGTAATGTTAGGCATTTGGAATAGAGGAGTGAACACACAGCTCCCTCTTCTTCTAGTGGTTATATAGTAAAAATATAATGTTTTAAAAAGTAAATTACAGAGTAAGTTATGAAGTGTTTTGTGCTATGGAAAAGAGTGTAAATAGAGCAGGAAAAAGGATCAGAAATGGGGGCACCTGGGTGTCTCAGTCGGTTAAGCACCTGCCTTCAGTTCAGGTCATGATCCTGGACCCTGGGATCAAGCCACTCATGGGGCTCCTTGCTCAGCAGGAAGCCTGCTTCTCCCTTCCCTCTGCCCCACCCCCACCTTGCCCTTGCCCTCCGGCTCTCCTGCTCATGTGCTCTCTCTCTCTCTCTCAGACAAATAAAATCTTAAAAAAAAAAAAAAAAAGAGTCAAAAATGATGGAGAGGAGTTTTCCATGTGACATTATTAGGTCTGTAGAGTAGAACCTTGAAAAAGTGCGCTTGAGCCCACTGTGCGGTGCTATCAGTCACAGGCAAGTGTTGCAGGTGTGGATGTGACCCCAGCTGAGTCAGTCAGTTGGAGAGATGGCACAGATAATTGAAAATTTCAGTTCTGGAACTTAATGCTTAGGGTTTAAGCTTAAGGTTTGGGAAATTAGCAAAGAAAGCTGATATTTAAAGCTGCTGGAGTTGTTAAGATGGACAACCGAGGGGAAAACAAAGAGGCTTCTTAGGGTAGAATTTTGTGAGATGCTTATATTTAGAAAAGACCCAGTTATCTCGTGCCTGGGTGGCTCAGTGGGTTAAGCCTCTGCCTTCGGCTCAGGTTACGAGCTCAGGGTCCTGAAATCAAGCCCCACATGGGGCTCTCTGCTCAGCAGGGAGCCTGTTTCCCCCTCTCTCTCTGCCTTCCTCTCTGCCTGCTTGTGATCTCTCTCTGTCAAATAAATAAATAAAATCTTAAAAAAAAAAAAAAAAAGACGAAGAAGATGAAGAAGAGACCCAGTCAGCATTGAAGACTGCAAGAGTGTTTTAGCAGTTGGAACAAAGCAACAGAATTCAGTGTCACAGCAGCTGAAAAAATTTCAGAAGAAAGATGGAGACCTTTTTGGGAATACCATAGTGACTTACACAGGGAAACAATAAATTAGCAGGAAGAGCATAAGCCCTCCATTTATATAGGCTTGAGTTAAAACTGAGCAGCCTGTGTAAACTTCTCAGCATCAAGTTTCTTATTTATAAAATGCATGTGATAATACTTACCTTATAGAGAATTCATAACAATGTACTTATTTTTTTAAAGATTTTATTTATTTATTTGAGAGAGAGGGATAGAGCACAAGCATAGGGGAACAGAGGGGGAGATAGTAGCAGACTCCCCACTAAGTGGGGAGCCCAACACCTGAGTCCCTGGGTCATAACCTGAGCTAAAGGCAGATGTTTAACTGACTGAGACACACAGGCACCCCTGTAACAATTAATTTAAATCAGATATTAAAACCAATATAATTAATTAATGTAATTCCTTTAATATCTAACAAGCTAAGAATAATTGTTCAAAACAATGTGCCATGTATTATGTTAAAGCCCCATATTATTCTATATAATGTCCACCATAACTCCCTAGCACTGATAATTATTTTAATTCATATTTTAAAATGTCATTTAGTATATTTTGTTAATTTGATTCATTTTCTCATTGTATATCAATTAGAATTCTGTAAGATTTTTAAAAATCCACAAGCCATATATAAAAATCTATTACTTCACGCCTCCTTGCTTAATAAGTGACTTTCTTCATATTGGAAATGCTGGTTTTGTATTCTTAAGCAAGATTTTATTCTATCAGGCGAAGCATCTCCCAATGTTGTCTTTACAGTGATTAATAACTCCTGAGTATTGTTATGCTAAATGTTATTGATATAAAAATGAGTCAAGAACAAATCTCATGTGAGCTTTAGGAAATAATAGATAATTTAGACTTCATAAATAGCATAGTACTAGAGAGTGATAACGAAGTGTTGGCAATGAATTAGTCATTGTTCTGCCTCTCTATATATGCACACCTTATATGTAGAGAGGCCCGTGTACTTAAGCATATGTACCCTTGAGATATCCTTCTACTGAAGTACGTTTGCTACTTCTGTCTTCCCAGAAACATCTTAAGACTTGCTTGTACCATTTTTTCTCTGTCTTTTTCCTTGGTGTATGTTGATAAATATTTGCCCTGACTCCAACATTAGTATATTGAAATCAGTAACTATAATGACACTTCTATTTCTCTCCAGGTGTGATATGCTGTTCTTTACATTTTGGGTTCATTGGAAATTCTCTCTTTCATTTCTGAATTCATGAATGAATATGTGCATGGAATTGCAACACATTTGATGAGACTCTGTACTTTAATAGGGTGTAGATAATATCTGCAGGAATGAACAGCAAGAGGAACAGATGTGTCTGTCTGTCCCTTGAGATAACCCTTGTATTTCAGGGTTAGAATTTTACTGTCCAGTTGAACAGTTAGTCCACCAGTTAGCTAGCATTATGTTTGCTCACTATGAGCACTGCCATTACAGACTTTCCAAAACCATGATGGGAATATCTCAGTTCTCTGGGCTTTCATGGCACTCATTATCTCCATAGTTGATACTTCATCATCTACTGCTTCAAATGATATAGTAGAGGATGAACTCTTTCTTGTATATTCTATGTATCCAATAAGACCATAAACAACTTAAATCGAAACCATTACTGGTATTTATATGTACACTGAGGAGTATTACAGTGCCCATACTTGATGTGTGCTTAAGGATAATTATGTATGGAATGGGTGAAGAGATGAATGCCTACAGTTTTAACACTCTAATCCATAGTATGGTTTTATAGCCTCTTTTGACAAATGCCACACTTGTTTATTTTTTTAGACACTAGGTTAAAAACAAAAAGTGTGATTTATCTTCTGATTCAATCAATTGTGTGGTGGTTGAGTAGCATACTCCATGAGATTAGGAACATGATCTATTTTGTTCTTTGCTACATACCTAGTACCTGACAGTGTATAGTACAAGAGAAGTGTCTTATGAATATATATTGGGTTAATGAATAATGTGTCAGGTAAGGACACTTTCCAGTTCTCCCTCCAGTAAGAGAGCATGTAAGATTATGAGTTTGATTTAAATAACATTTTATTTGATACCTGGAAGCTTATTTATGTTGCCAAATCCTGGCAATTTCTGAGATTTTTGAAGAAGTACACATTGACCATGCACGGGTTATAATTACTGATTGCAAATTCTTTTTTCCTTGGACAACAAAGGTCTCTAGTTAAATGAAATGGATAAAACAAGAAAATCATAGGAGAAGGGAGGGAAAAATAAAATAAGATGAAATCAGAGAGGGAGATAAACTGTAAGAGACTCTCAACTATCAGAAACAAACTGAGGGTTGCTGGAGGGGAGGTAGGTTTGGGATGGGGTAACTGGGTGATGGGGATTAGGGAAGGCACGTGATATAAGGAGGCCTGGGTGCTATATGCACTGAAATCTATCTCTGAAACTAATAATACACTACATGTTAATTAATTGAATTTAAATAAAATAAAATATAAAAAAAAACCTTAAGGTTATTTTTGGAACTCCTTAATCCATTTATTTTACTAACACTCAAATAAGGATGTGTGTGTGTGTGTGTGTGTGTGTGTGTGTGTGTGTGTGGGTGTGTATAAATTTAGTTTGGAATCTAAGACTGTAGGTAGGCAAACTACCTCAAAGAATACTTTTTAAAAAAGATTATATTTATTTATTTGAGAGAGTGAGTGAGAGAAAGCACAGAGGGAGAATGAGAGAGAGAAGCAGACTCTCGATGAGCAGGGAGCCTTAAGTGGGACTCTATCCCAGGACCCTAGAATCATGACCTGAGCTGAAGACAGATGCTTAACCAACTGAGCCACTCAAGCACCCCTCAAAAAATACTTTTAACAATTTTTTATTTTTTATTTTTTTATTTTTTAACAATTTTTTAAATAAATTTGACGTAGAGGTAAATATTTTCAGCCTTTAGATCCTTTTTATCACTTTTTAAATCAAGAATATGGTATTGCACACTTACTGGCTAATACTGCCTTACAAATATTGGCTTTCCTTTAGCACAGAATGTATATAGTCTTTTTCTCTATTTCTGGAAATACAGTGATTTTAATTTATTACTCTCCAGCTGTTCTCTCTTAAATATCACATTGGTATTACAGCCATTTCTCGTAAGATTTTGCTTTAACATTTTCTTTTTCTTTTCTTTCTTCCTTCTTCTTCTTCTTTTTTTTTTTTTTTTTTTCCCTTTGAGACCATAGTGGAAATTGGGGAATTAGTGTGAGGATCTTGGAAATTTTCAGAGTTCACCTAAAGTGAGATTCAAAAATCCCTAAAATGTAATCATAGCCTTTGATATCATGGGAAATGTTAAGAAAATGACTATATAACTAGGTTTATTATTATACATCCCTAAAACTTAGTGAGCCTGTCTTTATCTTTTAAAAGACTTCCAAATTGTGATTCCATAATGCTAGATTAACACAAATGGCACTTTATTTTAAATTTTCTGTATTTACACAGACTTGGTTCCAAATATCCATCATTCCCAGTTCAGCTAAAAAAATGACTTTCTTGGGAATTGATTTTTTTTCATTTTATTATTGGTACTTTATTAAAGACAAAAAGGAGATGTGATATTTTAAAGATAGAAATGAACTTGTTCTTTCATATAAAATTCACTCTCATCTCTATAACAAGAGAAGTTAGTTGATTCCTTTATTAACTTTTTAATTTAAAAGACTATCTCTTTTATTAAAGGGCTTAAGGAAAAATCAAAATCATCGATTTGTGGATTTTGGGCATATAAACTCCACTCATCTGAAAGCTTTGTTATATAATTTTTATCTAGCTGTAATACCATCCAATAGTAAAATATGTGACCAGAGCTGATAAAGATGGGTATGTCTTAGACAAGCCTAGACTAATAAGGCAATATGGGACACTTTTGAAAAATTTTTTACTGCTGCTGAATCTAAAGCAACAATATTGGTAATTAGATTGCATGGCACACATTTCTTTTCTTTTTTTCTACAGTTAACAAATTTAATATCCAAATGTAAAGACCAAATTTGGGGACAGCTTATTTTAATCTACTGTTTTATTGTATTGCATCTGTAAAAGAGAAAGGAAAGTGATTTCAACCTTGCTTAGACAACTGTTTTGAAATATAATGGGGGCAGCAGGAAACTGGTTCATTTTATGGTTCATGTTACCAGTAATTATATATGAAGAAGCAGAATCATAGCTCCCAACATGTTCACATAGCAAATCAATCATTGAGCAGAAACTGATAAAACATAAGCCACTTGTTTTAATTGTTAAGTCATTTCTTAGAGACTGATTGGACATAGTACATCTTTATATTACACTTAAGGAACAATATTCATATTTAGTTTGATTGCATTTGGGCTAGATCTACATGCTTAACTAAAAAAAAAAAAAATGATTCTTATATGGTTTTCACTGTGAGTTCAGTGTTTTTGTGTGTTTTGTTTTTGGTTTTGGTTTTGGTTTTTCATTCTGATTGTCAAATTCTGGACCTACCTACACAGGAATCCAGTTAGCATAAATTCAAAAACACTTCCCATTCAGTTGCCTTGCCATGGAGGTGTATCTTAGTTCTTACTGACTGTTCCGACTGGGAAAGCTATTTAACTTTCAGCTGCCAAGGGTATTTTAATTTCATTATATTGTTTTTATCATGTAATACATCATATATAAAAGACTAGCTGTGTCACAAAAATTAGACATCTACAGCAGTGAAGTCTTATTGTAGAAATCATGTGTTGTGATCTTACTTTTCTATATCGAAGGATGTTTACTTAAGATATCTTTTATGTTGGTGATATTTTTATGAGAAGATACTGACTAGACTCCAATAACATTATGAAATCAAAAAAATAAAAAATAGAATAAGTAGAAAAACATGATTTTCCACATCTTTTAGCCCATTGTTATCCACTAACAGATAAGTGATGATAAAAAATAAAGACAAGCAGTCCCAGAGAAATTTAATGATTAGAGTGAAAAATTTAAACACAACTAGAACCTTAATTAAGGAATTTGCCATTTATTCTTCCCTATGATAAACATCCATCTTTAGTCAATTTAAACTTGAACATGCATGCAGGTGGTTCACATCATAGGCCAATTCCAAATGGGTGAAAATGTCTTATGAGTAAGCCTTTTGTATTCTGAGAAATGTACCTTCATGTAGATACTAAAAATATAACTAATTGCACTGAATTATTATAAATAAAGTTTGGATAAGTTATTTAAGTAATGAATTAATTCTGAATGTACTATAGAGATAAAAACTAAAATATGGAAAAGTATTTTAGAAAAGAGCTATAGTTAAGAGACCAGTAAGTGTGGAAAGGAAGACTATCTAGGGTAGTTTTTCCTATGTGAAGTGAAGTTTTTAACTACAGCTTAATACATTCTATGTAAGCTGTACGTATGTATTGCACATAAGGAGAAATTATTTCATTTTTTTCCTAATTTTTATAGTACGATGATGTAGACTGGGTAATTTCTTTGATACCTGAAGAACAACATCAAACATAATTATACAGTAAGAAGCAAAAACATAATTTTAAATAATTTCAACTTTATTTTTGTTATTTGTCCTCATGTGTTGATTTTTCAGGTCTGGCTGTGGATCATTTCAGTGAGCGAATATACTGGGCTGACCTTGAGCTTTCTATTATTGGCAGTGTTCTGTACGATGGCTCTGATTCAGTAATCTCCGTCAGTAGCAAACAAGGTTTGTGAAGTGCTTTTGTTTCATCTTTTAATTATTATTGAGAGTGTTAAATAAAGGTACATAAGTATAAATACAAAAGCTTTACATTCTAAACTTCCTCAAATTCTTTTTTCTTGCAACTTGTTGCTCTTACTAGAGATCTTAATTTTCATTCCTACTAGAATAACAAGAGGCCAGGCCAGAATTTCCTTAGCATAGGACGATCACAGCCCATTGCTGCCTATTTTCAGAAAATATTCATTCTGTTCCTTCTGTAGATACTACATTCTGAGGTGAACACTTTAAGTAGTCAAGATTAGAGCCTTTGAACACAAGTTTTTACTTCAAATTGCAGTGATAGTAGGCAGAAATGAATTACTGTGTATAATAAAACATCATTGTAACAATTGTACATCCCAATGAAAAGCAGTGTGTAAAATTAACTTCCCTCTACCTTCAGTGAGTACAGAATCTACTTGTGCTCTTCTTCTATAGTACCCTTTTGTATCCCTGCCTCTATGCCTACCTCCTGTTTTTTATTCTTATTCTCCACCGTCTGTGCCTCACACTTGCCTTGCCTGGCAACCTCAGTTCTTTCTGCTGAAACTAATTTCTTTCCCTTCCGTTTTTCTTGCGCCTCCCTACAACAACATCTTCATTTATTTACCACAAATTATTTATAATATGTACTTGAAGTTTTAATATTTACATATTATATGTACTGAATATAGCTTTGCTTTTCATTTTTTTTAACAGAAGCAGAGGAGTTGAAAAAAAAAAAAAATAAAGTGAATTTCCATTGTGCCTTTGCCCAAAGTATGTTTTTTGTATGATGACCCTAGATGACAAAAAAAAAAAAAAAAAGAGGAAGAAGAAGGAAAGAAAAAAAATTACACATTGCTATAACTGATCACTGTAAAGTTAATCTGTTTCAGCTTAAGTGCTCTGAAGAAACATATAAGTTTTTTAAAAAGCACTTTATGTTTTACAACCTCTAGATAACAACTAAACTATAAATGTCATTTTGCATGTTATACATTTCAGTGTCAAAGGTTATATTAATTATTCCTATCATAAAAATCTCTTAAAATAAGTCATTTCTTAAAATGTGCAAAATGATAGCCTCTCTTAATGTTAGCCAAACTAGTCATATGCATCATTACCATTTGCTAGTTTTGTTTTCTTTAACCCATTTCTAAAACAGACAATGGTAATGTCTTTTTTTCTCTACTTTTGGTCAGTCAGGCCATCTAATTTGATCATTAATTTGATCTAGAACACAAATTCAGAATTTTGTGAACTGCCTTTCTGTATGCAATGGATAAGGCTGGCCTATAGCTTTTCTTTTGTCTGCAAACTGTACAGCAGATCACTCTGCATACAGTAAACCCCCAGCAAGTGCTTTGTGGTGGTGCAGATGGTTAAAGTGATGATGGAAATGTTTTTCATGTTGTGAGTGATATGTTTAGGATTTCACATATTCCTACTGCAAAGAAATTAATTCTAACAACTTTACAGCTAATATTAAAATATTATAATTCTGAAAGATTTTTTAAAACAACAGTAGTAAAATTTTCTACAGGATCTTGAATAAACTTGGTTTTAAGTCCAAGCACTTACTTACATTGCAACTTTTATAACTCCACCTTTTAAAAATTCTAGGCTTGTTACATCCACACAGGATTGATGTCTTTGAAGATTATATATATGGAGCAGGACCTAAAAATGGTGTATTTCGAGTACAAAAATTTGGCCATGGTTCAGTAGAATACCTAGCTTTAGATATTGATAAAACAAAAGGTGTTTTGATATCTCATCGCTATAAACAACTAGACTGTAAGTATATTTTTTATTGTTTTTGACAAAAGACAATATCTTAAAATATTTAACTATTTCGGTATCTTAATCCTTTGAGTTAAGTAACTTTAATGTTATTATTATAAGATTTTTTAATCACCAAAGTCAAGATGTAAATCATACAAAATTTTATTTTGCATTTGATTGTGTTTTCTTGGCTAAAAAAAAAAAGTATCATTCTGTTTTTCAATAAAACCTCTAACTCTACACATTAACCATGCAGGTATTGAAATTCATCATTAGCCATTTTGACTCTTGTTACTGTTAATAAGGAACAATCATAGCATCAACATTCCACCTTTAAAAGCAACTGGGGGGAGTGCCTGGGTGGGTCAGTTGTTAAGCATCTGCCTTTGGCTTGGGTCATGATCCAAGCATCCTGGGATTCAGCCCCAAATCGAGCCCCACATGGAGCCCTACATTGGGCTCCCTGCTCAGGGGGAAGCCTGCTTCTCCCTCTCCTGCTTCCCCTGTTTGTATTCCCTCTCTGTCTCTCTCTGTCAAATAATAAAAATACAAATGTTTAAAAATTAAATAAATAAATGAATGAATAAATAAACACAACTGAGGAGTACTGTCTTCAAGGGTTATATTTTCTCTGATTGTTTATGATTTTTCATTCTAGAAAGGAATAAATCATTGATGCAATTATCTTGAAAAACCGGTTTCAAACATAATTACCAAAAATATTGAAGAATAAAGTAAAAAATAATGTGACTGAAATTCTAATGATCTGTTTTTATGTATGAGTTTACACTTCAAGAAATTTTAAGATTTATTGATAAATTTTTGCTGCAAATAAAAAGAAACTTAACCCCTTTAGTGTAATTATCTGGAAAGGTAACAATTGATATTTGTACAAATCAGTTTTTGAAACAGATTAAAATGAAAGATAGTCCCCTAAGAACTTCCTGAAATCCTATCCAAACTTTTGTTGCTCTTTACCAATGATCTGACATTTTTAGTTCCAGGGTTAGTATGAGGACATGGTATCATCCTCTAGTTGTCTTTTATTGTTTTCCTTTTCTTCTTTCTTTCTTTCTTTTTTTTTTTTGTTTTTTTTTAAAGATTTTATTTATTTATTTGACAGAGAGTGAAGGAGAGCACAAGCGGGGAGAGTGGGTGAGGGAGAAGCAGGCTTCCCGCTGAGCAGGGAGCCCAATGTGGGGCTTTATCCCAGGACCCTGAGATCATGACCTGAACTGAAGGCAGCCGCTTAACTAACTGAGCCACCCAGGTGCCCCTAATTCTTTTTCAGAGTCAAATATTACCACCTTTATAAAAACTACATAAATAAATAAGACTTTGCGCTGGATAGAATAGGTGTTTGAGTAGTGGTTTTAACTGAGTCAAAGCCATTCTCACAGTCATCATTTCACTAGCTAGGTGTCATTTCTGTTTCATTCTAATGACAGATTCTCTAAGGAGAGCCATGGAGCAGTTATGACTGCAGAGGATGCTAATTGGATAGAAATTTAGACAAAAATAAATGTGGCAGACATTTACATGCACACAAACTGCAACCTGATGGAAAGGAAACCATGTTAAATCTGGTTTTTGGAGAAAAAGAATCCTGTCTCTTGTTTGTGTTTTGAACAAATACAGATGAATTTTAAGCCTTTGTAAATACAAGGGGGAAGTTGTTTCTGTCTGTTCAACAGTTCTGAAAAGACTTAAAATGAGGAGTAGGTCCCCCAAACGCTTCAGTTGACTTTACTTTTTTTTTTTTTTTTTAACATAAACCCAAACTCTACTTGGGTATCTCAGACCGACTCTTTTGCCAAAAATAAGTCAGATGGAAGAATGACAAAATATATGTTTGAATAATTCCTTCTCTCTTGTGGGAAGTGTAAATCAGTGTAAATTACCTGTTAATGATGGGTAATGGATAAGAATTTCTCTTACTTATAAAGGAGAATGGTAACACTGAAATAACATATACCCAGTGGCGATTGTTATGATTTCAACATTGCTAATGCATCCTTTCAGCTTGTTGAATTTTATGTTTCTGAAAACTACTGTACTTACAGTAATACATTTCTTTGTTTTCTTTTTTTAATCAGTGCCCAATCCATGCTTGGACTTAGTATGTGAATTCCTGTGTTTGCTGAATCCCTTTGGAGCTACCTGTGTGTGCCCAGAAGGCAAATATTTGATTAATGGTACTTGCAATGATGACAGCCTACTAGGTAAATAAATATCATTATTCTGTAAATAATTAATTTGTATGATAAATTTTCACACCTCTTGAAACTGAACAGAATTAGCTACTCAATCATCAATATAGTAGCCTTGATATCATTGGTTTTTGAATGCCTGCATAAACTACTCTCTTTGGTGATGACTTCCTATCAATTCATTCTATATTCACAGAACTGCACTGAGCACTTATTATTCAGTTAAGACTAGATTAAGAACTTTGAAGTCACACACCAAATCAAGATACTTTTATATAGCTCTTTATCAGTGAAGATAATGATATTTCTGAGGACACCATTTTCTTATAAATTTAAACCCCTTAAAATTCCTTATTCATTCATCAAGTTCATGATAAACAACTTTTTGCAACAAATACTAATTTTAGAAACTGAGGATAAGAAACTAAAGTGTACTTTCTTCTCCATAAAATTTGATTCACAGTACATACTACTACCAACATGAATAAATATTTTGAGGGCTTATGAGAAAAGCATAGCAGTAATTTAGAAATGAAGGACTAATTTAGAAACAAAACTGACAAGATTTCTTTATTCTTAGAGCTCATGTTTTAGAAGTACATTAATATTGAAACAAACATCTAAAAAAGTAAAACAGTATTTCAGATGCTTATTATAAGTATTAAGTAGCAAAGAATCACAAAATAAAATAACAAAAATAAAAAAAAATAGTACGAGGAGGAAAGAGAAAAAGGAGACATTTCTCAATTAGCCAGGTAGACTGGTGAGAAGTTTCCTCATAATCAAGACACTAGCTATAATGGAAAGACAAATTACTATTAAGTGAAAAGAAAATCAACACTTACTAAATTTTATGACACATTCAAAAACACAGTGCTCTAAAATCCCTTGAGGATCACATTTTTTCCAGTGCGATACACTTAGGATCTCTTCATAGCAGGACTTCCTACCTGCAGTATTTTTCTCTGTTAGAATGAACACCTCACATGAAGACCATGTCTTTGCCCTCAGTCAGCATCTCCACCCCCATATCATTTTCTCATTGTTCTCTACTGGGAGTTACAGGTAATCTGAAGACTTTTACCTTCCAAGACTCTAAGTGTCTAAAACTACCATAGCTTCTTCATTTAATATATATTATTTAAGCATTGGATATGCAAGGCAGAAGAGGCTGCAAAGATGATATGATGAATGACATAAACACCAATAGATATTCATGTGCATAGTGATAAATATGAGAAGAGACAGGGTTAACACCGTTAGAAGAATTCAGGTGATCATCCAATTAGAGAATTGATTACAATTTTCTATAGAATATGACCCTAGGACAAGGTCTGCCAAGACAGAGGGAATTCAGATTAAGTGGGAATGAGGGATCAGAACATGAGACAGAGGAACTGAAAAGGCACGAAAGTAAGGCATGTAAAGAAAATAGTGAGTCATTTATTTTAGTTAGTCTCTAACACGTCTGAAACAGTGTTGTGGGTGACAAGGTTAGAAATTTCTTAACACAGAGCTAATTGTGAATCATGATTGGTATTTTGGATGAGTCCTTCAGTGCCAGTTCTTGAAAAGGGAGCTGTCACTGGTACTAGACTGCACCCTTTCTCTTTATTGATTACCTTTCCAGTGAGAGTGGCTGTGATCTCAGCTGTGATGATCAAATGGGAGAATTAAATGGACATTTTCAAATGTTATTAGGCACATTTTTCACTAGCTGCTCTGACATGGTCATGTAGGTGAGCTATGTGTGGCCGCATATTCTCCTTAGCCTCTCAGAAACAGGTTGTTTAAAATAGCAGTCTTTCCCTGTAGAAGATGTGCCACATTTTTATTAGTTCCACACACACTCATAGCTCGTGATCAGTGATCTCCCCAGGTGCACCCCCACCATGCCCCTATGTACTGTGTCTACTTATACTATTGGTAGGGTGGAAGAGACCCCTGAGACAGAGATGAAGATTCTGCACAGAAGTTTTCTACTAATGCCACCAATGTGACTTTTCCATTGACTCAGATGTCAGTGTTGTTTTTATGGTCAAGTTGCCTACAGTTTTTGTTGTTTTTTCATTACAACTAGACATTAATAACCTCTTTTTCTTCTTTCTTGGTATAAATTATGTATCTAAAACCAGATGTATTTATCCAATAATCCAACAAATACACAGGAAGAAGTTGGCCTGGGGTGGATCTGAGGTAGAGCTTTGGTGTAGGCCAAGATCTATCAATTAACTAATGTGTTTGGCCCTGTCATCCCTTAGTCTAGTTTCTTTTGCATAAAATTAGATTAACAATAGATATTACTACTACTTGTAATAAGAACAAATATTTTGAAGGCTCATGAACAAGGCATAATTTAAGTACATGTATATTATTATATTTAATTCCGTCAAATCCCCAAAGATAGTATGGTCATTGCCCCTGTTTTTACAGATAGAAAATTAAAGAATGGAGAGGCTCAGTTAATGGTCTAACATTGCTTAATAATGGTGGTCCCCCAAGGTGAACCTAGGCATTCTCCACTCTTCACCAGCACATAGTCCACCTCAGTGCCTCTATAGCTCCCAAATCACCCATATCCAGAGTCACTGAAAAGACCAGAAGTGCCCAGCACAATGCTTTACAAAAAGTAGACACACAGCACTCTAAGATAAACCTATCATTAAGTAAGTAAGAAAATGAAATAGATTTTTGCTGTATTAATTTATCAAATTTTATAGTTTTATGTTTGGAATGAGAAAGCGTGTTTGTCTAAATGTACACTTATCCAAGATCTAAAACTTTTTTGTTTTAAATTCAATTAGCCAACATATCGTACATCATTAGATTTTGATATAATGTTCCATGATACATTAGTTGCATATAATACCTAGTGCACATCACATCATGTGCCCTCCTTAAACTTTGCAAGAAATTTCAGTTTTACTATTTCAGATTTGATTGAAAGTCATGATTACAGAAACCTCCTAAAAGTTCATTTTGTAATTTAAAATAAATCTTACATTTTAAATAATCAGAGTGTTAAAAAATATTCACATTGGCCTCTATGCATATGAGCCTTGGTAGCAGACAGTTTAGACCACCTCGGTGAGGAATATAAATAAATAGATTGCAGAATTATTGATTGGTGTAGATAATTGCCAATTAATTTTTTCCTGACATTAACATTTGATATAGCCAAGTTTTTCTGCCTTTTGTAATTACTTGCCTTTCTCTAGCTGCTATTGTTAAATGATGAGACACTGAATATTTTTAATCTTCATGGAAGAAATTTGAAATTCAAATGTTACTCATTCTTGGAGAAGTATTCACCTGCTCTTTCCTATAGTTGATTATAATTGCTGGAGCTTGGCTTCTGGGGGTGATTTCGTTATTGACAAATGCAGCCTTCTTTTTCATTCTAGAACTATTACAGTTAGGTTTTGAAATCCACTTCTATTTCATCAAGCAGCGTTATATTTTAAAATTTCTAGTGCCTAATGAGGCACATTATAGAAATGCACATGTCCTAACATGTAGAAATTTTGAATATCCATGTAGTTTACAGAGAACATTTACAGATGAAAATTGACTCTCCCACAATAATCTTAACTATGATCATAATGCCTTAAATATTTATCTTCTCTGTTTACATTCACAACTCCAGTCAGGGATATTCTATGCTGAACTAATTAGAAATGTTTGGTTGAATTTTAAACCAAGGAAGTATATATTTCCATTCTAGATCTTTCTTGAGAATTCAACCTCTGTATTCAACTCTTTGCTTTACAAAGAGGCAAGTCTCAGAATTTCTGGTACTGCTTATAAATAGTCTCTATTTATTATAGTGGATGTGATATTTGAGTCATTTTTTTTGTTTGAAGGCACTGAGGCTCTTTAAAGTGCTCTTGTGATTCTTGCAGTGATATATTAACACTTCTGCTATGTGTGGGCCAATGGATCTTGAACAAAGAATACAGGCTGTTTTGATTTTACCTTACTTTGCTATAAAAGAGGTGTGGCTTTAGTAGAAGGCATATTCTAGAACAGAATGCTTCTCACAGTACTCTCAATCATTTGTGTTCAATTGGGCATCAGGTCCTCCCCTAAGTAAAGCAGTATTTCTAATGGAGTAAGACCGTGTCAACGGTAATCTGAAAAAGTTATTCCAAACTAATTCTAAGACTCATCATATTTTTAAAAATAATTTTGTAACCCCAAGGAATGACCATGTTTTTCTTATCCTCAGCCACAATATATTAAGTAGACAGATGGTACCTAGTCATTTTCCATATGGAAATTCTACATATGGAAAATTTCTGACACTATTTTATCAATATCTTGTACCAAACCTATGTGACTTTTAGTTTTGAGTTGTTTATACATAGTTAATAAGGATGCATATCAAAGAATGTATTTCTATTTAAATATTTTTCTATACTATAAATTATATGTGTTATATGTGTGTTTATATATATCTATAGATATATATCTAGTATATATCCATATTCATTAAATATTCCATATCTAATATGTATACTATATATATACTTTATATGCATATATCCTACATACTATAAATTTATCTTATGTATTTTAGTTTGGTTTAATATCAAACAGTCCTAAAAATAGGCCATGCTTGCTTATATCATAAAGAAAATGTATTGATTGGAAAATATTTCATTTTTAGGAAGTTTCAGTTGGTTTTGTTATGTAATGTTTTAATAAATAAAGAAATGGTTAATATCTCTTTAAGCCTAAAGAAGAATAAAAATTAAGTCAGTATTTGTATTCACCATTTAACAGTGGTTAAAATCTATTTCTCTATTTTCAGATAGTATTTATAGTATTTTGCTTTTTCTACTTTTATATTAGAGGTATTTATTTGGGGAATTTTATAAAAAAATTTGAATATTTAATTTTTATATATGTGAGTTGTTCTTATTCTACCATCTAATGAAAAGCATGCTAATTTGTACATTCCTTCTTATAACCAGATGATTCATGCAAATTGACTTGTGAAAATGGAGGAAGATGCATTTTAAATGAGAAGGGTGACTTGAGGTGTCACTGTTGGCCTAGTTACTCAGGAGACAGATGTGAAGTCAATCACTGTAGCAACTACTGCCAAAATGGAGGAACCTGTATACCCTCAGCTCTGGGTAAATATTTGAATTTCATTGTGCATTCAAATAATTTGCCTTTTTCCTTACATCTGAAAATATAAAGAGGATACTTAGTGTTAGAAATTTAATTCCTGGTGTCTTTATAAAAATAGATTAACACAAATTACATTTAATTATTAATTCAACATAATAGTATTTGTTCTAAATTCGGTATATTGAAGTTCAAGTCACAAAATGTAACAATAGTAATGCTCATTATCGTGAGATGAGTGTGCACCATGTAACAGGGGTCAGTGCTTACAGGTATTCTGATGCTGGCTTAGAATGATTAAGTAAAGGGGTGCCTGGGTGACTCAGTGGGTTAAGCCTCTGCCCTCAGCTCAGGTCATGATCTCAGGGTCCTGGGATCAAGCCCCTTGATCTTAAAAAAAATCTTAAAAAAAAAAGATTAAGTAAAATCAGTTCTATAAGCTTTATATGTTTGATTCCAAAATCTTTCTATTTTTTATTTTTTAAATTTTATTTTGACATTTCAGGGTAAAATGTTTTAAAAAATATTTATCTAAATTTCAGTTAGTTAACATTCAGGTGTACAATATAGTGATTCAGCACCTCCATATAACACCCAGTGCTTATCACAAGTGCTCTCCTTAATCCCCATCATTAACCAATTAACCATTAGCAATCCTTCCCTACCTACCTCCTGGCTGGTGACTATCGGTTTGTTCTCTATAGTTAATCTTCGCTTGCCTCTCTCTCTCTCCTTTTTCCCCTTTTTCTCATTTGTTCTGTTTCTTAAATTCTACATATAGAATCATATGGGGTATGTTTTGACTGACTTATTTTGCTTAGCGAAATACTCTCTGGCTCTATCCAAGCTGTAGCAAATGACAAGATTTTGTTCTTTTATATAGCTTAGTTATATTCCATTGTATTTAAATACCACTATTTCTTTGATCTGGGCTATTTCCTAATTTGGTTCTTCTTCTTTTTTTTTTTTTTAAAGATTTTATTTATTTATTTGGCAGACAGAGATCACAAGTAGGCAGAGAGGCAGGCAAAGAGAGAGGGAGGAAGCAGGCTCCCTGCTGAGCAGAGAGCCCTAAGTGGGGCTCGATTCCAGGACCCTGAGATCATGATCTGAGCCGAAGGCAGAGGCTTAACCCACTGAGTCACCCAGGCGCCCCCATAATTTGGTTCTTAATAGATAATGTTGCTATAACATTGGGGTGCATCTGTCCCTTTAAATTAGTATTTTGTATTCTTTGGGTAAATACCTCATAGTCCAACTGCTGGATCATAGGGTAGTTCTATTTTTAACTTTCTGAGGAATCTCCATACTGTTTTCTAGAGTGGCTGCACCAGTTTGCACTCCCAACAGTGCAAGAGGGTTCCCTTTTCTCCACATCCTCAACAACACCTGCTGTTTCTTATGTTGTTGATTTTAGCCATTCTGACAGGTGTGAGGTGATATTGTAGTTTTGATTTGCATTTTTCTGTTGACCAGTGATGTTGAGCATATTCTTATGTGTCTATTGGCCATCTGTATATCTTCTTTGGAAACGTGTCTATCCATGTCTTCACATTTTTAAATTGAATTATTATTTTTTGGATGTTGAGTTTTATAAGTTCTTTATATAGTTTGGATACTAACTCTTTCTCAGATATGTCATTTGCAAATATCTTCTCCCATTCCGTAGGTTTACTTTTAGTTTTGTTTATTGTTTCCTTCACTGTGCAGAAGCTTTTAATTTTGATAAACTCCCAACAGTTTATTTTTGCTTTTGTTTCCCCTGTCTCAGGAGACATATCTAGAAAGAAGTTGTTTTGGCCAATGTCAAATAGGTTATTGTGTATTTTCCCCTCTAGGATTTTTATGGATTCCTGTCTCACATTTAGGTCTTTAATCCATTTTGAATTTATTTTTGTGTATGGTATAAGAAAGTGGTCCAGTTTCATTTCTTTGTATGTTCCTTTTTAACTGAACAGTTACCCTAATGCTAAGCCTCATTTTCTATTGAAAATTAAATTAAATTAGGTTAAAATTAAAATCTAAGTTAAATATAAATATACTCTATTAGTATGTCTGATAGCATCATAATTCATATCTAAAATCATAACTACTTCATTGGCATTGTAATATAGTGTATAATATGCTTTGAAAATATCAGGTTAGTACATGTTAAGGTATACTTGAAATTCTTATTAATTTATGCAATAGTTCTGTTTGCAAAAAGTGTTTGCTACAGTACATAAGTGAACATTAAAATATATTTTTCTACTTAGTGCTATTATATTTAAAATGTGTTCCCATGGGAAAAATTAACCCCAGTGCATAATAAAAATATAATTTGTAAATTCCAAAACTCAGTGCAAAGGACACTGAGCAACTATTAAAATGAAATTTATGCAGATTTAATTCTACTACAATAAATGCAAATTTAGTCAAATGGAAAATTAATCCATATGACCTTCGCATCCACTACACTGTTAATTTCTGTCTTACTGGGAGTTTTCACTCCTTCTATTGCTTATGCTATTCTTTGAAGTGTTTAGCATAATGCTACCTGAAAGAACCACATGAGGAAGTATTTTCAATGGAGTTTAGAGGAACCAAACTGTTTCTGATTTGCATTCTAATAGTAAAAGCATTACTCTTTCTTTAAATGTGATCATTTTATGTCTATAGATATTTTTGACTTATGATTAATTGATAATTAAGGTGTTCTAGATACTTAATAGAATTCTGAAAACATATGCAGCAACTTGACTGAAATAAAAAGTCACTAGGTCTTACTATATATTTTCATTCTAAGAGAAGCTACTCCTTACAGTAGAGTATATTCTATTGCTGTGGGAGAAATTGCAGTACTGGGACCATGCAAGTGAAAACTGAATGGGTGTGTGGTAAAAGGATAAAACCTGTAATTGTATTTTAGCAACACAGATACCATTTCCTTTAGGAGAGAAGTTTTCCTTGCACAAATGAGTTGTTTAAAGATTTTATTATTTGATTATTAATTTTCTCATTATAATAATAAAATTTTGGGGATTACATCCAGATAATTTTCTTTTATTTGCCTTTAGAAATATTTAAATGGAAAAAGTTTGGTACTCCAAACCATGAATATCTATTCAAACTGCAATGGATCCACAAGGACAAATCTCTATGAAACATTGAATTTGCTGTCCTGTTAATGGATCCTGAACTATAGGTGGATACAGCACAACTTCTAATGTTTTGTTCAAATCATTTGTCCAGATCTTGCTGTATGCTTAAAATCTATAATATATCAATTTTATCTTTGCATCCAGATAATTAGATCTTGATTTACATAGATAACATGTTCAGAAAAAATATATATATTTCAAATCAGTAATAGAAATGAGTCCTTATATGAATTTAACTTGCTATGTGGCCATGTAGTTTATTGTCGTAGAGCATCTAATTATTAATAATAATATCCTATCCAATTAAATCATATACAAAGCATTTTTTACTTTGAAAAATATGGTTTTATAAAAACATTGTTTGGTATTATAGACTGTAGAACCTCATTATCTCCACACAAATGTTAATTTGTTAAACAAATCCCCATGGGCAATTCATGGATTTATTCATTGTTGGTTTACTTATGGTTAAGCCTTTTGGCAAATTCCTATGTGGACACTATATGACTAGGGTTTGGGGCAGCCTTAATTAAAATTTATAAGTTTATGACAGTTGTATAGAACTGTAATAACTGAACAAAGGAAATGTCACCAGTTAATTAAAAGCACACATCTGAGAGGCATAATTTAAAAATTGAGTGTTTCTTCATTCCTTAAGTTTTTTTTCTAAATAATAGAGAAAGCTAAAAATAAAATATATGAACTATATTCATATAGGAAAGTACTGCAAAATGAAAGTTTGACATTGATTATATCGACAGGTGTACATGTACTTCATTTCTATGACCTGTTCATAGGCGGATATTAAGATAAAGTTTGCTTGGGCATAACAATGGAAATGAGAGTAAAGCACTGAATTACTCTATCATTCTATTATAGAAAATGGAGAATAATTGAAGAGTTTTTCTCATCATGACTATAATGAGGATATTTATGTGATTAACTATATATATTTACAATTAATCTTAACTTTTATAAATATTTATTCCCCAAAGTGTGTTGATACTGTTTGGTCTTTTCCTTACTCTTAGAGTTCTGTTATTTAGACTTTTAATGTTCATATCAAAATGAAACAAGGTTTTCTTTTTTTTTTTTTTTAAGATTTTATTTATTTATTTGACAGAGAGAGACACAACAAGAGAGGGAACACAAGCATGGGGAGTGGGAGAGGGAGAAGCAGGCTTCCCACGGAGCAGGGAAC
The DNA here is from genome assembly GCF_963455335.1 of Martes martes. Lineage (NCBI taxonomy): Eukaryota > Metazoa > Chordata > Mammalia > Carnivora > Mustelidae > Martes > Martes martes. The sequence goes on along the minus strand of NC_137890.1, from coordinate 106,853,315 downwards.
ATGATGCAGGGCTCTGTCCCAGGACCCTGGGATCATGACCTGAGCCAAAGGCAGATGCTTAATGACTGAGCCACGAGCTACCCAGGCGCCCTGAAATAAGGTTTTCTACACAGCTGATTTAGAGTAATAGAGTGAGAGAGTTTATAAATTTGGGACAATATACCCAAATACTCTCACGCATAAAATTTGGAGTTATGCAGAAGGGAAGGCCACTCTGAATTTAGGGAGTTTGAAAGTGCACAAAAGGAGGACTGCCTAGGAAAAGGAGTGATGGTGCAATTTTTTATAGTAGATAATACATTTGTATTGGATATCTTAAATGAATATAGAAAGTAGAGCACAGAAGCTCTCAGGGTAACCCTCTCTGTTACCATATCTATGGACTTTGGCAGTGAAAGGTTTTGTCCCCAGAACTAAAATAAGAGGAAAGTGGCCCCCAATGGGGGCGGCAGGGTTGGGGCGGATTCTTCTCACTACTTCTCACTGCAACAGAAAGGGCCTTTATTTTTTATTTTTTCTAAATATTTAACTTATTTATTTATTTGAGAGAGAGTGAGAACATAAGAGGCGGTTCGGGGTGCGGCAAGGAGAGGGAGAAACAGGCTTCTTGATTAGCAGGAAGCCCTACGAGGGACTGGATCCCAGGACCCTGGCATCATGATGTGAACCAAAGGTAGAAGCTTAAAGACTCAGCCACTCAGGCACCCTAGGAAGGGCCTTTAAAATAATAAGTAGATGGTGAGTCTTTTCTTTCTTATTAATTCAGGCTCTTTCTGCCCAGGACACTGTCCCAAATATGAAGGTGACATATATGGCTGCCATTAAATAAGATCAATTATAGCTGCCCTAAAAATGTTTGCTCAAAGACAAGTTAAGCTGGGAACTTTTGGATACCCTCAAAAATTCATGGGACTAATGACAAAATGTAAATACTAATGTTCCTCAAGTCACATCTGTACCTAGGACATGAAGTACACAATCACATAATTAACAGCTTGATAAAGGGTGAACATGCATTTAAACTGCCCATCTTTGTTTTTCTTTCACTTTTTATTTAAATTAGAACTTTTTAAATTGAAATTAATCTTTATGTCCTAGCTTCCTTAACATAAATATTGTTTATGTTTAGGGAGTGCTAAGAATTGGGTATTTGGTCCTACTTGCTTTTTAAGGATCTAAGAGAATATTATATTGAAAATATAAAATTGAAAACATAAAATAGGGTATATAATTTTAACAAATAAGTGACATAGAAATACATAGCCATCACAAATCAAGTAGGGGGGAAAAAAACAGCAAAATGAACAAATGGCAAAAGATGAATCTCACACACACATGCACACAAACATACAAAAGGAGGAGAAAAGAGGAAAAAGAGGAAGGAGAAGTTTGGAGAGGAGGAAGTACAGGAGAAGCTGAGTCACACACAGATGAAACCAGCATCCTTAAATCACTATCAGAAGAAAATGTTCACATACAAATCTTGAAGCAAGTAATTTTGAAATACTCACCAAGAGTTTAAAAGGTTTTGTGTCCTTAAAATAATGAAAATTTAAGAAACATATTCTAAGGATTACATAATGATAAAAGCCAAAATATTTAGAAGTGAAGATGTTCAACATAGTGTTATTTAGAATATAAAATTGGAGATAGAAACCTGAATCGAAATAGTTAGCATGTAGGATAAAGCATATCTAAAAGATCAATGTTATATGACAAATAAAGCCACATTTGTAGAATATATGATAATATAGTAAAATATTCACATTGTATCTATCTTATTTTTATTGAAGTATAGTTGATACACAATGTTGCATTAGGTTCAGGTGTACAATTAAGTGATTTGACAACTCTTTAATTTATGCTATGCTCATCACAAGTGTAGCTACTATCTGTCACCATGCAATGCTAGTCCAGTATCATTGACGATATTTCCTATGCTGGTACCTTTCACCCCGTGGTTTATTCCTTCCACAACTGGTAACCTGTATCTCCCACTCCCCTTCATCTATTTTGTCCATCCCCACTGCCTCTCCTGTGGCAGCCACCAGTTTGCTCTGTGTGTTTGTGGGTCCATTCTTTATTGTGTGTTTTGTTTTTCAAATTCCATATATAAACAGAGGCATATGGAATTTGTGTTTTGTTTTGTTTTGTTTTGTAAGAGATTTTATTTTATTTACTTGACACAGAGAGAGGCACGAGCTAGGTGGAGGGGCAAGCAGAGGGAGAAGCAGCTCCCCACTGAGCAGGGAGGCTGACAGAGGGCTCCATCCCTGGATTCTGGGATCATGACCTGAACTGAAGGCAAATGCTTAACTGACTGAGCCACCTTGGCAAAATAAAGCAGCCGGATTTATTTCACTTAGTATAATACCCTCTAAGTGCATCTATAGTCTAGGTCCATCTGTGTCATCAAAATGACAAAATCTCCTTCTTTCTTATGATTGAGTAATATTCCATTGCATATATATATCACACCTTCTTTATTCATTTATCTATCAATGGACACTTAGATGGCTTCCATATCTTGGCTGTTGTAAATAATGCTGCATCACTAATCATTAGGGAAGTGCAAATCAAAACCACCATGAGATACCACCTTACACCAGTCAGAATGGTTAGTATCAAAAAGACAAGAAATAACAAAGGTTAACAAGGAGGTGGAGGAAAGGGAACGTTCATGCACTGTTGGTGGGAAGGTACATTAGTGCAATCACTGTGGAAAATGGAATTTTGAGGCTCCTTAAAAGTTAAAAATAGAAACATCACAAGATCCAAGTAATTCACATTGTACATTTAAAGTTTTAAAGGACAAGAAATAAAACTGTTTATATAATATGAGCCCAATATGGGAAAAAAATGCATACATAAAGTGTCTGTTTGAGGAAATAGATCTTTCTTTGTATGTCTGTATTTTCCAAGTTCCACAATTAACATGCATTGCTGTGAGAATTAAAAATTAAGTAATAATAATTATTAGAATTTAAAATAATAATAATTATTATTATTGCCAATATCATGATAATTAGTCTATATCTGACTGCTTAGTGAGTGCCAGGTGCTGTTCTCAGTCCTTGCACCTTCACAGAAAACCTTTGAGAGATTGAAAGTAAGATTCTAATTCTGCTGTGGACTTTTTTTTACCAGTTACTTGTTCATTTGGACTACATTGTGAGAGCAGCACTGTACTTAAGTCTTACAGCTTTCTAAGCTAATCTCAGTTTTGAGGTGGCTTCCTTGTATTCACAGAAAGGACAAAAATATTTCAGTATCATTTTCACAAAGCTGGCTGAAAATGAACTTTTCAGAAGCATAAATAGATTGTGACCTATAATTTGAAACATGTCAGAATATATTAAGTAGTACCTGGGAGGGAGCTAGGTAAGGTCCACAGTTCCTCATTTTCTTTTTCAAGCTTTACTGAATAGTTCTCTGTAATCTTTATGATACTTAAGACAACTCGACAGCTATAGTCAACTTACTAAAATTATGTATAAATGGGCACTCACTTTCTGTCCAGGAAGACATTATATAAAGTGGAAAAGTGGAATGTCAAATCTCTTCATCAAAAAGACTAGCAATTTTTTTAAGCATTCAAAACTTTGATTACTTGAGTCTAAATCAGAAGTGAAGACAGGGGCGCCTGGGTGGCTTGGTGGGTGAAAGCCTCTGCCTTTGGCTCAGGTCATGATCCCAGTGTCCTGGGATCGAGCCCCCCACCCCCACCCCTGCATCAGGCTCTGCTCTGCAGGGAGCCTGCTTCCTCCTCTATCTCTGCCTGCATCTCTGCCTAGTTGTGATTTCTGTCTGTCAAATAAATAAAATATTAAAAAAAAAAAAAGAAGTGAAGACAGATTTCACAAAACAGAGTGGTCTTGGGGGTAAGGGGTCAGGCAGTAGGCTTTCTGATTGCCATCTAGTATCGAACCGAATGAGGCTATGGCGACTCGTCTCTCAGTTTATTATTTTTATCCTACATAAAAGAACAAGAATGCGGTGTTTGTTCAAATAGTAAAGATGTTGTGAGTAAAGAGTATGTAACTTTTAGACACTATTTTCATAGAACATTTAGTGTGAGCATTTGAAAATAAGCTCTGCGGTTTAAATGTCAATTAAATTCTATTACTTAGACTCAACGCATTTATCAGACTGTTTGAACTAAACAATGACTATAGAAGACTAGTTAGGTAGAAAACATTACAACCAGGGATAAAACTTTACAAGGAACAGACTCATTCAATGAGTACCAAATTAAACAGGGTAAGATGCATGGTTCACATTGATAAATAGTATGAATTCCAAATAAATTGCTTGAAAAGAGAACTGACTAATGATGCTCACTAGCAGGTATCTTCCCCTCAGAAATAATAAACACTGTCACTGTCTCATAGGACGTTCACGAGTAATTACTTGAGCTAGAGCATTCCTTCATGGCAATCAACCACACATTTTTCTAGCATTATGTTTATATAGAAAAAAGAGTAATGATTTATTTGTCCAATATTGAGCAGAGATGTAATTTTACCTACTTAAAGTCATACAGTATTGATTAAATCACACTGATGAGTAGCATCTTTATAATCAGCTTAAAAACTGTTTATTAAATAAATCTAGCTTTTAAAAACAGACACCAGTATTACATCAAATTACTGAAAAATGCCAACAGATACACTTTTATAATATTCAAATAGGAAGGTATGCTTTTGAGCATGTTGATTGATTGATATTTATTCATATATTACTTGACCAAAAGCTATACTACAAATTTTACTCTAAAATCATTAGCAAGTAAATAGTCATTTCTATATGGAATATATATTCAGTGATTATAATACTTTAGAAATTTTGCAAGCTTTATTTTATTATAGTGCCTACTACATTCTGAATGCTTAATAAATGCCAAGAACTCTGGCAAATTCCTTAAACATAAGGTCTTATTTAATCCTTATCACTCTATGATGTCTACACCGTGATAATTTTCAGATGTGAGCTAGAATGGTTAAGTAAGATAACTAGAATCCAAAAATCTAGATTATTCCAAAGTCAATGCTCCAAGGCATTGTCTGTTATCACAAAAATCAGTAATATTATCTACCCACGTCAGAGACATAACTGGTTATAACTGTATAACAAAAGTAACATATAGTCAAATAGGACCATCTATCTAGAGGTAAACTATAACCAAATCATAAAAATTTAATGTTCCGGGGTGCCTGGGTGGCTCAGTGGGTCAAAGCCTCTGCCTTCGGCTCAGGTCATGATCTCAGGGACCTGGGATCGAGCCCCGCATCGGGCTCTCTGCTCCGCGGGGAGCCTACTTCCTCCTCTCTCTCTGCCTGCCTCTCTGCCTAGTTGTGATTTCTCTCTGTCAAATAAATAAAATATTAAAAAAAATTAATGTTCCATTTAACAAGGATTAAGGACTAATGGTAAATCATTATAATATCCATGTAGTTACCTATCTATATAATAGAAAAGATTCCATCTTTATTATATATTTTAAAACATTATTTTGAGTTGATATATATGGATATATATTTATGTTATTTTCAAAAGAATACCTATGGAAAAAATGTGTATTGGGATTCCATATGTAGTTTCTTAATAAAGGCACATGTACTCAGTTAAGTTTAAATAATAACCTCAGTTGATAATTTGTTTAATAAAAATACTAATAGTGATAATAATACCAATACAACTACTAATAATAACACTACCAATAAGTACTTGCTATGTGGCAGACATCATGCTGCGTGTTTTACTAGCACATAAGGCATTTACTAGCGCCTTTTTGTGTCTAGTGAGTTAAGGTAAGTTTTGTAAAGCCACACAATTAATAAATATCTAATAAGACTTGATCCCCAGGTCTAATACCAAAAAACAAATAATTTATTATTATTTACCAAATTTATTAAACTCATTTGGTTCCTGTTAAATATTCTTATGAACTATTTCAGAATTAACCATTTTTACTGAGACTAGTTTTAGTATGTAAGGGCCATGTAAGATCAGTAAAATTTCAAGAACTCTGTGAGAATCCAAGACATTTCCATTTTTCTTATGAGCAACACAATCTTTAGTTGTATCACTGAATATTCCTTAATATATATTACTGATTATCAATGATTAACACCTTTAGTTATATTTTTGCCATATTTGACATATTTGGTTATCCAGATAAATCTAAACAGTTTGTTTATTATTTCACTTGATGCATAAAAATTTGCTGGCACATTTTTGAAGATATATGCAACCAGTTTCCATTCCACTATGAACAGAAGCAGATAAATTAATAATGAATTAATGGAGCAAATAAACTAAGCTTCACTTGTTGTGCACAGCTAATAAGGCTCTTTGTTAACATACAGTGTGGAACTTGAATATGGAGCAGACCTAGTACTAGGAGAACCTAGTCTGCAGAAATTGTGAAAGCTACCAGGACAATGTTTATGAGAAGAATTTTCTCTCTTGTGGGTCATGGGAGAGTTGAACCTACTGAGCAGCCAGAGACACACACACCGAGACATACAACAAAGACTGAGACTGAAGGCCTGTCATTTAGGAAGGTGAATGAGCCTAGAGTTGGGAAATTGACGCTGAAGTATTTGAATAGAGAGATAATTATTGAAGCCATGAAAGTGTATCACCAAAAAGAAGTCTGGAATAATATATTTTAAGAGACAGAAAGAGAAAACATAAAGGCAACTGAAAAGGAAAAAAGGGAAATCAACAATGGTAGTGTCTTAGAAACTAAGAAATTTTTAAGAGTAGATGTGTAATAAAATATGTAATAAAAAACAAAAAATAAATTTCAAAAAAATGTGTAAATTATGCAGACATTTAAGGAGAAGGATCATTGAAAAGAAATCAGTGGATTTAGGGATTAAGAGATCAGAGATAAGCTTTGCAAGAGTATATAAATACACATTAACTTCTCCATCCCTCAACCTTTTTTACCACTAGGGAATCAGAATTGATTTATGTGAACAATACATACATATTGAGGGATCTGTCCTCTTTTCTGAAATAGCAAAGAAGTAACAGATTAAGACACATCTTTTTGTATATTGAAAAAAACAAACAAACTGTAAACCCACTGAAGGATTGGAATGTGACTTTATGATCAAAGATTTTTTCATGTATTTGATAGAACTGGAAGCTGTGAGTGTAGACTCTTAAAAAGCTCAAGTATATATCAAAATTTGAAGTTATACAAGTAAATGGACTTGATAAAAATACTAGGTGTGATTTCTTTTGTTTGTGTTTGTTTCATGGGGTTTGTATGTGTGTGTTCTTTCTTACTAAAGTGTAGAATTAAGCATGTTGAGACAGTAAAGAGAGGAAAAAGACCCATCTTCCAAAGTTATAAGATGTTGAAGTCTGAGACTTGATGGAGTTTTTCTGCTTTATCCCATCACTGCCATACAAATTTAATTTTTTATTAACATATAATGTATTATTTGTTTCAGGGTACAGGTCTGTGATTCATCAGTCTTACAAAATTCACAGCACTCACCATAGCACATACCCTCCCCAATGTTCATCCCCCAGCCACCCCATCCCTTGTACCCTCCTCCCTTCCAGGAACTCTCAGTTTGTTTTATCTTAAATAAATAATGGAGATAAAATGTGTAATTTAAGACAGTTTTCCAAAAGATATTCTTAGAATGTTACAGTGTCTCTTTAGGACACAGTCACAAAATGAAGAATGGTGAATCTCAGTAGAAATAATAACAGTAATAATAATAAGCAGAGCTAAAGTGTCACTGAGTGCCTTCTTTGTGCCTAGTACCTTTAGAAATGCTTTGCATGTATAATCTCATTTATTTTACTTGATTCTGCACAACAACCCCATATTATTATCCCCCCCCCTTTTTTTTTGTTTTTGCATAGGGGGAAAGAAACAGAGAAGTGATGCTCATGGTTCCACCACTGGTATTTGGCACAGATAGCATATGTCCAGGCGGCCTGACAACCCACATTTTAAAGGTCTAAATGCTACAGAAAGCAGACTGATTAGAGGCAACAAACTGATCCTCCCCCTCCTTCCTCCAGTTAATTGATGCTCTTCCTGATTATCCTATCCTTGTAGGCTGTCAACTCCCAAGCTCCCTGACACTTCACTGCTGTAAATCTATACCTTAGTCATCGTAACAGTATTGTTGCCTTTTCAAATGCCAAAATCAAATTGAGCTACCTAAAAAATCTTTATAAATAGATCCAATGCAACTTGTTAGGGTACACCCAGAGAGATTCCTGAAAATATTAGATGGAGCCCATTATAAAATTCTGTGACAGATGGTTCATTTCCCATCAGCAAACAAAAGATCTGCTGTATCAACACACAGCTTCAAGTTGGTAATGTTCCCCTGAATATGAAGATTTCTTCTTGTCCAAAAGAAATCTTCTTTTTAAAGGAAGAGAAAGAAGGCTTTTGAAAATAATTCAGCCAGAATCTAAATGATGTGAGGCATATATGCTGGGGGTGGAGGTGGGGGCAAAACTGGTCACTCTGCCCTAGTTTCGCAACAGCTGTAGATGAGATAAAAGCATGGTGTCATTCTCTCAGTGACTGGGATAGAGCAGTTTTCAAATGCCTTAGTGGGTTGCATTTGTTTCTTTCAAACTTCTATCACTTTAATGTTTTTCACTCCTAATTTTAAAAAACATGGAAAATAATGGGGGAAAAAAGACCCATAAATCTATGGTGCTTAAGTCCTACCACCATATGGCACTTTTTGAGATTATTCTAATACTTTTTGATTTCTCCTGTACTTTCTGGTCTATTTTTTTCACGTTTAGCTCATGTTAATTTGTATTCCTGTTTATATGTTTTATTTCTTGGTAAGGCATTCACTGGTTCTTGTTGATGAAGAGGAATTACTTCTTTTGTTCAGATCTTTCATTTTCCTTAGTACTTGTGTTCTAACAATTCTCTATCCTCTTCATCTTCTACCACTATTCATTCTCTTGTTTGTATCTTTGTTTTTCAACTGCTATCGTTCCCGTGAAGATATTTTGTCTATATATAAGCAACAACTAGAAAATTCACTACTGTTATAAGAAAAATAATTAGCTAGAAGTTTTAAAGCCATTTTCTGGGAATGTATAACGTGATATGACTCAGCTTTTAATGTATGTAAAATTTACCTTCCTTCTCAACCTATTAATAAGCATTTGTCTGCCACCAAGCTAGTAAGATTTATACATAAGCTATAAAGCAGTGCTACTCACTGTAAAAAATGTATGTAACTTTGTTCATTGAGAAGCAATAGCTTCAAGTGTGCTTAAGTATGTGGAGAGCTTTCAAAGCAAAATAAGTAAATAGGTTGTGGAACCTCAACTTATTTATTCTCTTGGAAATACATGTGGATTTTATTTGGAGGCATTTTATTCACTTAGGAGTGCTTTTCAAAAAATGTAGAATGTGGAATCTATGGCAATAGAGAAAACTCATATCATTTTCACACTTCAAGTCTAAGCCTTATACATTTTTATGACCATTCTAATTACGCTTCATGTCTACAAAGTTGAGAGAGGAGATGGTTGGATATTCTCTGACGCTAGTCAACTGAGTAACATTTCCAAGTCCTAGTTAATTCAGATCTATAACTAAATTTCTTTTTTTTTATTCTCTTTCATGTTATTTCTTTACAGTTTCACAACATCTAAGCTTCATTTTTCCCTATTACAAATGGTGGCCATTATTTCATTTTGTTTTCCTTAATCTCTCTTACAAGAGCTAGTTCTGTACTCCATTTTTCACCCAGTCCTTGACATCTTAGGCAGTTAGAGAGACTCATTCCTGATATAACAGTTAACCGTGTTATGTTCCAAACACCTTAAAGGATTTTTCACCTTTACTTGTGGTGTTATTGAGCAAATAAAGAAAAATATCCATAGATGATCCCTTAGATTTGCTCTAGTGTGCTGTTAATATTAGACTTTAAATCATCTTACTAAAATGACAGTCCTTTCCCATGCATAAATAAAAATTTCAAAATGAAATAAAGTAGGTCTTACTAAGTGCTTATATACTAAATGCAGTACGCATATTTAAATCAACTAAAATAACTAATTGCATAAATATAGGTGGCATGCCCACTTCAAAACTTATTAAAATATTTATTTGTAAGTCTGAGCTCATGCTTTAGCAGTGGTGGTACATGATGATTCAACATCGAGAAATATGATTGTCTGAGAGGATTATACTAAGTGAAATAAGTCAAGCAGAGAGAGACAATTATCATATGGTTTCATTCATATGTTGAACATAAGGAATAGCTTGGAGGACCATAGGGCAAGGGAGGGAAAACTGAATGGGAAGAAATCAGTGAGGGAAACAACTCATGAGAGACTCTGGACTCCTAGAAGTAGAGGGTTTCAGAGAAGAAGGGAGTGAGGGGATGGATGGGGTAACCAAGTGATGGGTATTAAGGAGGGCACATGGGTGTTATACGCAACTAATGAATCACTGAACACTAAAAAAAAAAAAAGGAAAAAAGGGAAAAAAAAGAAAAGAGAAATATGATTGTCTCTATTTTATATTCTAATGGCTAAAACAATCTGCATTACTATATGAAGGGAACAAAAATAATTGAAAAAGCAAAATGGACATGAACACAGAAGTACAAAGAATAACACAAGCACTTCAGAGCATAACACACCCGTTCAAATAAGTAATTATTCATAAAATGAGCTCCAGTTATTTTACCTGATGTGAACCTGAGTTATCTTCTAATCTAGGCTTCACTAGAACATGAGAAAACTAAGATACACAGAGGTCAAGTTACTGCCTAAAACCACAGATTAACTAGTGGAAAAACACTGACCAGAATCTTGGCTTCCTGTTTCTTTCTTTTTTTTTTTTTTTCTAAAAAATATGGAACACTTCACGAATTTGCGTGTCATCCTTGCGCAGGGGCCATGCTAATCTCTGTATCGTTCCAATTTTAGTATATGTGCTGCCGAAGCGAGCACTTGGCTTCCTGTTTCTTATCTAGTGAGGATTCCATGAAAATCAACCATTCCAGTCAAATAATTTCTTTTTGTTACTTTTTCTCTTGCAATAGGGAGACCCACCTGCAGCTGTGCGCTGGGGTTCACGGGACCAAACTGTGGTAAGACTGTCTGTGAGGACTTTTGTCAAAATGGAGGGACCTGCAGTGTGACTGCTGGGAACCAGCCCTACTGCCACTGCCAGCCCGAACACACTGGAGACAGATGTCAGTACTGTAAGTGAAAGCAAGTCCCATAAGATGGTCTGACAGCATAGTTTGATGTTTACGCTAAGTAATTTTCTTATCTCGATGTTCCTTCCATTATCTCATTTTCAACAACCCCTTATTTTTCAGGGTCGCTCCCTCCATCACCCCAGCTCCAACAATTCTTTACATTGTTCCTCATTCTTCTCATTTTAAAGATTCCATGTTTCTTCCTTCCTCAGCTGAGATTCTATAATCCATCGTTGTAATCACCCCCTCATATAGACCCTCAATTCCCTTGCTCTCTCTTCCCTTCTATTACACTTTCCTTGAAAACTCTAACCATGGTTAAATCCAATTCTCCATCTGCTCTGAACTGGTACCCCACTGCTGGATGCAACTGAAGAAAAGCACATAATCATACAGACTGGGACTTGAGTTTTTACCACTAATTTCAAATGGGCACTTACTATAGCTTCAACTGTATTTTGCTAACCTACTGACTCTCCTAGATGTTTAGGTCAGATCATCTCCTTTCTCCTCAAACCTCTAATACCTGCTCCCCAAATTCATCCTGAGCTCAAGAACTTGCTGTTTCATTGATTAAATAGAAGCTATCTAAAGAGAACTGCACAAGCTCCCACCATCACCATCATTCCTTGAACTACTTTATCTTTTAGATCCATAGACTGTCTTCTTAGGAGCAGGAACCCTGTACTACCTCTAATGTTCTACTGTCCACTCATACATTATATCCCTCTTAGCTACTCATGGATATATCTTTTACAACTGTCCCCATCTTTCTCCTTTATCAGTATTTTCCTCTCCCCTTAGTTGTTTCTTGAACAACTTTGTCTTGTGCCCATATCTTTCTACCCACAACTTTATTTTCCTGGTTGGTTGGTTTGTTTGTTTGTTTGTTTGTTTGTTTTTACCCATAGCTTTATTCCAAGGAGTTGTTACATGCTACATTCCTCTCATTTTTCTTTTGACTTCACCTCTGGCAGATTCTTATCTTCACTATTTTGCTGAAATATCGTTCATCAAAGTCAAGTTAATTTATTTTATTGTTGTCCATATTCTCATATTCAATGGCCAATTATCAATTCTTATTTTAATTCCACAATCTGCAGTTAATCACTCCCCCTTTAAAACACCTTCATTTGTCTTTACCACTCTCTTCTTTTCATTCCCATTTTACTGGGTATTTCTTTTCACTGTCTTTTGCTGGTTCCACCTCGTCTCCCTGACCTTTACACATTGGAATGGCTCATGACTGTCTCTTATCTCTTTTTTCTCAAAAACACTCACTCCATGAGCCTGTGATTTCCATATGAATCGGAACATTAGGTTAAACATTTTTACATACAGTTTTGTAAGATACAGTTTCCCAAACATAACCCCCAAAGATTCTGATTCTGTTAGGCTTCAATACTATGTAAAGTTTCCACATGTTTCATATGGGTGACAGCGATTGAGACCTACTTGCTTAGATGATTTCAACTAATCGTGTGACTTTTAGTATCATCCAAATATAAACAATTCTGAATGTATATCTCTAGCTGAACCTCCCTCCTGAATTCCAGATTTTTATACCTAAGTATCTATTTGACAGTTTGAGTTCGCTCTAAATTTACCTGATTTTCTCACCCCAAATTGCTTCTACCACAGTTTACCCTGTGTCTATAAAAGGAAACACTCATCACTTGAGTCCAAGTATATTGGAGTCATCATTTTTTTTTAATCTAACCCACTTTATTATTTTTTAAAGATTTCCCTATCTATCTTTTTTTATTTTAATTCCAGTATAGTTATAAACAATGTTATATTAGTTTCGGGTACGTAATCCAGCGATTCAACAATCCCAACAATCTGAGTGCTTGTTCATCGCCACAAGTGTACTCCTTAATCCCCATTCATCTATTTTGAATTCATTCTTGACTGTTTTCTTTCTTTTACACCCCAAAGTCTTTCTCACTTGTTCCTTTAAAATATACCCAGGATCTGAACACTTCTCACCAGCTTCATCCCCACTACCTTTATTGAAGTTTCCAGCATTTCTTACCTGCATTTTTACTAACTGATCTCCATGCTTTCTCTCTGCACCCTCTGTACCTATTCTCAAAAGAATAGCCACAGCTGTATGTTGTGTCCATAATAAGAAGAATAGTTTTCTGTCTCAATCACATTGACTGAGATCTTTCTATATCCAGGCACTCTTGTGTTTCATTCTTTTTTTCCATTAATTCTACGACTCCGTTTAATCTCACTAATGAACCAGGTGTTGCTTTTATTCTCATTTTGCAGAGGAAGCTACTGAGGAGTTATCTCTTAAATGGTATGTGTCATAGACCCGCAGAGTTTATCTAGCAAAAAACAATCCTGTCATATGCTGGTGTCACACCTTGTTTACATACCTTGCTTACGTCCTCATGGTTCTCCCCTCCTCTTCCCTCTTCTCAACAAAGCAGAATATTCCAGTACAACTCCCACCTACCAACTCATGTTTTTTTTTTTTTTTCCCAATATTCTCACAACCCTGAAAGATTTCCAAGCAAATCAGGGACAGCACCAACTACTCCCCTGCATAACGCAGACCCTCATTACTATCCAGACTACTTTTGCAGCCTCTCTCTTATTCTAGTAAAACCACACTTACCCTGCTTCTCCACATGCCAGTTTCCTTGGCATTGCGACTTTCTCCCATTATTCTCTTCCTCTGGAATGCACTTTCTTTGGATTCTTCCTCACCTTCGTCTCTCCATGCCAAATCCTATCTATCTGTCCCTGTCCAGTTTTAAGGCCATTTCCTTTGTCAAGGTCTTCATATCTGCCCAAGAGAATGCATGGCTTTCTCTTTTGAATTTTCAAGTCACTGCTTCTTTACCTCTGTCTGTTTCTACTCACTTTAATCTGGTATTAATGTTAATTGTGTGTTTCCTTCCTATTTGTCTGGGACGACCTCTTTGAGATTATACCCAACAAAGGCATTTGTCAAATAAATAAATAATCATAGAAAATAAATGAAAGCAGTTTGGAGACAAGTTAATAAAAGAACAATCAACTTAACGTACAAGAGCTACATTTAATCAGGCTACAACCATCTGGTATTTTTCTGTGAAGCTTATCTCTGTTCCCAATTGGTCCATCATCATAGAATGTTGATTTTTTTTTTTTTAACTTGAAAAAAAATTTTTTTAAGCTCAAGCATGGCCATTTTTTTTCTTTTTGATCTAAGTTAAAAAAAATATTATATGGTCATCATCATAGTGATTTGGTTTCTGAAAAAGAATAAATTGAGTTAGCATATATTTTAATTGGCAACTTAATAGAATCACAGTCTGAGGTAGCCTGATGCATTATAAAAGGCTGCATTATCATTTTATTATCACTATTAGCAGTCGTAGCACTTCCCACCTTTTACTGCAAAGCACTTATTAAAATTAACCAATTAATCCTTAGACAGAGGTTAAATAACTTGCTCAAGGTCCCGAAGTAGTAATATTACAGTCAGAATGGGACCCCAGGAGTTGTTGATCAAGATGTCAACAAACATTCCTGCAGTATGGTGATGCTGTTCTTTGGCAGCAAAATATGTCTGTGGACAGTGTCATTAAAATGATAAATCCAACAACTGTCAAAAGCATAATAAATTTAGGATCTATTATATGTGAGTCGGCAAGGTTCAGTGGACCTGGTGTTCTGTCAAAATTGTATCTTGCATATACAAAATCTTCACTCCATAAATGAAGGAATGACAGAATGGTTCATTACAGTGCCTAATTAAAGGTCCATTAGTGGGAGGTAAAACATCAGTTCTTAGTTGTGCTGAGTAAAAACATTTCATGATTCTAATGGCAATATAAAATCCTGAGGTCTAAATGCAAATTAATTTTAACAGAAGCACCCAGGGAGGAGAGACAGAGATAAATAATGGCAAAGTACAATGGAATATTCTTTTAGAAAGTTGTTTAAGAACAAATATAGCTCCATTTTGTACAGCTCTGGAGCAAGGATTTCTGGTATAAATAAAAAATAATAATAAGTATGGCATTTCACATTTAAAGCTGAATGTTATATATGAGGCCAATAATACCTGAGGTTATTAGTACTTAATAACATTAGGGCAAAAGGGCAAATGAGGACCAACTTAATCTGTGTCTAAGAGCACAATATTAAATCAAATTTAATATTAAATATTAATGTTAAAATCAAATGGCAATCTGTTTGTTCTCTCATTGATATTTTTAAAGTTCTCTAGTAAACTGCTTGGGAACACACTATAATTTCAATTAGAACTTAGTTTATTAGAAATACACCTGTATGGTTTTTTGCAATAAGTACCAACACAAAGTAATATCTCAAGTTCATAAAATTAGGAGTACCTGACAGTCATCTAAATATTTCATCTATTGTAACTGGTATTAGAGCCATAGTCTATCAAGAGTAATTATAAAAGTTATGAAATATAGATGTGTGTCTACACTATGTGAAGACATGATGGGATTATTTTTACTTTGCAGAACAATTTTGTTTCATTAGTCAACTGGTTAATAAACAAATTTGGTATTTATCATGGACCTGTCACTATTAGGCATTGAGAAAACAGTGATGTCAGTGATATTTCCTGCCCTCAAAGGGTTTACAATCTAATGTGTGATTCTGAAAAAGACACAAGTTATATTAAAGGCAGTTTAATGAAATACAGTGGCTAGCACAGAAACACAGAAAGAGAATTCAGCTTATAGGAAAGATTTCTTGAAGGAAGTAGCATGTAAGCTGAGACTGGAAGAAAGAAGCAGCTAACTAGATGAAGAGAAGTGGTGAATGCAGCAGAATTTGCAAAAGGCCAGAAGGGAAGGTCTTTTGAAGTTTATCTTTTCTGTTTCTGTTTAATTTTCCTATGGGAAAGTTGGCGAGAGAAATCACGAATCACTAAAAATGTATAATGTCTTGGTCACAGAGAAATAAGCTGTTAAATGTAATTTTCTCTGAACAAACAATGTTTTACCAAATTCTCATGCAACGTTGTGAAGTATTATTAGTCCAGTTTTACTATTGCCGAAAATGAGATGAAGACATTCTCCCTTATCTGTTCCATTGGAGAACATAGGAGCCACAATTTATAGCCTTGTGGGTCTGTCTCCAAAAGTAGCTTCTCCTGGTGTATTTTCCTGTCATCTGATATCCTGCCCATTCTGCAGCATCTTTTGAGGCTCACTATGGGAACACTCAAAGCTCAGGTCATGCACTGGTTCAACTTGATGGTTACCAGTTTCTACTCCCTTGAAAAGGGGAATTAATAAGAGTTGTAATCTTGATTAAGCCTATGGCAGCAGGCCCATGCAAAAGAGACCAAAGGATTTTAATAATGACCAGGAAAATAGAATAAAATGTTTTCAGTTGTTCCTGTTGGTGTGAAGGCCAATTAGAACTGAGCCTAGAACCCCAAGAAAGGATCATGAGTTAAAAAGTGAAATTATCAGAACTAGCCATTTCCTCAGTGTGCAAGGATTGAAGATTCTTAGAGCATTTATACCTAGAGACAAAATAATTTGGAGCCCTGGCTACTAAGGGTCCTCTACTTTTTTTTCTCTTGGTGAGAAAACAAGTGCTGCTTTTATTCAGGCTTCTTGCCTGGACTATAACATGTTCACTGTGTATCTTTTTTTCCAGCCATGGAAAGCTGTTCATGTTCTCTAAAATGTGCCCCTTTAAATTGTTCATACGTCTTTGTCTTTACATGTGGGTTCCTCAATGTCTGCTAACCCTCTCTAAGCCTCCCACTTTGTCTTCTTAAGCTGCCTTTGCCCTAGGACATCCAACACTTCTCCTTGGTGTTTTTAAGCTGTGTTTATATCATCAATCATGTTCTTGACTTTCTACTGCCCTAGAATATGAAACAGGCCAGGGTGAGGTATACCTCATCAATCATGGAGGGGCTGAACTCAGTGCTTGGACTTAGGAGAAAGTACTAGGTATGTGAATGAATGTAAACAAAGTAGAAAAGTCTTGTTTCCAGCCAGCCAGGCCAATTTTTCTGTCTGTGCTCTGACAAGATACCACTTAAAACAGTTCTGGGCCATCTTTACTCAGCAGCTCATGAAGACCTACATTCCATGAGAAACTCTGTGCTTGCATTTCCAGTTTGGAGAAAAAAAAATGGTATAAAAATAGAATTAGGTTTGAATTAATGTATGTAAAGAGAAATAAATATATTTCTTTTCTCATGTGACTAGAATGGAGAATGGTAGGCTAAGGGTAATGTAATGTATTAATTGTATTATCTTACTCTGGGTAGTTTAGAGAAAATTGTCAGAATTATAGAAATATTATTGAAGGCAATTTTGATCTAGTATAAATCTAGAATTGTTAAAGACAGATCTTTACTACAATGTTATGCAATCACTGGGAAATGTAAAAAATAGTAAGAGGGAAAAGATTTAAGGGAAATGTGCTCACGTAAAAAGAATTTATTGGACACTGAGGCAGTTTTTTCCAAGCAGAGAACATATCATACATGAGTCAACGTACATATTCTGGTTATTAAAATTAATTTACTTAACTGATATATATGAACTCTTGTGGGTACTATTTATTGTTCTAGGCATCATAGATGTGTCAGTATAAAGGCTCTTAGAAGATACTTATCCACATAATTTTTGGTGAATAAAAAACCAGCGGCATATCTTTGTAGATTAAAAGCCAGACAAAGCTGCAACTTAGACTTACATTAACAAAAAGGATCAAAGATCAGAAATGGACTTCATTCCATACTATTTAGGAGCATACCATTATTTTATATGCAATTGTTTCAAATCCCACCCAGCAATGTGTTTATAAAGTTAATTTTATGAAAGGCAAACTTTGGGGCACCTGGGTGGCTCGGGTTGTTAAGCCTCTGCATTCAGCTCAGGTCATGATTTCAGGGTCCTGGGATCAAGCTGTGCATCAGGTCCCCTGCTCAGCGGGGAGCCTGTTTCTCCCTCTCCCACCCCCACTGCTTGTGTTCCCTCTCTCTCGCTGTGTCTCTGTCAAATAAATAAATAAAATCTTTAAAAACATTTTAAAGATAAACTTTTATCTCTATGTCATGTAACTTACACTTGGAATATTAGTAATTATGTGTAATAATTTCAGTAAAAATCTTTAAGAATGCTTAATTTCAAATAAATAAATAAATAAATAAATAAATAAAAAAGAATGCTTAATTTCTTTTTCTGGCATCATAGTAATAACTTTTTTCCATGCCAGCTTCATTTGATTTTGAGACAACTTTAGTCTCACTATACTCTTGAAAGTGCTTCAATCAGTAATGATGCCAAGCTTAGATGGTTTAATCTTCTACTTTTATGCCACATTAGGGATACCCATTAGCCTTCACCCTTCTTTTTCCAAAATAAGGAGGAATGAGTATACAAAATAATATGAAAAATAATGAAAGCCTTAAGACTAAAATAACTTGTCACACAAGTAATGGTTACTAATTGTCTAAAGAGGGATTTGTATAGAAATAAGCTGAAGATGCCCAGGTGGAAGCCCTCAGAAGTAAGGGAAGACAAGATAGAGGGAAGGAAGGAAAGAAGGGATAGGGAGGGATGGAGGGAGGGTTTAGGGAAGAAGGGAGGGAGGGAGGAAGGAAAGGAGGGAGGCAGGCTTTGCATGAAGAGAAGGCATCCATGATTGTGATTCTGCTATACTTGGTGTTAAGTAAACTGAATGGATTAATAAATAATTATCTGCAAATACAATTGTGTATTTGAAAATAATATATTACACAAATCATGCACTGATAGAGACACAGGTTGAACAAAAATATTTACTTGAGGCTTACCTCAAACCAAGCAAATTGTTTCTATTTAAATACATCTGCTAACATCACTTTTAAAACAATTAATTTAAATGTAAATTTAAGAGTAATTTTAAAACATATTCTTGTTATCAGATTGGAATGTCAACTGATATGTCTTGAAAAAATGTCATGACTCAGGAATCTTAAAATCTTTTAAATAGGATAAAACAAAATAAGATTCTTATCATACAGTTAAAGTGATAATCTTCATGTTTGTCATTATTAAAGATTTTGTCACTATAAACTGGTATTATTACTCTCTTTCATGCAATAATTAGACATCTTTTGATAGTAAATATCATGCTAGGAAAAAATGTATTCATCCTGATTATTGATAAAAATGACAAGAGAATCAGGATGCCATCATTGGTTCTCAAGATTTAAAAAAAAAAAAAAAAAAAAAAATCCTTAAATCTTAAACTCATAGTTTTGAGTCCCAGGGTGCAAAAGGCCCAGGATAGATGGGAAGATTTATAATTTACCCTATGATTATGTAACCCATCAGGTGAAGAACAGATCTTTGCTTAAGTCAAAACAATGCATTAATAATAGTATTTATTGGGGCACCTGTTAAAGCCTCTGCCTTCGGCTCAGGTCATGATCGTAGGGTCCTGGGATTGAACCCCACACTGGGCTCTCTGCTCAGGGGGTAGCCTGCTTCCTCCTCTCTCTCTGCCTGTCTCTCTGCTTACTTGTGATCTCTGTCAAATAAATAAATAAAATCTTTAAAAAATAATAATAATAGTATTTATTTGTTCAGTTTTATTCTCATGAATGCAAAAATATAAGTTTAATTTCAATAAATGAATATACTTTAAAATCCATTGTTTTCCAACAGGTAACATAACACTAAAAAGAGCAAAAGTTAAATAGAAAGGAGATAGCCAATAATTTTTCAATATATGTGTTTAATTGTATGAAAATTAATTATTAGGAAGAAAAAAAAAAAAACATTGATTGAGGGTTGCCACCAGAGAATCAGATACATCTTAAATATAAGATAGAGAAATAGAAAGAAATAGAAATAGAAAATATGTGGCTCAAAATAGTACTAGAAGATGAATCCAAAGGTCAGGTATCTGCATTTGAATTTTTAGATTTGCATTACCTCTTGAAGATCCGTGACTAAATCCATGGTAACTATATGATTTAATTTTCAATTTGATGAAATAATTTGCACTTTATTTATTACTTTTGAGAAATGAGAAAATCTATATTATAATAACCGAGGGCAAGCTTTCTTGAAAATCAATTGGTAGAAATTGATATAAAAATAAATAAACCAATAAATGTAAATCAACATAGTGGAGAAAACAGATTGGTATATGACCAGTAATGAATGATACCTATTTAACTCTGTCAGTTATTGTCTGAGTCCAAGAACTCATGTCCCTTCTATTGTACCTTCCAGACCACAAATAGGTAGAATAAGCTAGGATTTTTCAACTCCATATTTTTTCTTACATTAAGAGGAAATACAGGCTTCTAATCCTTTTAAGCATCTCTTGACGCCCCCCCAAAATACATAAAATGTAATATATTTTCAGTGGTTTTCTGGATCTCCACTGAACATACTCTTTAAGTTCACTCTTCTGGAATCCGTCAAGCTGGAATCCAGATGTGAGGAAGAAATATGGAGTTTTAGAGGTGGTGACATGGAATTAAAACATTTTTTAGATCATTTAAAACTATGTAAAGTAGAAAACTGTCGACTAACAAATAGTATTCTACAACTTTGGCTTTCAAATTGTTTTCATCATCATAGGTGACACATGATTTGTAAAATAAATAATGATAATAGTTAAAACTTTATCTGCTTCTCAGAGTTTCAGGTGATAATTCATAAGAAAAGTTCTCTATAAATTTTTAAATCAAATGCTTTTTTCAAAAATTTTTCATTCTAATAGATATTTTGAGTACCTATCATTTATAATATGTAATTAAATATGTTAAAATATATGTTAAATGTTATATATACTTAGGTAATATATAATTTGGAAAATAAAAATAATTTATTCCGATTTGTTCAGATAAGCAAGCCACTATATAAAAAAAGGTTTCTTATTTTTGTGGCATTTATGAATGAGCTGCTTTTTAAAAATAATCTCTGAAATGATCCATAAATTTAGAATGGAATTATGTATTGAGTCACATGAAAGTAAGTAGATCAAACCACTGAAGAAAATCATTTCTTTCACAGGTATAATTCCACACATAGATTAGGCTATGACTACACAGTAGAAACCTATAAAAAGCAGAAAAGTTTAGTTGAATTCTGTAGAATGTCCCTAAGAAGCAGAAAGGTTTAGTCGAATTCTGTAGAATGCCCCATTTCTAAGAATTTGGAAGGTCACAGCCTTCATTCACATGGCAGCCTGGAGTATCTAGTAGTTGGTTTATTGATACAGTGGCTAAGTATATGTTTAATGTGAGGACCAAATTTCCAAGGGCCTGTTTACTGGGCCTTGATGACATCTATCTCTGCTTGCCATCTGATTCTCCTCTCTTTCATCTCCCACCTTCCCCTCCCCATCTGAACACACACAGACACATCCTGGCAAACTCCAGTTAGTTTTAGGAGTGTTTGGCTGATTCCATATTTACATATATTTGTAACTGCCTTTGGGGTGTTAAAACTAAAACATCAGCTCTTGTTCTCTGTCTTCTGAAGTGCCCTGCTTTCCAATGGCCATTCATTAATTCAACAAATAATGATAGAACATCTAATGCATGCCAGCCACTGAAGCTTGGGATTTACTCATGAATAAACTGAAAACAATTTTCATGGTACACCTTAGTATTTATAAATAATACACAAACATGTTAGATGTCAGGTAGTGAGAAATGAGTTGATGGAAAAAATTAAGAACCTACCTACTGTCTGAGTGGAGAGAAGAGTCAGTGTGTTTCAGAAAGAAAACACATTAGTTACTATATCAAAAGTTTCTTGCTACAGTATCATTTAGTATACCGTGTGCATAAAGGAGTAATGACTTTATCTCACGGCCTTAAGGATGTTTTCAAAGGACAATTATCTTTCTAAATAAAAAGGATCTTGGATTATATTACTTTAGTGACTAATTACAGCAATCCAATGCATACTTCCAATCATGTTAAAAGTTAAAGGCTACTAACAATAAAATTAAAGTGATTCTCTATCATCTTGGAATTATTATAAGTCTTAGCAAAGTGGAAAGCTGGTTATTATATATCAATAATCTGTTTAATTCCCACAGATCTGACTGACCTAAAGGAAACTTGCACATTTGACCAGCGAAAATTTTTTTATAGTGTACTACATATTACTTCTGTCAGGTGACCTTTTCAAGGTGATTTTCTCAGTGTTTTAGTGAAGTCTGATTAAATAGTAATCACTTCAATATAAACCATTACTTTTCTTCTTGCTATCACACTAGTGTAGAAACATCTATCTATATATATATCTATACTGATCAATATATTGATATAGATATATAGATACATATATATTATGCATTCAATAAGCAACATATTAAAGAAAAACTAGAAAAGAGGACACATTTAAGTATATCAGAAATCCTTATTTTGACATTTACATTTGAAGTGAGTAGCTTAGAAGAGGGAAGGAAATAAGGATGGAAGAATGAAAGGGAAAAGAAAGAGAATTATGCACAAAGGAACTGTATGTTTTTCTAGGATGGCCTCATCTTCTCCCAGTATGATGATGTGGGACATCCCTGCCCTCTAGTTAGGCTACAACATGAAGACATAACTTTGTTAATGATACTTCCATTTGAGAGGATCTTTCCATGATTACCTCCTGTCCAGCATTCTTCACCTCCCATCTCCATGAGACTTGTTCCAGTTTTCTAAAAATGAGTTACTACTTTGTGATCTCAGTCGTCTTTAAAAATATATATATCTCTGGGGGTCCTGAGTGGCTCAGGTAAGTGTCTGCCTTCCATTCAGGTCATGATTCCAGGGTTCTGGGATCGAGCCCCTCATAGGGCTCCCTGCTCAGCGAGAAGCCTGCTTTTCCCTCTCTTCACTGCCACCCTCCACCCCTGCTCATGCTCTCTCTCTCTCTCTCTAATAAATAAATAAAATATTTAAAAATAAACAAACAAATAAAATATTTCCATGTTCTGATTAGCTAAAATTTTTTATTCATTTTTTTTTCAACTTTGTTAAGCTTGAGCGTTCTATCAAATTGTGGGCATTCTGAGGGCATGAGCACTATTAACCCAATAGATATTATTAACACTGTAGATGTTGGCAAATTTTAGTAGGTTGAAATTGATTAAAACTTACTATATACGCCATGCCCTGACAGAGAAATTAGGGAATAAATATGGCAGATAACTTGTTTATGGTCAGAAAAGTACTACCTGGTATGAGCCCACTTCATTCTTGTTTTTTAAGCCATCTTCTGCTTATCCCCTTATTAGGTTTTCAGTTAGCCTCATCTTATAAAACCATACTTAGCTGTCATCTGCAAGTCAGTTCGCTTTCAAGTCTCAAGTGACTCTCTACCACTTTATAAATAGTTACTTGCTAAAACCTTTTATAGCTGTATTCCTTTAAAAATAGAAGAACACTCAACCCAGAAATAATTACTTGCTAAAACCTTTTATGGCTGATTGCTTTAAAAATAGAGGAACACTCAACTTAGAATATGATTTATAAACAAAAGTTGTATAGGCTTATTGATATTTGAAAAAATATTGCCATGATAGTTTTATGAGATAATTTTTGACTATTACTAAAATGATTGGTGCTATCATTGTTAATACGCATTTTGAAACAGCAATCTGTCAGAGATTTAATGCTGGTACTTTCAAAATCTCCCCCCACATGTCATACTTAAATCAACATTTCGATAACTTGGCTTTCTCAACTTTACATTTTCCTTTTACCTGGATACTCAGAGAGAGCACTGTTTGCTCAGAATGGATTTCATTCTTCTAAATTTTTCATTGTTCTCTATGGAAATACTTGGGATATATTTCTATCTTTAGTAATAAATTAGAAAATGCTAATTTTCTTAGACACGCTTTCCTGATGAAAATTTATCAGTTCTAATCAGAGTTTTGCACACATTTTTTCCCTAGTGAATATTTAATTGGCATACCTGGATTCAATGTTTGCCTACTTTATTAAACTCAGCTCTGAAATTGGAAGATCTATTTAGGACTATGCAATAAGTTTAATTATTAAAATATCTTGGGTTGTGCAAAACATTTAAGGAGTGTAAAAAAGAATAATTTTAATATTTCTTAAATCTGTTTTCCCATTGCCTTATATAAGCTTTCAAAGACAACAATCATAAAATTCTAAGCATTTTATACAAGTTGCTTTCTCTCTTCTGCCTCCTAAACCATGCAAGACGAAAAATTAACTCGAGAGAAGGAAAGGCCACAATCATTCCTGTCAACACATTTAAGAATCTTAGAGCTTTTCCAGAATCCTTCTAAATGTTTTCATCCTAAATTAGATGTCAGTAAATGGTAACACTCCAGACGTGCCTCACTTTGTGATTTCTTGGCTGTGGTTTCAGTTTCTTATTTGTGTGGAGGGACCCAGAGTTGATCCTGCTTGATAATGAAGAGATCGCCATGGATAGCTAGAAGTTTCCTTTGAATACAAGAACCCAGGGCTGTAAACCAATTATCAGTGGCTGGAGAGGCAAATAACCAACTTGGGTTGGGATGGGAGGCTGAGAATGACCTGTGAAATGTGAACCTGTAAGTGAGGTATCCCCACCTCATGTGGAAGTCCAGCTTGATTCCCGAGTTCTGATATTGCAGAGTGTGGGGGCACCGAGTAAGCTTTTCTGGGCCTGTAGCTCTTGAGCTACAGGACCCTTTAACATTCTGGCTGGTGGGGAGACCCTCAGATATCCATGTAGATAGATGATGGCATGTTCAGTTTTAGATACACAGAAAGGAAAGGGAACGCCAAAGATATTTAAAATTACTTTCTAGAGGTTTGTTTCATTTCGTTTTGTTTGGGGTTTTTTGTTTTGTTTTTGTTTTTGTTTTTGTTTTTTTAACAAATGTATGACTTGTTAAATAAGAAAAGAGTTTATTCTCTAGTGTTCGGCTTACTTGAGTTTGAATTTCTGTTCTCCCACTTACTGCTGTGGGATCTTTGGAGAGTGCTTAACCTCCTTTGGTGCCTCAGTTTACTCATCCATAAGATGTGAAAATGCCATATAATGCATGAGACCATAACGACAAATAAGCCCAACACGAAGAAGACAGATAAAATCGAGTATTTATCATCATCATCATCATGTCCATCATTTTACTTAAAGCAGACCCTAATTGGCCTTGATGATATAAAGGGCATTGTTGAGGATAGGTAGAGGAGGAAGGGCTGGTAAAGTAATCTTAGGCATGTTTAGGAATATTGCCTCTGTTCAAAGATGATTGGTGGGTGTATTGGGTAAATTAGTCAAGTAACTCAGATAAGATCACACCGTTAGCCAGAAGAAGTACTGCATTTAACCTCCAAATCCTTCATAGCCAATGATTTTATTTCTTTCTTTTATTATGTCACCTTAGCATCAAAAGTTTATAAAATACCATCATTGGCTATCTTCCACATTTTATATCTACATGGAAGCTGCCATAAACCTCCCTGTAGGGACGATATTAGCCAAATTCATAGAACCTGCAACTCCTGGGACACAATTAAATATCAGTGAAGATGGAGCAGGAATCGCACTGAGAATGGAGCTCAGTTATAGACGCCTGGGGATATGCACTATGGATAATTCTACCGCATCTTCTTTGTGAAAGTAATACAGTCCTACTTCTGGTTGGTTATTGTTGTTGTGTGTAATCCTCAATTACCAAATGCTTACTTGAATCATGAATCTTAAAATGAATTCACATAACTTATTTTTTTAAACCAGGTCAAAATTTAGTGAAGTAGAACAATTGGTTTTTATACATGTAATTTGGTAATTTAGTCTCCCCTGTATACCATCTGTATTACCCATTAAAGACTCTTCAGTTTTGCAGTATTCTTACTGAGTATCTTCAGCTCCTGCTTAGGAGGTATTATTTTAGTTTGGTTTTATTCTCTTTAAATAAATTTCACACTTCACTAACTATTACAATGTGAATAGCCCAGTTGCAAATATGAGTTAATAGCTAAATAGTCTTGGCAATTACTTTTCAATAGAAAGAAATATTTGGGAAAGAAGTTAAATGCAGCTAGAGATTTTATAGACATCTGGCTCACCATGAATATTCATAAACCTGTATATATACCCATACAACCCATATTTTTATGGAGTCTATTAAGATTCTCTAAAATAGATTAAAGGGAGAAGTATTTCCTTATATCTCTGGTTGCTGGAAAAGGAAAGAGAGAAAAAAAGAGTGCAATGATGGCATCCCTTGCAAATTATTTTATTTCCGTTGCAGAAAATAGCCATTCACTTATTCTCCAGTTACTATTCACCTAATTACCATATGAATACTCTGTAATTATATATCCATCGTTGTCCTTTAGATTACATGATTGTGTTTAGTGCTACTATGCAGTTCTTAGTGTAATTACCCTACAGAGGTTATAACAATTTTTATATTGTGAATATAAAGTGTTATTATATAATTTCATGGTAATCTCTACTTTCTTAGCACAGATTAATTACATTTTATTATTGTTCCTTCTTATCATATGTGGAACATCTCAATTGTCATGCCATTGAGGTCAATAAAATGCTTTGAAAATTAGGGGATGAATGTTTCATAAGAAGGAAGATTTTGTTGGTAGTAATATTTGTAGGCTCTTGCCACAGTGGATATTTTTCAGATCAGTTCTGGTTCTTTTTCCTTCTTGTCTTAAACTTTCAGTTGAGTTGTCAGCTCTCTGAGAGGTGGTGGCCTTTCTCGTATTTCTGTCCTCTTCCTATAGCTCCCAGGATATAATTAGGCAGATGCATGTTCCTCAGCAAATAATCAATTATGGATCCACCACTTCCATTTTATTGTCACAGTTAAATTACTCATGTTGTTCAAAACAGGACCAACCATATTGTTTTACCAGCTTTCCTTTCCATAAATTCAAACTGTTCTTTCTGAATGCTTACTGGTTGATCTGACTAGACTCCTTAACCTTCGACATTCAATTCCTTCCCCATGTCATGCCCTCCAACAAAAAGTGCCCTCTCACTTATGTTTCCTTTTTTTCTTTTTCTTTTGTTTTTTTTTTTTTATTTTTATTTATTTACTTGACAGACAGAGATCACAAGTAGGCAGAGAGGCAGGCAGAGAGAGGGGGGGAAGCAGGCTCCCCGCCGAGCAGAGAGCCTAATGTGGGGCTCCATCCTAGGACCCTGAGATCATGACCTGAGCTGAAGGCAGAGGCTTAACCCACTGAGCCACCCAGGAGCCCCTCACTTATGTTTTCTTTTAACTTACCTTCTTTTGGTGTACCACATTTCTTTCTTTCTTTCTTTCTTTTTTCTTTTCTTTTTTTTTTTTTTTTAATTTCAGTTCCAGTAACTATTAAGCCAAATTTAAAATTTGGGGGAAAAAGGTAATTGGGGTGTGTGTCTGTTTGTCTCTGTGTCTGTGTATTTGTATCTATGTCTATGTGTCAGAAATTAGAAGACAATCTCTTTGCTATAAACCTTGTTGTTAACCAGCCACCAACGACCAACCCTAACTGTTTTCTTTGGGAGGAATTATTAAATGTTGTTTTTTTGTTTTTGTTTTTGTTTTTTTCCAGTAACATGTCACTTAATCAAAGCTAAAAATAAAAAAAAAAAAAAAAAAAAAAACAAAAAGCAGAAGGCTGGGCTCTCTGCTCCACAGGGAGCCTGCTTCCTCCTCTCTCTCTGCTTGCCTCTCTGCCTACTTGTGATCTCTGTCAAATAAATAAATAAAATATTAAAAAAAAATAATAAAAAAAATTAAAAAAAAAAAAAAGCAGAAGGCTATAAAACTTCTCCAAAGTTAAGTTCATAAAAACAATTACAAATTATAGTGTTACAGGAGCCATTAAAAATATTGCTATATTATGGGATGTCTGGCTGACTCAGTTAGTAGAGCATGTGACTCTCGATCTCAGGGTTGTAAATTCAAGTCCCACATTGGGTATAGGGATTACCTAAAAATAAGATCCTTCAAAAAAATGTATTTGTATATTTAAGAAAATGTGTATCTATCTGACAGAAAGATTACCTTCAAAATGGTTTTAAACCATTCTTGGTGCTTAAAGTGGTAAGCTCTATAAGGTAACTAATTTTTAGTGCTGTGGGATAAAAAAAGTGTTCTTTTAGTGAGTGCTTAATTTTTCTGTTCATTTCAGAACTTATTAGGTCAGGGTAGAATCCTTAGAACCAAAGGAAACAATTACATACCAAAGGAGCCTTCTCATACTTCATACTTCTTCATACTTCACTAAATTTCTGCTGGATTAGAAAGTGCCAATGAAGTATTCTTCTTATTAGATAAAAATATGAAGAGAGATAATTTAAATATGAGTGTGTAGTAATTATTTGGGAGTATATAGAGAGGTGACACAGGTGAAAATATTGCACGTATTTAAACATGTTTTGTATAGATGCTTATAATTCAAAGTGGGTTAAAGCTGAGAAGAAAATGAGAGAGAAGTTAGGTCACTCTCCACTGACGACTTATACATTGTTGTCCTGATACTGAGACAATTGCAGAGAACGTGAACTTTGGTTGAATCATCCATTTTAGAAATAGCACCATTAGATGTACCAATTTTTTCCATGATATGTGTCATGAGTAAAATTGAAATAACAGAGAACAATTGAAGGGATTATGTTGCTTTCCAATTTACAAGTATCAAATGCTTATATGATAGTTTTTTTTTTTTTAAGATTTTATTTATTTGATAAAAAGAGAGAGAGTACAAGCAGAGGAAAGGCAGAGGGAGAGGGAGAGGAAGAAGCGGACTCCCCGTTGAGCAGAGAGCCCAATGCAGGGCTCAGTCCCAGGACCCTGGGATCATGACCTCAGCCAAAGGCAGACACTTAACCGACTGAGCCACCCAGGTGCTCTGCTTATGTGGTAGTTTAAATAGCAGATGACGAAGTCTCCTATTAAATAAGGTTACTTTCTCCTATGTTAAGGAATCTTGGAGTGAGAATTGAGTATACTGAAGTCTTTAAGACAGAGACAGAGAAAGGAGAGGAAGAGAGACTATGCATGCCAAGGGTTGGGCCCTAGAATCCTAATAGTGGTGCAGAAAACAATCCAGCTGAACATATAAATCAAGCGAGTTCTATATGCTCCACATCTGAAGCCTAATCGTGGGAGATAGTCAGAACATTTTCAAAGAAAGGCTCTGGGAAGCAACACTGACAGGGTCAGAGTATAGTGAGTGACTCTCTGTCCCTGAATTTCAACATAGTGTCAAGTGTGAAGCATGTGAACTGGGGAAAATGAAGTATCTCCCATTTGAATATCTGTAGAGAAAGGGTTCTGAGTCTAAAATGATTTCTGTCTTTTTTAGAAGGAAGAAAGTGGCATGGCTTAACAGCATGCAATTTAGAGTTATTTATTAAAGTGCAAATTCTAATATCTTCTTATTTCACAATTTTATCTTACGCAAACATTTCTTTTACATTCTTTCTATTCCACTTTTATGCCATGAGGCCAAGTAACTGCATTGAATTTTGTGCATCTGACATGCTAGGAAAAAAATATTGAAAGCTTTAAAGGGTAGAGAATTTTCTTTAAAGCATAAAAAGTAGACCATGAATTCCTTTCAATAGAACTGTTTATAAAGAGAAAACCTGTTTACTCTAGTTAGCAAATTAACTAGAATCTCTAAAATATTGTAATTGTAGTTTATTTGCCATTAGGTTAGAAAAAATCTTTTTATTGAAGCATAATATAAATAGGAAAGTTTAAAATCACAAGTTTACAGTTCAATAAATTATCACCAAGTGTACACAGCAGTGTGGACCAACACCCAGGTCAAGAATAATTACTGTTGGTACCTCAGATGCTTCTTGATGATCTTTCCCACTGTACCTTCCCTTCTCCCCAAAAATAAGTTAGTTCTTTTTGACTTCTAAAACCCTAGATTACTTTTGCCTTTTGAGCTTTATGTAAATTAAAAGATAGTGTATATATTCTTGTGTCCAGCTTTTTTCTCTTATTACTTTTGTGAGATTCATTCATGTTGTTACTTATAAGCTGTACTGCTTTCATTTTTTATTTATGTGTATGTATACATATATTTGTGTGTATATTTCTCTGTGTGAATGAACCACAGTTTATCCTTTCCTCTTGTAATGAACATTTGGATTATTTTTAGTTTGGGGCTGACTCTATGCACAGGTTGCTGTGCAAATTACATACATATTTTTGTGCACAAATTCATGCTTTCCTCTTGGATATATATTGAGAGTGGAAGTGCTAGGTCATAAGGTGTGGGTATGTTCAAATAGAGTATCTACTAATTGATGGTATCTACTGTCAATTGTTTTCCAAATCAATTGAACCAATTTGTATTTCTACTAGTGTGTATGAGAGTTTCTGTTATTTGTTGTCAATTAAGTGGAAGTGCAATGGTATATCTTTGAGGTATTAATTTGCATTTCCTTTTTTTAATATTTTATTCATTTCTCTGAAAGAGAGAGAGAGAGATCAAGCATGAGAGGAGGGAGAGGGAGTAGCAGATACCTCATTGAGTACAGAGCCCAGTGTGGGGTCCCATCCCAGGACCCCAAGATCATGACCTGAACTGAAGTCAGACACTTAACTGACTAAGCCATCCAGGCAACACTAATTTGTATTTCTGTGAACACCAATAAGTGGCATATATTCTCACATTTTTTAAATCTTAGCCTAAGACAGATTTAAT
Source organism: Martes martes (assembly GCF_963455335.1). Taxonomy (NCBI): domain Eukaryota; kingdom Metazoa; phylum Chordata; class Mammalia; order Carnivora; family Mustelidae; genus Martes; species Martes martes. The sequence continues at coordinate 106,822,418 of NC_137890.1, read as the reverse complement.
TCATGCACCAAAATTACTTATAGTTAGTAAATTGTAGGTGAGTATTTAACTTTACCCTTTAGCACTTCAGGCAAATGAGAGGTATTCCTTGCTACAGTGTGTGACAGGACAATGATCAAACATCAGAATGTTAACCCAATTTTTTCCCAGTTTCTCAGGTCTTCTCAGTGATGTGGTCATAAAAATAAAGTGGTCTAAAATTTTGGATTAAAAATTGCACTTTAATTAAGGCTCACAAAGTTAATTAAGAAATAAGCTATTTTAGGGGCACCTGGGGGGCTCAGTTGATTAAGTGCCAACTCTTGATTTAGGCTAAAGTTATGATCTCAGGGTCATGATCTCAGGGTCATGAGATCGAGCCTCACAACTGGCTCTGCAGTGGGCATTGAGCCTACTTAAGATTCTCTCCCTCTCGCTCTGCCACCCACCCCTGCTCACATGCCCCCTCTTGAAAGAAGAAAGAAAGGAAGGAAAGAAGGAAAGAAAGAAAGAGGAAAAAAGGAAGACAGAAGTTATTTTGGTTAAATCAAATCCTTTTACAACTATTGAACAATGTAGTCCCTATGCCAATCAGTAAAATTTGTTTTTGGGTCATCATTTCTTATATTCCCCAGTTCCCAGATTCTCGTTCCTCAACCAGTCACATGGAAATAACCTGGGCCCCATTTCAGATTCATGAATTAGAATGTAGGCTTGAGTGGGCAGTAGTGACAGGGATGAGCACTGGAATTTACATTTGCAAATAAGTCACCTACATGATTTTGATAACTTATCCACTATGGATAAGGACGTACTAAGAAGATCTTAGAAGGATACATAAACCAATTTCTATGCCCCATCAGACAGCTGAACCAGGATCAGAGCATGTCATTTAAAGCAATAGGGGGGTGATATGAAAAGAGCTCTTTGTCAGTAAGATGTACTGAACAACCTGAACTAATGAGAGTTGTTTTCTAGAGGTTTCTACACTGAATGGGAGAGAAGCTCATATAGGCAGCTGATCATACATTCTTCATAAATAAAAACAGTCTAACCACCAAGTCTGGAGCAACTGCAAACAGACACCATCATGGATAGATACTAACACAGCCTTAGTTTTTAGATCTTCAAGTCTCTCACCTTTTGAAAGTGCTACTTTTTTTAAATATAGCCAAAACCTTGCTAATAGACTTAAGCGCTGAATCTCAATGACGGTACTTGGCATAATGCAAGAACAAGCATAAGAATGCTTGAAATAAATTTCCATAAATATGAAGCAGCCTGTCAATAAATTTAATTTCTGTCTGATTTAATAAAGGGCTAGATAAATACACAAACATGAGAATTATAAATTATGTTTTAATTTTTCTCACCCGCTATAACTGTCTTACAGCAGGTTAAAGTTTATAAATTGAGATTTTTATCTCAGCTAATCACATTTAACATTGCTTCACAATTAGTTAGCTAGAAGGAAATTGCAGCTTCTAAACATAAAGTCTGAGACTGATTTATCAGTTCTTTTGCTTAGGATTATTGTGTTATGAATTCCAATATTTTGAATGTGATAAATTATAGTGTGTTGATATATGAACGTACATATATACTTGTCTGCTTTTCAAAAGACTGAGTCAGAATGTCTAATTATAAAGATACTGTGGTTATTGCATTATTACATGGCCTTTGTTTTATTATTCCCATTCAAGAGGTATAGAAATATTTGAGGAAGTCGTTTGTAGTTGAGAAAATTGTCTATAGTGTTCAATAAGAAACATCTTTCCAAACAAAAGACTCACATCGCATGGAGGTTTTCCCTCTGACTGGGATGCTAGGTTCTTACCTAGAAGGGGAACAATAGCCTAGACTTCTGTTCACTTCCCACCTATGATGGATCAGTTTCCTGGTTCGCTTTTCTCTTGGTGTTCCATCTCCTTGTTTGCTCACCTGCCCAGGTGTTCAGAAGTAGTGGGCCTCTTCTTCTGTGTGTAGAGGGACGCTTCTTTGCACCACAAAGGGCTGATGCAGTGGTAGGAGTCCCCCACTCATCACATACTACCCTGTTCCAGATGAAAAAAGTGCAAGGAGAGGAAACAATAAATGACATTCAAAGAAATCTGGTGTATTTCTGCTCATTTCAGAATAATACTAATATTGCCCATGAGAAGGAAACTATGGAACCTGATTAACTTAAACTTTAAAATTCAGAACCAAAAGACTTCCTCAGCGAGCATGATATCAATATAACTTACCTTTTTTTAGCAGATGAAATGATGCCTGACTGGCAAAAAGAGGAATCAATAGCATTATTAAAGAATCCTAGTTACATTTAATCACAAGCTGATTTTGTAAATTAATCTACTTACCAACTGGCTATTTTTTAATATTTAGATGTTTTGATTAATTTACTTATTTTTATATTTGCTTAATGATTCACCATCTTTAAATATCAAATGAAATGATAACATGGATTGTGACTAAAGAAAAACATCTTGTAGTATAATTTCTTTTTCTCTGTTGTGCATTCTTCCTAGATGTGTGTCACCACTACTGTGTGAATTCTGAATCCTGTACCATTGGCGATGATGGAAGTGTTGACTGTGTCTGTCCAACACGCTATGAAGGTCCAAAATGTGAGGTTGACAAATGTATAAGGTGCCATGGAGGGCACTGTATTATAAATAAAGACAGTGAAGATATATTTTGCAAGTAAGTGGACATCCAGCTTAATCTATAAAATCATTCAAACCCAAAAGGATGTAACAGTACAGCAATAGATGTGAAAATAATGTAAATTGTTTTTTTTAAATGTAAATTGTTTTTATCCTAAGGTTCTATATAGTGACCAGTGCATTCTGTTCTCCTTTTGGTTGTAGATAAAATTTAGTTCATGTCAATTAAATGAATTTATTCAACATCTATAATATGCAATTAGGGAACATGAAAATTAATCATGTAATCATGTAATGATAAGATCAGATCATTCCCTATGTAGAATATTCCTAATAGTAAGCAAGAAATAGTAAAATGCAACATACCTTCAAAAAGTTATATGTAATATTCTTAAATTTGAATAGCTCAGGCTTTTAAATATTTCATCATTATTATTGACAGTGAGTGTTTCCTTTCTGTTGTTACAAAATGAGCCTGTGGGGGAGGAGCAAAAGAGCTGTCTAATGGGAATACATATTAATCTTTGGGTTTTTATCTGACTTTAAGCATAGTAGTCCAAAATTAGGAGAAGGAATAATGTGTCCTAGGAGGCACCTACAATAAAAATGTCCAAGTTAGACTTTGGTTACGTTGCCTTTTGCCCTTTGGCTTTAAGACCAAGTGACTGGAAAACAGAGCATCACAGCTAAAGGGTAATGCTGGTCGGGTTCTGTCGTGAAACAAGTTTGTGCTGCTGAGGTTAGAGTTCAGTCCTCACTCTGAACTTCTTTTCACAACCTTTTAAAAGAAGGACTTAAAAGCACTGGAGTCCATCACTTGCCTTCCCGAAGAGTCTCATAAATGAGAACATGAGGTAGAAAAGCATGTCAAGTGTTCATCCCACGGCTTCCCCTGAGACAGCTCTCTGAGGGTGCCAGCCCTGAGTGATGTTGCTCTGCCAAACAAGGCCCAATAAAATTTCATTACAGACAGCAGCAACATATTTTTATTTTTTACTTGCTCACATTTTAGAATTTATGCTAAGTATGATTTGTGTTATCATTAAGAATGACATTTACTCAAGCCCTCAAATTGGGTCATTTGAAAGTACATTATTTTTTAAGTAAAGTAATTGAAAATATGACTAATTATAAATATGTGCCTTTGATAAGTAATAAAAGCAAAGGCATTTTCACATAAATGACCAAAATCATGTTTGCTCCTTAAGCTCGTCAGTGCTTTGTGATGAAACTTGAGCAAGACAGAACTTGGTTTCCATGAGTGAACATATATTTTTCTTTCTGTCCAGTGCATCATATCAGAAATGCATTGTAGTCTCTTGCTTACAACTGCATTCCATTCACACAGGAAATAATAGATTATCATCTAAAACAGGCTATATGCCACAATTTCCTTCTGTTTACCTTGGAAAAGCTCATGCAGATACCCACACTGTGTTTCCATTACAAGGGGGAGTTCCATATGAAGAAAGAAGGGCGAGACTCTCTGGGCTCTCAGGACTGCCCACTCTACTGAGAAAACTGGCTTTACCAACCTGGAAACACCAGAACCTCATAACCTGAGTAGGCCATGAAGATCCAATGTTGTAGTTCTTGACTCTTAAAAGATCCTTTTTTGAAGAGTATGTCAAATAGATAAATATTAGTTGCTAACAAACAAGTAGATAGTGGTAGCTTATAATAGTATAATACTTGATCAAATAGACTATCTAACATATGAGCATGATATGACAAACAAGACTGGGTATTCTGAAACTTATTAGACAAATTTCTCTGCATTTCTATGACACTTTTCATCTTAGCATTAAATGGCGTTTACAGTGATGGTAGAATTTCTGTCTCATAGGTAAGCAACTGATACTAAAACAACCACAACTGAGTTACAGTAAATCTTTTACATAAATAGAATTCAAGCCTCCATGTATATGTGTGATGCCAAATAGTCAGGTGTATTTCTAATGCACAGTCTATGAGCTGTCAACTAGAATAGATACTCTGTCAAGTATAGTAAATATGATCTTTAAAAATGGAGCTAATTGTATATTTTTCTCTTTTGTGGAAATCTAAGTAAATATTGATGAAGAATGACTTGATCATAATTTTGAATAGCCTAAATAATACCTTTGCAGTGTCAGTTGTTATGGGAATTCTTTGTGCATCCGGGACAACTGGTAATTAACTTTTGGAAAGTGATATATCACAGACTCTGTGTGTGTGTGTGTGTGTGTGTGTGTGTGTGTGTGTGAGACACAAAGCCTCTAAGAAATTAAATTATGATGAAAACCAGCATTAAAATATGAGCTGAACTCTTTGATGCATTATAATGATTTCAGTAATTTGTATTTCACATTTGAAATATACACAAATGTCTGTCTTCAATTTAGGATTTAAAGAAGACCTTTAGAAGGAGAAAGAGGCAGCATCTTTTATAACTCTTGAAAGCAGGAGTCTAAAAGCAATCAATACTTAGAATTTTTTTCTCTTTTAAAAGCTGATATTTGGTGTATAGTTATCTTTTTTGTAGGAAATCCTTTAATGCATAATGAGCTCTTTTTTTCTCTTGGATGTTGTCCTTTTGATAGAACAAGAAACTATAACTTGCTGCTCTTTGATTTTCAAGTAGGCTGGGATGAGGGCAAGAAAAAGTCTCTCAGATCCATTTAACATATAAGACACTAATACCACTATGTATATTTGTCTCACTTTGCATCCATATTCAGATACCTCTAGATTTAAGACATTCTCTGTTAAATCTTGGAAATGTTAAACTACTGGTTTCTTCTCCATTTTGGTTCTATATTCATATATATCCATTCTGTAACCAGTACATAGTTGACTCATGGCTTCTGTTCATCTTGAAAAGAACTAGGCTCTTAAAAAATATCTTTAATTAAACACCTGGAAAAATGATAGGCCGTTTGGTGTATTTCCAGCAGGCTTACCACCTACAGGAGGTGAAATAAATATTCACAGAATAAATTAATCAGGATCACCAACTGATCATAGCAGGAATCTAACCAATCATTGGGAATTACACTTTGATGGCTGTAACACAATAGATATCCATCATGGAAAGGATCAAAGTGATCAGTGATACTGCAATCTGATTTATGAGTCAAGCTTATGACACCCACTGATTGCTTCATGGTACCTAGTGCCAACATGATCTCATCATCAGAATAGTGACATGATCTGTAATTCTGATTTGGGCCAAGGCTTGTATGATTCTATGACCCTACTTCTCATACAAGAGATCTCTTGATAATTTAGAAAGTCGACGCACCTTTGTCTGTTCCCCGAACAATTTTCAATGTCCAATCTAATAGTATTTATTTATGTCAAAATATAACATGGCAAGTAAGAAATTTCTGTGTTTTTCCTATTATTGTTATGCTTGTTTTCCCCCATGCAGCAATAGCCTTAGTGTTTATTCTTATTTCAGACATGTAATGTGTTGTAAATTAGAGTTGTTTTCATAAGTTTTCCAAGAAACCCTACCTCGTTACCTTGTTGCCAGACTACATATTGTTCCTATTACACTACTGTTTATTTTTGCAATGAACATTGCATGATTTTTTTATATGCCAGAGTAAAAAAAATGACATTAATTACAGTACATAATCAAAGAGAAGCAGTGGGACAAAATGACTAGATAACCCTATACTTTCTTATAAAGCCTGGAATCTAAAACTCATAACAGTTTTTTTGGACCAGATTTTCCAGTTTACAAGAAATAGCTGAAGCATTTGCTTCCAGAATATTAGATCATGTGGTTTATAATTCACACTGATGTCACCAAGCCCTGGTTATATGAAAAGGGAATAAGATCCTGATGCTAATGTTTCCCTGCAGTGTAAGTGCGAGACATTAAAGCATATCTTTCACACATATATATAGCAATATTAAAATTTTATATTAAGCAAATGGGTTGAAAATTTGAAAATTACCAAAAGAAAACATTTGTCTGTCATCATTTTGTCAAAACAAAACAAAACAAAAAAAAAATATATATATATATATATATATATATATATATATATATATATATATTTGCCTCCAGGAAGTCTGTCTTTCTGAAAACTTCCTTTTAGCCAGGAATTCCATTACTCCTCTGTGATGAATATTCTCATCTGCAGAAAGTTTATGTCAGCTTTCAACAATAATGATGCCAGTAACAATGAGATTTCTCTCTTCTTTGTTGCTGCAGCTGCACTAATGGAAAGATTGCCTCTAGCTGTCAGTTATGTGATGGCTACTGTTACAATGGTGGCACATGCCAGCTGGACCCTGAGACAAATGTACCTGTGTGTCTGTGAGTATTATAGAATGTTATGGGCATTTTGTGGTATGACTTTGTATGTACTTGGAATCCCTCCTCTATTGTTCTCCTTTCTTGGGGTGATACATTTTATTGGTGGGGGGGGTAATACATTTTAAATGAATGTTTCATGGACATCTCTGATCAAGTATTATTCCTTAGTGGTTCATATGCTGCAGAATCTCCTCCCTCATCAATTTACTAGTAATTTCATAAGGAAGAGCTCATTCAATTCTTAGCATCATACCCATTAAAGACATTCATAGATCTTTGAACTTGGAAATGCCAGGGAGAATTACTCTAATTTCATTGACCTTATTCAGATATGGGAAACCCAGGCATAATCATATTTATGAACACTTGGTACTTACAACCATTCTTTCCAAAAGAACTTGTGGTATCTTTTCAAATGTATAATGCTATTTGATGTTTGTATCAGGTGTAGAGTGTTGTATTATGTAAGCCTATTAAGCCCATGCCCACTTTGGAATTCATTAACTTGAATCTGGGTTTCTAAACATTTGGAAAGTGTTGGAGATTCTCTGCTCATGAGAAAAATCTAGAATTTAATATTTTTCCCTCTGTCCAGAGTGGACAACTTTAAATAAAACCATTCCACTACGTGGTTTCTATTTTGAGTTTTCTTTTATCACTGCTTGACTAGAAGGATGACGTCCACATAGGATCCACATCCACGTTCTGTCCCCATCTTGTCAGAGTAGTATGTGATGAGTGTGAATGAGAGAGAAATGAGCATACCTGATGAAGTTTTATTCATATGTTACTATCTCTGTATGAAATAATTTTGCAACATATTTAGGAAAAAAAAAGTCAGACGCTTTATTTAGCTGTATTTTACTGAAATTCTGCAGATGCTCTGTGGGGTTTAAAAGTCAGCGCTGTGACCAGAAAGAGAACCCTTGTGATCACTACTGTCAGAATGAGGGGATTTGCACTTTAACTGCGTTTAATGAGCCAAGATGCAAGTAGGTTTAACCTTCCACTTACCACTGCGCTTCGTGTGACATCATTTCAGGCCACAGTTCATTGGTTTAAGTCATGAACATCCACATGCATTTCACAGTGTATACTTAATCTCGGGGCTCATCTGTGTCACACACACTTAACCTTTGCTTCGCTCACCGACAAGTGTATGCACCACAGTCAGCTAGAGTGTCTGGAAATAAAATGGAGGGAATGAAAAAGCTCATGGAACTGCCTAATAAAAATACATTTGCTAGAATAGTGGCTTTTAATTAAGGAAGTACAGAAGCAGGTGTTTTTAGACTATTGCTATAGTCTGTACTGTATTTGGAATAGTGGCTTTTATTTAGTAACTGACTGTCCATTTCAAGTACTGATGAAATAATACATTATTTGCTTTCCCATATTTTTTACTGAGAACACTCTTACCTTAACCAGAATGATTTCTTCATGGAAGAAATAGGTACATGGTAAAAATTTGGTTTCCTAAAAGCTTAAATTTTTCTTTTCATAACAAATAAACTCATTTCCTCTGAGAAATTTCAGGGTAACTATTGATGTTCATCACAACGGAAGTAATTTTTGCACTTTGTATCTGAGCTATAGAGATGGCTTATATGTGACATCGCCCATAATACCCAGTGTCATAAAGAGAGGCCATGATTGGCACCTGATAGCAGCCCCAGGGTGGTGTCACAGTGTACTTGTTAATGGTCTTTAAGCACAATTGTATTGAAATTCAGATGTTTCATTATAAAAACTTTATGGTTTTGTTCACAAATTGTCTATATTGTTATTCAAGAAAATGTCATTCTTTAGATAATACTCAAAAAAAAAAAAAGAACTGATTAAAGTAAGCACATAGGAAAAAAATGGTATTCTTTCTTTCCTTTTTTGTTTTTTCCTGGAAGATATTTGAATATGTCAAACCAATATTCCTACATAAACTACATCCAAAAATAATACTTTAAATGTTAGTCTACAAAATGCATATAAACTGACCTATTAAGGCATTGATTCACTTCTCAGGTCACACTCGGGTTTGCATCTTGTTTAAGGGAAGACAGAGGAGACTCTTCTTCAGTTCTACCTCAACCTGGCTCCACCCAAAATTCCTGAAGCCATTTGGCAAATATTTATAGACCCTGAAAGTGTGCTAAATCCTAGACAAGTGAAGATGAATTAAATTAAAACCCACCATCAAGAAGCCCATTAATTAATGGGGTGAAAATTTTATAAACAACAACTTAACCTATAATAATGTTGGTGTGAACACAGGAAAAAAGAGAGGGCAATAAAGTAATAGCAGGGCAAGTGATTTGTGAACAGAAATGGAAGGTTTATAGAAATGGCGATTTTTTGTGGTTCACATAGTTCATGAAATTCAGTGAGGTTGGGAAGAGCATTTGGAAAAGAAAGAATAATATAAGCAAAGACATGGATATGAGACTTAATCGCCTATTTGCAGAACTGTGAGTGGCTGCATATAGTTAGACTGAAGGGTGACTGTAGTTGGGAAGGGGAGGGGTGTGAAGACATAAAACTGAAATGGTAAATTAGAATCCTATTTATGTCAAAGTTAGAGGATTACGTAGGATCCCAAAAAGAATGAATAGCCAGAGATCAGATATCTGAGCTGAAGGAGTTGGCTTTTGAAGGTGATGCTCTTTGGCATGTGGGGAGAGCCCTGGAGATCAGCGGCTGGGACTCCACATGAGATTTGGCACCACTTCAGGAGAAAAGTGACAAGTGCTTGAGCCTGCATAGGGCAACTGGAGGGTAGAAGAGCAAGGGCAAGAAATTCATGGATATTTCAGAGTTAGAAAGTCCAGAATGATCCTTGGCTAAACGTTGATGTAGGGACTCATGATACTTCATGTTTGGGACAACAGTAATGCCTGTTCCGGGGCCCAGTCTTCATTATTCTTGTCCCTCTTCATTATGTCCGGGCAAAGTATACATAACATTTCAGACCAACCCTCCTTCCTCCCCATAAATAGGTTTAGGAACATGTCTGCCCAGAGAATGCTCCTGTGTCCCCAGAATCAATATCTCTCATGGGAGTAGCACCTGCAATAATGTTCTCTTCTACTTTTTACTCTTACCAAGTATCATCAGGGGCACCCAGCCCCTGATTATCACCTTTCAAGGTGATAATAAGCCTATTTCATAAGTTCAGTGAGGAAAAATAAATTAATTGGAAAAGTTTAGAACAAAAACATTTTACTTTTGTGTATGTTTGTCGTTATCTCTATATGCATTTGGTTTTATGGAAATTTTGTCTGTGCCTTTGTTTTTTAAAACCTAAAATGTATTCTGATGGTAGCAGTAATGCTTACAGAATCCCTCAAATAACTTAAGCTGTAAAAGAAGCATCGAAGAGATAATGATATTCTGCTATCATCCATTCATTAATCCATTTGCCAAATGTTTATTGATAACATAAGATGAATGATACCCTGTGTAAATTTGGAAGAATAATTAGTAAGAGCTAAAACTGACTTAGCAAATAATTTCTACCAAACATTATGTTAGGCACTTTACATATTTTATGTAAAGTTAGGATATTATGCTGTTATCATCATCATCATCATCATATAATTATTATCCCCATTTCACAGATGATAACTCTGAGGTTACATACTAGGAAGCTATGGATACCTGAGACTCAAATGATACTTGTTTGGTTCTGAAGTTCATGCCCTAGTTGTAACTCTTACTCTGTACTACTTTCTTTATACTCTACTAACTCCAATGTGGTTTTTACTTTGAAGAATTTAAAATTTATTTTGGTAGATGAATGGATTTAAAAACCTTAAAATTCCATTTGACAATTGTTATAATAGTTAAGTGGGTGATGTGTGTTAAGGAAGGAATTTGTAATGAGGACTGGGTGTTATATGTAAGTGATTAATCACTAAATTCTACTTCTGAAAACAATATTACACTATACATTATCTAACTAGAAGTTAAATAAAAAATTTAAAACAAACAAATAAAGAAATGTAACCAAAGTATTATAGGAAAATATCTCAATGGAGATCAATTAATGATTACTTATTGGGGAGAGAAAAACTTTATAGATGAAGTGATATTTTCATAGTATTTTGAAAAAAAAGTCTAGTATTTGTACAGATGGGAAATGACTAAAAACATTTCTTGAAAGAGGAAAAGAATAGGTCTGAATATTGTTGAATATTCAGAATAAGTCTGAATAGGTTGTTGAGGACAGAACATAGCCTACATGGCAAACTGGGAAGAGAGAAGACTAGAGAGATATGTTGGGGTCAGTTGATGAAGTATATGTTATGCCACGACACAAAAGTGGGTTTACAGAAAGAAAAGCAAAGCATTAAGGATCTAGGAAATACCATTGTTTGATTCTGTGTTACAAAGGAATCAGCAGAAGTAAATGAGAAAAAAAAAGAAATTGGGCGGAACTTGTCCAAGAGTAGATTCCTCCAAGTCAAAGGAGTAGAGAGTGTAAAAGAATTTGAAAAGAAAGAAAGAAAGAAAGAAAGAAAGAAAGAAAGAAAGAAAAGAAAGAAAAGAAAAGAATAAAGATAGATCAACTCTAGATAGTTTAAGGAGGATAAAAATTATAAATTTTGGTTTATTGGATTTTGCCATTGGATGGCCATTAAGGGAGATGTTTTGAAAGCTCTGTATGACAGGGGAATATTAAGCCCTTGGGATATCTTTCTAGTGGTTGATTTTCCTTATAAGGGGAGCTTTTTGGAAACATGGATTTCAGCCTCAGATTTCAATTGGTAGAGGCCATGTATCTTTACTGAAAAGCTAGTATGTACTAGTTTATCTAAAAGCCTTACAGGAAACAAAAAATTGATTTAAGAGCTAAGATATAGTGCTTGCTTTTGTTTGTTGGTAGTACATTTCTTTTTTTCATAGAGTGGAAAACTATTTGAATGTGCAGTGCTTATACACATTTGGAAAGTCTATAAAGTATTCAGATCTATGAAAGAGACAGATTTTTTTCCCATATAGAAACTTTATTACTGTATCCTTCAATTTAAGGAATAGATTTGTTCTTTGAAAGCCTTCACTTTTGTCTCTTGATGACCATTTTCTCTTATTACTATATGTGGAGGAAAAAGAAAACTCCACAGAAGCACCTAGACAAACACAAAATCTAGGAAATTTTTATGCTTATTTGGCAAGAATTTTGATATTTTTTAAAGTACATCACATTATGTTAAAACCAAATTTAAAAAAAAATATGATGTATGTATTTTGACAGTATTTGGGCTGCTTTATAATTTTTGTTGTGAGGGTTAGAAACTATTAATACTGTGAAGAACTACTCAACTCAGTATCAAGTTAATAGTGTATTCCTACTTCTAAAATATCTTATTAGGGCCAGACTTTTATTTATATTGGATTTAACTTTCTTTAAAACATAGACTTACTTCCACAGCATTGTCTCCCAGCAATATTTAGAGTACATTTCATCTTCCAATAATAAAATCACGTTTGTAGCATTCTGAACAGCATTCCATGTCAACATATATAATTAGATGCTTTTATTCTTAGTTGTTGTCCAGTGTTCCATTGTCTGCATTTTTCCTACTTTATTTAATCAACCATGTATCATTCAGTTATTAGGTATGTGGTTTTGTTTTTGTGGTATGTTCTTTCATTAACTTTTTTCCAAGGATAAAAACATGTATGCAACTATCTTTGTACTTTCTCAATAGTTTTCTAGGATTAACACCCAGAAGTGGAAATATTGGGTCCAAAAGTATATAGACTTTATGAATGAAACTAGCTATGATTTTGAGAAATTGACTAATGACTCTTTGTGTCACATTTTCCTTGTCTGTAAAGTGATGTTTGGACTAAGTGTTCACTTATATTAAGTCTATATGGCACAATATATTTAAATCTGAGTCCAATCTGATTTTTTTTTGTTTGCAATCAGGTTTAAAATTGTGTTGGAGTCACAACCACAGATACAAATTCTCCCCCAAATCCTTCTAAGATACATATGAAGACACTGAGAAGACTAAATTTCATTAGCAGCAATATTAAGAATAATAGAAAATCTGTTCATAGAATCCCAGGTGTCTGACCCTTGACTGGTTCATATTTTACCCTTTTAGAGAATAAATATACTGTCAATCTTCTCTTCCTATATCCATTCATCAACAACCATTTATTGAGCACCTACTATAAACCAGACAACATCCTGGGAACCAAAGGGTTTATCGGTGAACAAAATACAATAATATTTGCTTTCATAGCTTAAAGGCAAATGGTTATCTATTATTGGTTGAATTTGGGTAATATTTACTTTTTTAAAAATAGTAATCTGTGTAATTTGTATTCTTTTCCAAGAAGAGAAGAGAAAAGGTAGTTCTTAAAAATATTTGTATCGTCTGAAAAGGGAGAACCAAAAAGATCTCTGATAGTGCATTGCTTCTGAAATCATATCAATTCAGGCAATGACTGTTTTTAAAATGGCAAAACTCCAAGACATTTCTTATAATATATATTATTGCCTTTTGCCCATAGCAAGAACAATTCTCCATTTGGTCAAAACAAGATGACAATGTTAGTTTTTATGTTTTACTTCTTCATTTCAAACAAAAGCTAAAAATAACATACTATGAGAATTTTCCCCCAATCTCATACTTTTTTCCTTTTTTTTTCCTTTTTGGTTTTGTTAGATTTATATAGATATCTGTTTTTTTGTTCATCTTTTTTATTTTAGGAAAAATGGTTTTCCATGAAATTATCTCCTTTCTTTGATCATGTGTGTGTGAGAATATCTGTGCACTTACGTTGCTCATACTCCTCTCTGACATTCCATATTTTATGGGTGGAATTGACCTCTCATCTTTGTGTGGCCTTTGGACATGGAACATATTTCTATGAAATTGGCCTGGGAATGCTGCCTGTTGTACACTCCACGGCCCCTTTAAATTTATATGTCTGTTTCTCTCTGGCAGTTTGTAAATTCCTTCAAGTAAGAAGTTGTGTATGAGTTATCTATTTTGCCCCAATAGCTAGTATACATTCTGCATGTAGTATGTTCTTAGCTAATGTTGCTAAAAAATAATATCTTGGTGCCTTTTTGTACTGTGAGATCTGACAACCTGTGATATGATTACTATCATCATAGTAATACCACTCTTACTTTGTTATCAAATTTTCAAAAACTGCAAGAGTCAGAAAAAATAGAAAAGTGATTGATTTTATCATAATTTCCATCTAATGCTACCCTGGGGTGTTTCCTGAATGCTCTGAAACTCAGGTTAAATGGTTCTCTATAAAAACTAAATAGGCTTAATTCACCATCTTAACTTATTAGACGAACATAATTTTATTTGTTTTTGTTCTCTCTTCTTCTTGCCTTTTGTTTGTTTATTGTTTTTAGTCTGGAAATCTCTACCAAAAATGGACAGGGAAGAAGAAGAAAGTCAGGTATATATAGCCCCTGCCCTTGAGGGACTCTGAGTCTATTTGAGGGAAGAGATTAAGGGAAGAAGGAATATGGCAGAGGCTCTGGGGATTGTAGATAGGCAAGTAAATTATGCTTATAAAGGAGCATTAAACAATAATATTACACAGTGAAATAATTCTGAGGAACATAGAATGGCTAGCTAGAAATTTGAAATCCATTCCATTAGCAATAGGGGAACACTGACAATGTTTGAAATATGGAGTATCATGACCATCTGAATGTTTCAGAAGGGTCTTGATGACATGGTGCTCTGCCAGAACAAGAAGCCATGGGTTTGGGAGGAAAAAAAAAAAAAAAAAAAAGATTTTAAAAATGAATCCTAGTTTGTAATGAAAAGGAAGACAAAGATATTTTTCAATTAAAAAATGGCTTTTCAAAAGTGGTTTGTGGTAAACAAGGCACACAAGAACCAAGTGATAGAGGACATCCTATCTTGGGGATTGTAGTCTGTTTTGCTTGCTTAGTTTTTTCTCCTTTGGTTCCTTTGTCATCTTAATATGGAAATGCTCATAGCATGCACTTCCTAAAATTGTTCTAAGGATTAAGAAATATAATTTACGTAAAGAACATGGAGTATTGTTCTTCAACATAAACATTAAAAAATTAAAAAGGAAAATCTTAAAGTCTATGTAATAAACCAGACATAAATGATCAGAACCTGGTATAATTTGGGCTTCTAGGAGTCTGAAGATGAAAAATAAATTGCAAGTGTTTTTGTTTGTTTGGTTTGGTTTGGTTTGGTTTTTTAAGTGCTTGTTATTGAAAATGAGGTGATATGTGGCATAAAGAAAAGAGGAGTAGTGCAAGGAGAGTAAGTGGGAGGGGAATTACATTAAGTAAAGCCCAGCTCCAGTCCTATTGAGAAAAAAAGGACAGTAGGGGGCACCTGGTTGGCTCAGTGGGTTAAGCCTCTGCCTTTGGCTCAGGTCATGATCTCAGGGTCCTGAGATTGAGTCCCCCATTGGGCTCTCTGCTTGGTGGGGTGCCTGCTTCCTCCTTTCTCTCTGCCTGCCTCTCTGCCTATTTGTGATCTCTCTCTCTCTGTCAAATAAATAAATAAAATCTTTAAAAAAAAAAAAAAGGACAGTAGGTGTGCCCTAATTTACCTTAGAAAACACACAGAGGAAGTCACTTCCTAAACATTTGTAAAATAGAGGTTTTAAATGCAGAAGGATGCAAAACAAATATATAAACACCAAAGGGACATTCATTAAGAGAGAGATCTGCATTAGGCCTTTTGTCATTTTCTTTGGTTTTGTGATTGTTCCAATCTAATTATTTTATTAAAAGTTCAGCATTATTTTCTAAGTCCTTAGGGTGAGAGAAACACATAAGGAAATGTACAGGTACTACAGAAGCCTTTGTCTGGACTTGTGGGAAGAAGATAATGAGTTCTGTTTCTGTCACAGATTTGAAAGAGATAGGAATTATTCTCTACATTCCAGCTAATTAAGGCCTTAGTTTCTCAAAATACTGGCCTTGTAGAAAGGAGACTACACCATTTGCTCTTCCCCAGTCTTGCTGTCAAGCTGAGCAGCGCTCCTGCATGTTGACCAGCGACCTTGTGGCCCCATAGAGAATATTTGAGAAGAGCCCAAGGAACTTGTCACGAGTGATTTCAAACAGATCACAACTTTTCAGCAGGGGTATTGAGTAATTCAACTTTAGCGGCCTGTATTGTCCCCATTTCAAGAGTCAGGTCATTGCACGTTCCTTATTTGCTTTCCTGCCCCTTGGCATATTTTCAAAGCAGAAAATATGAGATGTGCTTGTCTTTTGGAGTAGTAAAGGCGAAGAGAAGCTGTCACATCAATATCTATCCTTTATGATCCCAGGTAACAAGCTGTAGCTCGTCCTGACTTTCACATGCTAGTCGTGCCAAGGGGAAAACACGCAATACAGATATCACATCTTTCTGTGCAAATTTTAAGTCCAGTTTTTGCTTTGAGAGTATAGTGGCACTGCTTAACAGAGAACATTTATTACAGAGTTACATATATGGGACAGCTATTGTTACAAAGCTTTGATGTTGTCACATTATCTTCCCGTGATTTCAAGACATATAATCATATATGTGACTTCATATAATCAGCAAATCAGAATAAACAAAGAAACGAAGTACAATATAACTACATAATATTTTCATTTGTTAATGCTACCTCTTTAACAATTTAAATTTTTTTCCTTTCTATTTAGACTGCTTTCCCCCGATTTTATTGTTATAGAAAATAATCATAATTTCAGATGCTTTTAACAACAGAGATTTATTTCTTGCTCGTATTCCATGCTGGAACAAGTCAAAAAACTGTATCAGCCTTCGACCTAGTACCTGATCCCAAACTAATTTTATACACTTCCAAGAAAATGATCAGGCACATACAGTTTAACTAGCAACATTGATTTAAGGGTTAAAAAAATAAAGATTCTTCATACTATCGTTATTCAAGAAAATACATTCTTTCCCCTTTTTTATAGTAAGATAGTAACAGAAAGAAGTCAGTATGTTAAAGGAGTTTAAAGCCTTAAGCTAATACTTCTTCCAGTGGGAATTACAAATAAGAAATTACAATTATATAGATATTGGCATGATATATACAGTCTTTAAATTTAATAATTTAATATTCACAATATCATCATTTGAGTTAAATTAAGTTAAATGATATGTAAATTTTATATACATCATTATGTCATTTAATCTCCCAGGGAAGGTTTTGTTTTTTGTTTTTTGTTTTTTTTAGCTTCTATAATTATCAATTTACCTCCTCCTCCCCCCCCAAAAAAAGAAGAAGTGAAGAAGGAAAAGTCTTTTGAGGGGGTAAAAGGAAAACATAAAAAATAGAAAGGTAGCATATAAAGTAAAAAAGGAAGTGGATTTAAGAAGAAAACAAAGGTAACGTCATATGAGACTGTATCTGCAGACAATGTGTGGCAAAGCAGGAAGTATCGTTCACTCACTCACTCCGTTTTTATAAACTAAAAACTGAAATGGATGAATTGCTGAAGGATACATCCTTTTTGTGAGGAGGGGAGACTAGATTACAATACAGGTCTGTCTGATTCCCAAATTCACCCATGCTGTTTGTGCCCCAGCATACACTTTAGTTTCAAACAACAGTTTAAATTAATTGATTGAATTAAATTACATTTAACTTAATACCAATAACTGGTTTCCATGCCAAAGTATTCATCAAACACTTTTATAATTTTTGTCATAGAAGGAAAAACATTTCTTTTTTGTCTGTATCCTGAGACAAGAACTGAATTATTACACAATTTATATCATTGAATAAGTAAAAATTTTACATGCCCAAGTTGCTAGAATGTGATCACCTGATTTTATAGAGGGAAGAATTAATAAATGAAAGGGGGAAGTGAGGGAATGGGGAAGCAAAAAGAAAGAAGGAAGAAAATATTTGCCTATTACTGTGGTTCTTACATATGAAGTGTTCCCGCGGTGGATCAGTATTCCTTTCAGTGAGAAATGGCCGATTGGTAACGAGCTGGAAGTATATTCTTGAGAATGGTGCTGTATATTCTTCATAGAATGAGTACGGCACATATATCTCTATATATGTGTATTCGTATGTGTTCAACCATGCATCCTCCATGCCTCATGGATTCATTCATTCATTTTGCCAGATGGTAAATATTGATTAACCAGATACACACATTGACTATGTGCCAGGTACTGTTCAAGAAATGAGAGAATACAAAGATGAATGATAATCTCCACCTTAAGTTAATCACAGTCTAGCATAATTATGGGCAAATGCATACTTAGATATTCATGAATGCACATATAGAGAACAAAAAATAGAATGTACCCTATATATGATTACATGTTGATCAAATGCGTAAAAATATTTAGAACTACCCCCAAATGGCAGTATTCTCCATAGTGAAAAATACTACCATAATACTGTGTAGCATTTTAGATTTATTGAAGACATTTTCTCTATTTCCTGAATCAATTTTTAGCCCATTGCCTGCATAAACCTTCTCACCTTGAGTCATAAAAGTAATCTAACAGCTGGATTAGGA
This sequence comes from Martes martes, assembly GCF_963455335.1. Taxonomy (NCBI): domain Eukaryota; kingdom Metazoa; phylum Chordata; class Mammalia; order Carnivora; family Mustelidae; genus Martes; species Martes martes. The sequence goes on along the minus strand of NC_137890.1, from coordinate 106,803,946 downwards.
AAGAAATGTGTGTTAATGGGCATCTTTTGTTCTAAAACTTCCTATATTTCTATCTGCACCATGCTCCTATAAATGTTGAACAAATCTGGTGACTGTTGTATGACTAATTAACTTTTATACAGCATACACAAATTTGTTAATTAATACTGAAGCTTGACTTTAGCAATTAATCTATCTCATATTTCTTTTTTTTTAATTACTCCTTTTGTTTTTAAAACAATTAAATGTAAAAAAAAAAAAAATCTTTTGAAAGTTCAGGTCCTAGATTTTAAGGAAGCCTGAAAGGCTGTAATTGGGAAGTTGGTATCCACACTAATACAAGATATTAATACAAGGTCACTTAACCAAGAATGGTTGGTGGGAAGCTTTGGTGATACCTTTTGGTAGATATATGGTAATCTTGTAAGTAGAACAAAGAATATGCTGAAGTACCAGAAAGCAGAAGTCCATTTTTATGTCAGAATCATTTTTCAGTGATTTAGGTTATAAATTAGCGTGACTAACATCAATATCTCAGCTCATGAGCACTGCAATAGAAACTAAATTAAATTTTTTTTTGAGAATTAAAGTTATATTGGACTTAAAGATACTCACATACTCAAAACGTTGTGGTAACACTTTCTGATCTTCCTCCCATTGCCCCAGATTTGCATGGAATTAATATGCCTTGAACAATACTTAATAGGTGCAGTTGGATATGCCAGACATCCTCATAATAATGTAAGATTTCACATCCTGTACCACAGAAGCCCTAAGAATTAGGAAGGACTTTCATGAGGTTGTTTTTTTGTTTGTTTGTTTTGTTTTTAATAGAAAATTCTTTATCGCATACCCTTATTTTGTGCTAAATCACAAAATATGGCAAAGTAGTTACTTTGTGTTCATGGCACTAAGAGAATCCCCTCCCCCCCCCCAACAGTTTGCTGTCTTTTTAAGACAGTTGTGGGATTGGCCTTTGATCTGGGCAATTTATACAGAGAGCTCTCTACTGATATTACAGCATGCATTGTTTTTCCTCTCACCTTTAGCTATAGCATTGTAACCACTGTTTCTAACCTCTGCTTTTATGTCTTCAGTTACATCCACCATATTACTTAATACTAATTTTATGATTATTCCTTTTAGTCTTCATTTGGTGCATGTAATGTATTCAGTGAAGTAGAAATTGTCTGTCCACTCTAAAAAAACACCTCATGCTTTTTTGATCTGCTTTCAATAAAATTTTCTGGAGAGTATCTAGATGATAAAAATTTTCCATTACTAGCGATTTCTTTTTTTTTTTTTTTTTTTTTAGTATTTATTCAGTCATCATTTCACACTTTGGTAGCCATTTCTGCTCAAGTGGCCTGTGCAGAATTTTATGTTTAAACATTTCTAACTTAAACCACCCAATCTTAGCAAACTTCCTTTTATGGGTAATTACTTGGCAAACTAGATTTCATCTTTTCTTTTATAGTCCTCCTTACTTCTTAAAATAAATCATGTTAAATAATCCATTCTGTTAATTTTATTTCTTTCATGGCCACCTCTTCAATTTCTTATTAATTTTTACTTTTCCTAAAATAATTGTGGGTCAGAGTTTGTTTAATATCCTTTTTTTTTTTTTACTTTATCACTTTAACAATTCTGAGAAACCAAAACTCTTTCCACCCCAATTCTCTTACTATTAAAGTAAGATTAGTTTTGTCTTACTAATTTTATCAGCATAAATAACACAATGATTTAATGTAATGTTTTCAAACTATGTATTATAATATGTTCTTTTTTTTTTTTATAATATGTTCTTATAGAGTAGAATAGAGTATACTTATAAAAACCAACTAAATTAAAAAAAAAAAAAAACTAAATTCAAGCTTCTACCTTAAGCTTTCTGAAGAAAATAAAACATGGTAATCCCTAGCTGTTGCCATGTAAGAAGTAACAGTTAAATTTCGATTGAGACTAGTACTGCATAAATAGAAATTGTAGTACAAAATTGTATGTAAAAAATACCAAATAAGTGAAAAATAGAGTGAATAGTTTTGGAAATTTAAACCTGTACTGAGTAATAATATAGATGAATTTATAGATAATGAATCTTTAAAGGTATATTAGACACATTTTCAATATTTTGGAACCAAAATAAAAACGTGAAATTGATATCAAGAAGGATGTAAACACTTTTTAATAATATGTTCCTCATTGTTACCGCTGGAGACATAATGTTAAACATTACTGACCACAGGTCTGAGCCAATATGGTAATTCCTACAATTTTACTACTCAAAAAAATGTATTATTTCCTTTTGTTCAGACAACATTTTGAGTTTCCTGTTGAGGGACTAGTACTCTCCTGGACATGAGGGACTAAAGGAAGGCATTTCTTCCTACTCCTGCATTGAGTTAGAAGGATCAAGGCATTGTCACGAAAACAATAAGAAATAATAACACCTCGTTTTATTTTTACACTTATTAGCTATTTTTTTCTGGAAAATTATTTGAACAAGCACTTCCTCATTTTTTTTTAAAGATTTTATTTATTTATTTGACAGAGATCACAAGTAGGCAGAGAGGCAGGCAGAGAGAGGAGGAAGCAGGCTCCCTGCCGAGCAGAGAACCCGATGTGGGGCTCGATCCCAGGACCCTGGGATCATGACCCGAGCTGAAGGCAGAAGCTTTAACCCACTGAGCCACCCAGGCGCCCCAAGCACTTCCTCATTTCACACAGTGAATAATTCCAACTCCTAGATTAATATAGAATTGAATAAGAGTATTTTTCATATGAATGTATTTATCCTAAGATCTGGCACAAAGTTAGCAAATGTTAATTGGACCTTATGCAAAATTTCCCATTAAAGTTAGGGTAGGAAATTTTGGGGACATGTTACAAAAAATATGAATCATTATGAATATATGAAATAATTTTAGCTCAGAATTTGTGAAACAATAAAAGATTAAAAAGTGTTTTTTAAAAAGTGTTTTATGATAAAATTAACAAACAAGTGAATAAATATCTAGATAACTGTCTATATAACATTTTGCAATACTACTGTTTGCAAAGAAAAGGGCACAAAAAGGTACTGTAAGAGTATAGAGATTCAGCGTTATGAACACCATGCAAAAATAGTCATGATGTCAACACTGAAAGACTAAAATTTGCCCAATTAATTGGAAAAAATATTTTGCTGACTTTCATTTTTTTAAATTTTCTTTACATAAATATGGAAGTACTACTATATAAATTTGGTGCACAAAATGTAATATTTTTCAATTTTTATTGAAGTTCTTGGAGCACAAAAGGATGGATGACACTATGCAAGAGTTTTCTAAGGTTTCCTTAATCCCTTTGTGCCATTTCCCCCCACCGTGAGACTTTCTTTTTCCTTCTAAATGTCTCCGTCTTCATGGTTAATAAGGGCAGCCTAGCACATATAAAAAAGAGGAGAAATTCAATTCCAAATTGCTTTAAGGTTCACCTTTGAATCTTACTTTGGTCAGAAGAGTCCCATGACCTTTAAATTTGATGAAAAGAGGAAGTGGATATTAATCGCATTATTTTATTTTGAAGTTCTCCCAAAGCAAGTGACTCTAGACGACATTTCTACAAAATGACATTTGTGGTCCATGTAAGTTGATCCTTGTTACATGGTGAAAGGCAGTATCTCAGATTTTAATACATCTTTAGTGTTTTGTATCTGATAGTCTCAATTCTCAATCTGTGCTACTTCAGAGCTAGCATTATTTTAGACAGTTTAAAATTTTTACTAGTCTTCCTAGTGATATCTGCTATACTATTGCCTTTACACAAAGGTATTCCTTTGTGCTATAGAATATTACAATTGAAACAGAGTATATACTAACTACACAATAATTTCACAAACTTTTAAAGGGCACAGTAAATCAACTAACTACATATTTCATATAGTAACATTCAGATGAGAATTAGTTACCTAAACCAAAAACCTAACCAGCTTTCTGCCAATATAATTTAATATTTTAAACAATCATTCTGGGCATGAATATTATTATTCATGAAGAACTTCTGCCAATATAATTTAATCTTTTAAACAATCATTCTGGGCATGAATATTATTATTTTCATCCTAAAAATTAAAAAAATTAAATAATCAAATAATATTTAATATAAGAACAAAGTCTGTGGGACTATAATAATAATTTGTCTCAAATATTTCTTGAAGTGTGATTTGTGAATTACTTGCATCAGAATCACTTTGTTAAAGATTTCTGACCCAGACTTCAAACTGTTTAATGAAAATCTCTGGTATATGGGACTCTAGAATTTCAGTTTTAGCAACTTTTTTTCAGTTTGATAATCATACTTCTGTAGAACATAAATGAAATATCATAAAATATATTATAATTAAGACCTTTATACATATAACTATAATGAAAGTGGAAGAATAAAATTAGGAAAAGAATGCAGCAGTAAATAATCATTCTTTTTAAGGTCAGTAGTCTTAGAGAGAAGGGAAGAAGTCAAAAATAGTGTGAAATCTATAAAGCTTTACCAGGCAGCTATTGACTTCAAGAAACTGCTAGGAGCCATAAAAAAAGAACGGAATCTTGCCATTTGGAACAACATTGAGGGTATAAAGCTAAGTGAAATAAGTCAATCAGAGAAAGGCAGATACCATATGATCTCACTCGTGTGTAATTTAAGAAACAAAACAGATGAGCAAAGGAGAAAAGAGAGATATACACACAAACCAAAAAACAGACTCTTAACTATAGAGAACAAACTGATGACTACCAGAGGGGAGGTGCGTGGGAGGATGGGAGAAATAGAGGATAGGCATTTAACAGTACATTTATCATGATGGGGGAAAAAAAAAAGATAACAACAACAAAACCCTGCCCAGAACAATATCTTTATATGATGATGTAAAAAAAGGATAAAAGATAGCTTAAATAAATAAGTCTCTCTCTACCTCTTTCTCTCTCTGTGTATCCACGTTCCAACAATACTTAGTTAAAATTCACCATAGTGTTTAAAAAGATAAATAATTCAGACTGTCATAGAGATAAACATATAAGAAAAAGGGGATTTTTGCTTTCTTAAGGTTAAGGATAGTGGAAAACAGCCTATAGAATAAGTGTAAAAGGAATGACATAAAGGTGTTTGTTCTGGTAAGAAATAAAAAATGGGGGGGTGCTGGGTAACTCAGTTAAGCATCCAACTTTTGGTTTCTACTCAGGCCATGATCTCATGGCTCATGAGATAGAGCCTCGAGCTGGGCTCTGCACTCAGCAAGCGTCTGCTTGGATATTCTCTCCCTCTGCCCCAACGGCTGTCTGAGGATGACTGGCAGGGAGCACTGGATTGCAACAGTACAGATTAAAAATGACCAGGGCATGGACTATGGATTTTGCTTGAGGAATAATGAAAAAGAGACAGATGCCAGAGATACTATAGTCAGCATGATAATGTAAATGATTCAGTGAGGAATTGGATAGGAAATTTTGATGATCTTCAGACATTCTTATTGCTAAATGCTCTGCCATTAATGGTTTTGATCATTGTAGTCAACTCAGGGTATGAAGATTTATGAATTTCTATAAAGATGGTAAAAATACCTGGTCTTAAATCAACCACTGGAAGAAAAACTCATGGAGCAGCAAATGCCTTAAGTAGTCATTTTGTAAGGTAGGCAACAAGAATAATGATTTCTATTTGATTTAATATCTCAAAAGAGATTATTTTTAAAAACTGTAACAAATGTGGAACAGTGGAATATATTTTATCTTTGGCCATAAAATAATTGTTTTATAAGGAGTATAGGGAAAATTGCAAGGTGATCATCAGCTGATTAAGATGTATAACTATTAAAAATTAATTATTTCTCCCACATAGTCTTGGAAAGTTATTTCCAGTATGTAATAAGTAAAATATTCCCTGAAGATTAGGAATTTAAATGTGGTTCCACAATTTAAAAGAGAAGAGCTTTATTACCGTGAGCAGGTGATTTCTTTTATCCATCATAAATACTAGGTTCCAAGCTATGGATAAAATAGAAAATCAGTACTGTTAACAAATACCACCTGTCCTCCCCAAATAATTCCAGAGTTTGGAATTAAGAATCACATTATCCTTATCTTCTTTGTTTAAAAATCTCTCTTTATTCTTCTGGAGTTCTAAAGCCATATTTTCCATAACTTCCTAAAGTACTTAAGATACATGATGTTCATGTCAGAACACAATCTGGTCACTTAGCATTTAATCCTCCCATCTCTGAGCAATTTCATTTTTTGACTTCTCAGCATCTCAGTGTAATGATGAGCCCTGAGGTTCTTACCTCTAGTAATAACATCACAAAATGTATCTCAGGTCATTCCTCTTAACATGAGCCCTAATTTAGGTGTTTTTTTTTTTTTTTTTTTTGGTTTGGTTTGGTTATCAAGGGAGGTAATATAAAGAGCCACTTTTTATATTTTAATCAGTAATGCAATATGCCTACACAAAAATAACCTTGTATATATAAGCACTATAATAAAATTATTTAAAAGTCAGTATTGTTTTTCCCCCATTGGAATATGTAAAATATCCTTAGGAAGTTTTGATAAATGTAAAGCTACATAAAACAAAAAGCATTTTGCAATGATCAGAATTCACTCCAATGACATATATACACAATTGTCCAAAATACTTTATTTGAAATTATTGGTGACCTGTGTCAAGAATTAGAAATTGTAAAGAATTGGAACAATTTTCTAGATCATTCATCTGCAAAACCGCAAATGAAGAAAAAAAATTATTTTTTAAAAATCAATGATTTTATCCATTGTCCCCTTTATTATAATTATGTGAAAATGTGCTCATTCTGTTACTTCATTTCAGGAATGTAGACAGAGTCATTGACCTGGCCTTAAAATTTATTTATCTACTTAAGTGATTTATTGCATTATGGTATATAGTAAATGTGAATAGGAAGTATGTATGTAAGCTTTTTATAAAGAATCTAAACAAAAAGGTAAGATGATGCATAAATGTTGACCTAATAATATATTAATTTTCATTTAAACCATAATTCATACTCATATTTTTATAATATCATTATTAATCAAATAGCTCTATTCTTGAATTATAACATTATTGTAAATTATGCAGACATTAATATATGCTTTAATGAAACAAATTTTTGTTTTATGATTTGAGTTCTTCAGTCATGATGATTTTATGAGATTTTGCCCATGTTTTAGGAGAGCCAATACCGTCCTCACGGATATCCCAAATAATTCACATGCCATCATTGAAGCCTAGTTCCAACAACAGCTTCAGCTATCTGAATTGGCTATGACAGAATTGGCAGAAACCTTGAAATCGCAGTTATTTAGTTTGGCCACCATACCCAGAGAGATCTACTTGGAATGGTCTGGAAGCTGTTCTTTCATTGTGTGCAACTATTCTTAATATGGTGGCATTTGACAGTCATTTGAAATAAGAACTGAAGCCAATTAAATGGTCTCTCTGTGGATTTCCTCTGACAGATGCACAGAGGCATCTTGTTTTAGCCAATGGGCATTATTTAAACATAGCTAAAACCACCCCAGCATTTATTTTGATGCATCCAGCTAATGATATGGCTGTGATTTATGTTTAAGTAAAGGATTTTAATCAGATCTCTTATTTCCATCCTCTGCTAGACTTCTCATCATAGTGTCATGGTACCTATATGGGGAAGACAACCTCTTCCACTAAAAACTTGGGCACATTGTCTTGATTCTATAGGAATAGAAGTCTGATTTCAAATGGGAATGGACTTCATTTCCTTATCTGTGTTTAGAAGAGTAAAAATTCTGCAACTTGAACTGAGACAGATGAACATTTGCTGTTTGATGGTTAATTACACTTTGGACATAGAGCAAGAAGGGAAAAAAAAATCCTGGAAACTTAATAACGATGGATTTGCTCAACAGGCAAAGTCAGCTTTTATCATGGCTACTTATAATTTTTAGTACTTCTTAAATTAATTCCCAGTTCTTAATTAAGTTTTCAGGTTTGCTATAAAATAAGCTAAATTTAAGATTTAACATAGGATAAGGAAAATTACTATTAATCTAAATTTGAAAAAGTATTTCAACAAGTGAAGTCCAGTTGAAGTTACCCTCAGCATACTGGCAATATGCAGGACATTAGCAAAACTAATATTTACGGATCTACCTAATATTTATGAATCTGTGGCTGGCTTCTCCATTTCATCTGGTTGAAATTACTACTTAGCAGATTTGTGAGTTTTGCTATGAACTAATTCTTCTTCTTCTTCTTCTTCTTCTTCTTCTTCTTCTTCTTCTTCTTCTTCTTCTTCTTCTTCTTCTTCTTCTTCTTCTTCTTCAATTTTTCTAGATGCTCTACCAACTGGTCAGGCACACAGTGTGAGAGACCAGCCCCAAAGAGCAGCAAGTCTGATCATATTAACACAAGTAAGTTCTTCAGGTTAACATCTTGGGTGCTCTCTATGGTACAGAAATCATTTTTCATGCCATTACTGGGGGACCTGAGTCTTGGAAAATCTCCTTCATGGAATTTTTCAGGAAATGCATTGCAATCCAGGTCGTTTTGGAAAAGATGGGGCACTGAGTTCACCTGGTGACAAGATCCAGCATTCATGTGCTCTTTTAGGCAGCAAGAGTTCAAACTCTGGCAGTTTTCAGAATGCACATCTGCAAATCTAGCATAATCTTTTCTGGGGAAATGTACATCAGCTACAAAGGCTTCATATATCACAATGGATATGAGAATGCTCCAGGAAAAAAAGTAATTTCATATTTTAATTAGAGAAAAACGTATTTTCTTGAATTGAATTTCAGTATGTTGTAAAGCAGACTTTACTAGTTAGTCTTAAAAGTATATTAAGCAAATCTTAATCAGGATCGTGGTTGATTTATTGTTTCTTTGTCTTCAAAATATTTGTTTTGTATTAAAATATAGTTCAACATTTTGCAAATCTTTCTTTGTGCAGCTGTAGTCTTAGGACAGATCATTGATATGAAAGTCCATCTACATCATCATTGTGTGTCTATGTGTATATTTTTAACAATTCTAAATGATTTTATAAAGATTTTCAAAATGAGGGGTGCCTGGCTGGCTCAGTCAGTTAAAGATTTTCAAAATGAAAGTCAAAAATAGTTTCCTAATTCTTACATATTATCAATTATTTTATTATGAGTGGAGAACTTTTGAAATATGTAATATCTATCAAGTGACTAAATATATTCTTAAAGAAGAAAAATAATATCACCGATGGATAAATATTTACCTTAGGAATTTTTCTCTAGTCCATTACTGCTGGTGAAAAAAGCTTTCATGAAAACAATAAAAAACATACTATGGAGTTTGTGAGAAATGAAAGGCACTATTGAAGTCAAAAGTATGCAATTTTTGTACCTTACATGCAGGATCCCAGTATTTGCTGATCTACTTCTTTGTTGTTCCTTGTCCCGTCACTGCTTAAGATCTTTCAAGCAACACTGCCCAAAGTCCCACCATTTAGAGATTAATTTGGGCTAATAAGCATGAGCATTTTGGAAAAATGGCCAGTAGTTCTATAGTAAATAGCCTAGACATGAAATTTGAATTTGCAGAAATGAGTAATCTTTGATCATAGAGTGTTTGGGGTTTACCCTGGAATTTATGTGTTGTCTTTAGGGAAGGAGAGGGGAAAAGAAGGCCTTCGGAAAGCCATGGGCACATTGTTGTAGGAATAGGGCACTGGGATTTGAGGAATTGGTTCATAAAACTAGTAGAGGAGGCAAAATATACCTTGGTTAATTTGATATTGCAAAAAGAAAGGAAAAGAAAAAAAGTTCCTTTTCTCTCTTCTCAGGATCTAGGGCTCATATCTAGGTTATCAATTATTGTTCTGGAGACACACTAATTTACATACGATTTTGTGAACCAGCTACAAAGCTCGACAATTACCAATAGTATTGTTTTTAAATGAAAAATGCATTTCAAGTTACCAACCTGTAGAACACCCTGAACTTAAAAGTTGAGAATTATGGACACAATTTACATTAGCCTTTTATTTTGGTGATTTCTCAGTTATCTAAGATAAATAAGAAATACAACCTTTGAAAGAGTAAAAGACAATTATAAGTATTGATAAACTCTGTAAAAAAAGTATATAAAGTACCACATCAATTGAATTTTCACATTTTACATTAAGTTCTTCCCACAAGGGAAAGTTTGGTGTTTAGAAATGGTTTGGAGGAAAGGAACAACAGATGTTTTTATTGGAGGGTGGTGCCTCCAATTATTTGCAGGGGCAAAAACTCCCTTATAAGGCAAATGGCTCTAATTCCATACGGCAGTTATAAAATAGGGACTATCAAACGGAAAGAGTGGCAAGTATTTGCAACCCTTTTTCCAAAGATTCTGATGTCCTTCCTTCCATTACTGATTTAAAGTCATTAAATTTAATGGAAGTATCAATGCACATTGAAAGGGCTATTAGCTATGTAAATGTCAAATTTCTTAAATTTGAGCAAAGTTGACCACATAATGACACTATTAAAAGGCACTTATCATCAGACATTTATGCTTAGAGAAACTTGCCTCAATAACTCTGGAAGAAGGAAAAATGGTAGTTAAACTGATCCTACCTAAGGTAAAGCCCAGTAGTTTTGAATGGTTGTCAAATGTTCCCCAAACTTGGAGAAAAGTCATCTGCCCAGTAAGAAAGATAGATACTTTAGCAATGTGTTTCACATCTCTATTTCTGCTAACAGTGAAGCATTCCATAATGATCGTACCTTGGGGTAATAAAGAATACACTGTTTCTGTTGGCCTGACTACTGTTAGCTAGCATGGAGATTTACCTTTCTAATTGATGCACAGCTTTCTTAATCATCTCCGAGTAGTCAGGCTGATGTTTTCTGGCTGTTGCTGTTTAAAGTATCAAAAAACTCAGCCAGTGGAATTAAACAGATCTATTATCCTAGCATGTTCTGCTGAGGTTCCACTTTAAAAAAGCTAGTCTGACTCTTCTGAAGTTATTTTAAAGATTTTTAAATTAAATATGGTAAAATATTCCTTGGGTACTTCTATTTAAATTTTACCTAAAGTTTTAAGGGAGTGAATGCTCAATGTTTGAATTGTGCTGTTCATATTTGCTAAAATTAAAGAGGATAAGAATATACTCAGCATTTGCGAGGCAGTGATATTGAGATGCTTTATTTTAGTACAGTGACAACAGAGATGTGATATCTGTTAGGGAGTTGTGTTTCCTCCTTTCCTATTTTGCCCTTATCTCTCTTATGCCATCTTGTTTTAAAATAGAAAACAAACAAACAAACACTATGTGACACCAAGGAACCAAAAATTTGCAAATACAGAGAATAACTGAAACATGTAACAAAATAATGCCTTTGTACTAATTCTTCCAAAGCAAATATTTATCAAGCCTCAACTAAGTGTCCTACTGAATGAGATCCCAGAGACAAGTCAGTGAGACAGTGCCTCTTCTTTGAAGCTGAGGTTCTAGAAGGGTATACCGCAATAAAGCAAGGAAGCAAACAAATGAGCAAACATGCAAACTTATGAAATAACTGTAAGTTTTTATTGGTTCTGTGAAGCAGGCAAAAAAGGAAGCAAAAATGTAAAATGGCAAGTGAGAACGAAGGTCAGGAATGATTTCTCTGAGGTGATGACACAGAAGCTGAGCTTTGAAGGATTAGAAAGAGAAGACACTGAGGGTATTTCAAACACAAGGGACAGCAGGCACAAAAGCCCTGAAACAGGAAATAGAACTTCTCAAAATTTTGAAAGACCAGTGTGCTGGGATCAAGGGGACAAGAGGGAGAGTGGTACAAAGTGAGGATAGTTTCTTTATGACCTTTAAAATTACAGTTCATCACAATGCTTAAGAGAAAACACCCTAATCACAAAAACATATCTACATTCACATATATGCCTATATGTGAACATGAATTTAAGAGCAGAATATATAGCAATATATCAAAAGAGGTTAATTGTAATGGCATGTTTAGTATTTATATTTTTCCACTATAAATTCAACCAATAAACAAAAGGTTCTCTTCCTGACTTCCATGACACTGAGTTATTCTGGTTCCCTTCTTACCTCTCGAAGCAACTCTCTTTTTTGTGAGATAAGTTCTCCCTGTCTCTTCTGGACAACTCATTCTCTCCACTTACACTATACACACTGTTCTCAGTGGACCACAATTCTTAACCTTACTTACCGACTGTATGTTGATTACCCCTACACTTCTATTCTCAGGCCTGGTTTGTCTCCTAGTTTGAGCCATAGATCCCACTGCACAATTGCTATATCCATATCTATATCCATGGCAAGGTCTATATCATCTGTATTCCATGGGACACTCAAATTCAACATGTCCCAAAATGATCTCACCACCTTCCCCTACTCAAGCACAGTGCTATGGCAATATATATGTTTAATTATTTAATAAACATGTATGTTGCATTTTTACATGATAGACAATCTTATTTACATTACTATGAGGTCGTATTAATGATGACTCTCATTTTATGGATGTATGAATTGAGACAAAGGTAACTAATTTGCCCAAGGATATGTTGCTAGTAAGCTGAGGTTTGGACAAAGATAGCCTGGTTCCACAGTCAATTATCTCAACTGCCGAACTATACTGCCTCTCCCAGGGAAAGAGTGTCTTCAATCTAACAATCTGGTAACACAGTCCTTTCTAAGAGGAAAGTGTTGTGTAATGAGGCTTCAGAACAATGTTGCAAAGAAAGACTTATATTTGACGTGACAAGGTTATTGAGATATCCTCTCCATCTGTAATAATTATAGAATGTGCTTTTTTAAAAATCAGTTTAAATGATCTACCAATAGCTAAGAAAAAAAAAAGCACCTGCAGTAAATTTTGATTGATATGTTACAATATATTTACTACTATATATTCTACTTATTTTGATAAAATCTTCTAATTCTTTTAAAAATATATGTTGTTACCAGTTGCTCCACTTGATAAAAATTTTTTTACAAATCCAATTTTAAAACCTTGCCCAGTTGTCACCCTGAATTATTTATTGGCTACACTAAGCATTATTGCAGTTACCTTAATTGGTTATATAAACATCTTAGAAGTCTAGGCTCTTAAACAAAGTGCTGCAATGTAAGGATTTGGAACTGCCATCACAGATGGCAGAAAGAAAAAGAGATTGGTTAAGTTTTTTTTTAGCATGTATACATAACAGAATTTCTACCTTATATAGGAATAAAAGAAACTATAGAGAACAAATAAAATCTTTTTAAAAATAATATACAATTGGCAGTAAAGGGAAAGTAACTTTATATGCCCAAAGACCAGAATTAGTATTTTGTATCTACCAATTTATCACAAATTTTAGCAGGGGGGAGATAAATAATGAAGTAAGGATATTTATAAAGTCATGAGCAGTCAGTTGAAGTCATAGTTTATGAAAAGACCAAGCTGTTCACTGGTATTTAAAAATTTGTGAATAAATGTTAATTACTATCCAAGGTGCCAGATCTCTACTTTTATTAATTACTAATAAATTACACATTCATATAAAGTTCACTTTCCCCGAACCAAGAAGGTAATATAATATCAAACTCACTAAGATGTATGGTCCTGGTAAGAACATGAAATAATAAAATGAGTTTTACATTTTAGAAACTGATTAAATTAACCAAGTCATTTTTTTTTCTTGCATGGAAGAGGTAGTTATTTGGTTATTTTATTTTTTTTTTAAGATTTTATTTATTTATTTGACAGACAGAGATCACAAGTAGGCAGACAGGCAGACAGAGAGAGAGGAGGAAGCAGGCTTCTTGCGGAACAGAGAGCCCAATGTGGGGCTCGATCCCAGGACCCTGAGATCATGACCTGAGCCGAAGGCAGAGGCTTTAACCCACTGAGCCACCCAGGCGCCCCATATTTGGATATTTTAAACAAATGATTTTTAAAGTTTAAAATTAGAAGATTATTTTACACATGAGATTTCATTAAAAAGACCTTTTTGTATTTTGGTAAGCGATCTCCAGGATAGACCATGTCACAGAGATATTGCCTGTCTAGAGCTATCAAAACTGATCTATATTACTATTTTGTAGTCCCTAAGCAGCTGCTTATTGTGCTAAATATTACCATTCATTTCTACCACAGTATTTTTATATGCATGTGTATTTGAAGAGAAAAATTTATATATTTAATAACTCCTGATATTTCATTCTTGAGCCATTCAAGATCACCACAAAAAATTTCAATTAGTTCTGAGGTTTATTTGTATTAGTTTTTAGCTGACTCAACTGAACCAACCAGTTGATTATTCTAAATAGACAAAAGCCTTTGTCTCACAGACACTAGATATTTATCTGCTGGAAAAGTTAACATTAGGTACTTGATAGAGCTACTTAATACCTTCTTGTTATTAAGCAACCTTCACATTCAATTTTCATCCTGATTAGGGACATAATTGTTGGTATATTTTCCAGTGGATCACATTACTAGCAAAGGCGTATTATCTCCTTCCTCTGGGGGATGGCAGTGGAGAGGGGAGAGATGGTTGCTCTTCTTGCCAAGGCAGAAATGGAGTTTCTCCTCCATTTTGTTTTTCCCCTATGCTCAAATGCATAAAAACTAAGACCCGGTTTCTCTGACCATTCTTGGAGATCTATTCCATAGATCTTTTATTACATTTTGAAGATAGGTGATACAACCTAAGATCACTTTTATAAATACATGGAAAAAGGTGAAAATGGACATTTACAACATAAGCCAAACCCTCAAATTTATTTTGCTGAAATTATTCTGGAACTGGAATTTAAGAAAGAGATTCCTCTTTGGCTCCCCAACCCCCATTCTGTTGAATCAAGTTAATAGCCCTGTGTAGTAGGTCTCTTTGCCTCTCTTTTATTGGTGAGGAGCATGAAACTCAAGTTTTAAATAACTTATCCAAGGGCTCACTCTAAGTAAGTTGTGAAACTGATCAATATTTAGGCTATGTCTATCTGAATCCAACAGCGATGTCCTTCTATTTAGCCAGGCTGCCATCTGATTTGTTACATGTACTCATTGATAGAGAATATTTATAGCTAAAGGAACAAAACTAAAAGTGGGATTGTGGCCAGTGGAACTATATAAATGTGTGTTTAGTCACCATTGATTTACAAGAAGTTACCAACATGTACTAAATTACATCATTGCAAGTAAACGTGTATAGTGAGAATCAGATTCAGACTGACAAAGAAATCAGCATTTCTAATTTCAAAGTATTTAACTGCAACATATAAATGAAAGCTATCTAAAGAAACATTTCCAGCAGATCAAGTATTTAATAGGAGAGTGATTTTTCACTAACATATGTATGAACTAAGAATATAGACATTTGGCTTTAGCTTTACTTTTCATTATATCCGTGGTCAAAATATTTGGTATAATAAAGTATTCAGTTATATCACTCTTTAATTCATTCTATTTATGTGTTCACCTATTCATTCATTTCTTTTTCAGGAAGCATCGCCATCATTGTACCTCTAGTTCTCCTGGTGACTTTGATAACCACCTTAGTAATTGGTTTAGTGCTTTGTAAGAGAAAAAGAAGGTAAGATCCAATGGTTTAGACAAAAGTCAGTAAATAAATTACACACAGTTACAGAAATGTAGTGTTTTTTTTTTTCTTAATTCTTAAAAAATGATATAGTTATTCCAACTGAAAAATCTTGTTTCGAACCCATTTATCCTTCTATTTCATTTTAAAGTGAGTATAATTCAGAATATTCTTCTCCCTTGTTATGTTGACAGAATGGCTCTATTTATATAATCTAATAAAACTAACAAGGGGACATATTAATTAAAATTTCAACAGAATTTTACATTTTTGGCAGTTTTTCCATGAAACAGCAGGAGTCTCTGAAGCACACCCTGTTATCTTAATGTGTAAGATTAGAATGTCAATACAATGATCCTGAATATGTATTATGTATCACAGCTTGTGCATTTCATTCACAAATTCTGCATTGGTTTATTTTATATATTCCTGAGAGTATAATTTTTCAATTTATGTGAACATATAGTTATAAACATCTAGAAGGTGTAGGTTATCTATGGAGCTATTACTCAGAACCAAGTGTTTGTGAATCAGTTTTTTTAAAAAACATGACTTGGGTATTGAAAACAATCAATTTCAGGGGTGCCTGGGTGGCTCAGTTGGTTAAGCATCTGCCTTCAGATCAGGTCATGATCCTGGGATCCTGGGATTGAGCCCCTGTTCAGTGGGGAGCCTGTTTCTCCCTTGTCCTCTACCCCTCTTCTCCCTCTACCACTCCCCCTGCTTGTGCTCTCTCTCTCTCTCTCTCTCCGTCAAATAAATAAATTTAAAAAAAGAAAACAATCTATTTCAAAGATTCTTTATCACTACTTTTTAGTCATAGTTTTCAGAAATAAAGGGTAAAAGTGAATTTAAAAAAATAATGAATTTGTGAATATTGTTTCAACTAATGTATTAGCTATTTAAGAGGAATATGTTCCAAGTACATTTTTTACTGTCAAATCTAAATAATTTAGAGAAATAACTTATCACATTAAGACTTTTTTTGTTCTTCTATGACTTGATAAGTATCATCTATTTTGAAGATGTTTTATGAACTCTCTGTGAGTTATATTAAAATAAATCAGTAAATCTACGAATGTGATAGTTTTATGTATCATGATTGTAATATTGAGATAGTTTACACTTACATTGATGTTCACATATTCTAGGACAAAAACTATTAGAAGACAGCCTATTATCAATGGAGGAATCAATGTAGAAATTGGGAATCCATCTTATAACATGTATGAGGTGGATCATGATCACAACGATGGAGGTCTTTTAGATCCTGGTTTTATAGTAGATGCAACAAAGGTAATATGTTTTAAGATGGCAGATAGTAAGCACTAACATTTCTCTGTTATTTATCTATAATGCAGTCCTGAATTTTATCAGCACTTCTTTTATCTGAAGTTACAGTAAAGAACTTTAGGATGTATTGAATGTTATAGTCTTTTTTAAAAGAAAAAATTAAGTTATGGCTTGCTTTCACCTGAAGCATGAAATTAAGAAAACATGTTTTGGAAAATAGATATGTATTCATTCATTAAGTTGATAAACATGTATAGGTTCCTTAAAATAATGTCTTACTCAAATGCATTGAGATTCTAGCATATCTCAATGTATAGCCTAGTATAAAAATACTGATTTATTTTTTAATAATAAAAAGAGTACAGGACTTCATTGTCAAAACAGGTATTTTATTTCCAGTAGTATTTCATTGATTCAACTAAGCTGTGCCTTTGGATTTGTTTGTAATCAAATTACTTTTGAAAAATATTTTCTACTATAATAGCCTTCCTATCGATTTGAGTCGTATCATTGATAGACACAGCCTAAAAACCTAACTCTTTTGGTAAAGTTTCTATTCTTATCATTATATGCTCAGATTGGCAGCTTTTAAGAGAAATAGATAAATGATACAATTATCCAGATAAAGTAAACTTACAAAGATTCACTATACTTTATTATCTTTATATTTTACATGAGAATGATAGACTATTTTACTGTGAATTAAGAACATCAATTTGTTATTATGGAATGATTTTTCTTAGCTTATTCATTCATTTATTGAATAGCTAATTTATTTTCTGATATATTAAACGTCCTTTGTTCAAAATGCACCTTTACATTGTAAATAATCACAGCAACCAATCTATGTCCAAATGGGTTTGCATTCATAGCAATAGCTGTTCCCAAAGATGTTGAATAGGGTCTCATACATTCAGGCTAGTTCTGAATCCATGGCCAGATTGTCTGAGCCTGAAATCAATGGTCAAATAGTTATTTCTCAGAAAAAGAATAAATTATTAGTGCATGTATAAATTTTTTACACTATCAGAGGATATTATAGTGACTTTTTCCTAATTAGAAGTAAATTTATATTTATTTTTCATTATTAATTCATTAATTAACTCCTACATTTGAAAGTGTTAATGAAATAAAACCTAGAAACCTAAGTTTCAGTGTTTTCTACTTTAAAAATGGTAGACTTTAGGTCTTAACCCACTGAGCCTGGGTGGCTCAGTGGGTTAAGCCTCTGCCTTTGGCTCAGGTCATGATCCCAGGGTCCTGGGATTGAGCCCTGCATTGGGTTCTCTGCTTGGTGGGGAGTCTGCTTCCCCATCTCTCTCTCTGCCTGCCTCTCTGCCTACTTGTGATCTCTGTCTATCAAATAAATAAATAAAATATTTAAAAAAAAATGGAAGACTTTATATATGGTGCACATTGTTATTTGATAATTTATCTATGAAAAAGATAAATAATAGACTTCTCATATTCTTTGAATTTTTCTTAGGAAAAAGTACACTGTCTGTAAGTATAATATGAACTGTTGAGGACATACTTTATACACTTTTCATAAGGAGAGTTCTCATTTTCCCCATCATTTTTATTCCTAGTGATAGAATTAAGCCAATTTGGGATACTTAATGAAAATGGCTTTTTAGTACTCCATTTAAAAAATCTTCCACATTTACTCTAGGAAAATAAAACTATGCTTCAGTGCCCCTCAGATACACTTTTAATCTACTTTGCACATAACATGCAATAAATATTTATTTACCAATTTGTTGACTGATTGACCAAAATTACATTAATGTGACTTAGATGGCTGAGTCTAGCGAGCTTCTGATTTTTGAAATGTAAATATGAATTGTTGCCTAAGAAGCAACTGCAAAAGACACAACTAGTCCTAATAGGTATAAACACTTATAGAAAGCAGAGGACCACACCAAAGCAACCTTAATAATCTAATGGTTTTCATGATGGTTTGATATAGTCATGATGTGATCAAATATAAACTGCATTACACATAAAGAGGATTTTATAGAGCATTTTCATTATTTTCAAAATGGATAAAATTTATACTTCAATCATACCTTCTAATCAAAATAACTGAAGGAGTAAGTAAAGTTAATAAAAAATATTTGACTATGGAGGCAATCACAGAACAATTTGAAGATTACAAAAAAGGAAATTAGTATTCACTGATTTTATCTCCAAATTCATCTCAAATGTTACTTAGATTATTCTAAGTATTTTTTCAATGAAAACTTTGTGGGAGAAAATGAAGAGGCAATATTAACCTGATTTTATATTTAAAATCTTTTTCTGAGACCCTTGCCCTTATCCCAAACTTTGTGATTATTCATTAAGAGTCGACAGTTAACTATTTTTCAATTCACCTTTAATTTACTTCAAATTTGTACATTAATTTTTTATGCTTTTCAGATTTTTGCCTAGTTTTCCCCCCATTTGGTTCACTAATAAATACTTCATCCCAAATATGAGTGTACCAGATTGGCTAATCCTGCCCTTAGACCCAAGAAAACTTAAAGTCAGTGGTCTTGTACAGAGACTTAGTGAACTAGTTTAATTAGTAATTCATCTGGAGAGTCAGATTTCCAAAATAAAGATTTTTTTAAATGTAACACTTTTAATTCTTTTTAAATATAGAGTGGTGATGAATCTTTAATTAGAAGCAGTCATATATTTGAGTGTTCAAAATGGGCTACTGTCAGAACTTTTCAAAGGGACAAAACCTTAAGTGGGGGAGTGTTGTATATTTTTCACAGAATGGTTAACAAAGATATGCTTTATTTGGGAAGGATGAAGTTAAATAAATAGAAATGTATGGAGGTATCTTGATGTATGGCATGTCTATCAGTAAGCTGTATGTAACAGAAATGTCTACTTAAAAATCACAGATCCAGTATTTATGGTTTTTTCTCAATCTATTAAAGCTATGATGAACACACCATTTGTGTCCCAGGGCTAATGCGTATTTTTAAGCTATTTTTATGACTTAATATGAGTTTATGTCAATGAAAATCATTCTATGATATTAGATTGGAAACTAAAATTATCTGTTTACATACAGGCCAGGTATATAGGGGGAGGGTCCAGTGCTTTCAAGCTTCCGCACACAGCGCCTCCCATCTACCTAAACTCTGATTTGAAAGGACCACTAACTGCTGGGGTGAGAGAAGAAAATTCATTATTCCATATCCATTCCATCACAGAACCCCTCTCAATGAAAGATGATGGCTAGACTTAGATAGGGGCTGTCTTTAATTGAGTTTTTAATTAACAAGAGATTTCAAAACAGCATTAAAATCAGAGGCTTATGTTAGATGTCCTGCTTATGCAAGATTTCATAGAAAACATGTTATCATTTTAGACAAGCTATTAAGTAGAAATATCTCTTCTGCTGATTTTGAAAATGTCACAGCACTTTAACAATAAAAATGAGTATTTGTTATTCTTAGAAATCTCTAGCCAGAAATTTAAACTGAATAATTTAAAATTAAATTCATGTTTGGCTTTATTCACTTCCTATTAAGATGTTTTGTTTAGTATTTGCAAGTTTTATGTCAATTTAAATAAAAATATACTACAAAATGTGGCATCATGTTGAGAAATTAGAAATGGCCTAAAGAGACCACTTTTAATTTTTTTTTTAATTAAATAACTAGTTTGTAGTGGAAGGTACTTGATTTTGAGTTACATGGCTTATGATAGAAGGAAGAGGGATCAAAATAGGGGTATTAAAATTCCTAGGGATGAGTATATTCTCCCTTGTACCTCTCTCCCATCAGCTGTTTTCATTCTCATTTTTTATCATGGTTGTTTCATTTGCATGGCTCAAAGATTATATGTTTCTTTGTTGGAACTAAGATTTAGTGTTCTGCATTTGGGAAGACAAAACTAAGCAAAAAGTAGGCAATTATTTCTTGGGTTAAGTTGCAATTAATAAAATAATAAACACTGTATGCTTTTCAACTGAAAGAGAGCACTTCGCATGTCTTGATTCTACTTCAAAGTGCTCTGAGTTTCTATGAAAATTAAGATGACAATATACTTCACAATTCCTTGGAAGTGTCCAAAAGTACTTCCAGTAATAAATACATATGAGTTGTTTGAAGCAAAAATACTCTTTATTTTAAAGTCTATTCCACCAATATATTTCATTATTGTTTTCTTTGTTTTTCTGTTCTTAACTTCCTATTGAGACAATTATAAGCTTCAAGCAATTAGATGACTTTCTGTAAACACCTCTTTCCTGCCACTGCTGTGGTAGTAAGAGGGCAAACACATGGACTGGAAATAAGATAATTTGGTTTAATGTTTTATGTTTTTAAATAAAGTCTCAGTGAATATTGTCTTCACAAAGATATCCTCGGGCTTTTACTATTATGTCAAACTTCCACTTAGATTCACAGCTTACCTGAAAAGTGTACAATTATGGTTTTATCTAATACCACACAAAAGTCAACTAAAGCCTGTAAGCAGAATTTAAATTACATATGTATAATTACTATTTAGAAAATTAAATGTATTGCATATAAGTGTTGTTAATATTGAAAGACAGACATCCTAGAAAATAATTAAGGTGGTCAGAATTGATGATAAAAATTGAATTTATCTATTTTTTTTCTCCTGCAGACAACAAATTACTCCAATCCAGTGTATGCAAAACTATATATGGATGGGCAAAATTGCCGGAACTCCTTAGGAAGTGTTGATGAAAGGAAAGAACTGCTTCCAAAGAAAATAGAAATTGGGATAAGAGAGACAGTGGCATAATCAGTGATACCTTTTATATGCTGTATAAATGTATAAAATATAAGGATTACTTTTGTATGTTCCAACAGTATTATACTTGTTTTGGCATCAGCATTACCTCCTTCTTTATCTTTCTCCTGGTTAATTGTTTTCTGAGTTTTCTGGGTTTTACTTTTTGCTGATGACTATTGATTGACCATTTGTATGGTATTTTTATGAAAAAGAACTGCACTACAATACAATTTACAACAATGCTGCTGATATGATTCACCTTTGGATTTGTTAAAATTAAAAACAACATATTCCTTTGTAGTGTGAATATGAGCAATCTATTTTATATGAACTTTTTTGTTTGTACTTAATCAACAAAGAGAATCTCTGCACTTTTTCATTATATGGTCTGAAAGCTGTAATACAATGTCATTTTACTTTTCCATTTAAACTGATGGAAGAATGATTGAATGGTCAACTCTCTTCTTTGTGCCCATTAAGGTTGATTAAGACTGCTGAAAATATCTAGCCCTCACAAGTCCAGCATCACCTGCTTTGAAATTAGCCTTAGATTGCCAAGCAATAGATGAAAATTTTGAGGAAAAACTTTAAAAATATATACAATTAATAATTTGCATGAATACCTATGACTACATTTGCCAAAATTTAGTGGACTCTATGTGATATACTAAACATATACACCCTATAAACAACAGTTATATTTAGGTGGTAGAACATAGCAAAAATATAACCAGAAGTGGAAAGACCACACTTGCTATGGGATAAGACCTTTTGTTCTCCCTCGGTCCTGAGGTAAATAGCCAGCCTAGAGCACAACAGGGCAATGGGTACTCATACCTTAGGAAGTTTTTCCTAGTCATGTGTATTTTGTGGAAGATTAACCCAATCCTTTACTACACAGAACACAGAACAATAATATATAAGCACACAAATTGATGACAGAACTTCAATTATGTGAATGCATTCTCTTTGCTAGGTCAAGAGAAAGAGGTAAAGCAGCCATTATAGTATAGAGTAGTTGGTAAATATTTTCAATATATGGTATGACTAATCCAGTATTTGCCCTATTCAAAATATATTCTTAAGGGACTTAACAGGTTATAGAAGAACAATTATCTGTCCATAATCAAAGATGGAGAGTGTAAATGCTGACCAGTTACTCTGGTACTCTAGTTTCTTTTGGTTATGCAAAACACATGGACCCCATTCACTTTTTTGTTTGTTTGTTTTCAAATTTTGATTGAAATAAGTACAATTTATTTAAGTTGTATAAAAAAGGATAGCATTTTTATACAGATATCTTTAAAGGCACAAAAGATTTATTCACAAGGTATGGAGGGCTTTTTGTTCCTCTGATAGACATGACTGACTTTTAGCTGTCATAATGTATTAACCTAACAGATGAAATATGTTTGTGGTTGCTCTTTATCCCTTTGTACAAGCATTAAAAAAACTGCTGTTTTATAAAGAGACTTTTTGTTGTACTATGTGCATGCATACTACCTATTTCTAAACTTTGCCATATTGAGGCCTTTATAAACTATTGATTTATGTAATACTAGTGCAATTTTGCTTGAACAATGTTATGCATATCATAAACTTTTTCAGGTTCTTGTTTAAGTACATTTTTTAAATTGAACAGTATTTTTCATTTTGGTTATAATAGTCATTTTGCCTATGTTTCTACAATGAAGTGTTAAAGACTTTATAAAAAATTGTTGACTGACTTATTTAAATGAAATTCTACATATTTAAGTGCTTGTGTTGGGTAGTTTTTAAAAGTAAGAAAATTCTTTTCTTTGTGGACTGTAATATCCGTAGGAAACTATTTTAGTAAACATGAGACATAATTTTTGTTAAATCCTTAGAGCATACTTTCTGGGTTGGGTTGATTCCATTACATCACTTTTAAAAGCACAATAGAGAAAGCATTTTCTCTCTATTTGAAGCAGAAACATTTTCCTTGTTTTGTATTTTCCCCCAAGATATATTGTTTATTATGGATACTTATATTGCAAAGAAAGAGAGGTAGGTTATACACACAGTAGTCTGACAGTTGTGTTGAAATAAGCCAAAGCTCTTCCTGCCTTTCCCATTCTCAGAAAGTGTACTTTATGGAAAACTCAGATTCCATTAGATTCTATGCAGGCATTATTTTGTAAGTGGAATGGTTATTGGTATATATCATCCTGGAGTATCATCCTGGAGAAGCAAATACAGGAAGGTCTGATTTACTGGAGCTGTCTTTGAGGTATATTATCTAAAGTGGACTTTTCATATCAAAGCTTTATAAATGTAACTGAAATTATTATTTGAAAGAAACAGAACCTAGAGAGTGAGATGATCTTGATACAATTACCAGTGTTATAAATATTAACATATCATATATGATATACAGACAACTAATACCCAGAGTCTGGCACAACAACCTGTTTTCTCACTACAGCATTGATGAAAACCATAGTTGAGAGAATTCAGGATACCCGTTTTAACCCTGAGGTCCCATCTACATTATCATGGTCCTTATGTCCACATTACGCTTCACCATCCCATGCTGGTTCATTCAAGTCCACATCAGAGTTCATAGTCTTTCTTTTTGCAATTATTTTGCCTTCAATCTTTATAGGACAAAGATATTTTTTCAACTACTTAAATTTTATTCTACTTATATAGCCCTAGCTCTTTCAATTCTCTGATGCAAAAACTCATATAAATGCAAGAAATTCAGGTGTATAATTTTCCTCTGCAGTTACCATTCTTTATAAATGCCATCACCAAAACACTTCCTAAAACATTCCTTCAAGCTTTGATGGAACATATTTTCTAAAAATGAATGCTTCATGGTGAATTCTCCTTCTTATCCAAAGTGACTATTCATCCAAAGTATGGGGTTCCAATCTGTAGACATTTAGATCCAGTTAATTCTTTATTGTCCTTTGTAAGGAAGGATATTTAGCAGGATCTCTGCCTTCTATCCTCTAAATGTTACTGACACCACCCAAAGTTGCAACAACCAAAATGTCTACAGACTTTGCTAAATTTCTTCTGAGGAAAAAATTACACTTATTAAGAACAAATGGTCTAGGGCTGTGTTCTACTTTCTACTATTAAAAAACTCTTGGATGAAATAGCTAAGTCAAAAAGAAGGAAGGAAGGAAGGAAGGAAGGAAGGAAGGGCGGGCACCTCAGCATGAGAATCATGGCACTCCCTCCAAGTTTTTAAGTTTTTAATACTGATGATACATGAGTTATAGAAACTTGGTATTAGTAAAGTGCCTACACAATAAAACAACAACAACAACAAAACAAAACAAAAAAAGGGAGAACCAATTAAGGGAGAAAGTTTCATTTAGAAACTCTCACAGTTTTGTGTAAATTTGGGCTATTTTAATTTATATAAATGTGTTTTATTTGGCCATTTAATGCCATTTATGATTATGTTCTATTTTGTTTTGTATTCAATTATATGCTTATTTTGTTGGATCTTGAGATTGAGATTTAAACTTGTACTTTTCTTGTACAAATGTTACTTTCCGTTTTTATGATGACTCAGATATGAAGAAGTTCAATACTCAATGTATGTTAAATCTACTTTAAATGAACTATAATATGCAAAATACCCACAATTTCCAAACCCTAACTGGGGACATTGGTATATGTGATGAAAGGAATAGGGAAAAAAAAAATACAGTGCTTATTTTCCTTAAGCCTCTCACACGTCCATATCTTCAAACAGATAATCATGATGTGAAATTTGATTCCTCTCTAAGAACACTATTACTATTTACAGTCAAGGTTTTCATGTAGTATTACTTTAAAAATTAAAATATAAAAGATTAAGAATCCCACTGAGTTGAGCAAAATATAACTCACCACTTTTTGAAAGCTCTTTTCTTTACCTAATGCTACATTCCAGTTTCCATCAATTTAATGAAAACTTTTTCAAAATTAGATGATATAATTTGATATAAATTAGGATCATTATTTAAATAGAAATCCTTGAATTATAACTTGTAAGAAAAGGAGAGATTCAAGCAGTTCTTTGTGAAGATGACTACCAGATAATATAGCACACACAAAAAATGATTTTTCCATATATTTTGAATGTGAGAAAAGCAACAAAAAGAGCGAGAAAATGGTATTTTTTGGTTTTGCTACCAATTCCATTGCTAATATACCCATAAAGTTAACATATCAAGAAAAAGATACAGATAATTAACAATATACAGAAAGAGTTTTATTTAGAACAACATTTAGTTTTTGATGATGTAATATCCACAGGTCCAGGAACGTGTACTTCATAATGTGTTATTCATGTATCCGGTTTAAAAAAAAATGAAATGAGTTCTTTGGTTTAACTTTTCTGTAGTAGTTATACCTAAATGACTATAACTTATTCTGAAAAATAGTTTCTAGTGAATGCTATCATTTTTTGTATCCAAAGTGATCAAAAATCAAAAGAAAAATTGGTACTAAAGATGGCCTATTTGATTAATTCTATGTTTAGAATGTGTTTATTCTCTCTGATGGATAGTCTGCCCCTTTAACTGGGGTTTGTAAGATAACAGTGAACTGAAACAATGCAGGACTGAAGGTTTACTCATTTGTTCACTCCAAGATAATTTTGTAGCTGTAGTTTCTTCTGCAGTTTTAATACATAAAATATGAGGTCCTGATGCAATTGATTTCTAGCTATTTATGCCATAGTAACTTGGGAAACCAATAATAAAACTCATAAACTTTCAAAAGATAAGGTCCATAACAAAAATCATACACATCTTATTCAGGTCAGTAATTTAACTATAAATGAGAAAATATTATTTTCACATACAGAATAAACTGTGAAATATGATTGAGAAAAAAATTAGGAGTTTGAAATATGAGGCTGTTTATGGAGATACTTAAAAAACAATACATAGGGTGCCTGGGTGGTTCAGTGGGTTAAAGCCTCTGCCTTTGGCTCAGGTCATGATCCCAGAGTCCTGGGATCGAGCCCCGCATGGGGCTCTCTGCTCAGGAGGGAGCCTGCTTCCCTTCCTCTCTCTCTGCCTGCTGTTCTGCCCACTTGTGATCTCTCTCTGTCAAATGAATAAATAAAAAATCTTAAAAAAAAAATAAAACAATACACAGAGTTTAAGTTTAGAGTGAGCTGTATTTGTCAGTAGATAATGTCAAAAGTTAGGTAGGAAGTAACTGGACAATGAGATTGCAAACAGGGGTAACCTCTGTCCTTGCAGTCAGCTAGCATCAATGGTAAGTTTGTGGAAATCCATATAAATACACAACAACAACAATAACACACACCCCACATATTTTCACATTGACTCTGATGACCCATTAATCGTGAAGATGGCATTTCTCTCCTATTTTATGTAAAATTCAGTCATGTTTAGCTTCTCTGGCTTATAATTTCAGAAGTCACTACTCTTCTCCAGAGTGATAACTTCTCCATTTGCGTCTTTTGTTTTCCTATCCAAAGTGACAGAACAGGAAGACAGTATTCCTCATCGACTATTTTGTTATAACCTGTATCCCATATTGTTTATTCTACTGTAAAAAAAAAAAGTCATTTTAGAAAATTTAGAAAATAAATATAAAGAAAAAAAAAAACTACCACTAAGTTAAAGCACTAGAAATAACCAGTTACCATTTTAAAGAATTTTCATTTGTTGTAGGTTCATGCAAAAATTTTAATTTTCTATCCTGCTTTTAAAATATAACACTAGAATATTTGTTTTTATGTCTTTCCTGGGCTTTTATTTGGTTACTTATTTTTATTCAGCTTCTGTCTATCCTATACAGACTTCATATTGCATGGCTTTATTTTTGTCTTTTGATTTGAAAGTTATTTATTTATTATCTGTTTTACTGTTAAATAATTTTAACTTTAAAAAATGTACTGATAATTACATCCAAAATTTTAAAATTTTCCCCTGTAACATGAGAAGTTTAATATCCTTAGACTCCCCTAATCTAACTTACCCTCATAGTTTTGCTGCAGTTTGTGGTTTTACTTGACAAATATTAAATGAAGTAGTATTTTTATATTTTTGTCTTCTTTTTATTAATTGGAATATTTCAAATTTTAGTGTTTCTCTTTTTAATCTTCATTCCTTTTACTACACGATTTTTTTCATTCTTTATTTTTATTTAAGTCTAATTTTATTGTTATATTTCATCAAGTATACTTATAAAAAGCCTTTATCTGTAGTATATTGCTGAGCTGTTGTATTTATACAAACATTTCTCAAAGGTCTTCAAAAACAAATGTCAACTCAACTCAATGTATGGAGATTTTCCATTTCCTGCAAAATTAAGTTGCACCTGCCTCACACTGCCTGCTGGTATTCAATGTTGTTAAGGATAAGTCTGAGACCAAACAGATTTTTCTTTTTTTGTAACATTTCTCCCCAGACTTAAAAACACAAAACAAATTATAATAAAAATATTTTGCCACATATGCACTTACGTTTTTTATTAATTTTGTCTACTTAAAACAATGTTTATAGATGAGATTCACTTTCTTCAAGATATTTTTATTACTTTTGTCCAAATTGACTTAATACACAGAAGTTCTTAGGTTAAGTCTTTTTTACTCACACCTGTATAATTATAATTTTAATAATTTTTATAATTTTAATAATTTTAATAATTTTTAATTTTAATAATTTTAATAATTTTTTTCTTTCATTCTAAAAGAGATTTTCAAGTTTCTGCCCTGCATTTTTAGTTGATATTTTTCCCTGCAGATTCAATTGATTTTTCATGTATGTGTGTGCCTCGGGAATGAGTCCTTTCTTTTCTTTTATTCAGCTTCCTTCTTAACTTAGTTTTTCTTTTGTCCTGTTTAGTATATTTTTTTCTCATGGCTTTCTGCTGAGGTGTCATAGTAACTGTTTCCTACTCACAATACCAACCAGTTTTCAAAAGTTCTCTTTTTCAACAATTCTGTAAGCCTATGGAACAATGCCTTCATGTCCCTGTACTATTAAATTAAAAGTAGTAATAGCCGAAGGTCCTTCTTATGTTTTTCTTTTCTATTTACTGATTTTTATTTACAGAGAAAACACTGTACTTCCAGTGCTGTCCGTATATATAGTATATGCAATATGTACTTGTTCCCACATTCCATCAATTTTATGCCTCTTAAATATCTTTCTTAGGCCTATAACTCCTGGACCATTTCTCCCTCTTACATCCTACTGAGTGTCTCCTAGAACCCACTGTGATTATTTTCATTCTCATATCACTATATTTTTATTTAATTAAATAATGAAACAAAGAAGTGCATAAAAATGTCAATGCTCCTGTTTGCCATAGTACCAGGATTCTTTTCTGTAATCCACATTCAGCTACATCCCCAAATATCATGTCCTATGTTGTGCTCTAACCTTCTATAAATTCAACAGGAGAGAGACAAACTTCTTCAGTGCATCCACACCCTTTCCCTTTCTTAGAAAGGGTCCTACGTATCTGTCTATTTTCTGGCAGCATCACTCTGAAAGACTGTAGTACCATGGATTGTGGGCAGTGACTGTTCAGTGGAAGGATGCCTACCCACTTCCTTTTCTAATACAGATCCCAGGGCTTTGCATCTTGATAAAGAATATGGGGGGGGATCCCCTCAGAACATTCCAGAACCATGTTTCATATTTCTGTCAGATTTATAATCTCCCTAGTTTCTCTTTTGCTGATCCCTTCCCCCTTCAGCCAGAGAAAGTCCATTGTGTTTAAGTGGTCATGGATTTAGATTGAACCAACCTAGAAAATCTCTTCATTTTAAGGTCCACAACCTTAAATAAATTTGCAAAGTCCCTTTTAGCAGTAAGGTAACATATGTACAGGTTTCAGGGATTAGGTTATGCACATATCTGAGAGGCATTATTTGGCCTCTAATGCACTCTTGCTTTCTGCCCTGAGGTATCTCTGAGTTAGTGCAAAAGACAAGCTCTAGATGTTCTCCCCATGATGTTAAATAAATTTTCTTACATTCTTCCTCACTGGTCCAACACTTTTATGATCCACTCTAGAATGTGCTCCCTCTCATGTCATCCAGGTTTACAGTTCTCCCTTACTCAGGCTGCACTCTGAGTTGACCTTGATTATTTGACAACAAATGAAAAAGGACCGACCATGGGGAAAGCAAGAAAGTCTGCAGGAATCCACCTGGAACTCTGGTACGTGTGACCTGGGAATTTGAAGGTGTCAATGCTCCATGGAGCAAACATTAACCAATGGAGCAACAATTAACCAATAAAAAATATCCCTTCCTCATTTTAGACAGCTAATTTTCTGTTTCATTCTTCCTGTTTCTTCTGAAGTTCTCTGAGAAACCAGCCCAAGTTTCACATAGCAGTAATCAATTTGAAAATACCCATCTGTATAGCTTTTGTACTAGTCCCAGTTTTCCCTCCATAGTCCCCAGACCACTCTCCAATATAAACTGCATAAAGTCTTTGTCTCAAGCTTTGCTTTGGGAAATATGAAGGAGCCTGCCAAAGCAAAATATCAGGAAGGAATTCTAAAACGAAGTCCCCTACCAGTCATATATAATAAAGACCCCATTGTTTGGGATAAGTGGGGTGATGATTACCATGATATGTAGGAATATCACAATTTCTAACAGTCCCACTAGCAGGGACTGGGTTGAATTATAGATAGGTGATCAAGGGCCACCTGTTTGGCTCAGCTGGTTAAGTGCCAGCTCTTGATTTGGGCTCAGGTTATGGTCTTAGGGTCGTGAGATTGAGTGCTGTGCAAGGCTCCAGGCTCTGAGGGAAGTCGGCTTGAGTTTCTTTCCTCTGCCTTTTCCTCTGCCCTTCTCCCTCTACCCCTCCCCCTGTGTGCACTCTGTCTCCCTCAAATAAATAAATAAATTTTTAAAAGAAAAGAAGATTAAGCACTGACTTATATGACAGCTATGACTCTTAAACAATATGGAACAACAGTAATTATAAACATTGTATTATTGGATGACTTATTTAAGTCTTAAAAAACAAAACAAACTCAGGTTGGGTAATAATCAACTTAAGGTGCACAGTGTAGGTCAGAAGACCAAAGGGTTCTATGTCAATTACTAGTCTTAACTTTGCAATGAAAAAAGGAAATAATCAAAACTTGTGACAGTTGTTGAATATAGCATCCAAATGAATGAAGATAACAAGGTACCTTAAAATCATCATGCCTCCCATTTAGTGGGAGCCTGTGGACTTCAAGTAAAGAAAAAAGTTCTGGCCCGAGTTTCTCATATAGTGGATTAGTACATCCAAGGATCTAGCCAGAGGTTATTCTCTGTTCCTTCAGTACACAATTGGGATGTGTATACTGAGGATCTGGCACAACTCTGACATGCATTGGGGGAGGAAAAGCCCTTATATTAAGGGCTAAGTGGATGTTCCCCAAACTGCTCTACATTCTGGCCAAATAGTAAAATAAAAACAAGAACAAATTCCCAGAGAAATGTCAGAGATTTATGCCACAATTAAAGATTTAAAAGATGTGGTGGTGGTCATTCCCATCTTAAACCATTTGTCTAAATAATAAATAAACCAACCAAACAAACAAAAACTGTGGCACTTTGTTTGGAGCTATTGATCTGGCAAATGCATTTTTTAAATCCCTATCAGAGGAAAGATTAAAAATCTCTTTAATGCTTGAAGAAGAGTAATATGCATTCACTTTGACCATAGAACTATGTTCACCCACCCTTTTTTAAAAAGATTGATTGATTGATTGATTTTAGAGAAAGAGAGTGTGCATGCACACACAAGAGGGGCAGAGGGAGAGAGAGAAAATCCTCAACAGACTGCACTGAGCATGGAGCCCAACACAGGGCTCGATCCCATGACCCTGAGATCATGACTTGAGAATCAGATGCTTAACCAACTGAGTAACCCAGGTGCCCTCACCCTTCTTCAGGATCCTGAGTCATCTCACATTTTGCAGAAGCACACAGTGACTTGAGGAGGTCATTCAAATGTTTAGTAAATATAAGCATGCCAAATGCCAACTTTCTAGGTTGATATTTGTAGGTTTATAAATTTGAAAATCATTTGCAAGACTTACATTATCATGACCATTTTGGTAGTGCTATAAAACTCCACACATAAGGTGAAGTTTAGAACTAAATTAATTTTTTTTGCCTAAATGTTTTTATTTTAAGTAACTGAATGAAAAACAATACTTCAATTCTACATTCCATTTATTTTCTATGGACTCTTCAAATTTGGTATTACTTGCTCTTTATTTTTAATATAAGTTTTGTTCTATTAAGATATAATCTTTGCCTATAGATTTCTCTTTTGCTTGCTTAATGATATTTAAAATAGTGCACTTTTATTCACCTTAAATATTGCGGCAGAAAACATAAACCTTTTTGAATATTTACTTTGCCATCATTATTACTTGCAGCATGATGCCAGCACATTCATGGAAATGCTCCTTTTTGGCCTATATTAGATTGTAAAATGAACTCTGAGTCCTATGCTTGTAAGTGGATGTATATAAATATTTGAAATGAATGTCTTCAATGGATTCTGCAAGACAAGATCCCGACCCTTGACTCTCAATTAATTAGTACAAAGAAAGAAAATCTAGACAAACAGCCTCCTAATTCATTTGATAGCTAATTAAAATGCATTCTCTGTAGAAGTCACTTGACTCTCAATTACAACTAAATATGCAAGGTTATCAGAACACTGCAAGCAGAAAGCTGAAGATAATCTTCCCTGTTAGAGTGAACACATCAAGGATGGTTCTGTGTGGTAAGGAAAGGTTTCATGTAACACAGCTAGCTGTGTTTTTCATTTACTGTTCCCACAGGACAATAGAAATAATGATGTCACTGCTGATCCTAGGATCCCATCAGCTGTAGTAGTTTCAAAGTTAAAACCTAGTGAACTGTTAAAATTGTTTGTGGACCCCTCAAATATCAACTAGAATGGTCTAAAAAAAAAAATAGCTGTCAAGATTTGCCTGTTGCTCAAATGGTGTTGGGTTAATTTTGTCATAAAATTAATGATGCACTTAAGATGAAGAGATTTATGATTATCTGCAAGGACTTCTAATTGAGTTAACCAAACAGAGTAGCTTCCAATTCATACAACTCCAAAAAAGAATGATTAATAAGGTGCCCAAATTGTATCCTCCCTTTTTGACTGAAATCTTCAATAGGCTATTAAAATTATTACCTCATTTTTACTTCAATTACTGTTTTTTTAACCCAGAATCCATTTTTTTCATAAGATGACAGTATTTTTCATGAATTTCAAGCTCAATTGTTTCCTTAAATTAACCTATGAGTAAAAGCCTTTTTGAGCCTTAAAAGAAAACCTTATTATCTATATGTAATTAAAACATGGTCCCTTTATTTAGTTTCTATTCTTAAAATGTAGGATGATTTTATTTGGCATCACCAGCTGAATTTTAAAAAGGCATTCATGTGTTAAGTGGTATAGTGAAGAGACATTGATAAAAGGCCTATATCTAAAATACTAAATATCCTGTATATTTCAGTGGAACTATCATGATAGGGATAAAGAACAGGGCCACTCTGCTCCCTTTGATGGTTATATCTGAGACAGAAACGGCAGCTTGAAGATTTTAACAAGCTCTGGTTAAATGTGTGTCATTTCTTCTTTACAAAAAATCACTTTCATGCCACTAGACTTATGATGTTCCAGTTTCCCATTACAGACCATTTGGCTAAGATGCAACCTAGTTATCGCTATGGCCAGTTCACTGTGTGGCAAGAAGGAAGTGCCAAATTTGATTTATCTTCTAATGCAGACTTCAACAAAAGAACAATCAGTTTTGTATGAATGAAACGACTAGAAAAATCTGGCAAATCATATTTAATATTTAAAATGGCACATACTCTACATATCAAAACTTACATGAAAAGATGAAGAATTTCAGACTTTAGACCCTTATAATTGAATATAAGTCCATAATTAAGCCAATAGCACCTGTTGACCATTAAGTACAAGGCCTTTGTTTTTTCTATCATTTTGAATTACCCATTTAAGTAACTATAATTAATAAAGATAATTTGTGAATAATAGAACCTTTGTTTTTAAAGTGTTATCTATATGGAATGAATCTTAAATCTACAATTATGTTTCTGCATTTGTATTAATATTAAGGCCTATTTATGATATATGCAATTTAACTTATTTTAAAATTGCTTTCTTTCACCTGGGCTTGGGGATTAAATCATGTATGTTAAATCATGGGTCATCATTTCAGTGATTTCTTGAAATCCTAGTTTTGTCTTTGAAGGTGGTATTAAAGCACCCCATGGACAAACATGGCAGTTACTTATCCTAAAATCAGCCCCAACCTATCCAAGCCATGCTCAAACAATGTAACACAATGCATGTAATAGTATTTTTATCCCTTTTTGAGTACATATTTTTTATCTATACAAACCCCTAAAATGTTTCATTTCATGGATTTGTTTTCACTACAGAGATAAAATATATACTAACTATATGTTAACACATGTAAACTGGATGTTAGCTAAAATGGCTCTTTTCAAATATGCAGGGTACCATTTCAAGAATTCAGTATTCAGGAACACATTCTAGGCATAATATTCCAAATTTCAGAAGGTGTGTCCAACTTACCTAATCGATCTCATTGTATTGAAAGGCCTAACTTACCATGGTTTCCAAAAGACATATGTAATTTCTTTGGATACTATTAAAGAAGTTGTATGTGGTGGGGTACCTTTTGCCTACTCTCTTCAAGTAAGCTCTGTGTTAAAAATGTCTCTTAGTATTATAGGATAATCTGAGATTTCTTTTTTTTTCCACTTTTTATGTAAATTCCAGCTAGTTAACACAGTGTAGTATTAGTCTCAGGGATACAATATAGTAATTCAAACTTTTCATACAATAGCTGGTGCTTGTCACAAGTGTCCTCCTTAATCTCCAATATCTATTTCACCCATTCCCCACCCACCTCCCACTGGGAGCCATCAATTTCTTCTCCATAGAAGAAAGAGTCTGTTTCTTGGGTTGCCTGGGTGGCTCAGTCAGTTAAGTGTTTGCCTTTGGCTTAAGTCATGATCCCAGGGTCCTGGGATTGAGCCCTGGTAGGCCCCTTGCTTGATGGGGAAGCTGCTTCTCCTTCGGCTTGTGCTGCCACTTCTTGTGGTTTCTCTCTCTCTCACTCTCTCTCTCCCGTTGTCAAATAAATAAATAAAAATCTTTAAAAAAGGAAAAAAAAAAAAAAACAGAGAGCCTGTTTCTTGGTTTGCCTTTCTTTTTCTTTCCCTTTGTCTGTTTGTTTTGCTTCTTAAATTCCACATATAAGTGAAATCATATTCTATTTGTCTTTCTCTGACTGAAAATACTAATTCAAAGGGATACATATACCTCATGCTTAAGGCAGCATTATCTACAGTAGCCACATTATTATGGAAACAGCCCAAGTCTGAGATTTCCTAACAATATATTTCAGATGAAGATAATAAAATCCTCCTTGATCATAAAGCTTTTCAGATTTCTGTATTTTCTTAGAGGGTATTAAAATGGAGTACAACATCACTTTGGTTTTCAAGAACCTTAGTAAATCCCAGAAAAATCCATGTTGACATGAAAATCACAGGTATGGCTGCTTTTTTATAAGCAAATTAAAATTTAGATGCATCACTGAAAATATCTAATTCCCTGGAAGTTACATTAAGAACACTTGCATATATAAGACATAAAATATGTTGGAACTGGGATGGGGCGAGGAGCAGAGGGGAAGTAGGAGGAATAGGAGACCTAAATATCCTCAGGTCCTAGGAGTTCAGCTAGATAGTTATCAAGCCATTCTGAACACTTACAAACTCAACAGGAGATCGAAGAAAAGAATAGCAGCATTTTGAGGAACAGAAAAGCGACCACTTACTGGAAGGTAGGACTTGCAGAGAAGTGAATCCCAGGCGATATACAGGAAGATAGCCCATGGGGGGAGGGGCCAGCTCCTGGGAAGCTGTAGAGCAGCAGAACACAATATTGGAATTTTTAGAAGTCTGCTCTACTGAGGGACATCACTCCAGAGGCTAAGCAGGGATTGGAGTCCTCACAGGGACAGGGAAGTCTCAGGACCTGCAGGGTAACAAAAAGACAAGGGGTGCCTGAGGGCAGAAGAGTTTCCAGGTACAGGAGCGGGGAAGCCAGCTGCAAAGACAGAGCTGAGAAGTGGACTCGCAGCTCAGAATTACCTTAAACTGTGATCCAAGTTACAGTCGGACCACTGCTCTTCAAGCAGGGACTCCACAGGTGACAGATCCGGGAGGACCCCCTCCTTCAACCTCCAGGAGGAGTGGCACAGAAGTGTGGTGCAAGAATCTGCTGGGTTTGGAGACTCCAAGAGGGGCTGTGCATCAGAGAGAGAAATGCTCAGTCATAGGCTGGGTGAGCTCAAAGTACAGCTGGATACCAGGGAGACAGGAGGGATTGACTGCTTTTCTCTGAGGGTGCACAGAGGACTGGAGCCCTGAGCGCTAGGCTCCTACAGGGCCAGAGATTTGAAAGCTGCTATCTTCATTCTTCCCCTCCAAAGCTGTAGGGAAAGTGTTCAGGGAACAAAAGCTACCACAAGAGCAAAACCAAGAAGATTACTTAACCTGGCTCCTGGTAAAGGAGGTGTAATTCTGCCTCAGGCAAAGACATTTGAGAAACACTGCAACAGGCCTCTCCTCCAGAAGATTGGCAAGAACATCCAGCCAAGACCAAGTTCATCAATTAATGAGAACTATAGGACTCCAGAGCTAGGGGAATGGAACACATAGAATTCATGTTTTTTTCCCCATGAATCTTTAATCTTTCAAAGTAAGTTTTTTTTTTTTTAATTTTATTTTTTTC
Organism: Martes martes; assembly: GCF_963455335.1. Lineage (NCBI taxonomy): Eukaryota > Metazoa > Chordata > Mammalia > Carnivora > Mustelidae > Martes > Martes martes. The sequence continues at coordinate 106,767,452 of NC_137890.1, read as the reverse complement.
TTATTTGATTTTTTAAAAATTTTCCTCTTTCCTATTTGAACCTTTTAAACTATTTTATCTTATCAATACCTTTTTTAAAAATATTTTTAAATTTTCATTGTTTTAGCCATATTCTATCCTTTCATTGTATTTATCTTTATTTTTGTATACATACAAGTTTTTCTTTCTTTAAAATTATGGGATACAATTTCTTCTAATAGATCAAAGTATACCCTAAATCTAGGGCATGGCTTTGTTCTCATCTCCAGCCTGATGGCATTCTTTCCTTTTTTTTTTTTTTTTTTCAACTTTTGTTTTCAACCAACTTCTTATCAATTCCTTTTTTAGAATCTTTCTTAATTTTTAACTTTACAGTAATATTCCATCCCTTCATCATGTTTACCCTTACTTATGTGTGTTTGTGTGTGTGTGTGTGTGTGTATGAGTTTTTCCTTCTGTAAAATTTTCTTCTAACAGACCAAAATACACACAAAATCAAATGTGTGGCTTTGTTCTATTCACCAGTCTAACATATATATATATATATATATATATACACACAATTTTTTTCTTCTCCTTTCTTCTCCCCCCAATTTCAGGTCTCTTCCGATTTGGTTAGTTTATATTTTTTCTGGAGTTGTTGTTACCCTTTTAATATTTTGTTCCCTAACTCATCTATTCTAATATGGATAAAATGACAAGACGGAAAAACTCACCTCAAAAATAAAATAAAAAAAAAAAATAAAAGAACAAGAGGCAGTATTGACAGCTAGGGACCTAATCAATATGGACCTTAGTAAAATGTCAGAACTAGAGTTCGGAATGACAATTATCAAGGTGCTAGCTGGGCTTGAAAAAGGCATGGAAGATATTAGAGAATCCCTTTTTGGAGAAATAAAAGAAATCTAAACAAGTTGAAATTTTAAAAAGCTATTAATGAGGTGCACTCAAAAATGCAGGCTCTTACTGCTAGGATAAATGAGACAAAAGAGAGAATTAGTGATATAGAAGATGAAATGATGGAGAAAAAAGAAGCTGAGAAAAAGAGAGATAAACAACTACTGGACCACGAGGCAAGGATTCAAAAGATAAATAATACCATAAGATGAAACAATATTAAAATAATTGTGATCCCAGAAGAAGAAGAAAAAGAGAAGGGGCAGAAGGTATATTGGAGCAAATTATAGTGAGAATTTCCCTAATTTGGCAAAAGGAACAAGCATCAAAATCCAGGAGGCACAGAGAACACCCCTCAAAATCAATAAAAATCGGTTAACACCTTGTCATCTAATAGTAGAACTTACAAGTATCAGTGACAAAGAAAAATCCTAAAAGCAGCTTGGGACAAGAGGTCTGTAACACACAATGGTAGAAATATTAGGTTGGCAGCAGACCTATCCACAGAGACCTGGCAGGCCAGAAAGGACTTGCAAGATATATTCAGAGCACTGAATGAGAAAAATATTCAGCCAAGAATACTATATCCAGCTAGGCTGTAATTGAAAATAGAAAGATAGATAAAAAGCTTCCAGGACAAACAAAAACTAGAAGAATCTGCAAAAACCAAACCAGTCTTATAAGAAATATTGAAAGGGGTCCTGTAAGCAAAGAGAGAGCCTAAAAGTAACAGACCAGAAAGGAACAGAGACGATACACAGTAACAGTCATCTTACAGGCAATACAATGGCTCTAAAGTCATATCTTTCAATAGTTACCCTGAATGAGAATGAGCTAAATGCCCCAATCAAAAGACACAAGAAACTAGAATAGATAAAAAAAAAAGACCCATCAATATGCTGTCTGTAAAAAATTCATTTTAGAGCCAAAGACACTACTAGATTTAAAGTGAGGGGGTAGAAAACCATTTACCACACTAATGGACTTCAAAAGAAAGCTGGGGTGGCAATCCTTATATCAGATTTTTAAGCAAAAAACTATAATAAGAGATGAGGAAGGACACCATATCATACTTAAAGGGTTTGTCCAACAAGAAGATCTAAGAATTTTAAATATCTATGCCCCTAACATGGGAGAAGCCAATTATATAAACCAATTAATAACAAAATCAAAGAAACACATCTACAATAATACACTAATAGCAGGGGATGTTAACAACTCCCTCACTGAAATGGGCAGATCATTTAAGCAAAAGATCAGCAAGGAAATAAAGACTTTAAATGACACACTGGACTAGATGGACATCACAGATATATTCAGAACATTCCATCCCAAAGCCACAGAATATACATTCTTCTCTAGTGCACATGGAACATTCTCAAGAATAGATAATATCCTGGGGCACAAATCAGGTCTTAGCCAGTACCAAAAGAGTGGGATTATTCCCTGTGTATTTTCAGACCACAATGCTTTGAAACTAGAACTCAACCACAAGAGGAAAGTTGAAAAGAACTCAAACACATGGAGGCTATAGAGCATCCTATTAAAGAATGAATGGGTCAACCAGGGAATCAAAGAAGAATTGAAAAAAAATCATGGAAACAAATGAAAATGAAAACACAACTGTTCACAATCTTTGGGACACAGCAAAGGCAGTCCTGAGAGGAAAGTATATAGTGATATAAGCCTTTCTCAATGAACAAGAAAGGTCTCAAGTACATAACCTAACCCTACACCTAAAGAAGCTAGAGAAAGAATAGCAAAGAAAGCCTAAACCCAGCAGAAGAAGAGAAATAATGAAATTTAGAGCAAAAATCAATGAAATAGAAACCAAAAGAACAGTAGAAAAAAATCAACAAAACTAAGAGCTGGTTCTTTGAAAGATTTGATAAGACTGATAAACTCACAGCCAGACTTATCAAAAAGAAAAAACAACCAAATTAATATAATCATGAATGAAAGAGGAGCGATCACAACCAACACAAAGAAATATAATTATGAGAATATATTATGAGCAACTATACACCATCACATTTGTCAATCAGGAAGAAATGGATGCATTCCTAGAGACATATATACTACTAAAACTGAACCAGGAAGAAATGGAAAACATAAACAAATCCATAACGAGTAAAGAGATTGAAGCAGTCATCAAAAATCTCCTAAAAAACAAGAGTCCAGGGCCAGATAGCTTCCCAGGAAATTCTACCAAACATTTAAAGAAAAATAAATACCTATTCTCCTGAAACTGTTCCAAAAAACAGAAATGGAAAGAAAACTTCCAGACTCATTTTATGAGGCCAGAATTACCTTGATCCCAAAACCAGACAAAGACCCCATCAAAAAAGAGAATTACAGACCAATATCCTTGATGAACACAGATGCAAACATTCTCACCAAAATACTAGCCAACAGGATCCAACAGTATATTAAAAGGATGATTCACCACGACCAAATGGGATTTATTCCTGGGCTTCAAGTTTGGTTCAACATCCACAAATCAATCAGTGTGATATAATACATTAATAAAAGAAAGAACAAGAACCATATGATACTCTCAATAGGTGCTTTCTTGATCAAAACTCTTCAAAGTGTAGGAACAAAGGGTACATGCCTCAATATCATCAAAGCTATCTATGAAAAACTCACAGCAAATATCATTCTCAATGGGGAAAAACTGAGAGCTTTTCCCCTAAGGTCAGGAACATGGCAGGGCTGTCCACTATCACCACTGTTATTCAACATAGTATTAGAAGACCTAGTCTCAGCATCAACAACAAAAAGAAATAAAAGGCATACAAATTGGCAAAGAAGAAGTCAAACTCTCACTCTTTGCAGATGATATGTTACTTCATGTGGAAAACCCAAAAGACTCCACTCCAAAACTGTTAGAACTCATACAGGAATTCAGGGAAGTGTCAGGATATAAAATCAATGCACAGAAATCAGTTGCATTTCTATACACCAACAACAAGACAGAAGAAGGAGAAATTAAGGAGTCAGTCCCATTTATAATTGCACCCCAAACCATAAGATACCTAGGAATACACCTAACCAAAGAGGCAAAGAATCTGTACTCAGAAAACTATAAAGTACTCATGAAAGAAATTGAGGAAGATACAAAGAAATGGAAAGACATTCCACACTCATGGATTGGAAGAACAAATATTGTGACAATGTCTATGCTACCTAGAGCAATATACACATTTCATGCAATCCCTATCAAAATGCCATCAATTTGTTTAAAAAAAATGGAACAAACAATCCTAAAATCTATATGGAATCAGAAAAGACACCAAATAGCCAGAGGAATGTTGAAAAAGAAAACCGAAGTTGGTGGCATCACAATTCCAGACTTCAAGCTCTATTACAAAGCTGTCATCATCAAGACAGTTTGGTACTGCCACAAAAACAGACTCATAGATCAATGGATCAGAATAGAGAGCCCAGAAATGGACCCTTAACTCTATGGTCAACTAATCTTTGACAAAGCAGGAAAGAATGTCTCCTGGGAAAAAGACAGTATCTTCAACAAATGGTGTTGGGAAAATTGGACAGCCACATGCAGAAGAATGAAACTAGACCATTTCCTTATACCACACACAAAAATAGACTCAAAATGGGTGAATAACCTCAATGTGAGAAAGGAACCCATCAAAATCCTTGAAAAGAACACAGACAGAAACCTCTCCATCCTCAGCTGCAGCAACTTCTTCCTAGAAATATCGCCAAAGGCAAGGGAAGCAAGGGCAATAATGAATTATTGGGACTTCATCAAGATCAAAACTTTTTCACAAGAAAGGAAACAATCAACAAACCGAAAGACAACCCACAGAATGGGAGAAAGTATTTGCAAATGACATATCAGATAAAGGACTAGTATCCAAAATCTATAAAGAACTTATCAAACTCAACACCCAAAGAACAAATAATCCAATCATGGCCAGAAGACATGAACAGACATTTCTGCAAAGAAGACATCCAGATGGCCAACAGACACATGAAAAAGTGCTCAACATCACTTGGCACCAGGGAAGTCCAAATCAAAACCACAGTGAGATATCACCTCACACTATACAGAATGCATAAAATTAACAAGTCCTGAAACAACAGATGTTGGTGAGTATGCAGAAAAAGGGGAACCCTCCTACACTGTTGGTGGGAATGCAAGCTGGTACAGCCAGCTGGATAACAGTGTGGAGGTTCCTCAAAAAGTTGAAAAATAGAGCTACCCTATGACCCAGCAATCACACTACTGGGTATTTACCCTAAAGATACAAATGTGGTGATCCAAAGAGACACGTGCACCCAAATGTTTATAGCGGCAATGTCCACAATAGCCACACTATGGAAAGAACCTAGATGTCCATCAACAGATGAATGGCTAAAGAAGATGTGGTGTATATACACAATGGAATACTACGCAGTCATTAAAAGAAGTGAAATCTTGCCATTTGCAATGACGTGGATGGAACTAGAGGGTAATATGCTAAGTGAACTAAGTCAATCAGAGAAAGACAATTATCATAAGACCTCTCTGATATGAGGTATTTGAGAGGCAGGGTGAGGGGCTCATGGGGGGAAGGGAGCAAAAAAAAATGAAACAAAATGGGACTGGGGAGGGAGACAAGCCATAAGAGTCTTAATCTCAGGAAATAAACTGAGGGTTGCTGAGGGGTGAGGGGGAGGGATAGGGTGGCTGGGTGATGGACATTGGGGAGGATGTGTGCTATGGTGAGTGCTGTGAATTGTGTAAGACTGATGATTTACAGACCTGTACCCCTGAAGCAAATAATACATTATATGTTAATCCAAAAAAAAAAAGAAAAGAAAGAAATATGTTGTAATTCAATAATAATTGACAAATATGTGCAAATGTTATTGGATTGATAGACGAATAATTAGTCCTTCTAGATACACAGCATTGATAAGTAAAATCTCTGTTATTTAGAATGCTATAATTTAAAATTTCCTAGATTATGTTTCAGTCTGTATATTAGATTATGCTACAAAAGTCAGAAAATTTCAGAGGAGAATAAGTTTAAAAATCATCCATGTTTATGAAACTGAAAGATGACACTTACACTGACAGCATAATTTTAGTGAAAATTCACTTTTCATGAAAAAGAAAAAAAAGATATATCCCAATTTCTATCAGCTCTTGTGAATTTCAGACCTTAATCTGAATATAAATGGTTCCCAATTTATAATGGTTTTATTTATAATTTTTCAACTTTATGATGGTGCAAAAGCTATGTGCATTCAGTAGAAATCATACTTCAAATTTTAAATTTTGATTTTTTTTTTCTGGGCTACAGATATGCTATATGATACTCTCATGATGCTAGGCAGCAACAGTGAGTCACATCTTCCAGTCAGCCACTTGATTATAAGGGCAAACAATGGATACATTTAGAACCATTCTGTACCCAGACAACCATTCTTCTTTTCATGTTTAGTAGAGTATTTGATCAATTACATCAGATATTCAACAAACCTTATTATAAAATGAGGTTTGTGTTAGATTGTTTTAACCAATTGTAGGCTAATATGAGCATCCCGTGCACTTTTGAAGTAAGCTAGGCTAAGATATGACATTCAGTAGGTTAGGTATATTAAATACATTTTCAAATTATTATAGTTTCAACTTACGATGGGTTTATCAGGACATAACCAACTGAAAGTCAAGGTAGATCTTTAATAGCTGCCTACATTTCTCAGTTTTTCTTCCCTTTCTTTGTTTTCTTTTCTTTTTTTTTTTTTTAAATTTCATTTATTTATTTGACAGAGAGAGAGATCACAAGTAGGCAGAGAGGCAGGGGGAAGCAGGTTCCCTGCTGAGCAGAGAGCCTGATGCGGGGCTTGATCCCAGGACCCCGAGATCATGACCTGGGCAGAAGGCAGAAGCTTAACTCACTGAGCACCCAGGCGTCCTTCCTGAATTTGTTTTCCATGCTACCACCCCATTGTCGTCAGTGCAACGAACTTCATACCCAGTTTATTTATTTCATTGAGGGATTATAGAATCTTTTTTAGTTACTTAGCACTCAATCCATATTATTTCCCTTTGGGATTTTCTTCCATTTGCCCTATGAGAGTAGTTATGTGCTCATTTACTAAAAAAGAATGGAATAGGAGAGAAGTTTCAATACATGCTAGGAAAGAATGATCTGGATGGAAGATGGGACTTGGAAAAAGAGTAAAGATTTACATTATCTTTGGGTTTCAATAGTTACTGTTTTCTAGTTATTATTGTTAATCAATCATTCATAAAAATTAACTCTTTTATGCAGTTTTTAAAGTACCCTCATAAGTTTTACTTTTGCTTCCATTCTCCTATACTATGGACCAAATGAACCTCCTGGCTACCACAACGAATCCGTATTATAACATACTGCTTAGTACCATAACCAGTCAGATCTAAAGCAATTAGTAACATGGTAACTATAAACTAATACAACATCTTCAACAAGGAGCTCCTAAACAAAGATTATCTGTTAGATGAGTCCCAACTTGGGCAGAAACAGGCCTTTGTATCACCATCTTGTTCAGTCACTGGATAGCTTCTCTAGAAAAGCTTGATCTTGACTCAAAAGCTGAGGCAGACTAACAGCTAAAGGCTTTTGTACAGCCATGCATTTGCAGCTAATCACTGAATCCTTTCTTGAAGCAGGATCAGGATCCTTTCTTGCAGATCTCTATCTCTGGAGCAACAACATTTTTTGGTATTCACTAGATATTTACTGGATACCCAATAGGTAAAACAGTATCTATAATTTGTAAAACAAAAAATGCTAGAACATGTTAAATACAATAACGAATTTGTAATTATTTACTTAATTAGAACATATACATGGTGTACTTGGGTGCCACAGTTGGTTAAGCATCCAACTCTTGGTTTCAGCTCAGATCATGATCTCAGGGTTGTGGGATCAAGCCCTGAGTCAGGTTCTATGTTCAGTATGGAGTCTGCTTAAGACTCTCTCTCCTCCTCCCTCTGCCCCTCTCCAGTTACCCCATCTCTGAAATAAATAAAGAAATCTTTTAAGATGGATAGATAGATAGATAGATGATAGATAGATATAAATAATTCTTTCTATATTTTTCCCTGAATTGGTCTTTTCCATGAAGGTCTCTATCTATAGTCATTTTTGCCAATCAGAGCTATCGGTGTGTAGTCAGGTGATTACCTCTGGGTTTCCATTTTGTGATATGCTTTGTCTCCTATCACAGGATTGTGCTTCCACGTTCTTTCACCTTAATCCTGATCAGCTAGTAGTATGATATTGAGGAATATTTTGGATCCCCTAGGAACAGCTCCATTTGTCTGTACAAGGGCTTAAATTACCCCTCTTTTTTTGGGACATCTCCCCAGAACTAGAACCTTCTTCTGTACCACCTTTCATTTATCTATACTCTTTTATAGACTCTCCAGAACTATTAATCCCTTTCTTGACTCCTAATTATTTAGGTGTCCCTCTAGATTCTTTCTTCCATGGCCTGCCCAATCAATGAATGCTTTCAAAAATGACCACTTCAGAATGCAAGAAAGACTCCTGGCCTCATGAAACCTGTGCCTGTACTATTTGTTCTCATTCCCAGCTCAGCCTCTTAAGTTAAGGCTCTAAGCCCCATTAATATGGAGAATTTCCTTTAAAAAAATACATATATGGATTGGTAGGATTATATATCTTGGATAAAAGAAAAAAATATATTAAATAGGTGCTGGTTGTTCATTGTTTAATTAGATGAAGTACAGATAATTTTAGACTCATCATCAAATGTTTTATTTCATGTCATTTTTGAATTTTTTTTCTCCTAAATAAAACAGTTGGTTCATTAATAATTAAGCCCCCATCTCTCCAAACGAGTGTAAGGAGTAAACAAGCCAATTAAAGTAATTCCCTTTGTAATACTGATATAAAAATCCTGGAGGAGATGCATCAGGGAAAGCAGGTTCAGCTTCTAATAGTCGGGGCTGAGCCAGGGAATCTCTGGGAAAAGCTTGAACTCAAGAGATGTGAATGTGGAAGGATTACTCTTGTTTATAGGGAGCTGTTAAAAAATTTTTATTTGAGCACCCCATGTAGTAGGCCCTTTGTAGTGTGACTTTGAAGCTCTTCTTACAAATAGAGTGAGAAAGAAGTAATGGTGCAGCCATTCTGAGGTCAGACTTCAAGAGGCATTGAACATCTTTGCTTATTTTCTTGGCATCCTGCTCAGCTGCTGCAGGAGGGCCTGGTTGAACTTGACGAAAAATGGAAGACCACGAGGATAAGAGGTAAGTCACTAGCTGAGGCTCCCTGGAACTCTCAGCTAAACTGGTGGGTGATGAGACCAGTCTACCCAGAACTACCCAACTGTGTCCAGTTCAAGTTTCTATGCCACGGAGTTATATTAAGACACAAAATGTTAAGGTGGTTCCTTATGCAGATAAAGGTCATTGATGCACCCAATGATACCCAGAATGGTTTAAAAAAACTGTCACTGTCGGTACGATTATTGCCAATCACATTCATTCAAAGCGGGATGCCTAGTCCATGAGTATCTTGCCCTGACACTAGTGGTGGGAAAGTGTAGAGGACAGAAAATTTTGTTCTTTCCATTTTTTGCCCACTAGAGTAATAAGCACATATGTTTTCATTAATGGTATTCTAGGTGCACAAATCAATCAGAGTATGTATGTCAGACTATACACACACATAATGTAATTCTCAGTTTCCATTTAGTTCAGAGTTATTTGCAGTATAATCCCAATTAATATAGTCCCCTCTTCACTGGCCAAGATATAGTTAGATCTGAAATCTAACTAACTTACATTAGGAAGTATCATGAAAGAGGTCAAAACACTATGGCTTAGAGAGTTAATGACTACAGGTGCCCAGTGATTATTTCATAGATAAAAGGAATCTGAGGCAATCCTGAAAACATGGATAGAATCTCTGCAGGGGGAAAGAATTAGAGAAAAATATTAAAAAGTGTAGGAATTATTTAAACCTAGAGCACACGTTTGAGATCCGGCAGAGGGAGAAGGAAGGATTTCATGAAGGCAGGTGGGGGTTAGGAAGAATAAAACAGGTTAGGAGTCAAGGAATGGAACACCCCAGTGAAAGACTGAATTTGTACCTGACTTTGACTGATGTGGAAGAGTCTACTCTTGGAAGTTTCTGAACAAGCAAAAGATATAAGCAGAGTTGGTCTTTATAAAGCTGAACCATACATCAGATACAGAATAGATTTTAAGAGTTGGGGATGGAATGAGCTACTGCAATGTTCAGGGAAGAATTAATGGACTAAAGAAATAGCAACAAGTAATGGTGAAGATAATCAGAAAGATCTGTGTGTGACATGGTATAGAGTTTTAGGGACTTGAAAAATTTAAATTCTGGTTCCAATACATTGATATGTTTCAGACAGGAATACAAAACTGAGATAAACAGTTGTTTTGAGACTAATTCTTTGTTCGATTTGGAATATGATGAGTTTGTAGGTCTGAAAAAAAGATGTCAGATATTGGCAAGAAAGGTGATACTAAATCTTGGGAGATGGAATATATAATGTTCTTAATGGTTAGTTATTCCAAGGTAGACTAAACTTATTGGAAAATAATTGAGAAGCAGAACTTCAGGAAAAGGGGGAAAGGAAAGGGAAAAAATATATAAAGAATGCCTTTGGAAAATTTGTTTCCTAGTTATGAATTTTAATTTGCTTGCTTTTTGTTTTATTTTTTGGAAAGAAATCAAAGAAAGCAAGCAGTAGAGAAGGAAGTATGAAAATGTGACAAATTTAAAACTGAACATCTGCATACCATGGAAAGGAAAGTGAGAGAAAAATTTGACAAACATTTCTTTTAGCTCAGGATTTATTATGAGGTGTTTGCAAATTATCTCTCCAATTTTGAATATAAATTACAGAATAACTAATGCACATTTGTTATTGTGTAGTTTGTGTCATCTTATAATTTGAGCCTTGGAGCTTATTAACTTTTCTTTCTTATAGAAGCTTATTCAAAGAGCAAAATAACTCCTGAAAAAAGAAATGTCAAAATATAAAAAGCATACTCAGTGCTTTGGATAGAGGAGGCTGATGATAAATACATGACTGATCTTTAAGTAGACTTCTTTGTCATACTATAAAATAATTGTAGATATTATATGTATTTATATGTCTATATATTTTGCAAGAATTCATGCTCATATCTAGCAAATAATTTAGAAAATAGATTTATACTGACTGAAAGGAAAATGGAATAAAAGTGTGAAGGAAAAAAATAACAGCCTTTTCTTGCACTTTTTGAATATACTATTAAAGCCAAATGGTTTGGAAGAAACAAATCATAGGATGATGCATGCTATCCAGTTACATCAGAAAACCATAGAGTGAAGTGTCAAGCTGGAAAAAAAAATAAAATTGGTGTTTAAATGTACCAGTTGCAACCAGAATTTGATGAATATGAATATATTCCTACTATTAAATCTTTACTTTCTTAATCAATGACCTAGAAAATACAAAAATGATAGGTTCCAGGAAGAGTATGGTGGGATAAAAACAAAAACAAAAATATCTGACCATCCTTCAGAGCGCCAGTTTGGAATTGCCAGCCTATCAGACATGCTTATTTCAGATGTTGCACTTTTAAAAAATAAAATGCTAGACTGTTCAAAGTAGGAAAAAAGAGAGAAAAAAGCTCTCCGTCCAAAGAGAACACATTTTTTAATTATCTGTGAGTTTGTTAACTGTTTGTGGTATTCATGTGGTTTCTGTAGGGGTTTGGGAATGGTAAATGGGATAAAACCACTCGTCGGAGTTGATTCATTTATGTAGTTATCACTGAAAAGGCATTGTGTGGCTTGCTCTAGTTACATTAGAGAAAAATAGTGATGTATTATCTGATCTGAAGGAAGTAGCCATAAAGACAATGAATAAGAAAACAAATGCTTATGAATTATGCTCAACACTATCAATACCATAAACAATGTATGTGATAGGTACAGAGAAAACGGGGTGGGGGGCGGCGTCTGTATTTAGACATTTAGACATTGTGGTTTGAGAATGCCTCCCTACGTAGGAAATGGTTAAGCTGAAACCTGAAAGATGAGAAGGAGCAGCAAGTCCACCCATGGGAAAGAAAATCCAGGCAGAGTGAAAAGCTTGCCCAAGGGTCACAAAGTCAGAATAAACGTAGTGTGTTTAAAGACATGAAAGAAAGTAAAAATGCTTGGAACACTGAGAGCTACAAGGAGGTCTAAAATAAGTTTAGAGAGGGACCAGACCTACTATCTCTATTAGTGAACAGTCTACCTTTGCTATGTAACAGCCTCAGAAATCATGGTGTCAAAATATAATGAGCGTTTGTTTTTAATAAATATTAGTTCAACTGCAGTATTTCTGCTTCAGTTTGGTGATAGATGATGATCTGCTTCTGTGTCCATTGGGAATATGTTCTCATGTCACAAAGAGGACGTCCACTGAACAAGCCAGTGTTAAGCTTTTGTTTGCACAATGATGATAACATCCCCTTGGCCAAAACAAGTTATAGGGCAAGCACACTGGCAACCAATGGAGAAGAGAAACTCTTCTGGTAAGATTTGGTAAGAAAACGTCAAAAATACATTGTGAAGAGTGAGAACCATGTCTCCTATATCTTTCTAATGTACATTTATAACATGTTGCCTTACACATAGTAGGTACTCAAAAAAAAATCTAAGACATTTTTAAAATTGAGGATACATGCAATGCAAGATATCAATAGCGTTGGTGTTTGCAGTCCCCTCACCAAATGGAGAATGTCTGGGGCCTTTTTAGTATAGGGAAGCTTACCAAGAGTTTTCACAGCTCAGAGTCTTCGTGTCAGTCATCTGCACAGCTATTGTCAAGTGTAAGCAAAGCAGAAATTGCAGCAGCCACTGGAAATATAACAGTTACTTTCTGTGAGTACCTTACATATCTAACATGATTTCATCTCTTTATTATTATCCTTCTGGAAAATATCCCTTTATCCTTTTTTTTTTCCTTTTCCTTTTATCCTCCTCCTTGTCATCTTACCTCTCCTTCCTCATTATTCTATAAAGGGATTGCAAAGGTTTATGTCCTGAGTTTGGAACTGATTCTACCCTATGAGCCAATCATAGTTTAGGTCTCTGCTATAAGTGTTAGGCTGAGTAAATAGTACAAATTGATTTCATTGGAGCCAGGCATATAGTATGTGCTATATTTATCCTAAAAACTTATCATTGTGATCACTATAAATACAGAGAAATGAGAAACCAGAATAACTTTGAGCAGAACGAAGCTACTGACTGAGAATAACACAGATTAGAATTCGTAAGTATCTAATTCATGACTGGCATGGATTAAGCTAAGTGATGCTATTGTAGTCTTTTAAACATAACCTACTTGGCTTACTTATATATATGTAGCTTATATTCAAGGAGGTCCTCAAAGTGTCATGAAGAAGCTTTTTATATTTTAACTTTGCCATGGAGATTATCTGAGATGAGCAACGAGAAAGGACCCAGTCTTCAGTCTACATTGCAAGGGAAATCCTTCTGTGTTCTATTAACAGAATTTATTAATAATGGAAGAATCATCCCTGGAGACCATTTTTACCAGAAGCTGTGAATTTTTTTAAATTTTTGACCTAGATGTACAGGTGGCCAAATTAAAGCAGCAGACCTATATATTACTTTGATGAGAGACTGTTTAAGACAACTCGTCACTGCTGTGACCCAAATGCATTTAAAAACAACAGGGAGTGGCACCTGGGTGGCTCAGTGGGTTAAAGCCTCTGCCTTTGGTTTGGGTCACGATCTCAGGGTCCTGGGATGGAGCCCAGCGTCAGGCTCCCTGCTCCCGCCCCGCCCCCCGCTCTCTCTGCCTGCCTCTGTGCCTACTTGTGATCTTTGTCTGTCAAATAAATAAATAAATAAATAAATAAATAAATAAATAAAAACAACAGGGAAACCCATGGAGTTTTGGTAGTATTTTAACTCAAGGTGTTTGTGAAGCTGACTTCCCTTTCAGTGAAACTTCCAATATAGAAAAAAAAAAAAAAAAGACATGTATTTCTTTTTTTAATTATTGACTGAATTCCCTATGCTGTATTTCTCATTCTGATAACTTATTTATTTTGTAACTCAAAGTTTGTACCTCTTAATCTCCTTCTCCTATATGTGAGCCATCTCACACCCCCATCCCCTCTGGCAAGCACTAGTTTGTTCTCTATATTATGAGTCTGTTTCTTTTGTTGTTATTTGTTTTGTTTTTTAAATTCCATATCTAAGTGAAATCATATGGTATTTGTCTTTGGATTATTTCACTTAGCATAACGACTTCTAGGTCCATCCATGTTGTCATGAATGGCAAGATGGTAAGAATTTTTTTCTTTTTTAATAACTGAGTAATATATGTATACACACACACATACACACACGTACATCTTCTTCTCCATTTGTTTACCAATGAACACTCAGGTTGCTTCCCCATATCTTAGCTATTGTAAATAATGTTGTAATAAACATAAGGGCAGATATATTTTTTCAAATTGGTGTTTTTATTTTCTTTTGCTAAACACTCAGAAGCAAAATTACTTTATCATATGAAACTTCTTTTTCTTTTTTCTTTGCTTTTTTTTTTTTTTTTTTTTTTGAGTAATCGTCATACCCTTTCCTCTAGTGGCTGCACTTTTACGTGTCCACCAGCAGTATAGGAGAGTTCCCTTTTCTCCACATCCTCTCCAACCCTGTTATTTCTTGTGAAAAGAACATGGCTTGATAGTCACCAGTAGTAAAAATGTCTCAAGAGGGTAGAAGTGAGAGCAGTGGCCAGGATGTAGGGCATGATTAGAGAAAGAGGGAGGATTCGGGCCAGGAATTAGAAAAGCTTTTTTGGAAATGTTAATGTAGCTGGAACTGCACATACATTTGAATGATGAGTCATGGAGACCGCAAATAATGGATGTTTTTATGGTTTTGGATAATCAGTGATGGTCTCCTTTGTCATAGATTCATTTCTGTTTTTGTTTTAATTGGTAGCACAGTGGATAATGGTTTTCATCTCACTATTGGGTCATTAATTTATGTTTAATTAATCCTGACAGGTCCAGTGTTATTCTAGAGTTAAACAATCAAAAGTTACATATTTTCATGGAAATAAGCAAGATTTCCTCCCACTTTAAAGACTGGTGGTTTATATTTAGCCACCAAACCTGTAGAAAAAGTTATTAAGCCCAAAGAAATTGGCATTTATTAATTTATATAAACTTGTTACTGACCTAAACCTACTGCTTTATTCAGGGGATTTCTTTAAGGAACATGTATTTCGGGTACACAAGAGTCTGTTATTTGTTTAAAACTTGTGGCCAACATTATTCTAAGAATGTTCTTGAGCTATCTGCTGATAATCAAAGAATCCAACACATATTTTGCATTTCTATTTCCTAACACGAATAAATAAATGCATTAGCTAGCAAATGTTAATGACCACTCACAATAAATAGAATTCACAGATAAAATCTGCATTAAAAGATCATTAAGCATTGGGGATTGAAAACACAAAACTATGAAAATGAGTTTCAAGAGCTTAATTTTCTCATTCTATCTTCTCAGAGTTAGATACATACCACAGGGTAGAAATGAATCCAGAGGGCAATTTTAGTAGCATATGGGGTAGCATATTCCTTTTTTGCATTTGTAATTAGAGATCAGAAGTTTGGGGTCTCAGCCACAGTACTGGTTAATGCCTCATGGACATTTTCTGAGCTTACTCAAAGACAGCACACCAGCTTTGGGTAGCTCCTATACCAGATGTCATATGAACACATCACACCATACCACCACTTTGCTTTTAGTTCAAATCTGCCTTTGCTATGAGATGAGAGGGTATAATAGTTCTAATTTTCTTTCCCTCTCCTGGTCATAGGCAGAATACCCGACTTCTCCGGATACTCCCTGTTTGGTTTTTACCAACCACTAGGGTCCTGTGAGCCTTCAGTGAGCTAACACATCAGAGCACTCCACACCCTGAGCAGTCTGTGTTTCATCCAGCAAATATTTACTGAGCATGTACATGTGTCAGCACTGTTCCCGGTGCTGCGGGCACAGCACCAAACAAAACTCATTTCCCTCTTCTAGGTCTCTTGACATCCAAGTGAAGAAGAAAGGCAATAAACCAGGAAGAAAGGTAAAGCAGTGTGTGTAAATATTGATGGGGTATTAAATTAAATAAGGTGGCAAGGGAAGGCCTCCCTAGAGAAATGACATTTGAGAAGAGATTTGAATCCAGTGAGGCTGTGAGTCATGTGAACAAATGTAGGGGGTGGGTGAAGAGTAGGGATGGAAGGATGCTCCAGGCCTAGTGACAGGACATGCAGAAACAAGGAGGAGAGTGTGATTGTTCATTTGGCACGCACAGAAGGACCAGTGTGTCTGGAATGGAGTGAGTAAGTGAAAGACATGTGAGAATTGAGAAGGAGGCAGTCTGTGGTATGACCATGGAGACCCTATGGGCACTGAAAATGGTTTAATTGTATCTTTAGACTAACAAATACTATGCCACAAATATGAAAAATGAATTTATTATGATTGTAGCATTAATAGTTTAGATGTATTCCTAGGGAAAATGTTAATGATTAAACACTGAAATTAGTTTTTTTATTTGTAATCAGTTCTGGATGATGATATGATTTTATATTATGTAATATAAATACCATGAAAATCCTTCTGAACTGTCCTTGTGGGGTGTTTTTCAACCATAAAAACCAGCAACCTGGCCAGCAGTGAATGTGAATGCATAAACACAAAGAAAACTTCTGGATTGAGGCATTTCTTAAGGTCACATCCAGCATTATTTTTTGAATATGAAATGCATTTGAAATGCCCTTTAGAGATTGTCTCTTTAATCCAAAGAAAACAAAAATAAATATTTGTGTTTGTATTTTTAGTGGGCATTAACCTTCAGGGAATTGAAAGAGGTTGGGGAATGAAGC
Organism: Martes martes; assembly: GCF_963455335.1. Taxonomy (NCBI): domain Eukaryota; kingdom Metazoa; phylum Chordata; class Mammalia; order Carnivora; family Mustelidae; genus Martes; species Martes martes. Next base: position 106,750,591 of record NC_137890.1, on the reverse strand, counting down.
GGCATTTTATATGAAATTAAATGTATTCAGCTCATTCGATGGAAGACATTTTACTTGTTCTTTTTTTAGTATTACTTTTCCTACACCTTAAAATAGTCTGGCATAGAAACTCTGTAAACACAGGTAGATATCTTGGTCCCACAGAAACATAAAATAAATATGAATTTGCTCCCAAAATATATGCTGTTTTCTCCCTAAGTTATATTAACTAAAAAACAGCAGGCTTTGGGGTTACTGAAAAACTGCATAAGTCATCTAAAATCAATACTGTTGGCCTCGCCTCGTCTAATAGGAGGTGAAGTCAAACTTAGAGTTTAGAGAGAAACAGCTCCACTAATTAAATGTCTCACAGAAAAATGACTTTTCTTGTCAAAGAAATGATGCCGTACTCTGGATGCCAACCTTACATAAGGAAGAATTTTTTTTAAGTTCTAACCTGCAGATTTTATGGGCATGGATTCTGCCAAAAATGTAGATATTATCCCAACTGTTCTGAACTTCCATAGTGAAGGTATGAGCAACTGTGTCACTGCCTCCTCAGCACCTGCCAGAGCCAACTCCTCTCTCCTCTTCCCCTCTTCTCCACACCCCCAAAGCAGCTTCTTAGCTGGCTGCCACTAGAAGTTTTCTTTGAAAATCTTTTCATTTGAAACTTGCCTACATAAAGCAGTTACAGCTAGTACAATGTTAGCGATGACACGATTCAGTGCTACAGGAGACAGTATTTAATTTGCAGGATCAGAAAAGGAAGTCAGAGTAGATGCAAACTGTCAAGAAAAGTGGTTTGGGACTTGTGGCGTTTCTTCAAGGCTGGGCACAGGTTGCATGGAGCACTGGGTGTTATATGAAAACAATGAATCATGGAATCCTACATCAAAAACTAATGATGTACTGTATGGTGACTAACATAACAGAATAAAAAAAAATAAAAAATAAATAAAAAATAAAATTAAAATTAGTTGCCCCCCCCAAAAAGGCTGTAGAACCTATAAAAAGGAGCTTCTGTTGTTAAAGGTAGACAGCATTTCTATTCCCATATGTAAACATTAAAAAAAAAAAAAGTCTCACTATGAAATATCAATTATATGCTTTTTAAATTAAAAGATTTTATTTATTTATTTGACAGAGAGAGATCACAAGCAGGCAGAGAGGCAGGCAGAGAGAGAGGGGGAAGTAGACTCCCTGCTGAGCAGAGAGCCACATGCGGGGCTCGATCCCAGGACCCTGGGATCATGACCTGAGCCAAAGGCAGAGTCTTTAACCCACTGAGCCACCCAGGCACCCCTGGAAAGCACTTTCTAATGTCTATGTAAATATCTATCTTGTCGGACCTCCCACTGTTTCAGACCTGAATACTGGTTTGTGTATGGATTGAATTTTATTGTGTATAAAACGGTTAGTAGGTGCAGATACATGCCCATTCCAATGCTTAACTAATTCTGATCTTTTTTTTTTCCCTTGAAATTATCTTTGGAGTAGCATGCCTGTCATAGGACAAACATACTGAAATCAACCAAATAGGAGTAAGACTTTTCTGTGATTTTTCAAATCAGAAGTGCTGTTCTCAACTGCATAAAAATGTAAAATATTACTTTAAGTTACAACCCTATTTTACTGTTACATAGCCCTAGTGCTACTCTGCACATAAAACAAAATCCGTAATTATTATAATTGCTTGTCATCATCAGATGCTTTAGAACCATGAGTTGCTATATGAATTATAAACACGTTGATGAACAGAATAGTTACCATTAACATCATGGTCAATAGTAGGTTTCTCACAGCTAATGAAGTTTTGAAAAAGGTAATTCATTAATTTTCTCTTAGGAACTTGCTTTTTATTGGTCTCTTAAAATGTCTTGTAAACTCTATTATTAGAGGATAATGATGGTATGGGGGGAAAAGATAGTCTGAACAATACCTACTGAAATCAGTGAAACCTGAGTAGTTGTGCCTAATGACGGGTTGTAAAATGATCTTTGTACAGAATATTCCCTTCGATTATGTTGTTCTTCATCAGTTCATCAGAACAAAAAAAGGAAAAAAATCAACCTGGCATGACTAGAGCTGAGTTTTTAATATTCCTTATATGGAAGTCCTGAGATGCTCAGGAAAAGCATTTTCCGATGTGCAGAAACCAAGTATAAGTTTCCAATGAAAAAGCAACTGGAAGGTTGAGTTAATATTACAAGGTGTTTGCATCAGAGCACAATGGTATTTATAGAGTACTACCTATGCGCCAGGTGCTATGCCAGGTAATTTATGTTAATTATGATATTTATAATTACAGAAGAGGACACTGGAGCTTAGAAAAGCAAGGCCAGTGTCTCAGAGGAGAGAGTTGTGATTCGAACTCAAGCATTACTACTTTGAAATGATATTCTGGTGTTTCTCCCAAATTATAAAGTTGTGATAGCAACATTTATTTAAACATTCCCTAACCTAAACATCTATATGTTATTTAATTTTCATAACAGATAATATAATTTTTAACTAGTTTATTAAGTTTTCTATTTCTTGAGAGTAGGAATACTGTGTTAAGCATATATGCCTCCCATACTGCCTTGCAATGACTTATAGGTATTCAATAAATATACATGAAACATAAATCATGTTAACTCTATAACATGAGAGAAAAAGTAACTCTATGCGTTTGGTAGCTTCATAATTATAATTATATAGTAGTAGGCTCTACATTCCTGTTGTAATTTGTCTCTGGATTTTATTTGCATTATTATTGCTTATTAAACCCTAAAGGTTTGCCATACAAACGTCTTTTCACTAAAATCATATTATAGCCATTAAGGCCAAAGTCTCTGTTTTATGTAACATATTAACTATATTTCATGTATTTAGTAAAAGAGACAAATATGCTTTACTCCAAACAAATCCACAATAACAGAATTTATAAAATAATCTCAGTTCCCTTCTAATGACATCATCATGAACAGATTAAAAACAACAATAACAAAACAAAAACCTTTTAGGTTTGCCCACTTAATTCACTTTCTGAGAGGCCATAACAGTAATCAAAACAAAGTGAATAAAAAGTCCTCAGACTTTCAAAGAAAATAATTTAATTGCTATGGACAATATATCATTATGAACTGTAGTCTGTCACCATATGTTGAAACGCTTTGAGAAAACAATGTCTCGTTAGCATTAAAAACCTATTGATCACTGAAATTTTAGTATATTCATCATTAATTTACTTTATCACCCATTTTAAATAATTCCATGCATATGTTCACCGTTAACTTAAGTCTCTTAAATTCTGTTTCAAATTTTTTCTGATTTTATTTTCTTTCTTCATCCTCCATTAAAAAAATTCTTTATTTTACTTTCCATTTGACACATTTTCTTTCTATTAACCTTCGTGTTCTCTGCCTGTTTCACATTTTACTGTCGCTGTTCTCCATCTTAAATAGGAAACTTATTTAAATTCCCAGTATATCCCTATGCAACATGCTGTTCTCACTGGATTCTTACAAAATAATTATATCTAAATGGCCACACTGATCTTAGCATTCACTATTTTCTTCTATATGCCAGGTATGTTCTAAGTGTTATTGCCAGAGCAGTGAAGAGAATAAGCTCTCTTTTTCTAGTGAATAAACTAATAATAACAAATACAATTTACTGTTAATTAATGATACATGCTATAAAGAAAATCAAACAAGGTAGGGTGATAGAGAGCAATAAAGGAAGAGGAGGCTATTTGGTGATAAGAGAAGTTATGTCCCAGGAAATAAAATACGAGCAGAAGAATAAATTAAGAGAAGGATACGGCCATGTTGTTATCAGGAAGAAAACATCCTGAAGAGAGAGCAACAGGTACAAATAACCTGAGGTAGGAATGAGCTCAGAAGCACACAGAGACTCTGGTGGGATAACAACAGAAGGAAGACAGATGTGAGGGAGAAGAAGATCACATGAAAGTCTTTGGATTTTGTTCTAACTGTAATGGAAAGGGCATGGGAGATTTTGAACAGAGTAGTGATAAGAGCCACTAACCTTTTGAAAGGACTATGTGGGCTGTTCAATGCCGAAATGAGCTATTGAGGGGCAAAAAAAAAAAAAAATATATATATATATATATATATATACATATATATATATATGTATATATATACACACAAGGAATAGTAGAGAAGATTGAATGTAGCTAGATTTGGAGTATATTTTTTTTAAAGTAGAGCTGATAAAACTCCTCAAACCATTGGATGTGGGGTGTAGGAAATTTAAAGATGCCACAACCCAATCACACTGTCATATAGAAACCCAAAGAGTAAATGATATTTGGCATTAGCAAAAATATTCTCTTAAAGCAGAAATTATTAGAAGCACTCATTAACTTGCATTTCAGAGGAGACTAGAAATGTAACATGAGAAAAAGACTGAGCATATCCAGTGACACCAAGTGTTGTTCCTAAAGAAAGCAAGATGGTTGCAGGAATTTGAAGCTGGGAAATTAGAAAAAGAGGAAGTAATTCCAGGATCCTGGTGTTTCTTCTCACCAAGCACCAGGCAACCAGGCAATAGGAAGGAAGGCAGACAGCAAGATGGAAAAGGGGAAAAAGTAATCTGCTGACTCAGCTTGGATATCCCCGTAGAGAGAACGTCAATCCTCATTCTCAACAAGTATCACCAACCACTCTTTGCTGTAGTCCTGATGATATTAGCAATACTAATATTATTTCTCAATTACCTAAGGCTTTAGTAAGTTCCGTGGATTGGCCTGGGTATATGTCCACAGCTATTAAACATTCTCTCTTTGGGGATATCTAAGCTGAGTTCTGAAAGACTGGCTTACAAACAAACATTGTAAACAAGGTCTGTGTGTATATTTGGAAGCTGCATTTCCTCAGCTCACTTTGTGAACTTCTTTCCTAGAACATTCATATTTACAGCTATCACAGCTAAGAGCCCTACCTTAGAATTGCCCAACATAAGGCAATCTAATCCGTTTCCCACACTGGCATGGGAGTTGAGCTTTCTTAAACGTGTATTACCTATTTCTGTGACTGCAATTTTTGTCAAACTATAATGTTAAAAGGAATGATTTTGTGGAAGACTCTTTTGAGATTAGATTTGCTCATAACATAGAAGTACCTAGGTCTCCACTGAATCTGGTATCCCACACAGGTCTTCTGTCTCTAAACCTGGGCCTTTTCCCACCATTCTCCACTATTTTTCTAGAAAATTGCTTTGAGGGTTACATTAGAAGAGAAATTTTAACAAAAGGCAAGGTTCAGAAAGAACAAAAATGAAAAGAGAACTACATAGGATGCTCTCCCTCAATCACTCTATAAAAAGGCTGTCCTCAGCAAGAACAAAGGATACATAGTGAGTCCACCAGATGGGGCTGTCATGGAAGAGGGGGTGGAGTGCAATGGGATACAAAGGCATGAATGAATAAATAAATATATGTTATAAAACCAAGTAAATGCCTGAGATGGACACAGGACAATGATGCCTTGAACTGAGGCATCTGCATCTGAACCCAAACGACCACCACCATCACAAACAGCAATTAGATGAGCTGATACAAAACTTTGAAAGTTGAAAAGCATTTTTCTGAAGAAACATATTTTTACAACTCATTTAGAAAGCTCACATTTGGCCATCTATTTTCCTGCCTATGTAGGTGTCCTCTACCTCTGTTCCAAAGGTGATTCCAAAGGAATCTGCCTCATGCCATGTGGCTAACACAGCCTCCATCCTCCACTCCCATTTCTAGAGCTTCCTAACTCAAAGCTGTTTCTTCCACATGTGTCCTCCCTCTATAGTTCCTGACGGCACATTTTATTTTAGGGTCATATGTAAGAGAGCAATGGAATTATGCTCAGAATGCATCTAATTTGGACTTCAAGTTGGTTTGTGCAATGTTCTTAAAATAATATACACTGTTAATTTTTCTCAACAGAGAAGAAACCTTTCTGTTCAAGTTGAACATGCTGATTAGGAAGCAGGAAAGGGAAAGACAGAGATGCCAAGAAAAACGTGCTATTTTAACATCAAGCAACAAAAAAGAGGCATAGGTTTTTTCCAGCCCAAAGTTGGAGGCTACATTTGGAGCAAAACTCTCAGATACCAGATGCTTAACTCAAACTTCTTTTTTCAATTGAGGTGAAATACACATAACATAAAATTAACCATTTTAAAGTGAACAATCCAGTGACGTTTAGTACATTCACAATGTTATGCAACTCTTACTTGTATCAAATTCCAAAACATTTTCATAACCTTTGGGTTATGTGCCCATCAAGCAGTCTCTCCCCATTTCCCTCTGCCTCAGTCCCTGGCAAACATCAAGCTACATTCTGTCTCTGTAGATTAATTGATTCTGGATATTTTATATGAACAGAATAATATAACGTGGTGTTCTGTGTCTGGCTTCTTGCATTTAGCATAATATCTTAAGGTTCTTCTATGTCATGTGAGTTGGTTGAGCATCACTACATCATTCTGGCTGGGGGCTCCATAAGATTTCATTTTATGTATTTACCAAAACTGCTTTATTCATTAATCCATTAAAAATCAACGTTGTCTTAAAAAACACCTGGAGATGAAAATGTATCCATTTTTAGACTTAATAACAAGGTTTACAATTACTAGAATTTTTTAAATACGGCCAATCAATCAACGTGATTTTTCAGATGCCAAAGAATAAAAATATCAGCAGTAACTGAAATATTTTTAGGATTACCTTATTTTTTAAAAAGATTTTATTTACTTATTTCAGAGAGAGAATAAGTGGGGGGGAGAGGCAGAGGGAGAGGAAGAAGCAGACTCCCACTGAGTGCATAGCCCAGCCCAGGGCTTGATCCCAAGACCGTGAGATCATGACCTGAGATAAAGTTAGACATTTAACTGACTGAGCCATCCAGGTGCCTCTAGGATTCCCTTTAAACCTCTTAAAAATTGAGTTTCTCTTTCCTCTTGTGGTTTTAAAGTTACAGTCTTGGAACATGATAAGGAGAGGAATATTGAATTTTTTTTTTAGCTATATATATCTATGATTTGTTTTATGCTTAATTCATATCTCAATGTTGGAAATGATCTAGGAATCATCATTAAAAAAAAAAAAAAAACTTGGCTTTCTACTGCAGAATCAAGTTGAATTAGGGATAAATCATTCTGTAGTGTAGTGGAGAGACCCCAGACCCAAGCAGCCACAGCCTTGGCTTCATGTTCTAGCTGTATTCATTACTTACCCTGCTTCTCCTCCAGGGGAAACACTTTCCTCCTCATTAAAATAAATAAAGTTTAAGAGCTTTCCCAAAAGGATGCTAATCCATTTTAAATGTTAAAAATTTCTTTTCACATTTAAATAATATGAGAAAATACTGGTTTCAATAATGAAAAAAACTTTGTATAACACTTTTTGCAACTTAATGAATGAGCATTGCTGATTTTGAAAGATGGTTAGACTCTGACTTTTCTCAAACATATTTGATAATGAAAACATAGTTTTAAAGCAAAATCTAATAGGACTGTTATTCAGCAGAAATAAAATTAAGATAGTTTCTAAAACCCTCTGAAAGTCTAAGAACTAATGCATATCAAAATGCATCTTGTCATAAATGAGAGTGAAAGCTATAAAATGGGAATAATTATTGTTTGAAAAGGATAAAAAGTATGACTATTCCTTTTTTAAATTTTGAATTTGGATTTTATCTTCTTCCTATTAGTGAAGTGAAAGCTTAAGATCGTGCCAACAAAGAACAATATGGCAATCTTGGCTGCTACATAGGAGCAGAGAGAGTTCCAGGGCTAGTGAAACAGAAAGAGCTAAGCAAGGAAGACTCAATTACTGAATCTTTCCAGCAGCAAACTTCATGACATTCAAAACTAAACAGACTCTCTCCTCCCCCTCATTCTGCTTAGATTTAATCACATACATGTCTATTCACACATACACACTCATGACGCACTCAAATCCTGATCTGCAGACTTTACTGAATGGTGACGATAATGAAATAATTAAAATATTCTATTTAGTGTTTCACTGTCCCTGAATTGAAGCTGTAAATTCCCTATCATCTTCCCCATTGATTAATGAAGATCATTATCTCCCAATTTATGGTTTTCATAAATCAATATTTATTCACTGCCAAGAGGCATGGCATAAGATGCTGGTGCTTTAGAAACACTGGCTTAACAAAGACAGCAATTCCTGCCCTCTGTAAATCTGCAATTTAGAAGAACACATAAGAGACAATGAGGATTTGATTAAAAAATTTTCAGGGAAGTTTAGCGACAAGAATGAAGGGTTGGTGTTTGTAAAAACACACTTATATATCCTATCGTTAAATACACTCCAATTACTCTGAGTTCCTAGGTGACAGACTGCTAAATAAAATAGGACCCACCCTCTTAATTTCTAATAAGAGTTAATAAATGAAACCAATTACAATACAGAAAGTACTCATTAAGGAACAAGAGAATGTATTCTCTATTGCATTAATAGATGAAAATAGCATAGACATTTTTACTATAACAACTAGTTTCAGGAAAACCATATTCAAGAATCCAGGTAAATAATTGAACAAACACAAATTAATGAAGAAGGTCCATGTAGTAATCAAGCATACATGCAAACAAAAGGAGAAAGCAAGTTTCTTATATCCTTCTTAATCAGTAAGAAATCCGTTATATTCAAAGCTCTTTATGTATCGTCTGGCTGGGGAAAATGAATACCAAGGTATGGCCAGAGAGTATCCGGGAGCTAAGCCAATAGTAGTCTGTGGGTGGGGGTAGGAGATGGGGGAAAGTCTCTATCTGAAGGAGATTTCTTCACCACTATGTTTACTAATAGTCTAAAGAGCAAATGTCCATTTTCTTTTGGGATGAGAAGGTCAAAGATAGGTAAAGAAGGCGTTATTTTTGTTACCTTCTATTTTTAAAAGTTTTAAATATGAAATTAAATAATTTAAAAGCAGCATATGTTTTGCTTATAGCAGGTATTTGGGATTCACTGGTGAGTGTCTGTCCGGGATAATATTCCTTTCCTGCTAGAGTAAAATTGAGCAGTAGGGATAACACACAATATTAACAGGAAGCTCCTCTCCCCCTTGTCAAATCTGGGTTTGTTTCCTGAGTAGTGGAGACTGTCAGACAACATGTACCTTGGGTTAGAACAAAGCATTTGCTATTCCCCAAAGGGGTCCTTGACCTTATATCTCCTTTTTCACCCTGAACACTTCCAAGCAGTCCCTCTGCAGGGCAGGACCCTTCCTAGGCCTCTGTGGACCTGGCAAATGGTTTTCCAAGGTATTTCAGGCTCATTTTATTTTCCAACATTTTATAGAAATGTGTAATCTTTGGGCACTAAAAGTTACCAATGACAATTATTCTGTAACTAATATTTTTGAGCACCTACTGTGTGTCAAATATTGTTCTGGGAACTGAAGATACCACAATGAGCAAAACAGACAAGAATTTATATTCTCATGAGACTTAAAAATAGTAGGAACGGTCAAACGATAACCAAATGCAGGCATATCTCAGTTTTATTGCACTTTGCTTTATCACACTTCACAGATATTGCATTTTTTGCAAACTAAGAAGTTAAGACTTCAGTGGAGGAAGTTAACTGCAGGTGTGCTGGAAATAGCAAAAGAAATGGAATTAGAAGTGTATCTGAAGATGTAACCGAAGAGTTGTAATCTCATGATAAAACTTGAAAGGATGAGGGGTTACTACTAGTGTATGAGCAAAGAAAGTAGTTTCTTGAGATGAAATCACTCCTGGTGCAGATGCTGTGAAGACTGTTGATATGACAATAAAACATTTAGAATATTACATAAACTTAGTTGACCAAGTAGTGTGTGTTAGGGTTTGAGAGGCTTGACTCCAATTTTGAAAGAAATCCTACTGTGGGTGAAATGCTATCAAACAGCATCAATGCTACAGAGAAATCGTTTATGAAAGGAAAAGTCATTTGATGTTGTAAACTTTTCTGTCTAATGTTCAGAAATTGCCACAGCCACCCCAACCTTCAGCAACTACCAACCAACCTCATCAGTCAGCAGCCATCAACATCGAGATGAGACCTTCCACCAGCAAAAAGACTATGACTCACTGGAAGTTCAGATGATGGTTGGCATTTTTTAAGTTTTTTTTTTTTTTTAATTTGATAGTGAGAGAGACAGTGAGAGGGGGAACACAAGCAGGGGGAGTGGGAGAGGGAGAAGCAGACTTCCTGCTGAGCAGGGAGCCTGATGTGGGGCTCGATCCCAGGACCCTGGGACCATGACCTGAGCTGAAGGCAGATGCTTAACGACTGAGCCACCCAGGCACTCGTGGCATTTTTTAGTAATAAAGTACTTTTTTATTAAGACATATAATTTTTTTTTTTAGAAATAATGGTATTGCACACATAAGAGACTATAGTATAGTGTAAATACATCTTTCATAAGCACAGGGAAAACAAAAAACTCATTTGACTCAATTTATTGCAATATTTGCTTTATTGCAGTGGTCTGGAACAGAACCCACAATATCTCCAAGGTTTACGTGTACTTATATGTATCATGGTAATCAGTTTTGTGAAAAAGAGGGCTGAAGCTGGACAGAAAAGTATGGTGAGCCTGTGGAAGATGCTATTTTAAAAAGAATTATTGAGGGGCACCTGGGTGGCTTAGTGGGTTAAAGCCTCTGCCTTTGGCTCAGGTCATGATCTCAGGGTCCTGGGTTTAAGCCCCACATATGGCTCTCTGCTCAGCGAGGAGCCTGCTTCCTTCTCTTTCTCTCTGCCTGCCTCTCTGCCTGCTTGTGATCTGTCTGTCAAATAAACAAATAAAATCTTTTTAAAAAATAAAAAAATAAATAAAAAGAATGATTGAGAAAATTCCCTAAAGTGAGTGTCCTTAGAAAACAGGTGGTGGTTGTGAGGGAGCGAGCCAAGCTGATTTCTGGAGGGAAGAGCTTAAAGCTTTGGGAAAAATGACATAAATAAATTAGTCCTATTGATCTCCTGCCAGATAGTGGTGATGATAGTAGGGATGTAATTCTTGAGGAGAGACTCAGAACTGCTTCTCAAGAAATTCTAAACTGCAAGAACTGAATAGCTCAGTGGGCATGGCTCTCCCATAGTTCTTTGCTTTTAAACTCACAGGGGTTTCCTAACCCACATTGCCTTCACTGCTCCCATCCATATATGCCTTTCTTACCTTCCTTTCCTTTTCTAGCCTTGACTATTCGTTCATCACCCTTATGCTTCTCTGGGACTTTATATTCTCCAAGACCTTCTCCTAAAACACCACACTGAATCTTGTGATCAGGACTGCAATCTGCCTCAACTACTGCAGTGACCTTGTGGACTCAGCTACCCCAAATCCTCCATAGAGCTTTCAGCGCTAAATCTTAGAAGCAAGCTGGACAACGTCACCCCTCGTCTTGAAATCCTTTAATGATCCACCATTCAGGAGAGAGCAAAGACTCTCCAGCATGATAGCCAAAGTCCCCCGTGATCTCACTTTACCAATATGCCAGCATGGTCTCTGAGTTGCTCTGCCTCTGACTTTATGCAATATTTCCAGCAATCATCTTAGAGTCCCATTAGAGGCAATGTTGCTCCCGTTGCCTCTAGTCCTGTATTATTTTCCCTTTCCTCCTCTACCCCATTCTGAGAAATTTCCTGACACTCTTCTCTCAGATTCATTGAGAATCCCTATACCATTCTCTTAGGATTCCTTGTGCCTACATTATCATTAAACTTACTCATTTATATTAGCCTTATTATATGTCTGCTCCTACCAGACAAGTAAAGAAACAAACCAAAATAAATGAGCAAACAACAAGAATAAGACAATGAGGTTTTTACCCCCAGTCTTTAAGCACTATCTTTGAACATTTTAAATGCATGAATGAATGATTAATTTGTTAAGGGGAAAGTATACAACATTACAGATAATAAAAGAGATGAAAAGGAAAGATAAATATTTGAATTAGAAGCTGATATCATAGAGGAAGTTGATGTAATATCCTGAAACTATATTTTGAAAATGATCTGGATGGTGCAGACAAGATAGTGATCATCATGGTTTTTAATAAGCAGAGCTTCTTAAGAGATGATAAATTAAGAATGGCCTACAAGTAACAGCATTCATTTGTTGATTGATTCTTTTTGTTTCAAATATATTTGTGGAGTTCCCCATATGAGTCAAACAGCTTTTCAGGCATCAGGAATACAATGGTGAGCAAGAAAATGAGCTGTTCTTGCTTTCCTGGAGTTTAATATCACAGTAGTGAAATAGACATAAAACAGGCATATTCATTTTGACCCTGAAAAAAACAATATCGTCCTTTGAAAATAAATAACCTAAGAATCTGGCCTAGTTGAAAGGATCAGGGAAGACTCAGCTGAGAGGTGAAAATTAGGCCATGCTAAAAATGCTAGGATATCACTGAACAGAGGTTGGAATTAGAGAAGAAAACAGAGTGCGGAAGGAGAAATACTAACATAGCGGTGTTCGAAAACAACAGAAGAGAATAAAGGGAAGTAGCATATTATTAGTATGTCATAAGAGGGCAGAATAAGAAACTGACTCAGGAATAATGACAGTAACAGCTAACTTTATTGGCTTATCATGTGTCAGATATTGTGCTAAATGTTTTTGCATTGTATTTTCACTTTATAATGGCAAAAAAAAAAAAAACTATGGGGAAGTATAACAACTTTTCTCATTTTTCATACAGTGGAACTATGTGGAGTATTAAATTGTCTATAGTCTCAGCCAGTGAATAACAAAAGCCCAGCGAGAAACTATGGACCAGTGTTTAAAATCAATATTGCAGAGTGGACAGAAAGGTCTAAAATGTCAGATAATCGTGCTTCTTCACTCCTGGGGCTCCAGAAACTGATTTGTTGCTTGAATAAAATTTTATATATCTATATTTGAGAGAAGTTTTCCACTTAATACTTGAGTCCCATCTCCTGTGAAGGGCAAAACAGTAAGGATAAAACGCGGAACTTCTGACATATCAGTTCCTAGTATAGTCTCTATTTTCTTGCTAAAAAGGGATTGCTGGTGGACAGAAACAAGACATATAGCATTGAATCCATTTTATAAAGTTCCTTTGAAAACTCTGGTTTCCATGAATTTCAATGATATGAACAGAGACACTGCCAGCATCTTGTTCTCTAGTCTTACCCCCACAGCATGTCCCTGCTCTCCTGAAACTGCTGATTCCTGTCATCTGACACGTAACTGAGGCAGGAGTTTGAGAGGTGGAGAGGAACAAAGGAGTAGGTCCTTGTGGTGGCTTCAGATTTCTCCCCTTCCGAAGGCCAGCTGTGAACATTGCAGCTGCCTAACAATATCCAGTTTTCATGAACTTACTTTGGAGAAAATAGGTCTTGAGATGGCCTCAATTTGCCTTGGAAAGGTAAGATAATTTATATATGTTTAGTGTCTCAATGCACCAAAGAAATGAAATACACTATATTCTTCAGATAAGTAACCAGGATCATTACAGAAATGGTGGCTGGTGCTCATAACAGAATAGGGAGAAAGGAAGATTTATGGGATGGTTCTAAAATCTCCAGAGGTGATACACCCAACCTAAAGTGACAATGGCTATGACTAGCCAATGTGGCAGCTCTTACAGACCTTGACCACATAGGACGTCCTGACATCCAGCGATGATGTGCTTACCGGGCAGAAATACATGAGGACTTTGAGGCAGGCTGTCAGCAAGCTGGCAAGCATTTCTCTTGCTGATATCACCTTTCCTAACCATGTATTTTCTTTACTGAAGCAGTAGTTACATTAAACACTTATGTTTTCACACTAGCATTTCATTTTTTAAATATAAAAGGAAATGATCAGTGTTATATGACCTCCATCATTTGTCAATGAGGAGTAAGAAAACACTGATAGCTTTTAAAGCTTAGAGAAAATAATTTAGGTGATTAAAATCACTTCAAATACCATCTTTGGTTAAAATATTTAAGTGCACGACTTTTCAACTTGGATATATAAATGGTGTCAGGTAAAATGCAAATCATAGTGAAATAAATAATTACAATGTACTGTCTTTGGTTCAGGGATGAGGGAGGGGAGCATTTTTTTTTTTTTTCTTTTCAGTCACCAGAGGGAAAGGAAAAATTGGTGCTGTTATGGTTATATGGTATTTTAGAGGCTGCATGGATTTGCTTCCAAGGATTACTCCAAATATAGTATATGAGAGCACATTTCTCCCTCAGATTCATTGTAAGTCAGTTTCACTGCATGGAAAGCAGATGCTATTGGAGACAGAAAAGCTGCTTTACTGACACATTACTAAGCATTCTACAAAACAAAAGCAAAAAACAAACAAATTATAATGCATACCTCTGAAGACCAAAGTTAAAATATTTGCTGCAGAACCATGCATTTTTTATGACTTGTAGATTTCTTTTACTTAGGGGTCCAATGTCTTAATTAAAAGTTAAGCCAGTTTTGTATGTATATGTTACAGTTACTAACTTGAAGTAAGTGACATATTTTAGCACTTACCCACCCACACAAATGGACAGAAATTTAGCTAAACTTTCTCCACTGAGCCTGGTGATAAAATATAAATTGTCACTATGGGTTTAGGGTTGAATACCATCACTTAACATTTATTTTCAGTTCACTGAAGATATATAGAAAACACTTACTCACACACACACACACACACACACACACAGAGCTTTAGGTTTCAGTGAGGAGTACTTAATTGGAATGGTCAATATCCCTGGCATTATGGGGAGCAAATGAAACAGATACACCTCTGTGAAAGGAAGTGTCTCTACTGCTATTTTGCTCTGGTTCGTCTTTCAAGAAAGGGGGAAGCTGTGTTTTTCTCCCCACAAATCAATAATTTTAATGCTGACTTTATTCCTGATACTTGATGGTCAGGGTGCTCCAAGATTTTGCAGTCCTCAAAATTCATTTCAGAAAACACCTTTGGGAGATATCCTGGCAGGGACTCTGGCCTGAGCATCAAAATATTGTCATAAAATTCTTATTTTATTGTTCTTATTCCTATAATAGGAAACACTCTGATGCTTATCTCATACCCTATTGGGTAGGGAGTGTTTGAGATTAGAAGAATCATGCCAACAGCTTTTAATAACATGCTGAAAATAAGTGTTGGCTCTGCACCATGTCTCTTCTAGCCCTACTTCTGCCCACTCGGGGGTTTACTATCAGAGAATCTAGATTCATTTAGAAAAGATGGAGAGAGAATACTAACAAAAACAAACAAATAGTATCTAGGAGTGTTTTCATTTTGTTTTCTTTGAGTGGGATTTGTTATTCCATTGTGTTTGTGGAATCCAACAAATAGAACTCTGGGTTATTGGTCCATAAGCAGAGGAAAATATTCATGCTCACACACACCATGCTCCTCTTTATCTTTTTCCGAGCTTCCCTGCTCCAGTGTCTGTTTTGAGGGATGGATGTCGACTTTGGCTATTTTTCTTTGTTCCACTAACCCAGGTGTTCGATACTTGTGCCACACCAGATTCCCAACAATTGTGTGTTATGCATTAACACTTGATATTTAGTCTCCTTTGATGGTGATGAGTAGATGGGCAATGAAGAGTGAATGCTCAGGGCATAAAACAGTTCACACAGGGAGTCCCAGGCAAAATTAGATTTTACAGCTGGTACTACCAGTCATCTTTTTTTAGTGTAGATTCCCTTCTCCTTTTGTGCCCCATTTCTTAAATGACCTCCCCCTTAAACTCTTTAAACTCCTCCTTTGTATACTCAACCTAATTGTAAAGATTTTCTAATTATGTATCAGCAAATGAGAATAAATGGTGTGTACCATCATTGGGGGTGTTTGTATTGAGAAGTATTCCATGTCATGATCCCTTAAATCGTAACATTATAGATCCATCCACTCCATCTACTCTAAAGGCTGATTTTGCTTCACACATAAAAGGATTTGACTATGTGGCCAGTAAATTCAGTTATGGTATATAGACAACCTTATAAAGCGTTCTGGCTGGAATTTATAGGTTGTTTTACTCTGTTGAGCAGTCATAATTTCAGAAGACACAAGATCACAAGTCTCAAGGTTGAATAATCACTGGTGGTGTCCTGACGAGCCAAAATGTCACAAGAAGGCTAAATAGCATATGCTTTTGACCCAGCTGTCAGATGTTATTAATAGGCTGACTTAAAAATTGAAAGCAGTAGGGGTGTCATCGACATTTTGAGGCCCATATGCTTAATGCGGTAAAACACCTGCCAGGGCTAGTTTCTGGTTCCAAATGAAGTAAATCAGCCTGCTTTTCCCCCCACAGTTAAAAATACATCAACACCTACTCAGAATGTTACAATGTGCCATAACCCTCAGGCTCTTACCTCTTCCACTCTGAACTGCTTGTGATTCAAGATATAGAAACTGTTTCAATTCTTCTTGCCTTTAGAATAAACTTTTTAATATATATTCCTTTACTCTGTGGGTGTGTGTGTTTATTGGACTCCTCACCTTACTCATCTTTTATTATCTTCCAAGTTTACTAAGTTGAAGTGGAAAGTCTATGCACTTACAACATGGAAACCAAGAAGGATTTGGGAAATCCTATCTCAAGATGCTAAGTTGTGTTAGTGATTGGATATATCAAAAAGCAACTCACACTTACAAACTGTTATTTGTCCATCTATAGTAGTTCTTTCCAGGGGCCGTTAATCTGCTTTTAAAATCATTTATTTTTTATGGCTTCATATAAAAGAGAAATATTAAGTTGTTCGTCATTCTGTGGGTGTAACTCATTGAGTGTCATTAGGCTAGAGCTGAGCAGATAGGAGTTTTTATTAAGATTTGGTCAAGCCGAACAATCTCAGAACACTTAGTTCGCTTTTGGATTAGAATAGGTTCTCCATACTTTTGTAACAATGACATTAGTAATTATCCCATTTTAGCAAGAATCTATTATTCCTTCTGTCTCCTAGTCTAGGGAGTACTGGACTGTAGGGGAAGGAAGAAAAGCAGGGTAGAGTGTTGGTGGTAATTCATGCTTTATCCCAAGCCCTTGCTTGAGGCTATTCACTTTGGCAGCTTTTATTATTCTGCTTCATTTCCTTTGGTAATCTTTTAGTTTGAATTTTCTATTCATTTTCTTCATTTTCTTGGGTAGTGTTAAAAACTTACCCCCAGGACAATTCCAAAATAGCAATTCCCCAAATTTTTATCAATGATATACATATTCTATTACTGTACATTCTTCCGGAGTGACTATTTGACAGGGGAAGTTTCATTTGACTAATAATGTATTTTCCTTTTTTTAAGTCTTATTATGTTTCCCATCTTATACTTGTTACTTTAAACACCAAATCTTTCACATCATTTAACAAATGACTATCCAGGACTGACAACTGCCACTGAACTTTCATATGCATTTGATTCACAGCCAGCTGTTGACTGCCAAGTTGAGAGAATCTGATTTATTATTATCTACCTCATCTTCCCTCTTTCCTCTCCTGAGAAATAATCAATCCCACTTACAGTCATCTCCCCTTTGCCTTACCCAACTAATACTTATACGATGTTGAAACAGCAATGAAAGTTCACGCCAAATTCCTATAGCATTTCTAATGTTAGAGATGAACTGAGTTTACTTTTCTGTGCATTGTGGAAAAAAATAAAGGTAGTAATAGGATGTCTCAGCAAAGATTGTTGGAAGATAATTTCATGAGTAAATGTCAGATCAATAGCATTATATTTTGCTGACATTTCTTCCCTTGTGGTGCCTCCAGCTCAGTTGGAATCTAAACTAGAATCACCTAATAAGCATAACCAAAGAAGTATTGCCATTGATTGTTGGTCTAATTGAGTTCTTTTTCAGGTGTTCACACCACCAGAAAGGGGAAAAAAAAAAAAAAAAAGAAAGAAAGAAAAGTATTTCCTTTACTTCTGTGATCTTAATGACACCTTCTTAATTCTACATTCACTGTGCCTTCTATCCTTTTTTCTTCTCTGGTTTCACATTGCATTCATTGGATTGCTTTATTATATCACTTTTACAGTCACACAAAGACACATACAACTCAAAAAAATGGTAGTGTCCTTGATGATTATTTTTATATTACTCTTCAATAGCCTTAGTTAAAACTCTAACTTTATACACGCATATTGGATAAAAAGAGCTCAAGGTCTTCTCAGGCAATAAACATGACAAGTCCTGTCTTTCATAGGCTATGAAAGTAGCTTCATTCTCCCAAGAATCACATCTGAGGCATTATGATTGCTTCCTACTGCTAGTCATTAGATATTTCACTGGCACTGGATTAAAAAGTGAAAAAAAAAAAAAAATTCTTGATTGGAAATTTCCTTGAGACATACTACACTCTCACTAAGTAAGACAAGTACCAATATAAATAATAAAATAAATTAAAGATAGACTCTGATAACCATTTTTTGAAATTTTTTGAAATAGCAATTTTGACCATTTACATAATTTATCCCCAATATAGACTTCTCTTCAAATAATATTGAAATATCAAAATTATATTACTATACAGAAATAATATTATACAGAAATAATACACAGAAATACTATACAAAAATAATGATAAAAGTGTATTAAATGTTTTCACATTGTACTGAATCTTAGTAGACCTTTTTTTTTCCTTTTTTCTTTTTTTTTAGTAGACATATTTTTTACATGTCCATTTTACATATTGAATCAAGAACCACAGTGATATTTTACTTTGACTCCTTTTTCTTTCACAAACTACATCTAATCCATACCAAATTCTTTCTGTTTCCTATTTGAAATATATTCAAAATTTCTGCACTTTCATTATCTCCACTGCCACCTGATTTTAGCTACCCCAATCTCTGACATAAATTATTGAATACCTTCTTAACTGGACTGTTTTTGGACCTTGCCACCTTGAAATATTTTCTCAGTACAGTAGCAAGAGAGATGTTTTCAAATCCTATCAGACTGTGTCATTTTTCTGCTCAGTGATTTTCCAAACCATGTAAGTCAAAGTCTAAGAGTGCCATCCAGCACCCTACCCAGTCTGCACCTCCAACCCTAACCCCTACCTCTCTGACTTCCCCTCCCACTAACATTCCCTACCCTTCTCCCATTCCTGCTATGTTAGCTTTCTGGTTGTCCACATGCCAGGCAGCACATGATGTCTCTTTCCAGTCCCAACTCAAATGTCACTGAGTAAGACATTCGCTACCACATTATTTACAAATGCAACCCTTCCACTTGCCCCCCTGCACACCCTATATCCATTCAGACATCATCTTTCTCCATAGCTCTTGTCAACCAGTTGGTGTGTTATGAATTTATCAATTTATTGTCTTCTCCTTTTCCTCTTAAATGTAAATTCCATAAAGGACAAGGACTTTTTCCTGTTTTATTTATTGTTAATATTACCAGTCACTAGAATATTCCTGGTTATAGCATGAGATTTATAAACACTTGAATGAATAGAATGAAAGAAATGTGCTTGGCACAATATGTTGGACATGGTAATTACACCACAAATGGTAGTCATCGTTATAAAGATTTTTTTCCGGGAAAGTTGGAAAAAGATACTAGATACATAATATTTAGTACTCTAACTGTGAAGTCAAAACTACATTTGAATTCCACTAATAATGAAAACTTGGGAAAGATATTTAATTTCAATGAACATTTGTTTCTTTATCTATAAAACAGAACTGCTAACACCATATAGATTCTACTTTTCACAAGTAGTGGATGAAATGACAAGTTTGAAATGTCTGTTATAGTGTTAGCTCTAAATCAATACAGATTTGTTTTGTCTTGGCTTCCTACTCATCCCTTCTTAGTGCTCTTTGATAATTACTTTTTGAGTGTCTACCTTGTGCCAATCACAATGACTGCCATTGGATGTCAAACTATGAGATACAGTTCTTGCTCTTGAAGTGCTTACAATCCATTGAGGAGATAAGTACATGAACTAAAAATTTTTTTCTTTAAAATAATAAAGTAAAGTAATAGAAGTTGTTTAGATTAGATAGTACGTAAGCTAAATTTTGAAGGATGGCTGACATTTATCCAAGCATCCAAGCTCAGAAATAAGGGAAGCTTTTCCTGGGGAAGCAAATATGCAGAAGCACATGTGAAGCATGTAAGGGAATAGCTGTGTAAGGCGAGCCAGCAAGGTGAAAACCAGGAGTGGCAGGAGACAACCAGGGAATCTGGAAGACATCAGGCTCTTGAAAGATCTGTATGTCAGACTAAAGGACTTAGTTTGCATCCCCTTGTCCCCACTGGGGGCGGGGGTGAGGAGGACATAGGGAGGGGGAAGTAGATGGGAGTATGGCCCATCTATGTTTTATCTATGTTTATCTATCACATCTATGTTTTAGAAAGATAATTATGCCAAATATATGAAAGATGAATTTCAGTCAGGGGCAGTAACAATAGTTCTTTAGGAGTGTGGAATTTGCAAACACACTTTTACCTTCCAATCTCACTAGTTCCACCATTTCCATTAGTTCCCAGCCTACTAACGGATTTGAATTCTGCCAGCAACTTCCATTTACAAGCTAGGTGTCCTTTAGAAAGTTATGCACCTGTTTTAATATCTCTATCTGTAAAAACGGGATTAAAACTAGGATAGCTTTCTCCAAAATGTTATTATGAGCATTACAGGCATTAGACTTATAAATTTAACTTGCAAAGTTTTTACAAGTTTATTTAACTTGCAGAGTTAAACAATATATTTAACTAAAAGCATTAAATTATAGGTAATTATATGTATAAAATATATATAATTATACATGTTACATGTAATTACATACATAATTATATATAAATTACATATAAAATTATATATAATTAACATATAAAAGTTGGATACATAAAAATACAGGACACTAATTAGAAGGTCATTATTTTATTTTATTTGTAAAATTAAAAATGATTATAGGAGTCTAATTGGTACAGTACTGTTTTCCCTTAAGATATTAGTGGTAGTAGTGATGAAGAGGAGGTGAATTCAGAAGTATTTGTGAAGCAAAACCAGCAGAGCCTGAATTTAGCTTTTAGCCTCACACAGTTGGTCACAAATTCCCATGTATACTATGTTTTTTCTCAGAACAGGTGAGTGATTGGCCAGATGGGGAGCAGCAGTGGTTGAAGGAGCTTGAGACTTCTTCAGTAGAGTTCGGACTCCAGGGGTTTCCAGTTTAGACAATTCTGGATGTCATTTAATGAAATTTGGAATATAGGGTGAGATATTTTATACATGTCAGTTCTATACACATCTTTTTCACCAAATATTTATTTGGTACTTAGTGTGTACGTGTATCACGCTAGGTACATAGATATAATTTCTGCCCTCATAAAGCTTAAATTCTAATTAAAGAAAAAATATGGTTGATATAAGGATTTAATTAATGAAATAAACACCTAATTAAATAAACAATATTCAATTACAAAGATAATGTTATAAAAATTATAATAAAATAACTTACTTAAGAATGGCAGAAAACAGACCAACAAGGGCACTGATCTAGTCTAGAAATCAGTAAGATTGTGACATTTATAAAATTTCTGGAGATAAGCAGCAGATAACAAGGGTATATATAAGAATGAAGCTAGTAAGACAAGCAAAGGTCATGAATTCCTGTAGGGTGGTATCATTGGGTGTCATTTCAAAGTCTGTCACAAATGGGGCATATCCACGGGGTCTCTGGGACTTTGTGAAACAATTCTTTCTGTTTAACAGAACTTCTTCCTTCCCAGGGAACAAAGGTATTTTCAGAGAGTAGATAACTTCTGATGTAGCTTTCCTGCCCTCTTCATGTATCCAGGCTCTTTCTGAGTACATGAAGCCCAATAAGCTGTGTGCCTTCTTATTTTTTTTTTTAAGATTTTATTATTTATTTGAAAGACAGAGATCACAAGTAGGCAGAGAGGCAGGCAGAGAGAGAGGAGGAAACAGGGTCCCTGCGGAGCAGAGAGCCCGATGTGGGGCTCGATTCCAGGACCTGAGATCATGACCTGAGCCGAATGTGCCTTCTTATTGATGGTGATTTTTCTTCTATGTTCCTCTTGTTCATCCTGAAAGTCTTATCTTTGTTGTCCTCTTCCAAGTCCCTCCCAATTAATCAGATAAATCTGGGTCTAGAGCACAGTGGTGTACATGGTTGAAGTTATATTCTAGTAGATTCTTAGATATTAGGCAAATCAGAGGAACTGGCCAGAAACTACTTTAATCTCCATATATCCTATCCATCTTAGAAACTTAAGCTGGACTTCCAAGAGACTGTCATCTTCCTTTAGAAATCAATACATTCAAGTATCAGTCCCAGTGCAAATCAAGGCCTTGCAACAATTACTATTCATCATGTTTTGTCATGGAACAAACAGGTTATGTTTTTATATACTGGTTCATGAGTTCAGAAACCTACAATGAACTGGCTATTTTCCTTATGTTGATTCAGAACAAAAGCTTTATAAAAATGTCAATCTTATAATTCACTGATATAAATCCTCCACTCTTCAGTATTATTATAGCTTTTAAGATGAAGTTTTAGCCGTCTGAGGCACACGGGCTTTCCTTTCCTGGCACCTGCTCACCTCCATTCTCAGATTACTTTTTTCTCCTGGAGCATTTTTCTCTCTAGCCCTTTTGTGCCATACAGAGTGTTACCTCAAGTTTATGTGCCTTTGAACATGCGTTCTCCTGCTCCCTTGCCACATTCCTCCCTAGTCTCCCATCCTTCTAAGCTCAGTCTGTTCAAGCGTACCATGTTTTAGACAGATTTCCTTGATTCTCCACTGTGAAGAATCAGATCTCCTTTAGAGAGACGATCGCACTTAGCTCAAACTGCCGTTAGCTGGCAGGCTCCAGCTGTTAATGCCTTTCGGATTCATTCTGGCTTTTGAGGAGCATCATGCTTTAAACTTGTCTCTTACCAGAGACCACACACAGTTCATTGCCATGTGGGTCTCTCCATGAAGTAGCTCAAAACAAGGCAGCTGACTTCATCTGACCAAGCAAGCAGGAAGTGCCAGAGGGAGTGTAAATGAGATGAAAGCCACAGCTCTTTGTGACCTAATTTCAGAAATGAAACCCTTTCATGCCATATTCCCTTCATTTGGAAAGAGCCACTCAAGGAAAGGGGTTATACAGTGATGTAAGTATCAGGAAGCCCAATTCATTGGGAACCCACCTCATGTGGTAAGCTCTTTGTCAACACTCTGTGGTTTCTCTCTTCATCTTTTCCATAAGAACATTTTCAGCTCAGATCACAAGCATTTACTGAACACTTTATTTATGCAGGCATACTTCAAAACTGTAACACGTGTCTTCCTCTCTCATTACTTTATTTAGCACTCATATTATTCTGTAAAACTTTAATTCCTACTAATTTAATTTGTATTTATTAAGCATGTACTATGCACCTGAAATTATACTAGATATTGGAATTTCCAACATGAATAAGGACTCAGAAACAAATTTCTAACCTCACCAGTTTTATGTATAATTTTAATTAGCTTCATTTTACAATAGAAGTGACCTTTTAAAACTTAATCTTGTTACTGTATTTTTATAGAAAAATAATTAGTCTTTGATATAATGCATACTTCAAGAATTATGCTATCAGGTTAGTTATGTGTTTGGGTTTTTAGAACATAGCAGGATAAATACCCTTATTTGAAAATGCATTATTGCTCCTAATTTTGTTGTTCCTATTAATGTTTTGTTTATGCCTTTAAACTGGCTGCCATGATTTAGATTCCTGTTTATAATAATGTGTGAACCCAGACATTTATAGTCAGAACATGAAAATGAACTAGCCTAGTATATGCACAACGGTTGCAGTACTCTCTCTTTTAATACTGTTGATTGATTGTACATTAGTTTGCATTAAACTTAAAGTTGTATTCCCCTTGCAAATTGCTTTTCTCCTTTACTCCAAAATATATCATAAATTAATTGCAAAACTACTAAGCACACAGCTACAGGATGGAAAACAACTGCTTTTAGACAGACCAAAATGATACATGTGGTTCCTAGAAGTCTATCTCTGGGTTGTGTATCACATTAAAACAAGTACAGCTTGGTCTGACCAAGACTTTTATAGGCTGGTTCTCAGAATGATTCTGCTTCTGTCACAGTAGAAAGAGCAGAGGGTAGAAAGTAGAGGAGAAACAATGTGATAGATCAGTAGCATGGAGTAATAATGACAATTTGGGATTCTAAGTATAAACAATCTGACAATAACTGAGTCCAAGGAAAAAGAATGGAAATGTAGGACTGGCTAATAAAGAGATTTATCCAGGGAGAGCCATAGCTGTTGTTGGGCTACTTTTAAAAAGTGGAATACATACAAAATTAAAAAAAAAATAAGTAAATAAATAATTGCATTGATTAAAATCTTAGAAATGTTTAAATTACTTAACTTTTTACTATGAATCCTTTTTTAGATGTTTGGTAAAACTATTGGGGAAGATGATATATAAACTACTAACTTGTGGCATAGAAGCACTAGCCATTGACAAGTGTTTGTTCTGCAGACCTCTGACTCAATCTTAAAGATTTGGGGTTACAATTACCCCTGGGGTGTAGAGCCTGGATGGCTCAGCCGGTTACATGTCTGCCTTCTGCTCAGGTCATGATTCCAGGGTCCTGGGATCGAGCTCCATATTATGGGGAGGAAGGGTCCCTGCTCAGCAGGGAATCTTCCTTTCCCTCTCCCTCTGCAGCAACCCCCCCCCCCCCCGCAGCTTGTTCTCTCTCTCTCTCTCTCGTTCTGCTCTTTCACATAAATAAATAAATCTTTAAAAAAAAAAAAATTACCCCTGGGGGACAAAGAAGAGATTTTTACCAGTGTTCAGCAAATAAAATATGTCAATTAACTCTATAGTCTCCCCGAGATTAGAGAAGAAAAATAAAACCTAGATTCTAGGCATAAGAATAAAAATATTTTTAAATGAACTTATTTTGATAGAATCAGTTTATCTCCTTTGCCCTAGAGTAGACAAAATTGTTACTTTGTGGAGAAAGCGGTAATGTGGCAATTTGCCTACATGGGGCAATTTGCCATGTCTGAACACATTTTTTATTACTGTAGTTTGAGAGGTGATAGTGGTTCCTAGTGAGTAGAGGCCAGGTTGTTGCTAACAATCCTACAGTGCACAGGACATCCTCCCACAACAAAGAATTATCAGACCTCAAATGCCAACAGTGTCAGGGCTGAGAAACCTGAGGTAGGCATAAAGTGCACACTGAGAGAAAAGGTAGAGAAAGGAAGAGTATTTGTGGTATTTGTGTCCCCTCTTCCAATGCAAATCAAGAGGAAGGAATACAAGAGTTCCTTGCAAGACCAGGACAAGTGTAAATGAAGAAGAGACATTTTTTTCTAACTACAGCACAAGAAAGGAAACCCACAAATATGCCCTGGAGAAAGACAGTGACATCCAGGCATGAGAGGTTCTTAGATAAGCTTATTAGTTTTCCACAGGTCTGAAGGTGGCATGAGAAGATCTGTTAGTTCCCCCAGAGTCCTAAAGTGAACTGTGGGACTAGCTGGGTGAGTGCTTGGAGCACCCTTTTCTCCAAGGAAAAGGGTGCTTACCTCAGAAGGGTGCACATGCCTTGCCCATGGGGAACTCCTAGGGACTGGATATGAGCCAAGGCCAATACCTGGTTCTGTCCACGATACAAACCTGAGCACATGGGCTAGCTTAGACCAACTCTGTTCAGCTAAGACCAAAAAGGGATAAGACACTTCCTTCCCTTGCCATCACCTCATGTGCTCTGTGCTGAACCACTAATGGGAACCAGTGCCCACGGACTGTTTCACATGACTTTACAAGTAAAATGGGAAGGAAGAAAGACCTTTTAAAGAGAAAACAATGGTATAAAAATGAACCTTTGAGCATCACTGAAGTGCTCCCGAAGTGGCTAACATCTTCTGAAGTGACCTGAAAAATTGTGCAGTGGGACTGAATTTACCTGAAAGCTCAAACAATAAGTCATCTGACAGAGCTTCAAAAATTAGTCAAGAAAAATTACTTATTTTATACCTCTGTTATACGGACTATTGTCACTGTGAAATATCATGCCTGTTACAAAGCTTCTGGTGTTTTTTTTTTTTTTTAATTTCTTGACATTGAATAGCAAACTGTGAGAGACAGGACCTCTGATATAACAAATTATAACTTTTTCTTTGTTTTACTGTTTCATTCTTAAAAGTTGCATCCCTTAATGACATGGGGCCACCTGCCAATGGTTTACGTTCTGGCATCACCCATCCCTTTTCATCTCATTAATTCTTACTCCTTCTTTTTGTCTGAACTTAACTTCTCTTCTACCTGGAAACTTGCCCTAACAACTTCAGATTAACTTAAAAGCCCCTGAAATACATTTTCATAGTACTTAAGAAACTTTACTGTAATTCTTTTTTTTTTTTAAAGATTTTATTTATTTATTTGACAGTCAGAAATCACAAGTAGGCAGAGAAGCAGGCAGAGAGAGAAAGAGGAGGAACTTTACTGTAATTCTTTATTAAATTGTTCTTTTTCTTTGAAGACAAAGTCAATGGTTATGGCTTGTCATGGACTCCCCAGTGCCTAACACAGTACTTAACACATTACAGGCATTAATAAATGTTGGTTTTTCTAATTAAGCTATTAAATATGTTGAAAACTGCAATGGTAGTTAAGTTTTAACAGCTAATTACAGACCTTTTAATCTTTCCCCAATTTTCTACATTCAAAAGTCCTATTTGTGCCATACATATGAATATCATTTATGAAAATCATTTGTTTATAAGAATCAATTTTGAGACTGTGTTGCTTCCTATTTCCTGGGTGATAAAAAAGTAGGACCATGGCTTTTAAAGGAGGGATGACAAATTACATATTTGAGCTGGAGGCTCCCAAGAGCAAGATATTGTGCTGTTTCATAAAACTAAATGCGCATAACAAATATTAATTGGTTTCCCTTGAATGAGGGAGAAAATGAGAATACCATATAGGCTTTTGAGGCTGGCACAACCAACGTAAAGTATTGATTCCAGTGCTCACCAATTTTGTGATCTTGGAAATAACATCTATTCAAGTATCTGTTTCTTAACATGCAAAAATGGGCATAATAATACCTAATTATATTTTTGATGATTATATATTTATGTGCGTGAATGTAAGAGAGAAAAAAGGAAAATGAAAAGAAAAGAAAAGAAAAGAAAAGAGAAACTTTTCATCTAGATCCTAGTATAGGGTAAATAATAATCCAATTTCTCCCCATAAAAACATTAACTGTCGGGTGTCTGGGTGGCTCAGTGGGTTAAAGCCTCTGCCTTCAACTCAGGTCTTGATCCCAGGGTCCTCAGATCAAGTCCCACATCGGGCTCTCTGCTCAGCAGCAAGCCTGCTTCCCTTCCTCTCTCTCTGCCTGCCTCTCTGCTTACCTGTGATCTCTGTCTGTCAAATTAAATAAAAATCTTAGGGACGCCTGGGTGGCTCAGTTGGTTAAGCGGCTGCCTTTGGCTCAGGTCATGATCCCAGCGTCCTGGGATCGAGTCCCACATCGGACTCCTTGCTCCGCGGGGACCCTGCTTCTCCCTCTGCCTCTGCCTACCACTCTGTCTGCCTGTGCTCGCTTGCTCTCTCTCTCTAACAAATAAATAAATTAAAAAAAATTTAAATAAAAATCTTAAAAAAAATTAATTGTCTACCTCAGATTTCTAATTCTGTTGATGGGAAAAATCAATTGGCTTCTTTCCTTTTTCTTTCTTTCTTTTTTTTTTTTAATAGAGAGTGAGCACGTGCACACTTTGGGGAGGGAGGGGCAGGGGATGAGGGAGAAAGAATCCTTAAGCCGGCTCTACACCCAGCATTGAAATCAAGAATCAGATGCTTAACAGACTGAACCACCCAGGCACCTCAGTCATTTGGTTTCTTAAATGATACCTTCTGAACCATTATTATTATTATTATTATATAAATTATAATATAATTATTATTATTAAATCTTTAAGCTCCTTACAAATGGGAATAACCCAAGTTGCTCTGTACTCCTAAAGCCATAGTATGTGATGCAACATTTGTTGGATTGTCAGTGATTAATCACCAAAACATCACCAAAACATTTAAGTCTGAGGAATTCCTTAAAAAAAGAGAACTCCCTTTTTTTTTTTTTTAAGATTTTATTTATTTATTTGACAGACAGAGAACACAAGTAGGCAGAGAGGCAGGCAGAGAGAGAGGAGGAAGCAGGCTCCCCGCTGAGCAGAGAGCCTGACGTGGGGTTCGATCCCAGGACCCTGTGATCATGACCTGAGTGGAAGACAGAGGCTTTAACCCACTGAGCCACCCAGGTACCCCAAGAACTCCCTTTGACAAAACTTAACAATGCGGGGAGGATTAAAAAAAAAAAAAATGTTCTCTTTCCTCTTGATGAGCTGAACTGAGGAAACCAAGGTCCTCAGAATGTCAAGAAGTTGGTGATTTATGGAGTTAACAGAATGGAGGTACTAAAACTGAGCTATTTTGTGGTAAAACCAATGACTAAAGATGTAATTTGGATGACTTTTAATCCTACCACACTGCATTGGAAGAGAAAGAATAATTACATATGGTCTTGAAATCAGTTATTAAAAAAATCCTTTAGGATACAAACTTAATATCCATTTTATGATTAAATTCTGCCATTATATTCCCAGAGCCTCTGGATGAAGTCCCATCCCTATGGTTTGATACTGCTTCCTGTGACTTGCCTCTTCCCTGTCTTTCTACCTCCTTCCTGTTGCTCATGCGCATTTAATACTAATTCCAGCCATGCTGAAAGACTCGTGATTCTCAAATAAACTGTGTTGTTTTACCCTTTTGTGACCTTGCCCTCCTAAGCAGGGCTTATTGCTCCCACCTAACTCTACTTTGCATTTCAATTTATTTATTCAATCAACATTTATTAAGTATCTTCTGTGTCTCAGTTATGGAAGAAGGTTCTCAGGAAATACAATGCTAAAAACATGACCTCTTTCGTCAGAAGGTTTAAGATCTTATAAAGGGAGACATGCAGGTAACTAAATGTTCAGAGATGAACATACAGTGCATACAGTGGAGGGCATGGAAAATTCTGAAGGGGTAAGAAGATTTGAAACAAGAGTCAGAGAGGTGATCATGAGGGAAAGCTGAGTCTTAAATGAAG
Organism: Martes martes; assembly: GCF_963455335.1. Lineage (NCBI taxonomy): Eukaryota > Metazoa > Chordata > Mammalia > Carnivora > Mustelidae > Martes > Martes martes. Next base: position 106,721,441 of record NC_137890.1, on the reverse strand, counting down.
GCAAGAAGGCAGAGAGCTGTGGAGTAGAAGGTAGGGTTATGAAACTCCCTGGTGTTTTAGGAAAAAGTATTGTGAAGAACTACAGACATAATGGCATAGTGGTAAACAGTTAATAGCGCAGGTCTAGAGTCTAAGATCAGAGTCTGGATTCAGAATTTTAAGAAAGAATTAGAAAGGTAAAATGGTGCTAATTAAAAGGCTTGATATGTCATATATGGTAGACCAAAATATGGTAGACAAAATAGGTATCCATGTCATAATTCCCAGAGCCAGAGAATATGTTAGCTTACGTGGCAAAAGGGACTTTGCAGATGTGATGAATTTAACAGTCTTGAGATGGGAGACTATCCTATATTACCTGGGCGGGCTCAGTGTAATTGCAATGGTCTATGAGGGGAAGAGGAGGCAGTAGAGTCAGAATCAGAGGAGACAGGAAGAGGGAAACAATTCAGGAAGGAGAGAAATTTGAAGATGCCACACCACTGGGTTTGAAGATGGAGGAAGGCACCATGAGTTAAGGAATGCAGGTACCCTCCAGAAGATATAAAGGTGAGAAAACAGCCTCAAAAGCCTCTAAAAGACACTATGGACATCTTGATTTTAGGACTTTTTGAACTTTAGAAACTATAAGATAATAAATTTGTGTGGGTTTAAGCCAATAGATTTGCAGTGATTTGTAATAGCAGCAATAGGGAACTGTAAAACACATAAACATATAATGGATATACCCTATCCTATGTTCAATGGGAAATTATTAGGGTTTTAAAAAAGAAATCAAGCTCCCAGGTATGCAATTTAGAAACAATTTCATAGTTACAATTAAAAAAAAAGGGTTGAATCAGAGATGAGCAATACTGAAAACAATAGAAGTCAGAAGAGGAAACTTCAAAATCTAGGATAAAGTAATCTAGGATAAAGTAATCTAGGATAAAGAGGGTTGGATAAAAGTGCTATTCAGAAATGGAGAGACACCTGGGTGGCTAAGTGGGTTATGTGTTGACTCTTGGTTTCCACTCAGATCATGATTTCTTGGGTCATGAGATTGAACCCCATGTCAGGCTCCACTCTCAGTGGAGAGTCTGAAGATTTTCTCCCTCTCCCCTCCCGACACTCTATCTTTCTAAAAATAAATAAATAAATCTTTTAAAATAAATGGAATGAGGGACTCCTGGATGGCTCAGTCAGTTAAGTGTCTGACTCCTGATTATTTTTTTTTTAAAGATTTTATTTATTTATTTGACAGAGAGAGAGAGAGAGAGATCACAAGTAGGAAGAGAGGCAGGCAGAGAGAGAGGAGGAAGCAGGCTTCCCGCTAAGCAGAAAGCCCGATGCGGGGCTTGATCCCAGGACCCTGGGACCATGACCTGAGCCGAAGGCAGAGGCTTTAACCTGCTGAGCCACCCAGGCGCCCCTGACTCCTGATTTTTGACTCAGGTCATGATCTAGGGATCCTGAGATGGAGCCCTGCTGTGGGCTCCACGATCAGCACAAGAGTTTGTTAGAGATTTTCTCACGCTCTCCTTCTGTCCCTCCTGCTCTCTCTCTGCAATAAATAAAATCTTTAAAAAAAGAAAGAAAATATCAAGAAAAGAGAAAGAAACAGAACCAGATTTTATTAGCTCTGAAATATATATAATTTATAAATCTGTGCGAAAAAAATACCAAATTACAAATATGAAAGTGAATAAGTAAATATTTAGAATGAGAAACAAATTAGAAACAAATAAAAAACTATTTTATAAAGTGATAGATACCACAAACATCACAAAATTTTAGAAAAATGTGATTTTTCCTTTTACCGATTAATTAAAGTTAATTGATTTTTATTTGAGCCTAACACAAATCAGTAATCTTTTCCCCTCTGTAGGTCTATAGCCCATTCCAAGGTCTTAGTAGAGACCAAAAAGTGACAGGGCCACTGAAGTGTAAGCTTCATTAGTTTTACAGCAGATATGCTTCTCATATGGATATAAAGAGTAGAGACATTCAATAGAAGGGTGGAGAACATTTGGGGGTTATGGTTTGAGTACTTGGATGGGTACTGCTTCCCCTGATACAGCATTTTTTTAAAATATTTTGTTTATTTATTTGACAGACAGAGATCACAAGTAGGCAGACAGGCAGGCAGAGAGAGAGAGGAAAGGAAACAGGCTCCCTGCTGAGCAGAGAGCCCCATGCCAGGCTCGATCCCAGGACCCTGGGATCATGACCTGAGCCCCTGGGATCATGACCTGAGAGGAAGGCAGAGGCTTTAACCCACTGAGCCACCCAGGCTCCCCCTGATACAGCATTTAGAATATGAAAATAATGCCTTTTGAAGCTTACAGCTAAATTCCTGGAGGACGGAGACTGTATTCAACCTGGTATAACATTTGGATGAATGACTATTATAATGCAGCTTTAACTGAAATGTACATACACATTTGCATTTTAAAGTACCGCTTATATTTTGTGGCAGTATTATATAAACTAAAAAATTAGGGTAACTTTACTTAATATAAAAACTCTTTGCTACAATATGCACCACGGGCTATAATTACAGTGAAACTATTTTACTTTTTCATTACAGAAGCTTTTTATTTGTTTTAGTGAAAAGCTTCTGAAAATTTTAAAACAATAATTTCAGTCATATAAAGTTATGGTTAGAAAACAGCTGACCACTTTGAGTTAAAAAAATCAGCTTTCATTTCAAAAAATATAAAAAACACATGTTACTACACTATGAAAATAATTAATAACAAAATGAAATTTATTTTTTGGCATCATAATTTAGATTGTGAGTTAATTATAATCTCTATTTTCTTATTTAGTTGTCTGGGTATTAATATATTACCTCCAGATTTTATTTTTGATCAAGTCCTAATATTATTTTAGGTATAGAAACAGACTGTCACTCTATTGCAAATAATTTATTATATCCATCCAATCAGTTGTATTTGATCCATCAAAGATAACAACATCCACCCACAAAATATTTTACCAAGGAAATTTTACTTAAATTTTGGGAACACTACACCAAAAAGAAGTTAATTCTATGGTGTTAATTAAAGCATATAGCCAAATATGTCCTTGTAAGCCTTGAAAGAGAGTATAAAGGATGTAGGTTGGAGAATAATTTGGTATTTTAACCAACATCATTCCAAAGTAAATTCAGGTGACTAAATAACAATTCTGATTATATATTTTTGTCAAATCCATTAATGTCATTTTAGCTGTACTTGGTATATCACTGAGAACTTTCATTAAAGGTAAAGAATGATTCTTGCAACGACCTTACTTTTGTATGTGTATGTGTGTTCAGTGCACGAATATGAGACCGAGAATAGGAAGTTCACAACTTCAGATGACTGTGAAACAAGTCAGAATCTTCCACGCTTGCCACTTTGGAGTTCCAAAAATCGAGTGGCTCACCAAATATTACTTGGACTATGACAAGTAATTTAGTTTTTTAAGCATCTACTCTGTGTAGGATACTGTTTTGTGATCTTCAAGAAGATGAAATAATGTCTGAAATTTCAACAAACTCTCTGATATCCACCTATCCAATTTGTTATACGAAAGATAAAATTGAATACCTGGGAATTATATAATTTAAAGGATGTCATATTTATTCTCATATTTTACATCCAGTTCTTTTAAAACCTGAGACACAATCACTATAATATCCTTGAGGTGAGCAAATCTTCCTTGTTTGAGAATGAATTTCTTTTTTGAAATAGCCAAAAATTTGGATGCCATCCTGGTGAATAATGAGCCTCATTAAACATAAAAGTTTTGGTCAGAAACCAGGTATCACTCTACATAAATAAATTTGATTTATTTTTGTGGCTGGGAAGGTAAGTAAGGCAAATTTAAAATGGTTTTGAATATAGGCTCATGAAAAAATATGCAGTGCCTTCCCAGTCAGTGATTGGAAAGGGATATTAGGATTTTGGTTATGGAAGCTAATGATATAGAGGTTTCTGTTGCACTCTGTCCTTTTTCCTTTACAATCCTGACTCACTTCATTCTTATATAATATGCCCTTTATATTATAAATACCTAAAGTATGGAAATAATACTGACTTCATTTTCCACAAAGTATTTACCTTATATCATCTTAAGACCCAAATAACCTGATTTAATTCCAATTAGCAATTAAGTAATTGAATTCTAATTATATCAAATGAGTTCTAGATACTAAAAAAAATTGCACAATTGATGCATAATTTATCCACACCAATTAGGATGATGCAATTATATTATTAGCTTCATACTAATCCTCTTCTAGAAAGAAGGTTAAGCCAGAAAATACTGACAGTGATTCAGATGATACCTGATAGAGACTTAGGAACCTAAATTAAAAGTTAAAAAAGAGGGCGCCTGCGTGGCTCGGTGGGTTAAGCCTCTGTCTTCGTCTCAGGTCATGATCTCAGGGTCCTGGGATTGAGTCCCACATTGGGCTCTCTGCTTGGAGGGGTGCCTGCTTCTTCCTCTCTCTCTGCCTGCCTCTCTGCCTACTTGTGAACTCTCTGTCAAATGAATAAATAAAATCTTTAAAAAAAAAAAGTTAAAAAAGACAAGGGTATAGCATAGTGTTCAAATAAAGCTCTTCAAAGTTCAAAACTTTTAATTACTCCGAGGCAGAAACTTAATTCAGTAAATAGAAATAGCAATTTATCTTCAGGTGTTGTGCTAATGTGTTGTATTTCTTGGTGTGGTGGATTAAAAATGAAATGTGACTGGCATTCTACACTGATAATTGGAACCATTTCTTGTCTCTTGTTATACCTTGCTAACCAATCACTGGAGTACATTTTAAAAAAATTAAAAAGTTAAATTTTTTTTTTAAAAAGTCCAAACCCTCATAAACTGACAGAACCAAAGATCTGCCTAGAATTTTTCCTTTCTTTTTTTTTTCTCTTCATATTTATTATCACTGAATTACTTTACATGGATTGATTATATATTAGCTTCATTTACCTCAAGCTCACATACTTTTATAATTTGGATACTTAGAAAAACTCAAAACATACAACTATAATTAGTGAGGCCTATATAAAAGATTTATTTTTTTCTGTGATATATAAATCTTCACATTTATTTTCATTTCTCCTTTATTATTGTTTTAATGACCAGCTCACATGGATTTGGAACAATGTAAAATTCTACATAGATGAAAAAAATATTTGTATAAGAAATATAAGAAAAAATACTGAATCATTTTTATTCTACTTGGTACTTGGTTTAGAAAATAGCAAGTATCCATTTGCAATTACATATCATTTGATTTGTTAAATCTCCTACCCACTGAAAATAGGTTATTAGAGCAACTCAGGCCTCTTGAATACTGTTGGTAGAACCAAAGTCTTTTAAGAAAAGTTTGGCAACTCTGTAATATATATTATTACTGATACAAATGAATTGTTATAAAAATTATCACTGACACTTAATTTTAAGGCTCAGTTTTTACTGAAATATTTATAAAGCATGATTTATTTGTGCTAATTGGGAAGTACACACATGTGCATATATGCATGCACAGGTACACACACATACATACACTGAGTTTCCAAATCTCATTTTTAAAATTCCATTTAAAAAATTTCATTTTATTTAATTTTATTTTTTATTTAAATTCAAGTCAGTTAATATATGGTGTATTATTAGTTTCAAGGTAGAGTTTAGTGATTTATTCCTTTGCATATAAAAAAAATCATTTGAAGATAACCATTACCAACACTGGGTCATCAGTGCACAGTCCACTGATGAGCTGGAGAAGGGCATGCCTCTGCCTTATCAGCCCAGTCTCCCACTGTTTTTCTTTCCTACAGTGGGAGTAGTAGGAAGGTAAGCTTGCTCAATACCTGCCTGCCAGATTTTCATCACTTTTTTTCATTCTACATTATCTTTCATTCTGCTTTAGTTGTCATTTGTTTATCGTTTATAGCCCTCACTTTGAATACTCTTGTCACTGCCTCTCCTCCTAAACTTTTGTTTCTTTTATTTTTAACTTTAAGTTGTTCCATACCAAGACATTTTCAGAAAATTCCCTTTTAATTAATTGAAGAAATCTGAAACTGAATTGCTTGAATTGTCTAACCTTAAAATGACAAGCTTCAGGGACAGAATTGCTGTATTTCTTCTAAATGTTTTGCAGAATCTAGGGCATTCCACGTGCTGTGTTTCCACGTAAAGGATTCCTTTCTTTACTCATAAAAAGAACAGGCAAGTATGTATGAAGCTAATGCTGAAAGGCAGAATAAATCCTTAAATCCTCCTCAACTTAAGACTGTTGAGAAAAAAGCTTACAGAGGACTTACAGTCTTGTTTCTGAAACACAGCTCAATTCTCCCCAATGTGTATTGCTTTATTCATAATGTGAAATTTTAGTAAAGTGTCAAATAAAGGGGAGAATATTATTTCTACAAAAGTGAACACACAAGAGGGAATACAAGTACCAGGAGAGGAATTCTGTTTTTTAACAGACTGATTAAGCATGGTGCATATTCAAAAGTACAACTATGTAGGGGCACCTGGGTGGCTCAGTGGATTAAGCCTCTGCCTTCAGCTCAGGTCATGATCTCAGGGTCCCGGAATCGAGCCCCGCATCGGGCTCTCTGCTCAGCAGGGAGCCTGCTTCCCCCTCTCTCTCTCTGCCTAGCTCTCTGACTACTTGTGATTTCTGTCAAATAAATAAATAAAATATTTTAAAAGTACAACTATGTTGGGACGCCTGGGTGGCTTAGTTGGTTAAGCCGCTGCTTTCGGCTCAGGTCATGATTCCAGGGTCCTGGGATCGAGTCCCGCATGGGGCTCCTTGCTCAGCAGGGAGCCTGCTTCTCTCGCTGCCTCTGCCTGCCTCTCTGCCTGCTTGTGTGTACTCTCTCTCTCTGTCTGGCAAATAAATAAAATTAAAAAAAAAAAAAAAGTACAACTATGTATACACATACCCACCCCCACAAAACAGTTCAAAAGTAACCTAACCATGGTCTGTTCAGAATGAAGATCTCTATATTGGTATCAATATAGGTCTTGATCTGACTTCTATGTTTTCCTTTCTACATTTTTCTCTTTTCTGTTTATTTTTATTTGGGAAATAAAGAAGGGGGGGGAGTATTGTAAAGAACCTTCCTGTAGTCTTATACAACTTCAATACTATCAACAATTTTTCATTCTTGTTTCATCTAGGCCACTCCGACTTTTTCCTGGAGTATTTTAAAGAAAATTTCAGATTTCACTTGAATTTGTTTATAAACATTTAAGTCTCTGTATGTTATTAATGAGGAGTAGATCTCTGATAAAGGTGAAAATAGGCAGGACTAGGCCTGTATGGACTGGGTGTGAGAAGCATGTAATCAGTCATTATGATAATCTTGTTTTTTATTAGGGTTATTGACATACTAAAGGCTTAGGAAGTAAGGAAATATTCAACCTGTAAAATGACTCAGTTTTATCAAAATCAGATCCAAAAGGTCAGGCTGGAGCCTGCAGGCCCACTGTGACCTTACTTAGCTGGTTCTCCTAAATTTCTGCCAAGATCTAAGGTCCTGATTCTGTTATTTCCCCCATTTGATGGCACCTAAGATAAACTGCACTACCAGAAAGAACACATTATTAATATTAGTCAACTCTGAGCATATTGTGTTTTGAAAACAATGTAAGCTGTTTATTTATTTTTCCCATCAAGTTATCTTTCTGTTTGTGTAGAACAAGCTCATATGAGCAAAAGGTCTTCTGTGGCTTGAGTGTCATATTTTTGTTTATCTCCTCCCACTCACCCACCCTAATTCCTTTCAGTTATGTCTTCCCTCTGTCCTCCCCCTGAGTCACATTCCATGCCAGGATCATACATGCCCTGTAGAAGGGGCTTTATGGAGTGATAAAAAGCACGGGGAGTGGGCACAAATAGAACGGTATTTACATCCTTCTGCTAATGTACAGTACCCTTGAGACTTTGAAAAATGTGCTTCATCTCTGCAATTTTCATTATTTGTTAAAAGGTATAGGAAAATAACTCAAAAGTTAATTGTGTTAAATAAGGAATGTGTAATGATTAACTCAATGTCTGGCATATAGCAAGTATTTCCTAAATTGTAGCTACATTATGGTTCTTCTTATTTTGGTGATACAAAGATATCCAATAGCTTGTGAACATCAGCCACACATCACCACTGTGAATTGATTGAGAACTGGAAAAGAAATTAGTGCTTTGTAGCATTCTTAGTTACAGTCCAAAGTGGGTTTTTTGTTCTCTAAGCTAAACTGGGATATATTTTATGGCAGGCATTTTATACTATATTTTCTCTGTATAAGTCCCAGAATAATACTAGATGTACACTAGATACTGATGACATAAATGCTAAATTTTATTTTTTTTTAATTTTTAAAAGTTTTATTTTTATTATTTTATTTTTTTAAGATTTTTATTCATCTATTTGACAGACCGAGATCACAAGTAGTCAGAGAGGCAGGCAGAGAGAGAGAGAGGAGGAAGCAGGCTCCCTGCTGAGCAGACCCTGAGATCATGACCTGGGTGGAAGGCAGAGGCTTAACCCACTGAGCTACCCAGGCATCCCTAATTGCTAAATTTTAATATTATCATTATATTACCATTGCTGATATGCATATCTTAAGGACGATGGAACTACTTTAATCAGATCTAGAATATCATTTTCATTAGAACACAATAAATTAAAGTGTTTAAATTACTCATGACTTTTATTTTCTCACGTATTTTTATTTTTGTTCACCATCTTCCAGTTATTGTACATAGACAAACATTATTTAATTCCTAGTATATCATATATAGACTCTAAATAAGACAATTAAAAATTAGGTAATCCCTTCAATATAAGATTATATTATATTAATACTAAATTACTGCTATATTACTATATCATTACTGATTTTTCTTTTGTCTTACATTATTAGTCTTGGTCCTTATCCAACGAGCTCAGAGTTGAGAAACAAGAACAAGAATATAACATCCATGTGCTGCCTCTGCATGATTCCATGCCTCCATTTTGATCCTTTTAAATTATTCTCCCAACTCTCAAGAGAAAAAAAAATGTGCAGTAGTCCTAGTAAGGTGAATTCATGTACTTTGCTTTTCAGCGAAGAAAAACAAATTCTAAGATGTTTAAAATTCAAAAAAGATACTATCAAGAAGATAGAGTATTCATGGGTTTGTGCCAGTGTGAATGGAAATCAATTCTCAACTCCTATATATAAACAATTAACCTAGTGTTTAATTATTTAACTATCATGCAAGACTAGGAGAGCTATTTGGGGAAAAGAAACTATATATAATACACGGAGTATATAATTTGTTATTTTCATGCTCAAATGCCTTCTTACTCAGAATTGTATAGCATCAGAGTATATCCATAGTTAAATCCTGCTGTGTTTGAAATTAACCACATTAAACACCCATTGGTGTGATTAGTACAACTCAGCAGACTCTGGGTTGCTGAATTAATGTATTTATTTGTATCTATACTCTTATAAGACAATGATTTGGTTGATTGTATTATTCACAATTTTTTAAAGTATATCAAAATTCGACTACCAAAGGGTAGAAGAGAAAAATAATATGGATAAGCACATAATATGTGGATATACTGCCAATATCTCACTCTCAGTTGGAGACACTCACTGATATTTCCAGTGCAGTGAATAGAAAAGCTGCAATCACAGTTGTATTTTGCCAAGAGCAATGGAACTGTTAGTTCTTATAAATGAGTGAACCTAAAAACAAATTAAGTAAAATGATTACCTTCTTCCCCAGCTTGTCAAGAGTTCCAAAGTGTTCATTTTCAATGACACTTGGTGGAATCTTACTCCACCCTCTTCTGAAGGCCCACATTCTATTGAAATGCTAATGAAACTAATCAGGTTGTTTCTTTTTTGAAATTCTTTTTGTCTTTGAGTCTAAACTCTTTCTATCTGAGATGATGATTCATTTACTGATTTATTGTTTGTCAAGTTTATACATTCCTTTGTCTCTTGGGGTAGGAGTTAGGGAAGGGGGAGGAAAAAAAGAAAGGACTATGAAAGAATGTGTCTAGTTTCTTCAAAGTGATAAATCACTTCCAGATTTTGATTTCACCTGGATAACTGCAAATTTGGGTGCATCAGAATGTAAAGACTAAACAACTAACAGAAGGGCTGTCAAAGGATTATCATTTCAAAGTTAGATGTGGCAGAAGGCAACTCCCACAGGTTCTAGAAAAATGGCTAGGCTTGGGCTATATTTAGACAGTAGATCTAACAAGTAAGCAGAAAAAGGTTTTGGTGAAGGTCAATATTCCTATTTAGGAAAGAGAATGTCACTTGAGACAGGTGAGGTATTTTTGACATGGTTATATTCATTTCATTTCCTACTTTTTTTAATACTTTTTTTTTCTCTTTAAACAGGCATAGAACCTACAAAGAATAGTGTAGACAACTTTCAGATCTGATCTCATTGATCAGCAATTTAGGAAACCACTATTCTCACAGGACTGTGTGTAGTTCCACACCAGTCCTAAATTCAGAATATTCAGAAGTAGAAGAAAATGGTGCAATTTTGGGGGGAAGATGAATTCTAGATCTACAACCTTAGCATCATAGATTATATTCTGCAAGTCTCTGAGCTTCAGTTTACTGTGTTCAATTCCAGGGGCATGTAGCAATAACATGAATGTTCTATGCTGCATGTTATGCATGCTACATCCTAGAAAGAATATATGTGTGTGCATATATGTAGTTGTGTGTGGAATTTTACATAAAAAGTTTTGAAACATAAAGGAACATTTCTAGTTGTTTCCATGGATAACCTATTAGAAGTTGGCTGAAAAAGATTTAACTGGTATGCGTAATAAAATACTTTTTTCTACTTGTTTTGTAGGGGGAAATTTGTGCTTCAATGGAAAATTATGCATTGTTAGAGCTCACACATCTTGGTTATTCAATTCTAGCATTATATTGCTTTTGAGCTATTTTAAAACTCTAAATTATAGATAATTGATAACAATGCAAAATCTTGTTTATAGATATGCTAATTCTGTCCTGTAGAGGTTCAATTTACTTCCCTCTCCCAATGTGAAAGAAGCCAATTTTGCCTCTATTTGCATATTCCTTCAATGTTTCTGATATATAAATGTGCGTTTTCTTTGGATTCTCCTTTGAATGGGTCATTAACATCTTACCAGTCCCCTCATTAATAGAGCTATATAAACTTTATAATAAGTGTTATTATTATATCTGTATGAGAGTCACCTTTTTATATATTATCATTATCCTTTCCCAGGCCTAATAGGCTTTTTTTTAGATTTTTTTAAATGTAGGTGATAGAACATAAAAAATATGTGTGTACTTAGAAATATACACACATTTAATATATATATTTTTTGCACTGTATGTTTTATTCCTACCAGTTTTGTTGAGGTATAATTGACAAACAAAAATTGCATATGTTTAAGGGGCACAATGTGATGTTTTAATATACACTTTTTTTCTATTTCTGTGAAAAATGCCACAATCCAGCTAATTTACATATCCATTACCTTACATAATTACCACATTCTTTTGTGTGTTGTGAGAACACTTAAGATGTACTCTCTTAGAAAATTCAAGTACACAATCCAGCATTATAAGCTAGTCATCATGCTGTATGTTAGCTCTCCAGAATATATTCACCCTGCATAACAGAAACTTTGTCTCCTTTGACCAACATCTTCCCATTTTCCCCACCTTCCAACTCTTGGTTAATACAGTTCTACTCTCTATTTTTATGAATTAGACATTTTAGAATCCACATATTAGTGAGATCATGAAATATTTGTCTTTCTGTGTCTGGCTTATTTCATTTAGCATAATGTCTTCTGGGTTTATCCAAGTTGCAGCAAATGGCAGAGCTTACTTACTTCCTTCTCTTAAGAATGAGTACTAGTCCAGTGCACCTATTTACCACATTTTCCTTGTTCATTCATCTGTCAACAGACACTTAAATTATTTCCATATGTTGGCCATTGTGAATAATGCAGCAGTGAACATGGGAGTGCAAATATCTCTTGAAGATACCAATTTCATTTTCTTTGGATATACACCCAAAAGTGGGATGGCTGGGTCATATCACAGTTTTATTTTTAATTTTTTGAAGCACTTTGTTACTGCTTTCCATAATGGCTGTACTAATTTATATTACAATGAACAGTATACAAGGGTTCTCTTTTTTCCCACACCTTTACAGACACTTGTTATCATTTGTCTTTTCAATAAAAGCCATCTAAACAGGTGTGAGGTAATGCCTAATTGTGGTTTTGGTTTACATATCTGTGATGATTAATGATGTTGAGCACATTTTCATGTGCCCATTGGCCATTTGTATGCCTTCTTTGGATAAATAAAGTCCTTTTTTTTTTTTAAGATTTATTTATGTATTTATTTGACAGAGAGAGAGGTCACAAGTAGGCAGAGAAGCAGGCAGAGAGAGAGGGGAAAGCAGGCTCCCTGCTGAGCAGAGAGCCCAACATGGGCCTCTATCCCAGGACCCTGAGACCAGGACCCAAGCTGAAGGCAGAGGCTTAACCCACTGAGCAACCCAGGCACCCAATAAAGTCCTTTTTAGTCAGGTAATTTGCTTTTTTGATATTGAGAACCATGAGTTCCTTATATATCAGATATGTGGTTTGCAAATATTTTCCTTCATTTTGTAGGTGGTCTCTTTCACAAGTTGAATGCTTCTTTTGCTGTGCTGAAGTTTTTTAGTTTGATGCAATTCCATCTGTCTATTTTTGCTTTTATTACCGGTGCTTTTGGTTTCATATCCAAAAAATGACTGCCCAATGTCAAGAAATTTTTCTCTATGTTTTATTATGGTAGTTCTGCATATTCATGTCTGACATTTAAATCTTTAATTTATTTTGAGTTAATTTTTGTATATGGTGTGAATTTTTTGTACACATATGATAACTTATTTTTCTGGATATGGATAACCAGTTTCTGCAATGACCATTTATTGACAGACTATCCTTCTATTTATTTTTTTAATTTTTTTATTTGAGACAGAAAGAGAGAGCGCCGTGGGAGTGGGAGGCACAGGGAGAGGAAGAGGATCTCAAGCAATCTCCTGATGTGGGGCTTGAGCCCAAGGATCCTGAGATCATAGCCCGAGTCAGAACAAGAGTTGGACACTTAACTGCCTGAGCTACCCAGGCACGCGAAGACCATCCATCTTTTATTGTATGTTCCTGGCACCCTTGTCTAAGATCTGTTGACTGTAAATATGTGGATTAATCTCTGGGCTCTCTGTTCTATTGGTCTATATGTTGTTTTGATTCTAGTCCCTTATTGCTTTGGTTACTGTAGCTTTGTAATATAATGTGAAGTCAAAAAGTATGATGCCTCCAGTTTTGTTTTTCTTGTTCAAAACTGCTTTGGCTATTTGGGACCTTTGTCATTTTGTAAAAAAAAAAACTGTGGTTTTGTTTTTTTGTTTTTTTTTCTATTTCTGTGAAAAATACCTTTGGAATTTTGATAGGAATTGTATTGAATCCCCAAAATGTAGTATGTACAATTTAATATTAACTCTTCCAATCCATAAAAACAGAGTATCATTACATTTGTTCTTCATTTTCTTTCATCAGTATCTCATAGTTTTCAGTGTACAGGTCTTTTACCTCCATGCTTAAATTTATTCTTAAGTATTTTGTTCTTTTTGATGCTATTGTAAATGGAATTGCTTTCTTAATTTTTTTGATAGTTTATTGTTAATGCATATAAATGCAATGGATTTCTGTATGTTGATGTTATATCTTGCAACTTTATTTAATTTATTGGTTTAAACAGTTACTTAGTGGCATCCTTAAGATTTTCTGTACTTAAGATATGTAAACTGTAAATAAAAACACTTGCACTTTTTTCCTTTCCAATTTGGATGCCTGTAATTTCTTTCTCTTATCTAATTGCTCTGGCTAAGACTTCCTGTATTTTGTTGAATAGGAATGGTGAGGGTAGGGATTTTTGTCTTGTTCTTGATCTTAAAGGAAAAACTTTCTGCTTTTTATCACTGGGTTTTATGTTAGCTGTGGGTTTGTCATATATAGCTGTATTCTGCTGAGTTATTTTTTTCTTCTATTCCTACTTTGTTAAATGTTTTTTATCATGAAAGAGTATTTTTCAAAAGATTTTTCTACAGCCATTGCAATGACTAGATGACTTTTAGCCTTCATTCTGTTAATGTCTATTAGCTTCATTTGCTTTATAGTATTATTCAAGTCCACGGTTTCCATATTGGTTTTCTGTCTGGATGATGTATTCTGTGTTGAAAGTGGAATATTGTTGTATAGTTGTTTATTTCCCTTCAATGCTGTTAATAGCTGCTTAATATATTTAGGTGCTCCAATGCTGGGTGCTTTATATATTTACAATTGTTATATCCTCTTGATTAATTGACCCCTTTACCATTATGTTATGACCTTTTTTTTTTTAAGATTTTATTTATTTATGACAGAGAGATAGAGAGAGAGGGAACACAAGCACAGGGGAGCTGGAGACAGAGAAGCAGGCTCCCCGCAAGCAGCGAACCCAATTCGGGGCTCCATCCCAGGACTCTGGGATCACAACCTGAGCCAAAGGCAGATGTCTAATGACTGAGCTATCCAGGCGCCCCTATGTTTTGCCCTTTTTTGTCTCCTCTGGGAGTTTCTGACTTAAAGTCTATTTTGTGCAATGTAAGTATAATCATTCCACTTCTCTTTTGGTTATCATTGCATGGGATATTTTTTTTTTATCATCCCTTCACATCAGCCTCTGTGTGCACTTAAAACAATATATATTTAATTAAGTGCAGATATTTAATATATAATTTAAAGATTCATAGAGAGAGGTAGAATATTATCTGCTAAACTGTTTGGTGAGGGAGGAAGGTGAAAAGTTGTGAAGGTTGTTTTTTTGGTCTGTTTTTTACTTTCTGTTATATCTGTCTGTGAATTTGACTTTTTTATGTAGGATGTGATATTTTTATAATTAGAAAAAGAAAACATAAAACAAATAATAGCTATTCACCCAATCAGATAACAACTACATGAGAAGGAGATTTGTTTTAAAATTTTAATTCTTGCTCTTAATGTATATATAAGAGCAAAACACTTTGAATATTATGTATTAAGTTACTTAGTAGTAATGAAAACATGAAAAGAAGGGGTGCCTGGATGGCTCAGTTGGTTAAGCATCTATCTTTGGCTGGGGTCATTATCCCCAGGTCCTGGGATGGAGGCCCACTTTGGGCTCCCTGCTCATCAGGGAGTCCGCTTATTCCTATCTCTTTGCCTGCTGTACCCCTTGCTTTGTTCTTTCTCTCTCACTCTCTCAGATATATAAATAAAATCTTTTAAAAAAAAGAAAATATGAAGAGAAAATGAACCAAAGTTCACCATTACTCATAGATATAACAAAAATAGTCTCAGTTTATACGATACTTTATTTTTCCACCCTTTCCCATGTTGGTCAAAGAGAAGGCTGTAAACATTTTGTACCTTTCATCTTATCACCATAGTACAGTCTCAAGCACTGAAAGTAAATGCATACCTGTCAATATTTTTAGAAATATTTTTATCTCTGCAGTATTCTTGTGGCTCACAGATTCCTTGCACTTTTCAAAGTCAAATCCATGTTAAATTTTCATTTTCTATAATATAGTTTTAATTATAATAACAAATTGTCCTTTGAATCTTACTTATAGGAGGAATTTGAGAAAAAAGGTTGACAATTTGTTCTGTCCTTTGTGATATTAAACACAAGCTATAAAAAATAATGATAGCTCTATTTGCATGTGGGATATCATTCACTGAAATCCATATCCAAAACTTATTCATTGGTTCATTTAATCATTAATATATTTATTTCTTAAAATACAAACAAGTAAGCAAAGAAGCATATTGAGCATTTTCTGTGTACCAAGCCCTGGTCTAGGCTTGGGGATTCAGAAGTGGACATAATCGTACCCTTGTTTTCTATTCCCATTGCAAAGTCCAAGATATAAACTTTTTACTTTCTTACCTATGATTTCTCCAATCTCAGTTCTATGCCAGGGCTTTGAATTTTCTATTTCTTCTGCTTAGAACACTCTTTTCTCCATATTATTAATGAGAGGTTTTTTAGTTTTGAGTCTTATTTATTTTTTTCTTTTCTCAACTTAAATGCTATCCCTTTCAAGACTCATCCCTGCAAATCATTCTTGATATACCAGGCCTTGGCACTTTCTATCATGTTACCATATTTTATCTTCTTAAATACCTTTTACACAACTGCATTGTTTCTTTTATGTATTTGCTTTTGTATTCATTGTCTTAAGTTCTCTATTTGTATATACGTTCTCTGAGGGTAGGAAATAATATCTTCTGTTTTCATCACAGCTTTCTTAGTGCTCCCAGAATAATTCTCAATAAATATTTATTGACCTGTAGAGATGACATTTTGTGGGTGGGAGGAATACTGGTAAACTACACATCTATCTCTATATAATTTGATATCTACATTGCATCTATATCTTTACTCTATCTATATCCTTTTGATGCTGAAATGATCTATCACAGCTACAAATTCAAGAAAAGGAACCAGTAAGCCCTGGCATGCTACTATGGCCAACTGCTCCACCCTGGGGAATCCCAAGGGCTGGACAAATTGGAAGCACTACTCCTGGCTGGGTTTGCCAACACTGTTGCTGAACAAATTTCGATAAATTCATCACAAGAGTATTCAATAATAACTCAAGAGATGAGGGTTTGGAAAAGACAAAGGGAGTAATTTATTTCAGGTCCTGGCAGCCAGAGGAGGGAGCAGGCTCAAGCCTTAACAACTGACCTCTCTGCCAGTAAGATGGATACCTATAGTTTTAGAGAAAGGTTGGGAGAGGGTATGTGCAAGAGAGCAGGCAGGGAGCATGTGATCACTGGTGAGGATAAGTATGTGTTCATCCCATGATCATGGACAGGGAAGGGGATATGTGGGGTTTGGTCTTCTAGGCGTTCTGTTTTTACCATGGTGTTTCTGGTCTGCTGGTTGGGATGTTCTAGGTCATTGCAAAACATCTTCAGTGATGCCTCAATGTATGATAAGAAATAAGCACAATGGGTTTTTGTTTGAGTGTGACTTAAGCAATCTTGTCTATTTCTGGTTTTAACTATTGGGTCTAAATTTGAGCAAGAAGACTCTACTAGCACTTTAGAAAGCTGTAACTCTGAAGTAATAAACTAGAAGAGTAGAATAGAGCATGATTTGCCAAGTGTGGTCCTGGACCAGCAGCATCTGAGAAACTGTGCAATTACTGTTTTTACCTTTACCAATTCCAAATCAGAACTCTGAAGAAGGATCTCAGCTATCTATGTGTCAACCCTCCAGATGATTCTGATGCAGTCAAAAGTTTGAGAACCAATGGAATGAAAAACTGGGGGTGTTTTCATAGGCACCTATTGCAACAATGAGCTGCACTTTGTTTCTTGGGCTGTATGTAATCTAGTCCTTTACATTGACATTGGAGGCTTTAAAGCTATATTTTGTGCTCCCTGTGCTTTGTTTCTTCATCATAACCTACTCAGCCCACTTTAGCCTATTCATTCCATAAGTTTGCAGGTCTGAGGTCAAAAGACTTGCAGATAATCTCACTATAAGCACTATGGAAAACTTTGATGGAAGAGGAGTGATTTTATAGTATAGTGAGCTCAGTTCAGGTAAGCTGTGTAGCTATTTATTTAGAACTTACTGTGTCGAAGACAAATATAATCCTAGATATCTGATATTTTCATGTTTGACTGATTTTGAGAATTTGTATGCTTTATATTTTAAATGTTACTTTAAAGGGCTTAGTGGCTAGTTGAAAATGGCTTCTTTAAAACTAACATTCAAACATGTTTTCCAGTATACAAGCTGCAAAGTTATAATGAAAAGCAAAGAAAACATTAGTGTATAATGATATAGGAAAGATGTTAGAGTTTGAAGCTGATGGCCAAGAAATTCTTGAGACATCTTTGGTGCAAAAAGGTGACTTTATTAAAGCACAGGGACAGGACTTGTGGGCAGAAAGAACTGCACTGGGGTCATGAGGAATGGCCCATTATATAGTTTCAAGTTGGAAAGATGTTTGGGACAGCATAAGTCTCTAAGGAATTTTGGAAGCAAGGTTTCCAGGACCTTGGGGGCCAGCTATTGTTGGGAAAATGTCATTTATTATTGCCTAATAAAACCTTCGTCATGAGATGCTTCAAATGTATATTGGTAGGCCATATGCTTGGGGGGGGTGATTGCCAACATGTGTCTTGGGGGTTTAGAGATAAAGGAAATTTCTAAAGGAATTTTTATATGTTAAAGTTGATTTACAGGATCCTGGTGGGGGGCAGATAGACTAGGCTTGCCTTTTGCCCTTAGCAAAGGCAGCTGAGTCCCTAGAAGAATATCACTCTGCCTGTTTCAAGGACTTCTCAGTGGGCTGTAGATAGTAAGGAAATTAAATAATTTTTCTTCTGACTTTGTTTCCCACATCATATAATACAGAAAGAATCTTTCTTTCATTAGCTGTGCTACTAACTTTGAGCAGATTACTTGAACTTTTTGGCAGGGACCTTTATTTTTTCATTTCTTCTTTTAAAACATAACGGTGTTATAGTTAAAATAAAATGGTCCAGAAACCTCTTTCACCTTTCAGATAGAGGGATATTAAATTAGTTATACATGTCCATCTATGCAATTCTACATATATGGATAAGTATATTTCAAATGCCTGATACTCCATAACAAATAAGAATCGGTATAGCATTTTAATTTTAATTGAATAAATTAAATTATTCTAAAATAATTTATTTTAAATGAATAAGTTATGTTGCATTTTATTAATTTAGCATATTATTTAATTAAGAAAAAATTTGGCATTTCCAATTATTTATTAAGACAATAATTTTAAATGATGCTAATTAATTGCAAGCTCCTGATGGATCAAAAGAAATTCTGCTATTGATTGTCTAATTTCCTCACAGAGCTATTGTCTCAATTTATCTCCCTACTGACTGGATTTAAGAAATTTTTCTTAGCAATGTGAAATATCATTATTGTTTTTACCTTTACCAATTAGAAGGTGGAAAAAAAAGGCCCCTCACTCTCATAATATTTAATACATTGATAGAAAATTATAACACTTTTTACCTGATTATTAGTAATGCCCCTTTTCATTTCTTCCTCTGAGAGTTTTCTGATAATAACCTGGTCTATTTGTAAAAATTGTTATATTTGTGTCTGTCTTAAGATTTTGTATATTCTCATTATATATCATTGTTATTAAATTACATGGTATATATTCTTTAATATTTTATAAATCTGTAGCTTATCCTTTTAAAAAATTTTTAATGGTGTTTTTCAGTGTACAGAAATAATATAATCTAATTAAGTCTTTTACTTTTTTAGTTTATGGGTCTTGAATTTTATAACATTCATAGCTACGCCTCCTCAGTTTACAAGGAATAGATGTATGTGTGTTTCGCTTCATATTATATGTACTTTATACCTTTCCATTTTATCTCATATCTCATCCATATTTCATTCTGGCATTAAGTTGTAAGTTAGGGACAAAGATAGTTTTTCCCTCAAATGTATGGTGGAAAAGACAAAATATGCCATGGCAAAATCTGGCAAAAGGATTATCTAGAGCTGGTTATTTCTAAGAAACAGCAGATACAGACAAAGCTCTGAAACTGCAGGAATGGAAGTTGACCTTTTGTTAAAAAAAAAATTACGTTTATAAGAAAAATCTCCATTTGTAAGGTTGTCTCCTTCTCTGTACCAGGAAGAGGAGGATGACTAATATCTTGAAACTCCTATCAATGGAGAAGGCCAGCACTTAAATCTGCATCACAACTTTGTCCTTGTTCACTATCTTTTTCCTGATAACCTTCAATTAACAGCCCCTTTCTCCATTCCCCAAATGTTATTAAACTTCTGTTTGTTTTTCTCCTGTTAATCTATCTTGTATTAAAGGGAGAGGTGTGTTACTCCACCAAGAATCTAGAAAGGTAGAGGGAAAATTAGTTTTTCTCCCCTACAATTATATATATATATATATATGGCATCATATCATATTATGTAGCCACACATGCATGCAGCATTATTATCTTCCATGTTTTAGGCTCTGCTCTATAAATGGAAAAACAGCAATGGAAAGCACAGGCAAGGGATCTATCTAATGATGATCAGATACCAAGGAGGAATTACAAAAATAAATAAACTATTAAATTTTAAAAAGGTAATAGAATGATAACTATTTTAATTATTCAGAAGGGATTTTTAAAAGGATAGGATGGAAAGCAGAATTTTAAGATGACATCATGATTCCCACTGACACAAGAAACAACAGGTATTGGTGAGGATGTGGAGAAACGGGAACGCTCTTACACTGCTGCTGAAAATGCAAACTGGTGCAGCCACTCTGAAAAACAGTATGGAGGTTCCTCAAAAGATTAAAAATAGAGCTGCCTTATCATCCAGCAATTGCACTACAAGATATTTACCCAAAGAATACAAAAATATTAATTCAAAGGGATACATGCACCTGATGTTTATAGCAGCATTATCTATAAAATAGTCAAAATATGGAAATAGCCCAATGTCTATCAACTGATGAACAGATAAAAAAGATGTGGTGTACACACACACACACACACACACACACACACACACAATGGAATATTAACCATAGAAAAGAATGAAATTTTGCCATTTGCAACAATATGGATAGAGCTAAAGAGTATTATGCTAAGTGAAATACTTGAGTCAGAAAAAGACAAATACCATATGATTTTACCCATATATGGAATTTAAGAAACAAAACAGAAGTAAAGGGAAAATAAAAATAGGGAGACAAACCAAGAAAGAGACCTTTACCTATAGAGAACAAACTGATGGTTACCAGAGGGGAAGTAGGTGTTGGGGAGGGGGGAATGGGTAAAAGAAGTGATGGGGATTAAGGAGTACACTTGCTGTGATGAGCACTGGGTGTTGTATGGAAGTGTTGAGTCACTTGTATATATTGTACACCTGAAACTAATACTACACTGTATGTTAACTAACTGGAATTTAAACAAAAACTTAAAAGAAAAAAAGAAAGATTCCCACTGGCTGGTACACGTATCCTATATACTTCCTTTGCTTCTGAGTGTAGTCAGACCTGTAAATATGATGGGATAGGTGCCCCCTGATTGGGTTACATTCTATGGCAAAAGTATGGCACCATAACTCCTTTTATTCCATTATGTTGTGTAAGCTTCCATCTTCATCAGTTGGAGAAAGAGTATCCTACTGTGTTCGGAGAAATATCCCTGGTTGTGAAAGAGTCACATAGGGAAGACCTGAGGGCAGGCTTTAGATGCTAAGAGAACTCTAATCAACAGGCTGCAAGAAAATGTGAACCTTAGTTCTATACCTGCAAGCTTATGCCAACCACATGAATAATCTTAGAAGAGGACCTTGAGCTCTAGATGAGAACACAGTTCAGCCAGCTGCTGGATTACTGTGCTGTGAGACCCTGAGGAGAGAACCTAGAGCACAGAAAACTAGAACAGATGAGAATAATTAAAAGAACCAGTCCTGCAATCAAAGAGCAGGCCACTCTGTTTTCACATGGGAGCAATGTAATCCAATGTATGCTTTTAAAGATCATGGTGGCTACTCCAGGGAGAATGGATTTTAGGAAGGCAAAAAGGAAGCAGAAAAACCATTGCTGTTGAAATACCATAGGCAAGAGAGAAGAGTGACTTTGAACATAGTAGTTGCAGAGAAAATGTAGAAAATTGGACAGATACAGCATGAGTTTTAGAGGTTTCTGATGACCTGGATGTGAAAGCTGAGAGAAGTAGAGGAAATAAAATAATTCTTTGATTTTTGGGGGGTGGGGGGGCAGAGGGAGAAAGAGAATCTTAAGCAGGCTTCATGCCCAGTGTGGAGCCCAAGTCAAGGCTCAATTTCAGCCCCTGAGATCATGACCTGAGCCAAAATCAAGAGTCAGACACTTAACTGACTGAGCCACCAGGGACCCTGGAAATAGAATAATTCTTTCATTTTTGGCTTAACTGACTGAGCCACCAGGCACCCTGGAAATAGAATAATTCTTTCATTTTTGTCTTGAACAAAAAGTACCATTAATGTTTAGTTTTTTTTTCCCCTTAAAGTTTCCCTTACAATTTTAAGCTAATAATTGCTTTAGTTATACCACTTGAGATTTGATATGCAATAATTTCATTATCACTAATTTCTAAATAAAGTCTGATACCCATTGTGAGTTTTCCTTTTTATTACATGAAATACTTAAAGTTATGTTCAACACCTATAACTGGATGTTTCTAGTTATCGTTTTGTTCTTTATTTCTAACAGTTGCATGTAGCCAGAGAATGTGAATTGCATGACAGAAATTTTTTGGAATTTGTTGAAACTGGCTTTGCAGCTTAGTGTCTGACAGTTGGGTAATAGTTCCATACTATTCTTTTGTTGAATACACTATTATGGAACTGTCCATTAAATTAAACTTGCTAATTGTCTTATTGAAACTGTACAGATGCTTACAGAATTTTTTGCTTGTCAGATCTCTCAATTACTAAGATAGATGTGTTTAAAATCTCCTACCATGATAATGAATTTATTAATTTCTGCTTTAATTCTGTCAATATTTGCTTTATGGTATTTTAAGACTGCTTCTGGGAGCATACGAATTTAGAAACATTATTTTATACCAAACCAAACCTTTCTTTTTCTTATTTCTCATAAGACTTTTTACATTCAGTCTATTATTTGGTTTAGCAATACCAGCTTTCTATTGGTATTTGTCTGGCATATGTTATTATAAAATTTGGTTACATACTCTTTGTCCTCAGATTGTAGGTATGACTCATAAATTTTACATGGCTAGATTTTTTTTTCATTTTGATAATCATTCTTTCTTGAATTGGAGAGCTTACTCCATTTACATTAATTGTGATTATTGACAGTTTTTTTAATTGTAAAAAAATTCAAAATGTATAATAGTAGATTAGTAAAATAAACCCATCTGTTGGAATCAATTATCCACAGATCTCCTGTATTTCTGCCTGTCTTATGAGCAGAGGAGCTGACTACATTTGTTCTGGACTATCTTTTAAAAATTGTTTCTTTCTATAGTGAACAGCCTTGGAAGTTAGAGATAATGTCTATCTCTAGACTGAAGGACAGGTTTATTTTCTGTTCAGTATAATAAAGATAATGTCTCCCTCTGGAACAAAGTTAAGGTAAGCTTATAGCCCATTATAAAGGATTCTGTTCCCCAAGCTCAAGATTCCTTCTCCCATAACATGATATATTTTATACGTAAGTGTGACTTGGCCCTTTTCGCATTGCCTTATGGGAATTGGGGCACAGGGACCAGCTCTGACACTCTGGCTACTATTGCTATTATTGTGAGTGATAAAGTCCTTTGTCTTTGACCATGAAATTCTGTATCTTTTGCTAGCACTCATGAAACGATGGCAAGCTAATTTGTTAGCTTATAAGTAGGGTGAAATCTCACAATCTTCACAATTCTTAATACCCCCTACCCCCAGTATGTTAACCGCTGGCTGAGGGATGGTTCCTGACTAGAAAAGGCCATTCTCATTTGATGCTGGCCAATTCTTTGCAGGAGGAAACAGCTGTGAGCTACTAATAGCCAAAACTATAGCATCTGTGTGCACTGGCCCTATAAAAGGGAACTGGTACACCACCAACAGCATCCACTGCCAGAAAAAAAATTAAAATAAATAAATAAAAAATCTACAATTCCACTGTAGTTTTAAGTATGGATGTTTTATAGTAAACCCATGGAAGATGGGAAGGACTCCTCCCAGTGGAATTGTTCAGACATCAACAGTGATGACACCATGTGCACCAAGAGCACGTGCCAAGATTTATTAGTCACTCCATGAGACTTTCTGGGGAGAACAGGGCAGGTGCCAGTTGGTCCTGATGGCTAGAATGAAGTGAGAATGAAAATAAGAATGTGGTTGAGGGGTGGGGCTGAAGTAAGTGTTCCACTAGAGGGCTTGGGTTTGCATGGTTTTGACTTCTCCCTGGCATCAAGGGAAGGAAAAGGGTGGATTTTTTTGTTTTTTAATCAGTTTCCCCAAATGTGAGGCAAAAGGGGAAAGGGGAGTTGTGGAGTTTGAAAGCTGTCATTAGTCAAACATCAAAACTGAAGTCTTTATTATGAAGAATTTTAGTCAACTCAGGTGACTTGAACTTAGTTTACAAACCTACTTGGAGTCTGGCTTATGGTTACAAATTCTCAGGATAGAATTTTTGGCTCTTAAAAAAAAAAAAAAAAAAAAAAAAAATTAGCTCTTCATTCAGTACCAGAGTTGAAGCAGGTAAGTTTTCTTGCTGTCCTATTCTGTATGATGTACTTTTCATTCTGTCTTACAAGGATGGTATGACTCTTTGGGACCCCAGCTTTATGCATAAATATCTTACACCAGTTTTTATCTTACATAGGCCATAAACCTAACCACTGTACCTCATAAAACTTTGGGAAGCCAACAAAATACAAACCATGGGTCTATAGGTGCCTTAATTTATATCCCAGGACTCCTACTTTCATTTTTTTTTTTTTTATAGATTCCATACTTCCTTGTCAGCTTAGTTATGCGTGCATGTGTGGATACAGAGACAGACAGACAGAGGGGGGGATGGAGAGGGAGAGAGAGAAAGAGAGAGAGAGAATTTCAACACTTACATCTGTCCTTAGCAAAAGGACTATTCAGAGTGTTTAGACTATCATTCTCCTGGAAACAAAGTTTTTGTTATCTTTTTGTACATTGTGAAATAATTTATATGAGATTAAAATACATGTCACTAATAAAACTAGAAGTTATCAGTTAAACTGATGAGGGACAGAAGCAGAAAAAATGTTCCCTTTTAGCCTGGAATGCTGGCCTACTGCCTGCATAGTTCTGATAAGGATCAAATACATGCTGGTTGCTACATTCTTAAAGGGTCTCATGACTGCCTATCTCACTGATAGTCAATAACAAAGTGAATGATAAGCACTAGAGAAATCTTACAAAAGTAGTTTTATGAGTAGAAATTTGAAGAAGACATGCATGATGTAATACTCCCTGCATGTCCCCTCCTCCTTGAGCACTAAGCATATAACCACTAGCTTAATACAGCAAAGGAGCCGCCCTTTTGTTCATGGGTCCTATACTGTGCTATTTAAAGATTTTATTTATGTATTTGAAAGACAGAGAGACAGTGAGAGAGGGAATACAAGCTGAGGAAGCAGGAGAGGGAGAAGAAGGCGTCCTGTGGAACAGGGAGCCGCAGGTGGGGCTCGATTCCAGGACACTGGGATTATGACCTGAGCTAAAAGCAGACGCTTGACAACTGACCCACCCAGGCACCACTATACTGTGCTATTTAAGTAAAATTATTACGATGCACTTTACAACATCTCAAGAATTCTTTCTTGGTCTTTGCATTCCATGACCCTGCAACATTTTTGGTGGCCCCACTCAGGGATTACAGAGTGAATCCAAGAGCACTGGTGCAACTTGGTGAGCCTCTTTTATTCCCCCAGCCTCTACTTGTTCTTTTCTGGAGATGTCTTGAATAGTATGACACTTCTGAATATGCCTTGTCTGAGCGCTCCTACCTGTGGCTACACTATGGGGAAGGACACTCTCCTGCCTCCCACAGGCACACTAGTACCTTGGTAACAAGGCCACTGGGCTCAGAAATCAGGGTCTCTCTGTTTTACCTGTTCTTTTAATCCCTGTACTCTTCTTGGGCATGAGATGGCCAGCCATACATGTTGTTAGGATGGCCATGGATCTTAAGATTACTGTGTAAGGTTTCCTCCTAAATAACCTGGTATGACCTTTGATGAACATAAAATTTAAGATATGTCTTACTGAGTGTTTCCTGAAAGGGACCAGTTAGAGCTATTACCCAGTTGGGGAACTCACCCAATAGGGGATCACTCCCTTGGGACTGGAACATGATAAAGCTCACAAGAAAGTTGCCCAGATTAGGTAAGAGTTCCATACTTTCATTTTTTCTTGTCTTTCATTTGTCCTTACCATGGTCTGTTTGGTATTCTAGGTCCTGCTCTCAGATTAAAAGTACTTCTAACTTAGATATATGATGCTTAAAAAAAAAAAAAAAAAAAAAATAGTTGCCCCCTTCTTAACAAAGGCCAGGACCTTTACCCCGGCCATTAACAATAGAACTAGAGGCCTACAAAGGGTATTATTATTGGTCACCAAATATATGGACTCCCCCTAAATGCGAAGAGGTAGCCCCAGTCTCTGTGGCATTTCAGTCCATTCACCAGCACCCAATGTAGTCTAGAATGGAATAGGGAAGTGAAGGGAGTTCAACATCCTTTCTCAGAACAGTCAAGAAAGAGGAATGCCTCCTGCCACTCTGAACCCCAGGAAACTTCTGCAATATTCCTGATGGGACACCATTGGAAGTCAACAGATATTTTGGTAATGTAGTCCTAGTTAAAGTACTCACCTCATTTTGTAGGAATTGACCAAAAACCTATATGGTCAGGCTTTTATGGCCCTATATCCAAACCCTCATTTGTCCATACTCCTCACTCTCTAACCCTCAATCCACCATCAGTTCAGCTGCTTCAGGCTTTTCTACTTCTGTTAATCCTCCTCTACTTTCTCTGTGTTCTGTCACATTCTCTACTCCCTCCCACCACCACAACACCCACTATCTCTCTTGTAAAGGGGTTGCTGCCAAGATCCCATACATGTCTTCCTCTGTTCTTCCCAAGTCACTTATCTCTTCCGTGCTTCTTCTTTTGTGTGTCAGATCTAGCATATATCTTGAGAGGACTAGATGAATGTTGTCTGACTCTTATTGTGTGGAGTTTTCTTCCTCATTCATTTCCTGGGTTAAGGGCTAGGAAAGTTGGACTCAATCATCTGTGGTTAGTTTACCTTGGGACAGGTCTCAAGGAATATTCCCAAACAGCTGCTGAAACTCCTTTTGTTCTGGGAAGACTCTCTGTCTTCTTTGACCTGACTTGGACTGCTTTTTTTTTTTTTTCTTTTTTCCTTTTTGTGGAAAGAAAACATATGTCTTCTCATCTGTTTGAGCTGACCAGTTTCAGGACTGGGAATCGTTTTTCTCTGCCCTCTGGGCTTTTGTCCACCTCCAGCTTAGCCAGGAGCACCCACATCCTCTTCCTCCACCTCCCTTCTATTTCTGTACCATCATAAGTGCAGCTTGCATAACCCACTCATAAACCATCCTCTATACCTCCAGCACCATTGGCTCCTGCTCCTCCTAACTTCGGTATCAAGGAGCAAAGAACTCCCCTCACTGGACTAAAACCAGCTACTTCAGATCTACCCTCAGGTACCCAAGGTAAAAAGTGACAATGTGGAACAAACTGATTGACTTTTCAAGGACCCAGGTATAACATATTTGGTATTTAAGCTTATTAAAATTTGTTAGTTTAATTTAGGCATTTCTTTAGATTTATCAGCATTAATTAATATTTTTAAAGATTTTATTTATTTATGTGAGGGACAGAATGAGAGAGAGAGAGAGAGAGAGAAAGGGGAGAAGGTCAGAGGGAGAAGCAGACTCCCTGCTGAGCAGGGAGCCCAATGTGGGACTTGATCCTGGGACTCCAGGATCATGACCTGAGCTGAAGGCAATTGCTTAACCAACTGAGCCACCCAGGTGCCCTAAATATAATATTTTTATTCTAGCAAGGTTTACTGAAGGTCAAATAAGTTCATGTTTTCTCTGTTGCAATTTGTCAGCAAAAAAGATGACTTAAAATGATGGTTAGTTTTGTCTGTCTCACAAAAGAGAGCAAGTTAAGAATTTATTCTTTACTTGTTAAAAACAAGTAGGTTGAATAAATTAAAAAGTTTATATGTAAAACTTTCAAATAGCTTTCAAAGTCTTTGGTAACCTGAAACTTTGAAATTTTGCTAAATGATAAACTGAATTCATTGGATAGCTAAGTCTTTTCCAAAAAATACTAAAATATTGTTTGCTGAACATGAGTTTATCTGCTTTGACTTCTTGTTGCAGAATACTTGGGTCTGCTGGTAAACATGCTTGCTTTATTAGAAGAGTACACTGTGAAAAAACATCTGTTTTTAGAAATTATGAAATATATTTATAAACTTGCTGATCTAAAGAATTCCGGTGTAACAAACAACACAATTTGTTACTACTTAATCTTCTTTGGAGGCTAAGATTTCTAAGACTTAAAATTCTGCTAAGTGTAATTAAGACTGATGGAAATAAGCGAAGGCAGTCTGTATGCAAGAAAGATGTGTTTTTAATAAGAAAAAAATAAGGAATAGGAATAGATTTTGTTGAGGGAAAATAAATTAGTTTTGTCCTAAAAGGAGATTGGTTATTTAGAGAGCAAAGGCTTGGGACAAAATCTGAATGAAGAAAGTTGTAGATTTGTGAAGGGAGAGTTTTGGAAAAAACTTTATGTGTGGTCAGGACTAAAGTTGAAATCAGTGGATTTTAAAAGCACAATGGTATAAGACTAAAATTCTGCTTTTACCTTTGTTAAAAGACAGTTTTCTTGGGTTGATGGTCTGCTCTTGATAAGAAAATGTAAACAAAGTTTTTCTGTTTTCTTTATCTTCCCAGAAAACCAGTTTCTAAGTTTTGTCTTTATTTAGTCTTTGAAAAGTTAAAATTCTCAATGTTAGGGAGGTTGTTTTACTAACAACTATATAACTCCCTATAGAACCCCTTATTGCCACCTTAGTTAAATACAAATATTAGATTTATAATGATCTTTAATACTATTTAGGGACATACTTTAAAACTTTCTAAGGTTTTTAACAAACTTCTCCAAGATTTAAATGATAAAGGAAATCTAATTAGCCTTGTTTATTTGCTATGTTAAGTTACATGGGAAGAACGGTCAAACAAATGATGATAAAACTTACGTTATACTGTATGGGTAAATGCAAAACTGTTCTAGAAAATATATGAAATTCCCAAAATTTTAATATGCTCTGTTATAAAGTCATTATTTGACATTCTAATTATTAAAATACAATGTTTCACAGACATAACTGGGCTTCCTTGTCAGATACATTTAATGAACTCTCCAATCTAGAACTAGGTCCATTTCTGGGTTTTTTGTTATTTATAGTTATTGTGCTGATGCTTTTGCAAAATGTGTTATGTCTTCAAGGAGATTCATAAGAAGGGCCTTTGACAAATACAGGCTTATTTTATATCTTTAAAAATCATAAAATTAAATGGGTAAGAATTTCTAGAACTAATGGGGAAGCTGCATTCAAACAGAACAAAAATTAACGGGACTGAATGGAGGAAGATGATAAAATGTTCTTTTGTAAACAGATGGAAGCATTTAACTTTTCTCCCTACCCAAACCCTCCAGATTTCAGAAAGCCTTTTCTTTCAGGGTAATTTTAGTTATTTGCATAAGTTCAAAAAGAATCTGTTCTCCTTGCAAAAGGATACGATTGGAAATATTGGTTATATTATCAAGGCTTTGACTAGAATATTATATTTGAGAGAGATATGCATAGACTCTGATATGACCAGATAACTTTAAGGGATTAAGTTTGACTTTATGGAGCCAATGAAACCACTTGGAAATGTTGGCATGATACTTTGCTTACAGAGTTCACAGCAGTCTTATTAGGTGAATAAAGAATGTCACTTCCTGGCAGGTACAGGAACCTCAAGATATTTTAGGGACCTTGAGAACAGAAATTTGCCCAAATTTACAGGTATTGAAGGCAAGTCTGACGACATTATTTGGCTTTCTTCTGGCCTTGAGAGGATATTAAACGTTCAATATAGAAATTCCTTATAATAAGTTTCAACAAAGAACATTTTAAAGAATCTATATGATCAATCACTTTTCTTTCTGTGTTTACATATATAATTAGGTCAGGTTTGTTAAAACTGGAATTGTTTTATAAACGAATTAGTCTTGATTTGGCTACCTCAGGAAAAAAGGGTGAATTTAAAGAGAAAAATTATGTTTCATTTTTTCTTAAAGATTTTATTTATTTATTTGAGAGAGAGCACACCTGAGAGAAAGCACAAATTGGGGGGGGGGCAGGTGGCAGAGAGAGAGGGAGGAGACTCCCCTCTGAGCAGGGAGTCCAAAGCAACATGGGGCTCCATCCCAGACCCTGGGACTAGGACATGAGCTGAAGGCAGATACTTAACCAACTGAGCCACCCGGGTGCCCCAAGAAAAATTATGTTTCAATAACACACCTTGGTTGATGTTAGAATCTAGTTCTAATTATTTTTGAATATGACTTGAGGTAAACTTCAAAGAAATTGCTGCAATAGCTCAAATACAGACAATCTTTGGGTCATTCCTCTGTGGGGACAGTAATAGAGACCCTATGGGCACATGATTATTTAAATAGCTAAAGAATGGGATGGACACTCCTAATAATTGTATAACTCAACTATCACCTCAATCAATTCTATGTGAAATGACTCCTTAAAAGTTGGAGTGCACCGCACTCCATGGGGTTGACTATGAACTTGTGGAGATAATGGATGCTAATTGGATTGGATAATGCACTTGGGGATGCCCTTATCTCCTGGGACAAGTCATCTCCCACTTGCCAGTGATTCCTCTAATTAAGATATTGTTAAGGCTAGATATCAGGTAAAGAAGGCTTCTTAATGGTTTTATCCCTTAGCCATATGTCCTGGCAGCCACCACTATGGATATAAAACTACAAATAGAGGCTTTAGCAAACATACAGCAGCCACCTTTAACCAAACCCAACACAAAGTCACCCACAAGTTCAAAAAGTGGCCCTCCAAAACCTAATGACTCTTGATATCCTGACTGTAAGTCAAAATGAAAGTTATTATGCTAATATTGACACTAAATGTTGTATATATATCCTAAATGGCTCTGCTAATGTATCCAAAATTTTGGCAGACATGCACACCCAAATTAAGGCAATGCCTGACTCCTAATTCTCTCAATGACTGGTTAAATTTTTGGTTGGGTGGGAAGTGGACTATGGTTTACCTTAAAAGATCTTCTTATCACACTTCTTATTTTTATTATAATCATAATCCTAATGTGTTGTCTCTTCTGCTTTGTTCTCTCCTATTGTCAAGATATGTGCAAACAGTTCTGACTCTGCCCAGCCAACAGATGACTCTTACTACTCAAAACAAATTTACCCCAACATCCACTCTGAACTCTACAGCAAGGCCTTCTATAATAGTTACTTGTAGGGACAGATAGTGGCCATCTCTATGACCCCTGTTAACTTGAAGAATTTACAGAAGATGAGCCCTTCACCCTTCAACAATTTAAAGATTTAAAGACTGAAAATTGGTTGGGGCGGGGGGTGGGAGGATGATGGGGTATAGAAGCAGAAAAATGTTCACCGTTAGCCTGGAAGGCTGACTTGCATAGTTTTGAAGGATCAGATATCCCCTGGTTGCTACATTCTTAAAGGGTCTCATGACTGCCTGTATATCTCACTGACAGTTAATATTAAACTGAGTGATAAGCACCAGAGAAATCTTCCAAGAATAGTTTTATGAGTAGTATTCAGAGAAGACATTTATGATCTAATACTCTCTGTATGCCCCCTCCCTCTTGAGCACTAAGCATATAACTGCTAGATTCATACAGCAATGGTGCAGTTCTTTTTGCCCATGGGTCCTGTCTCCATGCTACTTAAATAAACTTACTAAGTTGCAGCATACAATAATTTTTTCTTGGCCTTTGCCCTTGATGACCCTGCAACAAAACTATATGGGTAATGGGTGTTTCAGTGGTAGGTTTTAAATTACTAGCTCAATTTTTCCTGTTATGATTTGGTTGTTAGCATTTTCCAAGAAATTTGTCATTTAACTTTTTAAGTTTTTTTACATAGTATTAAAATGTAAATATTCTCTGGATCTCTAATTTATTTTAGTTCCTTAAATTATTTGTATCTCTATATTCGTATCCTCATTACTTCACAAGAGCACTTTTTGTTTTATTAATTATTTTTATTTCATTACATTCTCCTTAAATAAAATTCTCTCTCTCTCATATTTTTGCCTTAAAATAAAAATTCATACAAGACAAACTTTTCAGTTTTTGATGTCTAGGACTATATTTCTGTGACCTCCATCCCAAAAGTATTTTTTTGGCTGGACATAGATTTACAATACAATATTTTCATTTTCAAAACCATAAAATTATATTATCAATGATATTTTTTTAGCATTTGTGTAGCTGAAAAAAAATACATTTTGGAGACACCGTATCCTAAAATGATAAAGCAACAATTGGCTTACTTTAGTTGGTTAAATTTTTTTTTTATTGACTATAGAACTAGGTAAAATGTGTTAATATAATAATAGACATAAAGATTAAAAAAAAAAAAAAGGGTCAGCAAACTTCTTGGCAGGAATTGAGTAGACTACCAATGGTAATTTTAAGATGTCTATTGTCAGCCACAGATATAAGAGTAACTACTATTTTTTAAGTACTATGCTATATTTTGTTTAGATAAATGATGATGGGTGGTCATGTGGCGTCACCCCCCCCCCAAAAAAAGATAAATGATGATAGTTGCCCCTCATATATTTGATTTCTTTTTGGAATACTAATGTATATAGATTTGAAAACATGAATGAGTAAGAATGTAAAATAAAATGCTAGATTGTGTGCTAAACTGTGTGAGATAACATCAATTTACTGATGTTATCTGAAAATTGAATATCTGAAAATATTCAAGATAGGGATAAATCACTGTTTATCCTCTAAGGTAACAAAAATGTTACTATGACCTAGTGAAGTTCATTCTAATCCCATTCAGTATCATGTCCGTTTTTCTTCTCTTTTCTGCTTTTGAGGTCTACATCTCTTGTTTTGTCTAAGAAAGTGAATTTTAGAAATATTTCCAGGCCTATTTGGAAAGCCAAGAGTTGTTGTTGTTGTTGTTGTTGTTGTTTTTAAATAAATGTGTGTTTAATTTTACTGCTTACAGAAAACTACTTTGCATTAAAATGTTACCCAAGTATCACAGATTCTTATCATTTCATTAATTAATTGATTAATTTCTAATTTTTAAAAAAGGTTTTGTTTATTTATTTGAGACAGAGCAAGAGAGAGCATGAGCAGGGAGGTAAGGGAGAAGCAGACTCCCCACCAGCAGGGAGCCTGATGTAGGGCTCCATCTCAGGACCCTGGGACCATGACCCCAGCTGAGGGCAGATGCTCAACACACTGAGCCAACCATTCTCCCCTTAATACATTTACTCAGAGGAGATATCATATTTGTGGATTAAATTAACTGATGATACTTGCCTGTCTGTTTCATTTAAAAATTTTCCCCACCATTCAATTTAATTTTAAAACTATTTTCATACTGCTAACTTAGAGGATCATCATCCAATCACTGCATAAGTGTCTGTATAAACATCACATAGAAAAATCATTTATTTTCTTTTTGATTCATTTTTCTTCTAAGAATTGTACAAAAGCAAACTAAAAGAAACAATCAGTAAGAAGTGAATTGAAAGGCATTCAAAGAAACTGAATATAATATTTCCTTTTTATAGTTCTTGCCAACAGAATTTTTATATGCTGCTATTGAAACCTGAGATTGAGGTGTAGACTTTTGTTTTCAGAGAATATTGTATCAAAGCCAAGCTATGCTGGTTTTTAAAGATTATTACACACCACATGCCACCTTCCTTGTCAGAGGAAATTCAGTCTGTTAGAATCAAATGACATAAAGAACCAAAATGATTAATTCCCACTGCCTCCCACTTCCTATTGGTAGAAGAATTGAGAAACTCAAGTTTTACTCTCTTTACTCTATTTGATTAAATGATCTGACATTTATAAGAGCCCTCTGATAATGCCAGCTAACTTTCAGAGATAGACACCATCATCAGGCAGTTTTCCAATCTTCTGTTCACCAGTCAGAGCACAAACAAATTTATTTATCTATTTTGAAGAAAAGGAATTTGATCTGACAAAAATTTTATTTTAAGTATCCAATGGTTCATGAAGAGGTCTAAACTGTATTCTTCTAAGTTTTTAAGGCATTACTTGAGAAGTAAAATAACAGATGTGACTGTTGCAAGTAGAACTCAATGTATTAAAAAAAGGGGGGGGGGGAGGAAGGAAGGAAGAAAGGAAGGAGGGAGAGAGAAAAGATCTCCAGGAAGAGAGTTCTGAGCTTACTAGATTTCTCCAGCCATCACCATAGCTGTAACAGATT
This sequence comes from Martes martes, assembly GCF_963455335.1. NCBI lineage: Eukaryota > Metazoa > Chordata > Mammalia > Carnivora > Mustelidae > Martes > Martes martes. The sequence continues at coordinate 106,687,182 of NC_137890.1, read as the reverse complement.
GATTTGGGGAAGTTCTCAGCTTATCAAATGATCTTTCTCTGAAAGTGCAGCAAGGTTAAAATAAAGATTTGCCTAACTGATTCCCTGGCTTAGTTCCAGCATGTGCAATGACGCAAATCTGAAGTGTGGAGTCCTTAATCGTTAAGCCTGCTGGGGAGAAACACAGTTCACCTGTTTCCTGAGAGCATCACCATGATGTCCAATTAACCCTTTGAAAACAGGCTTCCCAAGCTAAAGGGAAATGCCTCTTCTGCATCATAGTCACTTACTGGATGCTGCCATTTGTAATTGTACTGCTTGTATTACTCAACTTCTTTGAGGGGTGTTGATGCAGTGCTTAGCACCCACACCACAAACACTTAGGAATACACAGATGAATAAGAGATCTCAAACATCAAGGAAGAATGGGAGATTAAACTCACATAAAGAAATGCATGAACAATGTCATGTGAACTCTACAAAGAAAAAAAAAACAACAAAAATTTAATAGAGCAATTATGTCAATCAAAATGTGCCAGGAATTCCTTTACAGAGAATATGAAGTTTAACATAATAATAGAAATGCGTATACTTAAGACACAAAAGCAGAATATTTCCCTTCGAATAAACTGAGCAAAAATCAGGCAGGCAGAAAGCTTCAGAGCACATCTGACAAACTACAAGAAGTCCAATATGGTTAGATCACAGAAGAGCTGTGGAATTAAATTTAAAAAATGGTTATAGGTGAGGGACGCCTGGGTGGCTCAGTTGGTTAAGCAGCTGCCTTCGGCTCAGGTCATGATCCCGGAGTCCTGGGATCGAGTCCCACATCGGGCTCCTTGCTTGGTGGGGAGCCTGCTTCTCCCTCTGCCTCTGCCTATGCTCGCTCACTCTCTCTCCCTCTCTCTCTCTGACAAATAAATAAATAAAATCTTAAAAAAAAAAATGGTTATAGGTGATTCTCAGATGGCCCTGATATCAGAGTTGTGGTCACTGTATGAAAGCTGCTGAAGGAGTCTGAAAAAAACCAGTGATACAGCCAGAATTGTGTTTGAAGATTTATGAAGGGTATATTTTGGATGGACCAAGTTGGGGAGAACTGGAAGCTAGGATATTTATTGTGAGGTTTAGCAAATAGTATTCACCCAATTAGTCTAATAGAAATGAACCAGAGTGGGATGCCTGGGTGGCTCAGTTGATTCAGAATTAAGCATCGACTCTGGTTTCAGCTCAGGTCATGATCTCATGGTCATGAGATTGAGCCTGCTGTCAGGCTCCCCTCTCAGTGCTGAGTTCACTTCAGATTCTTTCTCCTCTCCCTCCCCATACTCTCTCCCTAAAACAAATAAATGAAATATTTTTTTTAAAGAAATAAACCAGAGTTTTTGGCTCCTGTGACAATAAAGAGACTGATGTTGTACAAATATGGATAAAGGACAAGCAACAAAGAAATTGTAGGGGAAAGTGATAAGATTCTTGAACTTGTTGAATTTGAGATGGAAGCCATTAGGGATATCCAGGAAGTAGGAGAGAGGAAAGAATAAGAGAACAGTCAAGAAAGAAGTCAGAAGAAGTAATGAGAATTTGAGATGCAGACTGAGGTGTGAAAATTGAAGCCAACCAAGTAACTAAAAGCTCTGAGGACAAGAGTACAAATAAAGGAGATTGTTCATCACAACATATCCAGGCCCGCCCACAACCTAAAATAGACCCATAAACTTGTTATGAGATTATATAAGTATTTTTTTTTTCCTTTTTCATCTGTGAACTGTATGATTATATTTATTTTTGGGTCCATTTGTTTAACATCTGTCTTCACAATGAGCCTATGTACCAGTCAGAAAAATAGGAACTACAGTTGGTGCTTCAAACAGAAGATATTTTACACATAAAATTGTGTTTTGGGATGGAGTGAACAAAAATAAAGTGGCAGATCTAATCTCTAGATGTCCTGTTCCCTCACACAACACAAGAGACAGGACATGGTTGCTTAAGCTTTCTTTTCTTGGGGACATTCATGAATATTCCCTCAACTTTTTGAAAGTTTCTCACAAAAACATACCTGCTTTTTTCTTATTTCCTCAACTCTCCTTTCCATCTCTTGTTTCCTGCTGCTCTTAAATTAACTTTGCCTTTCCAGAGTCCTCAACATGTATCCTTTGTCAAGGTCAACTGCTCCTCAATACTGAAATAATCCTCTTAGTCTCTGTCCTCTCTTTCTGATGAACTGCAAACTCACTGTTCAGGGAAGATGAGGGCAGGTATGTGTTAGTAACTGGAACATACCAGTCTGCTGGAGGACAGTGATTAGTTAGTGGCCTTGACTTAAAATATTTTTTCAGTTTGGGAAACAAACCCCATTAATTACAGTTCAGTTTTCAGAAGTGCTTCTCGACTGGTGGGAACAAGAAAGAAATTTGCTCTACCTTGCACAGCCGTGTCTGCTACTCTTTTACATGAGAGAAATGGGCTCCAGCTCCCTTTCTGCTGTCCCTGACATGTGTGTCCTCTGCCTGCCTATGGGTATGTTCTCTCTGAAATCTAATTCATTTATGGAAAGTTCTCCCCTTTTGAGTTAAATGAGAAATTCATATTTCTCCTAAAAATCATACCCCTCTCTCCCTCCCTCTCTCTCTCTATATATACATATATACATGCATACATATACACACTAATCTCTTGCCTTCATACATTAAGAGTGCGTTTCCCCCTACTCGCCTGGATTTATGTCACAGGTCATTATATTTCTGCAAGACCAAGTTGCTGCTGTGGTCAAGAGTAGTAAAAAATCTCAGAGTTCTTACGTTTTTGTATTTCGTTTTTCCAACAACAGAAAACTGAACAATCTACAGAAACACCTGACATTTTGTCTCTCTGAACTTCATGTTATATGTATGACTCTGTATTTCTAACCAATAATTATTTTATATGAAAACATATAATTCAGCACTCCCCACATACTTCTGAAATAAATATGTTATAAAGTGATATTAACTTTGGTCATTTGATGTAATAATGAAAGAAATGTTATAAGTTTGGGGATGAAGGCAAAAAACTTCACAGGAAACAAATAATAAGACAGAGAGAAGGAAGTATGAATGGAAGAAATACACAAGAAAGAAAAATGAATTTAAAAAAAGAGATGGCAGGAAGTATCAAAGAGAAGATAATCAAAGAAAAAACAGAGAAAGGGATAAAAAATTTGAGTAAAAGAAATTTCATTCAAAACCTACTGGCTCAGGCTTTTGGACCTCATTTTTAAACCCTAAGTATAGCCAAAACTACCTGATCATCAAACCCCCTTGACACTCTGAATGTCATTTCTCCAGACAGCATCATTCATCAAAACCAAATGGAGCAGGTAAGAAGGTGAAAATAACAAGTTGCCACCTGACACGTCTACTGGGAGGAATAAGGTAGAGTGGTGAGCCTGGCTGAAAAGAAGATGAACACATGTAGAAAATAGATAAAAATAAAATTAAAAATTACCTAGGATCCTAACTCATAATCAACATTAAGTTTTTGGTCTTTGTGTCCATCTAAAGCTTGTATCTCTATGTGTATTTTTTTCAAAGGTTTTATTTATTTCTTTGAGAGACAGAGACAGAGATAGAGAGAGAAAGAACTAGTGGGGAGGAAAGGGAGAAGCAGGCTCTCCACTGAGCAGGGAGCCCAATGACGGGTTTGATCCCAGGACCCTGGAATCATAACCTGAGTCCAAGGTGGACTCTTAACTGACTGAGCCACACCCTATGTGTACTTTTGATATAAATCATAATATGCTGACTATTTCTCATTAACCCTTATACTTAAAAATCTATTATAAGCAAGTTTTCCATATGAATAGATGTAGGATTATAATATTTTAATACATAAGCATATTGCCTAATTTAGAAGAATCTCATTAAATATTATTGAATGGTTTAATTTTATAAGCATTTAAAATTCCGTAAACAACATTATTTAACAAGTTCATCCATTGTTAGGTACTTAGATTTAGTTTTTGTTACCCACTCAATTCTTCCATTGTTCTATATTCTCAGTAAAAAGACTGGGGTATTCTCTGGAATGATCAATGATCCTGTGGAGATGAGGTTGTAAATGTCTGAGGACATTGATTTGCACTATTATGCTATTTTTTTTCCAGTGTGTGTGCATGGGAATGGGGTCACTAATATTTTCTGAAATTTTTTATAATTATTCCTTTGAGTGTTTTTTTTTTTAATGTAGCTCAAATTGGCTTGAAATAATAGCTATCTGAAGGTTTTTATTTTATTTTTTACATTTGTATGGCCAGTTTTTATAGCTTACATATAATAGCTAATATCTTCTAGGATAGAATATTCCAAACTGAAAGAAATAATTATTTGAATTGCTTATTAAGTATGAATACTAGCTTCCCTCTCTTCTAAAAATGATGATATTGTAACCCTGGATTGTTGTTCAAGAATCAACATATTTAAGAAACTCTCCAGGCAGGTATAGGTTTGTTACTATGTCTTCATCATTACTACAGCCCATGAGGCAGTTGTGGGTTTTGGAGGCAACACTTTGGTAGAGAGGAGGAACATAATTTTCATGATGTTTTAAACTTCACAGAACAAGACTTGGTGTTGGCTACTTTTTCTGACATTTTCAGGCTGAAAGTTATAAATCACACTCTCCAGTCGCTTTTAAAAAGCAGCTCTAAGAATAAGTATAAACACAGGAAGTCAAAAAGGGCAACAGAGAAGGAAGTTTGCTATCGGATGCTTTAGGAATTCTTCATGCACTAAGCAAAATTTTTTTAAAAACTGGAAATTTCCTTTTGATTTTTCAATGGACCCAATTATCCTTCCCACCAGGGACAACTGTTCTTTGTCTCTAGGGAAAGAAAGATGTAGAACAATATAATTAAATATTTGACTTTTATATTTCTTAAGCTTAACACCCAAGGTTACACAATTGATTGGAAACTATATATATTCTATCAGACACAAGACATCTCCACCCTTCACTCCAGACTAGCTAAAATTTATATAGCCTAAAGGAAGAGAGAGAGTAATAACAGAACATAGTTGATTAAATACTGTTAGACAAACCTGAGAATAAACTGTGGTCTCTTCTGCACTAATATCCTGCTGGGAATTGGTGGGAAATAGAAGACCAGATACATTTTAGGATACCTCAGAGTTAGAGAGACAAGTTGCTCACCTTCTCCGTGGAGTTCCTGGTTGCCAGGAAAAGATGGCAGTGCTGGCAGGTGAGCTTGGCATAGCCTCAAAGTTCCAGTGTAGCTTATGTCTCCTGTGGTCTGAGAGTGGCAAGGAAGTAGCTAAAAAAGAGTGAAACATGGTGATGACTTGTCAGAGCATGCACTGCGCTGTAATTACCTGCATAGAACAATAATGAGAAGGCAGTTGAAAGTGAGGCTGTTTCAGTGTGTACCTCTTAGATTAATAATGATCATGAAGGAAGCTAGGGACTTCCTCCCTTAACAACTCACCAATCCAATGCTGCAACCCTCTATAAGCTCCTACAAATGTAGCTGCATCTTTGAACAGAAGGAAGAAAGGTCTTTAAATAAATGAAATTTTCTTGAATTATCTGTAGTAAATTTTTCCCAATGGGAAGAATGAGAGATTTAAATTAAAAAAAAAAAAAAGTTCCAGTATAGAGACACCAGGGAAAGTTATATTTCTCCAAACTGCCAAAACTATAGCTAGTTATCTTATTAAGTTCTTCTGGGTAGAAAACAGGTGTTCCTATATGCAAAAGAAATTTGAAAGGAGAGTGAAGGAGAGGATTTCAGATTAGAATAAAGATTTTATGTTTTGAACTGGCCAATTCTTTCTGTGGAGTTTGCCACATTTTAAACTTGGAAAAGGATGAGTTTGTGTGGAATGAGACATCCAGGTAATTCTGAGCTTCTAGGATATACTCCCTCAAGTTACCATACTGCTATTTCCTAAGAGTGAAGTGGTATTTACAAGTAAATGAAAGTTAAAGAATAGAAAAGTGTGGGATATAGTGTGCATTACATTTTGCTGGATACAAATCAGAAGTTTTGTTTACTCACTTACATATATCAATTAAGAATTTACCAAATATAATGCAGTAAACCAAAACAGAATCCTACAGAAGTGAGCAGAATGGGGTTACCCTCCTCTAATGTTGTCTTTGCCCTTGGCCCTGGGTAAGGGGTTAAGGATAGAAGGCATTTGCTAATATGCAAATATGGTCTGAGAAAGGTAATCCATTGGCCCACTGTCACCTCAAATTTAATTCCCAAATTATGTAGGTAATTCTCTTCTAAGAAACAACTTACACGCATATTTGTTTACATCAGAAGAAGGGAAAATTTTAAAGCACTCAGTATTTTCAGGTGGAGCAAGTCAAGGACATGTGCTATGGCAAAAATATCTGTCACGTTGATAAAGGATTCTGGGGCTTCTGGGATTTGGGGGTGGGGAAAGGATAAACACGTGTGTTGTGGCATGGTCCAGGTAGAAAGATGGCATAAAATGGGCAAAGACAGAGAAGGTAAGCTACTTAAGAGATTCAATCTGGATAAAAGTTCATGTGTATGCTCTATGTGCCTATAAAAATATAGCTGTATGACTGTGAGAATATTTTGTCTAAAATAGAATGCTTTTGGTCTGAAGTGCTCCTTTTCTATTATCTATCTATCTACCATCTTCTTCCCTTCCTTCCTCCTTCACTCTCTATCATGGTCGTCTTTTGTTCCCCCTCCCCCTCCTCCTCCTTCTTCCCTCTCTGCCTCTCTCTCTTTCCCTTACAGTTTTGGTTTATTGGCAGTTGTTTTTATATAGTTATTCTATTTCTCTAAACTTATATCTCAAATGCTTTTCTCTTTCTGCCTTAATTAATGGGTACTTATTTTCAATTTATATGCTTGACTTTCCCCTTTCTATCTTGAAGTATGTTTATGCACTTAGTCACTTTTAGGTAGACTAAAAGCCTTGTACATACAACTTTGTGTACATGTGAGGGTATTTATTTAGGTTAACTTCCTAGCAGGGAGAAGGTTTCCAAGGACAGGTATAGTTTAGATTTTTATACGTATTATCAGACTGCTTCCATAAATAATTTATACTCCTACTGAAACTTTATGCCCTTATGGAAGGATACATTGGTGTGGGACTTTAGACTCTAAGCAGAATGATAATGGTGTCATATAGTTTATAACCTACATCAGGGTGTCAGAACTTTAACAGGTACCTACACAGGAGAAGGGATGGCAGTGCAAACAGACATAGCCTACATACAATTACTCAAATATATAAATATATTAAATAAAATGGTAGATATATTTCTCACTGACAACAATAGTAGTTATAAACACAGAAAAGAAGAAAACCAGAATAAACTGTAGTGTTGGACTCAAATTAGAAGTAAATTCATTGCTTTTCAATAGAGAGATGGACGGATGGATAAACAGATAATAAATAAACTAATGCATATGTAAATCGATGCATATATTCCCAACTTCTAGTCACTACGGTCTTCAGAAATAATTGCTAACCTAAAACAATGAACCCATCTAGTACACAGATATTTCTATTACCACTTTCTATATAAGAGAAAAAAAAGTACATTGCAGAAATAGCTGCTATTATGGCTGGGGAAGGGAATATGAGCCTGGAATGTCTAGAGCACTGGGAAGAAAATGCTTAAAAATGATAAAATTTCCCAAGAGAATAGAAAAACTAGGTTAGATGAACTCCCACTGACCAAATCTGGATAATTTGAGACTCAAAGAAATGACAATATAAATTATAATACACAAATAAATTAGGGAACCATGAGATGACAAAGATTAGAAAAATAAATGAATGATTTGAATTTTTTTTAAAAGGAATGGGATATTTACATAGTTTCAAAATACCTTCCCACAAAATAACTATAATCACAAAGGGAAAAAGAGTTATCTTACGGTAGACAAGATTGGAAAACACCATCTTAAATTATTAAACACTATCTATCAATAATGGGGCAAAAATGAAATACTTTGCCATTTGATAGGATGCAGTGAGAAGAATACAGCATCATTTTTGTGATATTTGTGTCAAAGATGCAGCTCTGAATCTAGTCATAAGGCAATATCAGACAAACCAAACTAAAGAAATAATCTTAAAAAAAAAAAAGGCCTGGGGCACCTGGGTGGCTCAGTGGGTTAAGCCTCTGCCTTAGGCTCAGGTCATGATCTCAGGGTTCTGGAGTTGAGCCCCACATCCGGCTCTCTGTTCCGCAGGGAGCCTGCTTCCCCCGCCCCCTCTGCCTGCCTCTCTGCCTGCTTGTGATCTCTGTCAAATAAATAAATAAAATCTTTAAAAAAAAAAAAAAAAGGCCTGTAATTTATAAAAGATATCAATCTCATGAAATTTAAGGAACTGTTCCAGACTAAAAGAGATGAGAGAGACATTACAACTAAATGTAACATGTAATTCTGAATTGGATACTTTAGCTATAAAAGATGTTTTTGGGACAATTGCCAACACCTGAGTACACTTTGATAATTAGATGATAGCAACTTACTAAGGTAAACCTTCTGGTTTTGATGGTTTTATTGTGGTTATAAGAAGAATGGCCTTGTTTATAAAAAATACCTGCCATAGTTCCTGGGAATGATAGACAAGAAAGTATAAAAAATATTATTTATATTGTACTTCTAATTTTTCCATTCATTTATGATTCTTTTAGAGAAAAAAAGACTGAAATTATGGTTATTTAAAAACCAATACCAACAAAAAATATACCAAGCAGTAGGAAAAAATAGAGCAATAATTCATGATTTTAAGAGTTAAAAATCATTTCTATAGATTCTTGCTATATTCACTACACACTGCAAACTAACCTACTCAGTTTTCACCTTAATCCACGTAGGGTTAAAATCATACAGTCAATTTCTCAAATCTTTTTGGATGTAGGGCTTTCATCTTCTTATTTCCCAGGATTTGTATTAGAGAACGTCTTCTTGTTCAAAAAAGCAGAATTTGAACAGCAAAACATTCTCTAATATGAGAGGAAAAAGCTTTGGAAGTTATCTCTTCTGGAAGTTTTATGTTCACTGCTCTCCTTTAGCTTTCCCCAAATGCCCATAAGCCAGAGATTTCATGTGTTATTTCTGTAATTTGGTAGTTTTCATTCAAATTACGCATTAAAAATGAATACCCATCTTAAAACAATTGGCATGATTAATTATCTACTAAATTTTTCATTTCACAAAAGGCAGTGCTTTATGCCATACATTTACACAGTTAAGGGACTTTTAAGTCAGAAAGACACATTTATGTTAAGCCAAGAATCAAGCTAAAAATTCCTTTAATCTCACATTCCTACATAAGATTCACTGTTTTTCCCCCTTAGATTTTAAGATCTACATTTCAATCACAACTACATTTTCAAGAAATTAAATATAGAAAATCAATACCATTCACACTGAAGAAATGTGTAGATAAGAATTAATGACATAGGGGCGCCTGGGTGGCTCAGTGGGTTAAAGCCTTTGCCTTCGGCTCAGGTCATGATCCCAGGCTCCTGGGATCGAGCCCCGCATCGGGCTCTCTGCTCAGCGGGGAGCCTGCTTCCTCCTCTCTCTCTCTGCCTGCCTCTCTGCCTACTTGTGATCTCTGTCTGTCAAATAAATAAATAAAATCTTTAAAAAAAAAAAAAAAAGAATTAATGACATAAAAATGAAGATATGCTAATTAATTCTAAATGAAGATATTACGATACCAAATTACTATTTTCATAAATGTTTAAATAAGTGCTAATTCTTATGAATTGAATATTTCAGATGAGTATATTTCTGTAGCATTTTATTCTATAAGCTGATTACAAAATATTTGATAGAAAACAATGCACTAAATAAATACAAATAATAAAGCAGGTGTTTCTATGGCCAAATATGAACATGTTTTTATTCCTCACAGGCTATTTTTCAAATGTGTATGTGTATTTATATGTAAAATAGTTTGTAAAATAATCTGTGAAAATATATATCCTATCACTAGATGGCGTATTCAGTTCTGGGCTGCGGGAACAAAGTGCCACAAACAGGTAGTGCCACAGCCTGCTGCCCCAGCGGCTCATTCTTCCTCAAATGGCGCCCCGCACTCGCACAAGCATGTGGAGATGACGCGGCCCGGAGAGTACCGACCTGAACTGAGGGGAAGGTGAGCCAGCCAGACGGCGAGAGCGCTGCTCGGCCCTTCTGGCACCGGGGTGCCGTGCAGCCGCCTGCCTTTCTTTTCCCTGGGGGACCCCTCTGGGACCCTGTCCTTTCTGCTGGAGGGCCTGACGCGAGGCAGAGCAACATGGTCCCACCAAGCATCAGGCGGAGAGTGGGCTTGGAGGGTGGGGGGACCCCGAGTCCGCCGGTGACTTGGGTTCCCCCGGTGGGATCCGGAGGAATGTGGCGGCCTCTGCCCCCGGGTTGCCCCTCCTGGCCTTTAGGCCACCTCAGGGCTCTGAGCCCTGACAGCTTTGCCTGGAGGAGGACTGTCTGCTCACGCCCACTCGCATCTCCCCGAGTCTGACTGAGCCCCAGGGGACAGTGCCCTCGCGATGGGCTTATCCCCAAGAGGTGGTGACAGGAACGGGGGGTGGCCCGTGTCTTAACAGGAGATGCCGCTGCTCCTGCAATGTGCGGCTGCAATGTGTTCAGGTCCAGTGCAATGGGAAGATGGTGGGCCAGAGCGGTATGGTGGCGACGTGGGAGGACATCACGTCCTCCCTCCTGTGCCGCTCGTCTCCGCTGCTTGTTAGTAGTGTTGCTTTGCTTCTGCTCGTTCAGTTATGAACCCGTTTCCAGCACCTTGTTGAGCTAATTTCAGTGGATGAAGTAGTAGGCCCTCAATACAAATACCTTTCTGTCCCTGAAATTGGTGCTTCATAATCCCCCCCCCTTTTTTTTTTTTTTAAGATTTTATCCATTTATTTGACAGAGATCACAAGTAGGCAGAGAGGCAGGCAAGAGAGAGAGAGTGGGGTAGGCAGGCAGGGGGCGGGGAGGCCGGCTCCTGCTGAGCGGTGAGCCCCCTGTGGGGCCCGATGGGAGGACCCTGAGATCATGACCTTAGCGGAAGGCAAAGGCTTAACCCACTGAGCCACCCAGGCGCCCCTCATAGGCCTTTTTTTTTTTTTTTTTAAGATTTTATTTATTTATTGGACAGAGAGAGATCACAAGTAGGCAGAGAGGCAGGCAGAGAGAGAGAGAGGGGAGGAACAGGCTCCCCGCTGAGCAGAGAGCCCGATGCGGGGCTCGATCCCAGGACCCTGAGATCATGACCTGAGCCGAAGGCAAAGGCTTAACCCAGTGAGCCACCCAGGCGCCCCTCATAGGCCCTTCTTAACTCAAGTTTTCATTTTCTTGGTTTCCCAGAGGAGATGAGCTGTCCCTGTTGCTGCCTAGTCCAAGTAATAGTAAATGTATGTGTGGGTAAAGGAACGGATGTACGAGAAGAGGAATGCACGTTTTTGGTATACTGCTTTTCTGCCGAGTGCTTAAGCCTAGGTAGTGCTTAGGTGCCTGACAGTGTTTAGCGGTTAGTGCTCATGCCTGTTTTACTGATTGGGTTAATTTTGATCTGCTGTGTGCTAAGTGAGTAAACTTGATAGTTTTGAGGGTTTTTTTTCCCCCCTCTCTTTAATTTGTAGGTTTAAAGCAATTATCTTTGTAAATTCTTTCCATTAAGGAGGATATTACTGTTTCTTTTTTTGTTTGTTTGTTTGTTTTCCCTTTGGCTCTCTTGGTACAGGAATTGAGATTTAACATCAGTAAATAAGTATGCAAAATGTTTAAGGTCACACCATCTCTCATGGATGTAACTCAGTTGTCCTTACATATTAATTATATGTGCTATATGATGGGGGAGTCATGCTTGTGCATTTTCCCCGTTTTTAATAGGATAATTAGATTAAAATGAGGATAAAGCCAAACAAAGCACAAAGTACTGCATACTGGGTGCTTAAAACAACAGAAATGTATTGTCTCATGGTTCTGAGGCTAGAAGTCTGCAATCAAGGTCCTAGCAGACCCTGCTCCCTCTGAAGGCTCCAGGGGAGGATCCTGCCTGGCCCCTTTCTATCTTTAGGTAGTTAATAGCAGACTTTGTTGTCTCTTGTCTTGCAGATCGAGCATTCAAATCTGAGCCTCTGCTGTCACGTGATAATCCTGTGTGTATGTTTCTTCTATGTGCATGTCTCTGTTTTCAAATTTTCCTCTTTTTTTCAAAAGATTTTATTTATTTATTTATTCATTTAAGAAAGACAGAGAGCTGGGGCAGGGGCCGAGGGAGAGGGAGAAGCAGGCTTCCCTGCTGAGCAGGGATCACGATGTGAGGCTTGATCCTAGGACCCTGGGATCATGACCTGAGATGAAGAGTCATATGCTCTACTGAATGAGCCACCAAAGAGCCCCTAAATTTTCCTCTTCTTATAAGGATACCAGTCACTGGATTAGGGCCCACCCTAATTTAGTATGACCTCTTTTTAACTTGAATACATCTTTCCATATAAGATCCAATTTCCAAATGAGGTGACATTCTGGGGTTTTAGGTTGACATACATTTTTGGGGTGGGGATAGGGACGCCATTCAACCCAATTCAGATGGTAAACATTTCTTCCATATTTCAATTATAATTACTTTGTAATAAAAATATATGAGCAAGCATATATATATATAAAATATATATGTTATATACATATAACATATATAATATATATTTATATATATAATAAAATAATAGATAATAAGTATATAATGAAAACAAAACAGTCCCCTTAAAATTTATATTAAAAATCTTTATTAAACTATTTTTACAGTTTCTGAAGCTGTGTCATGAATGCATCTGGTACAATGGAACAAACCCAGGCTTTGTGATTAGAGACAAACTTGACAAATTACTTTGTGATTTCAGGAAAGTTACTAAACATCTCCCACACTAGATTTCAACATCTCTTCATGCATTATAAAATCTTCAAGCAAGAAAACCTAAGTAGACCATCTACTTTTAAATTGTTAGATTAGGGGCTCAGCCCGGGTGGCTCAGCGGGTTAAAGCCTCTGCCTTCGGCTCGGGTCATGATCTCAGGGTCCTGGGATCGAGCCCCGCATCGGGCTCTCTGCTCCGTGGAGAGCCTGCTTTCTCCTCTCTCTCTGCCTGCCTCTCTGCCTACTTGTGATCTCTGTCTGTCAAATAAATAAATAAAATCTTTAAAAAAAAAAAAAATAAATAAATAAATTGTTAGATTAGATTTTTCTTTTGTACCCAATTTTGTGAATTAGGAACACAATACATACCTCCAATGTATTTATTATTCTCCCTACCTCTCTTTCCCTAAAGTATTGTTTCAGATAACTTATGACCATGACCATTATAAGAATCAAATTTTGGGACGCCTGGGTGGCTCAGTTGGTTGAGCGGCTGCCTTCGGCTCAGGTCATGATCCCATCATCCTGGGATCGAGTCCCACATCGGGCTCCTTGCTTGGCGGGGAGCCTGCTTCTCCCTCTGCCTATGCTCGCTCACTCTCTCTCCCTCTCTCTCTCTCTCTGACAAATAAATAAATAAAATCTTAAAAAAAAAAAAAAGAATCAAATTTTTATATACGACCGTACTAGTCTGCCTAAATAATAGCAGTTAATTCAGGACATTTAAAAACAAATTTAATATAGAGTTCAAGTATAACATGTTCAGAAGAGTGTTAGAACTACACTACAATTTGCGAGCCACATGATCTAAGACAGTGTGAGGTCCCTATATGAGCCCCAATTTCTTCTGTGTAAAGTGGGGATAATATTAACCATCTTAGTGGGTTGTGAAGTGGTACAGATTAAGTGCTGAGGTGAAGGTAGATAGCACATGTAACAAAGAGAGGATTGCTACTTGGGGACATTATGATTCCTTCACTTGTGTCCTTATTTAGAGAATAGGTTAGAATCAGTAACATCATTTATATACACTGTAACATATACAGCATTATCTCAGATTCTCTTGCAGCTTGGGTTCCATATGTGATTTAAATTCAGCCAACCAGGGACATTTATCTGAAATTTGAAAGACTTGAGGTGATATCACACTTTTATACTTTCTCCTAGTAAACAGGGTCTTTTTTTTTTTTTAACGATTTTATTTATTTATTTGACACAGAGAGAAAGAGATCACAAGTAGGCAGAGAGGCAGGCAGGGGGAAAGGGGGAAGCAGGCTCCCGGCTGAGCAGAGAGCCCGATTCGGGGCTAGATCCCAGGACCCTGAGACCATGACCTGAGCCGAAGGCAGAGGCTTTAACCCACTGAGCCACCCAGGTGTCCCAACAGGGTCTTAATCGTGTATGTATTAGTGTGTGCGTGTGCCTTATTAGGATCACTAGCTTTGTTGATTGAGTATGTAAAGAAGCCAACTATTTTCCAGGTTCTGGTAGCTACTACATGTTGGTACGTCTCTCTTATATGGTGACAGTACTGTTCAAACATCGGGTGATAAATGATGACAGAGAAACACTGAATTCTTTGGGAGCACAGAGAAGAAATAGCAAATTTTTAAAATTACAATTAAAAAAATTAATAAACCATGTCCTCAAAATCAAATACATGCATTTTGGGACACCAACAAGAATGGAGTAACACATTTGTGTTAAAACTATAAAATTAACGTTAATATCTAGTGCCATTATTAAAAAGAACTAAAATGTTTTAGGAATAATTATAAACTCAATAAACTAATTTTGTCATTAACATTAATGATTTTCAAATTATACAATTAAGATCTCTAAATCTGGCAATATCAGTCATTTTGAGGGAGCTATAGTTCATTTGCAAGTGGATTAATTTCTGAATATGGATTTTAGCATATTAATGACTTGCCTTATACCGACTTTAAAATCCTCAACCCCCCCAAAAAAATAATAAAATAAAATAAAATCCTCAACCCAAATAATTAGCTATAGTCCACTTAAGCAATTAATGCATTTTTTTCATTTTATAAATGAAAAATACATAAGGAAAAACAAAAGTACATTTTTAATGGATGATACAAACAGATAATAATGGAAAGATGTAGTTTGAATATTTCTGCTATAATCTTATTACCTGGATGTATATAGATATATAAAATGGGCCATGTTGGTATATTAGGAATAACTTACATTTATTGAGTTTTTATTATGTATCAGTATGTGTGATAGGTGTTAATTTACTACAAACATGCAAATATAGCTTTATGTCGTTAATTCCTGAGGTAAGGTTCAGTTCCCTCATATGTAAAAAGAAAAATTATTATACTAGCTTCTCATGGAGATCTTTTGGAAAAAAATAGACTAATTATCTGAGCTCACGCCATGGGTAGCTAGTAGATGATTTGAAGACTGTCAGTACAGAGCTTGAGCTCTAAGTCAATAAATATCACCGTTAAAACTTTGAGGTAATGGAATGATATCAAATATATTTAATCAATCTACACATATATTGAGCTTGAAAAACATATATGGGCAATCAAATATCTATTGCCACCTACTTTTATACTCTCTGTAGACTCAATATCCTAAAACCCAAAATCTGTGTTTCCCACACTCCCTGGTCATGTCAGTGGTAAATCAGATTTAATTCTGCCAGTGAGATGCACTGACATGAGCTTTGGAAAGCAGAGGAAGTACAGAGGATCTTACTGTTGGCAGCAGTGGAGATTGATTTGCATACTCCAATAGAGAGGAGTTGTTGTAGAGGTGGAGCACAGGTACCACTACCTGGTTACATCCAGAGTTTGAGACAGCCAAAATAGCAGAAATTTCTTGTATCTTCCTGACCACTCGAAGGGCCAGTGGGGGGAGTGGGTGCAGCGGTGGGTGGAGGGCAGCAGGCAGCCACCACTTCCTGGTCTCCTGACTGGATGTACTATGTTGTACCAGCTGACTCCAATTTCTCAGCCCTTTTGATAATCATCAACCCTAATTTCTTATATCTCTTACTGATCAAAACACTTGGAACATCTTTTTTTTTTTTCTGTATTGAAACCTTAATAATACATATATATTTTGAAAAATAAATATTTAAATGATTGCTAGAACTGACTAAATATTTTAGTATCATGTACTCATTTCATCATGACTCTCCCCTTGTATAATTGTGGCAACATGTTTAAATCTTGTTCAATATCAGAACTTTACTATTATAATTTTTTGTTCCCCAAGTATAAGAACAATATAATAAAACTATATAAATATGTGAGGCTCAAACAGACTATAAAATTAATGTTCATAGCATCATCAACAAATACCGTCAGCAATCACAAGTTCCCAGGGTAATTCTCTGCAATCCCCCCAAAATTAAAAAATAATTCAAATGGCAGTTTTCCCTTCTCAATTCTCAAGGGTGAATGACATACAACCTTTTATACATGACTGTGTGTTAACTTTTAATAATATATCAAGTGAGTTTTAGGATTACTAAGATGTGGTATTCATAAATAAATTTTTTAAAAATTCTGTATATTGTGGAAAAGGCTGATAGACATACAATACTTATAAATATCAAATATTACCCAAAGGGCTAGTTTGTCAAATCAGACTCACAAGATTCAGAGATCTCAGCCAGTATCAACCTTTATTAATAATTTCAAGGCTGTAGGTTGTTAGGGGCAAGAGAAGCAAGGAGGTGTTTTGGATCTCCAGTGTAACCCACCCTTCAGCTCATGTTTTTCCTGTGACTTGCTGTGGCCCAGTTAAGAGAGAAGTTTTCTAAATGAGAAGCGCAATCCCTTCACACAGAATTGGAGACTTATACCATGCAACACCGTCGTTTTTTAATTTTTAATTTTTTTTTTTTTTTAATTTTTGAGAGAGAGAGAGAGAGAGAAAGAGCTTGGAAGAGCATGAGCAGGGAGCTAGGGGCAGAGGAAGAGGGAAACTGGAGAATCTCAAGCAGGCTCCAAGCCCCGTGCACAGCCAGGCTTGGGGATTGATCTCACAACCCTGAGATCATGACCCAAGCCAAAATCAAGAGTCGGACACTTACCACTTAGCTATCCAGGTGCCCCCAAACACTTCCATTTTATTCTCTGATAAATCCATGGTATATGGGGGCATTTTCTAGGGAGCCAGATACCATGAGGCCAGGCTCTTTTAACATAAGCAATTTTAGATGTGCAAGGTATATTAGACTTAAAGTGTTCCATAGATGAGGACCCCCCCTGTTAGTAATATATACATATATACATTTTTAAATTCTAGGAGGTCTATCACTAAGGTTACAAGGAAATTAAAATTAAATAGTCTCCTGCCACCCTTTCTCTGGTAGTATCCTCTGTCTGCACCAGGTTAATCGTTCATTGTTTAGAGATATAAATGTTTAAAATTGTGGCCTATTATTATTTAATAACTGAATTTTAAGATATATGTATCTCATATGCCATCTTTTAAATATAAATGATCCACATCACTCTTACTGAAACAGATGTAAACTTGATTTCCCCAAATTTACTAATAATAATCCTTTCTTATGGGACCAGAAGTAAAGCTATTTAAATTATTTTGTATAGTTATCAAAGTAAGTAAAATTAAAACAACTACCATATTTTATATGCATGTGAATAGTCAAAGTCTTCTCTTATGACATAAACAAGAGATGTTTCATGTCTGTTCCTTTCCAATTATTATTATTTTTTAAAGATTTTATTTATTTATTTATTTGACAGAGATCACAGGTAGGCAGAGAGGCAGGTAGAGAGAGGGGGGAAGCAGGCTCCCTGCTGAGCAGAGAGACCAATGCGGGGCTCGATCTCAGGACCCTGAGATCATGACCTGAGCCGAAGGCAGAGGCTTAACCCACTGAGCCACCCAGGTGCCCCTGTTCCTTTCCAATTATTGATTATTATCTTTTATTTTTTCCCTTGATAAGAAGGTAGATGGTTAATCATTGATCTAAAGCTTCTTTGGCATTGTAATTTAATTGACCAAAGCTAGTTCTTAACAATGGTGCCTTTTGATATGTTATAGGAAATAATAAATTGCAAATAGCAAAACATTCTAGATCACCTTTCTTGAGTGGGAGGATGATTTTTTTTTTTTAATGTGCTTAAAAATGTTGTTTTAGGAAGAAAGCCATGATGAAGTTCTACTTTAAAAAAAAAAAATCTGAGACTTATTAGTGCTATTTTCTCAAACAATAATTGACTGCTGGTGTAGATATCCTGAGATTCTCATTGAATTTAATTGGCTTCATTTATTTATTTTCTATAGAGAGGGTACATTTTCATGATAGCAAGGTGAGCTACTATGAAATGAACATTAGTACTCATCTTTAGACAAATTTGTCTAAATTCCTGTCTGCTAGGTCTGACAGGTTATTAGTGAATAAAACATTCTAATTTATTTGGACAAATATCTACTTTTAATCTCCTACTTTTTGCAGTAGAAAAACAAAACAACAAACAAATACACCCACAACTAAATGAGAGGTGGCCCTGTAATATGTTTTTTTTTTTCCCTTTCTTTTTATTTTCAGCTGGTTAGTGATTGACCTATTACATTTCTCCTGAAAGTTGTATTTTTTTTTCCTTGTGTTGTTTTCCAAAATGAGTTACAATCCATCTGTTTAGCAGTCTTCATTTTTAAGCATCACAAAAAGAGAAATCCATTGCAGTGAAAAGTTATGCAAGCCTTACAGCTCACCGCTATGTCCTGCAGGGGTTGCCTTCCTTGGTATCCTTTCTCTGGACTTCATAGCATGGAACTAACTCATCTCCAACCAAACTTTAACTAGATGTCTTAAAAACCTAAGAGTGTGAGCAGTTCCATTCAGTTAATTTATGGGAATCTCTAAATATTCATGGGTATCCATGCTTTTCTTAATTGTGTTTCAAAATTTCAAACACATTGAAATAAGTCTTAGCAAACTGCTTATAATTTTGGCCCTTAGCAATACCAGGTTTGTGACCTTATAGTCTCCATATCCCTAAAGGTATCCTCATTATTTTCATCCTTTGATCATCTTATTTGTATGATTACACTAATTTGTAGCCTAATATTAATATATTTTCACTCAGAATTTTTTGCTAACATCTATTTCATTATTATTTTAATATATTGCTTAATTTAATTTGCCTTTAAAAAAACTTCTTTGTTGACATGTAAGAATTAGTCATATTTTTCCTCTGTAACATCTAGTTCATGTTTCAATGTTATGGTTATATTAGTTTTATAAAAGTAATTGTGGGGGCATCTGGGTGGCTCAGTGGGTTAAAGCCTCTGCCTTCCACTCAGGTCATGATCCCAGGGTCCTGGGATGGAGCCCTGCATCTGGCTCTATGCTCAGCAGGGAGCCTGCTTCCCCCTCTCTCTGTACCTGCCTCTCTGCCTACCTGTGATCCCTGTCTGTCAAATAAATAAATAAAATCTTAAAAAAAAAAAAAGTAATTGTGAAGATTTCATTAGGCTTTATGTTGTGTTTTTTGTTGTACGATTTATGCTATCAGCAATTAGGCCAGCCACTGTAATGCCTCAACTAATGGACAGATGATACCTGAGTATGTACTGTTAATCCACAGAATTCCTTTGTCAAACCTTTTATCAAAATTAAGGGCTTAGAAAAAAAAGTCTAGGTATACTGTGTTTTCAATGATGTAAGAGTTGTAAGGTATGGCCTTTGAGTACATGTATTACCGGAAGTCAGAATACCGTTCACATCTAATATGTAATAACCCTTGAATGACATTTTTTAAAGGAAAGAGTAATCTTGAAGAATTTTGCTGATATGATTACCATTTTAGCTTCGCTGCTTGAAAAAAATTCATTTCGTAAGATGCCTTCCTATATAGGTGAAAATGTCAGATAAATGTCATTTTAAGCAGCTACCTAGGCAGTAATGATATCTTCTTATTTTGAACTCTAAATTAAAAAATAGTCTCTCTTTCTTCCTGACTATTAAAAGTTAAATAAGTTTTACCAAAATGCTTCAGCATCACATTTATTATTTTTAGTGAGAATACTGAATATATTCTTTCTAGCAATGATTCCAAGCAATTATATCATGACTCTTTAATTGTGTTCCTTGCTCAACACCTAACATATGTACTTGTAAGAGGAGTATTGTTGATTCACAGTGACTATTCATATCAGCCAAGGTACCAACACTCTGCTTTACAACATGAGTCTTCGGGCTTAAGTAGGTATTACTATGGATATTATTTGAATCTTAATTTTATCATGATGTTGATTATAAATGGCTATGTATAAGAGTGAAAATGGGTACTTTTACTTAAGCTTTATAGATAAACTCAGATCAATAGTATTATGTATGTAATTTGATTCATTAAAAAGTTGGTGGGTTTTATATTAGTAATTTTTTGAAAATACATAGTCTGGAGCATTATTGTCTGTTCAATGTTCTAGGCATTCTTCACTTGAAGGCTTTCTTTTGGGGGGTATAACTTGGGGAAAAAAGTATAATTAGAAGTATAAATACTGTACAGGTGTCACTTGAAACAAAGTCTTCATTTATAGTCCAGAATTCATTAACAAAAATATTTTCAAAGCTAACTCAGTTAAACCAACTCATAGGAACTTGGGACCATTTAATGAATGGACTCATGCACAAGTGTGTTATAAAAAAATATATTAAGGGGCCCCTGGGTGGCTCAGAGCGTTAAAGCCTCTGCCTTTGTCTCAGGTCATGATCCCAAAGTCCTAGGATCAAGGCCCGCATCGGGCTCTCTCCTTGGCGGGGAGCCTGCTTCTTCCTCTCTCTCTCTCTCTGCCTCTCTGCCTACTTGTGATCTCTCTCTGTTGAAAAAATAAATAAAATCTTAAAAAAAAAAATATATATATATAGATAGATATAGATATTTAAAATACTGACATCGGAAAGCTTAAAAGGTAATCATAGGCAGTTGTATAAGAAGGAAGGAAAACATAAAACAGTTAAGACATATATTGGCTAAAATATGAAAAAATTGTTTTGGTAAATACAGTGTAATATCTCAAATATGTGGAAAATATGAATATACAGAAAAGAAGAGATTTGTTTATTAAATGTTTATTGTATAACTTGGCATTAGTACAGAGCACTTTGTTGTATGTTCTTTTGTTTATCCTCAGATCAATGAAGTAATATTAATCTTGTTTTCATATTAAAAAAAGAGACTATAGAAGTAAATAACTTACTCAAGATTATACCACAAGTACGAATGTGGGCTTTGAACCAAGTGGTCACTGACCAGAAAGCACTTTGCTTCCTGGAGAGTTCTTAACAGCTGAGTTGTTACTGAATAACCACATCTCTGATTGTGTCTCATATTATCTCTTTTTTGCTCTCCTCCCCGTCCCCAAACTTTTGATCTTGGTTAGTTCTCTATTTATCATATTCCATCCACTTCTCACCAAGTGAGATGCTCCTTTCAATGAAAAAGACAGCCAAAAAGTTATGGCGTTACAAGGAGCACCCCAAAACTTTCTAAAGATCAGAATTGCAGATCTTAGTAAGTCTGTTGCCATATTCAATCACCTTGGCTAAGGATGCTTAGAGGGGCTGAAAGTACTAAAATCATTTTATCAATTGTGTGTTATATTTTTCAGTGGTTAAACACCACTGGTTTAGGAAATGTTAAGTTTTATCTTCTGCTAAAGATTTAGTTGCTTTATTTATCAACTTAAAAATTAGATTTTAATTATTTGTGTATGATTGAGCCTGTAGCCATCCTTGGAAATGCTAAGTAACCAATGTTCTTCATGGTCCTTGTTAGGGTCCGTGATCAAAGGAACGAGACCGACCCAAAGCAAAAGTCAAGCAAAGCTTTATTTCGCGCCAAGCATCGAAAATCAAACTGACCAGTTGGGGCCGTCTCTTACAAAGAGACGACGACGACCAGGACACCGACTCCGACGATGCCACTCCCCTTCGCTACCCGACGACCCCACTACCCGATGACGCCGCTCCCCTGCGAGGCAGCTCCTGATGACCCTGACGCTACCGACGATTACAATGCTCCCCACAACTACTCTTCCCGACAGTGCTGCTCCCAACGACTACCCCACCCCTGCCTCACAGACTAACCTTTATAGAGGTGGTTGAGCCCGGCCCACACACAGGTGGCCGATGAGATTGCAACACACACGGAAAACTGCACAGTTACGCTCGGTCAGCAATAAGGGTGGCCAATTGAATTCCAGTTCACCATAGCAAATATATGCGCGCCCCACTGATTGGATGTCTCCATCCGGCTGGCCTGCCCCTATGTCCAGGGTTTGCAAGTAAGTTCCTCTGGGAGGGGCAGGGTCAATCCAAGCTTACAACAAAACGGCTCCCTCTGGCCAATCAGGCCCCTACAGTCCTGCTTTTGTTAATGATGATTCTGCCTTCCTTGCCTGTAAATTCCTTTTTATATAATTTACCCTTCACATGAGGAGCTCCATTAGAACCCTATCTTTATTCTCACATCAGCCTCAAACTATAGCTTTAAGACCTTCCCCTTGTCTGTATTTGAATTGCATATCTTTTCCATTTACCCTTTCTTGATCCAATTTATTTCTTTCAAGTTTCAGATTTCCTTTGTCAAGAGCTTCATTTTGAGATGGGGCTAACTTCAAATACCTTCCCATCACTTTCCTATGTTACTTAATCTGACTTCAGAGAGGCACATTTACAGGAGGTTAAGAAGGTACTTCTATACTCCCATGCTAATTATTTCCAATCATCATTGGATAAATCAAATTAGATAAATTGATATCAATTTAATTAATATTGATATATCACTTTCTATACATGAATGAAACATCTAGTTTTCCATTTGTTTATTTATTCATAGGTATGCTATGTGTTTGTTGCTGTGTGCCAATCATGTAACTACTTAGTAGATATCACTGCCTCTAGGAAACTCTACTTGCAAACCTGAAATCAAAGAAATATATCCATTTTCCCAGATTCTAACTGATGACTATACTCTTTTTCATATTCTTTAAAAGGTAAAGATTTAATTTGCCCGGAAATCAGCCTTTTGCGGTCTAAATTATATCTTTATGTTTTATATTTTATTGGATTCCATGGTATTTCATATTTATGTTATAAAACAGTAAATTACAATCAAGCCAATTAAGTTTACCTATATTAATAATTGATAGAGATTTTTCATTGTGTCTGTTTTGTTATGTGTATTAAGTAGTATCTATATGCATTTGTAGAAGACTTACATATATAGATTAAAGGGGTCTTGTTCTCTGTGGTGCAAAGTTCTGTCTTCTGTTGCATAAGACTGTGAGTGCCTAGTTGCTAGGTTAAAAAAGGTATTTTCACCTTTTTATATCTCTAACAGGCACTTCTGATCCCAGCACAAAGAAAACATTCAACAATGTTGAATGCATCAGAGTAAGTGTTCCTTAATTTATCTGAAATAGAATAGCAGTGAAGTAAATATCACTAGAAAAGTACAAAATGGAATAGCGACTGAAAAAGTCAATGCACTATACTAAAAATGGAAAGTATCAGGCATTCCAGTTCTTGCAATTAAAAGAATATTATCTTGAGGCCTACTGAGAAAAATGAAGGAACTTTTAAATTGCTTTTCTGAAACTAATTTGCAAAAAAAAAAAAAAAAAGCATCTGAGGATTGATAATTATTAGTTTGCTATACTGTGGTAAAATACAGCAGGCTGAAAGAACTGATACCATGGCAAGTTCTTTTCTGTTTAAACTTAATATTTACAGTAAATTGTGAAAACTGAGCCATAGTTCATTGAGGAAAAGCCTATTGTTTTATTATCTAGCCGAGCTCATAGTTGAAATTGTAGTGATGCAACCAAATACTCTGTAAATAGCTATTACATTACTGAATTAGAACAAAATATATTGGTCAGTGTATTATTAAATAGTATAGTGATTTACCCATTTTCTTGCCAGAAAATTGTACATTGTATTTAGTCTGAAATTATATCTGGAGGACCCAGATTTTTAGAAAGAAGAAAGGCTACTTCAAAAGATTGCATTGCCAGTCAAGGTTATATTTGCTATCTTTTTTTCTCTGAGGTAATTGCATGATGAAATTATGTGTGAAAAGAGAATTTTCAGCTACTACCTTGAATAAAGGTTGAAGAAAGGTTATGTTTAGCATAACTCCATTTCCAACACATTGTTGCCCTACAGGCAGAATAATCTAATTTCACTTTCCTGATTCCAACAGAATACTGAATCCTTAGTCTTTCTCTGTATTTTTTGGTCTATTCCTCACTGATATTTGCATGCCTTCCCTGATTGTGTGGAACACTAAGGTGATATGAATGTAATGATTTGACCATCACTCACTATTTTAAAAATGTCCTTCGCATTCCCACACTTGCATTTCTCTTACCAGTAAATACTTTCCAGTGATACTTTATTTTTTCTCATTAAACTTCCAAATTGGTCTTATTCTGAAATGTAGCTAAATTCAATTCAGAAAGAAAAAATAATCAAATTCTCGAGTTTGGTTTTTGTTAAACTGGAATGATACAGTACCAATCTGGTATCAAAATCCACACCAAAGAAATAATTTTTAATTAATATTGATAATATCATTTTCTATACATGAATGAAACATCTAGTTTTCCATTTGTTTATTTATTCATAGGTGTGCTATGTGTTTGTTGCTGTGTGCCAATTATTGTTTTACAAAGATCACTGATAATATGTTTTTAAAAAGCTAGGGGGATGGACTATATAAAGTTGTATAGTGTAAGGAACACTTTACAAATACCTGACCAGTACTCTTAAAAACTGTCTAGGTCATTAAAAACAAGGAAAGTTTAAAAATCTGTCGCAATCAAGAGGAGCCCAAGGAGATAGGACGACTAGATGCAATGTTAGTATCCTGGATAAGATTTGTAATAGACAAAGACAGTAGGAATATAAAGTAAGGAAATCTGAATAAATTATGGGCTTTAGTAAAAAATATATTGATATTGTCTCATGAATTGTGACAAGTGTTCCATCAAATGCAAGATGTTAATAATAGAGGAAACTAAGTCTGGGATATTATAGGAATTCTCTATATCATATTGGCAGTTTTTGTGTAAACCAAAAACTGTTCTAAAATTTAAAAAAAAAATTAAAAGCTGGAAGCAATCTTAGCTATAATATATTTAGCCATACACTCCTTGTCATTTTACAAAGAAAGAAACTGAAGACCATAGAGGTTGTATAATTTGTATGTGGTGCGATACAGCTTATCAATTAAAAAACAAACAAACAAAACAAAACAAAAAAAAATAAAAACAAAAAAACCTGGAACCAGAAAGTGGCACATTCTTTGGGATAACTGACAATTAATTAATTACATGATTGAAATATGTATCAGTACTTAACAGGAAAAACACCTTTAGTATATTTTTTTAATTCCTTGATTTTAATGGCATATATATTAACTAGGTCCAATAGTATCTTCAATTAGCAGTATCTTTTTTAAATTGGTTGCATTTTCTGTGGGCTCTAGGTACTTTCTGGCTGCCCTTTCTTGTTTTGGTCAGTAATCCATTTATAAGCTTTCTTTGCCTCTGAATAACTGATATCTCTAAGACTTGATTTGATTTACTTCCATTTACTTTTAAATTTTTTAATTTCTTGCTTTATTGATGTCTTTGGGATAGAGACTTTATTACAATGTCACATAAATGTTATTTTGTACTATATTGAGTTATGTCTGAGCTTTGTTGAAATGAGCGAAGCCAAGAGAGTGATTAACAAAGCTAGATGAAAAATTTTATTTACATAAATATATTTAACATACTTGAGCCAATATATCTAGTTATGAGAAGTATTAAAAACTAAAGAAGAGGGATGCTTGGGTGGCTCAGATGGTTAAGCATCTGCCTTTGGCTCAAGTCATGATCCCAGGGTGTGGGATGGAGCCCCAAGTCTGTCAGCTCAGCAGGGAGTCTGCTTCTCTCTCTCCCTCTGCCTCTCCCCCTACTTATACTCTCTCAATCTCTCAAATGAATTAAACAAACAAAAAAAAAATCTCTAAAGCAAAAAGCACAAACTAATAAAAAATAAAATGAAAGAGGATAATCTCTTGATATACACCTTTTGGTGTCCATGTAGTCTATGGAGCTTTGTATAAATGGCACTTGGCACCCATCTGTTATATGGAAGAACCCAACATGTATATTGAGACTATTGTTTGTAGGGGATTATGTTACTTGAGAAAGGCTTTTAGGCATCCTCTTACATTATTTATTTAAGATAATATAAGTGAATGCTTGAAATACTTGAATAAATGCAAAGAAAGCTAAATTTGGCTGTGAATAAGAAGGGCTAAGTAGAGGCTAATGAAGTACTATACCCAAAGAAGTATTTAAGAGGTACTAGAGTAAGTGGGGGAATGAGTTATATTTGCAAAATTTACTGTTCTGGCATGAATAATAAAACTTCTTAAGTCTGCCCATTCAAGACGTATGATGAAATTGTAGAAATTAGACTTTACCCTATGCAATCAAATCTTACTTTAATGAACAGGAAAGATGCCTGCATAGTTGAAAATCAAGATTTAGGTAAAATAAACACTTCCAAACTGATGGAGAAGAGTATTACAGAATGTAGTCACAGTACCATATTAGGTGAAAGGATTACTCTGGTATCTGTAAGGATATAGCATATTGGAGCTATACCTATCTCAAGTGGATTTTATGTTAGAAAATAGTATGGGTAGATCGTATTGGTTAAAATGGCCTTTTGAAGATGAAATCTTTCGATACTCTTCAGGGAGTATAATAAGAAAAATATTGTCATATGTTATTAGAACCACAGTCAGATAACAAGAACTGTGAAAAGCCTGTGCCAAAGTCTCAGTTATATGATAAAATTAACAAATAGAGACAGTATATTCTGAAAGGAGTGGGAAGGAAAAGCCACATTTCTTTTCCACAGATGTTTTTACCAGAGCTAAGAAAGTAGTTGAGGATAGGTGGGCAGCCTATGAGTCTCCATCTTGAGCAGGAGGAGGAAGTGAGAAATAGCAACTGCACAAAAATTATGGTAAAAATTTCTTCCTTATACTTACCTTGTCATTCAGCTTGGATTTTCAGTCGTTCTCTCTTGACAAGCAAAAAGCAATAAGGATGTGTATAAAGCTTTTTATTCCACTGAAAATCTACTGGACAGAACTTTTCAGGGACATCTGGTGTCACTTACATAGTAAAATGACAGAATTGTTCAACATTCTTAAGTGCCTTGGAAAATGGGATACATGACAATTTACACCCTGTCTCCTCTTTGTGTGTGGGTAAGTTTGAATTTACTGATTAGGTGTAGATAACTTCAACAGGTTTAAAGCTAAAGCACTGTTAGGTTACAGTTCTGTCTGTGAAATTTCCTTGATAATAAGAAGGAGAAGATGAAAAAAAAGGAAACTTGTGGTAAGCTTAAGTATGTTAGCAGACCATCCCTTCATTTTTATGAAGAGCTTAGTGGTTACTCCTCATCACTTAAATCATTGTGATAATTTTTCCCTTAAAAATGTACAGACACACTTCTCTAGTAATAACAGCTTCAGCAGCCATGAGACAATAGAACCTAGGATTTTCCATCTTGAGCCTTTGCTGCCTTTTTAGAGCCAATGAGCTCATTTCTCTCCTTTATGCTATTAATAGATTTTCAAGTTATTCAACTATTTAAAACATTTCTTTTAAATTACAGAAGTGGAAGAAATCATAGAATTGACACTTTGGGAGCTACCTTCTCCAGATTTACTCCCAAACCCAACCTGCATAAGGCAGATCTAAATAAAAATCCAAAGCACCTTCTCAGAGAATCACTGATGCTAATACTGGGGACTTGTAAAAAGAATAACAAAAAAACACAACACAACAAAACAAATAATGGTGATAGATTCTGGTTAAGCAGTGTGGGCACAGAATATCTTTACATTTCTTTGTGTCTTTTTCAATTTCTTTCATCAATGTCTTATAATTTTTAGATCTTTCGCCTCCTTAATTAAATTTACTCCTAAGTATTTTATTCTTTTTGTTGCTATTATAAATGGGATTGTTCCTTTATTTCTTTTTCAGATATCTCATTGTTAGTGTATAGAAACACAACAGATATCTATATGTTAATTTTGTATCTTGCAACTTTACTGACCTTGTTGATTGGTTCTAACAGGTTTTGGTGGAGTCTTTAAGAATTTGTATATATAAATCAAATCATTTGCAAACAAAAACATTTGTACTTCTTCCTTTTCAAGTTTATCAAGTGCTTTTTCTGCATCTGTTGAGATCATCATATGAATGGAATAAAAATTCCACTAATATTGTGTATCTCATTTATTTATTTATTTATTTATTTATTTATTTATGTTGAATTATCTTTGCATCCCAGGGATGGATCCCACTGCCTCATGGTGTACAACATTTTAATGTACTGTTGAATTGGGTTTACTAATATATTTTTTTGAAGATTTTATTTATTTGTCAGAGAGAGAGCACAGTGAGGGGAACAGTAGGCTGAGGGAGAAGCAGGCTTCCCACTGAGCAGGGAGCCCAATGCAGGGCTTGATCCCAGGACCCTGGGATCGTGACCTGAGCTGAAGGCAGACACTTAACTGACTGAGCCACTCAGGCATCCTGTGTTTGCTAATATTTTATTGAGAACTTTTGCATCTATATCCATAAGGGATATTTATCATTAGGGTTCTTTTTTTTTCCTTTTAATGTCTTTTCCTGGCTTTGATATCAGAGTAATATTGGCATCATAAAACAAATTTGGGAGTGTTTCCTCCACATCAATTTTTTGGAAAGTGTTTGAGAAAGATAGTGTTAATTCTTCCTTAAATGAATGGTAAAATTCATTTAGTCTATCTAGTCCTAAGCTTTTCTTTGTTGGGAGATGTTTGATTACTAATTCAAGTCACCTTACTCATTATCAGTCCTTTTATATTTTCTATTTCTTCATGATTCAGTTTTGGTAGGTTATGTGTTTCTAGGAATGTATCCCATTCCTCTAGATTGTTTAATTTGTTGTTGTAGAGTTGGTCATAATAGTCTTCTATGATCCTTTATATTTTTTTTTTGAGATTTTAGTTGAAATGTCTCTTTCATTTCTGTTATTTTTGAGTCTTTTTTAGTTAATCTACCTAAAGGTTTGTTTTTCTTTTCAAAAAACTAGTTATTAGTTTAATTGATCTTTTCTGTTTTTTTTTTCTGGTATGTTTCATTTATTTCTGCCCTTATCTTTGCTATTTTATTCCTTCTGCTAACTTTGGGCTTAGTTATTCCTCTTTCTTTAGTTCCTTGAGGTATAACGTTAAGTGGTTATTTGACCTCTTTCTTTCTCTTGGTGTAGGTATTTATTGCTATAAATTTTTCTGTTAGGTATGCTTTTGCTGCATCCCCTAAGTTTGTTGTGTTTACATTTTCATTTGTCTCGAGAAATTTTTTGATTTGTCTTTTAATTTTTTCCTGAGTTGCATTGGTTGTTAAGTAGCATGTTGTTTAGTCCCTACATATTTGTGATTTTTCCAGTTTTCTTCCTATTATTAATGTCTGGTTTCATCATATTATGGTCAAAAGAGATAATTGGTATGATTTCTGTCTTCTTAAATAACTTATTTTGTGATATATAATCTACCCTAGACTTCTATAAAGGCTTACTTGTCAATGGGTGATTGTTAAGAATATGTTCTCTAGGGGCTTCCAGACCACAGGTAACAGAAGGTAGAGCTAGTACACGTGCCATTGCAGGGTCCACAGCCATGACTGAAGTCTGTATGTCTATAACCCTATAAAGGGTGAGCAGAACTCCTTTGAGGTCTTTGTGCTTGATCCCACAGCTCCCACAAAGTCACTTTGTTCATGGCCTGATGCCAAATTGTTATTCTTGAGGAAGGGGTAAAAGTAAGGGAAGTCTTATTTGGTAGTGTTGCTGGTGTCACTCCTCTGATATTCTTTTCTTTTACTTCTGGCCGTAGGCAGAAAATATGTTCTAAGGTTCTGATTGTGTTCCAAGATAAAGTCATGAGGTTTATCTCTAGTCAGGTGGCTTATTCATAGAATACTTTTTAATCTCCTTGAATAACACATATAAGTCACTTAACATTGTATTATTTACTTTCATATATATATGAAATATATATTTATATATAAGTATATATATACACACACACATATACATATGAACAGATATATACTTTTTCGCATACACAGTAAATTCATGAGGTAGATATAGTCATCATACATAATCCATGTATGCCTACTAAGAATCAGACTAAGTGGTTGACTCAAAGTGGCTGTTGAATAAGAAATTATATAAGTATCTGGAGCAATCTAGTTTCATAATATTCTTTCTTATCCTTGGGAAGTAAGAAAAACAAATAAGCTTTGGAAAAATTTAATTTAGGCCACCAGGTCTCAGGTTAAAACACAGTGTTGGAGGAGAAGAAAACAGTCATGACCAGTTAAAGTGAGTTTTGGATTGATATGGGACAGGCATGTGACTGTTTTGATGGGACTGAGCAGATAATCACTGTATGAAATGTGTTTGGTTACTGCTATTTAATATACAAATGTGAGAAATCTGTTCTCTGTTGGAAGGCAACTCATAAAATAAATAAATAACATTGTATCTATTAACATTAGCAAATGAGGACAGAAAATAGATGACTTGAAAACCATACTTTTTAACATACCATCTGAATGATGCAGATTCATTGGGGGTGAAAAAATTAGCAATCTGTTCATACTGGTTGCCAGAAAGTTACTGAATTTTAAATATGGGTACTTCTATTTTGACTGTGGAGGCTGACAGAGCTGTATGTCTGAAATTTTAACCAGAATGACTGGTGAGGCTGAGATAAGATGGTGGATATTCTAGACTTGGAATATATACTTAACAATGCAAGTATCTTACTGAGGTGTAATATGTGTTTTATATGTATTTTACAACCTTTTTTTTTTTTCTGATGTTACTATGAAGTTTATGAAAGAGTGTGTGTTACTCAAAATATAGGAAAAATGATTAGCAGCAGAAGATAAATTATCACCATTTGATCACCTATATTTGGAGATGATAGAGTGATATGCTAAGAGAAGCAAATTCAAAATATTTCCAAGTCATGAGAAATGCTGAGTAAGATAATATATCTAAGTTGAAGCTTCTTCCTTAATTCTCCTAACTTTCTAAAGTTACATATTTTGGGGCTAACTGGAAATATGTCTACTCAGATGATGAACTGTTATTTATTTCAAGATGATGGTATGTAAAATTCTGAATGAGATTTGTGTTTTAAGGCTAAAGGAATGCTGTCATATTAGGGAGAATGTCTGGTTTGGGAGGAAGTATTGACTTCCTAGACACAGTAGAGCAAAAACCATAACAATAGGCGATCTGGACTCCCAGGCAGTGGGAACTGGCAAAACTACATTTCTAGTCTGAGAAAGTGAAATAAAGAATCATAAAGATAGGAAGGCTAATACTTTTCTGCCCCAAAATTGTCTGGGATCTTTCTAAGAGCAAAGAATATGATGGAACCTGAAAGAAAGTTTATAAGTTTAAGTATCAGGAAAGTAATCAAATTGAACTTCAATATTTGAATTTTAATGATTTTTTTTCAAATGAGTAACATTTTTCTATATATGTGTGTCATGCAGTGGGTTGGTGATAAAGAAGAATAAAGTCACATGTCTGCTTTAAAAAATCTAGTAATAAGTAGGGGAGAGAGAAATGTCTACAATATGAATAAAAATAATAAAACTATGAGAAAGGACCATGTGCAAAGGTATGTCCTTTCTTCAGTTTCAGCTGCTGTTTTAATATTTTCTATTTTGGGCTGCACTCAGTGAGATCACAACACTAAATTTTCTCCCAGCCAGCCAGTGATTAGAGAAATACTGAGATTTGTTAGTTAATCTGAGATCACCACCTATTGATGGTGACAATTGGGATCTCTCTTCTTTTAAAAAAAATAATTAATTAATTAATTCGTTTTAAGATTTTATTTATTTTGCGGGGGGGGGGGGCGCGGATAGGGAACAAGCATCAGGAATGGCAGAGGGAGAAGCAGCCTCCCCCTGAGCAAGGAGCCCAAAGCAGAATTCCATCCCAGGACCTTGGGATCATGACTTGAGCCAAAGGTAGACTCCCAACTAACTGAGCCACCCCAGCATCCCAGACAACTGGGATTTCTAATTAGACTACAGTGTGTATATAGAGTTTTCTTCACCTTCCTTGAGAAGTGGGTGGTGTGCAGACAGGTAAGTCTGTGGTCCCTCGGGAAGACTGAGTTATAGACAAGAACTGTGTCCAAAAGGGCTGCTTAGAAGAAAGAGGGAGAAGTGGTGGTCAGAACTATGGTGTGAGGGTATAATAAGAAAAATATCTGTGTTCTTTGTGGTGCCCACTCATCAAAACAGATAAGGCCTTTTAAATATCGCTTAAAGTTTGTCTTTCTTCATCCTTCTTCCTCCCTTCCTTCCTTCCTTCCTTCCTTCCTTTCTTCCCCCCTCCCTCCCTCCCTCCCTTCCTCCCTATCACCCTCCCTCCCTCTCTCTTTTGTTTTTCTTTTCCTTTTTCATCTGTAATCTTGTAAGGGCTTTCCTGATTATCCTGATTTTCATCGATATGAATAAGTAAAATCTTGTTAATATGTGACACATAGTATTTGACAGGGTTCCTAGAAATTTAGGACTTTACTCAGAAACGTATTAGATATGCTGCATTTATTGAAAACATCAATTTACTTATTGTTTTGTTTTTTATTTGACACAGAGAGAGAGAGATCACAAGTAGGCAGAGAGGCAGGCAGAGAGAGAGGGGAAAGCAGGCTCCCTGCTGAGCAGAGAGCCCGATGCGGGGGCTTGATCCCAGAACCCTGGGCTGAAGCCAGAGGCTTAACCCACTGAGCCACCCAGGTGCCCCCAATTTACTTATTGTTAACTCTTTCTTAGTCATGTTACTTGAAGGAATCATTACACTGTCCTAAGTAGTAGGTAAACAGAAGTCAATTTATTTGAATACTCAAACTTTCTTTTCTTCTGTCTCTTTGTTTGTTTGTTTGTTTGTTTCTTCTTTTCCTTTGAAGTAAAGCATAATATAAATACTTAAATTATCTGGGACTGGGAATGGTAGCAGATACTAATTTTTAGTCATTTTTTGGTAGCAGGACAATTCTCTCAAAGACAAAATTCTCTCAAAGACAAAAGAAATAAAAAAGAAAAAGAATTATTATGTATCATAGAATGTGTGTTTTGCATCTTTGAGAGGAGATAGGTATTTGTTTGAGTAGATATGTTAGAGCTCTCCAGAGAAACAGAACCAATAGGATACATATGTATATTTCTCTCTGTATAGGTTATATATAATGCATCTATATGTATATCCTATATACATACAGCTATATCATTATGGCATATATACATATAGACTTATTGTAAGGAATTATCTCAGGTGATTATGGAGGCTGACAGGTCCCAAGGTCTGTGGACAAACCGGGACACCTCGGAGGGCCAGTGGTGTAATTCCAGTCCATAGGCTGACAGTCTTGAGATTCAGGAAGAGCTGATGTTTTAGTTCGAAGTCCAAAGGTGAGGGGGAATTCTAGCTCAAGACAGTCAGGCAGGTGGAATACCTTCTTATTCAGAGGAAGTTCAACCTTTTTATTCTACTTAGGCCTTCAATTGATTGTCTGACGTCCACCCACATTAAGGAGAGCAATCTGCTTTACGCAGTTTATCAATTTATAACCGGGCACTCTGTGGCCCAGTCAAGTTGACACATAAAATTACCATCACAATGGGAAAGACAGAAGTGGCTAAAGGAGGCAAAATGTGAGGCTAGTGCTACAGTGAGGTCAGAAAGGCATTTCATCAGTGTGGTTTCAACCAGAAATTGAAGAAAGTTCATTTGGGTATCCATGAGCTATAAAATACTCTTCATTGCAAGACAATAAAACACAAAACTTACAGGGCAGGATAAAGTAGCGAGGACTCTTTAAGGGTAAGAATCTTTTTTGAAGGGTTTATCAAAATACGGATAAGGGGGGCTGACAGGGTGCAGGAAGGATCCCCTAGAGCTTTGCACTCATGTGACCTTCTCAGCTATGTCAGTGGTATCTGCTCTAGATCTCAGTTTTGTAGCATTAACTTGCTCAGTTTTCTGTCTGCATTTTTCCTTTTTGAGAAATATTAAAATGATGTATTTAGGGATTCTTATTGGCTTGAAACTACATAAAGACAGAAGAAAGAGTAAATATTTTCAGACAATAATGCGACTAATTACTTTTTTGAAAAGTAAGTTTTTCAAGGGAAGACATTCACTGGAATAAATGGTTTGAGGAGACTACACTCCTGGCACTCCCTGCCTGCCCTGCCCATAGAGCAGCTTCCTGAGTTTTCTTTCCTCCCTTTGTAAGCTCCATGGCTCCTAGGCTAACACAGAAGACCCTGGGATTATTTTAACTGTCCTCACTGATAGGGCAGGGCATTTCCCCTGCCGGGCCTCAGGTCGGCCTCTTGTTCTTCAGTGGACCTCTCACCCTGTTGCACATGATTTCTTTTCTCAACAGGTAATTACAAGAAACCGTTCAAGTATGATCTTGTAAGCCATTTACAATGAATAGGTGGGTTAAAAGCAAAGGTGAAAGATGTAGTCTTTGAATGCTAAATCTCATTGAGGTTTAAGGGTATCTTCTTGTAGTACATGGATTTCTATTCAGCAGAGATAGCTGCATACCAAGAGATTAATGTTGCAGACATAAAGGTTGCTGAACCTAAACGATCTTAGGAAGAAACTATTCTTCACACATAGCTATCTAGGATGCCGTTTTGGAATGCATTTTCACCTACATGGAGGCTATGTGTGGACATATTTTCTGTAACTTTGGCAACCAGAAGGATAAATATTTTCTGATGAATATTTCTGTGGTCAACTGAGTTTTTCAACTTCACCTCATGAAGGAACAGATTTAGCAATAATTCTGTGACCTACTTTCTTGCCAAGATTTTCACCTGTGGGCTCAATCCTGCTCTAAACCAGTAAGAAATGTGATGCTAGGCCAAAGGTCAGAGGTCATAGATAAGTTCACTGGTGTTGCTTTGTTTTTGTTCTAACTCTTAAATAGAGTACTTAGCTTTGTATGGCTAGGTAAGAGAGAAATGTAGATCCAAGAAGCCAGCAGGGTCAGACAAATTCTTGGCAGTCACTGGTCTGTAAATTGACCATATATATGATTTGACCCATATTTAATTTGGAGAATTTCTAACCAAAATGATTGTAAACACTTTCTCTTTTTGTAACCAAACATAATTTACATAAATTACATATACTTGGATATATGTAATTTATGTAAATTATATATATATATATATACATATATATATATATATATATAGTGTTAAATAAGAGTAGAACAAGTGGAGCTCATGGTGGCTCAGTCAGTCAGGTGTCTGGCTTTGGCTTAGGTTTGAGATCAAGCCCTGCATCAAACCCCAGGTCAAGACCCAGGTCAAGCCCTATCTCAAGCCCTATATCAGGCTCCATGATCAGTGAGGAGTCTGCTTGTCCCTGTAACCCTCCCCCTGCTCATACTCTCCCTCTCTCTCTCAAATAAATAACTGAAATCATTAAAAAAAAAAAAAAAAAAAAGGACTGGAATGAGAAACACAATTTCTGACATCACCAAAATTTTTAAAATCACATTCTTTTATTTATTTATTTATTTATTTATTTATTTATATTATGATAGGAATGCTTGAGATCCACCCTATTGACATTTTTTTAAGTCCACAGTACACTATTGCTAAGTACAGACAGAGCATTGTTCAGTAGATCTCTAGCATTTATTCATCTTATATAACTGAAACTTTATACTTGTTGAGTAGCAACCGTCTATCCCACTAGTACAAAATTTTTAGGTAACTTCCATACAACATATTCATTTATAAATTACATATAAGAACTTACATGTAATGTCCATCATAGAACATTCCTCAAATAGAAATATGAAACAAGATACAAAAAGAAAGGAAAGCTCATGTTAGTATAATAGGAATAACTTATATTTATTGAGTAATTATTATCTATCTGTACTTGAAAGGAATATGGCCTGAGGATTATACTCATTCCCTTTGCTTGTCCATCTAGATCATGATGAACATTTACTTGCTTATTCCTGTCTTGCTCACCTCCCAGATGGGGACATTGATTGCCTTCTGGCTTCTTTGTATTAACTTGTTTCATTTTGTCTTGTACTTCTGAAGTTGGCTATGTAGACCTCTAGAATTTGTGTGTTCTCCATATGTTCCCTTATTTCCCCTCTAGTTTCACAGACATTTATGTAGATCTGGAATGTTTGCTTTAAACTATGACTTGTTTCAGCTCTGGGGCCAACTTATCTTATTCTGCCTTGTCCAATAGTTGCCAACAATGGACAAGAGTATGTGTGCTAAATATTTACAACTTGTGATGTTGTAAATATCTAAGAAAAAATTCTAAGGTCTTCTGTCTTAGTGCAGACTATTACATTATGTAGTGTGGATAGTTTGGGCACTGACATATCATTATCCTTTGCTTTTAAGTGATGTCGAGTTTTATAAGTGTCTTGAGGCAAAAACAAATATGGCAAACACTTGTATACAATCCTGAGTTGAGAAAATGGTCTTTTAAAATGTAAAGCTGCAGTGTCTGCTGTTTGAAACTTTTTCTTACATTCAAACATGGTGTGTTCGGAATTTTTCCTTCTGTGATTATTGGACCCCAGGTTGCATAGTCTGCTGCTGTTGTGGTACCTTGGTATCACTTGATTATGCATTGAGATCTGGAGTTTCAAAACTATTAGTCTGTCTTCATGTCTTACAGTTAGTTGTCCCATTGTGTGTATATGTGTTTATTTTAATATTAATACTTAAAAATTAATTTTGAAATAATTTCAGGCTTGGAATGTTACAAAGATAGTACTAACAGTGTCCTTGTTAATTTCATCCAACTTTCCCAACTGTCAACATCTTACATAACAATGGCCGGTTATCAAACCCAGAAATTCCTGATACAACAGCAGTAGCCAATCTATAGACATTATTTACATATTATGCATTTTCCCATTAATGCCCTTGTTTTCTTGACCAGGTTCTGATTCAGTATCACACAGTTATTATATCACTTTAGTCTCCTTTAATCAGGAAACAGTTTTTCAGGTTTTTTTTTTTTTTTTTTTTTTTTTATCTTTCATGAGTAATGGCCAGTTTTTTGTTTTGTTTTGTTTTGTTTTTTTGTAGAATGTCTCTCAAATTAGGTTTGACATGTTTTCACATGATTAAATTCAGTTTAGTAATTTTGGGCAGGAATAGCCCAGAAATGATGTTGTACATTTCTCAGTGCATCATATTGGAAGGTATATGATGTAGATATTTGTTATTGCTGGCAATATGAGCTACGATCACCTAGTTAAGGTACTATCTGCCAGGTTTCTCTGTCTCTTCATATGTATCTTTGTAGAGCTTTCTCTTTTTCCACATTTATTTATTTATCTGTTTCGACTCATGGATATTTATTTGGTTATAAATTTTATCAAATCAATCAGAGTATAAGTTATAATCTATATTAGTTAGAGTTCTGTGGATAAACTGAACTAGTTGGATAGATAGATAGATGGACAGATGGACAGACAGATTGATAGATACATGGATCTATCTTTGGCTCATGTGATTATGGAGGCATCTGCTATCTACAAACTGGAAACCCAGGAAAGCTGGTCCTGTAAGTTCCAGACTGATTCTGAAGGCCTGAAAACCAGGAGAACCAATGGTATAAATCCTGTTTGGGGACTGGAGAAGGTGAGATGAGATGTTGTGTTCAAGTAGGCAGTCAGGAAGCAAACAGGACAAATCCCTCCCTCCTCCAACTTTTGTTCTATTCAGTTTCTCAGTGGATTGATACTCACCTATATTAGAGAGGGCAACCTGCTTTATTGAATCCACTAATTTAGATATTAATCTCGTCAAAAAATACTTTTGCATACACACTCCAAAAAATGTTCAGTTTGGGTACCCAATAGCCAGTCAAGTTGACACATAAAATTAGCCATCACAGAATTCATTAATATGATTATCTATTAAATTGCTGAAGTTGTCCTGAAATTGAATATTCATGTTGACTTCTGTTTCATTTATCATCAAATATCTATATTAAAAATGAATTATTTCATCCTGGTATCTTTAATTCCAATTCAACACCTCAAAATTGATTCTGACCTTCCCCCTTTCCTTATTTATAACACTTTTATATAACAATAAGAAATTTGGCTCTTATCATCCACAATATATTCACTTATTTGCTCTAGAATATACATAGTTTGAGAATTGGTAACCTGTATCTACAAAAAGCAAGTTTATTAATTTGATTGCGACGGTAGTGTACAGTTTTAACTTGCTTAGATTATGTTAAATACCGTTGTACTAAGTTTGGTTAGTTTTTTTTTTTTTCTTTGTTCCCTTTAGTGTGGTTATGTAATTCATTTGTAGTAAGAAATTTCTTTTTTTCTTTTTACGATTTCTAGTCCATTTCCAACTATCCCACATTACCTGTTGATTTAAATTTTTAATTTATTTTTTGAGTATGTGAAATATTAACTCAGTTTTAAAAGTCACAGCTCAAAGATATCTTCAGAGAAATTCCTTCTACTGTGTCTTCATTCCTTATTCTTTCCGTGCCATTCTCACTCATCCCCTGGAGGTAAACACATTCATTCATTTCTGACAATCTTCTCTGTTGTTCTTTCATTTTTTTCATTAATGAGCAGATAAATGTGTATATTTTTGTATACACTTTTATATTCTTTTCTGTCTTTTATGATAGGGAATATATAGTAGAATGTCTTTTGTATCATTATTTTTTTCATTTAGCAGTGTACCCTGGAAATATTCTATATAACTTCATTGAGATCTTCCTTTTTCATTTTACAGCTGCATTTGCATTGTGTTTATTGTTTAATTAAACCCCTTTTAAATGTGTGCACATTTAGGGGCACCTGAGTGGCTCAGTCATTGAGCAGCTGCCTTTGGCTCAGGTCATGATTCCAGGGTCCTGGAACCGAGTCCTGCATAGGGCTCCCTGCTTGGCAGGAAGCCTGCTTGCTTTTCCCTCTCCCACTCCCCCTGCTTGTGTTCCTTCTCTCCCTGTGTCTGTCCCTGTCAAATAAATAAATAAAATCTTAAAGAAATATGTATGAGCATTTAGATTGTTTCCAGTATTTTGTAATTACAAGCAATGTGTCAGTGAATAGCTGTGCTTATATGTATTTTGAATCTTTAGAGGTATAGCTTCATAGTTTCCCTTTTTAGTGTGTCATGTAACAAGTTTTTGCATCTTTCTAGAATACATTTGCTGTAGCAAGGTTCTGGATTTGACAGTACATAATTTTTGGTTGTTCCTCCAAATAATAATTATCTAATATGAATGCATTTAATGCTCCAAGGGACAGCTGTTAAGAATGTGACATTTGCTCAAAATATATTCTAAATATGATGTTCAAAAATGTTTTGATCAATAGGAACAAAAATAAAATGTACGTGGAGGTTCCCAAACTTAAGTCATCACTTAGCAAGTATTAAATTTCTCGCTTACACATAGTTCTAAGTTATATCTGTTGATTTTCTTTGTGGTATACCAGTTGTTTTGTAAAAGTGATTTTTTTTTTAATTAAAAAAAAAGTAACATCCCTTCCACACATAGAAAACTTGATATAGTTTCACAAAGTTATTTATATTCAGAAATGGGGGCAGAGATACATTTCTCATTATCATCTGTCACTTTAGTTCACATATACAAAAATTACACAAAGCATATTGGATCTCCTTTTACATTTTGCCAACCAAATTTATGTCCTGTCCATGTTTTGGTAAGTGGAACCAGGTTGTCATCTTTATTCCCAATTCTTGTTTATTGAACAACAGCAATGCTCTACATCAGAATAGACCATAAACATGTTTCTTCAAATGTAAAATAGAAGTAATTATATTCTGCACAGTAAGTAATAAAAGATTAATGAGGTAATGCCCATAAAGTATTCATTTAAATAGCTCTGGGAAAAAAAAAATTAAATACACATGTTCATGATCCCTTAAAACAAAAAATTAGGGAGCTTTCCTTTGAAGAAATTGAATCTATTTTATTATTATTATTATTATTATTTACATATTTGTGGAGCAATATCCTGTTATCATTTTTCCACATTTAGTGCCTTCTTTTTATTATCTCCATAGGTTTTCCATCTTTTGCACTCAATACTATTTAGTGCCTTTCTTCATTTCTTCTTGTCTTTGTCCTATTTTATCTTTCTCTCTGCTCTAATAGGCAAGCAAAATATTTGTTTCCTTTAGTGAACAGTTTATTTATTTCTAATTTATATGCAATATTTTATGGCAGAAAGGACCTTGCGTGGTGTTTCATGCTTTGAAATGTCCCATTTCTGATTATAATGTATAATATACAATAATAATTTCTGAAAACTCATGGAATTTCAATATTCATTTATTTTAAATTAACCAACCAAATAACAGCATTGAAAATCTGCACATCTTTATAACCATTCACTATTAAACACATGCAATCTACTTAACATTATAAAAGCCAACTTTGTTTATTTTTAGAAAGGCAGTATTTTGGATATGATAATCAAAGAGCACCCACAACATTTTGTCAGAAACACATTATTTTGTTCTGCAAATATTCGCTATATTCTGCAGATGATTTTTCAGAAAATCTTGAAACATATTAAAAAATACTTTGCAAATGCTTTATAATTAGACATAGGTTGTTTCATTTATATATTTTTATGTAATATAATTTTAATGTAATATAAATTTTATATAAATTCATATATATGAATATATGTATATATATCTAGTATGTGTATACATAAATATAAATTTATGTATAAATAATGTATATTATAATATATTGTACATATGTATGTGTGTATACATAAATATATATATATATATATTTTTTTTTTTTAAAGAAGGTTGGACACTGACAATTTGTATGGTATTTTCAAGATTCCCCCTTCCC
This sequence comes from Martes martes, assembly GCF_963455335.1. Lineage (NCBI taxonomy): Eukaryota > Metazoa > Chordata > Mammalia > Carnivora > Mustelidae > Martes > Martes martes. The sequence continues at coordinate 106,646,188 of NC_137890.1, read as the reverse complement.
CAAGGGTTAATCAGGTCCAAGAGACTGAATCTTATTTCTGTTGCCAATTCATTAAAAATGGCCATACCTGTTGCCCAGGGCACTATTATTCCTTCAGACAGCCACAGTGGGAAAGAGATGTCTTTTCTTTTCTTACCTAATTAAAATAAAACAAATGAGCTATAATAGAAATCATAAAGTCACCATAGGATATTTCCTTGGGCTATCAGCTTTCCCAGATGGTCATTAATACCCAGATTATAACATGTAACAATTCTCATTACCTCTTGCTATGTACTGCATCTTGAAAACAGGCTTATTAAATATTTGGAAGCTGGCTAATATCATTGGAAAAATAATTATATACAGTGTTGACTCTTAACCGGCTTAAAGATTCATTATTTAGAATTGGAGAATCTCTGGGACTAAAAAAAAAAAAAAAAAAAAGCCTCCATATATGAGGGAACTGGCACAATTTTGCCATGTTCTGGGAGGAATATTAGTAAAGTCAGTTGATTATTAATTTTCTGCTTCCAGTTACCCTTATCTCGCATGTGTCTTTGGAGACACAGGGAAGAAGGACCATAGCATTTGTCCTTAAAAACTTAAAAACTTGAGAACACTTTGATGATGTGTACAGTAAGTAGATGGATGATGTAGCTGGATTGTGCACCTAAATTGCCTCCTGAAGCTTTTATTTTCTCCCAACCTCCAGACAAAGGAAGACCTGAAAGTCAAAGAATAAAAATAAGTAAAAATTTTATTTAAAAAAAGTGAAAGTTTTGCTAAATACCCTGCATAGACAGTTGATTATTCAGAAACCGGTTATTATGATATTTGAAGACACAATTTTATTTAAAAGTTAATAAAAGATTTATAAGAAGAGATTACTACAATAAAAATAGTGGAAGGAATCGTCAAATCTATGATTGTTTTTTGCATTTGCTTATAGATATATATGCATGCCTGAAAAATTTGATAGCATTCATCATACCTAAATTGTTCCACCATTACCTATTTGCACTTGGAAACCATTCCCCACTATTATGCTTGTTAAACTGCCTTCAATATTTCATACACTAAATTCAGAAATTCAATTAGCAAGCTGCATATTATATCAACATTTGATAATTGCACTTAAAGATACAGCATATTATGCAGATTTCCTCAAATATGCTATTGTTGTTTTATTCACTCCCAGAAAATTTCCATTCTTTTTGGCATGTTTTATTTTCCTCCTTTATGCAAAAGTGATGGTGTTGAATGCTAATCAATTGATTCTTGGTCAAATCCCAAGCAATTATTTTTCAAGTCATTAGTTTAGCCTTTTGTGTCTCTGACATTTGAAAAACATTTTATTTGAATTCTTGATTTATCTTTTCTTAATAAATCAACTGCTGGTCTTTAATAGGTGCTTGTCCTAGGGAATATGGAGAGCAGAACAGATGTGTCTTTTCTGAATGGGCTAGTGGCAAGTTCTGGCAGTTTTTAGGCTTGAGTATTTGCTGTGGGTAGCCTTGAAAATTAGCCATTTGGCCGGAGAATATGAGTGCTTGTGTAGTAGGCATGACTCACATTTCTCCTTTTCTCACCCAGTACTGATATTTCTGGTGGGGAAAGTGGTTGGGAATTGATCAAGATTCCAGATGTCTTGGAATACGAAAGTCTTTTTGCTTCTCCTGGATGTGCTGTAACTAACTGTGACTCAGTGCTGTGGCTGCTTCAGTTTTTCACATCCCACTAGCTGCTGCTCACATGACTCTTTCCATAGTTATTGCTTAAAACCAGACCCCTAGGGATTCTGAGGATTAATTTCCAGGAAGAGCATGGATAATCCTTGTAAGCTGTTAAAAGAATGTTATTGTGTTAGTATTTCGGTAACTTCAAATCCATGAATGATAGAAACTTTTGAGAAAACATCTAGCATACTATTTTAGATGTTTTCTTCAAAGCTGAGGGAACAAGATGGATATTGAAGGACAGTGAAGCTCATTAGCCTCAGAGGAGCTAATTTTTACTCACTGTCTTTTTACCCAAGTGTGTCTGTGATCTAAAAGTAAAATTTTATATTATTATTAAACAAGCATTTAAACCTGCCATGTTTCCCATTTCTTAAAGTTATTGTTGTTTCTACCTTAACACTCTGAAGTACCTTTGGCTTTCAAACTTTTTCATTCATCATTAATTTATGTAACAAATTGTTCTAAACACTTTTTATATGCCAGGCACTACATTAGGCATTGAAATATAGGTATCAAGAATATAAGGTTCTTTTCTTTGTTTCAGTAAGCTCATAGGCTAGTGGGAGACAAATCTAGAGCTAGTTAAACCATCCATTGGAGCATTCAGAATCAGACTGGAGTGGGGAGGGTGATAGGTGATAAAGGAGAAAACTTTCTTTTAGAGGGGATAACGTGGTGAATTGAATTTCAAATGATAAGAAGAAGGATAATGGAGAAAGAACATTCCACCCAGAAGTTAAAGCATCTGGTAGCAAGATTTGAGATGCAAAATGTGTTTGCAGTGTAGCAAAATAATAGTGAAAGGATTGACAACAAAGATTCCAGATGAAGAGTTCCTGGGTCAGATTTTGGCTTACCATATACTGTGCAGCCTTAAGCAGGTTGCTTCTTTTCTGTACTTTTGTTTCCTCATTGGTTACAATAAGAAAAATAAGTCCACTTTCCTCAGAAGTCTGTTGTAAAAATTAAATGAAATAATACAAGAAAATGCTTAGAATTGTGCATGATAAAATCAAGTAATTCCCAACTGCAACCATCCAGGTTCCGATGGAAGGCTTTGGATTACCATTAACTCCAGAGGGACCTTTTCAAATGGGAAGGATAAAATGAACAAAGACAAATTTATGGGTTATAAATTTCAAAGGTGAAATTAAGGATGCAAGTGGGCATAGTTTAGTTTTTCCTTTCACACCTGACACTAAAGTGTCTATAAGCTTGGAGAGAAATTACAGTTGGACCATATTCTAGAAGGTTTAGCAAGTATAGAGAAATACAAGGGGCTCTTACAGAGTAGAATCCCCCCTTGAGGCCTTGAAGTTTGTGTAATTCGAAAGAAGGGAAAAACAGTGCTTCTTCAAAACTGTGACTCTGGGGCGCCTGGGTAGCACAGTCGGTTAAGCATCTGCCTTTGGCTTGGGTTGTGATCTCAGGGTTTTGGGATCGAGTTCCACTTTGGACTCTCTGCTGAGCTGGGAGTCTGCTTCTCTCTCTCCCTCTGCCTTCTGTTCTTCCTGCTTGTGCGCGCTCTCTCTCTCTCTCTCTCTGTCAAATAGATAAATAGAAATCTTAAAAAACAAACAAACAAAACAAAACTGTCTGTGACTCTGATGGTCAAATGTCTTTGATGGAGTTGTTTGTGTCCAACTGAGGATAAGAGAACACATTCAGAATTAGATCTGAAGCAGATTGAGACCAAGGAAAAGCCCTCTCCTTCAAACATGGAGTGATAATTATGTAAGTCACACCACCATCCTCACTTAATCTCCCAAAGATTAGACTCAACCCCTAAGAGAAGTAGTACAAAAAATAAAAATAAGAGGGTCATATATAATCTTTAGGTGACTGAAATATAGGTACTAAATGACTGAGAAATCACTAAGTTGGACTGAGTTTACATGAAAGTGACTAAAATCAGGCATATATAGTTTGGAATCAGAAAATCAAACAGAGATGGGGCTCCTGGGTGCCTCAGTGGGTTGGGCCTCTGCCTTCCGCTCAGGTCATGATCTCAGTGTCCTGGGATTGAGCCCTGCATTAGGCTCTCTGCTCCACAGGGAGCCTGCCTCTCCCTCTGTCTGCCTGCCTCTCTGCCTGCTTGTGATCTCTGTCTGTCAAAGAAATAAATAAAATCTTAAAAAAAAAAAAAAGAAAGAAAAGAAAAGAAGTTAAAACTTTGCACAATGGCATTTGTGATTGTGAATGCCTGTACCCCCTGCATGATAAGAGGTTTGAACTTCTTCCTAAGGGCAATTAGATGCCATTGAAAGATACTAAGCTGAGAGGTGGTATGATTATATTTTTATTTTAGTCAAAAAGCACTTAGGGAGAAAATTAATTGGATTGGAGTGGGAGGAAAAGCAGCAGGGCATAGATAAGGGAACCAGTTAGAAGGATATTGCTGAAATTCAGGCAAAAAGAATTAAGCTCCCTAAAGGTAGTGGTGAAGTGAATGAATCTGAGAGATATTAAGTAGAAAGAATTCATAGGAATTAATGGCTTTATACATGGAAGGTATTAGAGGAATGGAGGATACATTCATCCATTCACTCATTTAATAATTATTGAGCATCTGCCATGTGCCAGATATTGTGTTAGGTTCATGGAATATAGAAGTGAGCAAAGAATGCCCAGTCATGACTGTCAGTGAACTTATAGCGTAAAAGAGAGATGCAGTTATTAATCAAGCAATTATGCAAACAAATGTAAAATTACAGTAAAATGTAAAATGTAAAATGTAAAATTACAGTAAAATTAAATGGTGGAACTCAGGGATTCATGATGTGATAAAAGATTTAAAAAAAAGATTTACAGGGAAGTAAAGGAACATTATCTGAAAGATGAATAACTGAGCTTAGAGTTGAAGGATTGGGGAGGATGGTTGATTTAGTTTTGGGAGAGGAAAGATCTGTCTGACACTTCAAATATTTCTGATTATGACCATCAGTAAGAAATGTATTCTACCTAATGACCCAGCATCTGTACAACAGACATAAACATACAAGTGAACATGGGTGTGTCCCCCCCACACACACGCACACACACTCACACAGAAAGAATGAACGAGCGAAAGCTTTGGGAATCAAATTTACTCTAACTACCTGGATATACTCTGTCATGCTGTAAGTCTATTTTATTATTTAATGTTCCAGGCAACCCATCACATTGATTTCATTATCCTCTTAGGAGTTAGAATCTACAGTTCACAAAATACTGACTTATTTACGATATATATTGAATGCACACTGTAATAATGTTTCTGTCACATTAAGCCAATGAAGTAAATACCACAACTAGCCCCTTTTCATATGTAAGGCAACTGCAGTTACTGGTCCCAAGAAGTACAGTTAAGAAATGGCAGAGCTTGTGTCATGAAGAAACCAGATCCTGCTTTCTAAACATTATAGTATATTATCTTGTTTCTTATCTGGCTATCTAGATGGATAAGGATAAATCCTAATAAAGATAAGAAACCAGAAAGTAAAAGATTCTTTGAATATGATCTCCTATTACATATGGATCATATCTTTTTATATCCATAAATCAGACCACAGCATGGCCAAACTCACCAGTATGGCATGCTACTGACCATATCAAGGATTTGAAATATTTCTAAAGAAATGAAGAAAAAAAAGGAACCAAAATTATTTGTTTTGCCAAATTAGGATCTGGCATAGAAATCCATAAGATTTCTAATCTTCTCTATATCCTTTTATAAAATGGTAACAAAACATAGTCATTTATACACTGTGATGCAATGTACATCATAACTCAGTGTACACACGCACATATCCCCAAAGCTTCACAAACAATATTTATTCTAATTATGAGTGGTACATTATATTTTCCATTTTCTTTTAATTTTTCAAAATGCTGGCCAGCACTCACTAAAATCAGGTTTACCTGCTTGCATACGTCTTCCCAAGCATCTGCTACATTTTGCTGTCATTTCCTTGGGGAATAGCTATGTCTCCAGAAGTTCTCTATTAAAAATTCAATTATCTCGTGTGAGTAGTGACACTTTAATCCATTATCAGTTTTTGACAACTTAATGGGAATTAGATTATCAGATTCAATTCAGTGTAACAAATATTTATTGAAAATCACTAGGAATACTCTGTGCAAAGTTCAGATAACTATCTTTGGAAGCTGACTGCAAGAGCAGAAAAGGAATAGAACAAAAGTGGGTAACTTTGGATGGGGGGGGTAGGAAAAAGAGGATTCTGGAACCGACAAGCTGATGTTGCAGAGTTGTAATGGGTGAGCCACTATAGGGCAGGGCCTGGAGCAGTCTGAGTCCCCATGGATCTTAGGGAATTAGGAGGAATAATCGGTGGTAAAATAAGCTGTTATCAGAAGCAATGATACTCTAATAGCAAGTTTCTCATACATCCGCTGAAAAAAGGAACCAGTGCTTGGATAAATGGCTGAATCCAGGACTAGAGCAAGATTAGACTGGGGTATCTTGTGTGGCCAGAAAGTAAAAAGTCTTAAAACAAACAAACAAATTATCTACCATGACACCAGAAGTATGTAAAAGGGACACAAGAGACAACAGGAAGAGTTCCCGTGGCCAAAGCTGGAGCAATTTGAGCGAGAAAATCAATGATGTAGTATTCGATTATAACCCAAAGTATAAACTTAATATCTGTGGCTGCATCCTGATAAATGATTAAATAAAAGAATGGGGGGAAAGAGACAAATCTCAAGTGCAGAAGAACTCCACATAGTTTATGTAGACACTTTACCAACAAGGTGGCACATAAACCCAAAGTCTTAAGTGACTTCCTTCCAAAAAGCACAGTATGGAAAGGGGGAAGAAAAGAGTAATTTTGCAGTGGAAAAACCTGATAGACACTCCCTCAGCCAGGCCATGAGGGCTGACATCAATAATGATGAGTCTTGTTGATAGTGCGTACCTTTGAAATGATGATGAAAATAGAGCTTTCCTTCTATGGTCTTTTTCCCCAACCCCTCTGATCTTAATCTAATCATGAGGAAAAATATTATTAAAAAAATTAGGGACAATTTTTAAAGTTCCTGACCAGTATTCCTCAAAACCACCAAAGTCATTACAAGCAAGACAAATCTGAGAAACTGTCAGAGCCATGAGGAGCCTAAGGAAACATGACAACTGAATGGAATGTGGTATTCTGAATAAGAGTCTGGAACAGAAAAGGACATCAGGTAAAAACTAAGTAAACTTGAATAATGTATGAAATTTGGTTAATAATAATGCATTAAATTTGCTTTATTAGTTGCCGCACATGTACCATAAGTAATATAAGATGTTAACAATAGGAAAAACTGAGTGTTATATCTGTGGACATCCTCAGAACTAACTTCACAACTTTTCTGTAAGTCTACTTTAAAATTAAAAGTTTATTAAAAAAAATTTGGCATCACAAATGGTAAAACTTTGGCATCACAGCCTCCGACAAAACAAATTCTCTTCCTTATACCTCAGCCTCCAGCTGGCTTTACCTATGTTCAAAAGTAGATTTTCTACTTTTTTCTACTTGAGTGCTAAGTCGCCAAATTAATTCAAGTTTAAAAAGCTGGCAGCAAAACCATTAGCAGTGGAGGTGAGTGACTGAAATGATGCATTTTCAACATCATCAGAGCCCTCTGGCACACAACTCCTTATATAAAACAAATAAAGTGTTATGAGACAGTAAATTGAATATGATGTAATGCCAAATGATCAATTCAACGTGCCTTGTCAACAGAAAAATAGCAACTCCCTGCAGAAAATCAACCAAGTAATTGCTGTGTATGACACAGATAGTGTTCTCCTTGGAGCAGCTGCTAATGCCTCAGGAGAGGGGAAGAGGGCAGGTGGTGATAATGTCACTGGCTCTTTTTAAGTCATTGTTTCATTTTCCCTTTAGTTTTTTTTTTTTTTTTTCCTCCTCTTTTGCTTGTTGTCACTAGTTGGTCTCTGCGGAGAGAGTTAAGCGGATTTGTGAGGTTACTCCGCACAGCCAAAGTTGAATACCTTCCAGATTGCTAATACTCCACAGTACTCCATCCTATTGTGATGAGCTACTTTCCTTTAGGCCCTCTGCCTGACTGCTTTTCCCCTTGTAGATAGACACTTACTGTTCCTTGGAGTTCCTTATGTGTCCAGAACTATGCTAACGCATTATGGACATTAACTTGTAAATCCCTCAAAATAGCCTTATGACTGGGGGATTTAGTTACAGGTGAGAAAACTAGGGCTGAGGAAGCTTAAGTAATTTGCTCAAGTTCAGAGACTTGCAAGTGGCTGAGCCAAGATTTGAACCCAGGCATTCTGGACTTCAGTGTCTGCACATTTTTCCAGTATACCAGCCAGGCTGTACCACATGGCCTGTGCATGGAAGGTAGTCATCTGTGGGCTTGTCTGCTTCCCTTACTAGAGTGAAAGCTCTGTAAGGAAATGGATTATGTTGTTTTTAGCTGTCCCTTTTACATCAATCCCTAAGAATAATAAAAACACTTTGCAATTATTTATTAAAGAAAATACAGTGGGTCAAAATATTGTTTCTGTTTTAAAATATGTATTATATACATAAGCTACATTGACTAAAAAAAAGAGGTAAGGTCTTGCTAATGTTTTTGTGCTTTTTTCCTCTTCTTTATTATTCCTGACATCAAAGGGAAAAATAACCAAGAAAACTTTGCAAGCAGAGATGTTCAGAGAAGGAAATGGGCAATGACAAGTGTTCCTTTTTAGTTGCACAAAATCAGGTTTTGAAATAACATTTCCTTGAGTAAAGGTTTTTGGGAAGGATGCCCTACACTGAATTATTTGCATAGCCAGCAGGGTAGTGTGATTATCTGGAGTAGAAAATCGCTTCGTGAAGTGGTCCAGTGCCTCCATGAGAAGCAAACGTGATTAGTTATGACACTGAGGCCTGAGGAAAAATGTCCTGTCTACCTGGGACTGGTAAGCATCCACATGTTCACATGTTCAGGGACTTGCTAATCGTTTGCAGTGCACTGAAAAACTCTCTGAAGGAAGGAGATTGCATATATTTGAAGACATAAAGATGCCAGAGGACCAATGAAACATATGCCTCAGCATCTTTAAGTGGGAGCAGGAACATTGCTCTAAGACTTTCCCATCAGCTCATGCATTTTGTAATATGGACTGAGAGGAGAGTTTCTGAACCTTCTAGGCATTCCTTAACACTCATAAATAAAAGGGGATCTTTATTAAGTAACTCTGACAGTGGATCCTGCAAGGGAACTGCCAAGAAGATGTCAAACCTGGGAAATCAATCTAGGAAGAAATGGTGGCAGAGTGATTTTTTAATTCTTGCCAACAGGATCTTTAACAGAAGGTGAGTAAGAGGTGACAGAACAGAATAAGGAAAAGTACAGAGAGAATTAGAGGGAAGAAGGAAGAATGAATAAGAGAGAAGAGGGTGTATGAGGAAAAGAGAAAAAGGAAGGTGTATTCATTTCTAGACCTGCTGTAACAAGTTAGGAAAACTTGATAGCTTAAAACAACAGAAGTTTACTGACTCACAGTTTTAGAGTCTAGAAGTCCCAAATCGAGATGTCATCAGGGTTGTGCTCTCTCTGAAACCTGTAGTGGGGAATCTTTCCTTGATTCTTCCAATTTTCAGGCAATCCTTGGCTTTGTTGGCTTGTATATACATCATTCCAACCTCTACCTCCCTTGTCACATGGCTGTCTTCTTCCTGAATCTCTTCTGATTGTTTCCCTTCTGAATTTGTGTCCAAATTGCCCATTTAAATAAAGACACTGGTCATATTGGATTAGGGGCCCACCCTACTCTGCTATGACCTCATTTTAACTAATTGCAGCAACACTATTTCCAAGTAAGATCCCATTCTGAGATACTGGGAGTTAGGGTTTCATCATATCTTTAGGGGGGGAAATAATTCAATACAAAACAGAAGGTTTTGCCAATTGAAAATTAATTTCAAAGTGTGGTCTGGAAAGAATAAGATGTATTAACAAAAGCCATAAAATCTGAAAATAATTATCTACCATTTCTACCTTTTGGATATGTATGTGCCTTAACTGACTTCAGAGAGAAGCCCATTTCTTAAGCTTGAAAATGGAGGTCTGTATTGGGTAGGTGGCACAGAGCTATATGAAAAATGCTGACATGGTAGGATATCAATTTTGCATACACTCAAGATGAAAGAGAAGATATGAATAGAGATCACTGATTTGGAAACAATTGATGAACCATAAAGTTCAAAAGAGTCATTAGAATAGAAACTTCATAATACAGGGAGTGTTAGTTTTGTTTTGTTTAGTATGTACCCCTAGTTCCTAGACCAATGCCCGGCAGAGTCATCTCTGCATAAATTTATGTTGTATGAATAAATGGAGGAATTGATGGGAGCTAGTGTTGGGTGGTGGAAATATTAGAGGCTATTAAATCAGAGATGCTGGTTTCAAACTCCAACTCTACAATCCCACAATTGTGGGATAACAGCAATGTCACCTGTCATTCTCAGATGCCCTATTCTCAGATGTAATAACAATTATTAAAGTTTTTATGAATATTAAATGCCAAAGGATATAAAACTCCTCCTACCATTCCTAAAGCATTATAGTGTTCAATAAAAAACAACCCTTTTATTTACTTCATGACTTTTTCAGTGATACTGCTGTGAGTTCAGAATGGCACACAGTTTAGACACGGTGCAAGAATATGTAAAGAAAATGATACAGAATTCTTCAATTTATTAAGGGCTTTCATTATAACTAGCAAGGCATACAAAAGATAGGTACCTTAAATGATTGAAATAAAAAAATGATTAAAAGAAATCATTTTGCAGTAGTGACCATCAATAACAGCTCTAGTATTTCAAAGAAATAAGATATATGTAGGAAAAGCCATCTACTCATTTCCCTATCTCAAATACACACTTTTATTTATCTATTTATTTTAAGATTTTACTTATTTATTTGAGAGAGATAACATGAGAGGGGAGAGGTCAGAGGGAGAAGCAGACTCCTTGCTGAGTAGGGAACCCGATGTGGGACTCAATCCCAGGACTCCAAGATCATGACCTGAGCCAAAGGCAGTTGTTTAACCAACTGAGCCACCCAGGAGCCCCCACACTTTTCTTTCACAACAACACAGACTTCTAAGTGTCCTACTAACTAAATGTCCTGGTGTAACTTAAAACCACTAGTATTTTAAATTATTTTTTCTCAAACATTTCTGTTCTGAATTATCAACATTAACTCTTTTTTTTTGTTTTTTTTTTTGTTGTTTTTTTTTAAAGATTTTATTTATTTATTTATTTGAGAGAGATAGAAAGAATGAGAGAGAGAGAGAGCATGAGAGGAGAGAGGTCAGCGGAGAAGCAGACTCCCTGCTCAGCAGTGAGCCTGATGTGGGACTCGACCCCAGGACTCCAGGATCAGGACCTGAGCCGAAGGCAGTTGCTTAACCAACTGAGCCACCCAGGCACCCAGCATTAACTCTTTTTTTTTTTTTTTTTCAAAGATTTATTTATTTGAGAGAGAGAGAAAGAAAAAAAGTGGAGAGAGGGACAGAGGAAAAGAATCTTCAGTCTTCACCCATTGAGGGTGAAGCCCTCTGTGGGGATTGGTCTCAAAACCGATGAGATGATGACCTGAGCCAAAATCAAGAGACAGTCACTTAACTGAGCCATCAGGCATCCCAACGTTAACTCTTTATAAAATGCTTAAGTCAGTGCTTTGTTACTTGATTTATTTGATAGCAAGGGACTGATAATCTTTAAAAAAAAAAACCTCAAATATTGGGGATGGTAAGGATAGTGGGAAGATATACACACCCAGACAGCCAGGAAGGTCTCAACATTACAGCTTCAGAAGGAGCACATCACAAGGGAGTACAGTGGAGCCTGCCTTCAGGAAGAAGGGGGACCATAAAAAACATGCCTCATGGAGAGTTCCCCTAGGAGGACACTCAGAATCAGAGACTATGACAGGGACGTAGGGGGAAATGATCTCCAATCCTTTCAATGTTTTGTGTTGAACCTGCACTGCTCTGATACATTGTTCTTTTTCAGTCTCCCCTTTTTTCCTGATATTCGACTACCATCTGCCTTTTTCTAATTGGTGATTCCTTTTCTATTGCCTGTCTTACTCTGAATTTTTATAATTTCTGCTTCCTATTTAGCTTATCGTGATAGCTCTTAGTCTCTCTAGCAGAACGTGCTGGTTTTTTTTTTTTTTTTTTTTCCTCAAGTTATCTCTAGTCTCAAGTTCCTGAGAAGAGTTTCTAGAAAGGTCTGGGGGTATGGCAAGCAATGTGATTGGCTTTTCTGGTCAAGCCCCTTGGTACGCTCCCGAGGAATTGTAGGGACTATACATCGCCACTCTGTTGAGAGACCACCAGAAGCTTCAGTGGAAAAATTAGACTGAGCAAGAGAAGGCTGATATTGAAATAGTGGTCCAAGACCTTATCAATCAATACTCACTTAGTCAAGGCACCCGTCTTTCATTGACCTTAGTTTCATGTTCTATAAAATGGAAATAAGTCTATCTGAAGAACAAATTAGATAATATAGACAAAAAGGCATTGAAAAGTCTAAATTCACATAAGCTATTTCTATTATTGTTGTAGTATATAGTAATAAGAAACCATTGAAGTAAAGCACTTTAAAAGAAATTAGATCAGGGAGGTAGGAAGGGCATTTAAAAATTTTAATGATCTGTAACATTTTCTCTGTACTTTTTATTGTATATAAAATACCTATATTACATGTGAGTTAATATGTGAGTATTCTAAGAGTTTAGCATTAACTAGTCTGAATTCTGATTGGGGGTGGAGAAACCATAAATCAATGATGAAATCAGTATTCCTTGATACCCTCCTGCAATCAGCTGTCACTTTCCTTGGGCGAGTAAGCAAAGAACCATTTGCAAAGCTGCCGAACCTTAGTACCCCATGCTGCAATTTGAGCCTATTTCCTTTTATTTTATCCATCATAAAAAGGAACAACAGCCAGACACATCCATTTGCATAATAATCGCTCCTGCTTGGAGAGTGTTAGAAGGTCAGGTCTCCACTCTTGCTAACACATCTCAGGGAGAACCTCTCCGTTTTTCCTTTGTTCTTCCCATAGCAATAAAATCTGCTTGACCAGAGGTGTATTTGCTTTAAGCTTTTGGGTGCCTGACTATATAAAACTGCTTTTCTAAATATCTTACATTTCCTTAGCTAGGGAACATATTATTTAAAACAAACACTCTCTGCCCCATACCCTCTAACCACTGCTACTTTAACTAACGAATAACCTTCCTAGGATTCTAGAGTGGTTTGGGTATATTTCTGTTTAATCACAGCTGTAACTTCTATAACATATCAAATTCAGCTGAGATTGAATCCTTGGATAGAAAGGGAATTTGAGAATTAATTTATATTGGTTACACCGTGAGATATTTTGGAATCTCAGTAATAAGTAATGTACAAAAATTTCCAACTTTATAAGCCCAATAGAATCAGGGAAAGAAGGCCATTTCCCTGTAATGAAAACAAGATCCAGTACAGGGTAGAATCCTTTCTCACTTCTTTGGGAGGCCCTTCAAGGTTCTTGAGTTGTAGTTATCTCATGAGGAGCTAGACTAGATAAAATGCAGATATTACTTTAAAGAATTTATCATACACTATTAAACTTTAGGATTGATGAAATACAATTCTTTTCATATTAGAAAAGTGCATAAATTTCCAACATAAAAATCTTTCTATACAAGAATGATTTAAGGGGATAAGAGTATGGATAAGATAATTTTTCATAGATTTTAAATCAAACGGAACTGATAGAAAATACTGATCAAATAATTTAAAACAAAATCAATTAGGCTTTCATTTTGGCCCAATGAAGTAAGTGGCATTGGACTAAACTTCTTACTTAAACAAAAAACAAAACTATGACACTTGGGGAAATATGTGAAATAATAGTTTTCAGGTATCAGACAATAAGCAGAGCAAGATTGTGATCTATTAAAAAGGGGAAACTCATGAGATGAGACTCATGGTCTCCCTGCATCTCTGCATGAAGATAATTTCTTGAATGTAATGTTGATGGCTAGAATACAGGAACATCATGCTAGATCGACTAAATTGAAGACTTCAAGGTTTAAGGATGTGGAAGTAGCTGGAATATGGTGGACAGGGTACTAGAAGGCAATGGATTGCATGGGGAAGTGTATGTAGAGCCATATGAGAAGAATTCCTATGAATTCTTCATTAAAAGTAAAACCAAACATGAAAAAGGTGAGGTTATGCAAGTTTTGCCAAAAATTGGCCGTGATAGAGCAGAAAACAAGCACAGACACACTAGACATTGAGCAGTGCTGGGAGATGTTAGAATTCTAGTTCAGAATTCAGAATAAAGAAATCATTTTAACACCCTGAACATGCAATAAGACAACAGAAAAAACATGCCTTAGGAGTAATGACCATGTTTTAGGGAAGGTTTTACTTTATACCTGCCCTAAGATAAACTCATCAAAATCCATATAGGAAACAGAGTTTAGAGTGTGAGTCTTGCCGAGATAGAGAACATTAGGAAACACATTTGTTTTTCCAAAGATGTTAGAAAAACAAAAACAAAGCTAGAAATCATACACTTTCATTCTTTGACCACAGTGGGTTAAATTAGAATTCAGCAACAAAACAACAAACATAAAATCCCCAAATATTTCAGACTTAAATTATACACTACTAAATAACCCATGTATCAAAGAAGAAATTTCAAGCAAAAAAGTGTATTTTTAAATAAAAAATATTGAAAATGCAACATATTTAATCTTTGTATGGGATACTTCTAGAGGAGTCTTTGGATGGAAATAGTGGAATTTTCCGTTTTAACAAGCTAAAAACATGTTGTAAATTTTAAACTGGAAAAACCGTTAAAAATTATAAACTAGAACACTGAGAAATTTATCCATGGCAACAATTCACTTCTCAAAATCATTGATAAAATTGGTATTCTTCATCATCATAGGTATAAAAATCCTCAATCAAAAAATATTAAAATATTAAAAAATATTAAAATATTAAAAAAATAATGTATTATTATTACCAAGAAAAGGAAGGAATGCAAAGAAAGCAAACCTGGTTTCAATATTCAAAAACCAATGCAATTCCCCAGAATAAGGGAGACAAATCGTGTGATCAACTCAATGAATATAGAGAAAGGATTTGACAAAACTCAATCCTATCAATGACAAAAACTCTCTGCAAACTAGGAATAGTATGTAATTTTCTCAATCTGATAAGGGATATATATGAAAATCCTACTGCTAACATTACACACAATGGTTAATATTGCATGCTTTCTCCCTAAGATTTGGAAGAAGTCAAGGATGCCCATTCTCTACCTCTTTTATTCAAAGTAGTGTTCTTGGTTATAGGTAGTAGAGTAAGGTGGCAATAAGAAATTAAAAGATATACAAAATGAAGAAAAAAGAAATTTGCAATTTATAGATGGTGTGATTATATAGGAAATCCTATGCAATTTAGGAAAAAAAACTATAATAATTATTAAGTCAGTTTAACAGTTTTTGTTTACAATAACATACAAAATAAATGCTTGGGAATGAATTAGTGAAAATTGCCCAAGACATCTTCACTGAAAACTACAAAATGTTGCTAAGAAAAATGAAATATTTAACTAAATGGTTAGTTATACCATATTCATTAACTGGAAGACTTAGTATTGTTAAAATGTCCATTCCCTTATTTCTCTTCACATTGATCTGTAGATATAACACAACGGTCAATTAAAATCTTAGAAAATATTTTATACAAACTGGAATTGCTTTTCAAATGTACTTGAAAATGCAGGCAACTAGAATAGCCAAATCAGTTTTGGAAAAACAAACAAACAAACAAACAAACAAAAACTATTTGAAGAACTTATACTTCCTGATTTCAAGAAATTTTAAAAAGCTTTTCTTATTAAACTGTATGGTATTTGGGTAAGGTTAAACACAAAAATTATTAGAACAAAATAGAGTCCATAAGTAGACCCACACATATATGTTCAGTTTTTTCTACAAGGATACCAAGATAATCCAATGGATAGTTTCCTTTTTTCTTTTTTTTTTTTTCCCCTGCAGATGATATTGGAAAAAATGGACTTCTAAAAGGAAAAATAATCAGTCCTGAATTTTACCTTTTACCAGTGAGAAAATTAATTTGTCATTAACAATGACTAAGTGTAAAAGCAAAAACTATAAGAACAAGTAAGAAAAAAATATGACCTCATATTTAAAAACTTGCATCTGAATGTTTATAGCGTCTTTACTTATAAAAGCCAAAATACTTGACACAACCCAAATGCCCACCAGAGGTGAACGGACAGATAATTGTTTATTTTAGAGTGGAATGCTATACAGCAATGCAAATAATAAAACAAAGTAGATGAGTCTCAAAATTTGGATGAAAAAATATTTTATACACAAATATATACAGTATAATTCCATTTAGGTGAATTTAAAGAATTCAGTGTGATAAAAATCACATCTGCATTTTATGGGAAGAAGTTGGAGATGGATTGACTGCAAAGGGACATAGAAACACTTTCTGGGTGATTAAATATTTATCTTGATTATTAAATGGTGGTTATGATGTGGGAAACAAAGGCAAAAGAAAAAGTTATATTTCCTGACTGCCTAGAGCCGTTGATAAGTCCCTGAAACAGGTAGAGTAACCTTCCTCTGGGAACTCTGCTCCCTTGATATTGACACTTCGCTACGAGCAAAAGACAATCTTAACATTATCCTTATTCCCCAGGATCCTGTAAGTCTTTTTTAATATATAAAATTTCTTTGGAAACTTCCTTTATCTATACTTCCCAAGATATATGTTAGCAATCATTCTCCAAGCATATGACCCTCTGATATGCATCTAAACAGTTACATGATTGAGTTTTAACTAGACAGTAATAAATGACATTTTCCTAACAATAGCTAGCCCCTTCAAGGTCCTGGAAAGCTTGCTTCCAAAATTACTTAGAGATTTACACTATCCCTAAGCCCTCCAACCCCTCTTATAATCAGTCACCTGTCAGAACCCCAGTGCAGCCCTTTCTGCCCACAGGTCCTATCCCTGTGCTTTATTTTAATAAAACCACTTTTTGCACTGAAGATGTCTCAAGAATTCTTTCTTGGTCATTGGCTCCAAACCCCATCATTTTCTACACCAGTTACATGGGTGCAAACATCTATTGAAACATCAAACTGTTCACTTCAACTGTGTGTGTTTTATTATATGTAAATTATACCTAATATAGCTAACTTTAAAAATGTTATGACACTTGAAGAAGGTATTAACTTCTCTGTCTTAAATTAGTTATTTTAAAATAATTTTTAAATAAGTGGTGGTAATCTTTTTTTCCTTCTACAGAACATACCTTCTTTTTTTTTTAAATTTTATTTATTTATTTGACCAGAGAGAGAAAAGAGAGATCACAAGGAGGGCGGTGTGGGGGGAAGCAGGCTCCCCGCTGAGCAGAGACCCCCGACGCGGGCTCGATCCCAGGACCCTGGGGATCACTACCTGAGCCGAGAAGCAGACGCTAACTCACTGAGCCACCCACACGCCCCCAGAACATATCTTCTATTTTATATTGACAATGAACGAGAACATGTTAGAATATAATGCTGTATTATTTTATAAGTTGCTTCCTAGGATTTTGTTCTTCTCATGGTGAGGTATAGCAGTATTTTAATTTCTTCTTGGCATTAAAAATATATGCAGTTGCACAGTTCTATCTGCTTCATTTCTTTTTACATACCTTCCACTTTTGCCCTATAAACTGATTAATAGTCCTTGGGTATCATGCATTCACCACTATTATCCACATTATTTGGTAATGAAGTACATAGATAGGTTTGTTTGGGATCTGTGTGACACATTTTATTTCTTAAGTGGGGTTAGCCTGTTTTGATTTTTTTAAACTTCATTTTCTTTTTTTCTCACCCATATTTAAAATATGTTCTATAGGTCCACAGCCTTCTGGTACTGATTTCCATTTATAGACAATGTGTGACATAATGTGGTCACACAAAATTTGGTGTGGATATTGAAATTCATGTGGTCACATAGGCACCAAGAGGGTATGAAAAGGTTTATAATTCATATAATTAGGTTTTCTGTAGGGAAAGCAGGGCAGTCTTCTCAGACAGGTCTGAAATAGCCTGAGTGATCAGGAAAGGAGAATGGCTTGGGTTTTTATGGTGGTTAGGGGGTGAGAATTGGGTAAGTGTTCTGCCACAAGCTGGGGCATGTGTGGTTTGAACTTTCCACTGGCACCAAAGGAAAGTGCACCCAGGCTTTGTTACCACCTTGCCCTCAGCTTGTGGAGCTGAAAGGGAAGAGAGACGGGTGGGGCTTGAAATCTGTTGGCTGTTAACATTAAAAAATGGAGTCATATTTATTTTTTTTTATTACAGGAAGGAAAAAGGAAATAAAAATCAGATATCATGGAGGTCAAAGCATATAATATTTAAAGTACCTTAGATAGACCTTAAAAGGTTAATTTTTGTTTGTTTGTTTGTTCATTTGTTTTTGTTTTTATTTAAGTACGATCATCTCAGAGAAGATAGGCTTTTTATTTCTTGAGTACAAATTTGCCTTGTCTCTAAACATGGAATATAGTCTTGACCATTAATAAGATAGCTTGAATCACCAACAGAGCATGGACAGGATTGTTTGGAGGATTTGAGTACTATCTTCTAGCCCCAAATAGTTCTTATTCTATATAGAAGTCCAGCTGTATAATTTCTAGTCTTTTACAGTTTTCTTTGGGTGTTAGAATGTAAGCATACTTGCTTAGTTTCTTGTCACAAGTTGGATCTTGTCAGAAAGAGGAACTTTGAATAACAAGTACATAGACAGTGCTTTCCCTGAAGTAAATTTCTAATGCCCCCCCACCCAGTGATGCATAAACTATTTTCCATTTAGTGAATCATCTATGACAAGAACTTTCAGGTAGTTGTTTGGTTTTGTTACTATAAACAAATATAATTGGTTAGTTACTATAATTGGCACTGCTAGTTATACATAGGAGAGAGTTGTCCATTGAGAAAAAAATCCCCAGCTATAAATTATTTGTTGGTCAGAGATCCAAGTTGTATTTGACATCTGCAAACCTTAAAATAAAAATGACAAATACTCAGGTGGCAAAATTCATGTGACTTGGAATGGGAAAACAGAAGAAGCCAGAGTATTTGACAAATCATTGATCTTTCTTAAACCTAACTGGCTGGTCAGATACTTTTTGTTTTTTTCTCTTTAAGGTAGACTTTTGAAAAGTGTTCACTTGTCCTTATAAGTCATTTAATAACAAGTTCAATATGGGAGAATAAATTACATTTCAAAGTCTAGTATGTAAATTTTAAGGACTGGAGAACTGGATGTTACAAATTTAACTTGAAGAAGTATGTTTGCCTGAAGTATTAACCTTCAGGATGGTGAACATAACTTCAGGATGGTGATAATATAGGACTACATTTGAACTGTTTATGACCAATATTTTCAGGATTTATACTAACAATATCCATGTCTCATAATATTTTCATTTGCTATCTCAACAAATATTTATTGATAACTTATCTTGTGCTAGGCATTGTGTTAAATACTTTGCACATGATTGCAAAAGAAAAATAAATCCATACTCTCAAAAGGAAATTTCTAGAGAAATGGTGGAGATAGACAAATAAACAGGCAATTGCAACTTAGGGAGATAAGCTTGATAATTACTATAAATGCTTATGCTGTGAATGCCTATAGAAGAACCCATTAACTTAGTCCTCAGAAGTTAGGGAAATGTACAGGGAAAGTGAATTGGAATTTGAGAAGCTACACTTTGGTAGAATTGAGTGGGGAAATTCCAGAAGAAGACTGAATATATTGAAGACAAAAGAAACCCTGGCACATGTGAAGAACTGTAGTTGAATATGAGAGAAGCAGTCCTCAAAATGATACTGAAGGAGTATTCAGAGGACAGAAGACAAAGGCTTAGGAACGATTAGGGACTTTTTCTTAAAGAAATATTTGGGAGTCAAGGAAGGGTTTTAAGTAGGATTGTAATTTAATCAAATTCATATTTTAGAATGCTCATTTTCTACTTAAGTGTAGAGAATGGATTGGAGGGGGATAAGACTAGAATTCCCATGAGTATGGAATCCAAGCTTCAAATTATCCTTTCTTTAAGTCATTGCCTTAGAGTTCCTGTTTAATAAGTGATGCAAAATCTACACTCTAAAGTAAGCACTTTTACTGTAAAACAGATTGCATTTAATGCAATCTGTATTAAATTAGTAGTAGGTGGTGAAACTCCACTACTAATTACTGTTGGCCAAATGTCCTGCAATCAATATAGAATGTTGCTTGAAAACATAGCCAAATACCTTCTGGAGTCTTTATCAAGTAAACACATTTGGTGTATATAAGCGTGAATGGAAAACAAGCTTTTTAAAAAAGTAGATTTTCAAGCTTCAGATTTTTATTTTAAAGCAGTTTTTAATATTTTATAATCTGGGTATATACTATTCTTATTTTAAAACCAGTAAAGGTATTTTATAGCTTAAGACTTTATTTTAGATCACTGAAATGTCAGATCTGTTTTTATTAGTTTGATTTGGAGTAGAGAGCACTTTTCAATTTGGGTCCAAATCCACTGTTTTTTTTTGGTCATTATGTCAACATTTACATAAATACTACATATGTTATATCTCAAACATCTTAAATACATAAACTTGAAACTTTAAGAAGCTTATAGTTGCATTCATGTATTTAATCTTTAAAATCTATTTTTTGATATTTATTTGATGATAATGTAGATATATTTTATTTACATATATGAGAAACATGAATGAAGGCATATAATATAGGAATTGAAACTAAGCAACTCAATACTGAAGTATTTTATAGATCTTTATAACTGATGTGAAATGTACTTGAACTAGAACTTGTAACCATAGTTTTAAACTTCAGAATCAACTGAAATATAAATAAACTACCATACAAATATTTTAGAGGGGTTTGTTATTTTGGGGGATTTGCTATTAACATTTTATTTTATTTTATTTTATTTTTTTAAGATTTTATTTATTTATTTGACAGAGAGAGCTCACAAGTAGACACAGAGGCAGGCAAAGAGAGAGGAGGGAAGCAGGATCCCTGCTGAGCAGAGAGCCCAACGTGGGGCTGGATCCCAGGACCCTGGGATTATGACCAGAGCTGAAAGCAGAGGCTTTAACCCACTGAGCCACCCAGGCACCCCTGCTATTAACATTTTAAAAGAGATGAGTTTAGCAGGTGTCTATTTTATGAGAAACAGGAAATCTGAAAAGTTACATATTTAATCAAAATTGTTTTGCACAAAATAATGTAAATATTCCAAAAGCTGATTCTGTCATCTTAAGAAAATCAAATACTATGGAAATTCATATATGTTCTCATCCTTTGGAACTAGTAACTCACAGTGTTTTTAAATGAAATACACTAGTGGCTACCCGGAGTGAAATGTTTCCTGTTTGTGATGGAAGAAAGCACAAAGAAATGAGTGGCTTAGATAGGATTGTAAAGCAGAGGCATTTACCTCACACAAAAGACAAACATTGTTACATACATCACAGGGGGCTTATTTTTATTTAAGAAAGTTATTTAGATTTCTAATCTATGGGAAAGAATGTAGAACCTGAATAAATGAAAGTCATATTTTATCTTTTCTGCACTTACACAACACAACCAAAATCTCCTAATTTAGACTTTGGGGGTTTTATTATACCTTTTTGCCACAGTTTAGTTATCTCAAATATGTGTTCTTCTAGATTCAATCATTATTTCATTCAGCAAGTATTTATTGAGTGACTACTATGTGCCACACACTGTTACAGGCACTTGGAATATAACAGTAACCACCATGATCTATTATGTTTACTTTTCCACAAGTTATCTTGTGGTGATGTAAATTGCAGACATATCTGCAAATAAGAAAGACCTCTTTTTTTTTTTTTACTTTTTTTTTTTTAACTTTTTATTTGGGAAAATTTCAAACACATAGAGGTAGGGAGAATAGTAGAATGAACTCGTGTACTCATCTCTCATTTCAACAATCATTAATATATAACCAAATTTATTCAATACTTAGCCCTCTTGTCTTCCCATCACAACCTGAATTATTTTTGTAACTTTTGATTGAAACATCATGAGCATACAAACAAGTGTACACAGAGTATCAACAAATTTTCACAAGCTGAACACATTTATAGAATAGGTACCTAGATCAAGAAATAGAACCTCACTAATCCTCAGAAAAACCCTAATTTCCCCCCCCACCTTAGAATGCTGTTCATCTAATAACATAGATGAATTTTGCCTATTATTGTACTTTTATAGTTTATAGAAAGTATACATTTATGGAATCACATACCACATACTCTTTAGTGTCTGCATTCCTTTTCGTTCAGTGTTATGCTATTTAATAATCATATGAATATGTAGATCATACATATGTACATATCATATGTATATCATATGAATATACTATATTTTTTCTTTCCAGTATTTCTTTGAGTATTTGAATTATTTGAATAGTTTCAGGTTAGGGCTAAGAACAATAACGTTTCTATGAACACTTAATCCATACCTTTTAATGAGAAAAATTATGTCAGGTATATACCTAAGAATGCCATCCCTGGGTGAGAGTATGTGTACGCTCAGATTTACCAGATTCTGCCAAACTTGTCCAAAGTGGTTTGCAGCTTACTCTCCCACCAGCAGAGTGTTCTCTCCCTTTGTTCCATGTCCTCATCAAGATTTGTGTGTTTCAATCTAGCTATTCTAGTAGGTTAGTGGTGTATCTCCTATGGTATTAATTTGTATTCTCTATCAACTAGTGAAATCAATTATCCTTTGTCTCCTCTGGTCTCCCTTGCCTTCCTTCTTCTTTGTTGTCTTTGTTGTTGTCATTTAGATATCCTTTTTTCAAGTCTTTTAACTACTTTTCTTTCTTAATGTTTATAGTTTTTTAAATAATCTATATGTATTCTACTTTCCTTCCCTGATGTGGGTTGCCTTTCAACTATCTTAATAGTATTCTGATTAAAAACACTTCTAGATTTTAATAAAAGGTAGCTTTTTAAAAAAAATGATTGGCACCTTAAATTTTTTGATTAAGAAATATTTAACTATATCAAGATTACAAAGCTATCCTTCTGTATTTGTGTCTGAAAGCTGTATTGTTTGCCTAATACATTTAGATCTACAGTGCATTTGAATCTACTATCCACAGTGTCTGGCTCCTTTTAGAAACTTGGTAAATGTTTGACTCTATTAAAAGCAGCCTGGCTTTTACAATAAAAATACCCCCATATAAAAATAAATTTATTTCCAGTAACTTAACAAATGGCTATTTGAGATGTTAGAAACTAGCTAATTCATGGTGGTAAATAGGACATGCACATTTGTTTTTATTCCCTATTGACATCTTACTGAAACAAATTGTCAGGGGTCAAAACAGCAATAGTTCCACAGCACCACATACAATGTAATGAGAATTACTAATAAATTTCTGTAGAAATGGAAATTGGGTAGTCATGGATGGCAGATAAGACAAATT
Organism: Martes martes; assembly: GCF_963455335.1. NCBI lineage: Eukaryota > Metazoa > Chordata > Mammalia > Carnivora > Mustelidae > Martes > Martes martes. The sequence continues at coordinate 106,622,865 of NC_137890.1, read as the reverse complement.
GCAATTTAAGTAGGATTTATATGGGGAAGTGGGCATTCTTTGCCAGGCCATAGAACACCATAAACTAAGAGACAACAAAAGTAGCAGACAGTGTGAGCAAGAATTTACCCCCCCCAAAAAAAAATTAGTGGGGAAGACAACTGTAATAGCCTCAATAAGCTTGTCTCACCCATATATTGAAAGTACAAGTAGTCAGTATTTGTTCCCTGGCAAACACCCCATGTAAGACAATTAGAATGTTCTTCTCTAATGAATTCTAGCCTGAAAAAATATAGTTCCTTTTGGAGGAGTTAATTCAACTAGATAAAGTCCATTTTATTTTGGAAATACATGTTCTCATCATGTAGAATAAAAAGACATATAAATGAAAAATATAAAAGGAAGAGGTAGAGTTAAAAAAAATGGAAAGGAAGAAATTACCAAAGAAATATTAAAAAAAAAAACTTTTCTAGAACTGAAGAAGCACATGACTTTTTCTTCAGATTGAAAAGGCTCACTGAATGCCCATTTAGTACAATGAAGAAAACAACCACAAATAAACATATATAATCTTGAATTTCACCAAGGCATTAGTAAAGAGATTACAATACTTCCAACATGGGACAGGAAATAATAAAGAAGCAAAGAAATGAAAAAAACTCTGCCATTAAACTTTTCATCTGCAACAGGGAATACCATACACAATGGACAATGGAGTTTTTAGTGTTTTGAGGGGTAATAATGGTCTGTGTAAAGTTCTGTACTTAATCAAGTGGAAGAACAGAAGAACAACATATTCAGTCATTCAGAAATTTAGTTAGTCTACTTTCTGTTAACTGTTTATCTTATAAGTTGCTAGAGGTACTTCTAGCAAAAGGAGAAAATAAACCAAGAAAACGAAAGACAGGCACTGTAGGAAAAAAATTGGTCTAGTAAAGGAGGGCAATGAAGGAAAGATCTGGGAGCACCTGCTTTGAGATGGATGTTTCTTGAACAAAAAAAGGAAATAAAAGCTTAATCTGATAATAATGGAGAATAAATGTACTAGTGACTCCCCAAAATGAGAAAGTGATTAAAACAGTTAAGAAATCTCTTTCTCAATCTTGAAAACAAATTTGTGACATGATTTTAGACAGTTGATTACCTAAAGGTAGATGGGCATTTGAATTTGAAACTAGGAACACTTTTTAGGGTACCCCAGGGATATGGCCATTGATTATCTATATTTAAAATAATTAAACTGGGAAGAGAATAGAGAGATTGAGTGGCAGCATAAGTGAAGGCAAATCTTTTTTTTCATATCATGAGCGTGATGAATGTGATTTAAAATTATAAATCAAGAAATAGAAGTGAAAGCATGTGACTTTGAATTATGGGGATACTTGCCAGAGAACTAAAAATAAATAGGTGTTTAAAAAAAAAAAAGTTTGCCTTTAAGCTCTAAGTCTAGAAAGGGGCGAGATGGGAAAATCTTACCTTTATGGATAATATCTCCGGTTTTATTTGATTTTTTACCATGTGGCTGTATTATCTTCTTAAAAATAAAAATAAATCTTAGTGATGTATAAGATGTGCTGAAATAAACAATTGTGAAAGTGTGCCAAGATTCTTTAAGTTTAAAGGGCTGTTGACAGAAGCAGACCATTATGGAAGAGTAAAGGGAGATTAAATGGCCACAGAAAAGACCACATGCAAAAGTCCAGCTTAGCATGAAGGCAAAGTTCTTTGCCCTTATCATGAAATGACCTAGGTTAACCTAAAATAATGGAGAGAAATGAGTGATTTTGAACAGGAGAGTTGCATGATCTATTATGATAATGGTATTGATAAGAACACTTCTATTAACACAGTTCTGTAAGTGTTAACTAAGATGGTCATGTGCAAGAGGTCTTTAATAGTATATGTTTTCTAGATGAATAGCCCTGACCTACATGTTGACTTCACACTGCCTTTTTCTTAAAAGGATCACAGAGCTGTAGAACCCTACCTGGAATAATCTTTGGTCCAAATCTTTGGACTGGGAAGCATGTCTGGGTATGCTGGGTGTTTATCAATGTTTATATTTGCGTATTCATGATAGTCATGGTTGCCATGGGGAGGAGTGGTAGAAAAAGGAATTTTACTTTATCTTTTAGTCTATTGTTATGTCTCATGAACACATCAGCAGAACTCTGAAGTTATTTTTATACACACGGAAGGTTGAAGTCCACTGTATCAAAGTACCATCTAAGGTTCTGACGGGAAAATAGTCTGGCACCATCCCTTCCCTGTGCGTTAACACCAGTAGCTTGAAAACAGTATCAGAACCTTCTATCCTCTCTGGTGTCCTCAAAGGTTCATGAAAATAAATGTAGTGGTGTTTTCTTCTGAAAACACATTCTATCCCTATTTCTGAGATTCATTTTTTTTTTTAAGATTTTATATATTTATTTGACAGAGAGAGAGAGAGAGAGGGAGAATGGGCAGGGCGAGCTGCAGGCAGAGGAAGAGGGAGAAGTAGGCTCCCTGCTGAGCAGAGAGCCCCATGTGTGACTTGATCCCAGGACCCTGGGATTATGACCTGAGCCAAATTCAGACACTTAACCAACTGAGACATTCAGGCACCCCTGTTTCTGAGATTTCTGTCAGGTTATCTGGTTTATGAGGGAAAATGTAGTCTGCTTATGAAAATGCTTATAGTCAGTTTAGTTCAAAATATGGCATTTTCTTTAAGGAAGAAGAAACACAGGGTTTCTGGTAGTTTATAATTCATGCTTACAGTACCTTTATTTAACTTTGGCCAGTCTCTTTCCTTCTAGTTACTCTGGTGATTTTCCCACAGAAATCTTATGAGATAAATGGTCATATACTAGTATAAAAGGAAGTAACTAAAGACTTTTTAGCTAGGAAACTTGTTTAATTCTGTCAGTTGGTCATCTGCTATTGTTTTTCCTCAGGTCCTATGAGTACTTACAATGCAAGGCTATTAGGTAATATCCTATTTGAATTTTATTCTTTTTCTTTACTGGAAAACGATAATTTATCGAGATTAGGAAGCTAAGATGAAAATGTGCTGGGCTGCTTCAAGAACTTCTTAGGTGGTGAAGTGTTTAGCAAATCATTATTACCATTTAGAGGATCAAGAATCCTCTGAATTTCAGCAAAGGGATTTGTTTGAAGGTCATTTCTTAGAAGTAAACTTACAGGTTTGTACACTGGCTGTTCTTCATTTCTTTCATGTCAAAATCCTTACAAATAAAATGGTTCTGATTTAAACTAAATGAAAATGTTTTTGTACCATTAGAGAAATTCTCAAAATTATAGTTCTAAGGTACCCAAAGATAAACTCTTTACCATCTTTTACAATAAAACCCTTCTTACTCAATAAATGAGTCACTTTACACTTTGACCCTTTTGATAAATGATACAAAATTCAAAGACCAATCATAATGTAGTAGATATCCCTGTTAGCAAGGCCTATATCATAAATGTTTACTACTTCTAACCCTTACCCATTTTATAAGATTATAATATATATTAAAATATTTCTTTTTTTTAAAAGATTATTTATTTATTTATTTGACACACAAAGAGAAAGAGAGAGAGAGATCATAAGCAGGCAGAGAGGCAGGCAGAGAGAGAGGTGGGGAAGCAGGCTCCCCGATGAGCAGAGAGCCCAATGCAGGGCTCGATCCCAGGACCCTGAGATCATGACCTGAGCTGAAGGCAGAGGCTTAACCCAGTGAGCCACCCAGGCACCCCTATATTAAAATATTCCTTAGAAAGCATTTGTTAAATGCCAACTCAGGCTTCTGGTTGAATTTTGCATCAAGTATTATTACTTTATATGTAAATACAATGCATATGCTTATATACATGAATATCAGTTCAGGTTCTAAAGAACCCTGACTAGCACAGTTGAATATACTTGTAATTGAGTTGTGGTTAGAAAAAAAGAAAAAAAACCTGAGGCTTAAGAAAGTTTGAAGAGCTATGATTGGCACCAATCTTGACCTTCTTCCATTTATGATATAGTGCCCTTAAGATAGCTGTAATTATTTGCCATCATCATCTTTTCAATTAGTGTATTTTTTTTTGTACTTCATCCTAGAGCTACAATTTCTAAGCATCTGACACATATGGCAAAATAAAACTTACTAAATCTGTCACTAGGAGAAATAGTTAATATGACTATTAAAGAAATTATGAAACTATAATTACAAACCTCCCTCAAAAGAATGCCCTAGTACAGATGGCTTTACATATCAATTCTACCAAACTGTGAAGTAAGAAAAACCATCAATCTTACACAAGTACTCTCAAAGAATAGGAAAAAAAAAAAAATGGAATCTACTTTGTATTAGTTATCTATTGCTATATAAAACATCCCCAAACACTGTAGCTTAGAACAACAAACATTAATCATTTCTCAGTTTCTGTGAGTCAGGAATCTGGATAGGGCTTAGCTGGTACCTCTGCTCAGTGTCTGTTCCAAGGTTGTAGGCAAGGTGGAGTTGCCCTTAACTGAGGGAGAAGACTGCAAGAAGAGTGGTTAGCTGGGTGAAATCAGGGCACAAGCCCTAGCATATTAACTTGGAGATGCTTATTGACTATCCAGATGGAGGTACCAGGTAGCCAGTTAGAATATGGGTTGAGGTTCAAGGAAGAGATCTGAGCTGAAGATATAAATGCATGAGGCCGGATGAAACCACCTGGAAATTAGTGTCACCTGAAAAGATACAAAGGCTGATCACTGGGGCACTCCACATGAAGACCTCAGGTAGATGAGGGAAACCTGAATGGAGACTGCACAGGGCAGCTAGAGGGTTAGACGGAAAACAGCAAACAGAGGCTTGGAGGCCTGAGCAGGGACTGACTTAGAGTACTAAAGAGTGCTAAAAGACAAGAAAGATGAGATATTATGGCTCCTACCTATCATGTGATGAATCTATTTTATATCAGCTCAAAATTTAACAGAAACAGTGCTTTAAAAAGTAACAAAACTAGAAGGGTCTAAAACCATGAAGTAAGTTGAATAAGTAGTTCACAATTTCCCTAATCCTCTACTATTAAAATATCCATCAGGCTAAGGAAATTGTATGAAATCTTCAAAAAACAGACAGTCCTACTCTAAATTATAATGCTCCTCAGATCATTTTATAATGCTAATATAATTCTGATTCAAAACCAGACAAGGACAATACAAGTAACCAAAATTATGTACCACTTTCAAGCATAAATATAGATGCAATAAACCTTAATAAAATAGGGGAAATTCAATTCAGCAATGTATTAAAAATCCAAGAAGTATTTATTTCAACCTGCAAGGATGATTTAATTTTGAAAATGTATTAAAGCAATTCATCATATTACCAAATTAAAGAGGAAAACAAACACATGGGACAAAAGAGCTTTTGATAAAATTCAGTATTAACAAACATAGTACTATAACAGAATTTCCTTGAATTAATAATAGATATCCAATCAAATTGGTTAAATTGTACTTGATGGTGAAACATCAGACAAATTCCCTTAAACTCAGGGACAATAAAAAAAAATCTGTTTCTTAATTATTACTCATCATTTTACTAGAGAATTGAGGAAATGAAGTGAAATAAGAAAAAGAAAGAAAATATGCAAGGTTTAAAAAGTATGTAGTAATTGTCATTATTTATAAGTAATAAAATTGTATATAAACTCAAAGAATCTGGAAACTATGGCAAATAATAAAATATATCAGAGAATTAGAAGTAGGTATTAATATTCATAGAAGAATAAGGACTAAGAATATTCAAGACAGAGAAGAATAATAAGAACAAAGATTTTCTTTACAGTATATCAAGATTTAATTAAAGCAAAAATAATTGAAACATCATGATAGTTGTAGATCTAGATAAACAGACTGAAGGAAAGCAGTAGAGAACCTATAAGTTCCCATGTATATATTGGATCCAGATAATTAGGAAAGAACCGTATCACATTACAGGAGACTATGGGACACTCAAAAAATAGTATTGTGACAGTTTGATCCTCATATGGAAATAAAATTGATCCCTACTTCACTCTGTGTATTATAATCAAACCTTTTATACTCTTACACAAATATATCAAAATATTGTTGTGAATCTAGCATAGAATAGGACTTATTAAGTAAGACCCAATAAGTGCAAACTATAAATATGTGCAAATAAGGCTAGATTGTCCTTTGAAAACTATAGTCAAAATATTATAAACACTGTAGAAATAAAGTGACAGACTTGCCAAGATACACACACAAGCAATAAAAAATTTTTAATTAGAATATACAAAGAACTCCTAAAACTTAGTAAGGACAAATCAACACAATTGCAAAAGGGAACAAGGTTTTGAACAATCAATTTACATAAGAATCCAAAAGGCAAATATACATATTATAAGATGCTCAGCATTACTGTTGATAAGTGAAATGTAAATTACAGCAACAATATATAATTTCTCACTTTTCAGACTCAGAAAAAAATGTTTTGAAAATCTGTAATGCTAGTTGCTGGCAAGGATGCAGTAAAATGAGCATTTTTACAGGTTGCTTATGAGGTTGTAAATTGTAGCTACCACTAGATTCAATTTGGCAAAATAACAAACCTGAAGATGCTCATATGTCATATTTTAATATCCATCAATTTTGCTTCTACTCATAGTACTCTTAACAAACTCTTTCAGAAGTTCATCTGGAAATAAATATAATTACTTATATTATATACGAAAATAAATTAATTTACCTCAGTATGGAGACAGATAAATTAACTCTAGTGTATTACTGCAATAAAATTCTACATACTAGGGGCACCTGGGTGGCTCAGTGGGTTAAAGCCTCTGCCTTTGGCTCAGGTCGTGATCCCAGGGTCCTGGGATCGAGCCCCGCATCGGGCTCTCTGCTCCGTGGACAGCCTGCTTTCTCCTCTCTCTCTGCCTGCCTCTCTGCCTACTTGTGATCTCTGTCTGTCAAATAAATAAAATCTTTAAAAAAAAAAATTCTACATAGTAATTAAAATGAAATATCTCAGATATAGATAAAATTAAAATACATAAGATAATGCATGAAAAAGTAGTTGCAAATACATATTTAATACTATTACATAGATTTTGTAAGTTTTCAAAACTCAAAATACTTATATGTGTGTTACTTTTTTGGTAAAAGTATAACATTCTGAATGTAGTAGAACAGTTCATCTAGAAGGAATAGCATATAGAAAGGCTATGATAAACCAAAGATATGTTCTGCTAGCTGCAACAAGATCCCTTTGGGGCATAAACATATAAGCTTAATGGGCACTGGATGAAATGACATTGATAGTGTAGGGTTTCGGGGACTAATTAAAGAATTTTGAACACATGGAAACTAAAGTGTATTCACACTTCATGTTGTTGTTCAATCATCACCACTCTCTGTCATCATCCATCTTCCAAAACTCAAATTCTGTACCTTTTAAATATCAACTCACCATCTCCCCCCACCCATCTCTGGTAGCCACTCTTCTACTTTCTGTCTCTAGGAATTTGACAATACTAGATAGTGATGATTAGTGATGCTGAGCATCTTTACATATATATACATATACATATATACACATACATATATATATATATATATATCTCCAGAAGTTGAATTACTGGATCAAATGGTGATTCTATGTTAAGTTTTTTGAGGAACCCCCATATTGTTTTCCAGAATGATTATAACTTTTTAGATTCTACTGTTAATCAATACACAGGGTTCCAATTTCTTTACATCCTGACCAGCCTTTTTTTTTTTTTTTTTTTTCTTCATAGTAAGCCATTCCAGTGGGGGTGAGGTTTCACTGTGGTTTTTATTTGCATTTTTCTAATGATTAGTGATGCTGAGCATCTTTTCACATGTTTAGAGTAAGAGAAAAGGGAGGCTAAGAAGAAAAAAATAATAATAATGAGGCTTCTCTATCCAATCTGATATGGTCAGAGCCTCCTGGACAAGGACCATTCTTTCCATTTCTGCAGAGAAGATGGCCAATGAGGACCAATGGGAAGCAGCAGGCATTGGTCTGCTGTTGGGCATTACAGCTGAGTAGGACTGTCATCTCCTAGAGAAGCATTAACTGAGAACACATGGAGATGGTGCCTGCTCAGTGGGCATGGGGTCACCCAGTTCAGGCTGGCAGAAGATCCCCATGCCAGATGGATATGGTTTATTTGAGACCACATGTGAAAACCTTCTGGGGATAACCAGCAGTAACAGTGGAGATCCATAAAAGACGAGATTAAACAAATGCAGATGGAAGCATAGAGGCTATTTTGGATTTAGCACTGAATTCATGTTTTATCATAGGAATGATTCTGCATGTGTACTGCACAACATGTAGAATAATATTTAAAAGAAAAGAGCTAAAATGCAGGGCACGAGGATTGTTTCCCTAAAATGCGTTAACCTTAACATTTGACCTTATGGAAATCATTTGACCTTTTAACGTCTTAATTTCTTTTCACAGAACATTTGGGGAATAAGATGGATCACATCTTTTTACAGGGCTGTTATAAAGCTACATAAAGATAATAAGTGGGAAAATCTTTGCAACAGTAGAAACATGTCAGATATGATCATGCCAAAGGTAACAACTAAAAGGAGACATGACAAACTCTAGTTCACCCTCCAAGAATGCTGTATTGTTTGCTCAAGGAGGTTGGAGAGCGATATGACTGCTCTAAGTCTAGTGCCAGTCAGGAGCAGACTAAGAATGACTTCCTGCTTTCTAAACAGTATTGGTACTGTGTTGTTTTTGGTTTTTTTTTGTTGTTGTTGTTTTGTTTTTTTCTTGTCAGGGAGTAAAATCTAGAATTTATAGGCTAAGAGAAACTGAGATTTCTATTTCATTTTTTTAAAGATTTTATTTATTTATTTGACAGAGAGAGAGATCACAAGTAGGCACAGCAGCTGGCAGAGAGAGAGGGGGAAGCTCCCCCCTCTCTCTCAGGCTCCCCGCTGAGCAGAGAGCCCGATGCGGGGCTTGATCCCAGGACCCTGAGATCATGACTTGAGCTGAAGGCAGAGGCTTAACCCACTGAACCACCCAGGCACCCCGAGGTTTCTATTTCTATTTTTTTTTTGAAGATTTTATTTATTTATTTGACAGACAGAGATCACAAGTAGGCAGAGCAGCAGGCAGAGAGAGAGGAGGAAGAAGGCCCCCTGCCGAGCAGAGAGCCTGATGTGGGGCTCGATCCCAGGATCCTGGGATCATGACCTGAGCCAAAGGCAGAGGCTTAACCCACTGACCCACCCAGGCGCCCCAAGGTTTCTATTTCTTAATGTGAATTTCTATCTCAACTATACATGAAACAGTGTAGTTGGACCAAGCAACACTTCACCAGGACATTCAAAAAGATTCTGGGAAGTCCTACTGCTATTTATTTCAAAGCTTTAGGTTTCCAAATAAGTAATGAGTTAGAATTTAGTATTCTGCACATCACATCAACCACAACATCTCTAATATGTACACAAGTGAAAATTAGGTAATCAGCAATATGTGGAAATAAAACTGACATACTCCGAGGAAGCAAAAGGATACAAGTCTGTCATCTAGTGTTCTAAAACTGACAGGTCTCTGACAATTGATGGCAGTGAAAAAAGACCTGCTGCTTTGTGCACAAGATGACTCATTGCCATGATTCTTTTAGAATCAAAGAAATGTCAGATATTATTAGTATTAACAGAAAGCTTAAATATGTGGTAGAACAAAATGCCCCAGCACCATTCTTCTTGATTCATGTTGTTCGAAGGCCCAGTTTCTTGGCCTCAGTTGATGATGGATTCTACTATGTAAGAGGATTGTTGATCTCTGGTTCTTATCAGAGGAAATGCAGTGGGTGGAAATATAAATTGTGAGCAATTTACATTGGTTTATGCTCTGTTGCTCATTTGAAAAAAAATTAAATACATTGCTTATATTATCTATTATTATGGTCGTCAACGAAATGGTTACAATTTATCAGAAATATAGCAGGCAGTAAGGATTTAAAAGTCTTCTTTTTCATCATCTGTGAGATTCTGTGTTTGGCCCAATATTGAATGTATAGGAAGAATGATGCTGGGGAATAGGTTGGTGGGGAAGTTGTCAAGATATTCAGCGATTTGATTCAACAAATACTTCTGTGCCCAGTATGTACCAGGCAGTACTGTAGGTGCTGGGGATATCAACTAACAAAATCCAAAGAGTTCACCTTTGTAATTCCTATGTTGTAGCTGGGAGACACAAATAAGAAAAAACAACCAAATAAATAAGCAAAGAAAATAAGATGAGAATATGTGGCACCAAAACTGCAAGTGTGGGAGTAAATTGGCTGTTTTAAATAAAACATTCAATGTAGTTACCACACGGATGGTGACATTTGTGTGAACTCCTAAAAGAGGTAGGGAAATTAGCCACTTTGGTTATGTGGGCAAGGAGCTTTCTTGGCAGAGGGAATAACCAGTGCAAAGGCCCTCAGAAAGGACTGTGCCCATTATAGTCTAGAAACAGCAAAGGCTAGAGTGCTGGAGCAGGGTGGGTGAGGAGGAGCAGGAGGAAAAAGAAAATAGGGAGAAGAGTGAGGATCACGGAAGGTCTCTTAGGCCTTTGGAAGGTTTTGGTTTCATCCTAACACTGGAACTGTAGAAGGCTCTAGCAGATTTCTGCCTTGTGTGTTAAGAATTATTTTTGCAGGATACACTGGGGCAAGGAGAGAAGCAGGAAGACAAGGTAGGAGGCTTTTGCAGAAGTTAAAGTAACTCATACCGGAAAAGCAGGGAAATTGAGAATGGCACACTTTCTGTGGTTTACTAGTTGGGCCCAGGAAAATGGTTCATGGTACCTTACTGCAGTAAAATAAAATTCAAGATTAAAAACAAACAAACAAACAAACAAACAAAAGAGGTAACATATTTTGAAATAGAAGCCTTGGGAAGACATTTTTTACTTTTGTCTCCTTTTCGTATTGTTTTCTCTTCTCACATTGGGATCTATTTTTTTCCACTTGAAAATCATTACTAATTTGGAAGAAAGATGCCGAATCATCCATAAACTTTCAATAGATGCCCTTGCATTCATGGAGCACTGCCCCTGTTGCCCTGGAGCTAACTGCAGGATGCATAATGCATGATCACTCCAAGCCTTACATAAATACACATAAAACTTTAGCAGTTAAGAGGATGGAGCTATTAAAGAAAACAATGTGGGTGTAAAACAGTTTTGCAGAGATTAAAAAATTTTAAGCCAGGAGCTTTTTTCTGAAAGAACAGATTGGATTTCTGATTAGAGATTGGAGGGAATGATAATTGAAATACTCATTTCAATACCAATAGAGTAACATGTGTGAATCTGTCCAACTCATATTTGGTTTGGCTAGAAAGAGAAACAAATAGTGATGGCATATTTCCTTTAAGTGCATAACTATTTTTATCTACTTTGTAGCCACATTCTTCTAAAATGGTTTTTTAAACAATTTACAGTTTACACCTTCCATTTATTTTTTTTCCAATAATTTTACTTTGAGGCTCATGGAGATATGACTTAACTGATGAGAGAATGCATGTAAAAAAGACAAGGAAACATTTTGTGTAATGACATGCTGATTTCTTCATCTACTGCGGCAACCATTGCTTTAACTTCACTGATTGTCTTGTTATTATTACAGAAAATGGCAGACAGGCACGAGCTTTTGATTATTCAACGTGCTTCATCTGAGATCAAAAACCTCTGGGGTGCATGTTCACTTTTCGAAACAGTCTGCTTCAAGTAGAGGATTTTTGAGCACTTTTTATGATGGATGATCTCTGCCCTGCTCCCTGGTATATTTTTTATATTCCTGTTTTTTCACTTTGATTAAGCTGAAGTAAAGAGCACATTGCATTTTTGAAATGTCAGAGTTCAGCTTTCGTTCCATTCTCTTGGAATTATTGAAAATTGCAGTATATCTTTCCCACCAATGAGCTGAAACCTACCCTGGGAGACCTGCCCACCACGCCTGGACACAGAAAAGCAAATTGGACAGTACTGAGAGAGGAGAAGAGGAAGATTCTGTCACACATACTTTGTGACTTTAAAATTTATTAATGGTTGTTTGAAGTTGCAATATTCATTTACACTTCAGATACACTCTCACTAGCATGGTAGTGCTTCCCTGGTAGTAGAGGCAGTTTATTACAGAGTATTCCCAATTCTTTCCTCCCATCCATTATTGCACTGCTGTCATTTATTTCCCTTATCCCTGAGCTATCATTATCTCATATGTTGTTGCTGTTACTATTTTAAAGAAACTGCTGCTTTCAATTAGCTCAATGAGGAATAAGAAAAAATAAAATATTATATCTTCATTTATTACTTTTCTAAAGCTTTCTCTCTCTCTTTTTTTTTCTTTAAACGTAGATCTAACACGTAACATTTTCTGACCTATAAAATGTTTCTTCTCTCAGAAGAACTTCTTTTAACATTCTTGCAAATCATGTCTACTGGTAACAATTGTCCTTAATACAAGATAAAATACGTTTTCTTTACTTCTGAAGGATAATTGTGCTGGATATGTAATTCTAGTTTGTTTGTTTTTAATTTTTCAGAACTTTAAATATCTTACCCCAGTCTCCTCTTGCTTACATGTTGTCTGAGGAAAGGTCTGATATGACTATTATTTTTGTTTCTCTATAGGTGAGGTGCCTTCCTGCCCCACCACCCATTTCCCAAAGCTGGCTTCTTTTCAAGGCTTTTCTTTGTCTTTGGTTTTCTGGAGTTTAAATATAATATGCATAGGTATAATTTTTTAAAAATATCCAGAACATAATTCTTAGAGTATCTTGGAGATGTGGTTTTCTGTCTTCAGTAATTTTGGAAAACACTCAGCAATTTGTATTTAATATTTCTTATGTTTTGTTCTCTTTCTCTTCCTTCTAGTATTTCCTTTCCATGTGTATGGTATACCTTTTATAAGTGTCCCACAATTCTTGGATAGTCCAGTGTTCTGTTTGTTTATTTTTTTTTCCTTAATTTTTTTTTCCTGTTTATTTTTCTCTTTGCTTTTCCACTTGGGAAGTTTCTATTAACCTCTTTCCTTGGCCATGCCCAGTCTACTGATAAGCCCTAATTCCTATCACATTGTTTTTAATTTCTAGGGTTTCTTTTTGATTCTTCTTAGAGTTTCCAAAACTTTGCTTACATTACACATCTGTTTTGCACACTGTCTACTTTTTCTGGGAGAACCCTCAGAATTTAAAAATAATTAACAAAGAATTACAAGTTTGATAATTCTAAATTTTCAGCCATATCTGAATCTGGACCTAATGCTTGCATTATCTCTTCAGACTGTTTTTAGAATGGTGAAATCTAAGTGTGTAAGTCTTTGGTACCATGTTTTCTTTTCTTAAGGATTGGCCTTATTAATGAGAGCATGAAACTCTGGGGATATTAAAAAATAGTTATGTTTTTTCACTGTATTCCTGCCAGAAGCAGAATGGGATTTTGATCTTTTTTCTCCCATCTTCACACTGAGAACCTTGTGAAGCTCTTAGAGGTAAAAAAATAAAAATTTTAAAAAAATGTCCCAAGAAGGCCCCCCAATTTTTAACTCTCAAGCTAGTCCACTCTGATCTTCTAGTCAGTATAGTTATAGCTTAAGTGTCCCTACTGGTACTGGCTCCAGCTGCAGGAATCTCTTCCTGGGATCCTACTCTTAGTAACCTGTGATGCTCTGTGTCCTCCTGTCTCTTCTGTTAGGGGGGCAGCAGTGTGTCCTCTAACCACAATTCTTTAATGAATTTGAGAAGAGTTGTTAATTTTTAGTTTGTTCAGGTTTTTTCTTATTGTGAACATGAGAGTGACGACTTTCAAGTTCTTTATGTGTAAGATTGGAAACTGCAAGTCCTCACTCTCTAACTTTTGAAAATCACTGGATCATAACAATAGCTTATTCCATCACTGAGAGGCAAAAATTCAAAAATTGACCCTATGGCACAAGCTCTGACTTAAAATGAGTTCTACTTCTGGCACTTACTGTTACTCACTTATTCATCTGAATGCTTATATTACCTATTTCAAAGCGTTGTATAAAGACACTCTATAAGGAATATATGCATACATTACTTCGCATATAGTATTTGTTCAAACAAATGTTAGTGTCTTCCTTGATTTTCCATGAAGAATAACTTGAAGGTTATTCACAGCTGGGAGGCAGATAAGAAAACAAATCCTGGTTCTTTTTTTTCTCTCACTCAATTCTCATTTGTTTCTTTTCTCAGGCACTGCTCCTGTCGTTCCATTGTAGAATAACAGTATACTCCATAGCATGCCACAAATCTGAAAACTTTCAAAGATTCTTCTTCCTGGAATTTATATTCTTATTTCCCAAGTTCATGTTTTGAGTTCATTATATGAGAGTAAATGTCTTTATATTCTGCTATTTTGCCAACATCCTTTCCTCATGGAGTTGTTGGGATTCTTCTTTAATTAGTATAAGAAATAAGTGAACTCTCTATGGCCAACTGACAGTGTTAGGATGGAGTTGTTCTTGGGGACACTTGCAAAAAAATTCTCCAAGTGTTAATGACTGTGCTGTGAAAGGCTTCAACAGCTATTACAAGGGACTCAGAATTTCAAGATGAGTGTAACTGCAGAAGAACTCCATGTCATTAGGGATTGAGTGATAATTACCATCATTATCACAACATGGAATGATTTTTAGGTAATGTGAAAATTGTCCCTGAAAGCCATGAGCTTTGTGAATCAATTCCTATATATATTTAAGTATAAAATGAGCATATACAGGTGAAAAAATCTATTAGCTGAAGAGCTTTAAGCCATAAAACATGAAATTAAAGCAATATAAAATTAATGCAGAAACAAAACAATTATTCTATGAAAATGGAGACAGTTTTGTCTAGAATCATCTGTGACTACAAAGGCACAATAAGTTTTTAAGTTTCTTTCTCCCCCCCCCTTTTTTTTATGAGACAGTTCTCACCTTTATTAGAAAGGATATGCAGAGAACATAACAACAGGGCAATAGAGATTAAAAAGATGCCCTGAAAAGACTTCCTGGCTCCAGTGTTGATGACTTGTCAATGGCATCCTGGGTCTGCACTGTTTTGTTTTTTAGTTTTTTGTTTTTTTTTTTTTTTCTTTTCAGTGTTCCAAAATTTATTGTTTATGCACCACATTCAATGCTCCATGCAATACATGCCCTCCATAATACCCACCAACAGGCTCACCCAACCCCCCACCCCCATCCACTCCAAAACCCTCCATTTGTTCCTCAGAGTCCACAGACTCTCGTGGTTTGTCTCCCCCTCCAATTTCCCCCATCTCACTTCTCTCCATCTCCCAATGTCCTCCGTGTTATTCCTTATGCTCCACAAGTAAGTGAAACCATATGATATTTGACTCTCTCTCCTTGACTTATTTAACTCAGCATAATCTATTCCAGTCCCATCCACGTTGATACAAAATTTGGGCATTCATCCTTCTGATGGAGGCATATTCCTCCATTGCATGTATGGACTGTATTTTCTTTATCCATTCATCTGTTGAAGGCCTTTTTGGTTCTTTCCACAGTTTGGTGACTGTGGCCATTGCTGCTATGAACATCAGGGTACAGGTGGCCCTTCTTTTCACTACATCTGTATCTTTAGGGTAAATACCCAGTAGTGCAATTGCAGGGTCATAGCGTAGCTCTATATCTAATTTCTTAAGGAATCTTCACACTATTTTCCAAAGTGGCTGCACCAACTTGCATTCCCACCAATGTTGTAAGAGGGTTCCATTTCTCCACATCCACTCCAACACTTGCTGTTTACTGTCTTGTTAATTTTGGCCATTCTAACTGGTGTAAGGTGGTATCTCAATGTGGTTTCGATTTGAATCTCCCTGATGGCTAATGATGGTGAACATTTTTTCGTGTGTCTGTTAGCCATCTGTATGTCTTTTTTGGAGAAGTGTCTGTTCATGTCTTCTGCCCATTTTTTGACGTGATTATCTGTTTTGTGTGTGTTGAGTTTGAGGAGTTCTTTATAGATCTTGGATATCAGCCCTTTGGCTGTAGTGTCATTTGTGAATATCTTCTCCCATTCCGTGGGTTGCCTCTTTGTTTTGTTGACTGTTTCCTTTGCTGTGCAGAAGCTTTTGATCTTGATGAAGTCCCAAAAGTTCATTTTGCTTTTGTTTCCTTTTGTCTCCCCCTCCGATTTCCCCCATCTCACTTCTCTCCACCTCCCAATGTCCTCCGTGTTATTCCTTATGCTCCACAAGTAAGTGAAGCCATATGATAATTGACTCTCTCTCCTTGACCTATAAGTCTCCTTTGGAGACTTATCTTGAAAGAAGGTGCTGTAGCTGATGTCAAAGAGGTTACTGCCTATGTTCTCCTCTAGGATGTTGATAGATTCCTGACTCACATTAAGGTCTTTTAGCCATTTCAAATTTATCTGTAATTTACACCATAAATTTATGGTGTAAGAGAATGGTTGAGTTTCATTCTTCTACACAGAGCTGTCCAATTTTCCCATCACCATTTGTTGAAGAGACTGTCTTTTTTCCACTGTATATTTTTTCCTGCTTTGTCGAGGATTAGTTGACCACAGACTTGAAGGTCCATATCTGGGCTCTCTACTCTGTTCCACTGGTCTGTGTGTTTCTTTTGTGCCAGTACCATGCTGTCTCGGTGATCACAGCTTTGTAGTAAAGCTTGAAATCAGGCAATGTGATGCCCCCAGTTTTGATTTTCTTTTTCAACATTTCCTTAACAATTCAGGGTCTCTTCTCTTTCCATACAAATTTTAGGATTGTTTGTTCCAGCTCTTTGAAAAATGCCAGTGGAATTTTGATCGGGATGGCATTGAAATTATAGATTGCTCTGGGCAGTTTAGACATTTTAACAATGTTTATGCTTTCAATCCATGAGCATGGAATGTTCTTCCATCTTTTTGTGTCTTCTTCAATTTCTTTCTTTTTTTTTTTTTTAAAGGTAATTCTTTAAAAGATTTTATTTATGTATTAGACAGACAGAGATCAAAAGTAGGCAGAAAGGTAGGCAGAGAGAGAGAGGAGGAAGCAGGCTTCCCACGGAGCAGAGAGCCCAATGTGGGGCTTGATCCCAGGACCCTGGGATCATGACCTGAGTGGAAGGCAGAGGCTTTAACCCACTGAGCCACACAGGCACCCCCTTCTTCAATTTCTTTCATGAGTGTTCTGTAGTTCCTTGAGTACAGATCCTTTACCTCTTTGGTTAGGTTTATTCCTAGGTATCTTATTGTTCTTGGGACTATAGTAAATGGAATTAATTCTCTCATTTCCCTTTCTATATTGTCATTGTTAATTTCATTTGTACAATTTCATTGTACAAGAAAGCAACTGATTTCTGTACATTGATTTTGTATCCTGCCACATTACTGAATTGCAGTATGAGTTCTAGTAGTTTGAGGGTGGAGTCTTTGGGTTTTCCATATAAAGTATCATGTTATCTGCAAAGAGAGATTGACTTCTTCTTTGCCAATTTGAATACCTTTTATTTCTTTTTGTTGTCTGATTGCTGTTGCTGGGACTTCTAGTACTATGTTGTAACAAGAGTGGTGAGAGTGGGCATCCTTGTAGTGTTCCTGATCTCAAAGGGACGATTGTCAGCTTTTCCCCATTGAGGATGATATTTGCTGTGGGTTTTTTCTTAGATAGATTTTTGAAGTTGAGGGATGTTCCCTCTATCCCTATACTTAGAATCATTTTGATCAGGAACGGATGCTGTATCTTGTCAAATGCTTTTTCTGCATCAACTGAGAGGACCATGCCGTTCTTCTCTCTTCTCTTATTGATTGGTTCTGCCACATTCGTTGATTTGCGAATGTTGAACCACCCTTGCATCCCAGGGATAAATCCCAGCTGGTCGTGGTTGATAATCTTTTTCATGTACTGTTGGATCCTATTATCTTGGATCTTGTTGAGAATCTTGGCATCCATATTCATCAGGGATATTGTTCTGAAGTTCTCCTTTTTGGTGGGGTCTTTGCCTGGTTTGGGGATCAGAGTAATGCTGGTTTCATAAAAAGAGTCTGGAAGTTTTTTTTCTGTTTCTGTTTCTTGAAACAGCTTCAGGAGAATAGGTATTATTTCTTCTTTAAATGTTTGGTAGAGTTCTCCAGGGATTCTATCAGGTCCTGGGCTCTTGTTTTTTAGAAGGTTTTTGATCACTGCTTCAATCTCATTACTAGATATTGGTCTATTCAGGTTTTCAATTTCTTCCTTATTCAGTTTTGGAAGTTTATAGGTTTCCAGGAATTCATCTATTTTGTCTAGGTTGCTTAACTTATTGGCATATAACTGTTGATAACAATTTCTGATGATTGTTTCTATTTCCTTGGTGTTAGTGGTGATCTCTCCCTTTTCATTCATAATTTTATTAATTTGGGTCCTCTATCTTTTCTTTTGGATTAGTTTAGCCAATGGTGTATTGATCTTATTGATTCTTTCAAAAAACCAGCTTCTGGTTTCATTGATCTGTTCTACTGTATCTCTAGTTTCTATCTCATTGATCTCTGCTCTGATCTTGATTATTTCCCTTCTTGTGTGTGGGGTTATCCCAACTTGTTGTTGATTCTCCAGTTCTTTAAGGTGTAAAGAGAGCTGGGGTATTCTGGATTTTTTAATTTTCTTTGAGGCAGGCTTGGATGGCTATGTATTTTCCGCTTAAGATTGCTTTTGCTGTATCCCATAGGTTTTGGACCCAAGTGTCTTCATTCTCATTGGCTTTCATGAATTGTTTAAGTTCTTCTTTGATTTCCTGGTTGATCTAAACATTCATAAGCAAGTCTTTAGCTTCCAAATGTTTGAATTCCTTCCAAACTTTTTCTTGGGGTTGAGTTCCAGTTTCAAAGCATTGTGGTCTGAGAATATGCAGGGAATAATCTCAGTCTTTTGGTATCAGTTGAGCTCCAATTTGTGACCCAGTATGTGGTCTATTGTGGAGAAAGTTCCATGTGCAGTCAAGAATGAATATTCTGTTGTTTTAGCTTGGCATGTTCTGTATATTATCTATGAGGTGCATCTGGTCCAATGTGTTGCTCAATGCTCTTGTTTATTGATTTCCTGCTTGAATGATCTATTAATGAGAGCTGTATGTTAGGATCCCCTACTATTAATGTATTCATATCAATATGACTCTTTGTCTTGATTAACCATTGTCTTATGTAGCTGGCTGCTTCTGTATTGGGGGCATAAATATTTACAATTGTTAGATCTTGGTGGATAGACCCTTTAAGAATGATGTAGTGTCCTTTATCTCTGACTGTAGTCTTTAGTTTAAAATCTAATTTATCTGATATGAGAATTGCTACGCCTGCCTTCTTTTGAGGCCCATTGGTATGAAAGATGCTTCTCCATCCCTTCACTTTCAGTCTGGATGTATTCTTGGGTTCCAAATAGGTCTCTTCTAGACAACATATGGATTGGTCCTGTCATTTTATCCAGTCTGCAACCCTGTGTGGTTTTATGGGAGTTAAGGCCTTTCACATTGAGAGTGATTATTGAAAGATACGTTTTTATTGACATCATGTTGCCTGTGAAGTCCTTGTTTCTATAGATTGTCTCTGTAAATTTCTGTTCTGTGACCCTCTTGGGTTCATTCTTCTTTTATAGAACCCCCTTAATATTTCTTGTAGTGCCAGTTTGGTGGTCACATACTCTTTTGAACCTTGCTGGTCTTGGAAGCTCTCTATCTCTCCATCCATTTTGAATGTCAGCCTTGCTGGATAAAGTATCCTTGGCTGCATATTCCTCTCATTTAGTGCCCTGAATATGTCTTGCAAGGTCTTTCTGGCTTTCCAGGTTTCTGTGGACAGGTCTGTCATTATTCTGATGGTCCTTCCTCTGTATGTAAGGACTCTCTTCCCCCTAGCTTCCCTTAAGACCTCTTGTCTAAAATTATGACTCATGAATTTCACACGAGTCTTTCTAGTCTCGTTGATCTTGGGGGGTGTCATTTCTGCCTCTAGGACAGGAACACTTGTTCCATTTCCCAGATTAGGACAATTTTTATTCAGAATTTGTTCAGCTATATCTTCTAGTCTTCTCTTTTGCCACCCCCTCAGGGATCCCAATAATTCTGACAGTGGAATGTCTCATGGCACCATTTATTTCCCTTTCTGTCTTCATGGCTTCTAAGCTGATTTTTCCAGGCCTCTTCCTGATCCTTCTTTTCTATCAGTTTGTCTTTTAGATCACTAATTCACTATTCTGCCTTGGTTACCCTAGCTTTTCGAGTAGTTAGATTAGATTGGATCTCATTGATAGCATTTTTAACTTCTTCATGGGTGGCTTTCACTTCTGCCCTAATAGATTCCATTTGTCATTAATGGTTTTCTCCAACCTACCCATTGCCTGGATAATTATTACCCTGAATTCCCTTTCTGACATACTGTTTATGTCCATATCCAATAGTTCTGATGGAAAGGGCACAGTGTCTGAATTTTTCCTCTACTGGGCATTACTCCTCCTAGTCATTTTGGTGAAAGGTGGTTGAGGGGATGTGTTGCCGAATATATCAACAGTGATCCAGGCAAGGTACACCCTGGAACACTTCTGAGCAATTGGAAGTCACCACCAAAAAGTAAGAGAAAAAGAAAAAAAGAGCGAGAGGAAGAGAGAGACAGGGAAAAAAAAAAAAAAAGAGAGAGAGAGAGAGAGAAGACCCAGCCAGAATGGGCCCCAAAGGTAAGATTTATAAGGTATATAAACAAAAAAGGACAAACAAAAAGACCAATAAAAATAAATGACAAGAAAAAAAAAAAAAAAAAAGAACCCAGCCAAATTGAACTCCAAGTATAAGATTTATATAATACTGGAACAAAAACAAATACCCAGAAACACTGACAGAAGAGAAAGATGGGATGGTGGTTATAAATCCTCAATGTGGGTGAGGAAGGTTATTTTTATTCTTCCTGAGTGTATCTTGATATCTTTGTTAATGGACTCAACTTTCCAGAGATAAAGGGAGATTAAAACTTGTTTATATATAGGGGTAGTATTGCTTAGGGAAAGAGGATTACCTTGAAGCTTATATCTATATGTATATTTAAAAAAATAGAAAAGCAAAAGAAAAACTCAGGTATATGTGTGAAAAAAGTTCAAGTTAAAAGGTTATTATGGAATATGTTGTATTGAACCTCTTCATGGGTGTCTTCTGTCCCTGTAGAGACCTGGAAGTATAATCTCACATCTCAGGCTGATTTCATGGGTGTTCAAGTTGTTCTGATAGATAATTAACTCACTTTAGTGGACTGGTTGAAATAGGGTCTCCTACTTCTCCACCATCTTGCCACTCCTCCTTTTTTTTTTTTTTTTTTTTTTTTTTTTTTTCTAAGTAGTCTCTACACCCAACATGAGGCTCAAACTCACAAACCCAAGATCAAGAATCACATCCTCTTCTGACGGAGTCAGCCAGGTACCCAAGGGATAATTTTAATAGAAATATGGAAATAGTCTCATCTTTTAACTATATTTTTTAATGGTGGATTGGAATTTCTGTGTGTTTGAGGGGAATTTCTACAGATATTATCATGAGTGAAACAAAATATTCTATTTTTTGTTTGTTTGTTTTACTGTAGCACAACTCATTAAAGTATCTTCTCTCGAGTTCATGCTACCTTCCTAACCTCTTTGTTACCACATTTTTCTTCTATTATCATGGTTTTATTCTGTCTTATTTCACTTCCTTCTTTGAAAGTACATTTCAAAAGAATTGAAATCCTTAATGGTCTTTTACTGACTCTTTTTCTTCAAGTGGTGATGCAATTTGTCTTTGGTGTTGGCATTAGATGGAATTACATGGTACAATAAACAGACTTTGGAGCTCCACTAGTGCTGATCTGTACAAAAAAGCAAGATTTCAAATAGACACACTTACATGAGCTGGTGTGAATGGATTTTAAACTTGGTCATTTGTTACCTGTTTGCTTTAGAAATGGTGTTCCATCTACCTAATCATCTCGAAATATATTTTCTTTGTTTATTTACACTTAGGTGACACTCTTAAATTTTTGATACAAAAAAATGCATATCACAAATAAGTATCTCATTAAAAAGACTAATGTATGAATAAACTTCCATAGAAACTGTTTTCTTACATAAAATTGGAAGACTCTAACGTATTTTTAGGATATAAGAAAAGAGAAACCCTCAGTCTTAAAAATAATACTATAGAGGATCTATTAGAAAAGACAGTTTCATTTCACTGAGGTCTAAATAGTGTTCAAATTCACTTCTCAAGAGGCAGTGTATGCCGCATGACACTATTTGTCATCTGGTGTCCCACCAATAGGTTAAATAAAGTGTTCCAGAGATTAATTTTCTACTTTATAATATAAAATTAATTTTCTACTATATAATATAATATAATACTTTACCTCTTAAGTAAATAATGTATTTTATATCATTAAAAGCACTACCTACATAATTTTACATAAATATGAAATATTATCAATGCTAATCAGGAAACAAGTAGTATGAAATATCTCAAAAGGTTATGAGTAAAAATATTATTTCTATATGGTTTTGGGAAAGGGTTTTGAATTTGCACTTGATGTGTGTTTGTGTCTAAAATGCTGATCTGTCACCTCATTTTAAATTAAATCATTGTGATGAATTGGTGGGGATAAGTGGATAAGATTTACTTGGGACTGTTTCTAGTTCTTAATTTCTATTAGGTATAGAG
This sequence comes from Martes martes, assembly GCF_963455335.1. Taxonomy (NCBI): domain Eukaryota; kingdom Metazoa; phylum Chordata; class Mammalia; order Carnivora; family Mustelidae; genus Martes; species Martes martes. The sequence goes on along the minus strand of NC_137890.1, from coordinate 106,600,182 downwards.
GCAGACTTAACCAGAAAAAAAAAAAAGAAAAAAAAAGAAAGAAAGTGAAAATGAAACTAAAAAATGAAAAGAAAGAAGAAACATAAGGTTGAATGTCCCCACCCCTCTAAAACTGCAGCATTATCTTCATACATTTCGTGAGCTAGTAAGGGTGAGAGATTGCTAATAAGGTTTTGGGTTTCTAAGGTCTATTTCTGGACAGAAAGCTCGAGAGAGTGGAAAGCACAAAGGTAAATAAGAGAAAAAATCAAAGGGCAACATCATAGGAAAAACAGTCTAAAAATAGTATTTATTATATGTTATCAATAATGACTTTGCATTTGTATTTTTAAGGGGGAGACAATTGCAGTTTCAATATACTTGTTTAAATGCCTACTGTGCAAAAGTACTATGCCAGGTGTTAACCATAATCTTTATATCTTTCACATTTCATTTCAATTGCTTTCATACATCTCATGCAAAACATAACAATGTAAACTTGAGAAGACATCTTGTGTTCTTTTAGGCTATTAAAATAAATTATATTAGCATTGTCAAACCAACTTCCACCCGCCTGCTGAAGAGAGACCATCCTGTTGTATGAAATCTGTCCTCATAGCAGAGGTGTTCTCACTTTTTTTTTTCTTCATAAACAAAGAGAAGGGAGATAGTTTGTTAATTATCAGGGTTCCTATCTACTTTTTTTTTTCCTTTGCTTAGACAAGAAATGAAAATCTGCTCATGAAACAAGGAAATAACCACTTTTCAAGCATCTTTTTTAAAAAGTATTTTTCATTTATTTATTGGATTGAGAGAAAGCACAAGCAGGGGGAGGGGCAGAAGGAAAGGGAGAGCGAGAAGCAGCAGGGAGTCTGATATGGGGCTCAATCCCAGGACCCCCGAGATCATGCCCTGTTCCAAAGGCAGACACCTAACCAACTGAGCCACCCAGGTGACCCCCCAAGCATCTTTTACAATGTCTCTGTACTTCTTTCCCAATTTTCTTCTTGGTGGCTTAATTTAGAATATTTGAAAAAAATTAGTTAAAATTTTTAATAAAAACTGTTTTTAAGGAAAGTTGAAACAATGATTGCATCATTACTAATTTCATTATTATTCTTTGCAAACCACAAACACATGGGCACGTGTTCATTGAATAATATCTAATGTAAGTTCAGATATGAAAATCGTGAAAGAGAGAGTCCTTTCCTAGATGCTAAGGACTTAGGAAATTTCATGTGTAACAGTCTTAACTAGAATAAGATGTGCGAAAATTTTACATTTGGGGACTAATAAGTAAAAATGAGCTAGCACAAATGTGTATGTTAGGAAAATAGTATGTTCTTACATTAAAGTTTGAGTAGATCTATAATTTTAAATTCTATTTATGGGATTAGCAATCTGATTTGTCATATAATTTTGATTGTTTTCTCTATACAATTAATTAAAAAAAAAGAAATCTCCCAAAACAAAGTTTGAATGTCTGCTCATCTGAGTTCTTAAAAGTGGGAATGAATTAGAACTGTGGTATCATTAGCAGCAGAAGGATCCAAAACAATAATTTTGAAATTACTCTTATTATATGGGGGAATTGCAAGACAAGTCATAAATTTAAAAATCTGCCCTTGTTTAAATTAATTGGAATTATTAATGGTGAATATACTGGTATTTACTTTAAGCAACACAAACATGTTCTCGATTATGAATCAGGAGACTTAGGTTCTATCAATGATCAGTTCTGTGACTTTGTGTGTTTTACATAAGATATCTTGCAACCCAATTTCCTCATCCCTTGTATTGAACACTGTCAGTGCTCCACCCAGATCAGATCACCTTGAATCCTTTTATTGTTTCTGTATGATCCGTCCCCAACATCTGTGTTTTTTTGCTTCTGATAACCTGTACTTTTGCTACTCTTTATAAGACAGGGCATGTTTTGCTAAAAAATGTGGGGCCAAAAGTATGTGGGAATTTATGTGGCCCTGCAGCAGAAAGACTGCCTTGTGCAGAAGTGCAAGGGCACAGTCCCTTTCTTCCTGGATGAAAATAAACTCTGAGATGTTATTTGTATAGCAGAGCTCCTCTTCATGATAAGTCTGAGGATAGGACTTTGCTTGAAATCACACCCATGTTTGATTTCTTCCCTTTCTCTGTTCTCCTATTTCCTTACCCATCTAAGTGTGTTTCCTTAATACATCACTTGCTACACATCCTCATCTGAGACTTTTCAGGAGAACACAATCTAAGACACCTATAAAATCCAATGCTAGACTGAAGCCCTCTTCCCCTCTAATACTCTATGATTGAAATTATAGTAAATATACAAATATGAATATTTGTCAACCATAACAGTATGTCACACTCATTTCTAGAGAACAAAGAGCAGTAAAAGCAACATCTTTTTATTCGATTTCTGTGTTATAGAAAAGAAGCTGCAATGACACTTGTATCTACCATGATATTCATAAAAATTAAAAGGTCATGTTATTTTGGGAGGGTGTCTGTTGACATAAAACTCTTATTTGGATTCTTTTGAGATTAGAGAAGAGAGAAATTATGTATGTAATTACCCAGGGTTGACACTAAATTACCTGAAGTTGAGGGTAAAGAGATTTTCTTTGTAGTTTTCACCTGGTGGTCCTCTGGAAGAAAGAAAATAATGATGAGCCTTTGTCAGTAGCTTTTTAGATTTTGTTTTGTATGGTTTTTGTTTCTTTAAAGAAGAGAAAGTGAACTGCAAGCAATTTGTGATCAGAGAAAAGTCTCAATTGACAAGAACGCAAAGACACAGTAGGTGTGTGTACTCAGCGTTATCATCCAAATGAAATGTGGAAACATAAAAGTTGCACTCTAGTTGAGCTTTATAAATGAGGGCAAATGCTCAGAAATAAGCGGGGCTATTTAGCAGTCTAAGTATGTGTACTCGTGTTTCTGTAATCCTGATGTTGAAAAATGAAAGCAGAAAAGTGTATCTATAATTTAGAGACCACACATTTAAATAATATGTTAGGTGTAGAGCATTCTTACTATCTTTTTCAGCATCCTTTTTTTTTTTAGGTTTAGTTGAGTTTTCTGGATAATGCAATGTTTATGATGAGTTGTGTAATTATGACCCACAGTTTCTATTTATTTCCTTATAACTGACATTTTATTAAGCCCTTTCTTTTCATGTATTATCTAATTCATTCTTGCAACAACCCTGTGATGTAGGTTTTACTAGCTACATTTTGATTTAAAGAGTAAAATTCATTTATTAAGCAGTTTTTCCTTTTGTTTAGCACCAAACTATATGGCATTGCACTAGTTTTTGGTAATCAGTAGGAAAGAATGTAGGCATGGTCTTTGTTTTCATGTGGCTTACAGTTTAGGGAATAGAATTGTCCACATAAAGAACAGTGAATTTGAATTTAAGCATATCTTTCATATGGTAAAGCCCATAGTCTTTACACTATCCTATAGTTTTTGACAAAAGAGTTGTCTTTCTACAAAAGACTGCTAATATCTTTTTACCTGATGAACCCATAATAGATAAAGCTATCCATTTATGACTTTAGGGTGTCTCATTTTTCTCTTGGATCAGAATGTGATTGAAACAGTAGATAGGAATGCTAGTGGAAGATTAATGCACCACATTCATTTTGCAACTTAAACATTGTGTGCAAAGTCCAGGTATTTGCCTGGGGTGTCACAAATAGGAAGAAAGACAACTAGAACACAGCTCATTTCCAGTCCAGTGCTTAAGTTAGGTTGTGGCTCACATGGATTGAATGTATTAGTTTGCCTTCTTTTATGAGATAATGAGATCCAGATATCTCTCTCTGCCCCTTGATCATTTTTTCCAAGACAGAAACTCTGGGCAATTTTTGGTTCTCAGTTGCAACAAGTATTTATTTCATGGATTTTCTTGTCATAAATATTTTCCTTTCAAACACTTTTTTGTTTGTTTGTTTGTTTGTTTTTAAAGAGCTTATGTTATTTTATTTGTATTATTAATGGTCCTACTATCATGTTCCTTTCTTTGTAACACACTTAGGTAGATTGATTCCTGCAATACAGCATGGCATCTTAGAGTGAGCCCCGAACTCTAGAGAACACACTGGACCTTTGATCTTGGTTCTGTCCTTTATATATTTATGTGCTAAATCTTTAGAAAATTATTTAATCCCTTAGTGTTTTTTATTGCATTAAAAAATGAAGATAACATCTACATAACCAGTTATTGTGAATAATTGAAATGAGGTAATGCATGTAAAGATTATAATAAAAGTAAGGAAACAACTTAATTTCTTAAATGGTAGAGTATGTGGTATACAGTAAAAACTTCATGATTAGTAGCAATTATATGTGAAATTAGGAAAAATAATGATGTGTGTGGTTCCCTATGTTATGCAAGTCAGGTAGAGAATAACTATAGTCTGACTAGAGAGGTTAGAAATTTTCAATGTTTATGGTTTTCCATTACCAGATTTCAAAAGCATTGATAATACCACATACATGCTTTTAATAGTTTGTTTTATAGAACATTATACTCAAACTCAATATACTATCAGTTTTTAACTTCCTCAAGTACTTTGTTTTAATTGATTATTTGCATCCCTAACTGCTAAAAAAATTCTTCTTAATAACTAGAAATTTTAAAGAAATTGTTATATATATTTGAGTATAAGTGAAGAATGGGATACAGAAGGCAAAGTCTGGGGCTGATTTTTCTAAACAGGTAAAAAAGTAGACATGTATTTAGATTTATATGTACTTTGAACTGAAATGGGATACAATCTACCTTTTTTTCTGGCTTCTTTATCATTCTGCATAAGTTATGATAATTATCATAATTATGCTCCTGTATTATCATTTTATTTATTTTTAGAATTAATTTATTTTTTAAAAGATTTTATTTATTTTTTTTTGTCAGAGAGAGCACAAGCAGGGGGAGAGGCAGTCAGGGAGGGAGGAGGAGGAGGCAGGGAGAAGGATCAGTCTTCCTGCTGAGCAAGGAGCCCAACACAGGACTCAGTCCTAGGACCGTGGGGTCATGACCTGGGCTAAAGGCAGACAGTCAACCAACTAAGCCACCCAAGCACCCCTGTATTATCATTTTAAATGACTTTTCTTATTCATTGTATGGCTATTACAAAATTGACACAAACTTGTTTTCAGATTGCCCTCACCCAAAAGTTAATCTATTGTTTTCATGTACAGAGAAAAAAAGTACCCATTTTCTGACACATTAGTATACTATTAGCAATCTTCTAAAAATTTGACCACATAAGTTATGGAAAAATCTATCTTCTTGTCAGTTTAGTTGCAGAGAGATTGATGACTCTCAGGTTTATTGCTCATTTGTAGTTCCTCTTTTATGAATTGCCTTATCCATGTTTTCTGTTAATTTTGTTATATTGTTTGGGAAATTATTTTAGTTTTGTAAAGCTATTTGTGTCATTTCTAATATTTTTTAGGCAATTTGATTTTTGATTATGTTATATTATTTCAAATATGACTTTTATTTTTATTTATTTATTTTTTCTTAAGATTTTATTTACTTATTTCACAGACAGAGATCACAAGTAGGCAGAGAGGCAGGCAGAGAGAGAGGGGGAAGCAGGCTCCCTGGTGAGCAGAGAGCCCAATATGGGGCTCCATCCCAGGACACTGGGATCATGACCTGAGCTGAAAGCAGAGGCTTTAATCCACTGAGACACCCAGGCGCCCCTCAAATATGACTTTTAAATTAGTTACATAATTCGTGGTTTCTACCATTGGACTAATGCATTAAAGATACTATTAAAACAGTCACATTTCATCCTAGCTATTATGAATTATTTCTACATAAAAACCTTTATTCTTTTTTTGGTAAATTTCTATATTAGCTTTCATTTATTTTTATTTTTTATGTAAATTCAGTTTAGTTATCTTATAGTGAATTATTAGTTTCAGGGGTAGAATTTTGTGATTCATCAGTTGCAAATAACACCCAGTGCTCATTACATCAAGTTGCCCTCTTTAATGCCCATCACCCAATTATCCCATCCCCCCACCCATCTTCCCTCCAGCAACCTTCAGTTTGTTTCCTATAGTTAAGAGGTTCTTATAGTTTGCCTCCCTCTCTGTTTTTTACTTTTTTTCCTTCTCTTCCCCTATGTTCACCTGTTTGGTTTTTTTCCTTAAATTCCATATGTGAGTGAAATTGTATGGTATTTGTCTTTGTCAGACTGATTTATTTCACGTAGCCTACTACTGTCTGGTTCTATCCGTGTCACTGCAAATGGCAAGATTTCATTCTTTTGATGTTT